>NW_023425388.1:8453187-9855687 GCF_014108415.1 Molossus molossus | reverse complement strand
TCAGGGGAGCACAGGCACCAGCTGCACCAGAGGTCAGGAGAGCACAGGCACCAGCTGCACCAGAGGTCAGGGGAGTGCAGGCACCAGGTGCACCAGAGGTCAGGGGAGCGCAGGCACCAGGTGCACCAGAGGTCAGGAGGGCGCAGGCACCAGGTGCACCAGAGGTCAGGGGGGCGCAGGCACCAGGTGCACCAGAGGTCAGGGGGGCACAGGCACCAGGTGCACCAGAGGTCAGGGGGGCACAGGCACCAGGTGCACCAGAGGTCAGGGGGGCACAGGCACCAGCTGCACCAGAGGTCAGGGGGGGCGTAGGCACCAGCTGCACCAGAGGTCAGGGGTCACAGGCACCAGCTGCATCAGAGGTCAAGTGCAGGAGGCCTGCAGTGGCAGAGGGGCTGAGTCTGCTGCAGGGACATGCTGACAGCGGTCACGATGCCGTTGATGGCCGACACCCCTGAGAGCTCACTGAAAGCCAGGCGTTCTGGGTCCACCTGGATGCAACGACCTGTCCTGTAGGCGATGTTATCAGCCTTGTCTTAGAGATGAGGAGGGCAGAGGTGACGTGACTTGCTTGCAGTCACAAGCTTCAGAAGGGGTGATGCTGGGCTCTGAAGCAAGGTCATGGGTCTCTACAGGCCACACCCTGAAATGTGCCTCAGGAGATGAGACTCAAGGGTAGGCTTTCTGGGAAGGACGGTTTGGGGTTCACCGAAGGTTGTGGGTGTTTCGGGTTCTGAGCTGCACTTTAGACCGTCAGTCTGGCAGTGACGGCCAAGGGACCGGCCGGGTCAAGGGAGTGAAGACCCGGAGCAGAGCAGAGCAGTGGAGAGAGAGAGGGAGACACTGTGCACGAAGCGCTGAGAAGGTAGAACCTCTGGGCTGCTCTGGACGGGGCAGGAGAGGAGGAATTAGGGACAGAGGAGCGGGCGGTCCAGCCTGCAGGCGTTGGAACCGAGCCTTGGGAGAAGCGACTGGATTTGGGGACAATAGCACGGGGTTCGTTGCGGGCATGGCAGTTCTGGGCAGCTCCCCAGGACAGGCGTCCTAGGGGTGTTGGAAAGGATGGGTTCTCAGAGCCGGTGCTCTCGGTGTGCGACACTGAGCTGCTGGGACGGGAATGGTCGGAGGGCCAAGGGGAGATGCCCAGAGAGAGTGTTACAGAAATAAAAGATGAGTGAAGACCGTGGGGAACATAATTGTGGGTGAGGGGGGAGAGGGAGAAGGAAAAACCCACCTAAAAAGAAAGAAAATAAATCATCAAAGAAGCAAATGAGAGAGTCTTCTGACCCAGTAGCAGCCGAGAGTGGGAACTCGCGGAGTGAAACGTGGTTACTTAGAGTAACAGCCCTGACTCCCGCATCAGAGAAGGAAGAGAGTGTGTGGGAGTTGAAGGAACAGAGCCAGGGTCAGTCTGGAGGGGCCAACAAGAAAAGATGGTGCAGGAGGGCTTGGTAGCCCCGCCCAACGCACTCTCCCAGGAGCAGTCAGAGGGTTCGGAGACTATTGTTTGGCTGGCAAATCAGAGTCCCCGGAGGAAGGCTCCTCCTACGCCTGTTGGTGGTGAATATTCCTCTTCTTCAATTTCCTATTCTAAGTGCGGCTAACTCCTTCCTCCTTGAAAGGCGATCCAGTCAGTCAATACACTAACATTTGCCCTGATTTTAAAAGTATATGCTTAGCCTGAAGGGACAATTACATGTATTCCTGAAGGAAGATTCCAGCAACTCAGGCCCCTTCGGAACTGGGCGAACACCTGGATTGTACAGAATGCGAGTGTTGGTGTTCTGAGTAGCTCCGGATTAACTACAAGCCCATTCTTGAACGTGTTTCCAATAAAAAGGAGGAGGATAATGCGGTGTCCAAATTTGCTAATTACTGCAATGATTAAAGCAAGACTTTTCAAGTTCATTCTTTCACAAGCCCGGCGACCTTTTGAACACAAACAGGATCTGACAAAGACAGTCGTACGGTGGAGAGTGGCTGATGAGCGACGCCAGTTCTGGGGAACGGTTCGTCGTTGCTGGCATTGGACCAACAGGATCCAGTTTGCTTTCCTGAGACCAACTTCTGGTTGCTCAGTGCTCTACTGGGATTAAGTTGAACCTCAGCAAAACTAAAGTGTAGTAGTTTCGAAGTCTTCGGAGGTGGGTTAAAAGAATCGCAGCCTTCATTTTCTTAGCACGAGTCAAACAATTCATATTTTGAAAACTTCTGGATAGGAGAACATAAATATCTGATAAGAATTCTTGAAGCCCCATAGAAAAGAAAAGAAAAGAAAAGAAAAGAAAAGAAAAGAAAAGAAAAGAAAAGAAAAGAAAAGAAAGAAAAGAAACAAACAAACAAACAAACAGGTGAGATAGCACTGAGCAAAAGCCCTGGCAGGTGATTCTGGAATCTGACATTCCTGGATGTGCGTTCCAGGTGTGCACTCCTGGCCGTAGTACCCCGGGGTGAGGTGCACTGATGTCCTGAGCCTCGGGGTCTCAGCACATCGCGGGGCGTGTGGGGGAAAGACCAGCAGAGGCTGCCTCCTTCTTTCTCCACCCTTCTGCACCCACTCCTCGCCCTCGCCCCCCACCCGAGGGGAACACAGGCTTTTCCTTCAGACAACTGGTGAACAAATAGTTTGGACTCGGAACAGCAAGCCTGGATCGGGCGCATTCACAGGCTGCGTGATACTCCCGCAAGCCTCTTTCTGAGTTCCACCCGCACCGGCGGGGATAGCCGGAGCGTTAAAGGGGACGAGTTGTGTGAAAGTATTGGAAACTACTTCTGTTGTCTACAAATCGACAGGCAACAAGGAATCTCAAAATGACCAAAAATAATCTCACTTTCCCTTTTCATACGGTTTAATGTGTTGCTGTTTTTAAACATACTTGATGAAGAAACTCAGAATTCCAGAATCGAAGTCACTACCTTAGAAGAACCTTACAGCAGCTTCTGAATTTCTTGAACTTATAAAAGGGATGATAAGTTAAAGTAGTTACTAAAACTTCGATGAACAGAAGTTGAGACTTGGGAGAACTCATTTTCTGGGGTTGCCTCTAGAAATGACTGCTGTTCTCCACAAACACTGAATCAGAAATTACCCCCATAATCATTTTTCTGAGGTCCTTCATTCTTCTCTGTCAAAAACGCATCGAAGCATTTCAACGGTAACTTCCCTGTGGGCTTCAGAAGAGAGGACAGTGACGGAGAGAAAGACTGTGAACTTGGCAAGCAAGTGAACCATGCGCTGGAATTCGGGTGGGTCTAGGAAAAAGTACAGACTCAAGTGGAAAACATATATGGGTGTGTGAGAAATCCCCGTAAACTATAAAATGAGTACACACTGCACGGACTGGTATGGAAAGAAACCGCAGTGCTCTCTGAAATCAGAGAAGAGGGACAGAGAGTAAGTTTGGCACCAAGAGAGCACCAGGTGTCCTGGGACTTGGGGATGTTTACAATTAGGAGCAGGCTTAACTGGATCTAAGGAACCTCGTTAGCACACCCCCCCCAGGGCTTCCCGGAGCTCTGCGCTGGAGGGCCTGCTGGCTGCCAGGGCCGTCCACCCCTGGACCTCAGTGACCACACCGCTCCCGCCCCTCCGAGTCCAGTTGTTCTGGGCTCGTCCCACCTTGTTGCCTTCGCCTGTGTGGTCTCTTTCCTGGAAGCCTCTCTTCTCTCCTTTTCCTTTCAGGCTCATTATCCCCCCTCAAGACCCTTTCGGGCCGTACGCTCGGCTCTCCCTCCCGCGCCGAGCCAGACCACTGCTCACTTCCAGAACTTCACTCCTCTCGGCTGAACCCAACCTAGCGCGTGTGTCCCGATGGGAGCAGTGCTGATGCCCCTCCCCCATCACACTACAAGCCCCTGGACAGGGCACCCTGGGCCGGGTCCTGCCTACAGCCTCGGGTCGGGCGCATGAACCCCATCCTGATGCAAGGCAAGCTTTATTGTCTCCCTTTTCCAAAAGGAGGAAAAATCTGGGAGGTGAAATCACTTGTCCAAGATCACCGGCCCACGGACGTGAGGTCGGCCTTGACTCCAGCTTCCAGACTTTCAGTAGCTTGCCCCTCGTCATTGCAACCGGAAGACCTGAGATTTGAACCCAAGCCTGTGTGTCTGGCTCCGGCCTCAACTTTCCACTATATCACGGTGCTTCCCTGTCACCCAAGTGCCCAAGACAAAGTTGAGTGTGGGATAATAGCAAATGAATATGCAATGATTCATCCCATGTTGTCAAAACCAAGGGGCTAGGACCACAGCCGCAATTCTGAGCAGAGCGGAAATACCCTCTCCCACTCTCCACGAAAAATCTTCATCTATGTAAAAATCATGCATTATGCATGTGTATTATTCCCAACACTTTATTTTTAGAGCAATTTTAGGTGTATAACAAAACTGGTAGGAAGATGCAGGGATTCCCACATCCCCGCGCTGCCCTTGCGTGGACTACTCTGTTATCAACAGCGCTCACCACAGTGTTCATGTTTGACCAAGGATGGACCTGCACTGATACATTATCATCACCCAGAGTCCATAGTTTCCATTAGGGTTCACTCTTGATATTGCACAGTTTCTGGATTTGGACAAACGTATGGTGATGCGTATCCACCCATACAGGATCATAGAGTACTTTTCCTGCCCCCCAAACCCTGCGCTTCCCTCTTTCATCCCTGCCCACTCCCTCCATCCCTGGCAACCACGAACCCTTTTCTGTCTTAGTTTTGTCTTTTCCACAGCGTCATATAGCTGGACTCGCACAGCGAGTGGCCCTGTCGGGTTGGCTCATTTGACTTACCAACGGGTGTCAATGTTCCATGCCTTGGGCTTGTTCTCCCTGTGTATTCGTGACGGCCAAGGCAACCCTGGACTCTCACCTTCTTTGATTTATAGTAACAGGCTATAAAGGTTTATAAGCATGTTAGTGTTCAAGTGTGACTATTTTTGTCACCTGGGTTCCACATAATTCCATATATGCCACATGCATCGTAAAGTGTAAATAGAGCCGGTGTATTTATAGCCTGATTTCTCCCTTAGCCCAAGAGGTTTCCGAGTGGCAGCCCGGCTCTCCCCCCCGAGCCAAGGCATCTGGGCACCAGAAAGCACCCAAAGCACCAGGGCTCTTGGCTGAATGGACTTTCATCTTTCCAAATCATCGGAGTGGCCAAACCAGCCCTGGCATTGTCAAGGACGCTGTTTCTACACAATGGTCCCACCTGCTTAAATAAGCTCAAGTTTGGAGTCCAGTCTCTCTGGGCTTTTACTTGAAATTTCACTTTATAGAAAGTCGAAGCTTTAAGAGGTTTCAGAGAAGTTAGTACAACGCCCCCCCCCCCGTTATAGTTGGGGAAACTGAGGCCCAGAGGGAGCCGGAGACTTGCTGGAGATCTCGTAGCACGTATAGGAGCCGGGTCCTCTGCCGTATGTGGGGCTCCTCGCCAGGCCTCCCCTAGCCCAGGAGGAACCCAAAGAGGAAACGATAAACCCAAACTCAGGGGGAAACAAAGTAATTGGACCATGTCATAGGTTAGAAACGGAGATGATAAGAATGAATGGAAAATAATAGATAATCGGTTAAACATTTACAAGTGTAGAGAAGGCATATAGGCTCTGACTCTCCCAACTGCTGACATTTGGCAGTGGTTCCTTCCCGGAACTCCTCCAGCCCAAAGGCAGCCTACAAGGAAATCCCCGGGGAGCCAGGAACTGAGCTGAGTGGCTTTTTTGCATTTTTCTAACCGGAAGTGGTGAGCCTGTGTGATATCCTGCTTACTCCATCGAATCAACCCAGCCCTGCCTGCGGGACATGGTCAGTGATTCCATGCAGGTCGCCCACATCCTGTCCGGAGGTCATTGTGGGAGCAGACGGCCCAGGAAGAACGTCTATAGAAATGTATGGGCAGGTCATTGAAAACAAAGGCTCACAAGGTCCATCCGGCGTCATGGAAGTTTCTAGGGTGTTCCCGTTTGTTTGTTTTCATTTTCTAGGGTTAGGGTCAGAGGGTGAGGGTTAGGGTCAAGGGTTAGGGTTTCAGGGTAGAGGTTAGAGGAAGAGTTAAATTTTGAGGTCTAGCCCTGGCTGGTTTGGCTCAGCAGTTAGAGCTTCGGCCTGCGGTCCAGAGAGACCCGGGTTCGGTTCCCGCTAAGGGCACGTGCCTTGGTTGCAGTTTGTCCCCGGCCCTGGTTGGTCGTGCGGGAGGCAGCCACTCGATGTGTCCCTTTCACATTGATGTTTCTCTCTCTCTCTCTCCCTCCCACTCTATCTGAACAAAAAATGGAAAAATGTCATCGGGTGAGGATAAAAAAAATTGGGGGGTCAAGTTTAGTGTTAGTGTTAGGATTAGGGTTAGCATTAGTACCTGGGGTTTGGACTAGGCCTAGGGATAGGGTTAGTGTTAGTTTTAGAGTTAGGATTGAGTTAGGTTTAGATTTAGGGATAGGGATAGGGTTGGGTTTAGGTTTTAGGGTTAGGATTTGGGCTCTCTGGTTTTTTAAATGAAATTTATTGAGGTAGCATTGTTTAATAACATTATATAAGTTTCAGGGGTACAATTCAATGACACATCATCTGTATATTGCATTGTGTGCTCACCACCCGAAGTCTAGTCTCCTTCCATCACCATATATTTGAGCCTTTTACTCTCTTCATCACCCCCAACCCCCTTCCCTCTGGTAACCACCACAGTGTTGTCTGTGTCTATGAGTCTGTCTGTTGCTTTCTGTTTTCTATCCCACGTGTGAGTGCCCTTTCGTTGGACTTGTTTCACTTAGCGTGTTAATACTACAAAGCTACAACAACCAATTGTTTACAATGATGACCTACCACAAGGGGCTGCTTAGCAGCCTGATGTTTTAAAAACAAACCACAGAACCTGGGACCAGCACCCAGTCAGGCTCAGACAGACTGTGTGAGGACCGTGACAGACAGAGAACTACTACAACGAGAGGCTCAATCAGATCATGCCCCCTGGAGAGAAAGTGAGCGAGAGAAAGAATTCCTGGTGTCCCCAAGTGCCTCTGAAAAGTGACAAAACGTGGCGCTGCCTTCCAGGTCTTGGTGGAGGTTCTGCGTAGCAATTTTTGTTGTCAAATCGTTTTACAAAAATCTGGAGTTCTATCAGATACAAATACTTTTGACACAAGGGGGCTGCCTTTCACGCATAAACATCAAAGCCTGCACTGGAAGGCCTGGTGGCCCAGGAGCGTTGCCCTTAGAGGTGGGTGCAGCCTCTAATGCCCAGCTCCTGCCTGCTGGGTGCAGGACATGTTCCCGCCACTCCCTCAGCTGTCACTTAGCATGTAGCTTATGGGTCTGGTTGCACACATGCCCTCCCAGCCGCCCAGGTCTCCTCCCTACAGAGCCAGGTCTCTCATCACTTCCCCAGATCTCTAGGATCTTCAGCTGAGTTGGACCTCAACACCTGGACTCAAGGTGAGACCCCCAGGCCCACTGACCAATTAAGAAAGAGCAAATAAAACAGTCACACCTCAAAGGACCTGGGACTTTCTGGAAGGTACAGCCAAAGTGATTCATCTTGACGTCAGGCCTATCTTCTTCCCTACTCTCCACTCTTTTTCATTTCAACCAGTGCACATCTTGCAGATGTGAAGGAAGCTCCTACTTGTGAAACTGCTGAAAGGTGATCAAGCAGTACTCCATGAGATTGCAAACAAAATGTGGTATGAACTTTGCAAGGAAAACGAGCAATTAACATTTGTAGACTATGCTGTAAAGACTGAAACCTCCATTTATTTGCATAAGCGAAGGCTTCAGGTATGAAACGAATAATAATGCCTCCAACATGCTTCTAAAATTAGCGCTTAACTGTTCAGATTAAATTTACAACTAAATAACTTGCAGAATTAGAGCAGAGTTTTGAGTCTTAAAACCTTGATTTCTATGGTAAGATGTGTAACAAGTACTGTGGGTTGAAAAGGCTCAGATACTTAGGTTTATTTCTTTCAAGATTCTGTGTAGTGTTATTCACAAGTCTATTACATGTGAGAAGTGATAGGATTCTTAAATCATTAAATGATAGCAGCTAGCTAGTTATCTTGACTGACTGTCCAGTTGACCACATTCTACCTTAGGTCTTCAGGAGCTATCCAAGGCCTGGTTAACTTTTATCCACAGTTTTTTTATTTTTTATTTGAGAGGGAGAGAGAGAGAGAGAGAGAGAGAGAGAGAGAGAGAGAAACAGCGATGAGAGAGAACATCGATTGGCAGCCTCCTGCATGCCCCCCACTGGGGATTTGGCCCACAACCTGAGCATCTGCCCTGACCAGGAATCAAAACAGTGACCTCTTGGTGCATGGGTTGATGCTCAACCACTGAGCCACACCAGCTGGGCTATCCACAGTTTTTGAGAGTGTGAAAGAGAGTCTACTTATATTGCTCTAAATTAATCTTAGCTCTGTGAGGCAAGTCATATTTGCATAACGTTTTAATATCCCTAGCTACCATCGCCCTAATATTTGAAAAGTACCTGAAGCTCCTTTCTCCTTCCTTTCTTCTTTCCTTTTTCCTTTCTTTTTCTTCTTTGTTTTTGGTTTCCTTTAACCAATATCTCTCCCTTTTCTCCCAATATGCACAAAGCAATTCCCCCAGCTTGCAAATATAAGAACCCATTCATCTCTAATCATTTTAGCTGACCTGGTTCAACATTCTATCCATGACCTGTACATTACCCTTTTCAATTACCCATGACACTTGAGATTTCTGCCACCAAAACTTAGGTTGTGTATTTTCACAGGGCAATTTATTTTAAAACCGGGATGGTTCATAAAACTGAGGGTTTTGTGTGCACCGGCCTACGAGAGTTTCGTTAGCTCTGGGGCTGAATTTTGAACACCGATAGCTAAACATTCGATGTGAACGTTAAAGAAGTAAATTAACTCTCAGAATTTCACGTGTGTCTAACGTTCACCATGGACCACGCTAGAAGAGAACTTTGAGGTCATTTTGTCCAACCCTCTCATTTTACAGATGAGGGAAACGGGACTAATTGATACCTAGCGATACTAAATTATAGCTCTTCTAAAACTAGATAGCAGAGTTAGTAGGCTTCTTAATGTGCCCAATTACGATATAGACTCCATGAGCTGATGAGTGGGCTGTGACCTTGAGCATTTACATTCTGTGGTTTTCAAATGTTTATGTTTCTAATGTGGTATTTGTAATCTCCAGTCCTGGTAACCCATTACCATGGAGGCGTTGCCAGTCCCCAGCTCTGGGCAGCCACCTCTTCCATGCTCCAGAGTGTTCCCAGGCTGCCCAGCTCTGGTACCGTCACGATAGGTGTAACCGAAGATACCAGTTTATGCCCGGAGTCTGCCAGGGGCCCTTGCGGCTGGCTGAATTCCCATCTTGGTCTCGTATCACCTCCCTGACATGCTCCTTCCGAGCTCACCCAGGTTGCTTCACATCCTTCAGCCCTGTTCTTACACCAAAGGATCATCGTTCCCTGGACTAAGGGCAGTTCCGCAATTTTCATCCTCTACTGCCCACAGTTTTTCCATAACTTCTCTTCTCTTTCTTTTCCTTCTTCACAACTGGAGCATAAACTTTATGAGAGCAAGCATCTTGATTGTATAGTTACATCTTCCGGGCTTAGAACAGTCTGGAAAACAGTAGGTGCTCAATAAATACATGTGCAATGAACACATCTCTTCTCTTTCCCTTTTGTCTTAGGGAAATAGGTGCCCCTTTCCTTTCTAAGACTTTCATCCCCTCATCCCCACTCCCCACCCCCCTGGCCAGAGAATCAATGCCTTCTTGTCACCCTCAAATCTTTGACCTATGGATCGTGTCCCATTTCTGGAGATCTTGCCTCCCTGGTTGTCCACTCTATTCAACTATCTGGCTGTTCCTTCTCCACATGTTCAACCATCTGGCGGTTCCTTCTCCACCTGTTCAACCATCTGGTGGTTCCTTCTCCACCTGTTCAACCATCTGGCGGTTCCTTCTCCACCTGTTCAACCATCTGGCGGTTCCTTCTCCAGCTGTTCAACCATCTGGCGGTTCCTTCTCCACATGTTCAACCATCTGGCGGTTCCTTCTCCACCTGTTCAACCATCTGGCGGTTCCTTCTCCAGCTGTTCAACCATCTGGCGGTTCCTTCTCCACCTGTTCAACCATCTGGCGGTTCCTTCTCCACATGTTCAACCATCTGGCTGTTCCTTCTCCACCCGATCAACCATCTGGTGGTTCCTTCTCCACCTGTTCAACCATCTGGCGGTTCCTTCTCCAGCTGTTCAACCATCTGGCGGTTCCTTCTCCACATGTTCAACCATCTGGCGGTTCCTTCTCCACCTGTTCAACCATCTGGTGGTTCCTTCTCCAGCTGTTCAACCATCTGGCGGTTCCTTCTCCAGCTGTTCAACCATCTGGCGGTTCCTTCTCCAGCTGTTCAACCATCTGGCTTTTTTGCTAGAAAGTCCTCTCTCCTCTTCAAACCAGGCAGTCTCCAATAACCTACTCTCAGCTGTCTTCTGTCTTCATATTTTTCTTTTATGGAAATCTCATTGACTCATATTTGGTCAACTTATACTTCTTGTGCAGTGACTCCCAGATCTCCTTTGCCAGCATCAAATTTATTTCCTAGAGACAGGCACCTCAAAGCAAGCAAGCTCAGAGTCCACATCATCATGATGCCTTCAGGGCCCTCTCCTTATCATTCAAGGCTTCCTCTTCATCCAGGCGCCAAATCCCACTGTTCTTTCAGCTCCAGCTTCCCCATCACCACTTCACATCTAATAGGAGCGCGAGTTCAGTCTGGTGGTAAATCAAGGTAGTGATGCTCCCAAGTTCGTGCATTGCGTAGATGAACTCAGAAGCCTCCCGAGTAATCTCGCTGTAGCTACTCTCCCGATCTCAGTCTATCTAGTCAGCTGAACCTGGCTTCTTCTTGCCTGTCGAACAATCAAACTTTTCAGTTTTTATCTCCATGGTCTTTTAAAATCTATCACCAGTCTAGCTTCCAATCTGATCTCATACTAACTTTCTTGAGGTTCCACAGTGACTCTCAACCATGGCTACACATTAGAAGCAAATGGGGAACTTTTAAAAAGTACCAAAACTCAGGCTTCTACTCATATACCCCTCTCCTTGCCCCCATGAGAGATTCGGATTCAACTGGTCCACGGTGGAGCCGTAGTATTTGGACATTTTAAAATCTCCCTGGGTGTTTCTAACATGTAGCCGTGGTTGAGGTTCACTCATGGACCCTATGACCCAATAAAATGACCCAATAAAAAATACTCAGGAAGGTACTTGACCACCACCTCACACTTCATCATGGGCAATTCCTCTTGTAGGCAATCCTCAAGCAACTATTGCTTCTTCCCAAACAAAATATTTGAAGACTTCTGTGATTCTCCCAGTTGGAAAGAATCCATCCTTCTCCTGGAAATCCTTACTACGTCTCTATATATCACATTCATACATGTGAACAGAAATGTAGAGTAGAATAAGGTCCTTGCCTTTATGCAGCCACCGTCTTTAAAATGTAGTGTCCAGCTTCCATGAACCAATGAATATCATAAGTTTTATGATACAAATAAAGAAGTGTCCATGAGATAGTGTTTCGACAAGAAGGATTCTATTCTGCTTGGTGTAATAACAGTTTATATATATGTCTTCTCTTCTACTGGATGGTATATTTTTAAGGGCCGGAACCATACATCATTCACCTTTATGTATTTCAAAGGCCACATCTTTCTTATAATAGTATTAAATTTTTGCTGAATAACTGAGTCAATGAAGAGTATGTTGGAGGTTAGTAGACACCGGGGAAGAGTGGCATCTCCAAGGAAATAGCGGCATAGTTCAGTGCCTGGCCCGGGCAGAGGGGTGTCTCACCAAAGTTCAAAGACCTATGTCATCATTTGCAGTTCTAAGCTGTGTGTGAGTTTTACCTCTTCCCTCTAACATTGTTCCATAGCTTTTTCTAATGGTAATAAGAATAACATGTTAGAAACTAGGTTCAATTTTTCATGATTGAGAAGGTAGTAATAGGTCTGTTCAAAACACATGTATCCCCTTTGATTTTAATAAATAAATCCTAGAGATCAAATGGGGTGATTCACTGTCTGATGGGAAGAACTGGGATTGGGAAAGATTAGGAGAAACATCTGCCCATCCAACAGACCCATGTGCTTCCCGTTCCCCCTCTTGCCTGTGCCATGATCTTCGAGGTCAGCCCTCGAGCCTCTCAAAGATGTTGTCAAGAAAGCCATTAAAATGGCCACCAAATGAAAGGAGACAAAGAGGGCCAATGAGCAGATATACATGTGAAAGTAATGGTACTTCTCCACTGGAAACCTTTAATCCTCCCAGTAACTACAGGTCTGATTAATCACACCATAAGAAGAACACCATCCTCAGAGGGAAAGTCATATCCGAACAGCCATGTTCTCTTGGAGGACACTCGTGAACCACAGCAGAAGAGTCATTGACCAAGTGAGCTGGCAGGGTTAGTCCAGCGTCCAGGAGGGTCTGCGTCGGGGCAGATAAAAGAGGTGTTTCTTAGCCCAGAGTATTTCAACACTCGTTTCCCACAGAGATAGAACAAAGTGTAAATATAAATCACTTCAAAGAAGTAATGTAGAAAACTTCACAAGTAATGATAAATGTGTTGAAACAACTCACATGTTTTAATTTATGGATTGATTATTAATCCATTTATAATTCATTTGTTGACTCATTTATAGAGTAATGAGTAGGAGCCATCACAACTTTTTTTAGCACCTACCGTATGCCAGGAATTGTGTTACTGTGGGTACAAATATGCACATGGCCCAATCCTGCCTTCAAAGAACTTGCCCCATGGAAGGGGAAACAGGTACATTAAGAGAATAGTAGCCCAGCCGGTATGGCTCACTGGTTGAGCGTTGACCCATGCACCAAGAGGTCACCAATTCAATTCCCGGTCAGGGCACATGTCCAGGTTGTGGGTCTGATCCCCAGTAGGGGGAATGCAGGAGGTGGCCAATCGATGTTCTCTCTCATCGATGTTTCTATCTCTCTCCCTCTCCCTTCCTCTCTCTCTAAAATCAATAAAGGAAAAACAAGAGAGAAAATGATGATGTTGTGCTAAGATGTCACACTTTAGTGCTAAAGGAGAGTCGGTGTCTTAAAAGAACCTGCAGTGGAGGAGTTAGCCATGGGAAGAAACACAGGGCAACCGAGGGGTCTGACACTAGGGTGGACTTCCCAGGCAGACATGGGGAGGAAAGGGGGTGCAAAGGTGGGGGCAGCGTGCAGTGTGTGCAGATGTGAAAGCAGCTCATCACCACTGAAGGTGGACAATGGAGAGGAGAACATCCAGAGATACGACCGAAATGGTAGCCAGGGGCCAGAGCCTAGGACACGGGACATCGGGACGTTGGTGAGACTTCATCATGGAAGAAATGAAGAGCAGTTTGAGGGAGGATGCAGGCAACAGACACGGACAAGTTCTCATTTTGGAAAAGGTATATATGCACTTAGAGAGACTGGCTGTAGAAGGCAGTCAGATCGGGGGGGGATCAAGAGAGAAACAGGGGGCAGCGAGCAGAGTGAAGCCATGAAAGGGCCGCGGAGCGGGGGACGGAAACAAGAATTATCTGGGCGATAGACTGAACACTCTGTGACCGTGGTCATAATGGGAGGGGAGAAGAGGCAGACCTTAGCACCTGGCTTGGGTGACCATGGAGACACGCATGGAAATAAATAATATGGGAACAGGGCAGGTTCAAGGAGAGAGTTGACAGCAGTGTGGCACAATGCTGACTCGCTGTCAGGGACCCCGACTTTGCAGGCATGATGACGCCTGTGTCTTCGTCACTAAACAGTAATGTGTGCTGTGGGATGCTATTAGCTCATCAATACACTCAACACGTAGAGCATTCTTTTGGAGACCCAAGGCTGCTTTCCCAGAACTAGAATATTCTAAGCTCCCTTTACTTCCATCCATCCGTCCATCCGTCCATCCATCCATCCATCCATCCATCCATCCATCCTCAGACATTGAGCCCCTGCTAGAGCCCAGGCATTGGCATACACAAGATGAGATAAGTTGGCTCACATTCCAATGGGAGGCAGTGGGGTGTGATGGATAAAGAACTGGCTTTTGAGTCACATAGACCAGGACTTAAATACTGTCACCACTATTGACTAGTTGTAGAACCTTAGGTGAACTCGCTAACGTATCTGAGCCTCTGCTTCTTTATTTTTACAAGTTTTACGAGTTCCTCTGAAGTTTTGAGTTATATGAAATGCCAACACAGTGTTGGTGAGGTGTACATTCCCAACTAATGGTAGTTTTTAATTTGACAGTTATTGAAATGAGATCTGGACAAGTAAACAACAAAACCGCTACATTGAGATAAACACACTGGAGCACACAGGAAAGCACCTAACCCGCAGGAACACGTGGACAAAGCACCCACCTAGAATGTGCAGTGTCTCAAAAGAGGGAGCTGAGGAGGCAGGTGGAGAAAGGGGCCGGGCTTTCCAGAAGAGGGCCTGGAATGTTTAGAGGCCTTGAATCAGTCAATGGAGGACCAATTCATTTGGGCCACGGCCAGTCATTCAGCAGGTAGCAGGCTGTGTGCAGAGGGGCAGGTACCACGGCTAAAAAGTAGGTGGGGTGAGCTCCGGGAGGGCCTTGTCCATGTCCATAAGGGCAGAGCGGAGGCTCTGGTCTGTAGATAAGGGGACCACTGATGCCGGCAGCTGAGGAGTGGTTTAGGGAGATTGCTGAGGTGCACTGTGGGGATGCTTCAGAAGGAGGGTGACTTGAGACAGGGACCTGACTGTGAGGCTGTTGCAGTCACTGAAGAACGAATGTGCATGTAGGTCAAGGCAGTGGTAGTGGGAAGGGAGAGGGGTCAGGGATATTGAGGTAAACGAGGGGTGCTCAGTAATTTGAAGTGCCTGAGGGTCTACAAGGGAGGGGAGGTGACCTGGGCAGTGGATAATGAAGTGAAGCTGTGGGAGGTCCCCTGGGAGACCATAGTTCCTTGGCTGTTGGTCTGGCTGTGACAAGGGAGACCTGCGATGGAGACCCAAGGTCCAGGCCTCCCGAAGGTGGCATCTCCAGATGAGGGGGTGGGTACAGCAGTGTGTGTAAAGAGAAGACAATAGTTTGGAGTATGGGGACTTGGAAACATGCCTTTTAAAGGGCTGAAAGAGGAGGAGGCACCTAAAATGGCTCTGAGAAGGAGCCGGAGAGGCAGCTATAGGCTTCTACAGCATCGAAGACTGGAGCAATAGTCTGAGCTACTACCAGGTGTCGAACACGATGAGGAATAAAACGTGCCCACTCACTGAGCTGTGACTGACTCTGATGGAATGCACTGGTGGGCGAGGACTTATTCCCGTGGGCTGAAGGGTCACCACACAGCCACCAAGGGAGTGGAGGCAAAGTGGCATTTCTTTCCTCCTTAAAGGTCCTCTCCACACCCACCGATTCTGGTCCCCAAAGCTTGACTTATGGTGCAAGGCATTCTCTTCTTACCTGAACACCTGGTCTTTCCCCACAATCCAAACAGGTTTTTGGCCTTTTTATTTCTTAAGTTCTTTTAAGCAAAGATCAAGAGGAAACAGGCGATGATACACAGAACAAACAAGAGGACACTACCCAGGTCTTTCAACCAGGGTCTCAACTTCACCTCCTGAAAACTGGATCTCTTGGCTGAAAATAGGGATGAAATAAATCCAAGACAGAACATTAAGAATTGACCAACTAGGTTTCATTCAGGGGCCAACTCGTCTCAAGTGGCCAATTTAATGGCCCCTTGGAATTTCCTCTTCCATCCTCTCCATTGTGTTTGTTAAACATGAACTTCTGACCTCGCTTAGATGTCAAGGTGGTTAGAGGCGGAGTCCTGCGGGGCTTGCATTGTATTTGTGTGGACTGTGGACCCAGATTCAGGGGAAGCATCTTTCTAATTGAATAGACGTCACTCTTCACGGACACCCGTTACACCGTAGAGAAGATGTCGATATTTGGAAACGTATTTGCAACACAACCTGGCTCGGAAATTAGGCTAAGGCATGTGGTTCAAATTAGACCAGAGTAGTCTTTGGAAAGTTGTACTAGGTCAAACATGACTCGCTGGGTATATTTTGTGAATTAAGAGAATCATTTTTTTTTCATCATAACTTGTGTGTGTGTGTGTGTGTGTGTGTGTGTGTTCACTCACAAACATTCATCAAGGACTATGTGTGTGTGTGTTTCATTTTTCTGCTCTTCTTTGCTCAGGGAGGATTTGTGACCCATTGACCCCCAACACCAGTGTCCCATCAGGGTGAGGGTGTGTGGCGGCAGCTCTCATTAGCCAGAAATGCCTGACTCAGCACTCTTAACATAGCATCACAGGATCTTTGACAGTTGGGAATGTCCAAGACCTGGGTTCCAGCTGTGCCTCTCATAGAGGAAGTTTCCAGTATAGGCCAAGCACTGGAAAAGAACTGCTGCCCACAGGGCTGCTTGAATGCTGTACGGTGATTTATAAACAGTGCTCTTTAAAAAAAATAATAAAGTCAGCTAGTGGCCTTGAACTTTCTTCCACAGTTCAAGTCCGGTGCCCAGCAAGCTCCGCAGAGGCCCCTCCCCACAGAGTTCTATGGAGAAATCAGCCCGACCAGCCCCCACACCTTCCTCTTCTCGGAATGAGCTCCCTTCTCTCCCAGCATCGGGAGTGTGGTAGCTGTGGCCATCTGTGGGGGAGATGGGCACAGTCCCCGACACCGTCCTCTGGTCCTGTGCTGTGGCTCGGGCGAGGAACTGTGATGACCAAAGGCCTCCTCCGGCCTCAGCCTCCCCTCACCTGGGAGCTTCGTAGAAGCCCAGATTCTCAGCATGCAGCCTGCACCCTCTGAATCCGAACTGGCATTTTCATAGGATCCCACGAATCTGCACATTAAAGTTTGATGAGCACTGGCCTAAAGCTGTGGATTCGAAAACTTACAATCCTCTTCACACACACACACATACACACACACACACACACACGCGTGCATGCACACGGAGACATCCATGGACAGTACATACATTTTGTGTGTTTTACTAATATATTACGTACATCTTTAAATATGTGCCAAACACAAACATTTAAAAGGATGAAGTAGACGCTACCTGTGAACGCTGCTATCACTACTGTTGCTGTACCCTCGTGGGTCACCGTGGTTCAGCACCGGAGACGCCCGGCCTGAAGAGGCAACAGGAGAGCGGAAGGGGGTCCGAGAAGCCTGTGGATGATGCTCAGCGTGCAGAAGGCCTCGTGGGCAACAGCACACACTTAGAAAGTAAATTGTTTAGCTAAACAGAATAGATGATACCCCAGGTGCTTAGCAATTTGGTCAGTTTGAGAAATGTAAAACCCATTTTTCTCTTCAAGGTAGATATTGTAGGATGTTCTTCGTGCTATGAATCTAAATAGGAAGTCTAAATCTTTATTTCTAGCTCAGTCCTTCAAATCAGCGGCATATATGGTCCCCTCCGCCACAACCCCCACCCCCAACGTGCCTGGTGTGCACTGGCTTCCCCTCTACCCTGAGCAGCGCACCCCATTTTTTCAAGTGAGCTCCGCCGCTTACTAGACCTGGACACCACTGAGTTCGCTGGGGCGGCCTCTCTGCCCACCTGCTCTCTCCCTCCAGCGGTAAGTCCCTACCGTGTGGCAGGCCCCGTGCTGGCGTTCGGGTTGAAAGGTGACCGGAACACCCACCTACAGAGCTTCCTTTAAGGAGAAAGACGTTTCGAAACAGATCATTGCAGCAACACCTTGAGCGTGGTCATGACGTGTGGACAGCTTGCAAAAGGCAGAAGGAAGGAGAAGGGGGAACTCTCTTCCTGGGAGCCGGAGGAGGTGACCTCTGAACTGGGCCTTCAGGGATAAAGAGGAGTTTGTCGGGCACGGGGCACCCAGAGGGAACTGTCTGAGCAAAAGCGACGGGCAGGAGGCCGGCTCCCTCCGGCTCCTCTCGGGTGAAATGCAGACACTCTAACCCAGCGGATTAACGAAGCCCTGTGTTGACACAAATGACAGCCCTGCACACCTACGGGACACGCGGTTCTTGGACTTGTATGGTCGCGATGTCTCTGGAAGTAGCTGCCCTCCTCCGGCTTGGCCACGGCGGAGTGCGGGAAGCTTCTCAGGGGAGCGGGTAAGTGCTCGTTACAGTACAGTCCGGGCTGTCTGGGAATGGGCTGTGCTAGGGAAATTGAATTTTCAGATGAACTGCCTAAAAATGGAAAATCTGATTGAAAAACCTTCCTAATTCTGTTTTCCTTTGAAGAGATAGCCGCTGTTAACATTTTGGAGGCATCTCCTTCTCATCCTACCTACAGCGAAAATCAGCGATGACGCCGTATACTCCGCTTGATCGGATGCCTTTTCCTAACATGTTTAGCTTTGCCGTGATTTTGAAAGACTACATAATGTTTCAGCTTGTACGTATTTTACCAATTTAAAATCTTTTCTATATTATGGGTGATCCAGGTTGGTGTGAATGTCTTACTATTACAACTAACTACATTTATACATAATGCGGACGCACGTTCCTTATTCGTTCTTAGACCTAAACTTACTGGGTCAAAGAGTATAAATCATTTTGAACTCTGGGTACACCTTGTCCAATTGCCGCCAGGAAAAGCTACTCCAAATTGCTCCATCAGAAGCCATGCACGAAGCCATTTGTCTCCATACGGAATGCTGACGTGGTTTCTCAAGCCTTTGATCAGTGACGAGCTGTGTTTCTTGGACCCATGGCCCCTTCTTGGTCTCATTTGTCAGTGTCCCTGCTCGGCCTGGCCCTGGAGCGGCTCAGGCTCAGTCTGGGACTGCTGCTCCCACACTCTCTGTCTAAGAGGATTTCAGCTGCCTACACACCTCCAGTTCCATGTGTAGACTGAGACATGACGGGCGGTCCCCTGGCCATCAAACATCAGACACACCACACCCCAGGTCTCCTCTGCTTAGGTGTCCCCGGCACCCCCACCAACCTCGTCCCCCAGCTGCATCTCCTGCACTGACATCAAGTACGGAGTGAGCTCCAAACCGATAGGACAGCAAAATGTTTGGACAAACAGGCTGTCTGATAACGTATGAATGATTTTCACACCACGGAGGAAGAGGCAGCGTCCTCTGAATCAGTAAACTGCCGCCCACGCAGCCACCTCGTTTCCATGCAAGGTGTCAGGGGTCAGCTTGAGGCCTCTTCTGCCCGTCCGCACCCGCCCCAGCCCACCTGTTAGAGACGCCCTTTGACTCCCTCTGGAATGCGGAACCCACAGCGCCCCACTTCTCTGTCGGCTGGCACCACCCTGATCGTGCCGCAGCAGTTTAGGGGGGACCCCTGAGAGCGCCCCTTAGCCAGGCTTTCAGCATCTGCGCTTGCTTCTTTCCAACCCGTTCTCTATGCTGTGTCCGAAACGGTGACTTCAAAAAGCAAGTCTGATCCCGTCTCTCCCGTGACTGAAACCCTGGGATGATTCTTTCACCAGGATGACAGTGATGGTCCTCAGGAGTTCACTGAGCCTGCAGGGCATGGCTCTTCCCTAAGCTCCTGCCTGACTCCCCCCGCCCCCCCCATACTCAGTACTCTTGCTAGCTCTGTGCCTTTGCAACGCCAGGGGTCCCTCTGCCCAGCCTCCTATCCAGCCTCATATTCTGTATTGCTCCCCCTCAGCACCACCTCCTTGGGTAAGCCGTCCTGGAACCCCAGACCAGGGCACGGCATACTCTTCACGTTCTGTTCTCTTGTCCACCCTCGGCTTTCTCCCTAGTTCTCCCCGCAAGCGTCTTTAAGTAACTTGTCTAGTGATTTGCTTATGCACACCCGTCCCTGCTCCATGGTGCACTACAGGAAAGCCAGGCCCGCATCAGCCCTGTTCGCTGCGGGAGGTCCGCAGCCCACACAGGGCTGGGCACACGGCGGCGCTCAGTGCGCTCAGTGCACAGTGAATGAACGCTTGTTCAAATAGCCTCAAGGTGTTCCACCTTCTCCGTTGTCTTGCACCCTGTATTTAGAAACACGGCCATTCGGGAGACGAGGGTTCTTACTGGTTTACAAGAACCAGTTCTATAATCACGTTTACTCCTCTGCTCTCGACTGGTAAAGGTGATTTCCGTTTGGTGGGTCCCATTCCGTGTGTTTTGTTGTCAACACATAATAGTAGCTAACCCGTGTAATACTACGTGTGAGCAGACGGCGTTTTAGGGTGCGCCATCTATTTTAACCTCACCTGACCCCACCATGCAGGGAATTGTTATCACTGCTCTTCAGCAGGCGAGGAAACTGAGCCTCAGAGAGGTTAAGTAAGTTGCCCAAAGTGACACAGCTGGTCTTACTAGGAGCAGGTCATCCTCAGCCTGACTCTCGAAGGGCAGGGGTGGGGGCAGAGGGCAGAGGAGAACCTCTGGGGCGGCGGAGCCCTTGGGGAAGGCCAGCGCGACCGGCCGCGCCCTGGGGGAGCAGGCAGAGGGAGGTGTCCCGAATTCGTCATCGGCAGAGGTGGCCGGGGAGACACATGAAGGGAGTGCCGTCTGAGTGATACTCTGGGAGTGAGCCTCTCTGCCCCGTACGGAGTAGAATGTCACCATGGCCATCTAAAGTTGCATGTGACCGATACCGATAAAATCCCAGCTTCTATTTCGGAGAAGTGGAGGGCCAGGAAGACAGGGAATTACGGGGGGACCTGAGCTGTCACTTCGTCCTTTGTTTCCTGTCAGAGAAGCTGCGCTGTGATTTCCCGAGTGGGGGGTGCTGGGATGTGTCCCCAGGGCAAGGCCGTGGGCCAGGGCGATGGCCGCTGCTCACTCTGGCCCGGTGATGGTCCGGAGGAGAACGTCAGCTGTGCGCCTCGTGGTGAAGGGTCCCCTCTGCTGACAGAAGAAACAGTATCTGCTAGGCTGATGGCTGAAATGTCAAGGGAGTGTCCCTGGGGAAATGGATCACGAAGGACTCAGTAGGTTGGCTGCTTTCTGTGCGGGTCTCGGGGTGACGCATGCAGGAGCCTCCTTCCCAGCAGCCTTTAACCCCAGGGCCGCGGGGCCTGCGGGATCAGGAATTCGGGGAGGGCCCGGGACCTCGGACAGGGAACGACAGGACCGGTTTTCCTCAGTCACCTCTTCACAGCGAGTGTGGTGGTGCTTCGCCCCGCATTGCGTTCCGGGGTCTCAGCATCTCGCTCGCCGCCCTCCACAGCGCCAGCTCTTCCAAGGGATGCTGGGAAAGAAGCGGTTTTGGTTTTTAAAGAGTTTAATGAGTGCGTTGTAACATGACTGGTGTCTTCTGTCATCATAGTTGTTTCGTTTTTATCTATTCAAACACATTCTAAGGAGCCAATCAAACGCATTACCAGTCTGCCAAGAAAGACTGTAAGGCAAAAATGGTTGTGCCCTAAGCTAAAATGCTAAAATGAGACCAGCTAACGGGCTTTCTGACACGGGGGGGGGGGGGGCCCTGGGAGCAGAGAGGCTGCCCCGCACCCCACAGTGGCTCTCTTTGTTTTCAGGTTCCCAGCACTGACAAAATCTGGGTTGCTGGTCTTCTAAGAATGTGGTCTGTATATTAAACTTGGTCTTTCAGTGTTTTGGCCTTCTGAGTGAAGGCATAAATTTGCTCTTCCCTAGGGATACCAGATTCAGCACATGAAAACACAGGACTCCTTTGTACTATAGAGTACCTCCAGATGAATTTCAGACAAACAATGGATAGTTTTTAGGATGCGTTTATGTCACTTGCTGCACGGGACATGCTGGTAGTAAATAATTCGTTGTCCATCTGAAGTTTAGTTTCAGTTGGGCATCTTATATTTTACCTGGCAACCCTAAAAACACCAAGATTGGGCCAATGATCCTTGAGCTAATTAACCACAGATGGTTAGAACGTGTCTTCGTACACTGTTTACCGATGGATATAGGTTCTCCCAAAGGTCTCAGACTTTGATGGATGATGAAGGGAAGTATTTTGAAGTTTGAAATGTTCTTAGTATCACTCAGCGATCACAGGCATCTATGTTTTCAACTTTGGGATAAGCAGACAACTCAGAAATACTGCCAGTCCTTAAAGTACATTGACCACAATCCAAGAATGCGGGTATTAGCTGCGTTCCCCTGAGACCCTGTGATCTCCAGTTTCTGTATCAGAGAAATGTGGTCAGAGTTTAGACTGACAGTGAAACTGAATTTCAAAACCCTTTGACACGCGTCCCATTGTTAAATAAATAACTTGGTTCCAAATCAAGCAAAAGTCATAATTTCCTTTTTCTGGGATGAGATTCCAATGGTGGTAATAACGCGCATGGAAATCACCAAGGAGAAGCATTCCACCCTCGGATCCAGGTGAAGCTCACCGAAGCCCATTAATCATCCATCAGTACAGACCAGCAGTTCCAAATTCACTTCACACAGAAGGAAAAGCAGTCAGCTCGAAGCCGGATAGCAAGCCAGCCTGAAGTCGGTATGTATATTCCTCATGTCATTCTCTTTCTATATTCTGATGCCTTCACCATCGTAGAAAGTATTATACATACGAGACAGAATATGTGGGTGGTTAAAGGTGGTGCGCTCGCTGTCTTCGTGCGGGAGAGGTTATCTGGGGGGAAATCGATCGGAGATGTCGCAGAGTCTCTGACGATGCCTTGTAAAAACATCAGTGATCCACTCGAGCGCCTTCCCAGTGCAACGAGGGTGAGAGGGAACAACATCCCGTTTTCTCCCTTTTCTAACTCTCCACCTGAGACCCGCTTGAAGTGTCAAGAAGTAGCAGACACTAAGTAACATCCTCTCTACGGGGTCTGCCTGCGAAGACACGCCTTCCGTTCTGACTTATTCCAGGTGACATCAGACCAGCTCGGACGCTCTGCGTTTCCTTCCAGGTCTCGAAACAGGACGGTGCGAGCTACCTTCTCTGTGCTGCCTGGGAAAGCGTGCAGACAAGCCTCCCCGAGCCCGTTCAGGACACCCCCCGCCCCCCAGAGGACCAGGCAGTGCACGCTGAGGCTCACGCAGCCCGTCCGCCCGCGCTTTTCCCGACACAAGTCTCCCCAGTCCCCCCTCCGCCGTGCACATCCAAGCCACGCTGTGATTAGAGGGGAGAATATGCTATTACCTCGTTTCTCACATGTTGGAGCAGGGAGCCACCGAGGGTGGTAAACCAGAGGAAATTTCCATTTGCCCTTCAGCTGCTACACATTCCTGCTCTATAGGAAAGTTCGCTGCTATTAAGTAATAACGTTCAGCTGAAGTTGGTCACTCGTAACAACAGACAGATGTATAATGTTTTATTTGGGTTAGCCAACTCTCTCGCAAATAAAGGGCCTGAAATTAAACTGTCTTTACAAAAATATTCAGCAAATGATACCTCTGACTTAGCCCGGCGCTCAGATTCTCTGCCCCGGAGAACGAGTCTCCGAGGAGCCCTGTGTCTGTGGAGACTTGTCTCTGCCGAGCGGAGAGGGTTGACGTTCTACGGAATGAAAAAAGTTAAAAAAGAGTCCGCACTGAGGAGTGAAGGGTATAACTATGCAAACCACATTCAGAGATGGAAAGGGACTTTTCAGGACTTATGGAATTCAAAACAATAATAGTGGAATGGAAACACGGGAAAAGGGCTAAATATCTGACCACAGAGGCAAATTGGATCATTAGACGCTCCCATGCAATGCAGAATGTGGGGTTTGTTTTACAGCGGCGCTGGCCGCTCTTCCAGTGAGGCACAGGGCAAACGAAAGACTCGCCAGCGCACCAGCCACCCCGGGCGCCCCCGCCGCCCCCCCCACCCCCGTGCACCCGCCGCCCCCTGCCCACCAGCCTCCCCAGGCGCCCCCACCGCCCCCCCCGCCCTCGCCACGGGAGCCTTTGGGAAGCTGGGTTCCTGGTAAGACAGGTTCTTGGGCAGCACTGGGAGATTGTGATCCAGTAGCGCAAGTGCGGGGCCTGAGAACTGGCATTTCTAACGGATCCAAGTGATGCTGACGCCGCCCTGCCTCCAGTGTCCAGGGAGACGGACAGCTCATCTCAGCAGAGTTCACGACAACAAGAGGGGTGTCTGCCTAAACAGTGGATCAACCTTGCCCGGCGACTTTGAACAAATCACTCTCTTTTTGATCAACCTTTTCCCCAGATATAAAGTGCAGTTTACACATGATTGGTACTCTTCATAGTCCCCCACAAGTCAGGTAAATGCCTGATGTAGTCAAGCGGCTGTCTGTGCTGCAGGACTTCTCAGAGCCTGTATTGTACAAACGTGGGGCATGAATCTCCAGTGGGTGCAGACGGTGGAGTGTTTAGAGGTTTGGTAGGTAAAGTTTCCCACAAGTCACTTTATTTGGGGAACACCTGTAATACCCCACACTTGGGGAGCCTGAGCAAGGACGCTAAGGTCCTTCCGGCTGCATTTCTGTCTGGGCTTTCTCCTCGGGCCTCCCCTGTTTTCTCCGATGGTTCCCACTATCCCAGAGGAAACTGCAGAGCAATTTTCAGCCGATTGCTTTCCTTTTCGCAGAAATTCTCATTTTTCCCCCATGCCTGTATGCCTGAACTTCTATCCCCCAGGATATGTCTCCTGGCTACTTGGAAACGCCACCTGGCAGCTACCCAATCTGTCTCTCCAACGCCATGAACCTGCTGTTCCTTCTCCTTTGTTTCAAGGTAGTGTGTCTGAACTCCTAAACCACCCAGGTTACGTGCTTGTGAATGTCCCACGTGGTCTCGATCATTCACTAAGCCGCGAGGAGTGTAGCTCACGGTCGCGCAGTGTGGTCTCCAGACTGGCGGCATCAGCGCCACCTGGGGACTCCTTAGAAATGCAGAAACTCACGGTGACGCCCAGCCACGTGCGTTTCAAGACCTCCAGGTAAATGCCTCCGAACTCAGATGAGGCGAGAAGCCCCGACTGCGGATTCACGCTGTGCTCCCTCAGCTCCCTCGCCTGGAACCCGGAGCCATAGCAGAGTGTCTTCCAGAACCGGTGTGAGCACTAAGGTGGCACACGGACCGGCACATTACAGGTCCACCTTCACGGCGCAGTGCCGACACGCACGAGCAGGGCCTCCCTTGGCTGCACTGCGTGCAGGGAGAAGGGGTGCCCTCCGGGAGCACGTCTCAGGACAGCGGTTGATGGGGCACTGCGATGGGGACAGGTGGGTCTGGCTCGCCAGCGTGTCCTCCACAGATGAACTTTATGAACGTGTGTGAATGATCTAGTCTCTGAGCTTTCATCTAGAAAGCCGAGAAAACACGTTCTTTACAGGGAAAGAAGGGTTAAACAGAACACTGCCTGCCGCCGCCTTGCAGAGCGTCTGGTACGCCCTTCTCAATGGGAGCCACGGCTGAGGGTGCCCCAGAAGCGCCCCGTGTCTGTCCTCGCAGACCCGGAGGCCACCGCGAACCTAACCGAAGGCTTCTGGTCACACACAGCACGGGAGGGGCGCGATCTACGGCCCGGACACCTGGCCCCGAGAAGTCGTCTCGGCAAGATAAACTTAAATACTGACTGAGAGTTTTTTAATGAGGAAAATTATTCAACTTTTCACTTCTTTTCTGTGTTCTCCTTCTTCCTGTTGGAATCTCGTTCATTTGAATTGTTTCCTAGTCTGTGTTTGGTCACAGAACAGCGTTGAGTTCACATGAAGGATGGGGAAGGCTTTCCCTGTGTCCTGTAAACACAGCACCTCCTCGTAAGGTACAGAAACGTGTAGAAAGGGTGTGTCTGTGGTCCGGCTTGCGCCAGGTTTTGTCTGGGTGACAGACAATTCCAGGAATTCAAGGGCTCACAGCAACAGGAATTTTTCCTCACCTGTGTCACAAGTCAGCTTCGGTTCATCTGCAGCTGGGCTCCAGGGTCCCCCCCTCCCCCCAGAAGGAGCAGCCCACCCGGAGCCGCGCCCAAGCCTGCCATATGCCTCTGCCCAGGCGTGGCGTGAGTCACCAAGGCCCACACTCCAGTCACATGACCACATGGGACATAAGAGGTGGAACACACGCCCCCACAGGGGCAAGCCCAGGAGGGGTGCTCTGGACAGACCCAGCAGAGCTGGTGGCCAGTCGCTGGCAGCCGCAAACAATGGACAATGATAACAAGGACCAGCTCTACCAGTTAGATCTCAGTTCATATCTTTAAAACATGCATCATTAGGACACAGGAAACCAGGTCATGAATTTGCCACAATCCCAGCTGGTGTTTCCCCTCCGTCAGTGTGATTCCCACGGAGAACGCTGCCCGATTCCACAGCCTCCCAGAGGCTGTCATGCCTCCAGCCATCCCCAGGCCTCCCGGGCCCCAGGGAAGAAATGGGTTTGCAGGAGGAAAGAGGAATTTCCCCAGCAG
Source organism: Molossus molossus (assembly GCF_014108415.1). Lineage (NCBI taxonomy): Eukaryota > Metazoa > Chordata > Mammalia > Chiroptera > Molossidae > Molossus > Molossus molossus. The sequence continues at coordinate 9,829,376 of NW_023425388.1, read as the reverse complement.
ATAAGAACCAAGGGGCCGCCCTTTGACATCTGCAGAGAGTCAACTTCGGCCAACTCATTCTTTCTCAGTGAGCATGCTCGTCTCTGAGGCTCCAGGGCAAAGCCACCCGCGTCCTCAGCTGACATGGGTGAAATCAAGACGTGGACTCAGAAGTCAGACCAGCAAGTCCTGGACGGCTTGGGGAGCGAGGCCCGCGGCGGGAGGCCCCCGGCGGGGTCCGTGCAATGGCCACAGGATCCACAGGAAGGGTGGCTAAGCCTCACTGACTTCATTTTCAATTACTTTTCAGCCGTCTGAGTTCAATGAACCCCAAGCACATTCTTGTCGAGCGTTTGTTTTTTCTACTTAATATTTAAACCTGCGTATCTTTAAAGTGAAATGTAATCCTGGCAGTTTGGATTCATAGCCAAAAAAAAGATCACCAAAAAATTGTTTCGTCAGAAATATTTGACATCCAAGAAAGCTTTCGGAGCAACTTTTCTGACAAACAGGAAGCTGTTTTGCTAGAGCTGAAAGTCAAATCTCCTCAAATTCTAGTTTTAGCCCGGAAACCCGAAGTCACGCTCCAGTCTGGATTTCATCCCTCCATAACCCGAATCCCGTCGAAGGGGGTGACTTCACCTGAGGCCTGAGACAGTCTAGGATCGGGAACCACCGACTCCTCAAGTTCCTATTAGTTAGTTTTCTATGAGAGCAAAGACTTCATCCGCTCGCCGTGGAACACAGGATGAAGCTTTCCCAGGACGGGCAAACTGAACACTTCCAAAATGTGACTCGGCCGAGCTCTAGGTTTTTAGAAGGTATCAACGTTGTACTAACTAGAAAAAAAAAAAAAAAATTGAATGCTCTTAAAAAGTTAATACTTGGCATTGGTCCACTGGGTAGTTGGCATTCACCTGTAAAGATGGTATAGATTGGACAGTCTGAAAACAAATAAACAGATGTTTGCAATGCCTGTGTGCAACAGTGTTGCTTGAGAAGGCTAAGGGGAGGCGGGGGTGGGGCTGAGCCGCTGGTACCCTCTAACCTCTATGTCAACGCGTGGCGGTTCCCGACTGTGTTCTTAGAGCTGCAGCATCACCTGGGAACTGGTCAGGCATGCAGATTCCCGGGCTCCACCCCAGACTGACCGAATCAGAGCTCTGACCTCCCGGGTAGTTCTGACGCCACTAAGCCTGAGCACCTGTGTGAGGCGGTGGCGAGCATGGCTCAGGAGCCTCCTGGGGACTCTGCTGTCACGTGCCAGCTGCTGAGATTTTGGGTGAGTCACTTAGCCTGTCTGTGCCTCAGTTCCCTCCTCCTGGGGGACAAGGGCACTTGCCTCCCAAGGTTGGCTGGCGTATGGCCTTTGGCGCCATCTATTTATGAGGATGGCGATTGGTATTGGTCTGGAGCTTTATTGTGATTACTCGTTTGAGTCGTTATTCTGTTATTTTATTATTGCCGTTGTGATTATTCGTCGGCATCTTTCCGGCTTTGGACCACTTCTGGCTGTGCTCCGCCGACGTTCACGCTCGTATCTGCATCTGGCTTTCTTCTGACCGGCCGTCTGCAGGTGGGCGTCTCCCGGACAGGGCCGTGTGTCCCGCTTGCTCTGGTTGGTTTCCTGGGCCATCCATTCTGACGACGCCTCTTCTCTCCGGAAAGCTGATCGCTTTCCCCCCAGGAATGGTGACGGGAACCTGCTTTTCATTTCCCCATTGCTTTGTCCTCAGCACCGGGAGTGTGGTTCTTCCCAGATCTATGACCTTTTGTCCGTGCCTACTGTTAGTTCCGTTTCCGACGTGTGCTTCCCCCTCCTTTACCTCCAGAGAACCAGCGCTGCACCGCGTGGGCGTCACCTGGCTTCATGCGTGTCCATTTTGTTGGCTTGAAGTAAGAGGATGTGATATTGACCTCTCCATTCAATAGTTTCACAGACTAGTAAAGAGATGGCAATTTTTCTCTGGCCAGTTTGGCTCAGCGGTTAGAGCATCGGCCCGTGGACTGAAGGGTCATGGGTTCGACTCCAGTTGAGGGCACATACCTGGGTTGCAGGTTCCCCAGCCCCGGACAGGGTCATGCTGGAGGTAACCAATCGGAGTGTGTGTGTGTGTGTGTGTGTGTGTGTGTGTGTGTCTCCTTCCCTCTCTTTCACTCTATCTAAAAATCAATAGAAAAATATCCCCCAGTGAGGATTAACAAAAAACAAATAAATCAGATCTCACAATTCTAAGAATTACAATCCCAACCCACATGTTGGAACAATATAATGCAAACTGGAGAAATAATTACAATTTCCAGAGTCTAAAGAAAACAACTCTTGGTTTGTATGGAATTTTGCTGATTTGTGGGATCAGGAGAGGGGACATGAGCAGAGAGTATCTCTTATCGACTTCCATCCTTAGCTGTTGGTAGACTGTTAGTTCTCCTTAACCTTTTAGGAGCGAAGCCAGGTAGGTTGCAGAATCACCAAGGGAAAATAGGCAGGAACATAAAAGTAAATGGAATAAGAGTGTCCATCAACAAGACGTAAATTTCATCAAAGAAATCTGCCGGGGAATAAAATACCATGAATTCAGAGCGCATGATGCAGTGTTAGCCCTGAGCAGGCTTACGAGTCAGGTTGAAGCTGGATCCCGACCCACCGCTGATGAAGAAAGAGGCCATTGGCCAAACAGACCAACACCCTGGGAGAGCGGAGTGGAGAAGAGGCTAAACCGGGTAATGAATGGAACTACTTAAATGATAAAAGAGTCATTATTGCAATTATTTACAATCACTGGTGGATTAGAAAAGAAGTGTGAAGTGTATGTATGCTTCTTTGTGTGTGACAGATAAAAATACGTGTCGGCGTGTGTGTGTGCGTGTGTGTGTGTGCATGTGTGTGTGTGCGTGTGTGTGTGCGTGTGTGTGTGTGCGCGTGTGTGTGTGTGTGTGTAGTCTAGGAAGAAGTGTTTCAGAAAAGCAGGATGTAAAATAACCTGTTGACTGCAGCAGATTACATTAAGCTCTAGGGGATCAGGTTTAAGAACTCCGGCCTCGTTCTTTCTGCCATGATCCACCTGCGTGAGGAAGACGAGTTGCTCCGACCGCCCAGGTCTCAGCCACCTCGTTTGAAAACTGTGTGGCAGATGCCCTGGTTTTGACAATCCTTTCAACTCTAATGTTCTATGACTCAACAATAATAATGCGTTTCCACAGGCGGTAAAAATATTCTAGACTCTTCCCTTGCAGTCCTCACTGTTTACTTCCTGCGCGCTTCCCCTTCCTGCCTCCTGTGTGCTGGCCAGTTGACGGTGGGCCTCAGTGGGCGAGATCACCCTCTTTCCAGGGGGCTTGACGGTTGAGCTCCCTCCAGAGGGTGAGGACTCCCTGGGGAAGCTGTGACTGGGGCTTCAATTTAATCCTTAAAATACCCCTTGAGCCCTCCCCCTGGCACCACGCCAGATACCAGGGATTGGAAATGCATGCTGGGCCCAGCCCTTGGGGGAGTTGTTAAGGGTCAGTTTCACCGGGTCAGCTTCTTTGTAAACACCTGTGAATCCCTGTCCCTCTTCCTTCCAGGCAGTAGCAGGAGCCCATGGTAGCCAGGTGGGCGAAGGGGAGCCAGGACGGTGCGCCCGCCTTGAAGAAGACGGCTTCTGACCTGCTGAGTAAGTGACCACGTAGGAAACGGGTCCGAAGGCCCAGGGTGCTGAGGGGGGGACGAAGTTTACCCTTTGGGTGCTGTCCACCGGCCACTCTTTTGCGGAGAGAGACGCTAAACCCAAGACCTGCCCAGAGGCCCTGCGCCTCTTCCCCCAAGCACAGTTACCAGACCCTGATGGGAGGCGCTGCCGGTGTCGTGGACCGGAACACCAGATGTGCAGAAGCACAGAAGGACCCGGGTCCAGCTCATCCCGAGCTGGCCCGCTGCCCTTGGAGAGAGGTTAGAGCAGGAGCCACGTGCGCTGCCCTCAGGTACCCAGGGCCGAGGCCCCCCGGAGCTGGTGCCCGCAGGACACTGTGTACCACTCAGTTGAAAACCTAAGCCTCCGTGTTTATTCGGTGGATGGAATGGCATGCACTGTCCCTGGCAGGCTGGTTGTTTCTGAAGGGCACGCAGTCCCTTGCGTTTTGCAGGGCTGGCGTTCTGAGCTGGACTCTGCCCTGGGCACGGCAGCGTGGCGTCGTTCCCACCCCAGCATCATGGTCTCTTTCCTCCCGGTCACTGAGAGGTGCTGCCGGGGCTCTGATAAGACCCAAGCTCATCAGTTATACCCTGTACTTTGCTTTTAAATTGATCCCATAATAAGTGACTAGGCTTCAATGGGTAAAATGAATTTGGAGTAACTTATCGCCCTTCTTTGCAATGAAAGGAAAGTCATTGTCCTTTCCAAGAAAGAAAAAAAAAAGATCATTTCAGGAGACATTCAGGAAATGACCCACTGTTGCTAATGGAACCGGGAACTGAAGAGCCCAACGGGTCCTGGGCTTCGCAGGTGCCAGGCTGTGATGGGAGCGTTTCACTTTCCTCGAAGGGATTTGCCCAGAGGATTCTTTTCAAACCCCTGTTGAGGAAGTGTTGCCCTACCAGCGAAGATGACGGCACGATCGCGCCCACTGCGCCCATGCCTGTTTATGGGGGGCTGCTTTTTACTTTCTCAAATGCCAACAAGGTGGGGAAAGAACGTGCCAACCAGATAGTTTCCCCTAATCACTCCCATGATCTTTTCAAGGAATGTGGGGGGTGACTTAGCTCAGTCACCAGGCAGGTACCATAAGATGCTGGGTGATAAGATACAGGGACCCAGCTTGTCCCTGTCTGTGAACCAGCGTGGGACCCCATCCCTTCTTCCTGGTAGGTCTGCTCCGCTACACTGTCTGATGCCTGCACTTGTTTATTGTTTATTCTCTCTTTCAAACATTCCTATGCTGGCTCTACTCGATTCCAAAGACGTAAGACAGAATGTGTGTGCTGTACTGAAATGCCATACTTAATGTGGTATGCTGATAGCACTTATAAGATTAACCAGCATATCGATTAAGCCATTAATCAAGCTTAATTATTCACTATGTGTTTGTTTTCGGCTTTTGATGACTTAGCCTTTTCCAATGTAATCAAGACTAGGAGAGGTGGTGGATTAGCTATTCATTAGATTGGGTGGGGGGAGATAAATTGCTAGTATCGGAAATGTCATGCAAAAGGGTAAGTTTTAAAATTTTTTGTTAACACTACCCAAGTTTTAAAATTTTGTACTAGTCTTCATCGCTTATCAAGATCTATGGATGGTAAGTTTTAGTTATATCCATACTGACTCTATGCTCAGTCAACTTACTTTAAAACTTTCTATACTAGAAATCTATGATAGCTGAAGGCGAATAACAATTCACAGTACTCTGCGGAGTAGATGCGTGTGGATGTAATATCACAAAGGGAAGATTAGCGTCATTTTTTCACCATGAGGCTCCGTTTCTGCGCTTTGTAGCCATTATCTCATTTCACCATCACAAAACCCTGAGGAGCAGGCTTTATTCTCATTTTACAGAGTAGAGAGCTGAGGTCCAGAGAGGGTAAGTAGTTTGTCCTGGCTCACACAGCAAAGAAATTGGAGAGTCAGCATTGAATCCAGGTTTGCTTGTCTTCGGGGTCTCTGCTCCTCACTTCCTCAAGTTCAAGTTGATCCATCTTGCCTCAGAAGTCTCCTTTCTTGTATAACTCTATATGCATTCCTACTTACTTCACACGTTTATCCTCTTTCTATTTTCTGCACGTTCTACCACCTGTGACAGAATAACACGTCTCTCTATTTCACTTCCTAAGGAGGTCCCAAGAGGCTGACAATGGACCCAATTCACCTTGGCATGTCCAGCGCTCCCCTGGTGAAGCACACAGCGGGAGCTGGGCTCAAGACCCACAGACCTCGTGTCATGTCCAAGAGTGGACACAGCAACGTGAGGATCGACAAAGTGGACGGCATATACCTACTCTACCTTCAAGACCTGTGGACGACAGTGATTGACATGAAGTGGAGATACAAACTCACCCTGTTTGCCGCCACGTTCGTGATGACCTGGTTCCTTTTCGGAGTGATCTACTATGCCATCGCGTTCATCCACGGGGACTTGGATCCGAGTGAGCCTGTTTCCAACCACACCCCCTGCATCCTGAAGGTGGATTCCCTCACCGGGGCCTTTCTCTTCTCCCTGGAGTCCCAGACGACCATTGGCTACGGCGTCCGCTCCATCACGGAGGAATGCCCTCATGCCATTTTCTTGTTGGTTGCTCAGCTGGTCATCACGACCTTGATTGAGATCTTCATCACGGGCACTTTCCTGGCCAAAATCGCCAGACCCAAAAAGCGGGCGGAGACCATCAAGTTCAGCCACTGCGCTGTCATCACCAAGCAGAACGGGAAGCTGTGCCTGGTGATCCAGGTGGCCAACATGAGGAAGAGTCTCCTGATTCAGTGCCAGCTTTCTGGCAAGCTCCTCCAGACCCATGTCACCAAGGAGGGCGAGCGGATCCTCCTCAACCAAGCCAGCGTCAAGTTCCACGTGGACTCGTCTTCGGAGAGCCCCTTCCTCATCCTGCCCTTGACATTCTACCACGTGCTGGATGAGACCAGCCCCCTGAGGGATCTCACACCCCAAAACCTGAAAGAGAAAGACTTTGAACTTGTGGTGCTCCTCAACGCCACCGTGGAATCCACCAGCGCCGTCTGCCAGAGCCGCACGTCTTACATCCCGGAGGAGATCTACTGGGGCTTCGAGTTTGTGCCTGTGGTCTCTCTGTCCAAAAACGGGAAGTACGTGGCTGACTTCAGTCAGTTCGAGCAGATCCGCAAGAGCGCCGACTGCACGTTTTACTGCGCGGATTCCGAGAAGCAGAAACTGGAGGAGAAGTACAGGCAGGAGGAACAGCGGGAAAGAGAGCTGCGCAGCCTGTTGTTGCAACAGAGCAATGTCTGAGAAACCGCAGCCTCGGTTTCCCTCTGCAGTTCTTGCCACGGCCGAGCTCCCTTCGAACAACCACCGTGGACCCACCCTGAGCACCCTGCAGACGTGCAAGATCCACCTGCTCCTCTGGTCCTGGGGCTAGACAAGCATCTCCACCTTTGACGGGGTTCCTGGTTGCAATGCTTTGTCTGAAGCAAACTCAAAATTCTCATTTTCCAAAATGGGGCTACATTTTGAAGACCTTGGTGTAGGACAGTTGCAAACATGTCCTGCTGGGTGGCCAGAGACATTTAGCAATGCTGACAGTGAAAGGAAATACATTTCTATATAAGGATATCAGCTGTAATATAAGGTATTTATTCAATGCAAGTAGCAAAGACATTATGGCCGAGACTTGAAATGTGGTTCAGTGTTCACTTACATCATGGCTTTAAAACACTTTTTTTTTTTTCAGGCAGAGAAAATATGGTATTGACTGGAGGCTATCTGGTAATACAGAAATGGAGTGGGGAAATTCTGTACTCACAAAATAGAATAATTCCATTTTCACCTTTTTTCGGTGGATTTAATTGGGTAGAGGGAAATTGATCAATCAGAAATTGACCGTTGTGAACACATATGCAAATGGGGCTGTTGTTCACACTAAGTTTTTGTTGGAATGTACTAGGCCTTTCTATTCAAAATGTGGCTCCCAGACCAGTAGCATCAGCCCGTGAGGAGCCCATTAGCAGCGAAGAGGCTCAGTCCCCACCCCACGTAGAGAATCAGTCTGCAGCTTAACGAGAGCCCCCGCGACTCTGCTGCAGCTGAGTTTGAAGGGCTCCTCTCCGGGCAGTGTGTTCAAAGTAACCTCTGAAGCCATGGGACTCTGTGGGTCGGTCTCATGTCCACGTGGCCTCCAGGCCCATCCTTCCTTCGGTTCTTTATTATGGACCAAGTTTCCTTTCAGCCACTTCTTACCTATTAAAACACCTCGTCCACAGGGGAAGTGCCACTGAATTTCTGAGCAAAATAAAACCCTTGCGAGCAATGGCCGTCTCCTTTGTGCTAAGTACATGGTTGTTGATGATAGTTAGAACCAAAGAAAAATCCATCTGTGTAACGATGAGAAATGTGCTCAGGTGTTGAAACCTAGAAGGTGGGATGGGGCTACGAATAACAAGTTACTGAGGATCGGTAAATCGTACACAGATGACTCCTTGAAGCGTGAACAAAATTTGATAATCTAATAACATGTCAAGAATGTCCTCAGTATTTAAACAAATCCTGTGCAACTCAGTGTTACAAAGTAACATTTTTACCTTTGGCAGAATGTGGGGACCAAGCACCCTGCATTCTTTGGGGGCAGAGAATAAATGGGGCTCGGATTGGCTAAATGTGCAAAAGGTGAATTATCATTTCACTCAAAACGAGATGGATTTACATATTCACTCAAGAAGAATGTGACTGTACATGTGTAGGTGCTACATGGACATACATGTGAGCCCACAGGCACACACAGGCAGGCATACACACATGCAGGCACACAGTTCACACAGAGGGACATACACCTAGGTTCTTGAAGCCTAATTGTGAACATTATCAATGAATGACATTTGCAATTAAAAGAGCAAATTCCCCGTAAATACGCTCACTTTTAGTTTGTCCTGTAAGATTGGGAACATCGGGACTCAGAGGAAAGGGGAAAGTAACCCGGATGCTGTGGGCTACAGCAGGGCTGGCCACCTCCTGATGTTAGCACATTTCAAATGTCCTTCAGTACACAGAAGATACGGCTAACACCTCCAACCTGAAACCAACCATCGAATGCAGGGGTCGGCATAATGGCGGTAAAATCGTAAAGGTTCAAAAAACAATCTCAATGCACAAGAGGTTTTTGTCTTTAATTATTCAGGAAGTTTTTTTCTGTTGATAATTTTATGGCAGGTTGTTTTAGATCTTAAAGAATTACGTGTAGTTAGTTGTATCCCTTGTAGTTGTTATACGTAATTTTTTTATTATATACTATGTATAATCAACAGAAAAACACCGCCACAGGCATGCTACAGATTTTCTGTCGCACTCGTGAATTCTTCTCCCTGCACTTCCATTGATGTTCATTTTTATGTGATCAGCATTAGGAATCTTACGTACTCATATTGTATGTGGTACAATGATGGAGCACCAGATTGAGAAATCTTTTTTATGTTCACTTAGCGCACACATTTCTGCCAAATTTGGAAGACTAGATCATGCGATCTTTTGTACTACACACAAAATAAATGTGAGGTCTTAAAATCCAATACTTGTGTAAGTCCGTAATTCATTTTACAGCGTTAATTCTTCATTCATAGACTAAAGTTGTGGCTGGTTGGAAACAGCGTCTTCCAGGCACTTACTTATTATTACTTCGTACAAAATATTCTCATGTTGACACGCTAACAAGAAAGGATTCATGTGGCAAACTGGTTCTCTGTGGACAGTCTTCTGACCGAGACAGATTCATGCTCAACCACCAACTAAGAAGAAGTCCAACTAATGGAGTGTTTTTGACCCGAAATGGCTTTTGTGTTTTGAAGTATCTCCAAAGCACAGGTCTTCACAGCGAGGCCATTCAAGAATGCCGTGTTGCATCCGAGAAACCACAAAGCCGTGTCCTATTCCAGTAATAAAATGCATGGTACTTACCTGGTACCCAGCAGCCGGTGGCCCCAGATGCATAGCGAAGATTCATTCACTGATCCTCACAGGGGGCCACCTTTGGGTGGGGGTGGAGGCACTCATGGGTTTCCTTCCCTGCTCGTGGAGATGTTTCAGCACGGAGAGGAGACCCCAGAAACTGAAAATCACTAGTTAAAAGGGGGAAATGCCATCAATGAGTGGACCAGATATTTAGATGCATTTAAGCAACCCTTTGAATTAAATTTTCAATTTTGATCGACTGTGACTTGGATATCATTGAAATGTAAATGAAGGTGTCTGAACATGTGACATTTCTATCACAGCAGGACACTTTCTCCCTTACTGAGACCCTCAGTACTCATGTATGATCTGGAGAAAGGACAGCAGAAAAGCAAAGCGAAGGAGGCACAGAGTCTGTGCACTGGTAGCTCAGGAAGGGTCCCCTCATCCTCGGTCTTCCTTCTGTTCTGTCACTATGGTCTAAGGGTCAGACATTGGACCATGTGGTGCAAGGAAGACTTCCAGTCTCTCAATCTCAGCTTTTCTTTGCCTGTTAAACATTGGAAATAACTAGTTTTGAATCCAGGTTGTCTTATAGCTCTGTGGGATGGGATATTTTAAAGAAAGACATTAGCATTTCAAGTCTCGGTTTCCAAGTTCTGTAGTGCGCACTCGAATTCCAGCCTTCGACCCTGGAGAGGGCCAAGGCGCACCGAATTTTCCTCCAAGCGTAACCTTTCACTTTTAATGGGTTACCTGCCTACCACTTGCCCTTTGTGGATTTCAGTGGATCTTCAATCAGAATGACCCGCCTGCCAACCGCACCTTCAGCCCGTGGGCCACAAGCGAGTGGTGGGCATCTGCTCTCAGGTACAGGCGTCTGAGAGCAGAGCTGAGTCTCCAGAGTTAGCATTTGCAGTGGGAGGGTGTGATTAGAACTTAACTGGGGTTTCAGAGAATCAAAGAGTTAACTTCTCGAGGCCTTGTTATTTGTCAGTGAACTCTTGTTGTTGTTACGTGGTTTTGATTTTTTTTTTTTAAAGAATCTAAAACAAAAATCTTTGCCTCCAGAGTCAGGAAGGCAGTAAAAACAGTATAAAAATTAGAAGCTGGTCGTTGATGGACTGGCTGTTACGTTAGCTCTTCTCCCGGGGCCGAAGAGCGTCTTTGAGGGGCAACGTGGCCCCTCGTCCGCCAGTGCGGCAGGCGGTGTCATTTCTGGCTTCCCCGGGGGAAACTACTTTCCTAGTGTTTAAGAGACACGAATGGAGCACGTCCACTTCTTTTCCCCAAAGTTTTCCCACTAAACGCTTACTGAGAAAGAAACGCGAGGCAGCAACAAGCGTCGGCTCTTTCCCTCCCCTCTCTTCCCATCGGTTCTCCTGGGGGACCCAGTCCCCTCCCAGCGGATAGCGGCTTGGTTGGCTGTTCGTCACCCCAGCTGTCCAGTCCTTCGAGCCTGATCATCCTGTGGGTTAAAAATAATCCAAACTCGCAATTTGTGGACGATTAGATGCCCCAGAATTGGGGACAGGAATTTTTGTTTTTCAATTGCTATGTTGCTGGTGTGTAAAAATAGAAGATGAAGAAAAAGCTCTGGAGTGGAGTTGACAGTTAATTCCTAATAAAATGACAAGAAGCGATCCTGTAAGTTACGGACATCATTGATACATGCTCCCGAGAGCCGAAGATGTCATACATGTATGTAAAGGTCATGTAACTCTGAATAGAATCCCAGCACCGGGAACATCTGGCCTGCTGCGTACCAGGACATGTCTTGTCCATAGCGATTTTTGTCCTGCATTCTGTATGGACTTTCAGATGTCCTAGATGCCCCGTATTCATTTTTATCAATAAATCACAAAACTGCATAGGCAATTAGAAAAAAAGAAGCCTTCAAACATAACTGGATGTCTTATCTATTTATTTGCTAACTCTGCCAACCTTAGAGCACGAATCCACCTACCCCCAAACTGTGGGAGAGGGAAAACGCGTGTCCCTGCTTTTGGAAGCTGAGGTTTTCGTACAACTGATGGGCTCAAAGCCCCACATGGTGTGCCGGAGCCCTCATTCCCAATCAAGCCAAGGGTTTTGTGGTCCTGACCAGCACTGGATGGGTCAAGCCAACGATGAAGGAGTCAGCGTAAAAGTCCATCACCGAGGGTTCTGCTTAGCAGCTCCTGCTTCCCGATGGAAGCCTAACTATGGTCTTCGAGGCCGAGTCTTACCTAGGATCCAAGCCTTCCCACTCCCCAAAATATTCAAAATAAGGATAGAACCCCCTGAAAAGGAGACTCCGATGGAGCTACTACAATTGTTATAGATTATCTATTTTCTAAAAAAAAAAAAAAAGTCAGAAGTTGTTGACTCTGAGCTAAGAAATGTGACCTCTTAGCTTACTGTCACTATTACAAATGTCCTTAATATTATTTAAAAATAAAAGAGCTTCCAAGAAGGTAGCTGGAGAGTCGTTCAAAGAAATGCTTTTTTTTTCATTCACTGTAAATTAACTACATTTTTTCAGCTGCAATTAAATCTTAAGAGTAAGGATGTTGTATTAAAACAACTCATTGCAGGAAGTATGACTGTATCAGGGACTTTTTACAAAAACAAACTTCCAGATCACAAGAGGAAGCTGTGTCTGTGTGCTGACAGCGAATTAATAGCAGTCAGGAGGGGAAGGCAGGATAACAGCCAACTTGGATCTATTTTTGAAAAATTATTTCTGTAGGGTGTCATGGAATTGTAAGTTACAAAAAAAAGGATGCTTTGGTAAACAGACTTCTCGATTCCAAAAGGACCCACTCCAAAATACCACGTAATGAAATTCAGGGCAACGAAGATTAAAATCCCAAATCACAGGCAGATTTTTACAAGCAAACAGACCCACTCCTTGTAAATCCTGTCAACGTGCACTAACCAAGGCTGGCTTGTGCCTCAGTCTCCTGCTCTACTTCGGATCGCTTCTGTCTGACACAGGAGTGTCCCTGCTGTGTGATTGGAATTTTAAATCTGGTCTTACACTTGGATTTGCCTTAGCGGAACAGCGACCTGCGTTTCTCAAGGTTGAGCTGCTATCCGGTGCACGTCAGAAATCTCACACTAACTGATATGTACACCCTCTCGCCACTGAGCCTAATCATGCCTTATCAGCTTTGATTACCTACTTCCATGTCTACAAATGTATACCTCTGTTTGTCAGAACTTTTCTTATGTATCTCCATCACCTTTCTTTTTTATATATATATGGAATCACTCTAATCGGTGAAACAATAGAACATACACTAAAGCTAATTCCATAGTCTTGAGTGTTTATTTCACTGGAGTGGTGATGGTGTGAATGGGGTGTTCTGCGGAGAGGAAGCTCATATTTCCTCGGAGATAAACGCATTCGAAATAGCTGTTTCCAGTGATGGGAACTACAGTCATTTGGGGATGACTCGGTCCTAAGAACCTAAGATGTCAGTATCCATCAGTGCCTAAAGGACTGCATTTGGCTTCCTTTCTCATCAAAGACAAGAACTGAAATCCCTGTCTCGTCTCTTTTTTTATTATTATTATTTTTGCCTTGACACTCTGTTGATCATTTCATTTTAGTCAATGATTAAAGATCAAGTCATTGTTTAACAGCAATCTCTCAGCTCCTCATTGCCTACCAAAGTCCCTTACATTCCATGGCTCTTTTACTTTGAAGGATTAAAAGAAAGAGAACACGTGATTACGTAAGCCTTAAAGACTCCAGTAGACACTGTAAAGCAACACAACCATTTAAAACCCACAGGCAGAGATGAGCACACTCGTGGCTGCCACAGGTCCAACCGCCTTCCAGTGTCTGCGGGTCCTGCCGTTTGGGATCTTGGTTCGTGGGTTGCAACATTCTCGGTTGCAAGACTCTGTTGTTTGAGTGAGAATATGATAGCTAGAAATAAAAAAGGCTGGTCAGATAGTCGAAAGCCAAACGTGAGGAGGCTGTTTGGAAAAAATATAAACACCAAAATGTCCAGAAAGTGCACTGTAATCTGCAACATGGTAATAAACTCATCAGCAGGACACGTTTTATTAATTTTAATTCACACAGAATTTCTCCGGCACATATTATTTTCTCCACTATTATCTCAAGCATCTGCTAGCCTTTATGGGGTGACCTTGGCTGAGAACTGAGCTACCCACGTCCAAGACATAAGACAGCTTTGCCTTCACCACCATAGCCTTGGGGCTGTGAACATGAAAATTTGTCACAAGGGCATTTGGTTCTGGGCTAGGAACCCGGCATCCCGGCGTCCATAACCCTCCTCTCAGGAGCCCTTGACTGTATTCACCTGTCATTAAAAATGTCACACGAACAAGCTTAATGGTTACATTTTTCCACACAGGAGTCCATATTCTTCCCAAGAACTTTGAGTTTGTTCCCACGTTTTCTACTCCTTTATTTGAATGTAACTCGCCTGTCATACTGCTTCGCATGTAGTAAGTGTGAGTGTCCCAGAGGTGTGTCCACAGGCTCTCTGTCTCTCTGGGTGGCCTCGGTTGAGTCTGGCGGACACTCTCGTTCTCCCAGCCCACTCCCCGTGCACCTTTCCGGGTGATGCAAACATCTGCCACCGTCCACAGCGAACAGTCTCCCACCGACTCAGAACCACGTCCTCTCCCTTGCCCCGCCCCGTCACCAATCTGGTGACCTGCTACCTGCGAAGCGTGTTGCCTCTTCTGTTCTTACAAGCCACACACACACACTCCCCCCTCAAGACGTCTGCTCACACCTTGGATTTGCAGAGAGTCAACAGTACTTGTTCTGCATGCTTCAAACGCCTCCAAACATTTAGTCCATTTTAGACCCAGTGAAGGAGGTAGGACATGTCCTTGACAGGAGAAGACCCAGAAGCTCACTGAGGCTCAGTGCCTCCCCCCGTGTGACCCAGCGAGCCAATGCAGCGAGCTAGGTCCTTCCCTTCTGTTCTGTCCCCGGAATTTACCACGTGGAACTCGCATGGTGGAGCTGATTTCCGTGGGGGACGGGTCAAGACCAGGCCACCATAATGGCAGAATGCCTCACCCAGGGAGAAACCGAGGCTGAGGGGCTGAAGGAATTCTGTGAAGGCCTAGCCCGGTGCAGAGGTCTGTTATTCAAGGGCTAACACGTGGGTGCAGCACCCAGAGGGGAGGCGTGATATGAGGCGATCAGTTCCCAGGAAAGGGCAGGGGGCATGAACGCCACCCACCAAGGGGGACAAGAGCCACAGCCTGCTGCGGGACCCTAGGGACAAACAGTTGGCCAAAGCATAGACATGGGGTGACCAGGGTTAAGAAATCTCAGAGAAAGGTCATGGTGACCAAACAGATGTACCTCGTTTGGTCCCAAATCCCTTACATTTTTATATGATGGTGTCAATGCAAGAAATGTCCAAACACGTGGAGAATTTTCATAAGAGTTTATTCTGAGCCAAACTGATGACCTATGTCAAGGCATAAGATCTCAAATGTTCCAGTAAATAAGGGTCCAGCTTCTTTCATGCATTTGAAATTAAGGAGGGGACGCAAGAAAGATGACACAAAGTGGGGGGCAAGGTGGGGACGGGATTACAGGATAGATAAGATGATGTGGTCTCTTGAGGGTGGTCCTATAGCTTATTCCAAAGGTGTGTGCACCTAGATGCACAGAAACAGTGGACAGGGCTTGCTCAAGGCAAAGGGGAAGCTTGTTCCGAGAAGTTATGTGCCTGGGGTGGACCCCTCGCCATGACCTGCCCAGTTGGAATTTATGATCAGATGGCTCTGCGAGGTTACTTTCCATAGAACTTTCCTCCATGATGGCAGCGTATGTCCTTCAAGGAGGTGGGCAGTGTTGGTGTTCCCATTCCTTAGATGATAAAACTGGGGCTCTGGGGAGGTAAGTAATGTGTGCCAAGTAGCATGGCGAGTAGGTGACAGACCTGGCGTAGAAGGAAGGAGTGAAAGCATCTTCTCCCAAGCTCGCTCCTGCCTCCTGGATGAGCCATCCCACGGGGCGCCCAGAGGAGCCTGGGAACTTGGTACTTGATGTTCTTGGAGCAAATAAGCATCTGCTTGGCCCTCACGGGTTTATCGAGAGAAACGAAGCACGGTTGAGTTGCTCCGTTGACTCCCGGCAGCTGAACTAACGCTGAAGAGCCACAGTGCGCACGGTCGGGATCTGGCCAGAGCGGGTGGAGTGGGGTGTCCCAGCCGAGTGTGGCTGAGCTCTGGAAGGGCTTTGTGAGGATTTATAGCGGCTCTCAGGTGCAGCTCTCAGATAGCGAATCATTGTACGGCCTTGGCCGATTGAGCCGAGAGGCAGAGAGACACTTGTGGAGGTCAGCAAACGCTGCAGAATCAGAGCCCACTGGAACCCTACGCCGAGGTAAGGGGCCCGCTGGGGCATCGGAGCGGACCCCGCACACTCGGTCCCTGCTGTCGTAATGCCCAGGGCTGGCGCAGGCATGGGCAGGACCCAGACGCCAAGCAAAGCTCGGAACGCAGGGCAACAGAGTCCTTGGAAGCTGACTGTGGAGGGAGGTTCAGACAGGGGGTCTGACTCAGAAAGACTGGTCTGCATGTCTCTCCATCCCAGGGCAGGTTGGTAGAGGGAGGGACCCGCACAGCAAAGGATGAGCTCAAGGCAGTGCCGTTTCAGGAGCCGGACCCAGACCCGGGGCCCCTCGTCAGAGGGCGGGCCTTTCCTGGGAGGGGTGAGTGGAGAGGGGCAGCCAGGCAAACCTTCTTGCAGGGACAGAAATGAGGCTGAGACTCGACCGCAAGGACCCTGCCAGGATGGGAATGGAACTGCGTAAAATACTGGGGCATCCTCACTGGAAAGAGGGGTTTGAGGAGAGCAGGACCAGGGCAAGGTGGACTCGGTGAGGAACAGCATCTTCACTTCCCCGGAGCTCGGGCATCGGTCAGTGCCCCCCAAGATGAGGGTGGAGGCCGAGGGGCCAGCGCACCCTCCCGGCCACAGGTGTAGCTGGAGATCGCTGTGGATAAAGTGTTCCTTGTTCATTTACTATTTACTCAGCCAAACTAGACTCTTTAGCAACCACCTGGTCACCGAGCCCGGTCCTGAGAGCACTGTGCTCTCCACATTCATCTCGATTTGGCAACGTTAACGGACTAAGAAGATAAAGCAGATTCCTGAAGGAGCCACGTGATCCGTATCTGTCCCCGGCTCCGCAGTGACAAATCGCTACACACTGGCTGGTTCAGAACCGAAATTCATTATCTTACAGTTCTGAAGGTGTGAAGCCTGAAGTCAGGTGTGGCCTGGGCCACAGACCCTCTGAAGCCTGCCGGGGAGGGCTCTTCCTTCCTCTTGCGGATTCTGGTGACCTCAACGTTCCTTGGTTGGTGGCGCCATAAAGTAATCTCTGCCTCTCTTCCCGTGGCTGCTCTCTGTCTCTTCGCATCTTTCCTCTACGTCTGTTTCTGTGTCCAAATCCCCCTTTTTTAGACAGACGCCAGGCATGTTGGATCAGGGACCACTTCGTGGGCTCACTTTAATGCGCTTGCCTGTGTGAAGACCTGTTTCCAGGTAAGGCCACATGCTGAGGTACCCGGAGTGAGAAATTCCACGTTCCTTCTTCAAGGACACAGGACCTGATGACACTGTTCTTTCCTATCCATGGCACCACAGGTTGTCCACACTCAACGCCCCTCCCGTCCTTCTCCTTGGGAGCGACAAGGGCTCCGCCTCACGGTCCCTGGCATGGACCTCCCAGCTCTGCAGAATGGACGCACAGAGCCACCCTCTAGCCGAACAGAAGCCATGCCAGTGGCCACTCTTACACACTCCTTCTGAGAGGGTTCCTGGCTCTCAGGGTAGAGAACCAAGAGTTGTCTCCCTTGGAAATTGTCCCCACTGGTTTGTACATTGGAAGACATTTTAACCCTGCTTTTCGAATGATCAGACACTAGTTTTAACCTCTACACGTTAACCGTGTATTGGGTTTCCCCTCTCAACTACTATCGCCAAGACGTTGCTGATTTCCCACGACTTGACAGTACTTGACTTTTAGATGCCTTTCATAGTTCTGTGTCTGTCATTTTTTTGGCACGTGTGTCTCCTACTGTAAAGGTTGGGAGGAACCCTCCCTTCCAAGGCTGCGTCGAGGTGTCCCTTCGCCGTCAGCCGGCCCCAAGCTGACGTGTGCCTGGTGGGTCCTGACGCTTACACCGTCTTGTCAAATCAGGTAGCACCATGTTGTTGTAAGAACACTGCTCTTAGACACTGTCTTCCTCCTCAAACAGCTCCTCCAGCTGGAAACCCTTGTCTTCCACTTCCTCCCCACCCGTGTCTACTCCATCGCCCTGTCCACATCACCCCTGAAATGGCTATCAATTCAGTTTCTTCTCTTCCATTCAGACTGAGAGAAACATCAATGAGCTGCCTCCCAGAGGCTCCCTACAGGGGATCAAGCCCAGAACCCGGGCATGTGCCCTGACCAGGAATCGAACTGGCGACCTTCTGATGCATGGGATGATGCTCAGCCAACTGAGCCACCCTGGACAGGGCATCTCTCATCCGTTTTCATTGAGAAGTTTTACACTGGCTACACTGCCTCTAGTCTTTCTCCCTCCCAACCCATCCACCCCACTGTACACAGGGTGGTCGTTCTAAAATGGGTCATATTAAAATCTGATTATACTGCTCCTTTATTCAAAAGCTGCTTCTTCATACACATGTCCTAACCCGGGGTGAATGGCTCCTCTTGGTCCGGCTCCTGAACACCTTTTCCTGTGTCATCCTGCTTTGTGCTCTAGAGTCAGGCACCCTGAACTGTTAGCAAGTCCCTGGATGCTGCCTCCTCCTACAGCCTCCGGGCCCGGGTGCTTCTCCCTCTATCGGAGAAGTCCCAGGCCAACTCCTGTTGGGTCTGCTTCCTACCTTGTATGCAGGGCGTTCTTGACCATGCCTGTGGTATCTCTGATACCCCCCGGGACTCTTTAGAGTCCCCGTGATCGCAGCACCCAACCTCCGAAGGCTTTCCTGATAGCACGACTGAGCTCACCAAGCTTCTGGATGGCACCCCACGACTGCCCAGCTGTTGCTCTGGAGCCAGGCCTGGCCCCGGGGCTGTTCCCCGGCTCTGGCTCACATAGCTACGTGGCTGAACACTGGTTCTTGTGATAAGACCTAGAATGGGGTAAGCTGAGATAATGAGACATTTGCCTCAAGTGCAAAATGTAAGGGGTGCTAAATAGCTAAGTAATGAAGACATTATTTCGAAGCAATATTTTTAAAGTCAAAATTAATGCAAAAAAAATCCATGATAGATAAACTATCAAAATTTTAAATAAAGATAGGATCAGTAAGAGTGCACAGAGGAAAAGTTATGGTTTTAGGTATTTATTTTAGAGAAGAAGAAAGGTCTAAAATCAGTGATTTAAGCTCTAGCCTCAAAAAGTTAGAAAAATAAAATAAATTGAAACCAAAATAAATGGAAGGAAGGAAATACTAAAACAAGACCGAAATCAATGAAATAAAAAATACACAAACAGCCCTGGTCGGTTTGGCTCAGCGGTTAGAGCGTCGGCCCGCGGACCAATGAGTCACGGGTTTGATTCCGGTCATGGGCATGTACCTCAGTTGCGGTTCGTCCCAGGGCCCGGTCAGGGTCATGCAGGAGGCAACCAGTCGATGTGGCTCTATCACTTCAATGTTTCTCTCTGTCTCTCTCTCTCTGTCTCTCTCTCTCTGTCTCTCTCTCTTTCCCCCTCCAACTCTATCTGATGCTAAATAATAAAGTATCCTTGGGTGAGGAATAAATATATATATACATACACACACACACACACACACACACACACACACACACACACAATAATTCTTCTTATGGTAACAAATTTAGCCTACCTTGGAGAACAGGTATCTATACTGGGAGAAAAAATACATAAAATCAACTACTCCAGGACTCCATAGAGTGAAGCAAAGCAAGTACACTTCTGAAGTGAGTTGAACTCATAGGAGGCCACGGGCAGGGGAAGTTGCCTTCAGCCCTAAGGACAGTTGCTGCTATGGAGTGTCATAGGTCAACTAAAGCTCCAGTGAAAAGTCACCATTTTTCTGGTTCAGGAAAAAAGGGAAGGTGCCCAGGGCAACCAGAGTTACTGTAGGGTGGGGGAGATTCAAGAAAAGAGAGCCCTGGCCGGTGTTTCCCAGTGGTTAGAGTGTTGACCTGTGCACCAAAGGATTGATGGTCTGATTCCCAGTCAAGGGCATATACCTGGGTTGCAGGTTTGACCCTCAGCCCCAGTTGGGAGGCAACAAATCAATGTGTCTATTTCACATCAATGTTTCTCTCATTCTCTCTCTCTCTCTCTCCCCTCCCTCCCTCTCTTCCACTTTCTCTAAAGATTAATGAAAAAAAGGTCCTCTCAGGAGGATTAACAACAACAACAACAAAAAAACAAAAACAAAGAAAAGAAAGAAGAGTGCATGGGATGGGAATCCCTAATTCTGTGCATAAGCTCTAGAAAAGTCTGAGGATGACCACTGTAGTGTACACACACAGGCTTGACTGCAAGGTCCAAACTGAGAGCTACTGCATGACCAGCCACAGAGTTTGAAGTCTAGTCTACCCAAGTTGATTGCCTGCTAAAAGGAAAATATCAGCCACTTTCTGAGAACAAAACTGGCCTTCACAATATGGCTCAGGATTAAGTCAAAATGAAATGACAAGTGACAAACCAGGAATATGTGACCTACTCTCAGAGAAAAGACAATGAACAGAGGTCAACCCTGAGATGACGATTGTTAAAACTATGCCCAGTAAGGTAGAGACAATATAATGGTAATAAATGAAGAAAAGAAAGAAAACCTCAACAGAGATACAGAATATATCAATATGAGCTAAGTTGAAATTTTGGAACTGAAAAAAACATATAAGTAAAAAATTTACTAGATGGGTTGAGTATCAGAATGGAAGTAAAAGAAGAAAGTATAGGTAAACTTGAATACAAGTCAGTAGAATTATCTAAACAAAAGAAGACAGAGAAAATAGAAAAAAATTAAACAAACCCTAGAGGTTCATGGGGTAATGGCAAATGTCTAATGTTCTGCCAATCAGAGACCCAGTTGTTCCCTTCTTAGACATTATCCAAGTGAAATGAAAGCATATATCCATTCAAAGACATGTTCATTGTTCACAGAAGCTCTATTTCTAACAGCTAGAAAATCTGTAAACAGCCTAAATGTTCATCAATAGGTGAACAGATAAAATGTGATCTAGCCATACAAGGGAATATAATAAAAATTAGTGATCTACTGATGAAGACAACAACATAGATGAAAATCAAGTCATTATAACGAGCAAAAAAAAAAAGCCAGACCAAAAGAGGACATGCTATATCATTCCATCTATTTACAATCCTAAAACATTCCAAATAACCTACAGTGAGAGCCAGCTAAGCAGTGATTGCCTGCGCTCAGCTATAGAGAGCCTGCAAAAGGGCATGAGGAAAGTATTGGGGTGGCAAAAAGGTTTGCATTTTATTCATGGTGATGTAATCGGTTTTTATATCGCTCAAAACTAACTTCTAGGCATGGCCTGTATGACACAGTACCTACCGCTAACACTGCAGTTTGTGCCCTTTACAGAATGTTAAGGTGATAGATCGCATAGTGAGTGGTCTTACCAAAAGAACAGACACAATAGAACACAAAAACATTTCTGGAAATGATGGATAAGTTTAGCACTTTGATTATGGTAAGAGTATCATGGGTGACCTAATGCCATTCAAATGCAACAATGACATCCCCTCAAGCCTTTTGCTTCTGTATTCCCCTGACCCCAACAAAGGCACTGCCCATGGATCCTCACTCTCCCTCGGCTCCTCCCACATGGCCCTCTACGTGGCAGGTTGCACTGGAGGGGTGGTAAGTATAAGAAGCCTTTTTAGCCCGGCCGGTGTGACTCAGTGGTTGAACGTCGTCCCATGCCCTGAAAGGTCTCTGGTTCAATCCCCGGTCAGGGCACATGTCCAGGTTGTGGCCCCAATCCCCAGTGGGGGACATGCAGGAGGTGGCCAGTCAATGTTCTCTGTCATCGATGTTTCTGTCTCTCTCTCTCTCCCCGTTCCTCTCTCTCTAAAATCAATAAAGAAAAAATATACTTTTTTTAAAAAAAAAAAAAGAAGACTCTTTCACTTTCATTCACTTCTCTGTGGCGGTATTCTGTGTCCACACCAGACTGACGATAAAAACAAACAAAAGACCTGCTAAGTAACACGGGTATTGCTTACAATACACCATACCTCTCGGGGGCCCCAGGGGAGCCCCAGCATCACAGCTTGTAGAAGTGGAAGCTGGGGACAGAGCGCCCCTACAAGGTGTGCAAGGACAGCTGAGTGACGCACGAGTCCACTCGGCACACGAGCCCGTGGGGCAGCTAGGAAGGGGGATTTCCTCAGGAAAGGTCATAGATGACAGAACAGAGTAGCAGTGAGGACAGAGCTGAACCAGTGTGACAGAGCTCTGAGCGCCAGCGGCCCTGCGGCGGGGCGGGGCTGGGTGGCCTCTCGGAGCCTCACGTACCCTGGTCCACGTCAGCGACTCTTTCAGGTCCATTAGGACTTCGTGGGCTCCATGTGGAGGATCGACTACCAGAGAAGCTGGCCCAAGGCGACGCTGGCCAAGCCCACCTCCCAGTGGAGGACATCATGGCTTAAACACAGCCTGGACACAAATGTAATGTTGACTGTCAGCTGTAATTGAAAAACAAAACAAAATAAAATAATAAAGCCCCCCCTGGCCGGCTTCCTGAGCGTCCATCACGCTGACCAGACCATGTTAGTGAGCCGAGTGTAAATGAATGAGAAACATGTGGGCTTCATTTCCCCTGGAATTGGCGAGGGTGAGCCCAGCCAGTCTGGAAGCGCGGAACGTCTCAGACGACGTTTCTCCAGCGCTTTTGGTTCAGAAAAAACACATCTACGGTTCTGCAGAGTACACCTTTCCTCCTTGGTAGGAGCCTTCCCCAGCCTCCAGGGGACTCTGACGTCTATTTCAACGTCTTCACACCTCACTTATCAAAACGTTTAGTCAAGTTTCCTGGAGATCTGAGAAATATTTTATAACCTTTTTTTTTCAAACGATTTTAATTTAGGGAAAAAACAAGGGGAAGGGGGGAAAGTGTGTGCCGGACGTGTGTGCAGGTGGAAGTCCACAGGTGCAGGCAGGTATAGGGCCCAGCATCACCCACGTGTGAGGTCGAGGGGCAGGCATAACATGCTAGAGGAATGTATCTGAGCATCTCCTGGAAAGTAGGGGGAAGGATGGGTAAGCCAAACAGAGACAGGCTCGGGGAATCTGGGGAGTACAGCAGAGTTACGTAGCTCCAGGTGTCCCATCTTGAACTGTCCGGCAGGTGTCCCTCATGACGGCCGTGGGGTGGAGCAGACTGGAGCACCCCACCACCTGATCGCCCCGTTTCCAGGTGGTCTCCCTTTCACAGGCACGCGATGCAGAGTTGCGGGGGGAACGCTCAGGAGCGGCTGGGCGGTGGGAGAAAGGTGTCCCGGGAGGGGGGCAGGGCGGGGCGGGGAGACGTCAGGCACCGAGCTTGTTTCGGGGACCCAGCCCAGACCACAGACTCATGCAGGAACCGTAAGAGCTGTTGTCACTTAAGTCTCAGCTTGAGGTTCCAGGGGACAGAGGAAGACACAGGGGAGACGGGGACGCCCCTCACAGAGCAGTCCGTTTGCTGGGAGCACAGTGCTGGAGGAAGCCAGCGCCCTTTCTGTTGACCTGTCTCAGGCGCTGGGAAACATCGTCTGGGGAGTCCCAGGAAAGCAGTCCGCGGTGGGGACTTAATTCAGAGAGCAAGTAGAGTTATGGAAATAATGCAGAGAAGAAGGTTTATTGTGGTTAATTACCCCCATGCTCATCTTCAGCCTGGTGTGCAAACAGACCACGCATCTCTTTAAAACCACACGTATTCTGGATTTAAAATGAGAAGGTCCAAGTCAGGTCCCCAGGCAGGGACGGTGGCGATTTGTCAGCATGCCTGGGACTCCCCACATTTCCCAGCCTCCTCTGAGGCTAGGTTGGGAGCAGGATCCGTGCCGGCCAACCGAGCATGAGCATAAATAACGCGTGTCCTAGCGAATGAGGAAAGAAAGTCCCAGAAATCCCCTAGAAGAGCCCAGACTAATGCTACAAGCTCAGCACAGGGACCTAACGCCGCTGAAAGAACACCAGACTGTCACCTTCCTCCGAACAAGGAATAACAACAGCACACGCTACCAAGTGTCTCCTTGTCTAAGGACGTCCCGCGCTGTTTGATGGCGTCTTAGCCACACCGACGGTAGAGGAGAGAGTTCCACCCCAGGTTATGACCACACACAGCGTCCGACTCTGGCCCGGTGAGGACGGCAGGTTATCGTCACACCGCTCACCGCCCAGGCAGGAAGACGTGCGCCACGCAGGCCCACACAGGGGTTGTGCTCACGGTCGGAGTGGACACGCTGGGGACAGGCTTTAGAGTCACAAAAGGGTAGCGTGACCCCTGGTTCCCACAGCACCAGGATGTGCTCGGCTTGCTGGACTGACCCTGGCAGGGAACTCACGATGCCCACCACTCGGGGATGAGCGGGAACGGCACCTGGTCCACTTTGGGAGGACGGTGGCTCGGTCGGGGGTGGGGGGGTGTCTTACCTGAAAGAGCAGAATGGGGAGGGAATAGGGGTTCAGCCCTTTGAGGCCCTCCTGATCTGAACAGGTGTCAGGGGGCACCTCATACTGAACCTGAATTTTAGGTCTGACCCCATACACAAATCAAGTTACGTCAGCATCAAAAAACTCATAAGAAATGTCATTGGACCATGTTAAAGATGGTGGGCCCGCAATTCGAAAGGCTGGCAAATGAACCG
The DNA here is from genome assembly GCF_014108415.1 of Molossus molossus. Taxonomy (NCBI): domain Eukaryota; kingdom Metazoa; phylum Chordata; class Mammalia; order Chiroptera; family Molossidae; genus Molossus; species Molossus molossus. The sequence continues at coordinate 9,804,914 of NW_023425388.1, read as the reverse complement.
GTGTGGCCAGGGTGGAGTGCCCGAGCTGGCTTTCAAGTCTGGTTTGTAAATCCCAGAGCCATTGCTTCCAGGCAGATGAAACCGTCCGTCCTGGACACGGGCCAGGAGAAAAGATAAGGAATGAGAGGGGTTAGCAGATGCGCCTCCCCTGCCCCGTAGCCAGGAATCGCAATCTCAACAGACATCGTCTCTGTCTCTGTTCACCGTTTGCCTTTCCGAGTCCTACGCACCCTTCCCCAAGGCCTCGGGTTAATAACAGCCCCACTGGCCGCTGGCCGCGGGGCTCTGCCTCAGATGTCCAACCTCGTCCTCCGATCAGTGGCCCCTGAAATGCCCACAAGCCCAGCTGCTCCGAACACGCTTCTGATTACACAGCCCGGAGGAAGGGAAACCAGCCAAGCAGACCAACCAGCTCCCAGGAGCTTCAGAACCCCAAGCCGGGGCTGCCCGGGTCAGTCCCCTCTGCACAGGCGCACTGGGGTGGGGCTTCTGGAATAAATTCCTTTTCACTCAAAGAGAATGTGGACCTCGTCCAATCCAACCCCCTCATTTCACAGTTAAAGAAAGTACGGTTAAGGCGCATCCCCAAGGTCACTAGGCTAGTTAGGGCAGAACATGGTTGGGTTCCTTTCTTACACCCTTTACCAACCCGCCCCCCACCACGCCCCCTGCCCCCACCACCAAGGTCCATGCGGCTGTTCATTCCTCCCAGGAACTGAGCCCCTGGAAGGCAGGAGTCCTTCCCCGCCCCCCTCCCGTGGCTACAATGCGGGAGGGTATTTGGATGGCGTGCTCACGTCCTCCAGAGAGTGCTCGCCATGCAGAGGCTCAGTGCTAGTCCTCCCGGGCTGCCACCACCAGGTACCAGACTGGGCGGCTTAAACAACAGAACTTGTTTTCTCAGTTCCGGAGGCTGAACGTGAACGGTGTCAGCAGGTCCGGTTTCTCCCGAGGCCTGTCCCCTTGGCTGGCTGCTGGCCACCTTCGCCTGTGTCCTCACATGGCCTCTTCTCTGCACACACACCCTGGTGTCTGTTCCTCTTCTAAGGGCACCAGTCCCACTGGGTTAGGGCCCCATCCTCATGACCTCATGTAACCGTAATTACCCTCTTAAAGTCCCTATCTTCAAATATAGTCAAATGGAGGGTTGCAGCTTGAACGTATGATTTTGGGGGGCACAATTCAATCCATATCAAGCATTTAGGCACAAGTGTACAGAGTGGCTCATCGACCACCTCAGCTCGGGCACAATGGGCTCGTGGGCAGAGGGGCCTTGGTGGCAGGACGGAGGGTACACGTGGCCCAGCAGCAGGGGTCCTGACTCACAAGGCGGATCCGTCTCCCCATCTACTGGACGTCCGTCTGTCAGTAACAGAGGCCAACCAGTATCCCCTATACTGATCATTCCGAGAAGTGGCCAACAAGCCACATGGTGACAAATAATGACATCGAATCCTTTCCATGTGGGAAAAGGAAATGACTTATTTTTCAGGAATATCACAAGTTTGTATTTGCCTCTCGTGTCTGAGTATAGAATGTTCTAGCTTCTAAGAGAATCTCAGGCAGGCAGTGCCGTGGCACACAGCACCCACCGGAAACAGCGGAACAGCCCCTGGAGATCCTGGATACGCCGTGGAAATACGACGCCGTCCGCAGCATGTGGTTCGCCCTACGTAATGACCATCAGGTGGCATTGTGTCCAAAATGCGTACAACATGTGAATCTGGGAACCAAAGGTTGGAAGCAGCATTGGCCTGCTCACCCTCACTCATCATGACCCACTAAGGAATGGGTGTCCCCTCCCTGCAGTCGGAGGGTTCCTGGCTCTAGAGGTCCCAGGTCCCAGAGTGGAGAAGTTCTTCTTCCAGGGGACAGACACATCAAGAGTCCCCTGGAAACTTAGGCAACGGCTGCCATCCAGTAACTTCAGGGTCCTTGGGCCAAGGGACCGGCAGTGGGGCAGGGGGTGGCCATGCTGTCAGTGGGAGGGACCTGGTCTTCAGGATGTGGATATAGAAAAACACGTTTGGCACTCAGGCGACACACTAGGGTGCCTCTTAATGCTCGGTGTCAATGATAAATGATAAGTGTAAATGATAACTGTGAAACACAACAGCTGTGGCCTTCAAAGGACATGGTAACCAGGCTCAGATTTCTCTGAGGTGAGAGTCTGGGTCATCTCATCAGGCAGTCTGCCTACGTCAGCAGCACACAGCCCAGGACGAGAGAATCTGGACTGGGCAGTGGGCAGGGGGATGATTAGTCTCAGTTTAAGACCATCTGCAGCGGTGGGAAAGGCAGTTCTAAAATGCTTCTCATAGCCCTGGCCGGTTTGGCTCAGCGGTTGGAGCGTCAGCCTGCAGACCAGAGGGTCCCAGGTTCGGTTCCCACTAGCGGCACATACCTAAATAAATAAAATAAAATAAAATAAAATAAAATAAAATAAAATAAAATAAAATAAAATAAAATAAAATAAATAAAATGCTTCTCATAGAAGCTCAGGAAACAAGACCCAACAAAATCTTAGAGAAGTTCTTCCCATACAGGACAAACTTATAAGAAGCAAGTAGATCTGAGCAAAGCAAGAAGTAATTGTTATCATCGTAATTAGCTAGTTAATATTAATGAAGGAAAGAAAGCAAAGGGAAGTCAGACGTAAGTACGGTCACCTGGGAAGCTTCAACAGGAAGCTGCAGCTTCCACAGCATTGTTCCTCCAGGGGATGAACACCCCCCTTCCTCCGTCCGGCACTGGATTGCTGAGGGGAGGAGAGAGAGATGGACACATATGCAGTAGACGTCGGGGGCGGGGGTGCAGGGGAGGTGCTTGCCTGTCAGTCCAGTCTGGGGAACAGTGGATTGGCCAGGGGGTGGACCCTGTCAGAAGTGTGCAAGATCTTGGAAAGTTAATTGGTTGGTCTGAAGATGCTCCTGGTTCAAATCCCCAGACAAGGAGTTCCCTGGCTCCGTTCTCTTGCTGCGTGGCTCGCACTTTCCGTGCGTTTGTACATTCTCTGTTCACGCCACGTGGCCACGTGGACTCCACACGTGGGAGGCTGGACTGGACCGTACATTACGATGGACCAGAAACCATGGGCAGTGGTCTTTACTGGCCCTGCTGAAGACACGGTTGGACTTTTTCCATGGTGGGATGGACAGAAATGGGAGGTTGGAAACCCAGGGGTTTATTTCCACATCAATAAATCTTCCTCATCCTCCTGTGAGAGTCTTAGGAAATTCTTTTCCTCACGACATTGCAAGAAGTCCACTTCCACCAACACAATGATTGTAGTGACTCTCTCTCAGTCCACGTGGGCAGCTGTAACAGCACACCATGGACTGGGTGGCTTATAAACCACAGAAATTAACGCTGTTCTAGAGGAGGCTGGCAACCCAAGGCGAGGTGCGACCAGGTCAGGGTCAGGTGAGGGTCCCCTTCTGGGTTGTAGACTGCTAACCACTTCTCATTATACAGGCACAGAGTGGAAAATGCGATAAAGAGCTTTCTGGGGTCCCCCTTACCAGGGCACTAATCCCCTTCACAGGAGCTCCACCCTCATGACCTATTTACCTCCCAAACAGCCTGCCTCCCAACACTGTCACCTTGGGGATTAGAATTTCAATGCATGGATTTCAGCAGGACACAAACACTCCGTTCATAACAGACGCTCCCTGGAGCAGACTTGTCATTTCTCAGCTGAGGGGAGCAGCGTCCCCTGAGAGCTCACAGCTGCACCCCACAATGGGAAGTGCCATCAGCCACAGTGACCCGCCCTGCCCAACCTTATACCTCCTCCCAGGGGACGACTGTCACCAACGACTGGCTTTGCAGGGACACATATGTCCATCTCTCTTTCCTCCACTGGGGACAACTGGGAAGGACCACTCTGGCCATGGAGCTCCCCTAGATAAACCAAGGCGCCAGCCACAGCTGCATTTCGGGGCGGTTTCTGTCTCTGCTCACTTCCTCACTTCCTCCCTTCCTCCCTTCCTTACATGAACTTCTCCCGAGAACACTCCCCAGTGCAGCTCTGCAGCCAGCTCTCCGAGTCGGTTGCGAAGGATCTCTACAAAGACAGTGCCCTTGCCTGGACCGGATCTGTCTGAGGTGACGGTGCCCCCACCCGCCCCGCAGGTCCCGCCTCACTGCCCACGGCGGGAAGACACAGAGGCACTGGACGAAGCAGCATGTCTCTGATTCAACAAGGCCATTGAACCACAGGACTTCCTGCCTCCCCATCTGGTAGACATTCCCGTTCATGGCGACGCGTGCTATTAGAAACAGTGCTTTGGATGTGTGTTGTGAGATTCTGAATATAGAATAGCCAAGCCCTTTAGGTCACTGTGCTTATAAATGTAAGCAAAACGCTTTGTAGGACTATCAGCTTCTTCCATCATATGGAGTGTGAAAATAAAGATTTTATGAGATTCCTTTTACAGTTGGCGGCTTTTCGTCAATAAAATACTGAAAACCTATTTCATAGAGTCAGATAACATTTATTCTAACGGTCATAAATCATCATCTCATTTTGTCTTATATAATACTGTATTTTGTCTACCAAGAAATAGACTTTTTCATGCTTATGATGGAAATATTTAGATGTTAACTTACAAATGTACACAGGGGTAGAGAGGTGTTTTCGTCATTCTTTTTAACATGGAGTGAACCATATGAGTATAAATATCAATGGAAACCACATAACTACATAACTACCACTCGTACCTGCCTACATTTTCAGGAAATTAGTAAATACGAAAAAAGAGCAAGGCAAACAGGGGACCAAAGCGTGCAACATCCTTCCACCTGGGACAAGGAAGAGGCGTCTCCTCCAACGTGACAGCCCCACGGTCTAGCTTGTCCGAGTAGATCCTAACTTCTGCATGTTGATCTGTCGTCCTCAGAAGGGCGTGTGAGGCTGTCGGTAACTCGTCCTCTGTGAGAGAGGGACATGGAACACAGAGTCCCCATAGCGACACACGCACCTTCTCGCCCAGACCGCAGAGGCCCCTTGAAGCGCAGGCTGAAGTGTCCCCGCTTCCTGACCAGGTGCCCACTGGCCCTTTCCCAGAAGGCCCCAGCAGACCGGTTCCTGGCAGTCATTACGCCTGGGCTTTCCTTCTAGGTCTATTTTTGCCCCGAGTTGCACAATCCCCACCACGAGTCACTATTCTTTCTCCTCAAGGACCCTTATCTGTTTTCATAAAGGAGGGTTTCCCGTCCCCACTCCTGGTGACTTTGAGTCGCGGCCAGCTTCCTTGCAGTGGGCCAGCACCACTCTGCTAGCCAACCTAACAGCCCTGTGTTTGCCCCTAAGGAAAAGAGCCTCATGTGAGCGGCGGAATTTCAGCCAGAAGACACGTGGACAGGGCCTCCAAGGGCCCAAGGCAACAAGCCCCATGTGATGGCAGAGACGTGACATCATTAGCAGTCACAGCTGCTCTGCACACACCCCTGGCAGAGCCTGCTGTGCCCCTGGGGTGGTCGGGGTTCCCATTCTCTTGGGAGAGCAAAGTCAAGAGTCTCGGCCACGGAGAGGTCAGGAGGCTTACATGGACATTTCCAGAGCTGAGTCTTCACCTTGACTCTTGATCCTTGGGGTGATACGGGTAAGTTAGCTTGTGAAGTCTTGTATTCAGATCTCGCATGTTTTCCGCCCAGTGGTTTGAGGCCTGCTGAGGTTGCGGAATAATGCGTGCCGTTGCCTGCGGTAGCCATGTCTTTGATTAGCTGGTCATACAACAACGCTTTAGCTCCGTGGGGTTATTTTATCCACAGTGCTTAGCTCTGAACCTAATAAGTGCTCAGTGAGTGTTGATAGAATCGAATACTCACTCTGATGTGAAAGAACCTCCAAAGAGCTCTTTACTCCAGCAAACACGGAAAACCATTGATTATTTCCCCTTTTACTCTAATTGTTCAGAGTTTGCAAAGTTTCTTCGCAAAGCTTCATCACCACCTCGACCAGATGCGAAGATCACCCTCATCAGCTCACCTTTGCTGCCTTTCATCCCGTGGCTCATGCTCTCCAGTGTTTCTAGTAGAAGACAGGCTTCCGAGCACCGTCAGGTAGACCAGCAGGACTGGAAAAGCGCACCTCTCTGGACCAACCTGTGTCGACCAGGATCACGAAAGGACAGTTTCATTCATCCTGAGTTTTCCTCCGTTTCTGAGAGGCCGGCGTCAGAAGACCTCTAGGAACACATGCCGTCAGGTCCTGGGCCCTGGAGAAAACGCCAGCCCCTTATTGCAGAGGTGTTACCTGCTGGCCACTTCACTCTGTCACCTGCTTGTATGCCAGGGGCTTCATCTCTTCTATCACCTTGCCTCCCTCATGGCTCCCAAATGCACGAAGGGGTTCAGCCAGGAGTTCCTGAGCTGGCGGGGTGTAAACGAGCCCTCCATAACCATCTTCCCAAATTCCCTTCACTTTCCCCACCTCAAACCCCTCACTTCCCTAAAAACAATCATAAACTAGAAGCCGATTCGGGACGGAAGAGTCTGCGAAGCACCCAGGCTGGCCCCTACGATCCACTGTTGCCAGCATGTTTGTACCCATATTGATAACGACAGAGTCTGGCCTGGCTTTTTCTTGAGAGATGCTGACTTCAGAAATGTCCCCAGGGCCCGGCAGACTCGGGTTAGGTCTGTGGAGCGTGGCAGGGACTGAGTGGAGGCAGAAGACTCGCTAACTTGGACTGTGAGGCAGCCCCTGTCAACCTTTCCCACTTGGCAACAATCGACAATCCCCCCAGCCTCAGTGGAGTCACGTACGACGGCTTCAAGCAGGGGGCAAGGCCACAGTTGGCTGGGAGACTGAACGCTAGTGGGCGGATTTACCACAGCGGAGACGGGAGCAGTTATTTCTGCTGACGCTGCCCCTAACCCCCCTCCCCACGAACATTTCCTCTGTTATCACACAGAGCAAAGGCAGGAAGAAGTCAGTGCTCGAGTGTTTACTTGGCCGCGGAGTGTTGATACAGCGTTGGCCTTGGTGTGCGCTGGACCTGGCGAAGGTGAGAACCGACGAGCAGGTGATAGCTTGTAAACAACAGCCGGTTCCCGGCCGTCCGCCCGACGTCTGCTCCCTTATCCCAGATGCTGGCTCCCGAGGGCCGTGTTGACGCCGAGTCTGGCTCAGGGTCACCTTGGTTGAGTGGCAGCCGTTGGTGCGGGTCCCACAGCAAGAGGCCTGATGCCAGGGCAGATTAGGAGCCGCCAACAGGAAAGAAGGAAGGAGATCCAGAGCCGCCCCGAGTCACAGCCATTGCCAGGTTGCTGAGCTGATGGGAGCTGGTGTCTACTTGTGGAAAATTAAAATCAGTCTCTAGTCCAGTCGAAACACTCTTCTGACCGTCTGAAAACCACAGACGGCAGCGTGGGTTCGCAGACATTTCTTCAGACTGCGAGAGCAGACCGCCACGGGGTGAGGTGAGAGCCAACGCAAGGCCTCGCTCTACTGAGACCAGAGCCCATCTTTCCAGGGGCAAAACAACAGCAACAACCACGATAATAACAGTAACGACCGTTACGCTTATTGTTACTGTAATGACAGTGCATTGAATAAACCTCCAAATCTCCGCTGAGCTGTTTCCTCATCGGCTGGTGTCTACACTTTCTGGCTCCCTCGGGGCTGCCGGAGCGATCCCGGCCCCTCTGGCCCCGAAAGAAAGCAAAGTAGCTCCACAGCCTGAATGATCTACCGGGAAAATAACAGGACTAGAGAGATCTGCACAAAAGCTAAACCATCACACAGAAGGATAGTCTCTCTTTGGCCCTGTCTCTGAAACCTAAAAGAATGAAACGATCTGAGTATTGAGAAACCCCGGTTTCCTCCCGGCTGTGCAGTGAGCTGGCACCGGGCCCTGAGCGTGGTCCGACGTCAGCGCCCTCTCGGGCCCAGGGGGGCTGCTGTCCGCCCAGCCTGCCTGCGAGGGAAGCGAGGACAGGTGAAGCCCTCCCGGGGGACAGCAGCCCGACAGAAGCCGGCCCGTGGGATTCCGCTTGGATCTGCAGGGATACGCATTGGGCCATCGTTCCGTTTTGTAGGAATAGGAACTGTGGGGTTGGAAGATAAGAGCTCGAGGGGAAAAGGACAGGGAAGCTCCGTTTCCTTTCTTCTTCGCCATTCATTACGGAGGCCCCACAACCATCCTGGTGCCTGGTGCCACAGATCGAGAGTCCCACACACTGGGACACAGACATCCCTGGACCGCCATTGGGGAAAAGTTCCCAGACTGATTGGTGATTGGATCAGCAGGGCAGGACGAAGAGAGAGGGTGAACCATAAATGAGGCAGAGAGGGCAGGAAGTTGGCACTTGCACAGTAGACACCATGATGCCCGGCCCAGACTCCCCTCCATGGAGGACACACAGCCCCAGCTGCAGGCAAAGCTAAGCCCCTTCTCACGTGGCCTCGGTGGCAGAGGGTGCCTGACCTGGTGGCCCACAGCAGTGACCAATCAGGAGGGAGTATAAACGCCCAGCACTGGGCCACTTCTGCTCCCAAGCTCCACGCAGTGCCAGCCGAGGCTGCCACCCCCGCGTCACACTGACCTTCTCCCTCTGCCCACTCACAGTTTCCTTTCCCTCCTTCTCCTGGCTGCCGTCTCTTAATACACATTCTCTACTCTAAACGCCATCTCAGAGTCTGCTCCCAACTTGTGACACCTGGGAAGTAGAACAGATGGAAGGATCCGAGACAAGGAGGATGAGAGGGCGAGGCACAGACCCGCCTTCTTTGGACTTGTCTTAACTTTCCTTGTGGGACCGCGGCTGACCCTGGAGCACAGCGGGGAGGGGGCAGGACTCAGGTTCTCAGCCTGGTGTCCACCCTGCCGTCGCTCTCTGCCGTGTGATCTGGGTCCAGTCACCCTCTGGGGGCCTCTGCTTACCCAATGGCAAATGGGGAGATTAAGCATCTGTCTGAGAGTTGAGTCATTGCGAGGGTCTATTAAGATAATGGTTGTGAATGTACGTGGGGGACCATAAAGCTCCATGTAGAGACCCTCCAACCAAAGCTTGGAAGCCTGAAAGAAAGAGTGTCCCCCTGCCTTTCCATGCCCGGGATGGTGGGGTGATTGCAGGGAGCACTCGGGGCCGGAGCTGATGGGGGAGGGGAGCGTGCTCACTACACTCTCATGCAGTAGGTAGCACTGAGTTCCCGCTACATGCCAGTACCATGCCACCCCCTCGTGGTGCTCACATGGGGTCACGAACATGAACTAAGACACCCCACAAACAAATCAGGGAAACGAGCTGGGTAGGAAGAGTCACCGAGGGCCTTCCGGAGGAAGTGACTCTTGAACTGAGAGAGGAATAATGGACAGGAGTCATGTCGGCAACAGGAGGGAAGGTGATCCCTAAATCGGAGAAAATGCAAGTGCGGGAGAGTTCCACCCCAACCCCTACCCCCCACTTCCCAGCACCGCGTGGCGGGGAGCAGTGAGCACCTGGAAGGGGAGCACGAAGCCTGGAGAAGCTGAGGGCTTGTAGGACGGGGCTGCGGAGGTGGGTGAGGATTGATGGGGCCATTCCTGGCCGGCAGTCAGAGACTGTTCTCTTTATCCTAAGCGCCACGGGAACCGTAGGCCGGCTTTACGCAGAGCATCGAGGTCATTATCCTGGCTGTGCAGGGAAGGACAGGTGGGAGGGAGGCCCGAGAGGGTAATATTAACAGCAGCTAGCATTGACTGACTTATTGTGTGCCTGGCACACTTACCAGTGTTTGAATGAAGTAGGAACCTAATGAAACAAGTACCGTTAGGATTCCGATTTTAACCATGAAGCAATTAAAACACAGAGAGAATCAGTAACCAGGATTCCAACCAGGTTATCCCGTTGCAAAGCTCCACACTTCACTACCCAAACTAGACAACAGGTAGACCAGATGGATGGCTATTTCAGTCCTCTAAGTTGGGCGGCAGCAGCGGAGCTGGGAAGCGGATGTATCGGAAGGTATGTAGGAGATTCGAAGAGAAGACAGAATTCAGGTGCAGATTGATCGTAGGGACGTGGGGGAGATGGAGCCAGGGACGGCGCTGAAGTGGAAGTCAAGGGTGCCACTCACTGAGATGTGGGCACTGGAGGAGGCCAGGGCTGTGGTGTTTGGGGGCTGGGTCAGGAGGCAGGGGACAGTACGAGTCCACTCGAACCTCAGAGCGCTGTGATGCCTTAGTGACATACTCGACAGTATTGAATTTCTATAAAGAGTCATGGTTCTAACCTCCCACAAGCTGCAGCTTTGACTGCTTGGTTCTGACCCATCTGTCATATTCATTCATTTAACATAATGTAGCCAGTGTGCGCACAGGGGGAGGGGCCACTACCTCCCTTAAAGCCTCTTTCTGAGGAGTCTCCCACCCCTCCTCAGCCGGGTGTCAGCACCGAACCACCCCGTCAAGCACGAAAGTACCTACGATGCAATGACAGGGCAGGAGAGTCTGTGGGTGCTTAAGAGCATAGATTTTGAGTTAGATTCTGACTTAGTTTGCTCAGGCTGCTATAATAAAATACCAGTGATTGCGTGGCTTCATCAACAGAAATGGAATTCCACATGTTTCTGGAGCCTGGAAGTTCAGAGCAAGATGCCTTACGGTGAGTTTCCGGGGAGGACTCTCTGGCTTGTAGGCAGCTGCCGTCTCGGTGTGTTTTCCTCTGGACTCCTCCCTGGAGCCATGGTGAGAGAAAGACTTCGGGTGTCTCTGCCTCGTCCTAAGGACTGCAGTCCTATCAGATCAGGCCCCCCCGCCCCGGAATCTCATTTGACCTGGATCCATTGCCTCCCTAAAGTCTGCTTCTCCACACTGCGGGTTAGACTTCGACGTTTGGGTGTGAGAGGGTGGCACATTTCAGGGCATGACAGAGGCTAAGCCCTATCTTTTAGGAGTTGTGAGATTGCATTCTTGCACAATTCATTAATCTTTCTAAGTGTTTTTTTATCTGCAAAATGTGGTTACTGAGAGGACACAATGAGATAATTTGTGTAAGATACAGATGAGCCCAGAGCCCGACATGCAGCAGACACTGGTAGCAGTTAACATCTCTAGTGGCCGTCATAGTTGATGATCTCTCTCCGCCTGTCGTTCATTCCAGCACTCGATTCCCCAACCCTTGGAATCCCCGCCAATGACCTCCTGTCCTCAGTCTTTTCATCCTGTGGCCGTTCTTGCGAGGGGAGCAGCCGTTCGCCCTGACGACAGTTCTGAGGTCCCGTCCCAGACAGGAGAGCTCCTGTCTCACAGATGCTTTGTCCCTGTTCGGCCACAGCAGTGTTTACCATTTGTTTCCTTCAAAGGAAGCCCCGCCTATGAGGTTTGCTCAGTGAGGGCCGGGGTCAGGGTGGAGGGAACGGAGTCTATTAGAAGAGAGTCTCGACACAGAAAGGTCATTTTTTCACATGAATAAAGGATGAAGCAATCGAGCTGCAGGGAACCCTTCTCCCTCGCCCTCGGTTCCCAGGGAAGGGCCAGCCCCTGCTGCTACCTCAGGGGTCTTCCCGGAGAAGGAGCAGCCACGGTGCTTTGCCCCCTTGAGTTTTCCTGGCTGAGGCCCCCAGTCCCAGAGGCAGGGGAGCCCACGTGCCGGGGCCCTTCGCGGGGTGACGAGACAGGCAGCTGAGTCACACGTGTTACTGCTGCCCAGGACTCTAGAGACAGCTCAGCGTGAGGGTGGGGCAGGAAACGGGGCAGCTGAGACCCTGATTTCATAGCCTGATGGCCGGAAGGAAAGGGGGGTTCCGAGGCACCCCAGACCCTGGGAAGGGAAATATGTCTCTGAAACCTTGGGGAGCACAGCCGTGCCTGATTTGGGGACAGGATTCCGTGGGGGAGGAAGACTTCCACAGACAGGTGTCCCCTTCCCGGCAGTCCACGGCACAGCAACCCTCAAGGGGGAGCACAGTGCCTTTGCTGAGACGCCTCAAGGGTCCGTCACAGTCTGCGCACGGAACAAGGAGCTACAACTGCGTGTGTGTCCGTGTAAGAAGCGTGTGAAGACTCTGACGCGTGTGTTAACTTGTTCCGAGCCTCACACTCCTGCTGGGCTTGCAGGAGTAAAACTGCAGTTCTAACAGCAGCATGCTGCCCTCGACCTTGAACCTGTCTCCCTTCAAATCTGTCTTCACATGGGCCTCCAAACTGGTAAAAAAAAAAAAAAAAAAAGGAAAAAGGCAGTAAATGAAACATTCAGCAAAGCTGGTCCAGACCGTCGGGCGTTTGTGTCCCTAGCTTCTGCCTGGAGTGGTCACTGTGCTGCAGAGATGGGAGTTCTTTCTACGTTTCAATACGCTCTCTTGGGATAAAACTCTGAATACTGAATAACCGGTCTAACGAGGGTGACAATATGAAAGGCGCTTCAATATTGGGTATTAATTCTCTAAAAAATAAACAAACACCGGGTTTGTATCTCAAGAAAGAGAAAGAAAAGAAAAAAAGAAACAAGTACCTCAGTTTCCCAAGATTGTCACTATTTGCACCTCAGTGGGAGGGAAAATTCATGAGTACAGTTTTTTAAAATAATAATTAAAAAAAGAAAAAGAATAAAGAAAGGTCACCTTCCACTTCTGGGTCCCGGAGAAAGAGGAAGAGCGGGGCACCTGACCCCTCGCTACCCTTTGTCCGGGTGGAGGGATCTCCCGGGTCTGGACGCCAGCTGGGGTTTCGCAGGCACCCCGGTCCCTGCTTCCTGGAATCTGCTAAAAGAAAATGGCAAACCAGCCAAGATATTTGACTGAGGTTTGCTAAGAAAACATACTCTCAGTTTGGGTTGTTTTCTGAGAGGAGGGTCAGAGCGATGCGGTTTGAGTAAGAAAATTGCTCGTGGACAGTTATGGAAAGAATGACTCTTTCCACTGCCTCGCGGGCCTCTGGCTGCAGCTGCAGGAGGCAAAGCGGAGTGGCCTGGGACCAGTGGCCTGGGACCAGTGGCAGGGGGACCCCCCGGGGCGCCGGGCCCAGCAGCGTCACCGTGTCGGCCACCAGGTGGCTCTGGGGCCGAGCAGGCGCTGGGGCCTGAAGTGGAAGGGGAGAAGGCTCTCTGGAGCCTGGCCAGACGTCAAAATGAAACAGGAGAATCTGCTTTATCTGATGTGTGGCCCACGCTCCCCGGAGAACAACGTGGTTCACGGCTCTGACGTCTACCCAGAGTGAACCTCAAAGGGCTTATTTTCATGCTCTCTCATAAGGTCCTGTCAACCGAAGTACGAACTGTTCAACTTGACCTTGAAGATGGTTCTAGGCGGTTCAGGTCCAGGGTACAAAAGCCCGAGCGGTTTCCGTCACGCTGAATCAGCCCGATACGTGGTAGTCATGATTCTGAAACGCAGATCATTTCAATGGTTTGACCGTGAGAATCCGTGTTTTCTCTCTGGCGTAGCTTTGCATTCATCCTCTGCAGTGCGTTAGTGCAGGGAGCTCGGTATTAGTAAAGGAAGAAGCAAAGGGAATCGGACGTGACTCAACCTAATCAACTAGGGAGCATGAGCCTCTTCCTGGGGAGCTGCCGCTGCACGTACTCCCCAGGATCGCAGCACTGCGGCCGGGGGGTGAACCCCTCGCCCAGCCTGTGCAGGGGACGGATGAACAATAGAGGGGAAATTTCTCTGTTGAGCACATGCCCAGTAGAAGCCACGATGGCGCAAGAGAAGGTCCTTCTAGGAGGTACCAAGATGGCAATCACAAGGGGCGGAACCTAGCCTGGGAAAAGGATCGGATTGGATAAGGGACACAGGACCCCAGGTCTAGGAAGTGGATTGGTTAGGGGTGGATCCAATGTAAGCTGGTGAAGGATTGGGAAGTTGATTGGTTAGTTTGAAAGGGTTCCCGGTCATTACCAAGCCCAAAATAGCATAATCCAAGTTTAACAAAGCGCGCTCTCTCTCTCTCTCTCTCTCTCTCTCTCTCTCCCCCCTCCCCCTCTCTCGGTAACACACACTTGTCTCCATAGCAACCGTGTGGCCCTAGAAGCTGCCTGAGGCCCAGCAGCTACCGGCCTGGGTACCTTCGCGCAGGGCCAGCCGGAGCACAGCGGGAACTCAGACCAGTTTGACTGAACGGAGACTGAACCAATGGCCCAGAACTGAGGGACACTGGCCCTTCTCCTGGACTTGGTGAAGACAAGGCTGGACTTCTTCCACAGTGGGACGGTCGGAGATGACGTGGGGGGCGGGGACCTGGGGGCAGCCTTCCATTTCTATCCCAGTAAGTCTCATCACGACACTTCAATCTCCCGTCTGTGGGTCCCCGAATGCTTTCCTTGGGACTCTACGAAAGGACCCCATGTCCACCTGCAACAGTGTCATATGTCTGTCACCCTCTACCTTTTGGGGAAAGGTAAACTGAAATCATGTTATATTTGCTTTTAAAAAACAATTTTTTTCTTCTTCATTGATTTTAGAGATAGAGGAAGGGAGAGGGAGAGAGATAGAAACATTGATGAGAGAGAACATCGATTGGCTGCCTCCTGCACGCCCCCTACTGAGGATCAGGCCCACAACCTGGGCATGTGCCCTGACCGGGAATCAAACCAGTGACCTCTTGGTGCAGGGGTCGACACTCAACCACTGAGCCACACCGGCCAGACAGGGGTGGTTACTTCTCACTAACATGCCCAGAGAGGGAGGGTATTGATGTTGGGCCTGGGAGGATGGGGAAGACTTTGGTGGGAAGAAATTGAACCGGCCAAGGAGCTCCGGGTGGATGATTTTACAAGTATGAGCAAACGGAGGACGCCGGAGATCAGGAAAACGGAGTCGTTAGACGGTGGCTGTCGGGAAGATGCAGAGTGGACTGTTAGGTGATTGGTGTCAGATGGCAAAACACTGAGCATCTCCAGAAGATAGGAGTTTGGACTTTTATTGTATATCGCAGCTGGGAACAGTCTGGGGTTGGATGAAGACTGGATTAGTGAGCTGGATGGAGGTGTAGGGCAGAGCAGAAGCTGAGAGAGGACTAGAGGTGCTACAGTGGGGTGTCGCCAGGGGAAGAAAGGGGGGGTGGTGATGAGGAAGGAACTCCAGACTGGGAATCCAAGCATCTGGCCTTAGTCCTGACCTGTGCTGGGCGCTGTGTGACCAAGATCGGATGCTTCTGGTTCCCAGTTCCTCCGGAGCGAGGGGAGGAGCTAGGGGAACCCCGTCATCCTGCATGACATCAGAGGGAAGACGGCTTGACTAGTTTGGAAAAGAGCAACTCGGAGCTGGAAATGACCTTGGGGTGGTGGCTCCCAGCCTTGGTGGAGGTTGGCATCTCCTGGGCAGTGTGTCAAGGGTGGGTCAAGAGCCAGGACCCGCTCGTGTGGATTCAGATGCTGTCCGGGTCGCCTCTGGTGCTGCAGACTTCGGGAAACTGACCCCCGTCTGGAGCGCTGTCTGACCCTCTCGGGTGAGAGGGATTTGAAGGCAAGCCTGGAGGGACACCACCCACCTGCCCCACCACCTGGAGTGCGGACTCCCAGCAAGGTGGCGCCACTTCCAAGTCTCTGCTTTCCAGCTGCCTTGGTCCATCTCCAGGACGTGACGAGGGCCGCTGAGCTCCAAGGAGCCCCAGGGCCCGGGCGTGAGGCTGCAGGATTCCGAGAGGCCGGGCGGACGTGGGGCAGGAGCCGGCTGTCCTGGTGCCACCCCAGCTGCCGGCCAGGACCCGCCACAGGCAGCAGCCCCTGTTGGCCTCCTGAGAGCAAGGTGGGCTCAGCCAGCCCACATCACTTTGTCCTTTGACAGCGCTTCCTGCCTGTTGTCCAAAGTGTCCCCCAACACTGCCATCTGGGAGCTTGCTGGAAGTGCAGAGCCTCGGGCTCACCCCAGACCCGCGACTCGGAGTCTGCAGTTAACAAGCTCCCGGGCTGATTTCCTCTCGTGCGTATGCACGTTTGAGAGCCCTGGTCTCTGCCCTTCTGCCAGCTCCCCACAGTCCTCGTGCCCAGGGAGCAAACTGGAGGGAGGGAGGGAGGACAAACCACAGACCTGGCCTCTTCCCTGCAGTCCGGCCACACGACACACCTGTTCTTCTCGTTTCCTGTTTTCCCAGGTAAGCTTGGATGAGGTCAAGTAGGACCAAAGGGTGGGGAACTTAAGAACCTTGAAATAAAAGCCCCCTTGTGTGCCTTTCACTTCCTAAACAGGAGGCTCGGTCCTGTTCCTGTGACAGGTGTCACTCTGTGTGGAGCAGGGTGGCCCCTCACAGCCATTCAGAGCGAGCAGGACACAGAGTCCGGAGCTGGCTGGCACACAGTTCACCGAAACCCTCACTTAATCCGATTGGCGTCCACCTGCACGAGAAAGCAAACACTAGGAAAACAAAGGAGCCCCCGGGCGCTGCCCTGTTCTTTTTGGAACGCCAGCAGGCCCGGGCTCCGTGCACAGGCACAGACCGGGCACCACCCCCTAGGCTGGGAGGGATGGGCACAGACAGCAGTTTCCACCCCGAGCTAGGCACAGGCAGCTGTTTGACCGCCGGGGTCCTGATTTCCTGCCTGTGCACTGGGGATCAAGAGGAATAATACCTGTTCAGTGGTGTGGTTGTGGGGAGGATTAGGAGTTTGTGGAACTGCTCACCTGGTAGCTACTCAACGGAAATGAGTTTCCTTTCTTAATTCCTGCACAGAGCTCTGCTTGTCCGGGCAAAGGGCCTGGGGCTGGTCCCAAGGTTTCAAGGGCCTTCCTGCGCTAAGGAAGCTTTGATTCTGAACGGGCTGTTTTCCCCAGTGGGGGAATCCCAGGAAAGGTTTGCTGTGTTTTGAAGCAACAATACAAACAAAACAGGAGCCTAAAGGCTTCAGGAGAGCTTGTGGGGAGAGGAGCCACCTTAGCTGGTTCTCTTTTAGGAAACGCCGGCGCCATCTCCTGGACGAGAGCGGCGTTGACTCGGGGCCCTGGTAGGTTTGGCGGGTCCTCTCTCTCCTTCACTCAACTGGAGTTTCAAGTTCAAACCTCCAGCTTCTCCCCAGAAAAACTGTCTTAATCACTTCTTTATAAAGTTTCTGCATATCTTTTTCTTCCTCTCTCGTTTCACTGGATCTTTGACTGGTATCTCCTAGTTTCTAAACCTATAATTCCATCCAAACTGTCCAAGAAGATTAGATCATTTATCCCAAGCACCTTCCTCCTGCACTCTGAGTGGGGCCCGGAGCACAGCCCTGGGACCTCCGCCTCCAGATGGCAGGTGGCAGGGACGGACCCACCTCCACTTCGCCCGCCAGGCAGGTGACCTTGGGCAAGTGACAACTTCCGTGTGCAATGAGGCTGATTGCAGAAACGACCCGGAACGGTCACTGTTCCATTAAATGAGTTAATACCTACGGCACCGGGAACGGCTCCCTGATGTGTTAAGAGCCTGGGGTGTGCTGCTGGTTCTCGGGGGCTGTCCTCTGTCACAGCACTTACCACGGGGCACATGATTGCACTTGATTCGTCCGGTGACCCTCCCGGCCGGCGTCTCTGCAGTGGGTGCAGTGGAAGCAGACGTGATCTGGCCACACCCCACCCACACCCACACCCACACCCACCCCAACACCCTCACCCAAACCCACACCCTCACCCACACCCACACCCACACCCTCACCCACACCCACACCCTCACCCACCACAACACATTCACCCACACCCACACCCACACCGTCACCCACACCCTCACCCACACCCACACCCTCACCCACACCCACACCCACACCCTCACCCACACCCACACCCTCACCCACACCCTCACCCTCACCCACACCCACACCCTCACCCACACCCACACCCACACCCACACCCTCACCCACACCCTCACCCACACCCACACCCTCACCCACACCCACACCCACACCCACACCCTCACCCACACCCACACCCTCACCCACACCCTCACCCTCACCCACACCGACACCCACACCCTCACCACCCCAACAACCTCACCCACATCCTCACCCACACCCACACCCTCACCCACACCCACACCCACACCGTCACCCACACCCTCACCCACCCCAACACCCTCAGCCACGCCCACACCCACACCCACACCGTCACCCACACCCTCACCCACACCCTCACCCTCACCCACACCGACACCCACACCCTCACCACCCCAACACCCTCACCCACACCGACACCCACACCCACACCGTCACCCATACCCACACCCTCACCCACACCCTCACCCACACCCTCACCCACACCCTCACCAACACCCTCACCACCCCAACACCCTCACCCACACCCACACCGTCACCCACACCCTCACCCACACCCACACCCTCACCCACACCCACACCCACACCCTCACCAACACCCTCACCCTCACCCACACCGACACCCACACCCTCACCACCCCAACACCCTCACCCACACCGACACCCACACCCACACCGTCACCCATACCCACACCCACACCCTCACCCTCACCCACACCGACACCCACACCCTCACCACCCCAATACCCTCACCCACACCGACACCCACACCCACACCGTCACCCATACCCACACCCTCACCCACACCCTCACCCACACCCTCACCCACACCCTCACCAACACTCTCACCCACCCCAACACACTCACCCACACCACAACCCTCACCCACACCCAAACCCTCACCCACACCCTCACCCACACCCTCACCCTCACCCACACCCACACCCACACCCTCACCCACACCCTCACCCTCACCCACACCCACACCCTCACCCACACCCACACCCTCACCCACACCCTCACCCACACCCACACCCACACCCACACTCACACCCACACCCTCACCCACTCCAACACCCTCACTCACACCCACACCCCCCTCCACACACACACACACCCTCACCCACACCCACACCCTCACCCACACCCTCACCCACACCCACACCCCCACCAACACCCTCACCCACACCAACACCCTCACCCACACCCACACCCTCACCCACACCCTCACCACACCCACACCCTCACCCACACCCACACCCACACCCTCACCAACACCCTCACCCACCCCAACACCCTCACCCACACCCACACCTCACCCACACCCTCACCCACACCCACACCCACACCCTCACCCACACCCACACCCTCACCCACACCCTCACCCACACCCTCACTCACACCCTCACCCTCACCCACACCCACACCCACACCCACACCCACACCCTCACCCACACCCTCACCCACACCCTCACCCACACCCACACTCACACCCACACCCTCACCCACTCCAACACCCTCACTCACACCCACACCCCCCCACACACACACACACCCTCACCCACACCCTCACCCACACCCACACCCTCACCCACACCCTCACCCACACCCACACCCTCACCCACACCCTCACCCACACCCACACCCACACCAACACCCTCACCCACACCAACACCCACACCCACCCCACACCCTCACCCACACCCTCACCCTCACCCACACCCTCACCCACACCCTCACCCTCACCCACACCCACACCCTCACCCACACCCACACCTGCAGAACACACAGCCACATGCATGAAGATAGTCACACGCACCCAAGAAGGACCGGCCCGCATCCTGGAAGTCATGGCCAGAGCTGACGCTGCAGGGGGCTCAGGATTCAGTGACTGTGATGTCCCCGGACCCATCCCCCCGAGGACCCCATTAGGTTTCCTCACCTAAAACCTCCAACGTTGGCTCTTCTCTGGGGCACTACCTCCAAATTCTCCCCATCAGTAAACTGAAAGGACATTTCAAGGGCCCTGAGATTGCAGCTCACACGACCTACACACACACACACACACACACACACACTCAACAACTATGTGCCCACAGGTTCAATCCCAGGCTCATGAAGGAAGCCTGCCCAGAAGCCTGCCCAAAGCACACTGGTGATGACCTAAAACTGGTCTCTAACTCGTTTTAGAGAGATGGGTGATCCCCTAAAGAATTTTCGAAGTTGAGAAGGCAAGGGATGAGGTGGAATTGGGTCCTGGTTCCCAGCTGAAGCTGCAGCCGGTGCATGCAGCTCTGGCGCCACCTGGTGGAAACATGCAATTCGTCCCAGTGCTTGAGAGTCAACCCATCGCTTCCTGCCTGGCCCAGAATTCCTCCCAACCAGCGGTTCACAAGGCTTGGTGACCACAGGGTGTGCTCTAGAAAACTTCTGACATTGCGCCTTCTTTGCAGGGCTTTCTCCAGTATGGAAGGGGAGCAATTCAGTTGGTAGGAATGAAAAATATGTTTCAAAGCAAATTGAGTTCTAAGCTTGCAGACCATAAAACACACACACACAGATAGACACAGACAACAGACACATGACAGTCACACCCATAGACACACTCAGGCAGGGACCACATACACACAGGGACACACACACACACACACACAGTCAAAGAGACGAGTGTGCCCAGTTTCTATCCCACGCTCTCTCCAGCTCTGCCCAGGCTCAGGGGGTCAGCCTGCCCGCCGCACACTGGTTCCCTACATCTCACCACGTCCCAGAGTGGGGAGAAACATTAAAAACGATGATTCCTGCCCGGCCGGTGTGGCTCAGCAGATGGAGTGGCGTCCCGTGGACTGAGAAGTCCGGTTCGATTCCCGGTCAGGGCACATGCCGGGTTGTGGGCTCGATTCCCAGTAGGGGGCGTGCAGGGGCAGCCCAGAGATATTTCTCCCTCACATCCATGTTTCTCTCCCTCTCCCTTCTTCTCTCGCTAAAAATCAATTAAAAATATTTTTTTTAAATGATGGTTCCTGATGCCGAAGCTGCCTCATCGAGGTCCCGCCTCCAGGTTAAGAAAACCTCTCCTCCTCTGCCAGCCTCAGGCGGCAGGTCTGGGCCGGCCCGGGACAGGGGCCCCTGGGACAAGGGGAGTCTTGGCGGGAGGCCGTGTGGCTGAGGTTTCCATTCGGGATCCCTGCCTGAGGCCCTTGTCGGGGCGCTGGCGGAAGGCCCCAGTCAGACCTCGCACAGCCTGCCCCTCCCGGGGGCTGTGGCCCTCCGGCTGCAGAGACCTTCTGTGAGGGCTGGAGGCCCGCGGGGCTGACTCGGTGCCTCTCCCAGCAAGAGAACACGAACGCGAGTGACTTCGGCCACACGTCACCACACACGAGTTTGCCCGCGGGAGCTGATGTGAGGTTACAAGGCGCCAGGGAGAGAGGACTCCGGGAAGACGAAGGGAAACCAACAGACCTAAGTGCCAAACTGTGGCCTGACAGCCGCAGGGCAGGAAGTGGCTCCCACCCGCAGGAAACCTCAGCGTCCAGGCCTGGGGTGAATCCTGTCCTTCTGCGCTGTGTGACCTTCGGCAGGCCACCCGCCCTCTCTGAGCCCCAGCTTCTGCATCCACAAAAGAAGATGCTGACAGTGTCTGCCTGGTCATGGAGCCACGATGAGTCAGTAGCACATGTTTACCCGAATAAAACTGGCTTCCCTTTCGGGCCCACCCTACATGGCAATACACCCAAACGTCGGGGGGCGAATGCACACCCCGAAAAGCAATGTGGGCCTTTGTTAACTGTCACGTGAAGGAGGTAGGCAGGCAGAGCTGCATAATACACAACAACGCAAAATGTGCTAAAAAGCCCAGACTTGACCCACTCACCTTGCTCAAGTCCCTGGCCGCAGGCAGCTGTCCAGCCTCCTCTCTCCAGTCTGCCCTTTCTCCCCCTGATGCCTCCCAGATTGTTACCGTCCTTCCCACGCACCCTCAACCCCACCCCCAACTCACGGTGCTCAGATCTGCTGCCCTGGATGTACCTGGAAAGAACTTTGAAAAGACTGACTCCCGGGCCCCGGGTCAGACCAGTGAAATCATCATTCCAGTACTTTTTAGACACACTGAGATGATTTTGTATCATCTAGGGTTAAAATCTCTGTTCTAATTTGTTAAAATAGGAACTGATGCGCCCTGCTTGATGCTGCGAATGCTCCTCCACGCGTCGGATTACTCCGCGCAGTGCGTTCCTACAACCAGCAGCGTGGGCGTCACCACCGTTCCTTCGACGGGGACAAGTCAGATCAGTCATGGCCCATCCACGCAACGGAACACCACGCAGCTGTGCAAACGCACCAAGACGCTTTCTCCAGCTGACGGGGCAGAGGGGCTCCAGGGAACATTTTTTAAGGGGAAAAACAAGATACACAGCCGTGGGCATGGGAGGTATTCTGTGATACTTTATCCAAAATGTCAAGGAATACACAAGTTTATATCCATCGTTTCTTGCATATGCATTTTAAAAACGATTAAAAGATACATGGGAGCCCTGGCCGGTTTGGCTCAGCGGTTAGAGCGTCCGCCTGCGGTCCGGAGAGACCCGGGTTCGGTTCCCGCTAAGGGCATGTACCTCGGTTGCAGTTTGTCCCCGGCCCTGGTTGGTCGTGCGGGTGGCAGCCACTCGATGTGTCCCTTTCACATCAATGTTTCCCTCTCTCTCTCTTCCTCTCTCTCCCTCCCACTCGGTCTGTACAAAAAATGGAAAAATGTCCTCCGGTGAGGATTAAAAAAAAAAAAAAAAAAAAAGATAAAGATACATGGGAAGTGAACACAGTTGTTATATGTTGTGAGGGGGCCTGGGGGGGGGGCAGTGTGGGAAAGAGGCTTGTCACTGTAACATTTCTCATGTTACTTAGTCAAACGTTAAGAGTAAGTGAATTAAACAAGAGAATAGAGCACGGCGGGGGCACGGCTAATATTTGCACTGTCCCTGCATCGCACTCGGCACTGAGCCGCGGTCCGGCATCGCCGTGGGCTGAGCAGCCCGTGGGTCCGGTCGGCGTCCACTGCACCCCTCGCCCTCCCAGCGCCGCTCCGGGAGCTCGGTTCTGAGGTTCGGTCCCGCCCTGGAGCTGTAGCCAGCCCGCCGCTTTCCATCCGTCACAGGGTTGCCCCGCTGTGGGAGATCCCTGCTCTCCTTGTGTGGGGTGGGGTGCAGGGTGTGGGGTGCGGATTCAGGCTTCGCCTGGAGAACTTCTGCCAGCTGAGCCGTGAGGACACCCCTCCAAGATGCCCGCACTCTCCTGCCTGAGTCTCCAGCTCCAGCCTCCTCCGGTCACTGCCGCAGGTGCCGCCACGGACCAGGACAGCGACTAGAGAGGAGCAAAGGACAGTGGAATAAAGGTGAGGGGGGGAAGCCAGGTCCTGGAAGAACCTATCTCATGGGGATAGGAGGATGGAGACCAAGGGAACCACCTGGGGCCCTGGGCGGCGGCTCTGGAAACAAGACACACTCCCCACCCTGGGGGAACTTTCCTTCTGGTGATGGACACAGCACACACACAAACAGGAACATGTACCGGTGGCGACAGGTGTGACGGAGGAAAGAGGGGAGCAGGACACAGGGACCGCGCCAGGTGGGGCTGTTTTCAGCGGGGTGGAGCTGAAGGCGTAGTATCTGGGGTGACACAGCAGGGCCCTGAGAAACAGCAAGTGCAAAGGCCCTGAGGCAGGAGTGTGTTGCCAGGATTGACAAGGTGGTCAATGTGCCTGGAGTGGAGTGAGGGGGAGGTCGGGGCTGGAGTCAGAAGCAGCCAGGGGCTGGCAGGCAGGGTGTGGGTGGTCACTGTGAGGACTGTGGCTTTTGCTCTTACTCTGAGTGAACCACACACCTCTGGACGACTAGAACAGAGCAATTGTTTATTGGATGACAGCTTTAAAAGGATTATTCTAGCTGCTGAGTTGAGAACGGAATCAGGGGCAGGTCGGGAGAGTAGACATAGTAGAGAAGTTGGCAGAGAGGGTAGACTGTGTCACCCTCACAGCAGTCTGTACCCCGGGCCTGGCCTGTCTCCCCCATGCCGAGCACCCCCCCCCCCTTTCCCGGCAACTGTGAACTTGGCCATGTGACTCGAGCAGATGCCACCTCTGAGCAGATTTAAGGGCCTTTACCTGGTTGGCTCTTGTTTTTTTTCCCTCTTCTACAAGAACAGGTGTCCGAAGTTGGGGAACAAAGGGGGTCCCCCTCAGCACAGGTCCTGGAACCGGAAAACACCTGGAGCAAAGCCACGAGAACCGAACCCAGCTGCCGACATGAAGCATGCATGAACACCAGATGGCAGTCAGCGCCTCTGAGGTTTGGAGATGTTTGTCGGGCAGCACCGCTGGCTGATGCAGGGCTCAGCGAGACTTTACCCGCAGAGGCACTGGTGGGCGGAGGTGACGTGGGCGGGGTTTGCACCTTCTGGTGGGGTAGAGCCAACCAG
Source organism: Molossus molossus (assembly GCF_014108415.1). Lineage (NCBI taxonomy): Eukaryota > Metazoa > Chordata > Mammalia > Chiroptera > Molossidae > Molossus > Molossus molossus. The sequence continues at coordinate 9,780,779 of NW_023425388.1, read as the reverse complement.
ATTTGAATCTGATGCACAGCATGGGAGTGGATTTTGTTTGGGCCCACGCCAAATTTGAGATGCTTACTAATGACATCCAGGTTGAGACAGCTGCCCATGGAAGGTCAACTAGAGGTGCCGCTGGGGGTCACCCCTGCATTACAGACTAAGTACACGCAGATCGTAGTCACAGTCAGGAGACGATGAGGGATCACCCGAGGGGCAGACAGATGGGCTCTGGGGACTGGACCTGGGGACTCTCAAACGTGCAAGGAGAGCTGATGGTCCTTGAGGGAGGGGTGAGCTCTGAGCAGCAGTGATGGGGGCTGGCACTTCAGGGAGAGGGTGTGTGTGGGCCAAGACGAGAAGGGGGGACACCGTGGCGTGCTGAGGGGTGCAGTCGGCCTGGGCTCGCCTCCAGCTCTCTGGTTGTTCCCACCGAGAAGCCCACCCCTCCATCACGCACGTCCTCGGTTTCCATCCTCTGCGTGGAAGCATCTCACTGGGCTCACTCTTGGAAGACACGTCTCATGTACCCCAACATTCCAGTCTCTTCCACCAATGACACATAGCCTTTCCCTCTCTGACCTTCACGCAGCCTCCTCTGGCCCGGCCTCGCCAGCTGCTCCCTCCAGGAGACTGCTTTGTCACTGAGGTTTTCTCTCACTGTGAAAGGCGTGGAATCTGTCCGGGGCGCCTCTCCCCGTGTCGGCACCCCCTGCCCTCAGGGTCAACACGATTGCCCAGCGTTCTGGCCTCGCGTCCATCCCAAGTCCCGGCCTGAGGACGGCCAGCCCCCATTCTGTCCAGCAGCCCAGGAACAAAGATCACCCTGCAGACCTCGGAGCGCTGTCGCCACCCTGTGGCCAGTTCCCCCTCCCAGCCGGTTCTCCTCGGCCAGCACCCAGAGCCACCCTCCGCAGACGGGCCGCTGCCCCTCCCGTCACCCCCTCTGCGTGTCTGCCTGGTAACGTCACCATACGCCTTCTACCTCAACACCCCGCCACGGTGTGTGGTCTGCTCAACAAGTACTGGTAAAATATTAATGATCCAGGTGGCTTCATCTAATGAGTTGAAGGAACTTTAAGAGCAAAACTGAGGGAGAAGAAATCCTGCCTGTGGACAGCAGTGCCCACTCCTGCCCAGGAGTTGCCAGCCCACTGGCAACTCATACATACATATATATACATACATACATACATTCATATACATTCATACATATATATACATACATACATTCATATACATTCACACATACATACATACATTCATATCCTTCTGGTTGTTTTTGTTTTTTTTTTCTTTATTAGTTTTAGAGAGAAGAAGGGAGGAGAGAGGGATAGAAACATCGATGAGAGAGAACATCGATTGGCTGCCTCCTGCATGCCCCCCACTGGGGATCGGGCCCACAATCTGGACATGTGCCCTGACTGGGAATCGAACTGGTGACCTCTTGGTGCAGGGTCGACGCTCACCCACTGAGCCACACCGGCCCAGCTGGTTCTGTTTTCCTTGTAGAATCCTGCCACACACTCCAAGTCTAACTCTTGCTTTTCAACGCATATTTCGGAGTCAGAGCATCTGTCTGTGACCAGAATATTCACACACAGTGGAACAAGCTACAGAGACCCTGGATTTTCTGATGTCATGGGTGACACACCAGCCCTGTATCATCTACATTTGAATTTTGACGTGGAAGAGACACAGACTTCTACCTTGACTATGCCTCTGGGGTTCTGTTTTATACATATAAACTGAATCCTAAGTAACAGATATTAATTGGGTGACTGATACTTGCTCAACAGACGAGGAAAGAAGCTGGGAGGTCAAATGTACACCCGAGGTCAAACAGCCAGCAAGAGGCAGAAGGCACACATGCCTTCGGGTTTGACGACCCACATGAGACCATCGCAACCTGCAAATCCCAGAGTTTCAGCGTCCTGCAATGCTCCTCATCATCTTGGGGGGAAGCATTTATTTAAGCAACATTCCTTTGCGTCAAAGAACTGTGAGTCAACATACATTTTGTCAGTGGAACGAGGGCAGCAGCAGCCGGTATGTCCGAGCAGACAGCACCTTGCGGCTGGGACCCGGCCCGGCGCGGTCCGCTTGGCCGCTCTTACTATCTACAGCCGCTTTCTAGTTCGGGCAGCTCGCGGGCAGCGTCCTGAGAAAGCGAGGTGTATCAGTTATCCACTGCTGTGGAAGAAATCGGCCCCCAACTTAGTGGCTTAAAACCACAAATTTCTTTTCCCACAGTTTCTGTGGGTCAAGAATTCAGAAGCAGCGTAGCTGGGCGGTTCTGGCTCAGGGCCTCTCATGAGATTTCAGTCAAAACGTTGACCAGGAGTGAGGTCATCTGAAGGCTTGACTGGGGCTCTCCACAGGGCTGCTTGCGTGTCCTCAGGACATCTCCCCAGAATGAGTTATCCTGGAGCGAGGGCAAGGGGACAGCCACACCACCTTGACCACCTCGCATGAGAAGTCACAGTCACAGCTACATGGGCTCCGTCCCATTTACTAGCAGCCAGTCATTGACTTGGGCTGTACTCTAAGGGCGGGACTCAAGCTCTAGGTCTTGAGAGGGGGAGCCACAGGGGACTCATGAGAGACGAATGCTGCGGACGTCCATCCACAGTAACCAGCCGACGGGGCACTTGCCGAGGAAGCAGGGCCTTCTGGGAAACACTGCAACCACTGTCCGGGAAGGAACTCCCAGCCCCCTCCCCGGAGGAATGGAGCGCCCCCAGCCAAGAGCAGCAGGCGGCACACTGCACAGGGCCGCCAGGCCCTGCTCCCCACCAGCACACCCCGGTGGGCTCGGAACAGAGGCTCAGTCTGTGCTTATTCTTCTTAGCACATGGTCTAAAAAACATGTGTACTGGGTCCGGCTGGTGTGGCTCACTGGTTGAGCGTCAACCCATGCACCCAGAGGTCAGTTGGATTCCTGGTCAGGGCACATGCCCAGGTTGTGGGCCCGATCCCCAGTGGGGGGCATGCAGGAGGTGGCCAATCAATGTTCTCTCTCATCGCTGTTTCTCTCTCTCTCTCTCTAAAACCAATAAATAAATAAAAAGTGTGTTGGAAGATACGTCATAACTACAGAAGAGTGTTTAAAATGACTGTAGATAGCAAATAAAGAAATCGCCACCATCATGGGAAATAGGATATTGCTGGGTCCTTCAAGATCCCTCCTCGGTCCCATCTCTCTTCTCCCTGCTGATGGTCCTAGAACCACTTCGAAATAATCAGTCCTTGCTTTACTCTGTGTATTATTCTACCCATCACTGCCTAATCGCTAAACTACAGGTTGGTTGTTTTTGCCTGCTTTTGAAATCTAAAAAAATGAAACTATAGCAGACGTGCTTCCCTGCCTGCTGCTTAGCTCACTACTAAGGTCGTGAATGTCATTCACGGCTGCATATATCTCCATTATGTGGATGTACCAAACTGGCTTATGTGATCTAATGTTGGTGGATCCTTGGGTTGTTCCCAGTTTTTATTATTATAAGCATCTTGAAGGGACTATGGCTCATGCATCCAAGTGGACTTGTGGGAGACTCCTAGTTTCCTTTGGAATTTCCCTAATGGAATTTGGGGTACACCGTTCTCCTGTGAATGCCAAAGAATGCCAAGCTGTTTTCCAAAGAGACTGGACCAGTCTCCCTTCCCACCAGGAGGGCATGAGAGCCTCCTCTGACGGAGGTCCTCACCATCCCTGCCCTTGACTGGACTTGACACAATTTGTCAATATGGCAGCTGTCAAATGATTGTCATTTTGGTTTTAATTTCTATATCCTTGATTGCTGAGTACTGTGCACACATTCATTGTGTATTAGGTGTCCACTCTTAAGGTATTCAATTCCTTTACATATTTTCCACTGTTTTCTTGTTGATTTAAAATAGTTATACATGGTAATAGTAGTGCTTCGGTTACATGGATTGCAAATATCTTCTCTTAGTGCACCTTTTGTCTTTTTGTTCTAATGAAATCTTTTAATGAAAACAAGTTTTCAACTTTAAGACAGAAAATTTTGTCAATATTTATTTTACAGATTATAGGTTTTGTGTCATGTTTTAAAAAATTCTTTTGCACCTCAAGGTCATCAAAGTATTTTTCTGTAGCATCTTTGAAATCTTTTTACTTCTGCATTCCACATTTTAGTCCTTGACCGCAGGCAACCGATCTTCATGTGTGGTGTTACGTAGCTGGGCGATGTACTTTCCCCAACATGGATGTCCAATTTGTCCAATAAGTGATACCTCAATTTATTAAGAAGTCCATTCTTTCCACACTGATATTCAGCATCATTTCTGATTATATCAGTTATTCATCTATTTTGGATTTGTTTATGGAATTCTCTTCTGTCCCACTGATATATTTGTCTCTTTCTGAGCCATTGCGACTGTGATGTTTAAAAACAACAACATGATTTTATTGATTTATTTAGAGAGAAAGGAAGGGAGAGATAGATAGAAACATCGATGTGAGAGAGCTACATCAATCATCTGCCTCCTGCACACCCCTCACTGGGGATCAAGCCCTCAACCCAGGCATGTGCCCTGACGGGGAATCGAGTCAGGACCTCTCAGTCCATGGGACGACGCTCAATCCACTGAGCCACACAGGTTGGGCTCGTCTGTGGTTCTTAATTACTGTAATCTTATAATAATATTTAGTATCTGGGAAGACAAAAAAAAAACCAAAAAAACACAAAGCATAGGCTGTGTTTTCTTCAAGAGTGTCCTAGCTAAACTGGCCTTCTGTATAAATTCTAATCAACCTGTAAAACTGAAAAAAAAACTGTTGGTAATTTGTGTTGGAATTGCAGTAAATTTCTAGGTCATTTTGCAAATGATATAAATCTTTATAATACTGGATCATCAAACCTATGAGCAGGATTTCTCTCTTTTTTGTTTAGGTCTTCCTTGATGTCTCCCAGTGGAATTTTGTTATTTCCCCATAGACAGCTTACATATTTTTATTAGATTTATTCTTATACTATATATTTTATGCTATATTAAATCATATAGTTTTGAATTTAATTTTCTAAGTGTGTATGTTTGTATGTAGAAAGGCAATTAAATTTTTATTCCAACAGTTTTGCTAAAACTCACGAATTTGAAAATTTTGCCTACAGATTAATTTGGATTTTCTGTCAGCACAGATCTATTTTCTGCACATAACAAAACATTTCTTTCTTTCTTCCCAACACTTATCATTTTCATTTCTTTTTTCTTGTCCTGTGAGAACTTCCGAAATAATGTTGAATAAAAGTGATAATAGAAGTCCTCTTTGTCTTGTACTTGACCGCAAAGAATATGCTTTCAATTTTAAACCTTTAAATGTGACATTTGCTTTATTTTGCTTTACCAGGTTAAAGGTCACATTCTGTTCTTAGTTCACCACTAGTAAATAACATATAGATGTTTGATTATATTAAAAATATTTTTCGTGTCTATCAGATGACCATATTTTTTCCCTCTGACGTGCTCATGTGGGAGTTACATTAACTCATATTCCAGTAGTAACCTAACTTTGAGTTATTTTGATAAACCCAACTTGGTCATATGCAATTTCTTTGTTGTATGTTGATGAATTCTGCAAACTGATATTTTGTTTAATATTTTTGCCTCTTCCATTCCTCAGTGTGATTAGCCTTTTGCACTGTCCTTTTTGTTTTTTTGGTATCCAGGTTATTTTAGCATGACAAATTGTACGTGCTGAGGAGAGTTCTTTTTATAGTCCCCACAATATTTTGAATAATTTCAGAACTATTTGTACCCAGGATATTTGGTTGACCTCACTGATGATGTCATTGGACTTGTAGGTTTCTTTGTGGGAAGATTTCTCACTATTAATTCAATTTCTTTAAGGTCTATAAGACTATTTAGGCTTTCTATTTCTTCTTGAGTCATATGTGGTTGTTTTTATTTTTTACAAAAATTTGTCAACTCTAATCAAATTTTCAATGAGTTGACATAAATTGCTTTGCCATACACTCTATCTTTTAAGTCTCTAGCAACCATAGTTTTATCCCTCTTTTCATTCTCAATGTTGATAATTTGTCTTCTCTTTTTAAACAAAATTTACCAAAGATTTGACAAGTTTATTAATTTTTTCAAAGAATCAACTTTTGTTAATTCTGTCTTTTTTAAGCTTGTTTTTCAATTCATTGATTTCTGCCCTGTGTTTGTAATACCTCACTTTCTCTCTTTGATTTGTTTGTTTGTTTTGTTGTTCTTGTACTTAAAAAAAATATTTGGTTCACTCATTTTATCCCTTTTACTATTCCAATATAAACATTCAGACTACACATTTCTATATATTGCTTTAGCTACATTCCACAAATTTTGATATACATCTTCATACTATTAGGTCATAAATATTTTATAGTTCCCATTATAATTTTTTGAAATGCTACTATGTTCCTTGAGCATAATTTCTCTGCTTAACTTTTTTATTGACACCTAGCATGATTGCTTTGGGTCAGAGAAGGACTATAATGTTTTAATTCTTTAAATGTGATGAGATTTGCCTAATAAACCTATGTATGTATATATGGTGGTTTTTGTAAATGGTCCATATGTGTTTCAGAAGAATTTATATTCTGCAGTTGTTGGGATCAGCACGCTAACTCCACTAGGTCGAGTTTGTTCATCTTCTTACATCTCTTCTTTACTTTTCTGTTGCATCATCAATAACTGAGATAAGTGTATTAATAAAGAAATATGAACCTAGTGCAAGAAATTACATTCATTTTATTTTAAAATCAAAGTGAAATTGACTCCACCAAGAGCTGGTGAGAACTTTGAATCTTTGACTCTCATCATCACTGTGGGTTCCTCTGTATCTTTGGGTCCTGGAAATGACTGCTTTCTGGTCTTCAGTACACACTCACTGCCCAGACCCTGAAGATTCTTACTTAAGTGTCAAGTGGAGTCCTCCATGAGGCTAGAATCCCAGGGCTGGGCTTCAGCTTTCTAGGACATCATGCAGCCACACCCCTGAATTCCTGTCACTTCCCAGTACCTACACGTCCATGATGGTGTATGTCCCCATTGTCTGTGAATCCCATAGACCTTAATCTTTTCCCATTCCTGGGGTAACTTCTCCCAGCCTCCCTTCTGACTTGACCTTCTCCTTATTATTTCCTTTTCCATGTTGTTATCAATAATTCCCTCCTCAAGAACCATTAGAAGCTCAATTCAAGCTACTCCATCCTAGACCTGGGGGCAGATGAATATGTTGAGACTTAAGATCAGGCAATAGCGCACACGTGCGTGCGCGCGCACACACACACAGCATGCCTCACTGCACCTGTGTAAATATACAAATAGCTGCCTGGCTTCCCAATCTTTGTGTATTAAATTCCTGTCGCACCACGGAGTAGGAAGCATGGAGGGTTTAAAGTGCACCTGGCTAGCATCAAAATCCCAGGCTCAAGGTCAGGCTCTGCTTCGTATTTGCCGCATGCTTTACGAAGTGTGTTACCCTCCTGGAGTCTCTGCTTGTCCTCTTCAAATGGGGACACGAATTCCACAAGACTCTGAGGTCCATGAAGGCCGGGGCTGTGTTCCATTGACTTTTATAGCCCCTAGAACGAGCTGCATATCTGCTAATAGATCAAAACTCTGCTTTAAATGAACGAGTAGATGAATCTCTATGTCCAAGATAGAAAGAGTTCCTGTAGGGGACGGCATCACCATCACCCTTTCTATCACATCTCATAGCAACGTGAGGTCCCTCACATTTCCTTTCACTGACCTTGTCCTCAACTCTTCAGATCAGCTTTCAGTGTTTTGGTATAATATGAACTCTACCCAAAGAAGAGAAAGGGGTCATTTAAAAAAAGCCATAGAGCCCTGGCCGGTTTGGCTCAGCGGTTAGAGCGTTGGCCTGCGGTCCCAAGAGACCTGGGTTTGGTTCCCGCTAAGGGCATGTACCTCGGTTGCAGTTTGTCCCCGGCCCTGGTTGGGTTGTGTGGGTGGCGACTACTCGATGTGTCCCTTTCATGTCGATGTTTTTTTTTCTCTCTCTCTCTCCCTCCCACTCTATCTGAACAAAATATTGAAAGAAGGAAGGAAGGAAGGAAGGGAGGGAGGGAGGGAGGGAGGGAGGGAGGGAGGGAGGGAGGGAGGAAGGGAGGGGAAGGAAGGAAGGAAGGAAGGAAGGAAGGAAGGAAGGAAGGAAGGAAGGAAGGAAGGAAGGAAGGAAGGAAGGAAGGAAGGAAGGGTCCTCGGGTGAGGATAAAAAAATAAATAAAAAAAAACCATAGAGATATTTTCCTAAACTGCTTATCATTCAACCGACTTCTACTTTAAAATGTGTGCAGTCTCCATTTTTTCACTCTGGTGCCCCAACCACAAGCCACGGCAGGCCACACCCAGGAGTGCCATGGCTCTTCTGCTGCGATCCACACCGATGCAGCGACATGCCCAGGTCCCACCCCTCAGGTGTGGTTCACTATGCACAAGGATGAACACCCTCTTTGACCTTACATTATTTTGTGAATCACGAGGTGCTTGATTGGTTTTGTTTTCTCTATGACTCATGTTTCTCTTCTGAAGATTAATTTTCTTCCAATCTTATACCTTTGCTCAAGAAAAGAAAATCTCCCTGCCTGGGACATAATCTATCCATCAAAACCCTCCTCCTCCTAAAATATGCCCTCCTTCAAGAAGCCTTCCCGGATCAGCCCACCTACCATGACTTCTCCCTCCTCCTAATACTCATGGGCAGACCAGGCATTGTCTAGTCTTACGCAAGAGGATTTCGTGTATATTTTTCCTTTCCCCACAGACTCTAAACTCCCGACGGGCAAGAACTCGCTACACTTTTCTGTCCTTCTCACGGTGTAGTAACACCAAAGATACCACATGCCTACTTGTTGAATGAACGAAAGCAGATGTTCTTGCTTCTCACTGACTTATCTTGAATTCTAATAATCATGGTAATGTTCTTTCCGAAAACCACTGCTACAGAGTCTGGCCCTCGGAGGGAAGACAAGTGGGGATGGGGTTGAGGAATTAGGCAAGAAGAGGGAACATTCCAGTGGGTTCCCAAGCTCTACACAGGCAAAGCACCCTGAGAGGGACTTCCCAAGACAATTATCAGATGACATGTTGCCAAGAACTTCTGACCCCAAAACATAGCACTCATTCAACTGAGGCTGAAGATTCTGTAGCTTGGATTCACTTGGCTGGATTTTTCATGATTTGTTTCCTTGGTGCCTGTGACACGCCATACAAGCGACGGGGTCCTTCCATAGGCCTCTCTACTGTGGGGTTGTTAGAAGACCTCCAGGAATGGTCATAGTTCAGTCTCTTACCAACCGTTACCCTCATCCCCAGCCTCTCTCACCCCCCCCTCCTGCACACACACACAACTGGACATCACATACTGATTTGCAATTCAGTTTTCCTCCAACTGTCTTCTCCTCCCACCGGTTTCTTCCTGTCCTTACCCAGCTTCCCACCATCATGTAAATAATCATGTGTTTGCCCGTCCTGTGATGACTGCCCATCCTCTGGGTCTTATTCTTCATTCAGTTTCCTCTAAGGCCTAGAACAGCTTTGGAATCAGAGACTCTGACTTGAATCCTGTCCCTGCTGCTTAATAGCCACATGAACTTGGATAACATGATTCTACCAAGTGCTCAGTCTTCTTTGTAATGTGTTTTTAATTGATGTGAGAGAGAGAAACATCGATGTGAGAGAGAAACATCCATCAGTTCCCTCCAGCACACACCACGACTGGGGATCGAACCCACAACCTGGGTATGTGCCTTCAGTGCGTGGGCAGTCGCTCAACCGAGTCACAGCTGCCAGGGCTGGCACTCAGTCTTTCTTAAGTGAATAATATAGAACCTCCCTTGTTTTCTTCTTCAATGAAGTAAGGCAGCCTTACTGTGAGCATGAACCAGACAGTGTTGGTTTAAAACCCAGTGACCACTGCACAATCCCACTTTGAAATGCTCTGTGCCACACATGGAGGGGGGCACAGACAGCTGCAGAATCTCCGGTGTAGAAAATATAATGAGAGCCGAGATTTCTTCCAAGACCTGTCTAATTGACCAGCCTGAGACGGGTCCTATTGTTGGGATGGAATGATTATTCCCCGCCACCGCATGTTTCTGTGGGGAGGGTCTTCCGGCAGTGACTCCCGCTCTTCTCCACAGGAAGAGGTGGGGCTTACTCTGCTGGAAGCTGTCCTGGCTCTTTCCCTGGTGGTCACCCTCTCTGAAGGTCACTCCGTGTCCTGCGCCCCTTTTGTGTGCTTCGTGGAATATCCTGGCCTTCTAATCAAAAGACTTTATCAAATGGCTTCATACCTTCTAGCCCAAATTCTTTCTTATGCATTTAACCTCCACCCCCATCCCTTCCTTAGCTTCTAAGTGGAAAGCCAGCCTTGGCTCCCCCCTCCCCCCGCCCCATGCCTGCTGGGAGGCGGAAGTGGTTAGTCTGGACTGGAGCTGGGTTGAGGCTCCCTGGTGCAGCCTGGCATTCTAGCTGAGCCATGTCTAATGCTGAGCAGACTGTGACCAACAACCCCCAGACATGTGCTTTTATGGAAGAGTGCTACTTGGGGGGGGGGGGGTTTCTTCCTCCTCAGTGGGAAAATGCAGGGCGGAAGTTCAGCAGCCCCATCACGTGGCTCCTCTCACCCTTCACCTGTAGGGCCCTGCAGGGTGAACAGATATGATGGGTTTTAACCTCCAAACAGAGTGGACTCTACTCATTCTGGAGACACAGAGTCACAGGATGAGCACATTTGAAGGATGCCAGCATCCATATAGTGTTTGACTCCCAACTGTGTTCCTGCCCCGAGGGCTGAGTGATGCTGACCAAGAGTGAGCTTCCAAGCTGTCATTTCAGACCCCTTTCCCTGACCTTCCATGTACGTATATATGATGACATGTCATCGTTTTGCAGAATCCAAATTGCATAGAACTGAAAAAAGACCTAAATAGTCAAGTTGTCCACCTACCAAGTGCTGGTAAATACCTGGTGAGCAGTCACATGGTCCATGTAAGCACAGCCACACCCAGGAGCCCAGGGGCAAAGGCTGGCCATTCCAAATGCAGCTTCTCTGATTTAAAGTTCTTTCTTGAATTTCGGCCAATGGGCTTCTCTGCTGGGTCCAGACAGTTACCTTCCAGGATGTTCACTTATGCACACAGGTGAAGACATTTACTGATAGCTTAATACTGCCATGTACCAAGCTGGGTCCTGGATTGATGGATCATAAATGTAATCTTGCTTCCAGTGGGAACACCCAACAGTCCTTCGGCTATTCCTCCGTGTTGGGTCCCTCATTCCCTTCTTCTCTCCACTGGGCTTGCTCTATCTGGCCTATATCCCTCTGCAAATGTTGGAAGCAGCTCAAAACAGAATAAATCAGTCCACTTTACACAAATGGTCAAGAGACATATGAAGAAATGCTCAACATCACTAATCATCAGAGAGATGCAAAGTAAAACAACAATGAGGTATCACCTCGCATCTGTCAGAATGGCCGCCATCAACAATTCATCAAACAACAAGTGTTGGCGAGGGTGTGGAGAAAAGGGGACTCTAGTGCACTGCTGGTGGGAATGCAGACTGGTGCAGCCACTATGGAAAACAATATGGTGTTACCTCAAAAGATTAAAAATTGAATTGCCATTTGACCCAGTGATCCCACTTCTAGGAATATACTCTAAGAAGCCTAATCCCACTCCTAGGAATATACTCTAAGAAGCCTGAAACACCAATCAGAAAGAATATATATACCCCCATGTTCGTAGCAGCACTATTTACAATAGCTAAGATCTGGAAACAGCCAAGTGTACATCAGCAGACGAACAGATAAAAAAGCAGTGGTACATATACGCAATGGAGTACTATGCAGCTGTAATAAAGAAAGATCTCTTATCCTTTGAGATGACATGGAGAGACCTGGAGGGTATTATCCTAAGCAAAACAAGCCAAGCAGAGAAATATCACATGATCTCACTTATTTGTGGAATGTAATAAACATAACAGTCTGAGGAACAGGGTAGACCCAGAGACGTAGAAGTAAGGTACAGACTTACAACCCTTAGAAGGGGGGGGGGGAGATAAACCACAGAACTTATATGCACGTTCGCATAACCAATGAACATGGACAACAAAGCTGGGGATGGGGGGGATGGGGAGGAGGGTGTCAATGGGGAAAAAAGGACGAACATCTGTAACAAAAATAAATTAATAAAAAAAATAGTAAGTCCTCTTTCACAATCCATTTATAAAAACAATGCAACCTTAACTTTGGGTGGTCATGTCACTCCACTCCATTTCTTGTCAATATGAGGCAAATAGTTTAAGAGTTGAAATTTGAGGGTCAGTACTGGGACAAGGATTCGTTCACCCTCTTACACCTTGAGTGAGCTAAGAAAATTGTATAATCTGAGCGCCAGGATTTACTTTTCATTTGTGTCATGAAGATGATTGGAAGGAGTGGTGAGACAATGCATTTGAAGTGTTACCAGTGCCGGGCCCTTAGCTCATGAAACTGAGTATTCTACATGTACCGCAGTCACCTCCAAACCCTGGTGCGCTTCTCACTTGTGCTTCTGCTCAGCTCAGCTCCCAGGTGTTCTGAACTCAAGGCAGATCCTGACATCATTAACGCTCCATTTGTTAAACTTGGCCCATCCCTTCGGCCGGCTCTGCAACCTACTGTCCTCTCGCCTGCAGCACCTGGAGCTCCCTCCAGTGAACCATCGGTGCCCGCACTCAGCAAGGGCTGAATGAGCAAGGTCAAGGGCAGACCTTGAATCTGTCTCAGCCAACCCCCCCCCCAAATAAGTGTTGATTTTTAATTTGGCCACGTCCACTCAGCCAGTCATGACCTTGTAAAATCTCACAACTGTTTGATGAAGTCCTCTCAAAATGACTTCTGGCTACGATTATGTCTTATTTTCTTTAAGACAGCATGTTGTGTGTCCATGAGTCATGAAAAATGGACTATTTCTTTTTATAAAGTTATTACATTTAACATGCTTGCATAAGTCTATAATTCAGAGTACACTGGCCCAAATCATAATCAAATGATATTGTCTTGCCTTGCCAGGATAATATTTTGTAAAAAATGTTTATGAGAAAATGCATGAAGCTATTTTTCTTTATAAAGTTAGTTTAAATTCAAAATTATAAGTTAGAAGAGTCTACATAGCTCTCTCTCTCTAGAACTAACCTGGGCTGGCTTTGAAATCAAATCAAAAGGAGATTGAGTACTCTCGAAGAGCTGCCATTAGCCCTTGCATTTTCAACGTAAAGCTTTGCAAACTGGCTGACAAAGATCATCAGACTGCTCAGAGGACCACACTGCCAATGAGGAAGCTGAAGCATGGGCTCCAGGTACACAGAGCTCAGGCAATGACAGAAGACAGTCTCACCACGGCGTGTAAGCAGAATTCTAACCCGCCCCCCCAGACTCCCATTTCCTGGGGTACATGCCCTGCATAATCTTCTGGAGTGTGAGGGACCCTAAGTCCCATGATTAGGTTAGAGTCTATGGTTAAAGGAATTTTTCAGATGTAATTAAGACCCTAATAAGTTGACTTTGAGTTAATTTTTTAAAAAAGGAAGTTATCCTGGTGGGCCTTAAAAGAAGTCAGAGAGATGCAAAGTGGGAGAGACTCCTGGTGGCCTTGAAGGAAGAGGCCATGTGGCCAGGACACCAGGTGGCCTCCGAGACTTGAGAGCGGCCCCTAGCTGATAGCCAGTAAGGACATGAAACCTCAGTCCTACAATCACAAGGAGCTGGCGTCTGCCGACCACCAGTGAGCTCAGAAGAGGATCCCAGCTTCGGATGAGATCACAGTCCTGGCTGACGCCTGCAGTTCAGCCTGGCGCGAATGAGCAGAGGACCCACGGAGACGGAGGTAACAGATGTGTGCTGTTCCGTGCTGAGGGGGTGCTCACTGGTTTTTCCGCAGTGGGTAACTGATACACGCAGGACCAGTTCACAGGCGGGACCAGAGCTGCTCCGAGGACCCAGGATGACACCCCCAGAATAAATCGGCTTGATTTAACCTCATGGTCAGCTTCCGTGTGGCCATAGAGCAAACTTCGTGGGATTGAGATTTCACCCTAAATGTTCCGCACCTGGACACGGATCAGCTTTTCTTCCATCGCAGTGGTTCTCAGACTTCATCCGGCATCAGGATCTCCTATGAGGCTTGTTGGCACGGACGGCTGGGTTGGCACGGACGGCTGGGTTTCTGCGTCGGGAGGTCTGGGGCAGGGTCTGAGAACATGCCAGTCTGCCCAGTCCCCAGGGGGGGCCAATGCTGCTGGCCCGGGGACCTCACTTTGAGAACCTCTGCTCATGCTAGATAAAGAGGTCCTAGTTATCTCTACTATTTGACTTCTGAAACAAGGTTAAGAGAAGGAACAGAACCCAATGTACCTCTGAGTAGTCCTAAGTGTTTTTAATTATCTAATTAGTCACCGGAGAACTTGTTTTGGAGGGAGTGACGAGAGACTAGTTAAACCAAGTTTTTAAAAAACTACATTGCTGTTTCCACAGTCAAAGGTCCACTTGGGGCCACGGGACGTCCATGTTTCCCCTCTTCGCCGTCACCTTCCCAGCTCCAGACCATCGGCTGTCTGTCCTGCACCGGTCACCCGAGGCGAGCGCTCCGGGCCCCTGTCCCCAGGGGTCAGTGTGGGGAGCCGCTTCGGGGGAACAGCGCGTTCTCCAACTGCATCAGCCTGACCTCTGACCTCACCCTGAACCCCCGGAGACGTGGCCAGGGCATCAGCCTGGGAGCCAGAATAACGTTCTGCTGGCCTTGGAGTATGCAGGGTTCCTGGGTGTACCCCGAAGACCGAGGAGAAGGAAGGACACACCTGCCAGCAGAATGAGACTGTGGGGGGCCGTGCACACCTCGGGGAGCGAAGGCTCGGGAGGGGCAGGGAGGGGGAAGGTTGCTTGTGGAATCAGAAGGATGATTTGGAGAGTGCTTTGAAAGTAGATTATGACAGGAGCAGAGGGTCTGCATTCTTCTGTGACATAATTTAAGGATGATTTATTTGGGGAGACTCAGCATTATCATCTCATCCAAAATTACCATGCGTGTCAGAAAGCTTGCTAATCGTGGGGGTGTAGGGGAATCTAACTGAAAACATCTGGCAGAGCTGAACACAATCATCGTGTCTTGTTTCTATTATTTTGCTCATGACACAATCTTGAAAGAGCGGAACTGAGTGGTTCTCCGAGTCCATTTGTATTTCTGTGCAGAAGGTAGGGGTGCCTTGACTCCGCATCCCCAAATGAATGACTGACCTTTTCCGCTAGAGCAGTGGGCTCACCCCGGCTGCCAGCTTTTATGCTTTTATTTCCTGCCCCCCAGGGACAGAATCACTTTGGGGGAGCTTTTCCCAGGCTGCTGGAAAATGATTGATGGTGGGACTTCTTTTAATCCAAGGAACGCAGTGGGAATCAAATCCCACAGGCTTTCAAGATCACTGCTAACCTACCCATAGCGCCGAGGTCTGGCAACTTAATTTATTCATAGCACAAGTGTTACGCAGAGCAAAGCAAGGCCCAGACCAGCTATGGATTGGGCCGACTCAGAAACAGACTCGGGCTGAGACGTGGGGCCGGTTCGCTCCCTCCCGCGCTGCTTCATGTTCTGCCTCTCAAGTGGCCGTCACCTTGGCCAAGGTCGGCAGCGTTTGTGACACACAGAAGAGGAAAGGTGTTAAGGGAACCTGCCTTCAGGTCAGAGAAATACACTGTGTCTGGTCACACGCCAGGCCCGGGGCTGGCGAACCCCACACCACGGCACCCCGATGATCCTGGGGCGGGAAGGTCAAGGCTGCAGGCTACCCGGCGAGACCCTCGGAGACAGAAGGCCAGTAGAACATTTAGAAGCTGTCCCTCGTTCCTTTAAAGTGAGGGACCGCAGCTACCCACAACGCTTTATTTAGCAACATGATACAGCTTGCTCTAAGACCCATAGTTTGGTCATCATCCAACAGATGTTCTGTGATCCCAGAATGAAGTGAGGGTGACTTGTGTCCCGGGGCTCATCTGGGGTGTCTCAAGGACAACCTCAGTGTCAGAGGCCTCTTTCCACTCCGGGCATAAATGAGGAGGCCCCAGCGGGAAACCTCTGATCCTTCTGCCCCAGAAGGGACTAGGAATAAAAGCATGCGCAAGAAGGACCCAGAGAGCCAATGCTGTTTGGGTGCCAAGCATCCTGTTTGCTTGGCTCTCACTTCCCCAAGTGCCTGGACATGATGAAATTGTAACACAAAATCCACAACATGCGGCGCAGACTTCTCTCAGGCAACGTGAGTCACTAAAAGAGTGCCAACGCAGACCCCTGGGTAAATCCGATTTGCCATGCTAGGCCAAGCTTATTTTATTACATACATTCTGCATTCTAAGAACTAATAACTTCATATTGTAAACATTAAGCATACAGAGTTAAGTTTCAAGGCCACATTATATCATTGATTGTCTCTTTCGTCATGTATCTTTGGCTGGCCGAGATCAACTCGTAGTGTATAAATGCATAAGTTATATAATTATTATATAAAAAGGAGGGGGAAAAAAAAAACGCATTGACTTGTATACTTCATTCTGACAAACGCACAGCGTTCGCGACTCGAAAGGAACACTGGGGCCCGCCTGGCCCAGCGCCCAGGTGATGTCGGAGTGCGGAGGCCGAGAAGACCGTCTCTTACCTGACCCCGTGGAGAGCAGAGCCCCCACAAAACCAGGCCGTCCTGAACGATTCTTTTAAATATCAGACGATTCCAGTTACGATTTTCTTTTGTCGAACAAACGAACAAACAAAAAAAGAGATGCATGTTTTTGTGTCTGAGTTCTCCCGCGTCCCCTTCCTCCGTTCCGCCCCGTCCTCGCGCGAACACTGGGTTTGGTCAAACCCTGACCGCATTCAGCCTCAAGTCTCCGCGATGCCTGCTCCGCAGCCCCACCACCGTCCTCAGTCCAGCCTGCGCTGCCTGAGACGCTCTTCCCCAGCCCTGCCTCCTCCAGCTCGGCCCCTCGCTCGCACCTCCTCCAGCCCTCTATCTACAACCGCAAGCTCTCCGCACGTGCTCAGTCCCGCCGTCCGCCTCCCGGCTCCCAGTTACTGTCTCGGAGTTGGAAACACTGGGTCGTCTTCACAGTTTGAGAGAGCGGACCGCCCTCCAGCAGATGGAACGAATCCGATTTCACCCGAAACAGCACACGCCGATGAGCTCCGGATCGGCATCTGTTGCTGTCTCTCTCTCTTTGGTATTTTTTTTTTTGTGTGTGTGTGTGTGTGTGTGTGTTTGATATGTTTCTATTTTTAAATACAGGTAGTTTTCCTTAAAATGGCATTCGGAACGGCCCGTTCGGTCCAGACCGTGCAATCTGTGCTGTCTCGGTTCGATCTGGCTGGCGTCAGCGGGATCGGAACTCGACGCTCACGTGGGTGCACGTCTCGGGACGGCTCTCCTGGGCACTCTGTCCTACGACGTCATGCTTCTACGTACAATGTCTTTTACAAGGTGGGTCCACAGATTATATGTCCGTATACGTTACATGTTCAGCATCCTCTCGGTCTCCGGATAATACTTTGGTAAGTCCCTCCCGCTAAGAGTCTTTGGATGGCGCCCCGGGCTCCTTTCCCCGCCCCCGCCAAGCTCCCTGCTTCCTCCAGGCACTTTGGTTCCTGTTCTCAATAGAGCTCGTGGCAACGTGTTGGCGCTCGAGTGCTGTCGGGAAAGGCCTCGCTCGCGTCTCTAGTAGTAGGTGCCCAGGTGCGAAGGCATGTGGCTGGCTGGGAGCCTCGTGTTGGGGTAGATGCCTCCGGTGGGTGAATTCCAGTACGGGTTCGGGGCGGCAAAAAAACTGGACGACGTCACGGGGAGGGCCGGGGGGTGGGGGGCCACAAAGTTCATCTTCTGCGGGTGGGCGTGATAGGAGCCCATGTAAGGCAGGTCCGAGGGGTACTTGTAGAGAGACGACTCCGGAGGGTGGGGCTGGAGGGCCTGGGCGATCCCGTGGAAGTCGAACTTGTAGGCGTAGCGCTTGCCGTGGACCTTGGTCATGATGTTCTTGTCGTAGTAGTAGCGGAGGGCGCGGCTGAGCTTATCGTAGTTCATGTTGGGCTTGCTCTTGCGTTCCCCCCAGCGCCGGGCCACCTCGTCGGGGTCCGTCATCTTGAACTCCCCGTTGGTGCCTTCCCAGGTGATGCAGTTGGAGTTGGAGCTGTCGGACAGAAGCTCCAGGAGGAACTGCCAGAGCTGGATCTGCCCGCTCCCTAGAGGGGGGACAGGAGACACCGGTCAGTGGGGCAGGTTCCGAACACAGGCGGTCCCTCTTCCGTGACCAGAGCAGGTGCTATCAGTGCACCCAGGTCCCTCTGCGGGCCTGCACACCTGCCCCTCAGATGCTGGGGCCTCCCCTGTTCTGCAAACAACTGCTCGTGGCTGGACAGGAGCAGCCTCACCCAGGCCCAGCAGCCCGAGGCCACAGGACAGACCAACGCCACCAAGGGGAGATGGGTCCCCTTGCCTCAGGGAGGGGCCGAGCCTGTGACGCTGTTCACGCGGCAGAGTCCCCTGTGATCAGACTGAAGCAGGGGTCCCTCGAAGGCCCCCCGCAGCCTCAGCTCCCGCTCTCCCTCCCGAAAACATACGCTGTGTTGATCCCACGCCCTGGAGTCCTTATCCCGACCCTCTGTCCGGGAAGCCTGACCTAAGCCGACGGTCCTGGGTGACCACACGCTGCTCACAGGTCCGAGTCCTTTACAGAAGCGGAGGACGCCCTCGGGGCAGGGCGGTCCACCGTTTCTGACCTCCTGAGAAGATCAGCCAGGACCACTGCGTGTTTTGGGGGGTGGAAGGTGGAAAGGCTTATTTTTCCTATTTTGTGAGGCAGACTGTGCCGTTGTGTGGATGGCAATGATGACTTAATACCATTTATATTGGCTAGGTCAAGTAAAATAATAAAAGTCAGATTTAGGAAATGAACTTCTAAAAAGTTTATGGAAAAAAGCAGAGAATAGAAGTAAACACCGTTATTTCTAACATAACATTTTGCTGGCACTCGGAGAGAAGTTCTGTCAAAACTTTTCCTAGAACAGAATTAACCCACTCTAAATGAGGAAGTTTAGAGAAAAAAAAAAAAAAAAGCTGGCTCTTTTTCAAACCAGATCACCCATTTCCAGTATTTAGGCAAATGCATTGTAACGGAAATCCATGTGGGGGGGGGGGTCCCCCGTGCCGCTTACAATGCCAACTGTGTTCAGAAGACTTTCCAAGAGAAAAAAGGCA
Organism: Molossus molossus; assembly: GCF_014108415.1. Classification (NCBI taxonomy): domain Eukaryota; kingdom Metazoa; phylum Chordata; class Mammalia; order Chiroptera; family Molossidae; genus Molossus; species Molossus molossus. The sequence goes on along the minus strand of NW_023425388.1, from coordinate 9,761,489 downwards.
GCGATGTGTGGCTGCAGACCCCCGTGGGGCGCGGAGGGAGCAGAGACAGACTCCAACGAGGACGAGGAGACCCCTTTGACTGGGGGTGCACCGACAGAATGTTCCTGATCCCCGGGGGAGCCCTACAGATGTAGCTTGCACGTGTTATAAAATTCAGAGACAACTCAGGCACAACACTCTAGCCACTATGTTACACACTTTAGGATAATTGATGACTCCCTGAAGGAGCGAAGCATGTAACTACTGACAGTCATATTGACCACCTAGAGAAACGAAGGTGCTTCCAATGGCTTTTAGATGCTTCGAAAATGCTTAAGAGGGAGGTCCTTCCTCCTAGACTCCAGCTACCCCACAGCCTCAGGCTTAGGAGCCCAGAGGCTACCTTTTATTATGCATTCAGGAAGCATCCATAGACGTGATCTAACTGGCAACCGTTCAAGGAATTGATGGGACGTAAACATCAATTATGAATCTGTTTCTCACTCACTCCTCTCACTAGCCCCTATATACACTGTCCGGCTCACAGCCCCGCCTGTCCACGGTCCTGCGTGGAAATGGCTGTGTCTGGGACTCACCCACAGAGAGCTCACGAGGACAGTCGGCCTTTTCTGGAAAGTGACCACGTTCTGTCTAGCAACACATTCGAAAGGCGTTAGCAGCTTGTAGCTCATCACAATGGGGCCTCTGCATTTTCGGGATGACATATTTAAACTGTGCTCCATCACATTTTCTTGCCCCCAACGTCTCATTAATATGCATTTTCAAAAACACAAAGAAGAGCATGGGAGAACCATATGGTTTTAGTGTATATATTGTAACCAAAGGATTGCTACTTAAGAAAAAAAAATCCCACATGTGACCTAGGAAGAGGGAAAAACATGAATTTTTGATTTATTGGTCTGACATATGCTTCAATATAAACAGAGAATGGTCTGAAAACAAATATTCACTGTCAGCTCCCCTCCATGAAGAGAGCAATTCCACAGATTTTATATAAATACACACACCTTCCTAAGCAGCCAAAAGAATACTCTGTATCTATTCAAACTTTGGCATTGCCTCTTAGGAATTTGTCCCTCGGCTACTTCCTGTATAAACATGTATAACAGGAAACTAATGGACCAAAGTAGCCTCCCATCTCTCCTGCTTCTGAAGCATTAAAAAGTCAGGGACCTAAATCCCTGGCTGGAAAGTCAAAGCTCAAGGGCCCGATGAGCATTCCTCACTGTTTATCCTAAATTAGCCTTTAGGGCACAGAGCTTGGGCCTTTGAGCATTTCCAGGGTCTCTGGAAGTAAGAGCTCTATAAACAAAATCCATCACCTCCCAAACCTGAGAACACCACTGTAAATGCAAAATCAATGAATGTTTTTTTTTGTTTTTGTTTCTTCCTTTATTGATTTTAGAGAGAAAGGAAGGGAGAGGGAGAGAGAGATAGAAACATCGAAGAGAGAGAACATCGACTGGCTGCCTCCTGCATGCCCCTCACTGGGGATTGGGCATGTGCCCTGACCAGGAATCGAACTGGTGACCTCTTGATGCATGGGTCAATGCTCAACCACTGAGCCACACTTGGCCAGGCTCAAGGAATGTTTATAAAATGAAACATTATATCCAGTTCATTAATCGTTAAATCTAACATTCATCACAAAATCCACCGCATCCATTGTGCGAGGCACACTTTCTCACTGCGCAAGAATTCTCCGGGACGCACCGTGTTGCTGAGAAATCACAGTCAACGGTAAATTAAAGGAGTGACTCATGACCACAGAATTTCCAAAGCGATCTATTCAATTCTTCTTCTACTGTCAAAGCAATAACATTTGCTTGCAATAAAAGTGCATTTTAGAATACTGGGTAGGCGTTCCAAGACTTGGTCACTCACTGGGCAAACCCACAAGTCAAAGCAGCAGCTTCATGAGACACAATCCTGCACCCCGACTAGCATCGCCACCTGCACCTCCCAGATCAGAAACCTGTCACACCTATCTCCTCCTCTATCTTGATGACATCTTCACACCACCAAGTAGTTGGTTTCGGCCTGTTTTGTCCGGGACAGGCCCGGGTGGCGGGGCACAGCGATGGGGGCTGCCCACTTGCAGGAGAGCCCGGAGGGATGAGGGCACCGGGCTCAGAGGAGACGGAGGGCGACCCTTTCCTTTTTCAGAGGGAGGAAGACATGGTAGCGAAGAGGCGCAGACCAAGCGAAAAAGGGCAAAACGCCTGAACGGTTTATAAACCACAGAGCAGGGAGTGAGTCAGCAGTGTGGGAAGAACAGGACTGTCCCTGAGCAGACACGGTGGGGACAGCTGCAGAGGCACCCAGCAAGCACCACGGTGGCAGCTGTCTGGGGTGCCACGGAGAAACAGTCAAGGCAGCAGGCGTGTCCCAGGGAGGCTAGACCTGGGCTGAGTGTGACTGCGAAAGGACCTGTTGGAGGGACAGGGTGACGGGGGGGCAAGGGCCACTCTGGGGCCAGCACTGCCTGGCTGAATCCTGGCTCTGCCACGTACGTCCCCTCGGGCAGCTCACCCACTCGCTGTGCCTGGGTGTCATCTGCACAACGGGGTGACAGTAAGAGCACTGTCTTCAGAGGCACTATGAGGGGGACTCGGTAGGTGAACGCTCTTATCATGATTGGTTCAGGCTGAAACCCGAGTTTAAAGGAGGGGACAGCTGGGGTGGCCACCGCGAGCTTGCCGTGTGCCAGGCACCATTCTGCACGTGTCCACGCGTTTCTGTAGTAACCCCCGAGAATCATGTGCTCGCCCCCTGGAGAGATGAGGACATTAGAACCCAGAGCGGTCGGCAAGGGTCAGAACCCTGCCCCGGGCCCCGACCCAGATCGACGCACAAACTCGCTTTCAGGCCCGGATTCTGTCCTTTCCGGGTTGTCCGCTCCCTGGGCCTGGAGCTTGGAAAGTACCCAGTGGAAGACTGGACGCTCCTGAACCTCCCAACGCACAGAAAAACAGCCCTAAAACCGGTGCCTGGTTTGACACGGAGCAGGATGCATCATCAGGGCAGCGGCCGAGCAGAACCCCGCGGGGCTCTTGCAGTGGAGGTGGATGCCGCTCCGTCGGGGCCACGGGGAATATGCCCGCCTGCTGGGACACGGAGCTCCTGGTCCAGGACCTCAAAGCACGGGACAGTCTCCTCAGCAGGAGGAATACCGCCAAACTGCACACCAGAGAAAGGAGACGGAGACGCCGAGGTGCCGGGACCCCCTGTGTGCACGCTGCGCGAGGTCCCCTCCCTTTAAGACGCCCGAGAAGAAGGTGCACGTGTAAGGAGCCGGGCAGCGCCGGAAGAGATGAGGGACTGACTCCGGACAGCGGGACAGCGGGACAGCAGGAGGGAGCGCTCCCAGAAAGAGCCGACATTCTGGTGTCGGGGAAGGGCCAGGTGGATGCAGCTGAGAAGGCCCACAAACTACCCCGAAGAAGCCTCTACATTCGGATCCGTGGGGTGCTGCCACCTTCCCCAGGCCCGCTGAGAAGTCTCAGGGGTGGGAGGGCAGTCCTCCGCTCATGACAGTGTCACTGACCTGTCAGGGACAAAGGCACGTTGCCAGGTCTGGGATGGTTTGCAGCCCCCTCCTGGCTCTGCCCGGGTCCCACCTCCAGTGGGCATCCCCAGCTGCTGGGCCCAGGTGCCCCTGGGAGCTGATGCTCTCCTCGGGGACCAGTCACTCTCTGTGGCCCCACTGTCCCCCAAGCTACACCTTTGAGCTGTGACAACATGGGCGTGGACATACTGTTCATTTAGCCAACCCGCGTGGGTGGAAAGGCCGGTTCGGTCTCGCTTGGCACCCCTGCCTCCTTCCTCCCCTCATCCCTGACCTCAGACCCATCCTGTGCACCTGAACAGATGTTCAGCTGCATGGCAGGCCTTCCTTCCTCCCCGTCTCTCGGACCCACTCTCCAAGGCCTCTTTCCCGTGTCTACTCAGGCTTTGCAGACAGTCTGGGTTCAGATCGGGCCTCCCTCTTACTGGCTGTGTGACCCAGGAAGTTACCCCGATGTCTCAGGGCCTCCGAGTCCTCTTCTGTAGGAGACACTGACCTCCCAGGGCTGCCAGGAGGCAGGACCACAGCGCTTGCCCAGGCACTGGGGGGGTGGGGGGTGGGGAATCTGAGTGGGGGCGGGGCCATCAGGATGAGGGCGGGGCCATCGGAATGGGGGCGGGGCCATCGGAATGCTTTCTCACATCCTATATCGACATTCCCAGAATGATCCGCTTCCCTCTTTTCCTCTTTCCAGTCTCCCCTGAACACTGCGGCCAGGTCAGTCCCAAATCATGACTGATCACAATCATCTCAAAACACAGGGACCACTCGGTTTCAATGCTACGGAGGCCACTGCGAACGAAAAGCTGACCACAGGCCGGAGGAGGGACCGGGACCCAGGAGACATGGCCACCAGGTAGATGTTCACAGAGGAGGGAAGAGCTGTGGCCTCCATGGTTGGGACAGTGTTGTAATGACCGTGTCCACCTCTCCGTTGGAAAGCAAGCTCGGGGGAGGGGGGGGGTCGGGGCGATGTCTTACTGCTCCTGCATCTATTATCCAGCAAGTAATTACTGAGCACCTGGTGTCGGCCCCGGGGAGGAGCAGTAAACACAACAGTCCCTTCTAACTGGTCAGATGCTTACAGAGTATTTGCTGAATTAGTTAATATTAATTAGGATGCCAACGATGGTGGACACGCCGTAATGATATTTCATGTTCTCAAAGTATAGATTCCTTGGTGGGGATGTGTGCTGATTGGATCTGGACTTTTCCATCTCCAACCCTATTTTGACCTCCACGCTTAGGAAATATACATCGCAGTGTGTGCTTGCAGGGCGTCTGTGCCGTCCCGGCGGGGACACGCAGCGTGTGCGGGGCGTCGGCTGCACAGCTGCTCCCGTCTGAGGGCAAACAAGCAACTCGGTCGGCACCGAAACGTGACGACCTGGCAAGGGACAGGTCACAAATGGGCTGCTTAAGGATCCGGACTTTCTTCCAACATCTGAGCTGAGAAACAGACTATTCATCGAAGATCATCCTAAATTTGCAAACTTACGGTTGTCATCAGCACTCTCCTTGTTGAAACATCATTTCACTGCTTGTGTAACAGGCTGCATTGTGCCTCCCCTCCCCCAATTCACAGGTTGGAGTCCCAACTCCCCAGAACCTCAGAATGTGACCTTGTTTGGACATGGGGGTCCTTACAGAGGTAATCAAGTTAAAGTGAGGCTATTAGGGTGACTCTAACCCGATATGATAGTGCTGTTAGGAAAAGGTGACTCCGGATACAGAGACGCCTACAGAGGGAAGACAGGTGAAGAGACACAGGCAGGAGGTGGCTGTCTACAAGCCAAGGACAGAGGTCCTTCCTCCACGGCCCCCAGCAGAAACCAGCCCTGCTGACACCTCGATCTTGCCCTTCATCCTCCAGAACTGAGAGACAACAAGCACCTGCTGTCTAGGCCTCCGCCCCCAGCTGTGGTCCTCTGGTCTAGCAGCCCTGGGAAACGCAGGCAGCTTGGACTGGGCAATGATGCTCTTTGTGGAAGCTGAAATCTTCATTTATAACCCGACCCGTTTTATTTCCACTTGGGCAAATAATCCAGTGAGACCTAAACCTTCAATTGAAGGGATCTGTCATCGCTGCAAATGTCTCTTTCAAAACAGCCACTGCCACAAAGGGAACTCGGCAAGAGCAGTAGCGTCGGGCGTATCTCACCTGGGTTTGCAAGGCGGCTACTCGTCGGCCCAAGAATCTGGTAAGGATCTGCAGGGGAAAGAACAGAAGTCAAATCCCGAAGACAGTCCCGAGTCAGTGTGACGGAACCGCGGGTGCTGTGCTGACCCCGTGTTCCCAGGCTTTGGAGCTGAAAATGTCCCCCGCACCACGGTCACCTGGCACCACTTCCTGGCGAGAGAAGATGCCACATGGGCTCTGGGAGAAGTCTCTTGCTAAGGGCTTCCTCGTTCGGCTGAGCTCAGGTCTGGCCTGGGACTCCCAGCAACCAGCCCTGTGCTCTCTCCACCCCAGGACATGAATAGGGCAAACGTGTGTGAAGTCCCCAGTCAGCCTGGCACCGCATCGGCCGCGCGGACAACGCCACTGAGATCAGCCTCCCACGGCGCAGCCGTGTTGGACCTGGCAGTGGGGTTGGTGCTGCTCCACCTGGGCTGGAGGTGCAATTACAAGACTTTGTGGGTCACGAAACGCCGCCTGTGTGACATGGAGTGTTTCCTTCCACACTGATTGTATAGATTTTGAAGATGTTTTAACAAACTCTCCAGTCATCCTAATTGAGGAGACTGATAATTTCGTCCCTGTTTTATAGATGAAGAGATTGTAAAGGAGACGAAGTCACATGAGTTTCATTTAGAAAAGGACACATTTTAGAAATACCCTACAGAACCTGTTTCTCCTCGAATGGCCACTGTGACGCTCCCTGAAACATACCTAACTGAGGCCGCTGGTCCTCCGTTTTGGGCACCGTGGAAGGGGATGGTTGAGCAGCTGAAAATGTAAAAATAAGAGAGACAATTAGCTATCACTTACACTTGGCCGCTACTCTCTTAGTAACATAATGGCCTTACTTTATAATAAGAAACATCTTATGGGAAGGAAAATGGTTCCTTTCTCATGAAACCAAATGTAAACCTTGTAGCAAAAAAAAAAAAAAGTATATATTATTTTTAAAATGCATTTGTACCCCACGTTTTCCAAAAGTGAAAAAAGAAAAGAATTTGAGATGGCTTACAAAAGAGATGAAAATAAATCAAAGTCTAAAATAAATAAAAGGGAAATGACCAGGAAAATGGAATAAAGCAAGGGATGCTTTCAGCATGGCCAGGCTTAGTCAATCACTCAGTGTTTAATCTGCACTCAAACACCCCATGAGACCCGCGTGAGTGCGTGTTGAAATGCATGACATCGATCATTTCTTTTTATTAGGGAAGTAGGTATAAGCCCAATAGACAACAGATCATTGCATTTAAAGACTAGCTGTGCTTTTGTTGCCAACGGGACAAACACTTCCCAGGCTGAAAAAGCATAGCTGAGCCACAGAAATTATTCTTTACTCCATCGAGTGTGCCCACTGTCTTGTGGCAGAGTTAAGGCAGCAGAAGCCAACACTGTACCTTTCGACTGGGGGGTGGGGTGGCCATGACCAGTCCAGGCTGATCTCCTGGGTGGTTCATAAGGTAAATCTGTAAAGACAAATAAATTGACTAAAAGATCAATAATGTCATTTTATAATAGAGATTTTACATGTTTTTTGTTTTGCGTTTGAATAAATACGGTGCAAGAAAAACCAGTAATCCAAAGAAATCATCAACCTGGATTCCACTAGATTTGGGTTTTATTTACAAATTATAACTTTGTATATTTTATTGATCTAATATTTCCACCCATTGATCTGAAAACTCCGGTGACAGATTCCCTCAGAGCTTCCTGACACTTCCAAGGTAATCTTCTGCAACAATAGGTCATGGCCATATCGAAAGTTTCTTCCAATCTAATCTGTCCCGAATCCTAGTGGGACTTAACCTATACTCCTATACGCACTCCCTTTTTTTTTTTTTATCTTCATGACCCATCCAAACCAGAGCCCACAAGGCTGATGAATCAACCAACGCTTGCTGGAGGCCTGCACCTCAACCCACAAAGGATTGAAACCAAATGTAACCAAATGTTTCTTTCTCTTTTTTCTTCCTCCAAGATGAGCACTGCCTTCTTAGCGTATTTTCCAGCTGCCTCCCTTGGCCACCCCTCGTTTTCTCTTTATAGTCTCACCCACTGGTGTTAAGTCAGTATTAACGATCCACTTACCGTTCTGTGCAAATGTCTAATTCTCTCTCCTTCTCTAAATGAATTTAGAGTTTCTCTCAAGTAAATTGTATGAAATAAATAGCAAGACTGGAATAGCAGTGTCCCCACAACATGCCAACAATGACCCTAAGAGCTTAAGTAGAGGCCAATAATTTCTTTTATTTATCATGTGTCATTATGTGTCCCATAAATCTTTATGCACTGCGCATATGCAACTTTAATAGCCACTTTTGCATCCTCGGTGCAAGTTCTATTAATGGCTATGAAGACTCTACGTCGTTGTTAAGTTTCTTTCGAAAATATATTCCAGAAACACTGGCATGCACGCGCGAACAGTCTGTGCATAAAGCTGCTTCTACCTGCTATCTTACTGCAGGACCATTTCAAAACTACGTCTTCTCGGACTGATGGGTCTCAGTTCAATGTGGTGTGTCATTCCGGGCCAACTGAGAAGCCACAGCCAGACACTTCAGCACGTCGTCTGCTGCCAGACACCTGGACAGGGCTACGCCATCCCCCGCGGAGGGCAGCGCAATGCAATTTGTTTTAAGCCTCTCTTTAAACAGATCATTTAACCTTATTTAAAATGGGCAATTTGGTGGGTCGGTCTTCAAAAAGCTGGACTATGTTGCAGAAGATGTGTCTTTTCCTATTTTCGTATCCAAAAGAGAGCAGCAGTGAAACTCAACACAGAACTGCCGTAATTTACTCGGTCTGTCTGGCGACGAGCTTCGCCAGTGGTGTGGTCGGTGAAATCCTACCCTCGGGGCTTTGGTTGGGCTGGATGATTTTTCGCTTTACACTGTGCTGTTGCTCCACTCCCGTCGGCTGGCATTTTCACATTTCTGGACCGCCAGCCAGCCTTTCCCACCCAGCTCCTCAAAGTCTCACTTTTCTGGTGTTGGGGTGGCCCGTGGGAACAAATCGGCAGCCGCTATCAATTTCCAAGAAAACTTCAGTTTCTGGGAGCACTCTGCATATGCATTTTCATCCAGCTGCATTTTGTCTAAAACCTGATCAGCCTGAGTTTCCGTTTGAGAACTGTCTCAGAGCGAAAAGTCTGCGAGTGAGGCAATCAGAGGAGCATCCAGCCCCGGGCAGGGGCAGGGACTCAACACGTTTGCCCTGTCTATGCCCCAGGCGGCTGGGGGCTGGGAATCCCGGGGGCTTCTGCTTACCAATGAGAAAGCAAGACCACAGAGAAATACGTTCGAGGCCCTGGCTTCTCCAAGTACGGTCCGCAGGCCAGCCACACTGGCCACGTGCAGGGAGCCTGTTAGAAATTCAGAACCTCGCTCCCGCTCCGCTATTTCAGAACCTGCGTTTTCATAAGATCCCGGGTACCGTGCACACGGACATTCCAGAAGCCTGTTCTAGCCCAATTCTGTCGCTCTGCTTTAGAAAACCGTGTTCCTGCACACACCAATCTCAGAAACACTGCCCGAGTGTGTCAGTACAAACAGATTAGTGCGTGGAAAGAGTTCCAGACGGGGTGGTCTCACCCGAGACAGAGGAACGCCAGCAGAATTACAGCACGTGTCAGTAGGTTAGTTTGCTACTATTTTAAACAAAACAAAAAGGATTACTCATGACATGTGACTGGAAAAATTTAACACCAAACTACGAATAGAAAAATATTTTTGATACTTTTTTTTTTGTTTCATAAAATCCTACTCAGGGTGTATGACCATGTCCATCCTCCCTTGAAAATAAGTCAGGACCTACACAACACCAAGTCTGAATTTTAGCCAAGAGTGCGAGATGTTTATATGAACAATGACCAACATGTTCATAAACACATGGAAGATAAGCGGACGCTTGTTTTCCTTCATGAAATTCTGGTCCGATGCCACCTTATCGGCAGCTGATCCCATGCTTTGGGCACGCGGCCCCTCCCGTGGGATGTGACGTGGGAAACGCCGGGCTTGGTCTTGCCGGGACGAGGCCCGGCCAGCGGGGACCTGGACAGCGGCGTCACCCTGACCGCAGAGGCAGGACGGCTCTGAGTGAGCGAGCACCCCCTTTGCTCTTTGTCCCTTGTGGAGAGCCGATCAGAGCGCTTGTGATAAGGATATATTTCACCCTTAATTCTTTGTGGCCATTTCAATACACTCTCCATTTCTCTTCACCCTTGATCTTCCAGGTAATAACGCTTGGAAGAAGGTCCTGCGTTGGGGAAGGTGGATTTCTGGCACTGATCCAGCCATTTTTTTCTATAAAAGACTGTGTGTGAAAACTGAACTTGATAAAAGCCATTTCACAGGCAGGGTCAGAGAAGTACACACATGATGCGGACCACGGTCGTGCAGTTGCAAGCAGGGAGCCCGACGGGTGTTGGCTCCCCTGTGCCCACACCTCTGTTTATTTACGGGAGCTGGGAGCTGGGGTCAGTTCCTGATTCTGAATGGATCCCGTCCCCCTGCCAGCCTCCCTCCCTAGAGGGACATCAAGTAACCAGACAACATCCTCCCGGCCCTTCCTGCAGAGTTGATTTCACCAAATTTCCTAGTCTCCTTTTTCAAGTTTACTGCAGAACCGCTCTCTGGCCTTTCTGACGTCCACCTGCCCACTTTCGTTTTCAAAGGGCCCGAACCTGGGTCGTGGGAGAGTCATGCCCATTCTGCGGGACCCATCCCCCACTTCCAAAGCAACTCCGCAGGTCCCTCGCTGGGCTGGGTGGGAAAGGATGGGACTTGCTGGCTCTCGTGAACTTCGGTGCCAATGGCAGAGACAGAAAGACCCAGAGCTGTTGCCCAGAACCAATCTATAACCCTCAGGTTAATGGGAGAAAGAGTCGGGGTCAACCCTAAAATGATTAAGTCGCCCTCCCGTGTTCCTCCAGCTCTTCCTACAGCCTTCTGAAATCCTCCGCCAGAGATCTGGGGCGCTTCACATCCCCTCTTGTCTAGGTTTCAGACCCCTGGTTACAGCACAGCCACGGGACAGCAAACAGAGCCTGCTTGGCCATTTGCTAAGACACGGCTCTGCGAAGCCCCCAACGGGAGAAAGCGTGACCCTCCCCGCCTGGCCGTGCCTGGCGGTGCTGAGCAGCACTGAGGCGCAAGCTCCGCTGGAGGGAGGATCTATCCTTCCAAGAAACCCCTGAACAGCGGCAGCTGAAAAGCAAAGTCAAAGCTGCCCTTGCGGGCTCCAGTCTCTGCTCTTTTGAGAACATCCGATGGGTATTACGACGCACGAGGTGCCATGGTGATGGCGGGGCGGAGGAGGGGCTATGGAACACCCTCCCTGGCACACGAGAGCTCTCATGTAAACTGCTCCTACGACGCCAGCCAGGCGGCACATCTCAAGGCTGGAAATCAGCTTGCAGGGGCCGCGCGTCAGACCTCTCTCTCTGTCGGGCCACTAGAGCCCTCGGGGGCCGTGGCTCCAAAGGTCCGTGTGCAGCAGAGGAGGGAGATGGGGAGAGGGTCCCTGGGAGCAGTGGCTGACAGCGTGAGAAGCACACGGAACACCGTGAATAACGGTCAGAGAGCGTGTGAGTGTTCTGGCTTCGTGCTAACGCTCGATGCGCGCGCACAGGGCGTTCTGAGTGTGATTCACAGCCGAGGGACCGGGAGGGGGGCGCATTTTGAATCATTTGGGGAAAGTTAAGAGGAACGGGCATGGGAAGAGGAGGGATGAGCATGAACGGAGGGGTACACTGTCCATATGTGCTTATCGGTAGAGTCTCTAAACAGTCCCGGCCAAGCAGGGGGCGAAACTGAAATGCCACAGCGACCTGGCAGGGTCTGCAGTGAGGGGACTCCGGGATAAGTGATCCACTTGGGAAGTTCAGCCCCAAGAAGGTGGATTGGGGGCAGCAGCCCAGGAATGGGCCGCTCAAAGCAGGAAGGAAAGGAGGGAGATGGGAAGGAGGATCGGCAGCCAGACTCGGGTCGCCGGAAGGGGTGCTCTGTGTCCGGATGTGGGAGAGAAGTGGCATGAAGACCATGGCACAGCCAACCGGGAGTGCGGGGCAGCAGACACTTGGTCTCTGTCCCCAGGGGCTCAAGGACCTGTCCCAAAGAAGAGTCAGCCATCAGCTCTTCTGAAAGCAGAAAGATGCTCACTGACCACAAGGACACAGTCGGACTCCCAGTGACCCCTCCCCCCAGACACCTGCAGCCTTGGGGATCAGCTTGGCAGCACCCCCTGAGCCTCAGGGAGTTCCTCACGCACACTACCACAGGCTGACACACTCACAAGACCCTTCCTTCAAGGCTGATCACCGCTCAACCCAACGCACAAATGATTCCCCAAGGTCAAACCCCTGAATCTGGCTTACAGCAAGCATTTCGTTCTCTGCGTGTTCAGTCTGGTTTAAATTCTTTTTCGCTCAGACACCACTATTCGTAGCTCCTTTCATAATCACAGGAGCAGTCAGCAAAACGGGTATATTTGACACAAACTGAGTCTCAGAAACATACTTGACTGGTAATGGGGACATGGCAGTGTGCTCTCTTCTGGGTCACACTCAAATGATGGACGCAAGGAAGAACATCATCAGAGCTACGGAGGTGCTTGCGAATCGGCTGCCCCGTCTCCCCCTCGGCTGGAGCACAGAGATGACGACCTAGCCACCAGCCTCCGGCCACAGCTGGACGGGCCACATCGTGCAAGTCCACCATATCCTCAAATATGGAAAACAGTAGTTCCAGGAACACTGTTCCCTCTATGCAGCCGCAGGCAGCCAGCTGGCCGCTCTGACCACTGGGCGGGGACTACTCCGGTGGCCAATGCTGCAGTCTTTTGACAGGACTCCACACCCACTCACAATCCCTGGCCCTTGTAGTCAGAGGCATCAGCATGGCTCCCAACCCCGGCCCAATGTTTGTTCCACAGAGGGCTTCCCTTTTGTTTTTTGAAGCGAGGGTAGAGATGTTCTGTAAATGCTCACAGAAGTCACTGTGACGTTCCCGCTCTCCCTTTGCTTTCCCAAGGGAGCATTTCCAGGGTAAACTCAGATCTCCAGAGCCAGAGGAAACCATGCCTCTGCGTGTCCCACCCTCAGCGCCCAGCTGGGTTTCCGTGGGGCTGGTCCAGCTCACTCTGGACCCTGGGGCTTGTCCCAGACTGAATGGCCTGGGCAGTCTCTCACATGTCGGAGCTGACAAAGCACCGTGGCCAACCCTTCCCATCATGCTTCTCAGGAGCAGGGGAGCCAACGTCTTCTCGGGGGCTACGGAGAAGTCAGCGGCGCAGGGACAGGGCATTGTCAGGTGAGACCCATGCCGAGAAGCTTCCTAACTCCTGCTCCCCAGCTCGCTGGCCCCCAGTCTCTCACCGGGAAGAAACAGTAGCTCCAAACTGAGTGACTTCCACCAGCTCCAACTAAGACCTGCGGAGCCGGACGTGTGATGGAGGGAAGAAGCAACAGCCCGGGTCTCGGAAGACATGGAAAAGCCGCTGGGGCCCTGAGCCGCGGTTTGCTCAGCTGTGAGGCTGGCACAGTGATTTCTAGCTCATGGGGCTTTAAGTCCAAGGCCCACTGACCCTTGTCTGAAATGCCCTCCCCTCCTCCTCCACCTGGCAAACATCGACTCCCCCTTGGGCATACTGTGGCCCCTCTGGAAAGCCCCCTTCTTCCTTTGATGGGGGGTGAGCTCCTTGCCCTCCTGCCCCGACAGCGATACGGTGAGAGGCACCCCAACGCTGAAAAGTCAGTACTGCTCACATGTCACCAGTGGTATGGGACCCCTCCTGCTTCGTGCTGTTCCCTGAGGGGCACTATTTCCACTTAGGCCCTTCAGTGACCTCAAAAGTGGCCGGATTCCTGAGAGCCAGGCACCCAGGCTGCCTCCTTTGCCCATCTGACTTCCAAGCAGCTAGTTAAGGGGCTGATGTGCTTTTAACTGCACAGGGATCAAAAGGGACCCTGAGTGTGATCTTGGAATGAAATGAGGTTCCAAACCCACAGAGGCAGACTGGGACTGTGCGGGATCCCTCAGGTCCAGGACCGGCTCTCAGGACCACGCGACTTAGGTCACGGACCTCACGGGCCATCCTGGGGTGTCTCAGCGAACAGAGCGCACAGGGGTGTTTGCGTACCTGGCCTAGTTGTAATTCTTTGCGTAGCTTCAGGATATACTGAAGTATTGGGGAAAATAAAAGCTGCACCCCCTGCAGACAAAAGGAAAAGACAAAACAAGTGAAGGTCTTTGGCTGCGGTCGTCGGTCCGTCTCAGCAACAGTGCCCAGCCTACTTTGCCCGGGACAAGAAGGGAGGGGACATGCTGGCCGCACCCCCTTCTGGCAGGAGACGGCAGTCCCGTCGGACGCAGGTTCTGAAGATGGAAGTGAACACGGAACTCTCTGAGCCCCACCGGTTAGAAGGTGCCCTGTGCTTCGATCTTACGGCTTCTTGCTGCCCACCCTGGTGTCCCCAGTAGTCTCGGTTTATTTAAAAAAAAATTCTACGGTGCATGTTTTAATTTTGAAATTGTAAAGAAAAAAAAAAAACCCTGTAAAGCATCTGACAGAGCTTACATCTTGGAAAGTCGTACCAAAGAATTTAAAGAATTGTTAAGTATTTTGCCAAAGAACATATAGATGGCTCTTATTCCAAATCAATCTGCGCCCCCATTCAAATGAGTGTCTCCCCTTTCTGTCTCTCCACCCGCACCCGTGTGTCAGCGGATGGGTTTCCCTTCCTCAGCTCAGTCCCTGGGAGGTGGGTGTCCAATAGCAAAAACCATGAAATCACAGCGTTCTCGAAACTTTCACTCAGTGCTCACATTTTTTTTTAAATGACCGTGACATTGTCACAAAGTATGTGTAGCTCAAAGGTGTTTCCTAAGAGGGGGAAGTTGCTTTGTCGAAGTTATTTGTTATTTCTGGCCACAAGGTCATTACTAGGCTAATGAGCGTAACCCACATTGGAAAAGTATCCTACCCACTCAAAGCCTTTTTATTTTTATTTTTTACTTTACTTTGGATTAAAAGCACAGAGTTCTGGATGCTGAGGACCAAGATCAAGTAGCAATGGCATTGTAACAGTCAAACCTAGACTCACGTGATACACTTTAAAATAAAATGGCAAGCATTTGGAACATGGCTGTTTCTACGTGAGGGCTGACCATGAGTTGGCTCGCTTGCTTTCGAGGGTAACATAAGCCCCGCCTGGCTTCACCCCAGCCTGGTGGTGGCAGGGGGTCCCTGCAGGCGGAGCGGTGGGGGGAGGAGCCTGTGGCCGTGCTCCTGCGGGCTGTCTCCATCAGGAGGGAGGGAAGGAACACCAACCTGGGCACATTCACCCGCAAGAAGCCCCGTCTCTACCCTGAGCCTCAACGGGGAGGGGGGAGGGAGGTTAGCCTGGATGAAGCTCTATGTTACACTCTACCGGGCTCAGGCAAAAAATAAACAAACAAACAAAATGTAGGCTCCATGGTTAGAGGCGGAAGAGCAGGTATTCGGTTAGTAACCCATTTCACATCCTCCAGAATGATTCCACCTTTTCCCTTTCACCAGCTCGAGAGAGAAGGAAGCAGCCCCTCGGGCTGCCTTCCGCAAACGCGCCCAGTCTGTGCCAGAGGACCAACGTCAAGACACGGGGCCTCGCATTTGCCCGAAAAATAGAACGCCCGCTAGTCCTAGCCAACATTCCTTAAAGAATAAAAGAAAAGGGGAAAAAAAAAAAGAATGCTAGGGCCCCTTTGCATCGGACATGCTTTTAGTTAGTCCGGTCAGCATAGCGCGCATCTGGGGGCTAACAGCAGCAGAGTATCACCCAGCAGATGGGAGCTAAGGCTGCAGCTAAACACGAATTCTGCACCTCTCCTGGTTAACAGCAGTCCTCTGATTGTCAAGGGAAGGGGCAGTGCGCAGAACCCAAAGGGCACCTCCTGCCTGTAGGCTGTGCACCTCCCGCACAGAGCCTCCTACCTGTCAAAACCCCTGGACCGTGCACCTCTGCCTCCTGCCTTCCTGACGCACTGACGCCCCACGCTCCACCTCTAACGCATGCAACCTGCGGGCGAGCCGCTGCCTGTCCTGGGGGGAGGGGCGGGCCAGCATTACCTGTGTTTCTAGCATGCATTAACCGTGGAGAGTTTTGTAAGGCTTTATCAACATCATCTGAAGTCAAATGTGGAAGAGGAGCTACAAAACAAAACAGCAACATCAAAATGAAAAAAAAAAAAGAGAGAGAATTACCTTCCTTTAAAAAAAAAAGAAAAGAAAAGAAAAGAAAAGAGGAAAGAAAAACCATCCCCCCCCGTCCCACCCTAACATCACGGGCTGCTTGGAAATCTCTCCATGCCATGCTACTTGTTAGCGTGTTAAAACCTCGATGGGGGCCCACACGTGATCCGGGGAGGGAGTGGTGGGGATGCCAGGCAAAGCATTTACATCGGCGTTTCCACCGCCCCACGGTCGCACCGCGTCTGCCCCCTCCGACCATGCTCGACGTCTGAGAAAGGAAAGCAAGCGCAGACTGGAGCCATGCCCCTAATCACCACTGCGCCAGCCCAGCCTGAACGGGCCAGCCACATCTCCCGAGGCTGGGTGGACGTCCCTCGAGTGTTCAAGTGGGATGGGAACGGGCTTGGTTTAGCTTTAGGAAAGATAAACCCATACTCCCCACCCAGTGGAGCCTTTCCATATGTCTCGAGTTCATTTGGGGCACTGCGGAGTCGAAATCATGTGTGACCAGATAAAACTTCCTTTCCCTTTGATCCTCTCGGGTCAAGGGGGCCCTGGAGGAGCCAGGTGGCATTCACCGAAGCCACCGCCTCCTCAGCGGCCGCTCTCTCTGATCCCAGGAGGGGCTGGGCCAGGGCAGAAAGGTGCTGTGGGCAGCCCAGATGGATCCTCTGCAGCGCGGGTGAACGAGAGCCACGCCACCCGGACCTCTGCCCTGAGCGGGACCACCTTACTCTCTCTGAGGTAGTGGAGGTGGGAGAGAAGGATGTCGGCGTTGTAGCTCGGGGTGAGCCTCTGGAAGTCGTCCTTGGTCATCTTGCACAGCTCCTTGCCGTCGATGTTCTGAAACAGTACGATGTCCACATCCGGAAGGCCGTACTCCTTCACTGCCCACTCCAGCCACTGCCGGACGTGGTCTGTGCTCCACAGCGTGGGGTCTGAAAGGGGATGGAAACGCAGGTCAGCTCCCGAGATGAACTTCTGGGGCAGAGCGGGGCCTAGGAGGGCTTCCCACCAGCCACAGCCCAGCTGCTGCTCCTGAAGCATGGCCTGGGGCCAGGCTCCGGGACGGGTGAGGGCCGGGGGCCAGGCTCCGGGACAGGGGAGGGCCGGGGGCCAGGCTCCGGGACAGGGGAGGGCCTGGGGCCAGGCTCCGGGACCGGTGAGGGCCGGGGGCCAGGCTCCGGGACCGGTGAGGGCCTGGGGCCAGGCCCCGGGACCGGTGAGGGCCGGGGGCCAGGCTCCGGGACAGGTGGGGGCCGGGGGCCAGGCTCCGGGACAGGTGGGGGCCTCGGGCCAGGCTCCGGGACAGGTGAGGGCCTCGGGCCAGGCTCCAGGACAGGTCCCAGAGAACAGCTGGGGGAAGGACAAACGCCCACTGACTCACACACAGATCAGTGTCCTTAAAGTGAACTGTTCTGGAGGGCTGGGCTTCCTCAGCCCACCTGCCCCTCTGTTGCTCAGATAGGCTACAGTTTCCTGCAGGGATGGAGGCAGGTACCCTTCCCCACCCTCCACCCCATTTATTTTCATTTAAATTTTTCACTTAAAATGAATACGAATAAATGGAAAACTTCCTTAGAGCAGGACTGGTCATCTTTATGTGAAATTATGAGTTAGCAACACGTATCAGAAAGATGCTAATTACAGATTACGAAAAATCCAGAACAGCATTTATATGAAATACTGGAAGAGACTGACCACAGAATTGGAAGGAAGTGTAGGCAAAGCCAAAACCCGAGCACCGCCTGGGGCTGGTATTCCTAAGACAGAGCCGTCGGGTCCGTGTTTTTCCTGCAGAGAACTTGCTTTTGCAACCAGCTCACACCTGCAGGAACGGCTGGCCCGTGACCATTCCACAGCTGTGGCGCCCAAGCACCCGCAGGATGCAGGCGGTGTCATCACGCTCCGCTGCCCTGTGAGGGAGGGGACCTTGGGGGGACCGGGAGGGCAGGGCCCTGGGGAGGAGCAGCAGGTGACCCCAACAGAAACCTGAACCGGGACACCCCACGCAAACGCCTGGGGGCCTGGCATTCCCGAGCCTCACTGGCAGCTGGGCTCCTCCCCACGCCCCCGCTCTGAGACCCCTGGGCGGGGAGCAGGAGCCCAGGACTGGAGCCCCGAAGTCTATCAACTTGCTGAGGTCTCTGGAAGCTGCTTCTCTCTTCTGTCTGTCCTACGTATTAAACGAGATCCTTCACCTCGGACGCCCGTAGGGGTCAGGCACGCCAGGACGCTCCGGACACAGGGAGCGAAAAGTCCGGTGTGGGAACCCGTCATCCTTGTGCACCTGTTAGCGAATCGCCTGAGAACCTCGTCTGCTCTCACCCCACCGGGGCAGGCTCTGTGCTGCTGAAGCAGATGTTCGGTCACAGGAGCAAAGGGCAGCCGTGAGCTATCCCGTCACAGCAGCAGAGTTCTCCTCTGCCCGCCCTCCCCGCTCCCACGCATGCCCTGCTCTTCCCGTCTTTTAATGAACTGTGTTGGGGCGGCCTCGGTTAATAACATTATATGCGTTTCAGGTGTACAACCTACAATACATCACCTGCATATTCCACTGTGTGCTTGCCGCCCCAAGTCTGGTCTCCTGCCACCATTCATGTGACCCCTTTACCCTCTCCATCCTCTCCCCAACCCTCCCCCTCTGGTAACCACCGTGCTGCTGTCTTGGTCTATGAGTCTATTTGTTTGCTTCTGGCTTTCTGTTTTAGAGCCCACCTGAGTGAACTCAGACGGTTCTTGTCGCACATCTTTTTTCATAGAAACTACTTCAACTCCAGTGTGGTCTACCCGCACCCCATCCCCGTCCTGCGTGGTCCAGAAGAAACCACCGGAGACGGAGTCGCGCCGGCAGAGAGATCTGCACTGCTGCCGTATCATCTGCGTGACTCTTCTGCGTTGAGTTAGCAGCAGTGTCTGATTTGCTTTGAGTATTCGCACTGTATTTTCAAGGTGTGTCCAAGTTCACGCGTGTAGGCGCATTCAGACATTTAAGCAGCTCTTGGGAACCCCTTCCATATAAATACGTCCAATTTACTGACCAAGGATCATCATCCCCGCATCTACGTTCCTGTGTCCATGTGAAGGCATCGATTTGGGTCCCCGGTGGAGCCGCGGGCAGCTGGGAAACTTCTGTAGCCTGGTCTCACCTACGGAGGGTCCTGATTTAATGGCTGGAGCAGCCCAGACATGAGGGTTGTGGAAAGCCCCTCCTGAGGATATTCTAACATGCAGCCCAGGTTGAGACCACCCATCCTTCTCAGAATGCAGTCCTGGGGCCTGGGACCGGCCGCATCACCAACACCTGGGCACCAGCTAGAAATGCACAGTCTCGGGCGTCACCACAGACCCGCCGATCAGAGTCTGCGTCTGCACAAACTCCTCAGATGATCCACATGCGCACGAGGCTTGGGAAGTTCTGGCCTAGGGCGCGTGCCCAGACGTGCAATGGCTGGGCCACAGGGCGCGTGTGCCGTCCACGTCCCCGGGGACACTGGGTTCCACCCGATGCTCTGACCTCACACTCTGCATCGGCAATCAGTGCCCGGACTCTGAAAGCTAAGGTGGAGCCTGTCTCCTGCGGAGTCGAATGTCTACCAAACTCCGCCAGCAGGGTGACAGGAAGGCGTGCCCACGCCCCTGCCATCAAACACCTGACAATACGCTGAGTCTGCGGGACTGAACACGGGGTGCAGGGCTCAGAGGTTTTACAGTCTTTCTTCTCTCGTTCTCATGGCGTGGCTCCTCCTAGAGAAACGCATCGGACCGCGCCCGCGGACACTCTCCATTCAAGCCCTCCTCGCGCCTGGTTCTCTGCAGAGGACAGCTGCACCCTCGCATCGGAGCCCCCTGCCCGGCCTCCCGGAGGCATCCCCTCAACGCCACCACGACACCTTAGCCAAAGGACCATCTGCGCTTCAGCGTGACCTCTGCCCAGAAAGCAGTTTGGCCTGGGGATGCACTTTCTTCTCTTAGTGGCAGAACCGGATATTCGAAGGGTACACAGACTCCCCGAAAGTCACTGAGTTCGTGCTAAAATGGTGAGGGGACTTCTTAGGAAGACAGCCGACAAAAAGTCCAATCTCTCTCCCGTCCCTCAGTGAGCCCATTACTGGGTCCCCTCCCCAAGCCAGGCTGTCCCGGCTCGGTCAATTTCCCTTCAAGCGACCCCCGTGCAGGATGCCGGAGGCCAGGCCTCGGCCTGCACTGCTCTCTAAAACGCTCACTTTGGATTTGGGGGAACAGCCATCCCCTGTGCTGCGGGCGCGTCTTGAGTCAAGACCACTTTCCAGGGAACCCTTCGTCCACACACCTCAAATGTCTCCTTAGAAAAACAGGGGCATAGTCTCTAAACTAAAAATTTCACTTCTAGAAATGTATCCTAAGGAAATAATAGAGGATGTGGGAAATGATTTATTTTCAAGGATGTCCTTTGTGGTGGTGTTTATAATAGTGCGACACTGGAAACACCCTAAATGTCCAACAAAGAGAGCTGTTTACATTGTGGTGCATTTAGGAATGTTCCTGTGATATTTAGAAACCGAAACTTGCTCTGCTGAATATATTTACTGATGTAAAAAAAAAGTGTTCAAAGTAGATTCGATTAAAAAGTTTGAAAACACTATGGCAGTAGTATGACATTTTGCAAAGAAATATAAATACATCCATGGAAGGAATTTTGGAGGAATATGAAGAAAAGTGGCAACTCTTGTTCTGGGAGACAGGCGACGGAGAGTCTTAGAATTTTGTTCTTTCTCACTAAACTGTATCCTCTCTCTGTCTTTTCAAAAAAGCAGATACTACTTGGGTTAAACGTTATTTATAAAAAATTTTGTTCTCTCTGTTTCCAAATCCAAACAAGGTTTGCAAAGGGTTAAACACACCTGCACACGTGTGTACTTGTTTGTCAGTGTCGCCCTAGACTTTCCTTCAAGGGCACGAAATGTGAATCCCACTTTCTCAGACCGTCTGTCCATGAACTGCTTCGCTTGCAGATGACATGATCACGCAAAGTCAGGCCACGTCTGTGTCCTTGCAGGGTTTGGTCGCCACACCTCTGCCCTATGAGTTTACAAGCAACAAACTAAAAATGAAATATGGTCACGTGACAGGGGGGCTGAGGGTGCTCCTGTCCGACCTGCCCACGGGCAGCCTTGTTCTGGAACTACTCTAAGGGGTTGGATACAGAGCAGCTGGCAAGGGACCAGCGCACAGTCCACAGCACGGATCACGTGGCCCCCAGTCCGATGGGCCCCGCTGTCTGCCCAGCCAGCCCCCCTCCCTTCGTCCCACAGCCACACAGCCAGCCTCTCCTGAACCGACACCCCATCCTGCGTCCACAAAGCACCCGCTGCTTCTACCTTCGTGTGCCTTCCCCTGTACTCAGCCCTCCTGTGGGCGGCTGTCCTCCTGGGCGCTGGAGCTGCAGTCCTTCTACCGAGTCTCTGTGCAAGGAAGTGGTAGGAAACGGAGGCCCAGGCCCTTGCCCGATGACAGCCCGCACTGAGCTCCACCCCAGCACCCGGGCCAGGTGTGCCTGCTGCAGCTGTAGACAGGGTTTTCCAGGGTTCAGGTCCATGTGCTGGGACCCAGCTCGCCCTTCAATTCCCCAGAGCCCAGGGGAGTCTCGGGGTCTCTTACCAGACCCATGGTGTGTCAGCGAAGCTTTCTGGCTTCTGCCTCACCTTGCCATCACCGGAGGGAGCCCACGCGGGTTCAGCTGGCCTCACCTCTTCCCCTGACCCACACTCTGCACGTGGAGGAGGAAGGGGAGGAGGCAGCAGAGTGAGCTGCCGCCCAAGCATCGCCTCAGACACAGCAACCACACCGCCCGCCTCCAGGCCCTGGAGCTCCTCGGGACATGTCCCCTGATGTCACGACCACGCCTGGTTTTCCCCAATGGGCAGAATGACTCCAACAGGGTAAGGCCTGCGATGACCTGAACTCTGGGAAGAGTCGCTGAGCACTGACTGTGTGCACAAGCACTGCGGGGACTCAGGCAGCGGGGAGGAGGACCCCGAGACTACCGACCGAGGAGCTGGGAACTCAGCCCACAAGGCAGAATCAAATCTGTGTCATCCGAGCAGGACACGAAGCCCAGAGAAGCAGCAACGGACCCCAACAGGAAAAAAGGGAAACGTTTCAGCAGGGCTGCGTGGCTTGGGCAGCCTTCGCGAAAAGGGTGTTGACAGAAGCAGAGAAGCCCTTCGATTTCGGGGGACAGCCGGAGCCCAGCTTCATACCCAGAGGCAGGAAACACCTACGGCTGAGGGAGAGACATCGGGTGCGGCTGCAGAGGAGGGTGTACGAGGGTCCCCGCCACAGACACATGGGGATGGGGATAAAAGCTGGGGGTCAGATCAAGGGGAGCCTTGACTATCCTGCTAAGAAGACTGGGCTTTACGGTCTAGGAATTTCAGAGTCACTGAAAACGTCTGAGGAATCAAAGGACGTTTGAAATTACATCAAGCACCGCAAACTAGGTGACCGAAGGCTTCACTGGGAGCCAGGACACCCGCATCTGGGTCTGAGTCAACCACTCACTGGATGGCAGTGCCAACCTCTCCGGGACTCGTTTCCGGGGGGTGATTAAGTGGCGCACTGTCCGGGGAAGGGAGTGGACGAGAGAACGTGCGTGAAGGCCTCGCCGCACGGCCTGCTGCACACAGGTGCGTGCACGCCGTGGCCTGCGCTGCACACTCGGCTAAAACGCGGTAAACCATCTATCAGCCGGGGCGGCCTCTTCCTTCGAGCACGAAAGTCTGACTTATCACTTTATTTTAAGAAGCTCTTGGAGGTGCTTCTGTCAGATGAATCATGAGCCGCCAAGGTGAGCTGTTTTCGGCCTCCAGTCCCAATTGTTCGGAAAACACCTGGGTCATCGTTCCACACTTCACGACACCCACGCGGTAAATCCCGGCTCGGGGTCACAGGGGCAAAGAAGCCCTCTCTCTCGGAAGCCTCTTATTCGTACCTTAGAGGACGTGGCTAATATCCCAAAGCTTTACAAATGCTATTTCAGTGAACTGGAATTTAAGAAATGAATAAAGGCAGCGCAGAGAGTTCCAGAATTGTGTTGCTTCACGTCCTGGGGGGGGGGGGGGGGGGGGGGTGCAGTGGGTGGGTGGGGGGGATTTTTTTACACTCCCCTGCAACTGGCTTCTGACCTCGTGGAGGTCTGCTGTTGCCAGGCAAGCACTGAGCAGATATTTAGATTAGCCAAAGGATAGTATGGCATTGCTGACGGCACAGTGCAAACCGTCAGGAAACAAAACCAATGGTGCGGACAGACATCCTGTTCCAGAGACCCTCTAGGGGAACCAATAATAGTAAGCTCAAACAACAGCCAAACTGGTGGTCATGTGAACCCTGGGTGTCATTCTTCTTGAACAATATCAATGTCAAATACTGGCTTCCAGACAGAAAAATCACCCTTGGTAATGAAAAAAGTACCATCAAATAAAATGTATCTCTAAGACCTCTCACAACCCTATGAGGTCTTTGTCTTAAAACCAGCCACTGGCCACGGTCTGCCAATCTGCTGCCCAAGCCCCTCCGAAGTCTGCAGACAGTCAACATCCCGCCTCCTCCTAGGCGCAGACTTGACATTTACAAAGCAGGACCCGCAGAGAGAACTGGCTTGAGCTTGAGCTTTGGTCCACCAGAAGCTGAAATGGGATCTCTTTACAGCCTAACCTCAAGGTGGTTTCTGAAACCTGATCTCCAAACGGATGGAGGGGGGTGCTATCATTCTGATCATTACGGATTTCTCATTTCACTGCACTCTGGCAGGTGAGCCAGGTCATGTGACACTGATTTTCTTTTACACTGGTTCTTTTGTGGTGTCCCAGCGTACCATCGATTTCTGCAACTGGGTCTGGACAGCTGTAAGAAATTGCAACATCTCTATCTATTGGGTGCAGGTTTCTATAAATAACCACTGAATCAAAATTGGTAACATATATATAATGTGTGTGTGTGTGTGTGTGTGTAATTTTTATGCCATTGATTTATCAATTCCTGAGAAAGGCCAATTAAAATCCCTCACTAAGGTGGATTTGTGTGTTTCTCCTTCCAGTTCTTGATGTATTTTGAGGCTATTTGAGCAGGCACATACAAGTTGGCCACTGTTATCTATTTTCATGCAATCTTTTCTCAGAATGTAGCAATCCTCAACGACCTCCAGTGCTGGTTTCTCTTTTCTATTTCCACTTTTGTCAGCTTTATTTGGATTAGAATTGCACTAGTAAGCTCAAACAGCAGCCACACTGGTATGTCTTATTCCACCTGTGTGCTGTGATTCTTTCTTTTTTTTGGAGTGTTTTTTGGAAATCTGTCCCTCTCGTCGTTCGTGGCAAGTCCGGGCTCCTTGCATTTATGTTACTGATTCAGCTGGTTCCCTCCACCTTCATCTGTATTTTCCATGTACTGTGCTTTGTCTGTTCTTTATTTTTCCTTTCCACCTGTCTAATTAGATCCATCTATTTTCTTCATTCCTTTTTTTTTCTTTCTCTACTGATTTAACTGTTTAACATTCTAGCTGTATTTCTTTACTTGTTGATCTTTAAATAAAATGCATTTAATCACTGAACATAGTCTTTTCCCAAGAATGCAAGGAATGCGGGGATCCCGAGCTCGGGCGCCCGCCCGAATCTTCCATGGTTTTGTGCGGTGTTTTGATTTTGCCTTATGTTGTGCCCCCAGCTAGGGAGCTGCGGCTGCCACTTTACAGCTCGCCCTCCTTTATCTGCCCTCACATCAATCCCTCTCCTCGCTCTGGCTTCCTCCAGTATCCTCTCTCTCTTTCCTTCTTACGCCTCGCGTTTCCTGAACTGAGGGAAAGTTAGCGACAACCTCGCACTCTGAGAGAATCTTGAGTTCACCCTCAAATGACCGAACAGGTCAGACTGCACCCTTTTTGTTAATCCTCACCCGAGGACATTTTTGCATCTATCTTCAGATAGAGCGGGAAGGAGAGAGGGAGGAAGACAGAGAGAGAAACATCGATGTGAGAGGGACACATCGACTGGTTGCCACCCTCACGACCCCAACCGGGGCCAGGGGACCAACGGCAACCGAGGTACGTGCCCTTAGCGGGAACCGGACCTGGGACTCTCTGGTCCGCGGGCCGACGCTCTCACCGCTGAGCCAAACCTGCCAGCGCGCAGACTGCACTCTTAATCAACGTGTTCCCTTTGCATTCCTCTGACGTTACTTTTATTCATCGAAAGGCATTCTCGTAAAGAACCCATTGGCTTCCCCTGGCTACTACGTGGGTCTGTGGCAAAGGAAAATAAACAGGTTAAGAACCCAGAAGATAAACTAGAATTATGTCAGCTTCTCCCGGGTCACCGGAGATTTTTCTCCTACTGCCCTGCTCTGTTTTGTGGCGAAGAAGTCCGCTGTCCTGATAACTGTCATCATCGGCAGACAGACTGCCTTTCTCCTTAGTTGGCTCTAACGTGCTCTCCTTGCTCCCTGCAGTCTTACCAGATGCGATGGCTGTGGATTTATTCCTATTTTCCCTTCCCTGGCGGCTGCTTCCTCTGAAAACTGTCTCGTTTATCGATTTTGGAAAAGTCAGCTTTTATCTCTTCAAATATTTCATCTCTTTCACCCTCGATGTCCTCCCTTCTGGGGTGTCTATCGGATCTGCAGAGGGCATTCTCACGAGTCCTTCGCCCTCCGGACTTTCCCTCGTTCCCCATTTCTCGTCCCTGCGCCACCCTCGGAGAACAGTCTCCCGTCTCTGTCCTTCTCTTCATTCTTCGGCTTTTTCAAACCAACGCTTCGCCCTCTGCTGGGCTTCTGACACCGTCTGAATCTGTTTGTGTTCCTAGGAGTTCTGTTTCTTCCTCAAAATTATATGTCCGTATTGTCTCTCCTTTTTTGGTTCCTTCTCGTATGTATCTCATTGCTTTAAAATCTATTTCTTTTATATTCCCTGTCCTACACATCAATCATCTAACATTCCTGAGAGTCTAATCACGTCAACTGTTGTTTCTGCTGAATCTTGGTTGGGGTAGATTGTTTCTTCCTGTTTTTGTAACTTGGGGTTGCAGAGACTTCTTCAGCGGGTCTTTATCTGCAAGAAATGGGTCAAGCTTGGACTGAAGACATGTCTCTCCAGGAAGATTGTGTTTCTGCTTCTGTCGGGTGTCCAAGGTCATCACGAGCCATGACCACTTCTCCATGGTTAATTTCTCAGCCTGGGTTGCGGGGGACACACGGCTCTGTGCATGTGTGTCTGGGGTTGTGGACTGACTCGGGTCCAACTCCCTGCTTGCCCCTAATAGACCTTTAAAGCCCAATCACTGTATTATAGGCACGGGTACCCCCCCCCCCCCCAGGCCACCTAAGATGACCAGGTGTCAACCAAGAATGGGCTTCTCTGTTATCAGCTTCCTCCTTGTTTATAGCCTCTACGGAATTCATTGCTTCCCAGTCCGGCTTTTGCATTAAACGAGTATTAGATTCTTTGCAGCATCTCCAGGTGCTCTGCGAGAAGAATGTCTCTGGCTCCTTTCAAGTTCAATATTTTACTGGAACCAAGAGCCCTTTCTGCATATTTTTTACCTTTTACTTGAACACTTTTCCATTTTCAAAGCAGTCACCAACCTAGGTCATGTTACACTCCACTGCGTTCATTTATTCATTAATCAGCTGTCAGAAACTTGTGCGTGTGAAATGTCCGCTACCCCATGAAGGACTTAAACACTGCGAGAACGCGCGTCCTTGGCTGGCCTGAGGAGCCGCCGTGCCAGCATGTGAATCAAATGATTCATGGGGACACGGCTACGTCACACGGGGCTCCAGGCACATTCGGCACCCGGACGCTCCTAACTACTTCCCTGGATGGAGCGGGCTCCGCTCCTCCTGAGTGACCCCCTGGTCTCTGGACTTGTTCTTCCGTGGCTCCCCAGCCTGTCGCCTCCCCTCCCGCACTCACTACCAGCCCCGCTGATGCGCATCGTGTTGCGGATGTGGGATGACTTCGTCCACCTCAAAGCTTCTCCCTGCTGGAGCTGTTCTGTCTCTGCTCCTCCAGAGGGTGGCATCCCCGGGGTTCTGTCCGGGGCCCTCCACTCTCCTCACTCCGTAGATAGCCCTGGACATGCTGTCACCTCCCATGTTCTGAGGACAACACGTGTGCTGTGCTCCAGTCAGTTTCCGAGGGCTGCCATCGGAGAGGACGACACACCAAGTGGCTTAAAACAACAGGAGTGTATCGTCTCAGAGTTCTGGGGGCTACAGTCTGAGATCCGGGGTGGGCAAGGCCGTGCCCCCTCTGGGACTCTGGGCAGAATCCTTCCTGCCTCTGACAGCTTCTGGTGGTGATGGCGGTCTCCAGAGCTCCTGGCCCTGCAGCGGGTCAGCCCAACTCTGCCGGTTGTCACATGGGCGTCCCCCTGTCTTTGTGTCTTCCCTGTACGTGGGTCTGTGTCCACATTCCCCGTTTATGAGGATACTAGCCACCCTAATGAGCTCACCTTGATCAAATCTGACCAAATTGATTTCCCAGTAAGGTAACATGCTCAGGCCCTGGGGGTCAAGACGTCACATATCGTTCTGGGGGCACAGTTCAACTCGGAGCGCACGCTTCTGTTGCCCACCCAGCTCAGGAGCCCAGGGCTCGCCCAGATGTTTGACCGAAACAAGAAAGAAGAGCGACGGCTGCCGGAGGTACTTCTACCTCCCGGGCCCTGTCTAGGCAAGAAACAGAGGAGCAGTGGGATTCAGTGACTTCCCAGAGGCCAGAGCTAGAGAACAGCAGAGCTGAGAGCTCACGTGTGTGATTCCTGGTAAGGGACTCCTGACCCTAAGCTCTGTGGGGCTCACCACAGGGCTCACCGGGCGCCTTGTAGGTCCTGCAGGTATCTTAACCACAGAACAAACCAAACCAAGACCATCTATCTCAAAATACTTGTTCTACGTTCATCAACATCCACCTGGCCAGTCATGCGCAATCTAAGCTACTTCCAAGTCCATTCTGCTCTTTAGCTTTCAAACCATCACCATCATAGACACGTCACGGTTTAGGGCTGAACACACCAGGAGACTGTTCTGAACACCTCCTCCACCCCGTCCTTCTTGACTTCATCTCCATCGAAAAGGCCATTTCAGAACCTGTCAACGATTTAACAGGTGAATCCCACCATCCCTTGCCCTGCGTCCCTCCCTCGGTGTTCCTTTGGGCAGAGTGCAGGGGTATGAGCTCGGACTGGAGCCAGACAGAACCGGGACAGAACCTGCTCTCCAGATCGTGGGCTGGGACATCTCGCGCAACTTCCTTAGCTTCCTTCGTCTCCGTTCTTTGTCTGTAAAGTGAATACATGATACCTAAAAGAGAGGGTGGTTGTGGGTTTGAATGGCATACTACCTTCCTGACAAAGTGCACGGGGCCAAGAGCCTGACCACGATAGTGTGCGCTCGTCAGTGGCCGCTGTCCCCACTGCTGTGTGCATGACCTCGGTCACACATGTCACCCAGTGACTTTCCTCCGTCACTGTTCACTCATAGTTTAAAAATACAATTGACACGGACTTCAGGATTTAAGTTCTAGTGGATTTGCTTGTATGGTTGTTTACTATGCCATAGAAGGAATTTACAGAGGCTCTTGGACACACATTCCGCGACACTGAGCGGGATGCCTGGGAGCGCACAGCGCATATCAAAGGAAATAAAGAAACGTGCAATTCTGCCATCGATTTCTTTTCTTTCTTTTTTTGGTACGCGACCCTAGCAGGAACCGAACCCGGGACTCTCTGGTCCGCAGGCCGATGCTCCAACCGCTGCGCCAAACCGGCCGGGGCTCAATCTCTATAAGCATAAATGAGCAGCGGGGGAGAGGCCCGGTCTTACCACCTGTGCCCTGGGAAAGTGGTTTCCCCTCCCTCCGGCTCAGCCTTCTGGTGTTTAAAGGAAGAGGTTTGTGATGGTTACTATCTGTCAACTTGACTGGGTCACCGGATGCCCAGATATTTGGTTAAATTAAACATTCTTCCTGGGTGTGTCTGCAAGGGCGTTTCCAGAGAGATTAGCATTTAAATTGGTGGCCTGGGATGCAGACAGCCCTCCCCTCCCCTCGGTGGGGGTTTTCCTGGACTCCTGGGGCCTGAATAGAACAAAAAGCTGGAGGAAGGGAGGAGCCCAGCTCCGCCTGCCTGTCCCTGGGATGATCTGCTGCCTTCAGTCGCTGGCTTGCACGCCTCAAGACTCCGACTCGGACTGCAAGCTCCCCCTCTCTCTCCTGAGTCTCCAGTTTGCAGAAGGTGGGTTGTGGGTTCGAGACTTCTCCACCTCCTGAATCACATGAGCCAGCTCCTCATAACATAGAAGAGAGACAGAGAGATCGGCTCTGCTTCTGTGGAGAACCTGATGAATATAAAGGTGAGCCAAGGGCCTCGAGAATCTTGCAAATCCACTCCTGTGACTCTGCGGTCCCCACTCACTGAATTCGGACCACCATCGGCTCAATGAATGAATGCCGTCTACCGCCCTCGGCTTGCTGCGCTGTCTGGTGACGAAGAAGGCAAAAGACAATCACCAACCCACGAAGCTCACAGTCTAAGAGAACAGCCGGGCTTATCCGTAACTAACTCTAGTAAGACTAAAGCATGATGTTAGCCTTCTGGGCTTGGTCAGAGTATATTCTTCTATCACTTGTCACCCACCTGCTTTCAGAGCGCAGCCCAGAGGGGGCATGTTCAGGAAGGGTCCCGGGAAAGCAGAGTGAGCCCCCCAGCAGCCTGAGAACTCAGAACCCGGACCTGACAGCAACAGCGGCAGCCCCACCCTGGCCCCCTGCGGGCACTGAGCTCTGCTCTGACGCTGCCCACTGCGCTCGTGGAGGGTGTCAGAGGAGCAGGCTGGGGAAATGTGGTGTTGCAACCATGGCGGGAAGGTGGTCACTTCGACAGCCTGGGTGGGCTCCAAGCAAGGCCAGTGCCACTTCTCTGAGAAAAACACTGCCTTCGCGGCGACCCTCTATCTGGACACAGGGATTGTTTCCCCAAACGAGTCTTTTTATTTTGGCTGCCGGGACCCTCAAAGCCGCACTGCGAGCTTAGCTGCAGCATCGTGGCCACACCTGTGGTCAGGGGCTGCATTCTCCCTCCTATGAGCTTGGCTTTCCAGTAACTTTTTATTTTTATTTATTGATTTGAGAGAGAGAAAGAGAGAGAGAGAGAGAGAGAGAGAGAGAGAGAGAGATATTTGTTTTCACTTATTTGTGCATTCATTGGTTCATTCTTCTATGTGCCCTGACCCGGATCCAACCTGCAACCTCAATGTATCGGGATGATGCTGCTCTAACCAACTGAGCTACCCGGCCAGGGCTCCACTAATATTTTTAATTGCTTTAGTGTGGGTCCCTAATTTCTATTTGAACAGTAGTTTATCTGTAGTTACAAGGCAACTCAACTCATTCGTGGAATTAAATAGTATATCCATATTCAAGTAAGGATACAGAATATAATTTGAAACAAAATAAAGTGGTGTAATAAGAGAATTGGTAAGATGTAAGGGAAGTAATTAAGTTGCCAAAAGATCAAGGATAGCTTCATAGACAGGGTGGATTTCAAAGAAGCCTTGAAGAATGAGGATCTAGGGGCACAGAACGGAGGGAGGGCATTCCATCAGAGAGAACAGCACAGGTGAAGACACCGGGTTGTGACCACACAGCCTGCGGACCGAGCGATGGCACTGGGGTCAGGGACAGCACGGGAAAATGGCGGAGGCCACAAAGCAATTTAGAGCCCAGATCACGAGGGGAACAAAGGAGACTTTCCCTCACCAGCCATGTTTATATTCCTCTTGTTCCCATTAGTCTGAATCACTCACTGGAACTCAATCCCACTCTCCTGCCATGAACTGCTTCATGTGGATGCGTCTCATCTCCGACAGGTGCTGGTCATTTCCTCTGTGACGACGGAGTGACCAGTACTCAATGAATACTTCTCACATCCAGTAGAAGTTACTCAGCACGGAGGGTCTGAGTAAGACATGTTTTGTGTCGTTTCAACCGTGTGTGTTTGGGGGCCAAGAAGAGGGGGTTTTAAGTTGCATAAAAGCTTGATTCATAGTGACTGGAACATAGTATGTGCCCAGTGAATGAATGAATGAATGAATGAATGAATGAGAGTAAACCAATGAAGACATGGACATGGCAACTCTTTATCTCTGAGATTTCTGATTACCACAACTGCTTAGGCTCAAGGTGGGTATTCAGAAAATAAAAGTAGGATCTTTGAAAAACCCAACACTTTAGCACCCATTTTAGGGAATGAAAGCAGAGGAGGGGAAAAAAAAGAAGAAAAATCTTTCAAAATAATGTAAGCTGCTAACACCAGAGGTCCTGTTGCATTTTGGTCAGCATTTTGCAACTTTTGAGAAAAGTGGATGAAGACTGTGCCTTCCTCTTTGTCAGCTCCTGGTTAGCACATCGCTGAGTACACTGTCAATGCCCACAAAGTCACAGGGACTGCCAGTCACATGGAGAGACGGCACCCCAGATGGCAGGTGCCTCACGGGACGTGAAACTGATGTTCCTGAGAACAGGTTCGTTCTGTTGGGCAAAGGGGACCCACTGCTTCTAAACCACGGTCTGTGTTCCTTCCCAGCCTCGGTGAGGCAGAACTGGAAATGCTTCCAGCCTTGTACTCAAGTGGTCTTGGCTGCTAAGAACACAGTAAAACGCACTCCGGCCTGGGACTGGGCTTGATCCAATTTGTCTGAGAGGAGCTCAGTGCTGACACCAAGGCGCGTTGCTGAGGTGCCTCCTCAGGTCTCATGCTGCGTCTTGTGTCTTCGGTCCAGATGCCCCTGGGAATGCCCAAACGCCGGGCTTCTACCAAATGTGCTGTGGCAACCAGCGACAATCCCCAAATTACATCTCAGGAGAAGCACTAAGAAGACAAAGTTCTTTGCTACTGAACAGGGGATCCTCCTCCTCCTCCTCCTCCTCCTCCTCCTCCTCCACCTCCTCCTCCTCCTCATCCTCCTCCTTCTCCTCCTCCTCCTCCTTTCTCTTCCTCTTCTTCTCTGTCTTCCTTGTCTCCTTCCCCTCCTCCTTTTCCTTCTGTGCTTTGGAATGTCAATGTGAAACTTTTTATTTTCTTATCTTCCCTTGTGCCATTCCCTCTTCTAAAAGTGACATTCATGCCCTGGCCAGCTTGGCTCAGCGGTTAGAGCGTCGGCCTGCCGTCCGGAGAGACCCGGGTTCGGTTCCCGCTAAGGGCACGTGCCTCGGTTGCAGTTTGTCCCCGGCCCTGGTTGGTCGTGCGGGTGGCAGCCACTCGATGTGTCCCTTTCACATCGATGTTTCCCTCTCTCTCTCTTCCTCTCTCTCCCTTCCACTCTATCTGTGCAAAAAGTGGAAAAATGTCCTCGGGTGAGGATTAAAAAAATAAAATAAAAAAAATAAAAAAAATAAAAGTGACATTCATGCCTTCATTAAGAATAATGAACACGTAGTAAAGTAAAATTCATTTAGTGTCTTCTATCTAGATTAGAGCTTCTCACACCTCATTGTGTATGAACACCACCCGGGAGTATGTTAACAATGTCGAATCCTCACCCTCACACCTGGATGCAGAAAATCCAGAAACGTGCACTTTTAAATCATGCGTCTCCCAGGTGTCCCTGATGGCAGCGGAGCTGATCATACCCGGAGGGACCCTGTCTAGTCAGGCTCCACATGAAGCTGAGCCAACAAAGAACCGTTTAACTAGGTCATACATCTGAGGTCCCTCTGATTAAGACTGATGTCACTCTGATGTACAACTGTGTAAGAAAGAGCCAACCCCAAGAGATGCAGAACTACACATACAGATACGGACCCCCGATAGACAGGTGAGAGATAAACAGACAGATTAGAAGTACAGGTGTGATTTATCGTCCAACTCGTACACTTTGAGAGGGACACAATTTTGCCAGGACCACAGGCAGAAGCCAGGGCTTCCCAGAATGTCCGGTGGCCTTACCAATAAGTACTTTTCTCAGGACTGCCCTGTGATCTTCCTATAACAGACCAAGGACCACATTTTTCTCTGGACGCAGAATCAATAGCTGGGCTGCCTTTCCCACACCCGTTTCCTTTGATCCTATGGACACCCTCACTCTGCCCGCTGACGCCCTGCAGCCGAAGCACACCCACTTTCTGCCACTGCGCAGATTAAAGGTTCGCACAGACAGAGCCTCAAACCCGGCCTCGCTGTCCCTGCTCGGACGTCTCCCAGGCTCCCTGTCCATTTTCTTTCACTGATTCCACCCTGCTCTTGTGTACACATTTGTACGAGCTTCTTAAATCCGTCCTGCAATAAGGAGGCAGAGTAGATACATTTAATACGGGAATATGTATTCATTAGGGATATTTTATGAGTTTCTTTATAGCTCTTGTGTTAAAGACAGTATCAAAACCAGGGACTTTGAGAAGTGAGGAACCCAGGCACAAGAATGCCCTCGGAGCACAGACACTGGCCCCAGAGCCTGGTTTTGTGACCCTCGGTCTACCCACCGCTGCATATCAGGACTGTTTTTAGGCCTGGGGCACGAAGGTCGGTATGTAGCTGGTTGATGGTACGAATATGAGACGTGACCAGTTTTCTGCGATCTTTATGACCAGCAATCCTGAGTGTTAATCACGGCATCTAACTAGCACAAACTAGTCGAACCATTTGGAATCGGGTCTGGAGAATCCCATTTCTGTATGCAGAGCACTCTGTGCCCAAACTGTGCCCGAGGGAGGCCTGGGCCCTGGGGCGCGGGCAGGGGCCGCCGCGGACAGAGCTGCCAGGTCCCGCACCCTCACGGCCACGTCAGGGAATGACCTTCACAGTGCAACGAGCCACGTGTGTGCGTGCACACGTGTTCACCTGTGCGTCTGTGTATGAGCACACATACATGAAGCTTGACCAATAACTGAAAGACACGGCTTGCAAAATCAGCCACAATTAACTCTTACAAACACTATTAACTGAATAACCGCCAGCACCCGTGTGAAGCAACCCCAGGCGGGAGCCGCTGAAAGAGGCCTTTCCTCAGGAGCTGAAACCGGCCCTTACGCAGACACTGTGGGCCAATCGCACGGCCATGCTCCGCCCACCCAACCGGCACCCAGCGCCCGGGGGTCAGAAGTGGGGGTGCTCCGACTTGATGAAATTGGCACCTTGCCACTTCCCCGTGCGAACGTCTCTCCTGTTTTCTAAACGTTTTACTTAACACAGGAAGCCCCACGCCTGGCCCAGCTGGCACGGCATCAGGGCATCCTGATGGCAGCACAATTACGACCTCCCTGGCTGAAGGACGTACGTGGCACCAGGCAGTCCCTCGCGGGTCCTCGCGGACAAGAGTTTGCAGTGCAGGCCATTCCTCAGACTGAGTCTCTCCTCTTAGAAAACGAACACCCTGGCGCTGCCTCAGCTGCAGGAATTACATCCCGGAGGATGGCGGCCAAGGAGGAGACGGCTTGGGCGGGGGTCCTTCGGGTTTCTGCTCACCTGTTCACACCCAGCCAGTGTCTGAGGCTCTGCCCTCCCACGCGCCCCCGAGCACATCCCTGGCCTCCGCACACCCAGGATGGCACCTTGGCGTTTTCGTGTCTACGTGTTCCCGCATTCAAGAGGAAATGCCCTGTTTGCTGGCACGGTGACAAATGACGCCTCTGGGGTGTGTACCTCAGTTGCCATGATCAAACCAAATACACGGCTTCTGTATAAATGTCCCCTGTGCTTCAATGAACACCAACCCGTGTGACCCTCTCATAAGGCAGAAACGAGCCTTTCTCTCCACGGTGTCCTACAAACGCCTTCCAAGGTGCTTCAAGGTCAGGGTCAGCCACAAAGGATGAGCCTGCTCACAGCCAACTGCATCAGATCCGCTTCGCACAGTCTGGCGGAAGCCACACAAGGACGACCCTGCAGAGAAGCCCAGCCGACGAGTCCGAGTCCAGCGCGGGCCAAGCACGCGGCACCCCGCACTCCTGCAGGAAACAGGCTGGCACTGGGCATGAGATCCTGCCGAGGAAGGGGTAAGAGCCACACCGCGCAGACGACCTGAACCTGCCTGCCGTCGCCCTCCCTTGGATGAAGGGACAGTCAAGTCCACACAGACTTCACCCATGCACACCTGGCGTGACCATGGCCACACACAACCTGCACCTGCGCCGGGTGGCTAGGCTCCCTTCGCCCTTCTTCCCGGTGAATATTCACTGGGCACCCGCTGCCGCTGGCACCGCATCCGCCTCGCAGGCAGGGCCTTGGCGCGGACACCCCACGGACGCAGGGAGAAGAGCAAACGTGCACGTCATTGTGGCAGATAATCTCACTTATAAGTGGAATCAAAAGAACAAAATACACTGACGAACAAAGTAGGTCCAGAGGTATGAATGCATGGAACAGATAAGATATCAGTGAGGGGGGCTGAAGGGGGCGGGCTGGGGGAGGGGACAGGGAAAGATTAACCAAAGAACACATATGCATAGCCCACGGGCACAGACCACAGCACGGGGAAGGCCTGGGTGGGGCAGGGGTGGGTGGAGGGGGCCAAAAGCAAGAAAATGGGAGACAGCTGTCATACTGTCAACAATAAAAAAAATAATAATAATTAAATTAAAATAGGGCAGGCGGGGGACTGAGAGTCACTGGGTGCAGGGGAGTGAGCCCAGGCTGGACGGGGTGGCCTCCCAGAGGTGTCTGCAGAGCCCCGGAGGGACGGCGCTGCCTGGGACAAAAGCTTGCAGGCTGAGGTGGCAGCAAGTTCAAGCCCCAAAGCAGCAGAGCAGGGCGACCAGCTGACTGGAACGAGGAGCCGGGGGGGGGGGGGGGGGGGGGGCTGAGCTTTCGTCTGACGCAGAAGAGGAGAGAATGAAGGACACAGGCAGGTCTGTTCACATTGCAACTTGGCCTCCAATTCGCTGTCGTCCCTGGAAAAGTTAGCTGACCTCTCAGATCTTCATTTCCCTCGTGGGGAAAGCGTGACAAGAACACCTGTTTCCCGGGACTGCATGAGATGAGGTCTCCGCAGCACAACCAGAAACGCCCAGAATAGAGCGGGGCTCACTGACTGGGGACTGTCCACGTTGCCGGCGGGGTATTTTTAGTTTTACATCAGCCATTTCCTCTCGGGAGCTGTCGGTCCTTCTTCCTATCACCTTTAGGTTTTTTGTTGCTTGTTGTTGGGTTTTTTGTTTGTTTGTTTTTTTAGCTATTGTTGTTAGTCCTCACTCAAGGATATTTTTCCCATTGATATTTTTTTTTTTTTTTTTAGAGCGAGTGGAAAGGAGGTTGGGAGGGAGGAACAGACGGTGGGGGGTTAAGGAGAGAGACATCAATGTGACAAAGACACATCGATTGGTTGCCTCCAGAATGTGCCCCGACCGGGCCGGAGATCAAACCTGCCACCCAGTACATGCCCTTGCCCGGGAATCGAACCTGCGACCCTTCGGTGTGTGGGCTGCTGCTCCAAGCACTGAGCAACACGGGCCAGGGCTGAATAAATAAACAAGCTCCTGGCATTTGCCTCCGATTCCGAGGGGCCGCTCTGGGCTGGGCTCGGAATGAACTTTGCGGTAAGGGCGGCTCTGGTGCTCGGCACCTGGAGCGCGGGCCAGGGACAGCTGGGTCAGCTTCTAAGAACGGGCTGGGTACCGCTCCCAACTTTTTATTTCCCCAAGTAAGAAAATGTCTCAGAAACCAACAAGGCTGTCATCTATTATAAATAGCCCTTCATAAAAGGAAAGATATTTAACACCAGTTAATCTCAGCGCAAGAGCAATTCCTGCCTCCAGGTCACTTCATGGACATCCGCTCTCTGTCTGTATCTCACAAGCATGCACACGCACACACACACACACACCGGGGAACATGGACATCTGCTCTCTCTCTCTCATAAGCATGCACACGCACACACACCGGGGAACATGGACATCCGCTCTCTCTCTCTCTCTCTCTCTCACAAGCATGCACACGCACACACGCACACACACACCAGGGAACATGGACATCTGCTCTCTCTCTCTCACAAGCATGCACACGCACACACGCACACACACCGGAGAACATGGACATCCGCTCGCTCTCTCTCTCTCTCACAAGCATGCACACGCACACACACCGGGGAACATGGACATCCGCTCTCTCTCTCTCTCTCTATCTCACAAGCATGCACACGCACACACACCGGGGAACATTTCCCCACAGGTGGACAGACCTCTGCTGGCCTCCACGCACACCCACTGCTCTAGACCAGGGAGGGGACGGACGTCACAGGCAGGAAGAGACAGCTCAGTGACACCTCAGAAAGGCATCTGACCTGCGGGGACGATGACTCTGCGCTCATTTGTGGTCATGTTCGGGGGCGGCATGTGCTTCTCCTCCATGTAGCCGTAGTTCATCCCGACCGTGTCCGGGCTGCCCACCATCTTCCCGCCTTTCGCCACGCTGCATTCGTCGGGGGAGTTCCTGGGGGAGAGAGAGAGACATCCCTCCATTACTGTGGCCTCTGAAAGCCATGCAGGTCTTGGTGAGATACAGATGGAAGCAAGGACGCGAGCGGAGGGGACAGGGGAGAGAGGAGGAGAGGAGTGACAGGCAGAGACAGTGGCCATCGGAAACTGAATGCGTGTCCCCCCAAGTCCGTATGTTGAAGTCCCAATCCTCAGAGTGATGACATTTGAAGATGGGGCCCTTCGGAGACAACTAAGTTGAGCTGAAGCTGGGAGGATGAGGCCGACATATGGGATCAGTGTGTTTTTAGAAGAAGGGGAGGCCGCGAGCTCTCTCTCCACCACGTGGGGACAAGAGAGGAGCCGGCCCTCCGCAGCCCAAGGAGAGGGCTCTCCCCAGGCACCTGACCTCGGACTCCCAGCCTGCGGGACAGGAAGAGTGCCCGCTGTTCCAGCCCTCGGTCTGTGGTGACGTCCAAGGCAGGCTCAGCTGACAGGACAGTGCCCAGGGTCGGTCACAGCACAGAGCAGGCACGAGGGAAGCGAATGCCACCTGGCTTCTATTTCTGCAGCCAGCTCCTCCTGAAACCGTCATGTCAAAACCCAGCTGTGACAACCGATTGGAAACACGTGCAGAAACCAGGGACCTGCCGTCTGTTCTCACTGCGCGACAGTCAGCAGGCCGTGCCCACAGACGCGGGAGGCGGCACCCAGCGTGCCCAGCAAGGCTTAGCCTAGATGTTCCTCTTTTTCAAAACCTCAGAACAAAGTTCTTGCGTGGAATGTCACATTCCAGTTGCAAGCCAATCTTCAGTGAGGGGACTTGGAGAGTCACGATGTCCCAAGCTCGATGCGGCAGGCAGGCCAAGAAGGGGCGGGCTGGCTCCCCGGGAGGCAGCCGGTGGCCAGGGATGGGGTGTGCGGCCAGCTGCGTGGATGCAAAAAGCACTCAGCGGCTGGCCCCAGGCACAGGCACAGGGCCGCCGTGCATAAGGCCGCCACAGCCACTAGATCAAGGACAACCTGCCTTTCTGGAAAAAGAAACAAGTGACTCTTTTTGAGATTCGAAAGTTGCAGGACATGGTAAAATTGTATCTAATAAGGAAATCGCAAATAGAAAATCCAGCTTAACCAGGAAACAGGAAAATCTGTCCAACCTTCTGAGATGGTTAACCCACAGGTGGGTAACTCACAGATGGTTAACCCACAGATGGGTAAGCCAGGATTACTGGAGCGAAGGGGCCTTGATCTTCAGGTTCTGTTTCTAAGGCAGAGTTCTAGAAATTACCTCTCAAGTTCGACCCTACAGGTGATGTATCATTTTCTCGAGAACACACCCGTCTCCATTGGAGTTCAGATGTCCCTCCCTGTGACAAAGGCTGAGGCTGTGGGTCCCCTCCACACTGTCAGTGGGAGCTGTGCAGCAGCTTGGCATGCACTTGACCTTCAAGTCTGAGATGATCACAACCAGCCAGGACAGGAGAGCACTCTGGGGGGCACTGGGCTGAGGCGGGCTGGAGAAGGTCATTCCAGACCCAAAGGTCATGGCAGGGGTGTGGACAGGGAGGGCAGAGAGGGCAGCAAGGGTCTGGAGTCAGCATCTGGGAACTTTGGAAACCTAGGTTTGTTCCCAGCATCACTTGCTCACGTGTCCAGCGCTGAGGGAGGAAGCTCAGGCTGACCATGAGTGAGGAGCAGTTCGGGTCTGTGGATGGAGGTTACAGCCGGGGCCACCCAGGACTGAGGCTCGACCACGGGCCTGGAAATACACCGCCCTGTTCCACGGTGTCCTCACAGCTGTACTAACATGAAGGAAATTTTAAAATAATAACGGTCTGCGTTCCCATGGAGCCGACCTGCTGTATTTCCAGGGCTGTCTACACATGCATTATTTCCTCCTGATGCGCTTTTTCCTGGCTTCACACGTTTATCTCCGAAAGACCCATCTTAATATCAAAACACCGGGTGTCTTCACGGGAGCCTCGGTTTCCTAGCCCTTCGGAAAATTCCGCCAGTTGAGTGGAGTGTATGTTTGGGTCTATTTGTCTCAAGGAGAGAAGTTACTAGGGGAGAAAGTTCAAGGAAACTGGTCTTTAGGGAGAAAACTAGATGAGACCCAGGAGATGAGCGTAACTCAAATAACAACTCCAAAGTCCAGGACGGGAGCCGTTCAATCACTCGCCCACTCGTCCCTTCAGACCACGTTATCGAGGGCCTGCTGCCTTCCAGGTACCCCAGTTCTTTCTTCTCCAGCAAGACAGGTAACTGTCTAAAAGGTTCCAGGTCAAAGAGATGTCCAGGATTCTAGAAACCGGGGACTTAGGAATTACGTACCCTCCAGACCAATCCTTTCATTTTCTTCTCATTCTTAACAGTTTAATTTCCACACACGACAGAGAACAGGAGCTCTAGGCACGGGTCAGCATCGTTTTCCTATGGTTTTAAAATCTGATCCAGAGATACGATGAGCTATAGAACTGCATTGTCTAGAGCTTTCCAAAACTACGTGTGAGAATTTGAAGTTGGAGCAATTTCAGTGAAGTCCCTTTGTTTCTGTGTTATAACCACAAAGCATAATTCATCTCAGGAAGCTTCCCCACACGAGCTTACGTCGTAAAAATAGACCGTCAGGCCCTCATTTCAAAAGTCGGGACTTCAGGATCGTTTCTGTCCATCGTCCTCTGTTTTCGCTTCAGGGAAGACAGAATGGAGCCTCGTTTCTGATCATTTCAAATAGTTTTTGTAACAAATCTAAGGGAACGCCAACCCCGAGTGGGCAGAGCATCACCCGTGAGGCCGTGCGCTGGATTCAAAGTAGATGTTCAACAAATGTCAGTTAAAGGGGCCCAACGTGTTCTAGTCTCACTTTTCAGTCATTTCCCCTTGTTTTCACTCTTGGAAATTTCAACAGCAAAGGAGTGGTATCTGACAGTCCTCGCGAGAGCCTGGTGCAGCAGGTGCGACCCACCTGCGCTTTCCGGGGAACAGACAGGAGAGAAGGGGCTTGCCTAGATCTGAGCAGGGAAGGCAGAACCAAGACTCAGGCTGGGCAGCCTCACCTCACTGCCCCTGCTGGGCCCTGCCCAGAACACCGGCCCCTGCCCAGAACACCGGCCCCTGCCCAGAACACCTGCCCAAAACACCTGCCCCTGCCCAGAACACCTGTCCCTGCCCAGAACACCTGTCCCTGCCCAGAACACCGGCCCCTGCCCAGAACACCTGCCCCTGCCCAGAACACCGGCCCCTGCCCAGAACACCGGCCCCTGCCCAGAACGCCTGCCCCTGCCCAGAACGCCTGTCCCTGCCCAGAACACCTGCCCA
Source organism: Molossus molossus (assembly GCF_014108415.1). Classification (NCBI taxonomy): domain Eukaryota; kingdom Metazoa; phylum Chordata; class Mammalia; order Chiroptera; family Molossidae; genus Molossus; species Molossus molossus. The sequence continues at coordinate 9,720,752 of NW_023425388.1, read as the reverse complement.
GAACACCTGCCCCTGCCCAGAACACCTGCCCAGAACACCTGCCCAGAACACCTGCCCCTGCCCAGAATGCCTGCCCCTGCACAGAACGCCTGCCCCTGCCCAGAACACCTGCCCCTGCCCAGAACACCTGCCCAGAACACCTGCCCCTGCCCAGAACTCCTGCCCCTGCCCAGAACTCCTGCCCCTGCCCAGAACGCCTGCCCCTGCCCAGAACGCCAGCCCCTGCCCAGAACACCTGCCCCTGCCCAGAACACCTGCACCAAGTAAAGTGAGACGCTGCTCCTTTAAAGGTAAAATAGACCATAATTTCAGAAAGGAATCAGGAACCCCCTAACCCACATGTCGCTGGGCTTCCTGCACCTCAGTACGCACACCACTCCTATTCTAGGGTGCCGTTGGAGCCTCGGGGGCTGCTCCGCCCCCAGCAGGGCAGGTGGGAGACACAGCCAGGACACGTGTCAACAGACAGAAGGAACAGCTGCAATTCCTGGAGAAAACAACGTCTTCAGGGGCGTCCATTAGGCACCGCTCTAAGAAAACAAAACCTCAGCATGACTCAGAGAACTGGAAGGCGAACCTAAGGCTCTCACCATGAACACCCTCTCGGCTCTTCGCCAGGGGCGGCAAGGAGAGACCCCACTGCACAGTCTGCCCCCCGCTACCGCGCTGTGCTTCACCATCGTTCTGCGCGTTCTGGGGCGGACAAGCCACGGGGACCTGTCACAACAGCTGGGTGCCCACTTGCACCAGACCCTGCCTGGGCGGGAGGACCACGCGGTCTCGTCTCTATCATCACAGGAATCTGGGCGCTCAATGCATCGCTTTTGAAATGCACAGAGCAAAGGGCGTTCTTTAAGACCTGAATTCTTAGTATTCATAGCAGTGTTTTCTACGCTTCTGTGAAACTTCTAAAGCAATTCACTAGATGCTTGCTAAGGGGCTAATCGTTTGGTGCCTATGAAATGCCTCTGTCTTACAGTTTGGGGCATACATTTCTTTACTGCAAATAAGCATGGGTCAAGATTTTCTCTCAGACTCTCTTAAGAGCATACAAGCTATTATGCAAATCACAACCACAATGTGCTATCACCTCACACCTGTCAGGATGGCCATATAACAAAACAAATGATAACGGGTGTTGACGCATATTTATCCAAAAGAACTGGAATTAGGTTCTCTAAGAGACATTAGTGCTCCGTTGTTCATTACAATACTATTCACAACAGTCAAGCTGTGCAAACAGACATGTCCATATAGATGGATGAATGGATCAAGAAAATAGGGTACAGCCCTGGCCAGTTTGGCTCAGCGGTTAGAATGTCAGCCCGTGGACCCGAGAGTCCCAGGTTCAGTTTCCACTAAGGGCATGTACCTCGGTTGCAGTTTGTCCCTGGCCCCAGATGGGGCCGTGTGGGTGGCAACCAGTCAATGTGTCTCTCTCACATTGATGTTTCTCTCTTTCTCTCTTCCTCCTTCTCTCCGTCCTGCTCTATCTGAAGACAAATGCAGAAAAATGTCCTCAGGTGAGGAAGGGAGGGAGGGAGGGAGGGAGGGAGGGAGGGAGGAAATGGGATACATATGTACAAGGGAATACTATTCTACTTCAAAAGAAGGAAGTTCTGCAATATATGACCAATACATGAGTGGAATAAGCCAGTCACAGAAAGACAAACACTGTGTGATTCCACTTATATGAGAGATCTAAAATAGTCAGATTCAGAGAATCAAACTGTGGAATGGCGGTGGCAGGGGGCTGGGGAGGGAGAAGTGGGGGGTTCCTAATCGGTGAACAAAGTCTCAGTCCAGTGAGATGAATAAGCTGTGGAGATCGGCGTGCCGCGCTGTGTCTTTGCTCAACAACAATATACGCTGAAAATTTTGTAAGAAAAGGGGCAGATGGCATGTTCAGTGTGCCCACCACAACGAAAGAAAATAAAGAATCACTGCATCTTAACCGTGTGCTCACATTCACGTTTCCGGGCCCGGGTTCCATGTGTACCCTGCAAACACTGGTCGTGGCGAATCCACACACGTGGCATCGGTGGGAGGCACCGGAGCCGGGGCACAGCTGCTCCTCACGGCTCACAGTGGGCTGGGGTCTCCTGAGAGGCGGGGCTGGTGCAGAACAGAGAATGTCTCGAGGACAGCTGGGGCACCAAAACGTCAGGCCCATCACTAAACAACATCCTCGGGGCCACGCCACTGTAGGGGTGGCATCTGGACATAACCGCGGTCACGCTAGAGAATACAGAGATAGTGTAGAAAGACCCCTCCACCTTCATGATGAAAATGATGGGGTGCTGGTGCCCTTCTCCTCAACTAGAGACACATGCCTCATGAAGCTGTCTTGTTGAACCTCAATTAACTGATCACTCTCAAAAAGAATTTGGAAAATTAAGTTCAGGTGAGTTGAGAACATGACTTAAAATGTACTATATTTTGAATAAATGGTAAAAAAAAAACCGTGTACAATATATCAGATACATTGGAAATTTTACTAAATATAAACTACGGTGAGAAGTCAGATATATCACCAAACCCAACTGGGTTCTCACAGGGCCAGAGACTCAGAGGGCTGGAAGAAACCCCCTCCGAAGCCCCAGGCATGACCCTCTAGAAGCTTCTTGGATGAACACGTCTTTAGCTATGTTAACGGTTTTTCAAGAAGGAGATTCCATCATTTCCCTCCGTAGCTACAGAGTTATATTTACGTGTAGGTGTGGTGGTTTTTGGAATATATTTAATTTCCCACCCTTCCTCAAATTATGTAAAGTTTGCAACGGGTTACAAAAATGCATATAAAACAATATGATAGCCCATGTAAACAAAGGAATGGAAGGGACTGGAACACCATGGCCGAAAAGTCATTCATCAAGAGAGAAAATCAGCCCATTGAGCAAGCTTACTATTAGTAATTGCTAGAGCTGAGACATCAATGTATCTCTGAGCTTCCCATCAGCCACAGCAAAGAAGGCAGTGTATCCTGTTACAACGCAATGTGTCCAGAAGAGGAAAGCAAACCAGTGATTCAGTAGAAGCGATGCTTTTCCTGGGTTCTCAGCTGCTTCAGCTATAGAACTCAAGATATAGTCTGGCCGGGGTGGCTCAGTGGCTGAGCGTCGACCCTGCACCAAGAGGCCATTGGTTCGATTCCCGGTCAGGGTACATGTCCAGGTTGTGGGCCTGATCCCCAGTGGGGGCATGCAGGAGGCGGCCAGTCAATGTTCTCTCTCATCGTTGTTTCTCTCTCTCTCCCTCTCCCTTCCCTTCTCTAAAAGTCAATACAGAAAAATAATTTCTAAAAAAAGAAAAGAACTCAAGAGACAGCGTGTGCTCAGCCAGCCCTCCATACGTGCCTTTTCTTGCTTTTGAAAAGAACCAGCCAACCAGAGGTCAGTGGAAAAACATTAAAAAAAAAAAAGAATTAAAAGATGAAAAGATCTTGAGAGACAGAATGCTACACAGTCTAGTTTCCACAATCTTCAAATTTCTGTTTTAAATTCAACTTTGCCTCTGAGAGCACCTACTGCATTGTGGGAATATGGGAAAACACATATTCACGGACCCCTTGGGTTCGTCTTGTCGGGTGTTTGTCTCACGCGAGGGATGGCTCCCAACTCCTGCCACGTTGTACTCGCGTCGTAATCGACCTGAGGGTAAAGCACCAGAAACGCGGTCTCGCCTGTGACAAGTGCTGTGGGTTCGCTGTCACTGTTCTTGTCAACGCAACTCCACGAGGTCAATGCCTGCAGCAGGGATGTTACTGGTGACGCACAGAGAGGGAGACACAGGTCATGCCCATGGTCACATGGACACCAGTGGAAGAGCTGGACTGGAACCTAGACCACTGGGGTCCTGAGACCAAATACCCGATCACTGCCCTACAGGATCCCACCTGGTAACACCGTCCGAGCGGTCTCTCTCACAGACACAGACATAATTGAATGGACCCTCAGGAGACTTGGCGCCGTCTTCACTACAGAGTATTTTCAAAAGACTATCCTGGGAGTGGCCCCGAAGACCGTCGTGGAGAAGGTACAGATGTGAACTCAGTGGGGGCAGCGTGCGCAGACGGGGCAGAGCCTCCTGGGGGTGCAACGTGTATCTGGATATACACATGAAATTTGATATGTCCGATTAAAAAAGTCAGCCACCTCAATTTACAGTTGAAGGTCACATGCTCCTCCCGAAAATTTCCTGGAGGGGCTTGGCATGGTGTGTGCTCTGCACAGAGACGGGCCGACGGCCTGAGTGTGAGGGGAAACCAGGGGTGTCCCCATGCCCAGAGGGCAGAGAGGACTCGAATCTGACTCAGATCGTGGGCCTTCTGGAGACAGAACCGAGGACCAGGCCAGAAGCTGGGCCACTGGGAAGCAGTCAACCCAGTTTTGTGAGATCAAGTGGAACACAGCCCGGGACACGAGCTTCCTCAGATGTTTCCACCCATAATGCACCCCCTCCTTCTTTTTTTTTTTTTTAAAGGAGTAATGTGCCTGTAAAAATGTACCAAGAAATTAAAATTAGGGCTTTGGTTTTTGAAAAGCAAAATGAACCTGGCATCTGACATGGGTTTTGCTCACATCAGAGTCTAGTGAGAACAGGCACATCATGGAAAGAGCCCACAGTGAAACGACCCAGACGAGGCCGTCGGCGGCAGGGATGGGGCCTGGGCCCCGAGCTGCCGTCTGTGCCGTGTGAATGGACCTCATTTATCCGACGACGCTACGGAAGGCAGCCCCGAGCGATGGCCGCGAGCTTGCTAGCCCATTAAATCTGATTCCCCCTGAGTTGAGAACAGTTAGCAGAGGTGCTCAGGGCTCACAGAAAGCCCTAAGGAGTCAACGCTGAATTTAGGAAATCAATATAACGTGTTCTGGTGGGTCCAGGCACACCCGCTAACGCTCTAGAAATCCTACCCGTCCTTCGAGACCCACCCTCCTTCCTGTTTCTGAACTCCCTCTGCACTTGGAGACAGTTCACCGCCGTGTCCTCCAGCACATGCTGGTGGGATTCCCGGGCTTTGCTTAGGGTCGTCGTCCTTGACCCATTGCACCTTCGGGTACATCCACGCTCCTGAGACCGTCCTTGGCTATCTGGCCCTGGGCCTTCTCAGTTCATTTTCCATCGAACAAACACTGATAGAGCAAGTCTCTGCCAGGCACCGTCCCAGGGGCTGGGGATACGTGAGTGTCCCTACTGTCACAGGGGCTGCAGTCGCGTGGCTCAAGGCCCTCTCCCCATCCTGTGTCCCCAAACACCACAATCCACACCACCCCTAACCCTCACGTGGGTCAGCAGGCGCGTGCTGACGCCCATGCGGTCTCCAGCTCCTTACTGTTCATCAGCTGTCATGTCTTCACAACTGCTCTTTAGCTTATCAGGTGATGTCACGCCATGAAGTTACAAGGGGACCACACAAAGGTCCCTGGGCAGCTCCGCCCTACGAGCCCAGGAGGTCAGTTCCAGGAGAGGGTCACCGGAAGGCCGGCGGGGCAGGCACCCCCATCCCAGGCCCGTCGCAAGCAAACCCGAACACAGAACTTCCCTCTCACCGCCGTCTTCCTAAGCACACACTCCCGAGAGCACACACTCACTCCGTCGCCTGAACAAACGCCTAATCAGGCTGCGTAGCCTGGAGCGAGGTAAGTCGCGCAGAAGGTATTTTTAGGCCCCGAGACAAGGAGGGGATTGTCTGGGGAGCTCTGGGGTAATTTGCGGGTCTGTTTCATTTCTGAATCACAGGCCATGGAAAAGCTGCTTCAGCCCACGGCCGGGCAGCGGGCGGAGCGCGTGGTGATTCATGGAGAACTCTGAGCCCCGGCTGGAACTGCAGACGTCTGTCTTCCCAGCTGAGTGTGACTCTCGCCCTCCCTAAATATTCTCCCTACACCTGGTGCTGCAGGCTTCCCACCGGCCCTCGGCCTCCCCCTTCTCCCCAGCAGCTGAAGACGAAATTAATTAAAAAGTCACCACCAACCGACTCACCAACAGGGAGTTCTTTGTCCCTAAGAGGGACTGGAAGTTTCCCTGGGAAAGTCTCATTATTTAAGTCTATATTTACATATTTCTCGTCGCAGCTGAAAATGGGTGTTAGCAAGACCACCTGACGCTGAGACCGTGCATCCTGTTGGGAGTCATCGTTTGGAAACAAAATGTTCTCTAGAACAAGAAGGTCGCTGCAAAGTTCCATCCTAGACGGGGCGTGCTACCTTTTCTATCTTGTGAGTTCTTTCCCTATTCTCAAAACACTCCCCTTTCTCAGAGAGGAAAGACTTCAGCCCCAGAGCCAGCACGGTGCGTCGGGTTTTTATTTTCATAACAGGCTACGTAAATTCTGGTTAACCAGAATGATTTCCCTTTCAAGGCAAAAATAAAAATGTCGAGGCAGCTGCCTGGTGCCCACCGTCGGTGCCCCCCGTGCCCCCGCGGGAACCTCTGGTGGTGTAGTGAAGAACCCAGCTCGCGGGCTCTCGTCTCCTAACCGGTGCCCGTCGTGTGACATCCGCGGCGACAGCAAAGACGGACAGCCTCTGCCTCCCGCCTCACTTCCCCCTGTGTGAGCTCTCCCTCACGCCATGAACTGCCACCCACACAGACCAGGCCCCTGACACGCCGGCCGTGCTGTGACCACTGACCGCGCTGTCACAGTTCGGAAAGGCCACTGGTTTGCAAGTGCCCAGCCCCACGCCACCCACAGCCTGGAGGTGGCCGAGCTCGGCTAGGACACCATCCACGCCAAGCCGACGCCAGCCCTGGGGCGGGACGGAGCAAAACCGATCACAGTTGTGAATGTCGCCATCCCGCACTATCCGCGGGGTCTTACAGAAAATGTGAAACAGTACAGACACGGAATCCCATGTCAGTGGGTCCCAGCAGAAAGGCAGAGTCTGGTCCCCGGGAACTGCTCTCTAACCGCAGAGACTGCGTGTGGCGCCTTAAACGAGAGAACTGACGAGCAAGGACCTGGCACCGGGACTCCAGCCTGCAGCTGGGCGCTGGGCACAGTGCCCCTTCCAGCACGGTGACAGGCGGGGTGCCTAAACCACCAGCACCCTGAAATCGAGATGTTTTTGTCTTCATTTCAGCCCCACAGGTATTTAATGAGCCACCGAGGTGCTCAGACGGCGGGTCTCTTCGTCACACTATTTTTAAGAGGTGGGTCTGTTTGGAGACACCTCGTGAAGACAGTGTCGAGGTGAGAGCAGGTGAACTGACCTGCTGTAGTTAAATCAAATGTACTTGCATAAGTAAATTTTTTACATGTGTAATATATACAAGAAATCAAAACAGTGTTGGATTTACTGCCTCTCAGAAGATAAGAGGTAGAACATATGACTTGCCCGTCACCTGGACAAACCCTGCTGTCCCAGCCGACCCAGAGACGTCCAGCTTTAAGAAGGGCCTGGAGGGAATGAGGAGGAGCACAAGCCTGTGATCCAATGGCCTACGACAGGAAACTCAATGGTCTTCATCTGTAAAATGGGTACAGTCACAATGCCGTCTCGTCAATTTAATGAGGGATTTGGATGATGCATTGTATATAATAAATCATGATGTGCCGTAGAAATATTGTTTAATCTTACTACTGGCAGATTCTCTCTCCTGCCCAGGGGGTGGGAGTCACCCCTCCTCCCTGCTACGGCCGGGCCCCGAACACCCCTGTTCTAGTACTTGCCATGTGATCTCACAGAATCCCTTCCACCTCTGCGGGGCCCCGAGCGTCCCTGAAACCACCTTCCCCACAGCTTCGCTGCTACCGGTGCAGAGGAAACACCACACGCGGCTGGTTTGGGCACAGGGTTTCTCGGCTTTGACACTGCTGACAGGGGCCCAGGTCGCTTCTTTGGAGAACAGATGCTGCCCCGTGTTTAAAATGTGGAGCCTCATCCCTGGCCTCCACCCACTGGATGCCAGGAACACCCTGAGTTGTGACAATAAAAGAGTCTGTAGACATTGCCAAACGTACCCTGGAGGCACAATCACTGGTTGAGAACCCGTTCATGAACTACGGTCCTCTGAACTGAATGAAGCAAGGAGGCAACAGCGCCTCTCCTCTGTGTGGTGTTTATCAGAGCAAAGTGCATGTCCCCAGGGTCCCACCCCTCCATCACGACCACCTCCACGCAGTCCTCACCATCCCTCACCCGAATTCCTGCGGAGGCCTCCCGCAGTCTCCGCTTCAGAGGAAGAGCCAGAGAGATCCCGCTAAATCTGAGTCACGTCTCGTCCCTCCGATGTTCTCCTCACTCGCTCCCAGTGAAGGTCACACCCCCTCAGGGGCCTCACAGTCTCTCAGTTCACATCATGTCATTCTTCCTCTCAGTCACTAAACATCAGCCACCGCTGCCCTCCAACATTTCAGGCCGACCTCAGGGCCTTTGCACTTACCACTCCTTTTGCTTAGAATACTCTCCTGCTGCTTGACCTTGGGGCCTTCGACATCACTGCCTTTGGGGCTTTACTCAACCGTCACTCCCTCAGAGGTGATATTCTCAGGTCACCCTATGTAGAGCTGCCGTCCCTTTGCTGTTTGTTTTCTCTCCTTCACCTTTACCTCGGTCTATCCTGCGGATATTTTGGTTCTCTAATTCAGTGGCTTCTTCCCCGTGAGGAAGCAGACTTGGTGAGGCTGGACTCCTCTGTATGTGTTATGACTGTATCACAGTGGTGCTCAAATAACACTTGTCGGCTGAATGAATGGCTCCACGCGTAACCAGTGTGTCTGATGCCAAGACGGGCCAATTAGGTAACCCCCTTTTTCATCAGCTCCACCACACTACAGGTGGCATCTTTTAAAAATACTGTATTAGCAGCATCTTGCTAGCTGACCGTTGGCTGGAATTGTCATCCCACACGACTCCCCTTCCCAGCCCACACTAAGGCCCGACGACGGCCTCTCTGGCCGCATGGGCTCAGCAGGCAACGCCCTGTGGCGTGAGGCCGGGAGGCAGGGAGACGTCCCGGGAACAAGCTCTTGTTCTCTCCCAACCTGTTCACGTCACGGGCCACCTTCGTCCTATCCTGCGACTGGGCTCATCAGTACCTCCCTGGATCCTGCAACAGAGCTGTGGTCCTCAGACCTGTGAGCTTTGGAACCCCACAAAGAGCTCATTAAAACACAGAGTGCTCCGCACCTTCCCAGAGGGTCACCTCATTCAGCAGGTCTGGGTCGGAGCCTGGGAATCTGCATCTCTAACAAGCCGCCAGGTGGTTCTGATGCCGCTGGTCCTGAGGTCCCAGGGGAGCCCACACCCAACAGAACCACACAAGTTCATGACTCCAGGTGGTCTGGGGGCTGGGCTAGAGGTAGGACTCACAGCTGGACACACAAAATTCATTAGGTTCCAGCTGTGGTGAGCCCCTGGGGGGCCGACGCGGAACTGCCATCACCTCAGTGGGCTACAAGGGTTGTTCCTCGCCTCTGAACGGGCGAAGGAGCTGCCACCTGCCTGAATGTAGCTGAATCTTCCAGACAGGGAAGCTCAGACGCAGGGAAAGCCTGCTTTGCACACAGCACCGCCTGCCTGGTAACGGAAGGCGATTTTGTTGTGGATGGTGTGTGCGTACGCTTCTCGGCCCAGCCCACCAGCCTATGGCGCTGAGCCTTAGGGACCTCACCGGGAAGGAAGGCCATCAGCGGGGGGTCAGGAAGGGGCCGGGCAGGCGCTGAGCCCCAGCAGGGCCTTGTGTGTCTGTGCAGTTCTCCATGGAGTGAGGCTGGAGCAAGAAACGGGAGGGAAAGGCAGGGCGGCCACAGGCCGCTGAAGCTGCACGATGATGTCCACACGGCGTAGGATCAAGTCAGTGTCGGCCAGAGCTGCGCCCTCTGCCACAGCGGCAGCCAGGCCGACCGACGACTCCCCGCTGGCGCCCGAGCGGCGGGTCCTTCCCTCCCGCTTCCCTCCATTATTCTCACCAGAGCTGTCGCAATGGCAAGAGCTCTCCTTCACCACTTGTCCCTTACTTCAGGACCTCCTGAGCGCGTTCGGGCCGAGCTTCTGTAGAATTCCGCCGCTCGGTGGGAGATGAAGCCCTTCCTCCTCCCGAAGCACTGGGCCTTCCCTCCGGGTGACTGACAGGTAAGGACGCACGCAGCGGACCCCTCGCGAGGACAGTGTCTACGTGGAAGGAGCCGGCTCATGTTCTGGCAAAGCCCACGCTGCACAGAGGGCTCTTCTCCCAGAGGCCTTTGCAAAAGAGCCAAGAGGGGCCACCAAGGGAATAGCCCACATGTCCCAGCCAAAGTCCCATTTTCGACATATGTAAATTCCCCCTGAACTTGACTCCAAGAGGCATGTGTGCGACATGCTCGCCGTACACGAGCTCAGAGCAAGGACAATTAGAAGGAGTGACAGGGTGTGGACAGGAAACCAGCCAGCCCAGCTCGGAGGAACGCTGGCTTGGAGTCTGAAGGGACAGCTCCACCGACCGCCGGGCAGCCCAGCAGCCAAGGGCACCAGGCACGGTGCTCGGCAGGTGGCGTGGCTGCGAAGGTGTCTCACAGAGGTGGTTAACAGCTGTGACCCACGGACCTTCAGTGAAGGTGACTGCTCATGTGGGTGAGCCTCGCCTCATCAGTTGAAAGGTCTCAGGGCAAAGCTACTTCCCTGGGGAAGAAGGAATGTGCCTGGAGCCCGCAGCAGGGACCCTGCAGACCTGGCCTGACAGCCTCCACACCTGTGTGGGCCGATTTCCTAAAGCAAACCTGCCATCGAATGAACGCTACGGCGATGCTTCTCTGGAGAACCGAGACTGACAGACACGCCAAGCTCTGGGAGGGACAGCAGGGGCACACGTCAGGGCCCTGTGTCCCCGGAGCGTTCTTGGGGAGGGGAATGACGACACTCGGGGACCAGTTGGCATCGGTGTCATAAGTCGATTCCACAAAGTATGGGGGTTTCTGGGCGAATGTGCTTCCCTCGCCCTGTCCAACAGCAGGCCCCCCATTTTTCACCAGGGAACCATATGGACGGACCTTGGTCAAAGGCAGACGGAGTCCTCAGAGTCCTCATCATGGACAGGCCCTGCCAGCCCGACAGACGGACGAGGAGAAGGACGTGACTGACTCCCCTGGTACCCAGCCCCTAAACGCATCCCAGTTTGCTTCGAAAGCTGGGGGTGCCTTTAGAGGTCCTGTGATGGGACGTCCTGAGAAATCTCCGAATTCCGTGCGGGCCTGAGCCAGGAAGATACTGATGTTTCCACTGTTCTCCTGCAAGGAGACTACCCAGTTGCTCCAAAGTCTAGCCCTGGCCGGTTAGGTCAGTGGTTGGAGCGTCAGCCCGCAGACCAGAGAGCCCCAGGTTTGGTTCCCACTAAGGGCACGTACCTCGCTTGCGGTTCGTCCGCGGCCCTGGTCGGGGTCATGTGGGTGGCAACCAGTCAATGTGTCTCTCTCACATCCATGTTTCTCTCTCTCTCTCTCTTCCTCCCTCTCTCCTTCCTGCTCTATCTGAAGATAAATGCAAAAATGTCCTTGGGCGAGGATTAAAAAAAAAACAAAGTCTACTGCATTTCCCCAGAAAGCGACCCTCAGCTGAGTCCCGTCTTTGCACCGGCCTGAGAAAGGACCACCAAAGGCCCTTCCAGGTCTGGGCTGAGGAATGTGGAAGAAGCTGCTGGGAGTCTGTTCTTTTCCTGGGGACCAAAGCCCCCTGGCCTGGCTCAGGGTGGCCCCTGTCCTGAATCCCTGTGGTGACCACTCAGGCTGGGAAGGCTGCCGGAGGGCGGGTGGGCGGGGGCCTTAGCTACTGAAGGCCCCCATCAAAGGACATGGCATTTGCTCTTCAGCAGGCCAGCGGGCTGCGACCCCTCCTCCTCCTCCTCCTCCTCCTCCTCCTCCTGAGACGCAGCGCAGGGCGAACAGGAGAAAGCCTGGTTTCCGCAGCACTGTCCTCCCCACCTAGCCGAGTCTCCTCTCTGAGGCTGGCGAATGCGGACCCGTGCTCCTCAGGCTGGCCCTGGGCCAGAGCTAGAAAGAGGGGCCAGGGCGCGCTCTCTGCTCCTGCCAGCTGGCCGCGCCGGCTGCCCTCTGCCCGAGGCGGGTTCCCGCCCTCCCTCCCCCCCACACGCCCCCATGTGTTTCCTGCAGGCAGAACCCAGCGTTCGAAGAAGAAAGCTCTGGATGCGCGTCTTGCTCGTGGTGTCCCCACGAGGACTCTCCTGCGTGCACGCACCAGGTGACGCCGTGGGGACAGAAACCGGTCGGGGACCCCAGGCGTTCTCTGCACTGTGCCTCTTCTGCCGCACTCTCCCAACACGATGGCCCTGTCCTGCGTCTCAGAAATGCAGGGGGGGGCAAAGGCAGGTTTCCAGCAGTGCGCGTGGAAAATAATACCACAATTAGTCAATGATAACACGAGAACAAACTCTGCGTCTTGTTTCCGCACAACTGTAATCCTACTTGTGCCCCATCCCGGACACATAGGTGATTGGTGGCAACACTCTACCAGATGGACAGGACTGATCTGTGAGACATTTACATGTCACAAATAATCCCCCAGGACGCTGGTGTTCCGGACCCCGGGATGGCATTCTCTACCGCGGACCTCTCAGAAGTCTGGAAATGAATCTCTTGAGGAGGTCCGAGGTGGGCCTGCCTTGGCTGGACTCCCACCTCAGGTACCCAGGCCACAGCGAGGCTCAACGTCGGCGTGATCGTCCCAGTGTCCAGAAGAAACTGGATGCACGGAGCTGAGCGGACGCCCAGAGCCCGTCTCCCTTCCTGACACAGCAGCATCACTGCTGACCCCACTCCAAGGTGCTGCGACTTGGCACCTTCGTCAAGGCCGCGCTAGAAGCTGACGTAATAGTTCCCAGCACTTAGAGAAACGCACAGAGCACTAAAATATATGTGACAGCTGCAACAGACTGCAGAATGCCCTGGGTGTAGACCCAAACACCCTTGGTTTGAATCCAAATTCTGAGTTCCTTGAAGCAGTGATCTGGAGTCAGCCCGAAAACGCCTGAGCCTCAGTTTCCTCATCCGCCAAATGGGGGCAAGCACCTCTGGCCGGGCTGCATGGAGGACGATCAGGGCGCTGGGTGTAGAGGGGCTTTGCACACAGGGGAGCGCGAGAAGGTGTGAGCTGCTCTTAGGACTCTACGGCGGACCGTGCAACATGTTAAAAAATTATCCTTTCTTTGTCCTGGGATTTTATATTCTCCTTCCTGAATATAGATGGAGTATGATATCATAATTGAAACCAACTTTACTTTTCAAGACTGCATCCGATGAAATGCTTTGGAGGGCCGAGGCTCATTCTGCATTTGATAATACATTCTATCTGACAGCACAGAGAAGTTAATGATTATGGGTGATATGGGAGCTCGGCTTTAAGTGTGAGTCAAGATGAGAAGCAGCAGGAGCATTAAGAGAAGGGGACCGAGGAGGGAGGAGGGGTGCGTGGGTGGGGGTGACGGACAAATGTCTAGGGGGGTCCATGAGCAAGGGCATATGGCTTGGACACATGCTCCCGCCTGGCCACTAGCTGACACTCTCCGTCCACACAAACGTTACGCAGCGCTATTCTCCAGACAATAAAAAGCGCAGAGATGAGTTCTGCCATATGTGTGCAAGCCTGCGCCCCCACCACAGAGCCCTCGCGCCTGGAAAACTGAATTGAACACCACATCTTCAAAGCGAGTTCTCGGTAAATATACTACCGGTTTTACAACCTCTGTCCTCAGCGCAAAGCCATTGGGGAACACATTTTCTCAGCACCGGCCAGGGTTACTGTTCCAAGGCCTTTCTGAAAGACTCCGGGGAGAAGCATGACTGATTCCACTCGGCCTCTCCAGGGGACTGGGGAAAACCGGGGCAACGAGCGTCAGCGGTCTCCTTACCTTGAGCCGTTCACCTGGTTAGGGTTACATTCCATCTTGATGGTGACCCTGGCTGGGGGTTGAGACAGCCAGTCCTGCTGGGGGACACGCGGGCTCATCTTGGATGTCTGTCCATAGTCACCGGAGGAGGACGCGGTCATGTCCGTCTTCGCCAGGTGCGGCGTTCCGTAGGCACACTCAAACAGCGACTGGTCCTCGCTCACCACCGACAGAGCTTCCTGCACGTCCAAAGAAACACACGGTCAGGACAACGGAAGGACAGGCGTGGTTCACGGAGCTGCCGACTTCAGAGGTGATTCTAACCGAGACCACATTTCAGGGCGTTTTAATGGTCTACCTTTCAAAAGAAAAAAGTGGCTGGTTTTCTTCCCTCCAGACCCTAGGCGCTGGCACTGGCCGGCCCGGGAAAACTTTTATGCGGGTCTCCTCACAGCCTGGCTTCACCGCAGCCGGCAGAGAGTACCCACTTTAATCTCCACTCAAGGAAGTTGAATTTCAAAGGTCTTCGGAGACATCCAATTGCATGTGTCATTATTTGACAAATGCAATCTATAATTCAAGCAGACAGGGTACAGGATGGCCATGGAGATTAAAAAAAGAAACAGTGACGGCTCACACCTAAGCATCTGGCCAAATTGCCACATTCCCCGGAGATTTTAAGGAAGCGGTACTTAGAAGGAGAGTGGGGAAAATGGAGCACCAAAGGACAAACATACAAAGATATGAATTTTTCCACTTCGAAGTTATTAGCTGCAATAGACTCACAAGTGGTGCTTCCATGATGGTGAACATCTGGATGATAAATGAACCAAAAAAAAAAAAAAAAAGCTGTGAATTATCCAGATGCCTTCAAATACCAGGATGTTTAAAATATCTGGGTCACTGACAAGCTCTTATTTTTTTTTTTTCCTTCCTTTCTACTGACAACTTTGCTCTTTTGCATGATTTGGTGAGAAGAAATAGGAATCTGTTATTGGTGGATCACTTTTCCCTGGTTTGGAGTCAAGCAAGCGGCTGGCCTATGACTGTGCTGATATCCCCCCACCCAGTCAGCAAAGGCAAACGTGATCTGGAAATTTCGGCTGTGTGGACGACACACTGCGCAGCAACTACAGCGAATGAGCATGAGCCCTGGTTTTCACCACACACACAGTCCTCGCGAGGGCTCGTGTTTTACTTCAGCCCCTCGGCGAGCTCTGTATCGCCCTGCGCTCGTGAGACGAGACGCGCAGGCTGCTTGGGACCCACATTTTTTTTTTTACTGGAAAGTTTGGAGCCAGAGGTGACTGTGGAGACCGTCTGGTCCGAACTTCTCACGCCCAAATGAGAAAACCTGAGATCCAGAACGATCCAGACCTGGATGTGAGCTGCCCAACCAGGTCAGGGGGACATCAGTGACCGAGTGGACTTGTGTTTGATGACCTGCTCCTCCTGCCCCACAGCCCACGAGGCCGTCCTTACACTTCCCGATTCCGGATACATGTGGCATTCGCACTCCCTTCTTTTTTTTTTTTTTTTTTATCCTCACCCGAGGACATTTTTCCATTTTTTGTTCAGGTAGAGTGGGAGGGAGAGAGAGGAACAGAGAGAGAGAGAGAAACATGGATGTGAGAGAGACACATTGACTGGTTGCCACCCGCACAACCCCAACCGGAGCCCGGGACAAACTGCAACCGAGGTACACGCCCCTAGTGGGAACTGAACCCGGGTCTCTCAGGACCGCAGGCCGACGCTCTAACCGCTGAGCCAAACCGGCCAGGGCCGCACTCCCTTCTTATTCTTAGAGGTGATCACTGAATAACTAAGGGTGCTCCCTGTTAGTAACAGAGCCTCGCGGGGCAGCCCAGGAGCACCAAATCCTGACGGGGCACGTGCCGTTTCACACACCCAGCCCGGCGTGCACTCTGCTGCCTGCCCACCCACCCCAGGGGCAGGGTCTTTCCCCACACGTGACCTCCAGGCAGTGAGGCAGTGAGCGGGCTGTGCCGGCCAGAGCCAGAATCAGGCACAAGCAAGGAGGGAAAAAAGGAAGGCATGTCGGACACACAGCAGCATCAAAGACGACCCACAGACAGACAGCGACCGCGTGAGCCCAGCACAGTCCGGGGTGCAGAGCCGGGCAGGTTGACGTCGGGGGCCCTGACCTGCTGGGCGCTCCTGGTCACAGAGTGAATGGATTTAAGGAATCTAAACTCACAGATGGGGTTTCGAAGTAAAACTGCCACCATGGATTTAGGTAGTCGTGCTAATTTATCCAGACAAAAATGACAGCTTCTTAAATAATGTTGGCTAAATAGACTCCCTTCCTGCAGCGGTGCTGGAGAGAAAGGTTTTACACGCTCGGCCAGGAACAGGGGGCTGCGGCTGCCCCTTCTCCCGCCAGCCCTGCTGGCTCCACCAGGGCTTGGAGGGGAGCAACACCAGGTAACGTTAGCGCCGGGTCATGCACAAATGTGTGATTTAGATCAAAAAATGAACAGAAAAACGTCAGATATAAGAAACGGGCTCATTTAAAAATTACAAACAGAAAAGAAAGTAGCTTTCACAACTAAAAGAGTCACAATGTTACAATATGAGTATGTCCCCAAGAGAAATTGGGATGTTCTTGCAAACACATCTAACGAGCAAATAAATATAGCGTGAAAGGGACCGAACTATCAGAGCTACGACAGGGCTACAGTGTGTGCCGGGAGGGGGCGGAGCCCACTCACATCTGGCAAAGCACATGGTTTTCTAAAGAAAGGAATCAAAGTTCATTAAGATCGAGATAGAAAAAAAAAAAAATTTTACAAAAGCTAGAGATAAGCGAGGCACACATCTTTCTCTTCGCATCTTCGAGTTCTCCTCAGAGTTAATCAATGGCCTAAAAAATGAGAATGGTGGTACGGCTCAGAATTCCAGACGTTGCTTTTGTCCACCAGGAGAGACGCGGTCGGAAAACGAGGCTTCAGGATAAGCATCTCCAAAGGAGTGAAACCCAGTCCACATCTCAGAAAGACAGAGCAACCAAAGAGCAGCCCCCAAGTGATTCCAAGTAGCCCGAGAATGACCAACACTTGGAAGGAAGGGCAGGTCAGGAAAAAGAAGCAAACAAGTAAATGAAATCACGCGCGCCATCAATGCAGCACATTTTAACGACGGGGCGTAAGAAGCTTCAGGGCGGTGTTCAGAGACCGGCTTCGACAGGGATGCTCTCTACCAACGACACACGCCACAGACACACTGCGTCTCCTCTATCACACGCAGGCTGCGCCATCGCTTTGGTTCCGGTCTGAATCGCAGAAGGGGATTCGGAGGGTTCTCCCGCCCAGCAGCCCTGGGACCTCAAAGCTGGGAGGGGCTCTAGCCCAGCAGGATGAAGACCAGAAGGAACACCACTCTGTACACAGGCTGGTAACACCAGGAACACACGGGTCCCTCGACTCCGGCTCTGCGGGGGACTCCTGGTCTCGGCTGACGCTGTCCCTGCCTCCCTGCCTGCCGCCTGGCTCCCCTCCTCTCCAGCATCACCTCACCTACCTACCTGCCTACCCACCAAAGGCGTTGCCTTAGTGAACGTGTATAGGATGCTCTCCCGGAACCTTCGGCCGGCTGCAGGACTTGCAAACTGCGCTGGTTGCTTTATAACAGAGAATTCAAGAAAGTCAAAACCTGGCAGGAACGTGGCATAATAATGTAATATGCCTGCCTCTGTGTTACTATAAAAAGACCTGAACTTTAGATTGGTGTGTGCGAGTGTGCGGGGGTATTTTTTCTGTCGCTCCAGGAAAGTTGGGATATTCTGATGTGGCACGTGGCAGACGACCAATGCCATTTTTTACGAACTTAGGAGAAACACATAAATTCTAAGCAAATTGCCCCCAAACAAAAGGACCCGCTGTGTTAGTGTACAGTGTTTACGGTTCCATTTGAATACGACATACACCAATAACATGTGAAAACTGTTCCTCTGGGCTTCGGTCACGGGATAACAGTTGACCAACAGTTCCAGGAAGTGCAGAGAACTCTACTCGCTGGTATTTCATACTGTAAGACTAAGACTGAAATATGTTTTTATTTTACAGCAACTCGATTTGGGTACAACACAGGATCCAAAATGTTTAGATTAAAAACGAAGGAGAAAAGTAAAAAGTCAGCCCTGGCCGGTTTGGCTCAGCGGTTAGAGCGTCGACCTGCGGTCCTGAGAGACCCGGGTTCGGTTCCCGCTAAGGGCACGTACCTCGGTTGCAGTTTGTCCCCGGCCCTGGTCGGTCGTGCGGGTGGCAGCCACTTGATGTGTTCCTTTCACATCGATGTTTCTCTCTCTCTCTGTTCCTCTCTCTCCCTCCCACTCTACCTGAACAAAAAAATGGGAAAATGTCCTCGGGTGAGGATAAAAAAAAAAAAAGTAAAAAGTCGAATGCACTTTGTATACAAACTACCATTTCCAGCAAAAGGTCCTGATGCTGTCCCTAACAGATGGATATTTTGAGAGGCTCCTCTATTTCAAGTAAAAGAATTAGAAAATGAGGGTTTGAGCTCAGATTTGCTTCTAACGTGTGCCCGATGGTTCATGAAAATGCTAGAATGTGAACACAGAGAATCCAACATGCTTAAACTTTCATGACGAGCTGGGTGTGGTCAAGTGTTGAAAGCGAGAACATGGTAAAGAATGATGAGCTCTCTCTCCCAGCTGGAGCACGTGACGCATACAGAGGGAGCTGGTCGTTAGGTGGTTTTCAGAAATTCAGGCGCCGGCCAGAACTAGATGTCCAGGGAAGCCAATGTCACCTTAAACCAACAGCCCACCTTTCCTTGGCAGGGTTCTCGGCTCACGATCACCCGACGCAAAACTCTTCCTGAAATGCCTCCCGCGCCAAACCAAGCAGAATTCGGTACCCAGAGCCCCGGGCCCTGCACACTTTCTCTTGGCTCCGTCCTGTAACAGACCAGCTGCCTTGGTAAGCACTCTGCCGGCAGGAGCGTTTCGATGTCCTTGCTCTGCGTTCCAGATGAGCCCCTGTCCACGCTCCCCAGCTCGGGAACCGGGGTGCATCTAACAATCATGGGCATGTCTCAGCTTACTGGCAGCTTGCTTCTTCCTTCATGGCAGACAAAACGGTTCGTTTTATAACCGATGGCAGCTCACGTTTTCTGAGCTATGGTCCCTTAGTCCTGACAATAGTCCTGTAAGCTGGGCTGCCATTCCCGCAGAAGAGGAAGCGGACCGAGAAGGAAGTGGGGGCGGGGATGGCAGAGGCGGGGTCTGTGACTCCCAGAGGAGCCCCCCGCCGAGGCTGTCTGGGCACACGGCCTGGGTGCCACAGAGGGAAGAGGCTGGGCTAACGCAGGTCAAGGCATGGCACGTCGCCACCCTGTCACGGATAAGACATGGAACCCCGAGAAAGGCAGAAGCGGAAAGAAGTGGGGTAAGGTAAGAGGATGGATGCCCAGACTCCCAGGATGTGGGACAGGGATCAGAATCGGAAGAGCGAGTGGAAAGTCCCTCGGACAGCAGTAAGTGGCCGAAGCACAGCACGCGCTCCTACGAGCCCAAAAGCTTTGCAGCAACCGGTCCAAGATGCATCTCATCCCTTCTCACCTAATGGCTGAAATCAACAAACTAACTGCTCCTTCTCCGGTTAGTCACATATTCGGGCCCAAACTGATAGCCATGTGCCGAGGTGCGTTCATTGTGGGAGGACTGACTTCCCTTAGCGATAACACAGGACAGACGGGGCAGGGGGGAACTCCATCCATAAATACGCTGCGCAGCGCCGCCTGGAAGCTGTCAATGGATGTCTGCGGACCTAATGATGTTGGAAATCTGTTTAGTACGCGGTCTCGAGCCCAAGTGTTTATAGCGTCTCTTCAAGGCAGAGTACATGCAGGAGATGTTTCTGGAAAGTGTACTCCTAATCCCACTTGGAGGAGAAAACGCAAACACGGCAGACAACACAGCTGGGGAGACCTGCCCTCTGTCACCGTTTGCCCAACACCCACAGGCCCCTCAACCTCAGGAGGTTTTACTATGAACAGCCAGAGCCAGCACCTCAAGGGACGAGAAACTTCGTCTCGCTGGTGCGTCTTTTCATGATAATACCAAAAAGCCAAACGCTATGTTACAGATGGCGTGTCGAGCTGGATGGGAATCATTTTGCCCCTTCTTGACATTATTTTCTTTTCTGCAGTGAAGGAGACATTAAAACCGTATATTAAATGCAACATCTAGCTTTGTGCTCACGTTTTTCTCATTTAACACATTGCTATTTTAGTCCTTCAAAAATATAAAAAATCTTGGATTTACCTCAAAGGAAAAATGTACATAGGCAAATGAAGTCCATCTAAGAGCGTATTTCTCCAATGTGGTATCACTTCAGTATCAATCAAGTTTACAACTTGCAATGCCAGCCAGCGCTGGGAGAATGAGACCCAGGACTGGTGTGAAGGTACACACACACATCCATACACACATATACATGCATGTGTGCACACGCATGTAAACATATACATATATATACACATGTGTGTGCATACATATATACACATAGACATACACATGTACATAATATGCATGCACACAGACACACACGTGTACACACATGTGCGTGCACGCACATATGTGTGCAAACATGCGTGCTCACATACATACCTATCTCTCCATCCTTATCATCTTTATTAATCCAGCACTAGAGTACCTTTCCACATCCCTGTCTTTCAGCAGATCCCCAGAGCAGATGTCTAAATGATGGAGAGAACCTGAATTGCCCTCTTTTTGCCTTTACTTGTTCCTTTCTCACCCTGGCAGGTGCATTCCTTCCCCTCAGCATACCCCTTCAGCAGAGAATGCGCTGGAGATGGGTCCCCTGGGGACCTTGAGTCGAGTTTCTCTGCTCTGAACTCCCCGGATCCCTCCTTGGCTCTGAGCAGGCGTGGCGCCCCCAGAATTCCCTTTGCTCACATACTTCTGGCCCCACTCCCGCCTGTATTCAAATACAACACGTTTTCAGGGCAGGGTCCTGTGTGTGTGTTCCTAGCATCAAAATAGCTTCTGAACATCCCACCCTTGTTGATACTCCTATTAACCAGGGAACTAAGTCGAGGGGCTTGGGCGCTGGACTGACGGTGCTAATGGCCCTCGGCATCCGTCCGCAGTCAGATTACCACGGGGCACGGCAATGGCAGCCGAACCCCAGCCTACGAGGCTTGAACTAGGAACTCCACAGAGCTAGGGGACGTGCAGGAAAAGACAAGGCTCATGTTCCACATCACGCAAACAAGATTTAAGGGAGTCTTGAGGAATTAGAAGCCCAATTTTCCAGCAACTCTGTTTACTCTCTCAGTGCTGCGCAGGGTGCTCCTTGAGACACCTGACAGGAGATGGGGCCGGTGGGCCAGGCAATTGAGGGTCCACGGTTTCACACGAAGAGGACTCAGTCCTGGGAGTCTACACCTGAGCAGCGTGCTACAGTTAACAATACTGTATTGTATACCTAAACATTTACAAAGAGGTTAGATCTTAAGCTAAGTCCTCTTATCAGAAAAAAACATAAATAAAGAGGAAGTAAACTTTCAGAGGTGATGGATGTGTTTATGGCATTGATTGTAATGATGGTTTCATGGGTGAATACTTATCTCCAAACTCCTCGAGTTGTATACATTAAATGTGTACAGCTTTTTGCCTGTCGATCAAGCCTTTAATGAAGCGGTTCAGAAACAACAAAAGGAACTTTGTGTAAGTGACGTTAATAGCTTCTTTGTTTCCACATTTTTTTCCCACAGGCTCCTTTCCTTCTTCAGTGATGAACAGAAAGTGTAAAAACACATGTGAAAACATCCTGTTTGTATGTGTGACGTCTGAGCGAGTGCAAAGGGTGCCATCGGTGCGCCTTCCCGTCCCTCTGCGCCTCCTGGGTTTGTGGGGGGCTGACAGTCAATGCCTGTTTTTGTTTTTCTAATCATCTTCATTACATACCACTCAGAGAATATTCAACCAAAGCCTTCATCTTATATAACCTAGTTTTAAATAATTCATTTGCTGTGCAAAGATCATTTTCATTTCCCTTTTGATAGCCAAATTTGGGCTAAACATGGAGGTGCACTCAAATGCAGAAGGCACTCCCAAATGCAGAATGTGTTCCCAAATGCAGAAGGAACACCCAAATAGGAAGGTGCACCTAAATGCAGAAGGTACACCCAAATAGGAAGGTGCACCTAAATGCAGAAGGTGCACCCAAATGCAGAAAAGGTGCACCCAAATGCAGAAGGTACACCCAAATAGGAAGGTGCACCTAAATGCAGAAGGTACACCCAAATAGGAAGGTGCACCTAAATGCAGAAGGTGCACCCAAATGCAGAAAAGGTGCACCCAAATGCAGAAGGTACACCCAAATAGGAAGGTGCACCTAAATGCAGAAGGTGCACCCAAATGCAGAAGGTGCACCCAAATAGGAAGGTGCACCTAAATGCAGAAGGTACACCCAAATAGGAAGGTGCACCTAAATGCAGAAGGTGCACCCAAATAGGAAGGTGCACCTAAATGCAGAAGGTGCACCCAAATAGGAAGGTGCACCTAAATGCAGAAGGTGCACCCAAATGCAGAAAAGGTGCACCCAAATGCAGAAGGTGCACCCAAATAGGAAGGTGCACCTAAATGCAGAAGGTGCACCCAAATAGGAAGGTGCACCTAAATGCAGAAGGTGCACCCAAATGCAGAAAAGGTGCACCCAAATGCAGAAGGTGCACCCAAATAGGAAGGTGCACCTAAATGCAGAAGGTGCACCCAAATGCAGAAGGCAGCTGGGTAGAACACAGTGGCCCAGAATTTGTTCAAGTCTCAGTTTCTTCAGTGATAAAGGTGGTTTGATCACCAGGGTTGTAAAGTGGACCAAATGAGCTAGGTATGTAAAAGCCTTTTATAAACCTCGAAATTCTATTTTAATTAGGACCACATTATAAAAAGTTGATGTGACCGCCCCAAATTCTGCACATGGACCATCCATTTCCAGTCATGTTATTCTAACAAGCCAGGTGCCAGGAAAAAGTACACACACAGTCTCTCCGACGCAATAGCCATGTACTCTTTGGAAGCACTAAATGTAAAAACCCTATGTCTTCATCTAACATGGGGAGGAGGAGGAACTAACATCTTTTATTATCAGCACATTTGACACTTTAGCTCCTGTGATACAGCCTTTTTGATCCCTGGTCCAGTTCTATCATTTTTTTATATTTGTAATTCTGTATTAGTTTGCTTGATGCCCATTAAACACAAGTTTTGTGCGGGAAGGAATCTGGATCCAAGCTCAAAACTGTAGCCTCAACTGCTGCTACATCCTGATGCTGCTGATGTGCTCTTAAGGAGTGAATGGACAATGGGGGGGGGGGAGGGGAGAGGGGGGAAGGGAGGGAGGAAGTGGGGAGGGAGGACGGGAGGGAGGGAGGGAGAGAGAGGGAGGGGGAAGGGAGGGGGAAGGGAGGAGGAAGGGGGATGGGAGGGAGGAAGAGAGAGAGGGAGGGGGAAAGGAGGGACAATGGGAGGGAGGGAGAGAGAGGGACGAAAGGAGGGAGGGAGGAAGGGGGGAGGGAGACAGGATGGGAAGGAGAGGAAGGGAAGGAGAGGAAAAGAAGGAGAGATGGAGAGAGGAAGTTTTTAGAATCCCCATTTCTATCCCTAGCAGAGTGCAGGGCAAACAACTGATGTTCCTTAAACTCCCCGCAATAAAATCTTTTCCAGCATGTGGAATCCGTGATACTCTTCATTTTAAATTTTCCCTAAAACCTCAGGGTTTCTCACAAACTTGTACAAGAAGTACCCCCACGGCCTGCTCGTGGGACCGCTCTAACTTTGGAAGCTTGCTTGCCCAGCCCAGCTGCTGGTGACTTAGGTTCCGGGTGGCACAGAGCACCCCAGGAACAGGGCTCTCAGGCGCCCAGGGGGACGTCACGGGCATTGTCTTTGTCGCAACAGTCCTGCTGTGAGCACGGGAGAGGGGTGGGGGACCAGCCCTGTTCTCCTCAGGAGGAGCCCGTGAGAAACAGGCACCTCCGCTCGGCCCCATCTGCTAAACACACAGGGCTGCACATCTGGACGGGTCTCATCCGTGGATCTCTGACACATGGATCCATTGTTTTCGATAAAATTCCAAGAATGTTATTCATGAGAAACTCTGGCACAGTGGAAAACCCTGGCGAGCACCAGCCGATGTCCGGGCCCACAGCCCTGAGGCTGGCCCAGGTCGCTTCATCAGGGTCCACGCCTCGCAACGTTCCATCCAGCATTTCCAGTTCAAGCGGACGCATTATAACAACCTTAATTTTTCTTTAAAAGTGGATGTGGTTCCCCACAAACGGGCCTGTCGAGCCGGATCCGACATGCAAGTGTCCGTGGGCCCGTGTGAGTTTTAACGGAGCCGTGGCAACGCAGGGTCTCGGGTTTGAGGCCCCGCTGCTCGCTCAGCTCACACATGCCTGGTGCCTTGACCTCCTCCCCACCGAATGAGGTTCCGGTCCGGGGCTTTCCAAGGCGCCTTCTTGCAGCAAAGTGAAACCCAACGTTCCGACCTGGTGGCCATCCCTTCTGGCCAGGGCCCCTCGGAAGGCCTGCGGGCAGGGTGGGGAGCGACCGCCTGTGGAGCGGCCAGAACGGCCAGGCGTCAACTGCAGGCTGGGAAGTAGCTTCCCGAGTGCTGTGGGCCCCTTCTTCCCCATGACGAGAACGGGGCCCGGTGCCCAGGAGCTCGCTTCATGTCTGCAGGTGTGGCCGGGACCAATCTCCTGCCTGGGGGCGGGGCCGTTCTGCACACAGACCCACAGCAATAATACACTGATTCCACCACCCGAAAGTCTCAAGAGGCCGGGGCTCTCAGGCCGGGACAGGAGCGCCAGAACGGGGCCCCCACTGTTCTCAAGGTGCCCCAGGGACCCCCTTTTCCCCTCGCAGCCCCATCCCCAAATACCTGTTGGCACAGGCAGTGCACCACACAGAGCAGACAGGAACAAGGACGTTTTCTTTTTCTTGGACGCCAACTCCCACTGTGGAAAGAGCCAAGTGCTCACCCACCGCGAGGGTCCCGTCCCTGCCAAGCTCTGGCTTTGGCCCCGTGAGTGATGACGCCACCCGCCCCGCGCTGGGAGGCTAAGCCTGTGCCCTGCAGACTTTCCAGCACATAAATCTGCCCCGGTTGCAGCCCAGAAAGGGGACGGAGTAGCCGGGGTATCAGAACCTTCGTTCGCGCCCTGAGCTGAGCTCACTCCTCGCCTGGGACGTGGTTCGGGGCCGCGGGGACGTGTCGTCGGGACGCTGTCAGGCGCCAACAAGCTGCTGGCAAGGCTTATTTTTAGACTCTGGGAGCCCTGATCTCCAAACCTAATGCGTTTGAATTATGCGTCGTGAACGTGTCCAGCAGTTTCAGACGACACAGACGCACACCATCCCCAGCGGCGCTCCCCGGGGCGGAGCATGAGCCCCTCTGGAGACAGGTCTACTCCGAAGTCAAAACTACCCCGGGAGCCTGTAGCTAGCTCCGTCTGGACCAAAAGCATCCAACCTGCAGAACCCTCGGTGGCCTGAGAATCCTAATGATGCCTCCACAGGGTGTCCCCCTCAGTTTTGGGTCACCTCCTCATTTGGGACCTCTATCCTGTTCCACCGAATCCCCCGGAGGAAGTAGGGCCAGGGAGGTCCATGTCCACTCATCTTTTCCAGGAGAAAGAGAAAGTTGCAAGGCTACGGGCTGGGCACCCCCGTACCGGCCCCGAGCTGCACACAGACAACTTACTGGACAAGTAAGGGGTGGACACCTGCCGCCAGGCCCTGTGGCCTGCGCAGGGCCACCTCCTTCCAGAGGGGTGGGGTCCTCTGAGTCACCACCCAACTAATCTGCAGAATGAGCTTTTTGAGGATCTCACCTGTGGCTGTCTACTTAAAAGGGCAACTTATTTAAAACAAAAGGTGACTTGCCTTCCCTGGGGCCCAGCTTGGCGCACTGACCACGACTGCACGCTGAGCGGACAGTCACACAGGTGTCGAGAACTGGGCAGGAAGGGCCGGCAGCCGCAGCTGTGAGCTCCTGGCCTGCAGCAAGCAGCTGGGAGTCCCTCCCGGGTCCTGGCCAGCGGGGCCAGACGGGTTCCCAAGGGCCCCGACCTCTGAGGCCGGATTCGCATTAACGCCCTTCACGCTGGTGCAGTCTTCCTACCCTCGCAAGGGACTTGCATGCATGTCTCCACCACGTGGGTCACTGACGATCATTTCAGTTCCACTCAGGGCAGTGTCTCTGACCTTCACACTTTGCTTTCAAGCAAAAGAGCGTGTGTGTGTCCGTGCGGTGCGGGCGGGTGGGGTGCCAGCGGTGATGAGTGGGACCAAACACGCCACGCCCCGGCCGTGTGGCCCGAAGCTGCTCTTTGTGACACCATCGAATCTACACTCCCAGCTCTTCCCTTCATCATCCACCCAAGCGCAGGCAACAGACACGTTTTAAAATGCAAACTAAACATGTGATTTCTCGGGGGAATTAGAACCTTGCTTTTCAAAGTCCGAGGCTTGGACCAGCAGCACCAGCACCTGGGACGCTGTCAGACGTGCAGAGTCCCAGGCCCCACCCGGGTCAGAGCCCGGGTTTAACGGATTTATGAGGTGAACTGCGTGCACTGGGTGGACTGGGTGAGAAGGTGTAAGTGCTCTTACGGTAAAGAAAAGGCAGAGGTGAATGAGGAGGCACAGGAGGAGAGGGGCAGAGGGGTGCGTTTCTAGAGTGGTCAGGGTGGCCCTCACGGAGGAGGCGAGGCCTGAACAAACTTGAAGGGAAGGAGCCCAGGGGCCCCCCGGGGAGTGAGCCTTCCAGGCAACAGCAGCAGCTAGAACAAGGCCCGAGGTGGACGCTGGGGCCTGGGGGCGGACACTGGGTTCAGGGGCCCGGGGAGGAGGTATGGCCACTAGGAAGCAGGGAGAGGGCGCGCAGGCAGTGGATGAGGAGGTGAGCCGGGCAAGGCTGGGTACTGGCGGGGCCTGGGCAGTACTGGGAGGGAAATGGGAACCTCGCTCGATACTGTGGCTAAAAACCCAGGAATGATCTTCTTTCCTGAGACGTGTTAATATTTTCCAACTCGTAAGGGCTCTGCGAAAGAAAATTCTTTTAAATAGTATTTGCAAAACTGGAAGGGGTCAGAGTGCATGCATGCTGCGTGCCGTGTGCACAGGGAAAGCCACACCCAACAGGACATCAGCGCCCCTCCCCCGCGCACCAGGACTTCGGGAGGTGGGAATCGTGCTTTGCATTCTCAGGGGCTTTAACGGCCGTGGCTCTTGTGACGCATTCTGCACACACGGGAAATACCTCACCGAGGCCTCAGGGACACCGACCTCCAGAGGACCAAGGGCCCCAGCGCGCCCCCTGCCGAGTGTGAGGCCTGCACGCTGGATGGAGCCTGGGGACAAATGGACGCTGGTAGCTTCACTTCCTCTACGCGCTCCTCCTGCGGGGCTGGAGTGGAAGTCTCACGGCGTGAGCGTGGGGCAAACGGCCAGCCACGTGCCACGTCCTCTTGAAACAAGTGATAGCCTTGCTCCAGGAGGGAGGCATCTGCTTTATGTTTTTCATTTAAGTACAGTTGGCACAGGGTATTCTATTCGCTTCCGGTGTACGACACGGTGGTTGGACATTTATGTACCTTACGACGTGGGCACCACTCAGTCTAGTGACCACCTGTCACCGCGCGAAGTTCCACTGTTACTGACTTCGTCACCATCCCCACCCCCACCCCCACCCCCCGCAACCCCGTGTGGCCCGTTTCTCCGAGTCTGTTCTTGTTTGGAAGGACTGTTCACTGCCCTGCTTGCCTATGGAGAGCCCTGATGCCCAGAGCCCACCTGGCGGGATGCGCCCCCCATTAATAAAGGGCGACTCCCCTTTGTGCTGCTCCGCTTTCGTCACCCACAGAGGCCTCGTAGCTGCACTGCCGCCGAGTCCCCTTTCCGCCCCCGGTCTGTGTATCTTTTCTCAGAGCCTCGGGACGGGACGCCACAGCGGGACCGGCAGGAACGTTCCTCCCGCGGCCGAAGTCGGAAAGGAAGGTGTGGGTACGGCTGGTCCCTGCGAGGGCCGTGGGGGAGGACCTGCCCAGGCCTCTGTCCTCGAGTGCGCACGGCTGTCTTCCCTCTGGGTCTCCACACCATTTCCCTCTATGCCTGTCTGCCCACATGCCCCCTTAATCGGGACACCAGTCACGGTGGGTTATGGTCACACCTCATCTGAGCGACCTCTGTGAAAACCTGATCTCCAATAAGGTCATGGTCTGAGGTGCTGAGGTTAGGGCTCCAACACAGGAATGTGGGGGCCACAATTCACCCCGCATCCATCGTAAGCTCCCGGAGAGCAGAGGATGTGTCTACTGGGCTCCCTACTGGGCCCCGTGGAGCACAGCGCCAGGGACCAAACTAAGCACTATAGGTCAGCAGTTCTCAAAGTGTGTTCCAGGAACCCCCAGGGGTCCCAAGGCCCTTCAAGGGAGTCCACTGCTCAGCACTGTTGTCACCATCAGCTCGATGTGCCTTCCCACGCTCATCCTCTCGTGGGGACTCCGGTGTGTCCAGAGGCTGCAGGACCCCTGGAGCCCAGCAGACGAGCAGCGGCCGGTCGAGGTCCACTGCCGCTGCCCAGCCGATCAGCACACTGTGGGACTCTCCTCGCTCAGCATCTTTTTGGAACACGTACTGATTTTTCGTAACATGTGTTATTTAAATGAACACATAATGGGTTTATTATTGTTATGCTTCGATGAATTCATGAATAAATATTTCAATAACATCTGTTTTTATTTCGGATTCGGCGGATCTCAGTCTCTATCACCCATCTCAGCAAAGTCTGCAGCATCCTCGCTCATTTCTCCGAGTGTGAGGGTCCAGGGACCAAAAGTCCGCGGCCTGCCGCCGTGACAAAGGGGCCAAGACAGTCTGTGTTGTCTGATGTAACCACACCCTTCCAGCGATAAGAGGTTTTATAAAGAACATATTTTTAGTAGCCAAGTGTCACAAATAAAGGAAGCTTGTTGGCCAACCCCTTAAGATGACAACAGAGTTCTCATTAAAAAAAAGCCAACCTCAACTCTCCCATGAGCCCTAGCGATGTGTTAACTTCAGAGCTTATATACCTAAGCCACCAAGAGTCAGGGGACCGTCGGCTTTTCCACGCGGCCCAGCTGCTGAGCGCCGGCCCCCAGGCCCTGGACCGTCTCCTGCGAGGCAGGCTGCCCACCCTGTCCTGGCCGCTCGCCACCTACAGGCCTGTTTCCAGCTGAGCCTTCTTGGAAGTGCTGTGTCTATGGCAAAATTGGAGGTGATCGGTGAGGGACCCCAGACTAGCAGAAAATGCGCAGAGGCTGCAGACCACCTACCCACTGCCAAGCTAGAGAAACTGGGCCCAGGGCCCAGAGCAGGAGAGCCCATCTCCCACGTGTCCACCTGGGCACGTCTGGTACGTCTCTGGACTGGCAGGAGGCACGCTCCGATCCATGGTAGGGATCACTGTGGTTTTTTTTTTATGACCCGGGTTTTTGTTCTGTTTTTTTAATTTTTAAACTTGTCTCTTAGACTTGGAATATCCTCCCTAATATCCTTGCTGGGGACGGCATGAAGGCGTCGCATTTCAAAACAATTCTCAAAGGTATTTGATTCAAATAACAAGACGGGCACCTGCTATGTGCAAAGCAACGATGGTGGACACTGGAGGTCAGGATATAAGGCTGATTATTGTCCAAGTCTACTGTTCTAGACAGACTGGAATTATTTCAGTAGGGGGACAAAACACCCCGGGAGAGGAGGAGGCTGGTCAGGACTGGCGGAACACAGGCAGCGAGCTTTTCCTAGCAATGTTTACCAGGCCTGGGAAAGGTAGCACACATGAGGCACACAATGAGGATCTGTTGCGTGAACTCTTGGTATGTAGGTGCGCAGTGTGGTGCTAAGTTTGTCAACGGCTTAGATAATGGAGGAGGGAAAGAGGGAAGGGAAGGGGAGGGGAGGGGAGGGGAGGGGAGGGGAGGGGAGGGGAGGGAGGGGAGGGGGAGGGAGGGGGAGAGGGAGGAGGGGGAGAGGGAGAGGGAAAGGTGGATAGAAGGGAGGGAGGGAAGGAGGAAGAAAGGAAGGACGGGAAAAAGAATTTGGTGTACACTGATTTGAAGAACAAGACAAACTGGGCAAGTGGACACGTGATGAGCATCTTCCGGAGGAGAACAGGGAAGAAAGCACCAGAGACCGGGCTTGGAGTCGGGGGCGGGGCGGGGTGGAGTGAGCAAGCTGTGGGAGCTGGGATGGCATCCATAGCCCGGTCCTGGGGTCCTGGTTTCTGAGGCCGACCCAGGCCCCTCACTTTCATGCTGCACAAAGTGTGGGCTTGTTAGTTCTGCTTTCCTGGACCCGCCCATTCCCGGTCTCCACTGTCCCGCAGCCCCAGCCATGACAGTGATGGTCTCTGGTTTGGGACTGGATCACTCCTAGCTAGGTGAGGCACGCACCTGAATATATTTATATCAATTTACAAATTGATTACTTCGTTGTGTATAACGGAGTGGTTTCATTACCTATACAGTGTACCTAAAAGGGTCTCTCTGGGGCTCACCCTGGAAGACCCACAGCCCAATGGGAGGAGCTATATGTTGGAAGCAAAAATGAGAGTCAGCAATTTGCAAAGAGTCACATTTGAGGAATTCTATGGATGGCCAATTCAGCTGATAAAAGAGCGCTGGCAACCAAAACAGGCCCTGTGCCTAAGCAGAGCCGAGTCTCACGCACCCACAATTTCTCTTAACCAACTTCACGGACGGCTCTTCTAGATGTGGGACGAATTATGAAGTCATGTGTAAAACCAAACAGCAGGGCTTCCCTACAGAAAGGTAATTCCACCATGTCACCCTTCTGCCCCCACATAAGATCCAACTTCCCAAAGTGCCCTGGCTCCTAGAGACACTTAATTCCTGCGAAGAGGGGGCTCGAGCTCGTCAGTTGTGCTAACTGCTCCTGCGGTCCCTTGTTAGGGACCTGTACGACGAAGACAGCTTCTGGTCGACCAGAGGGGCAGGCGCCCTTGGCAAGGCCTGGCCTGCCCGACGCGGACGCTGCTGGGAAACCCCCCTTGTGTACTCACTCAGGGACACCTGGACGGGCTGCTGGGAGGAGGGGCCCATCTCAGGATCCCAGCCGCTGAGTTACGGAGCTTGTCCTTTACCTGACGAGGCCCTACCTTGGAGCTCAGAGAGCGAGCCACCAAACGAAAGCAGAGACAACCCGGCACAAACACCAAAAGCGAGCGGCGAATCCGTGTACACATCTGTGTGCACACACTTCCAAGGAAACATGCAAGCTGCGCAGCGTGCACGGGAGGGAAGGGGCTGGGGTTCTTGAGCTGGTGGCCCAAACAAACCTCTCTCCTCCTCCCTCGCCTCTTCTGTACATGCCCGGTTCCCTTACATACCCAAAGAGCAGGGAACGTGTGACACCCAAGTGTGAAATCAGAAACACCTTTTCAAAGAACCAATAAAATGCATTATCCTAACAAGTCAGGCTTGGCGTGGGCAGGTGTGTCTGTGGGGTTGGAGGGGAAGGAGGAAGAGGAAGCCAGGAGGACGTGTGTCAGGATTTGAAACATGCAACTAAGAAAGAACCTCAACAGACACAGAGAAAGTTCGTTACTATGAAAACGCTCTCCTCAAACCCCCAGTTTCAAAGGACTTGGATCTGAGGCCGGATAGAAATCCAGTGATTTGTACCTTGACCCTGAGGCTCCCAAGAATTAGTCAGTAGTTACACCTTGGGGCCCAAGCAGCAGAAAAACAACAGAAATTCAAGTCACACAATCGATTGGTTAATTCTAAGTAAAGTCCACATACCTAAAAAAAACGAGGCATACTTTTCTGACATATGATGGGGATGTCAGCCTAACTAACGAAATGTATGCACACATGTGCAGTGCGTGTGCACGTATGTCATCCACGCACATGGGCCACGTGCACACCCAAGTCACCGACACTCATGCCGTGGCCTGTGTCCCACTCTGGGAGCTGCTCAAGCCTTCGTCTTTCTTCTTCCAGCCTCCTTTCTTCTTATAACATGTCGCTGGCCATCAGCCAGGGACCCGAAGCTGCTACCACAAGGGAGGACAGGTGGAAGGCCTCTGCGTGCCCTTGGTGACGTGGGACCGTCAGTGTTTCAGGGCAGAAGGTCCTGGTGGGGAGCCAAGGGAGCCAGCTGTGCGGTTTATGGTGATCTGTACCTCCCTCATCCCGCAACAGGCCGGGTAGCCAATGGAGCCCGTCTCCTAAGTTGACGGGCTCGCCTGCCTCTGATCCTCTCCCGTGGGCCCGAAGCTGCGCACTGGGAAAAACGTGTGCTCTCTGGATGTGGGGGCCAGGGAGGTGCTGGGGTGAGCGTGGCCTGGATACTGTGACCTCGATCGTTTTCTAAAGGCACAAACTAAACTCCGGGGAAGCCGAGTGTCAAAATGCCGCAGCACTGCCTCAGTCCCTCAAGAGGTTTGTCCTTGACAAGAATCATGGGGTGACCTTGAGGGCCCGGCTGTCCCGGTGAGCCCAGTCAGTGAGTCTCAAACACAAGTCCCAGCAGCGGTGAGAACGGAGCAGTCTGAACCTCCTTTAGCAACT
Organism: Molossus molossus; assembly: GCF_014108415.1. Lineage (NCBI taxonomy): Eukaryota > Metazoa > Chordata > Mammalia > Chiroptera > Molossidae > Molossus > Molossus molossus. Next base: position 9,688,271 of record NW_023425388.1, on the reverse strand, counting down.
GCAACCCAAAGGGAGCCTTGGAGGGTCTTCAGGTCACCCACTGCCCATCGACCCCCCCAAATAAAAATGACCTCTGAGTGTCGGCCTGCGGTCCTGAGAGACCCGGGTTCGGTTCCCACTAAGGGCATGTACCTCGGTTGCAGTTTGTCCCCGGCCCTGGTTGGTCATGCGGGTGGCAGCCACTCGATGTGTCCCTTTCACGTCGATGTTTCTCTCTCTCTCTCTCTGTTCCTCTCTCTCCCTCCCACTCTACCTGAACAAAAAATGGAAAAATGTCCTCGGGTGAGGATTAAAAAAAAAAAATTAAAAAAAAAATGCCCTCTGAGCAAAAGCAGTGTGTACTCACCATGAAGATGAGGCTCCAAGACCAGCTTCCAGTCCCTGGTCCCGTCTGAGGGGAACTGACAGTGCCTCTGGGGGCCCCTGATCAGTTTCCAGCGTAGAAGCATTTCTAAGGAAAGCGGTTTTGTTCAGAGAATCCAAGCAACTTGGGCTGAAGTTCAATCTCACCTTCAGACTCAAGACATTTGTTTTTACTGTTACAGCTACGAATCCCGAACTCATTCATTCATGTGTCAAACATTTATTGACTCATTACTCCGCGCCGCAATACAATGTCAATACTTCTCCCAGGAAGACCCGGGGTTCGGTCCGCCTGCCATTCGGATGGCGTATCTGCGGAAGAGTTCTCATCTCTCTGGGTGGGGATTTCAGACATCCAGCCGCAAACGCTCGCCAGCATCATCCGCACGAGCTGGACTCGAACGCTTTGGAAGATTCTGCGTTCCGAGAAAAATGAATGAGGTGCTATGGACATAATTAGCTACGTTATATTTTCCCCTGGAATCATTGTATTTCTTGCTTTCGGCTTTTCTCTTTTGTTTCTTTTAGGAACTATTATAAAATATTTCCTGTTAGGCAATATTAATTTGTAAGAAACACATTTTATGACATGATAAATTATTTTCCATATTTATTTGCAAATAGACTGAGGAGTTAAAAACAGAGCCCACAGGCAACTTGTCAGCGAATCTTGCTAATACTTGGTAACGGAAATAAGAGTACAGGCTCAGTGTCTGATGCTGGAGTAGGAATTGTAACCCCTCAAGTTCCCTCCCACAGAGCTCACGGAGTATGTTTACTTAACAATCTCATTTGGAGCCAATATAATCTTTATATATCACTGGTTTAACACTTGTCATATTTGTTACAATGATTTCCCCAGTAACTTGTCTTTTCTCATCACTTGTATTGCAGAGAGATGCTTACAACTTCGTATAGCGTTGCTGCACCCTCGGGGTTTGTCTGCCCCAGGCTGTCAAGCTGTAAGCTCGGGGGCAGGGAGGTCCTGTCTGTCCACAGACCATTCAGGTCTGTCTGTCCAGGGCCCAAGCACGATCGGCCCACACAGGCAGCCCCTGCGGTGACTCTGCATCTCTGCGGCTGCATCCTTCTCTGGGCAGCGGGGGTCGTCACTGCACATCTGTCGTAGCCCCTGGGACCTGAGCAACACACCGCGAGGTGTGGCAGAGAGCAGACCCCACCTGCCCTTCTCCAGGACATGCTGCTGCTGCTGTGCTACTGGATTAAGCTAACGTTTCTGACGCTCACATATACAAGTGACTGGGACGAAACACTGGCAGAAAGAAGGACCTGTCATGGATTCTCTATCCTGGTCTGCAGCTTTGTCTAATCGACCCAAGTTGCAGGACTGTTTTTCCAAAATGACTTCCATTAACATCATGGACATAGTAAATGACAAGCATTTACTTGGAAGAGTGAGGTGTGGCTCTTTCCCTGTCTGATTCCATTCACCTGTGCGAGCACATGTCGGCCCTGCACACGGCGGCCGCCGGGGACGCGCATCAGTGAGACCCCCCGGGGGCCGAGCGCTTCTCGTCCACCCAGGCCCAGTCCCCGCGCCAGGCTGCTTCCCACGCCGAACCCGCACCGCCCCGGCACCGAGGGACTCTGCCCAGCCTTCAGAAACGAGGAGGAGGAGAGTACAATCAGCTCTGCCGCATTACATTCTATTGCTGCTTTGTCCAAGGGTCTCTCCAAGTCGCCACACTGTGCAGGTAGAAGACCTGAAGAATGTGCTTGAGTCCACAGCAAGTACTGACCAGAAGGGCCAGAGAAAGGCAAACGCCATTCCATTTCGCTAAGACGTGGAACCTAAGAAACCAGTGAACAGGCCGAACAGAAACAGACTCACAGACGCAGAGAACAGACGGATGGCGGCCAGAGGGGGCGGGGTGGGGCTGGGTGAAAAGGGGGGAGGGATTGAGAAGTGCAGACTGGTAGTTACGGAACAGTCATGGGGTGGAAAGCACAGCGTAGGAAAACAGTCAGTAGCATTAGCAGAACCATGGATGGTCTCAGATGGGTACTGGACTTCTCGGGGGATCACTTGGTCAGTTATATAAACGTCTACTTGCTATGTTGTACACCTGAAACTAATGTAATAATTAATTTTTAAAAATTTTGATTGAAAGGCCAGAAAGGAAGACAGGACAGGGCTGGGTTGAGGGAGGGTCACGTGACCTGTTATGAGCCTGTTAGGTCGGAGGTGCTGCTCAGACCACGGAAAATCTGAAGGCAGCCCACCTTCCTCGTCCAACCCTCGTTTTCACAACAGGCTTACTGAGCGCTAATATTCGAGTGCAACCAGGATTGCTTTTCATCATTAACAAATTAGGGAAGGTTTTGAATCATGTTCCCTTTCTTTGGCCAATGAATTCTCTGACTTTGAATCTTAATGTTGAAGTTCAGGAAAGAGGAAAATTAAACAACTAAAATGAAGCAATGATGCTGAAGTAATTGTTTTTACTGGTAGAAAGCTAATGACAGTTTGGTCCCTGAGCCATTTTGTTATCTGATCATGATCTTTAAGTAAGTTCGATACTCACGAGGAATGTGTGACAGGTTTACTTGGAGAAGTAGCGATGGGATAACACATAAACGTGTAGTGTAGTTGGGTATGTCCAGAGAGAAGGAGGCTGGTCTCTAACTGTTCCAGCAACTCGACATTCCTCTGCAGGTATCGCCCTTCTCAACAGGAGGCGCTACTGGAATTCGGGGCGCACCATCTTCCTTAATCACGTGGAAGTAGACCACATTTTGAAGGTATCCCTGGCTGTGCCCACTGATTGCCAGAGCGCTCCCTCCATGATCACGCCAACCCCAAACGCCCACATGTCCCCAAACACCCTCCTGCAGGGGAGACAAGAGGCATCTGCATCGAGGTGAGAACCAGATGCGGTCATTCCTTTAGAAGTCTCCATCTCTTTCTTTATGTTTATATTTAAATCAAGCAATAAAATTATTCACCCCTTTTATCACTATACTCCACAACCCAATTTTAGTCGTCAAAGAAACGGACATTTATTTTTAAAACTAACGTTTACGTCTCGCTCACTAGCATCCACTCTGATGAACATTTAAGCTGTGATAAATATACGGACCAGAGAGCTGATGTCGCAGAGACCAGCAGGAATACAGGCAAGCCCGGCCACCAGGTTTGCAGGCTGCGAACGGCATGGAGTCACCCTGACCTTCTCCAGCTCACAGTCCAGTCCCATGAGTGCACATGCACATTAACGCTAGCACGCACGGCTAACGTGTCTGCACACTAGACACGCCGGAATGTAAAACCCACGAGGGCAGAGACTGTCCCCCCAGGACCTGAACAGCCCCAGCCCACCCTGGGCAACGCCTATTTGTAAAATGAAGAATGAATGAAATGATGCCCTGGTACGTGCCACCTAAGGTACCCAGATACTTTATGAAAAGGATGTCAGATTGGCCATTACACAGTCATTGACTAGATTCTATGTTGAACATTTTACAGCTTAATGAACACCTTTCGGCCGTTATCTCGTGTGAGCCTTCTAGCCAGTCCATATAGACCTCGGACAGATCTGATGACCCCCGTTTACAGATGAAGACATGGTTGTGTTCTCACTGTTTGCCTGCGAGTCTGTCTTCTGTTCTTTCCAGCACTCTCCCACAGACTCATGTCTGCTACCCCAGGGCTCAGAGTACTGTGCAGGGCCCCTCAGAGAGCCCAGCCCTAAGATGAGGACGCTGCAGCTCTGAGTCAGGAGGGCAGGGAGAGAAAATGGAACATTTGGATAAAGGCATTCCTAAATCACGTATTAAGGGGAAGAAAGAAGTCACAGCTCCTGAGTTATTTCTCTTTTCCATGACCTTAGGAGGAGTCAATGACTGCACAAGGGCCAAGCTGGAGCTCCGACCCGGGGGCCATCGGAGTTTGCCAGCCCTGTCTTGGTGTTCGCTGTGCTCAGCTTCCAGGAGCCCCGCAGGGCCGCATTGAACCTGGCCCCTTGGGCAGACTCAGCTGCCTGCCTGACCCGGCCAGAGGAGGCAGCAGCGGGCGGGCTGCCAATGACCCGAAGGCCTGCCTACTTCCTCTCCTGCTGGGATTTCAAAGGATAGCCTGTTTTCAGAATACAGAACAACCTGCAAAAACATGCTTCAAAATGAAATAGAATAAATGCTCAAAAACGAAAAAGAGGCAAACAGCCCCAAAGGGCACAGGAACCAACCAGAAAGAGAGAGAGCTCCCTCCCGGTGGCCAACATCGGACAAGGTGAGCGACTAAGTCAATAGTGCAGTTGGCGATGATAATCCAAAGAGTAAGATAAGCATCCAAATGCCTACACTGATATAAATAAATGAAGGAATTCAATCAATAAATGGGGGAGAAGGGACAACTCTTCTTTGTAGGAGAGTCCCAAATAACAGCCACAGAAGGACTGAGGCCAGCATAAATCACCACCAGAACTCGGGGTCCTCACTGCTGCCGGCAGGATGCTCAAATTATCGGGTGACCCTTGAAGGAGAAACAGGATATCTGAACACCCTCAAAGGATCTCCCTTACAATACTATTCAATTACTGTTGTTATGTTAACATATGTCCACAAAATCTCTGATAATTTCCCCGGCAGGAGATGGTGTTTAATGCCCCTCCCCTTGCGCGGGGCTCCACTTAGTAATTTGCTTCTAAGACATACAGAATGGAAAGAAAGCCTGGCCAGTGTGGCTCAGTGGTTGAGTGTCGACCCCTGCACCAAGAGGTCACCAGTTCGATTCCTGGTCAGGGCACATGCCCAGGTTGTGGGCCAGATCCCCAGTGGGGGGCATGCAGGAAGCAGACAATCGATGTTCTCTCTCATCGATGTTTCTCTCTCTCCCTCTCCCTTCCTCTCTCTCTAAAATCAATAATAATAATAATAAAGAATAAAAAGGAATAAAGCAGGCACTGGAAACGGGCAAATGCCACCTTAACCAAGCAATTCAGGTCAATACCAACACCACCAGCAAGAACACAGGTTGAACCTGGGGCCATTTGCTCAGTGGTTAGAGCATCGGCCCTGGGACCAGAGAGTCATGGGTTCAATTCCAGTCAAGGGCACATACCCCTGTTGCGGTTCAGTCCCAGGCCCTGCTCAGGGTCATGTGGGAGACAACCAATCGATGTGTCTCTCTCACGTCGATGTGTGTCTCTCTCTCTTCTTCCCACTGTGTCTGAAGATACATGGAAAAATATCCTCGGGTGAGGATTAGGAAAAACAGAAAACAAAACAGAAGACAGGTTGCTATCACGTAGCCCTGGTGTGATGGACGCATCCTCTTCTGAGCACCTGTAACCTCTGCCCAGACGTGACACACCAAACCCCAAATGAGGGATATCCTACCAGATACCCCGGCAGTGCTCTTCAAAGATGTCAAGGTCATGAAAGGCCAGGAAAGAACATGCCCCTGACACAGCTGGAGGGGACTAATGCAATGTGGCATCCTGGACCGGAAACAGGACATCAGTGGAAAATTGGGGGAATTTCAATCAAGGAGGAGGTGGCAACTTTTTCCTACCAAGAGCCAATATTTAACAGTAAATACTTTTGGCTTTGTGATCCATGTGGTCTCCTTGGAAACCACTCAACCCTTCACTGTAGCTCAAAGGCAAAGACACATGTAAATGAACGGGCGTGGCTCTCTTCCCATGCAACCTCACACGCAAACAGGCAGCGGCTGGCGCTGGCCTGTGCGCCAGGCATCCTGACTCCTGGTCCGTAGCACTGGACCAACGTTCATCTCTTCATTTTGATCACCGCGCCTGGTGACGTAAGATGGTGACACCGGGGGAAGTGAGGTGTGGGAGACACGGGGACTCTCTGTGCTACTTTATGACCCTTCCATAAATTAAAAATTATTTCCCCAAAAAAGTTTTAAATGAAGTAGAAGTAATTTTGGGACTGTAAGCCATTTATGGATCATCTTTGTTACCCCTACCCTGCACCTCTTCCCCCTGGATATGGTTACATCCTGCAAACATGGCCAATTCCATGAACTGTTTTCTGTGTCTACCCTGCACTGAATGCGAGGGAGCAGGCTCATTACATCACATGAGTGTTGAAAGGGATACAGGACATACTTCCTGAGAATGAGGGGGTCTAAGCCCCAGAATGGATGCCCACAAGGAGCAAAGACGGTGACTTTGACCAGCGGGCGCCCCACCGTGCTTCTGCTCCCAGTGAGACCACGTCAGGGGACCGTCTCCCAGGACCCGGAGCGCAGCAGGGAAAGTGCTCTCTGTCTTCCACAAACCCCTCCTAGTAAAGCGGAGAAATGCTTCCCCACAGCTAAGGACCAGAACCGGTACCGGAATTCATCTGATGGTCACGAACCCTCATCCAAGCGCGGTCCGGGGTGGGCGTTCAGTGTACACAGCAATCAGCCTCACGGAGAAGGGGCACCGGGCTGGGCCTTGGAGGATGAGGGCTTTGCCAGCACGAACAGAGCGGAAAGTCCCCACGTGCTGGAGAACCCTAACTGCCCCAGGCTCGGGGGCGGGATGCAGAGGGTCTCTGGTCGGAGGCTGGCATGGACCTGTCGGCTGCCCTGAGCACCAGACCAGAGAGTCATGGGTTCAGTTCCGGCCTGTTAGGTGGAATGGAGGGCTGGTGAGGGGTTTTCTGCAGGTGAGTGGCATGGCCAAGGGTGCGTGTTGGAAAGATGACATCACGAGTGGAGGCGGGTCACTGAACGGAGGCTAGACACCGAAAACCAAGAGGACGAGCTGGCTGGAGCGGGTGGGATCCGGAGCCCGAGCCGGAGGCTCCAGGAACAGGCGTCCGGCTAGGAGAACGCAGCTCCTCCTTTCTCTCAGCACAGAGAGTGCGGCTCCTGAACCTTCTTGGCGGGAAGGGCCAAGGTCTGGAGCCGGGGGCTGTGATGCGGCCATTTCAGGGGGGTTCCGAACCCAGGCCTGACCCCTCCAGGAGGCAGCGTGTTCTTCCCTTGGTGAGCACCCCCAGCTGCTCGGGTTGGGTTAAGGAGGTGCTAATTACCTCTGAAATGTAAATTTATGACTCAGATTTCATAAGTCAGAGGCAGAGCCAAGCACACTCCGCTGACTGAGCCACGCTGTCGAGCCATTTCCTGCACTGGATTTGCAACCACCTCAGCCCCCTCTGACGCCACGTGCACGTCGGGGTAGGGCGGGGGCTCCACGCACTCATTCGGCCTCAGACGGTCCCTTCTTCTAACTTGCTCAGCTTTTTACTTTTCTGGGGGACACGGAGCCTGATTTTTATATATATATATATTAACACGATCCCCCATTTAATTCCATATAGGAAACTGTTCTCTTTTTTTGAAGAACCTTTAACATAAGACAGCAGTTGTTTTACCCATCGAAGAGCGATGTAAGAGTAAGGGTTCCAACTCGTCCCATCTTGATGTATGAAAAATGGACTAGACCTTGGGAGCGTGAAAAATTAAGAAGAATTCACAAATGCCCAGACGGAAATATCCTTCCCTCCGTGGACGAGAAAAAATAAATAGTTGAGATTGGGGAAAGGGAGGAAGACAACCTGGCGACACTGTTCCTTTGTGAAATGAAGTTTCACTTAAATGTGTGGCATAGATAATACCTTCAAGTTCACTTAAGTCCTGCCTACGTAAGACGGAGTTTGGAACCAAACAGGTATACATACATTTTTAAAATGTTATATACATAATAAATATATGGAGGAATATATGATCAAGATGTGAATGACTACATGACAAGTGATAAACAGATGGCATGAGGTCAGGGCTAACGAAGAATGGCCACAGGCCTGCTCGTGAGTAAATCTATCTTTTAAGGAGTATTTCCTTCCCACAAACAGCAGTGAAGCTGGGAGGGAGGGGCCGTTCTTGGCCGTATCTGAGTCATTCACGGACTGACTGTAAGAGGTGAGGCCCATTGTTGGTCCTGGAATCCCCTGACAAAAATGGTCATGCCCGAGAATTTCCTGCCCCTGCTCTCGACCCCCACCGCCGCCCGAGGCACGGCGGTGCCTTCCTCAGAAGACCTCTGGGGCACGGGAAACGGCGGATTTCTGAAGAGGAAATGAGAAAGCATGTGCAGACGGGGCCCCGCTGGGTGCAACCTTTACAGGTGTTCAGGGACGACGCAGAGTCTGCACGCGAGCCGGGCACCTTCGGCTCAGGTGGCCTCCGGCAGCAGAGCCCCGACGGGTCTCCACGGGGCCTGTCCCCTGTCCCCGGTATTTCAGTCCGACAGAGGCCCAGAAAAGACCCGGCGCCTGCAATCCAACGCCATCCTGCCTCTTCTCTTCTTCAGTTTTTTGCCCTGGAAACCATGTACCTCCGTGGGTTTGAAAATCTCACGAAGCCACGTGAGGCTGCGGGACAGATAAGACGCTTGGTCTGACGGGGCCACAGAAAACACCGAGATCCCGCCTGGGGGGGAGGCGGCAACTGTGTATCCTTCTTTTGAGAACAGAGAAACGGCCAATGAAAGCCTCAGCTCCATCTTTCTTTTTTTTTTGGAGAAAACATTGTGATACGTCTCTAACCCACGGAAACGTCTCTGGGCTTCGCGATAATTCATCCTTCCTCTTCTCAGGGAAACAGATGACTCTAAGGCAGGGAAACCCAGTGTAGGGGCTTCATGCCGTAACAGCGAGCATTACGGACACGGTCACCACGTGGCAGGCTGTTTGATAGCTGCCCGTGGGAATTCAGACATCGAACCTGCCCACTAGCCTTTTAAAGTAGGAGCTACCATTATGCCCCTTCGAACGACGTGGAAACTGAGGCTCAGCACGTTGCAGCCGTATAATGCTGGTAAGCATCAGAGTCCTAACCCAGCTTCCCAAGTCCACAGGGGGCGCCTGTGGCCGCAAACGGCCTAGGACCAAAGTGACGGCAGAGGTGCGTGGGCCCGAGGGAACCGGAGAAGGCCGAAGCCGGCCCAGCCGTGAAAGAGGCCATGTAAGGGGACGGGCTGGGAGAAGGTGGGAAGGGAGCCTGAATAATTTAAGTTTCTCTCCACGTCTTTAACTCTGGCCTCCCGAAAAAGGCACCCCATTTCACTGGTACCCCGCGGCCAGGTGAGGTCCCAGTCTATTCACACCTGGCACGAGTCTGCCCCTGATGGCAATGTAAGCAGGTGGACCTCCTTATTCGAGCAGGACTGTTCTTCTTGCGGCTTCCTCTGAGAATTAAGCTCCAAGAGGCCGTGGTGTGCACCACCTGTACGCAGCATGTACGCGTGCGTGCACACCCGCTGCTCAAGGAGTCGCCATCCTCCGACACCAAGCCTGTCCCTGCCTGGGGCCTCCGCTGCCCCCTCGGCCCACAACACTGTTTCCTGGATGTCCAGGCCTTGTTCTCACATTCCTCAGGGGACTCCTTCTCTGATCCCCTGATCTGCCCTGGGGCCCCTGTTCCCCGGCCACCACACCCTGCCAGGCCTGCGGTCCACCTCCTGGCACAGTCTGTGGTCACCGTTCTGCCGTGTTCTGTCTGTCACACGCTCCCCATCCCCACTGGACTGAAGCACCCACGAGCCTGTGCCCTGTGCCCAATAGACCATTAGTGAATAAACAAAGGAGGTGATCTGCACACGCCACATCCCGAGGGGACGCAGAGCTCCTCAGCGATGATCGTGGAAGAAAGTCTCGAGACAAACCGCAGGAATGAAGCTACTAGTTACCACGTTCAAAGTATCTGCCCACTGTGTGGGGGCAAATACGGGGTGAGGATGTCTCAGAAATCCCCGAAAGGCACACAGGAACTGACTGGAGGGGCTCAGGAGAGGTGCCTCTGGGCTCAGTGTGGACGCCGCCCGGACCCCCCGCCGCGGCAGCGAGGGCCTCGGGAGGGAAGAGCTGAGCGGAGCGTGGCTGTTCCGAGACCTTCGGAAGCCCGCTCGGGCCCTGGGTCATTCTGCGAGAGCCGCCCTCAGAGGACGCAGCTGCGTGTGCTCGGGTTCAGGGAGCGCTGGTTTAAGTGCCCAGCGGCCCCCACTGTTCGGGGTGCAGCCTCCCCGCACTCCTGAAAATGTGTTCTCCTGAAGATGTCCCCTGAGACAGGACACCGCTGGGCATTGTTGCGCCGCACCCCAGCCCTCGGATCCCGGAGCATCCACCCTTCTTCTAACGGCCGAGGGCAGCTCCAATAGCCGGGCGAAAATCAGTTGAAGGAAAGGGAAGTCTTGTCGGAAATGAGATTAATCTTGTAACGAGTGTTCAGCCCTGATAACCCATCTGGGCACACAACTGCTTCAACTGGAGGGCAATTAACCTTCACCCGACAAGCTCTGTCCAACCGTTATAAACATTAAAGAGACAGAGTCCTTCCCCCCTCCCTGTAGACTAAACAACCAGATTTGAATTCCATGTAAACGGCCTCCATCTGCAGATGTGCAGGGATGACAGAGCCCGGGGGACGGTGGGGCTCAGCTCTGCCGTAGCTCAGGTAGCTCGGCCACCTGAGCGGATGCACGTGAAAAATGGCTCAGGGCATTCCTGGACAAAAGCGCTAGCTTGGGGGCGCTGGACAGAGTTGGTTTCATGGGGGAACACGTCTGCTAGTGGGAACACACTTGGGGTGGTGTGTTTTTTCCTTTTTTTCTCTTTGCCCAATACCAGTAGGAACAGTTGCACGGAGCTAGCTTCTCCTAAGACTCAATGGCAGGAATGTGCATGCGTGATGCCGCTTGTGGTCACAGAGGGAGATTTTTTTTTTTTTATCTCTAAGAAGTTATTCACTTTCATGGGGAGCAAACCTGTGATCTCACCTTATCTGTGGGGGCTGCCCCCGACGGAGCTGAACGGTCGGCCCATGTGAAACACTTAGGGGCTGGGGAGTCTACTAGGGACCCTACGGTTAAAAATAGCTTTTCCAACACTGAAGAGAAATCTCTGAGGTCATTTAACTCGCCACTCGGGCAACAGCTGGTGTTAGCACTAGTTTATACTGAGCCACTGGGCTGCACTTATGGCCATGACATTCATGACAAATACAGGCTAAGACCATGGACTTTAAAGGTGGGTACAAACCACTGTGGGTGCACAACATACCCCACACAGAGCATGTAGACAACAGAAATATTTAAGCACCTGTACAAAGGACCAGGGGGAGCAGAAGCAGCCTGTCTGCTAGTGTGACCACACCCAGATTTCAAAAACACCATGAAAGTAAGACGAGGGGAAACATGGAAACATTCATCTCGCACATTCTCAACGGATCTCTGTCTCCCAAGGTTTGCACCCAGTCTCCATGACGGCCAACGGCAGCTACAATGTCCATCCTAGCATTCGATGTTCCGTCCTCCTCTGAACCCCACTTCCTTTTCCAGTGGCTGAGGCGCGGTACCCAAGGCCTTCGGGACGTCTGCACACACAAGGCCAGCTGCCACGGCCTGCCGCCCCCAGGCTGGTCTCCGGCGTGGCCTCCCATCAGCACTGGGGAGGGACAGAGCGCGGGCGCTTCCAGGCAAGTGCTGGGGCCTGCTTTCCCGGCTTGCACTTGGTCACCTCCCTGGCCTTCTCCCAAGCAGCAGGAAAGAGAGTCCCCATCCTCCAGAGCGGGGGTCTGAAGAGAGCCGGGGGAGTGGCGCCTGCGTCACAGGTTCATACCATCTCCGCGTGGGCTGCTGGGCCACCGGCAGGCGGAGGATTCCCTGGGCCAGCTCTCCCAGCCTCGTGGCAGCTTCCCCATGCCTCCGCCCGAGCCGAGGGGGACGAGCTCTGGGCACTCGGCGGCCAGCTTCCCTTCCCCGGTGACCACTGTGCGCTCTGGGAGTAGAACAAGGGCACACACACAGCCTGGCAAGAGCCCCTGACCTGGTTCTCCATTTAAACTCGCACTTTTCCCCCAAGGAAGTCTTGCTGAGCCTTCCTTGTTAGTGAGCAGATGAAGTTCAATTTCTGGCTTGGAGTCAGATCCACTGGACAACACCTAACACCAGAATGTCTGGGGGCGGGTCACGTTTCTGGGCTCAAATCCTCTGCGTATGTAACTTCAGCAGATACCCGAGGCAGACGACGAATGTGAATCACGGTGCCCGGGCAGTACCGGTCTCCAACACCATGTCGGCGTCCCAGCTTAGAAGCACGTGTTCAACTGGAAGACTTGAGTGAAGACAGACACACGGATGCTTTTTATAAGGTGCACACACACAGTCACCCTCAGTCTGGACCAGGCAGGGCCCCGCACGAGGACAGCTGCTGCCTAGGCAGCCAAGGCCCCACGATCGGAGGCGCCGGCGTGGGCTGCCCCAACCCTGCCGCGCTCCTTGCCGGTGACCGAGTCAAGCGATGAGATAAGGGAAACCACAGCATCCAAGTCTGTATCTTGTGACACTGAAACAGCCGCACAGTAAACACTTGGCCTGACAGTGATTTTTATTGTGTTCGCCGCACTGGACTCAACAACGGGACCGCGGACATTCGTGCTACGAAGGTGTATCTGTTTTTCATTGCAACTCATTGCGTGTTCAGATTCCGAAGTGGCATCTACACGTACGTGATTTATACCGACGCAGGAGCGTGGGAATCCCCGCACCGGCACCTCGGCGGCTAGGCACCTCAGTGAGCGGGGTCCTGCTCTCTGGCCGGACAGCACTGTCCAGAAGATGAGATGCCGCCCTTGGAAACTGCTCTGTCTCCTCCCTACCTCCTCCTCCCCTCCACGGTGTCCACCTGGAACCTCAGATGTGACCTTATTTGGAAATAAGGTCTTCACAGGTGTAATTAAGGTAAGGATTTAGATGAGACCACACTAGATCAGGACGGTCCCTAAATCCAATGAGAGCACCCTTATAAGAGACCCAACAGGACAGACAAAACTCAGAGAAGAAAGCGATGTGACCAGATTGGAGTGACGCATCCACAAGCCAAGGGGCACAGGGTGGAGGGGACCACCCGACGCCGGGAGCGGCCTGGGACAGGTTCTCCCTCGGAGCCTCCGGAGGAGCCAGCCCTGCTGACACCCTGATCTGGACCATAATAACACTGGTTCTGTAAAACCTTTTCATTTAAACTCCTTCTTCTAGCCATGCCCTGCTTTTTCTGCTCAGGAAAACAGGGCTCTGGGACCACTGGGGGGAAATGTCTAGGTGACATTCTAATGAAAGTCAAGGGGGCGGGATTTTGTCAAATATCTTTAAATCTCTCAAAGTTCTGTCGGAAAATAACGTCAGAAGTTTTAAAACATAGAAATTGAAATATAATTTCTTTAGTATGTTTTCCCAACCAACATTTGTGGGCAAAGTAGTCCAATTTGGACTGTCATGTATACTCCCAACAAAAGCCTAGTTCTCTTAGGGGTAGCTTTTAATGATCCCAAAACACAATTAAGAGTGTGGTCATCCAAAGTATAATTGGGCTGAGAAACACTGGAATCCTAACTAACCAATCGGGTTTCTTCCAACTTGTTGACTCTCAAATGTAAGTTGCTTCCTTTTCTTCAAATCCTTACCAACTAGGCAATGGTTTTGCTAGAAGGGGGACCAAGTCAGATTTCTTTCTTTCTTTTTTAATTTTTTTTCCTTTATTGATTTCAGTGACAGAGGAAGGGAGAGAGAGAGATAGAAATATTGATGAGAGAGAACATCGATGGGCCGCCTCCTGCACGCCCCCCACTGGGGATTGGGCCCACGGCCTGGGCATGTGCCCTGACTGGGAATCGAACCGGAGACCTCTCGGTGCAGGGGTCGGACCAAGTCAGATTTCTTTCAATCACATACACCGCTGAAGACATGCTTCACCCAGGGAAACAGCTCACTGCACACTGGGTCATTTATCCATATGTTCATTCATTCAGCAGATATTTGTGGAGAAGCACTTTGTATGCCAAGCACTGGGCTGGGACCACCGGAGAAACAACAGTGAGGCAGATTCTGAAATTATTAGACTGAAACACAGTCCATAAACGATGTCTCACTGAGATGAAGGAATACTTTGGTTTTCATGAGAGGTGACCTTTTCTTTGGCTTACATAAATAAGCGTTTGACCAACAAGGCTTGTTAAGTTCAATAATATGTTTGCTAAACTGACATTTTCAGTAGGGAATTTCATTATATTATCTGGCTTAGCTAAATTGATTATTAACGGCTATTAAAGTTAATCATTATTTTAAGCAGACTATCTTGCAATTGAATATAAAGAGCTTAGCTATTCATGGAGATGTTCTAGCACATCGCACCCAATGCAGATGTCATTCAGCTAATAACGATACAATGAGCCGCTGGAGGAACTGCTGAGCCTCCCACGAACATGGACACCCTCGGTGAGGACCGTACTGGATACCAGCAGATGCATCCCAGAAGTTAAGTTACAGCTTCACTGACAATGCAAAGGAGTGACTACAGTAACAAAAGAGGCAAACAGTGCCCAGCAGAGTCCACTGAACACAACTTTTCATTACGTGAGGGGTTTGTAACACTTGGACATTTAGATGACCCAATGCAAACCCTGCACATATACACACTGGGAGGTGTTGCCACTCAGTGAAAGCAAAAAGCCTGTTTAGTGTTTGGCCTCATCCAGACAAGTGTCATGCAATGAAAGGCAGGGTCCAAGGACTGCACTTCTGCTTGTAGCTGTCAAGAGGAGAGCGTCTCCAACTATGGCCCAGCATGAGCTCATCAGTCACGTGCTCGCAAACACTGAAACTCCAATTAGATTTTGGGCAGCGTCACCATCATCCCTCCTCCCCAAACACAGGCAGGTTCTTCAAGTCACACGCCCACTTATGTCTCCCACTGGGCATTCGAATGTGACCACAGGAGCATGGGAGACACGGGTCCCAAGACACCATGTGATTCTCTCCTGATTAAGAAGCACAACTTCTCTCCCAACTTCTAGGGGCCACTAACACGATGCTTTGCATGTAAGAAGTCAGTAACTGCTCACTGGATTAAATGAACGCATCCTCTGTGACGTGGAATCAAGTACCACCTCACTAATTAATGCAATCAGTTGTGCATTTATCATCCAGGCAGGTATTTGTTCACTTGTAGAATATTTATCGGATAGGCATTTACTGCTTCTCACCAGGCGTGGTCAGCACAGGTACAAGGTTACACAACAGCAGCCACGTAACTGAAGACGTCGAGTACTAAACCTGAACAGCCAGCACCGCGGGGGTTTCCGGGGCTCACTAAGGTTCCGTACGTTCTGAACGGAGGACATTACCTGGCAAGGCGGTCGCTCAGTAGACACCTGCTCTCCTTCTGCAAAGGACCTGCCAGCTCTAGTCACTGGTTCAAAATAACAGCTGACTCCTTCCTTCCACTCCAGGACCACCGGCGACCCCGTCACTCGGCCGTGAACCTATCCGTCCACTGGCACGGGCCAGAGAAGAGGCTGAGGAACTGACCATGAACAGCTCACAGTCTCCCATCTTCATGCCTCACTGGAGCCTCAAACTGCTGCTCTCGTGAAAATGCAGCCGGGCTCAGCGGCCGCAAGTTTGGCTAACGTGTTGCTTGAACCAGGAAACGGACTCGCGATGGTGACTCTACTGTGGTGACTCAAAGGAACAGCATGAGATAGAAATAAATAACACAGAGAGAAGCACTGCCATGTCTTTAGAAGCTATAAATACCCCAAGCGTATTGGAGGAGACGGGTTACTGCAGAAAAAGCGAGTAAGATCTGAGAGTAAATTAAATAATAGGGATGAGACTAGGTAAGGAGCCAAAAAGCACGCACAGCAGTGGACACCTTCTGCACACGCAAGCACACCCCTGGATGGAGCTGCTTCAGCCATGTACCACCACCAGGAGGGAGGTACTGTTATCATTACGGAATCGATTCTACAGATGAAGAGACTGAGACACAGGAAAGTGAAGTCACCTTGCCAGGGCGGCGGAACACGGACCTGCCCCTGGAAGTCGGGTTCTGCTCCATAAGAAGACACTGGGCCCTTAGGAAGAGACATGGGGCCTTAATCTAAAGGAGGTCATATCGGATTCTGCCCTTTCTCTGCCCTTCACCGGCCTAGCAAAAAGGAATGGGGTAGAAAAGGACTATCAAAAATGATCTTAATTTCTCACACTGTATTAGTCTTTTTAAAGAATAATATGTTTGCATGAGAAAAAGCCCCCCCTAATTCAAAATAATAAAGTCTTAAAAGATTCTTGATGGTGTAATACTAATTATTTTCATCTCTTTTTTTTAAATTTTTACTTTCTAAATTTTTACCGTCCCCTACAAAAATTATTTTTGAAATCGGGGGAAAGAACACAGTATGACTGTTGTTTGAACGATATGTTATTCAACAGCTATACCGGACCTGGACTCACTTGGGACTTAAAAAAACACACCCCCCCCCCCCTGCGGCAGACGTGGTTTCAGGGGGAAGCCTCAGGGGTGCCGTCCCTCCTGGCAGCAAGTCTCTGCTGGACGGCCCTGCATCGGCATCACAGACCCAGACTCCAGTGGCTCTGGAGCCAGTTCAGACTCGGGTCAGAACAGTCATTCTGCAAAGCAGCAGAAGTGAGGAAGCATCTGGAAGCATGTTGGAGGATTCAGGAGACGCCTCCCAGAGATTCACTAAACGCCAACCAAACTGCACAGCAGAGGTAGACGGGGGACAAACGCAGAGGAAGAAGGAAGTCTTCACTCAAACAGAAGGATCCTGAGACTTTACAGTGAGCAAAACCACAGACACAAGTGAGCCCTCCAAAGGGAGTATCTCTAACTTCACGTCAATTCGACCAAAATACGTGTATTGAGTGTGTAGATAAAATCACTGGCGTATAACCATGGACTAGCACCTTCATACGACATGACTCCATCTAACTATGTCTGGCAGCTTCTCCGGGTCAGTCAGTCTCTCTCTGCCCCCCCCCACCCCCCATCAGTCATCAACGCCTGGGGAGTGCGTGCCGAATGAAGAATCTCTCTTGGACAGGCCTCTTGTCCGTTGCATTGCAAAGCTCACAGGCACTTTCTCATCAAAGGAGGTGTTTTACCAAGATGTGAGCCAACAATCAACAGCTGCTGGGGTTTCTGATTATTTCAGGGACAGCAGGGATCTGGGAGGGGCGCAGGTTTCCTTGCTTGGAGGTAAACATCACTCTGGCATTTTGCCAGGGCTTCAGTTGCTGGCATTCAGGTGCTATTTATTTTATTTCGTTTATTGTTCAATGTTACCATTTGTTGACTTGATATATTTTTTCCCCTACAAAGGGGCCAGTTGGTAAGGACATATCCTGTGGATGGATAATTGATGATTCTCTATTGTTCGGTGTTTGTGTGTTGTGGTTTTATTTGCTTTGGTTCAAAGGCCCCTAAACAATGCATTCAACTGGAATTTAATAACTGGTGTGAAATCAGCACCAGAACAATCTGTGCCCTGAGATTTCTGTACCCAAATCTGGTGATCTCGGCTTGACTAAGGACAGCAAAATCTACAACGACCGCTACACTGAAAACCATACGAAGAAACCTTCAACTGAATCTGCAAATAGCTTATTTCCCAACAAATACAAAAGCGGGCTTATGCATCATTCTCTGTGATACAAAGGAGACCCAGACTACAGGGCACGGACCTTCCTCACAGATATATCTAGACGAGTTACACACTCATCTCCATGAAAGCCAGCAAGCGGATAAGACCAAGGATGAGAACAAGGGGCTGAAGCCACTATGTTAGAAACACCGTATTTTTACCCACTTCCAGGCAGAGAATTCTGCCTGAATATCTGTAGCAACAGGCTCTTCCCCCTGGAGAAGAGATAATGAGTAACCAGCCCCGCGGTCACAGAGGAAGTTTCCACTGGGAGCCCTCCCCGCATCGGCGTGTCTCTGGTGGGGCTGGCTATCTGGGTAGGAAGTGAACGCAGGAAGTATCTGTCTACAAACCCTTTATCCTCAAGGTAATTGCTACAGCAGCATTTTACTGTTTACCAAAGCAGTAAACACGGGATCTAAAAAAAGATGTTTTCCATCTCCCAAGAACAAGGCTTGAAAAAACGCACACGCACTTAATTTCATAACCAGCTTCTTATCAAAACCGTCTGCGATCTGATGGTGCTTCCAACAGCAAGTGAGCCACTGCGATCGGCTTTTTGGGTAGGACAGGAGGTCCTCTGTCGGAGGCCAAGAAAAGGGGTGGCTTTCTTCGCTGGGATGCTGCTCTGGCAAAGCCAGTGGTATTTCTCTTCCGTGTTTAACACTGGCTTAACAGCTCACCGTCCTCGGCGGAACAGGTCAGGTGAGCAAGATGACCCATGTCAACTCCCACCGGATAAATCAGAACTCAGCGTTCGCAGCGTCACTTGTACTGGACCTTGGACAACGTTCTTAGTTTATATGTAGAATATAAGGGTGCTTCTAATTCTTAGGAGTTCACACAAGATGAAGTTAAGAGATAGAACATAAAAAGTAGAAGTGTAACTACCGCTTTTGATGATTTTACCTCGTACAGGCAGAGCCTCCTGGTCAACCTCTTTATTCCTTTAGTCCAGAGTCGAGGTTTGCAGCCAAACTGTTCCAGGCTTCCTGGGAAGAGGGGAGGGATCCAGGATCTGAGAGAGGCCGTGGGAGGTGGGTGAAAACGGGTCTAAGGAACCCCTGAGCATTTGAGATGTTCTAGGAAGCCCCCCTCATCATCATCGTTGTCCTTTACATTATAAAAAATCTCCCGTTGGCTTGTTAGGTATTACAAAGCAGGAGGAAGAGGAGGGAAGGGCATGAGAGTGAGCACGGAGAGAAGCAGGGGGTGATGAGGGCGTGGAGGGCTCCCCAGGACCAGCTGTGCACAGGCTGAACCTCAGCAGCGAGCGTTCCCTCACCGCCAAGTCATCTGCACAGCCAGCGCCCTGGAGAAGGAGCCCTCACTGTTCGGTAAGAGTTTTTATTTCACAACAAAGAGAAAAGAACATGTCAGAAGAAAACCAGCTACCTACAAAAAAACAAAACAAACAAACAAAAAAAACCCCACAATTCACAAGCCACGGTAGAAATGGAAAGAAAAAGAAAGCTTTTATGGATTTCCTGACTGCCCTACGAGGAAAATGTGTTTTGACTGGAATGAATAGTAAAATGAGCGCCCATGTACTGAGGACTTCACACGGGGGCCAACTCAGCTCTCGCCACAGCCCTGGGCAGTAGCAATAACTGTTCCAGATGGAAAGACCCAGATACTGGGAGTTAAGTACTTGTCCAGGGTGAAATGCCAGGAGGACCATGTCCCCTTTTCCCAGGAAGGAACTAAGGCCGGGAGAGGTGAATTCATCTGCTGAGGTCCCACAGTGTCACCTGACGCGTTAGCCACCCCCTCCCAGGCCGGCCTCTTTCCACTCCCATCACCAGCCTGAGCATCGCCCCCTCCCTTCCCTTGGGAGCAAGATAAGACCAATCCCTTCCCCGCAGAGGCTATTTTAAGGACTCCGTGAAGAAACCGCGTATCAAGGGCCGCCGGGCACAAGACAGATAGGAGCTGGGCTCGCTCTGTTCAACCCCGGCACTTGGCATGTCAGGTGGCACAGACGACAGATCCGAAGAGGACGTCGCAATATAAAACCACGTACATCTTTTTTTTTTTAACTTGGAGCAACATCTTGGGAAATCTACCTCAAATTGAGACACAAACTAATTGTGTTGACAAATTCTGAAGTGTTGTTTCAACAGTTTCCTCTTCCCCAAAGGTGAGCATCACAGACACACGGTTAACCTTCAACAATAAAACTCGGGAAGACCCAATGGGACCCAACAGGAATGGGGTGACAAACTCACTATTGGCTGATGATTTGAATTCATGGCCTTGGGGGAATAGGAATGGGGGGGAGATTCTCTCTTTAGTGCTGCCTCTGTGGATAATGAGTCAATGAGAAGAACACCCATCTGCTACACTGTAACTTAATCATGGGAAGAGAGATGTTAAGTCATCACGGTAGAATGATTGAAGGGCAACCATGTTCAATTCAGGAGGGCAGGGTCTTCGCTCAAAATGTTCTAAACGCCTTTTATTATATTCTCCAGAACTGGACACGCGGGGTCTTGAACAAACACCTTTGAAGTAGCAGCCCTGGTGGCGATGTTATGATTGGACTATGATGCGGCTTTAAAAAAAATCATTTTGCTTGGCCCTGGCCTTTCTTTTCTAAGTGTCTCAGCACTTATCTCTGCACCAGCAGATGACATTCTTCCTGGAGTGAATTCCACGAATACTACCCCGCCTGGAGGCCTGGTGAGACCCGCTTTGCACGTCTGGTGCCAAGACGAGGCCGAGAAAACTGAAACCGGCAGCTGGTCTGGAACCTAGAACCACTGCCCCTTGGAAATCGCCAAATATGGAAAGGATTCTGGTCACTGGGCAAGTGTAGGCTCTGGTGCTGGAGCCTCGGCTCCTGATGTTCTGGCTCTTTCTCTTGATTAGTCACCGAGAGTGTAAGAGCTGTTGCCTCTGGGGCTTTTTGCACACAAAGGCAGCAACACCAATTAGCCAGTTATAATACTTTTCATTATTCAGTTACCTGGATCACTGTATCATTGAATGCATCATTTTTTTCTGCACAGTCATTTAATATTTGAAGCTAGGGCAAAGAGCAGGAAAAAGATCGTCTGATGGCAAACGGAGGGGACGCGAAGAGATCTGTGACTTGGGTAACATTCTCAGCCTCTTTAATCCTCTGTCTTTATTGGCACAAAAGCACCAGCACCCAGGCTGTGTGAGCAGCTCGAGAGATGACACGAGCACCCAGCAGAGCGTGAAGCCAGCAGCTCTGAGGACGGTGTGAGCGGAGACCAGAAAGCGAGATCCTGCAACTACTCATAAAAAGTGGCTTTCTACGCTCTTTTAAACATCAACGTAACTCTCCTTAATGAATTTTACGTAACTGGGAGAATTCTCTCTAAAGAAATACTACTTCTATTTCAACTCTGCAAGGGTAATTATATGACTCTGGGTTTAGGAACTTCAGAATAATTCCCTCTGGGGGAGAGTATCTTCAACTTCTCTTTGGGGCTTCAAAGGATCTTAATTTAAAAAAAAAAATTTTTTTTTTCAACGAACGTGTATTGACCCGCCTCGGTGCGCCAGTGGAGATGGACAGACGTGCGTGCCAGCAGATCGCTCCACGGCGTCCGCAGGCACACACCAGACTTTCGAAGCGTATTCGCAGACAAGTGAAGCCAAGAGAATGTGCTGACAAGAAAGAAAACGAGGCGGAGAGAGTGGACAGAATGAGGAATGATCTTCAACTTTATAAAACATGCCTCCGCCAAGTTCAATAGGGGAACTATGCGGGGAAAAAGTTTGATCAAACAAGGAATGAAAGGATGAATAAGAAAAAGATCCAGAGGTCACAGTGGCCGCTAGCTAAAATCGGTTCACAGTGAAAAAATGTAACGGAATACTATAATTAAAGAAATACAAATAAAAGCGAGATTCCATTTTTGCCAATCAGAATGGCAAAGATTCAAAGAGTAAAATATTCAGAGTTGTTATGAGTACAGCCAGAGACGTGGAAACTGGTACCGCCCTTCTAGAGACTAAACGGACCAACATTTTTAATTAGCAAATATTTAAATTTGGCCGAGACTTAAAAAATATGTATACCCACTGGCCCAATAATTCCTTTCCTAAGCACCAATACTAATAAAACGAATCTAAAAAAAATGAGACAAAGGGTGCAATGTAGTTAGTGAAAAACTGAAAAGCAATGATTATTCCCTACGACAGGCTATTTAAATTATAACATGATTTTAGATGGCATATAAGTCAGCATAAAAATTCTGCTTATCACATATTTTGAGTGACACGGGAACTGTCTGTAAAACCACGTCAACGGAGAAAAGCAACACAGGTAGACAGACAGACAGAAGCCCCCAGCAGGGAGCCGCACCAAATGTCAGTCGTTTTCTCTGGCTGGTTGGGATTAGGGGCAATGTGTACTGACTTTGTAACTTGGTTTGTTGGTTTCTTCCCATGTTCTCCACAAGAAGAATGTTTTATTATTACAGTTTGTACAAAAGAACAAAATGCATTTGTTGAAACGTAGGCGCGTACAGAGGAGCAGAGGCCTTCCAGTCGCACTGTTCCGGCCCAGTCAGGAGCAAGAGGCAGCACAGGCCTGCTCCCCCTCGGCCCCAGCCCCAGCCCCTGGCCCCCTCGGCCCCAGCCCCAGCCCCTGCCCCCCCTCGGCCCCAGCCCCAGCCCCTGCCCCCCCTCGGCCCCAGCCCCAGCCCCTGGCCCCCCTCGGCCCCAGCCCCAGCCCCTGCCCCCCCTCGGCCCCAGCCCCAGCCCCTGGCCCCCCTCGGCCCCAGCCCCAGCCCCTGCCCCCCCTGGGCCCCAGCCCCAGCCCCTGCCCCCCCTGGGCCCCAGCCCCAGCCCCTGCCCCCCCTCGGCCCCAGCCCCTGCCCCCCCTCGGCCCCAGCCCCAGCCCCTGCCCCCCCTCGGCCCCAGCCCCTGCCCCCCCTCGGCCCCAGCCCCAGCCCCTGCCCCCCCTCGGCCCCAGCCCCTGCCCCCCTCGGCCCCAGCCCCAGCCCCTGCCCCCCCTCGGCCCCAGCCCCAGCCCCTGCCCCCCCTCGGCCCCAGACCCAGCCCCTGCCCCCCTCGGCCCCAGCCCCAGCCCGCCCAGGTGCCAAGCACCTGACCTGTCACACCCTTGTTCAAGGCACTACAGGCTCCCCCCTCCTGACCTCCCCTGGCGGCTGCCTCCCAGGCCCTGCGCCTGCCCTGACACATAGGAGGGACCCTGTCGGTCCTCCTCTTGCAAAGCTTTAGAACTCAGCCCGTGTGGCTCTGGCCGCGGCTGCAGCAGGGTAACAGGAAAACAGACAGAACTCAGTAGAGTCCCTTAGGAAGGACTGTCCGGCGGCAGCTGCCATTTCTTGAGCACCCACTGGAGGCTCTCCCAGCGTCTCTAGCACCGGCACGGGCAGGGGAGCCTCATGACCCTATCCGAGAGGTGAGCGAGCCGAGGTCAGACAGGCGAGGGCCCTTGCCCAGGGCCACGTGACTTGCCTGGCTTCAAATGCCGGCGTGTCTGTGGCCACATCGGAGGAGAAATCTCCGGGGCCGAGAACAGCCTGCCCTCCATCCTGTCCTAGCAGAGAAGGGGATGAGTCCCCTGTAGCCCCTGAGTGTGCCCCAGCTCTGGAGAAAAGGTCCTGGCCCGGAGGGTGTGCTACCGGCACTGGAAGGGCCTGGACACCGTCGCTGACATCACGGCCCCTCGTCTCCGAGACCTGGCACCTCCCAGCCGCTCGCTCGCCCCAGCTGCCCACGGCTCCAGAGCCACGTCCCCTCTGGCCAGCCGTCCGATCGGTACATCTGCCAAGTTCCTGGGGTGCCGAGCGGCATTTTCTGCTGTGGGTCTGCTCCCCCGGAGGGCACCTCACTGTGGAGTCCTCAGCGCGGGAGCAGTATTTTCCTGAAGGCATCATGATGGTCGTTTCCCTTACGTATTTTCTTTCCATGTGTGCTTTTGTAAGAGACACTCACCAGCATCTGCATGAGTGTGTGTGTGTGTGTGGGGGGGGGTCTTTTCAATAACGGTGTGTTTTGCAAAACATAAAGGTAATGAAATGATCATTTTAAGGAAAATAGCATGAAGACACGGCTCAGACTTTCAGAACCTTCTCTGGGAGCCTGGCAGTCCTCTGAACGGGTATTTAACAGGAAGGAATATCCACCAATCCGGTGGTTCCCAGTGCTGCAATCCAGGGTCACTGGGTCAGGGGGCCCGGGCCAGCTCGCACACAGAGAGCTGGGAGAAGCTGCTCCTTCCGCAGAAACCCGCGGGTCCCAGAGCACGTAGGCATGCACGCAGCAAGCCATTGTGCATAATGGCCCGAATGCCACTTGTGGGCAAGGCCAGAAGACCGGGGCTTCCTCTGGGGAAATGATATTTGCAGAGCAGGTCAGCGGCATTTGACATTTGACATCCCTTCCGTTGTCACAGAGCCCCTCCCCCCAAGTAACAAGGGATGAACCGATTCTGATTCCACAGGAGTTGATGGGTGGATGAAAATCAAACACCGAGAGCTGTTAAACTCATGATCACGTCTGTCAAAATCCTACGAGGTACACTTTCTTCATCTAGCCCTTAGTTTTTTAATACGTTTCTGGGTTCACACATGATAGCCAATACTCAGTGAGTGTCTGCTCGGTGCAAGGCATGACATATATAAAACAGGCTGTATGTTTTGAAATTAACACTTGGTGTGTCAATTACCATCAAACCCTCCCACCTCTGTTAAATCAAAGAAAGTGACTTGTTTAAACAACTTATTGAAACTCCTTGGTAGTAACTTTCCGTGCCCTGTGGGATCCTCAAGTGCTGTGTGCATGGCTTGCCCTCCATCTCCTCCAACTCCAGATCTCTGGGATAAAGGAAAATCCCCACATTCCCAGTCTCTTAAGGGCTCAAGATCAGTAAACTATAGAATTGGGGGCTGTTACGGGGGTTCCTGGACCACCCAAAGAGCCTGGGAGAGCAGGACTTTCACTGGAATTAGCGTCTCCTGTCCTGGGTATTGCAAGGCCTGGTCTTCATTTAAAAGCGGTGTTCTTCTGAGACAGGATTCCAGGCATCTTTGGCTTCCCAAGCGGCCCACTGCTTAACAAAGGTTCAGGGAAGTCTTGGAGGGTTGGATTAAAAGTCCTAACAGAAGCACAATCAAGTTCCAGGGCTCACAACAGGCCCCTGGGGTCTATAGGAAACAGGGCCTTGTTATGTAGGGAAGCGGGGGAGGGGGATTAAGCACCCCCCAGTGTTGACCATGGCACAGAACCAGAATTGATCCGTGGATTGCATAGGAGGACCTCACCCTCCATGCTTACGTGTTTTATTACAAGTCGTAACCTGATCTTAAAATGCATGGACATTTAGTGATAAGTAGGTACTCTCACGTAAACTCCTAAAATTCCTTTACTTCTGCCAATAAACATCGTGTTCCCAATTACAGACTACCAAGGGAAAATAATGGTAAGAATCACAAAAAACAAGATGAAAACATTTAGTTTTTCATCGTCCCTCATAGGGTTTTATACTGATGCCCCCCAAAAATCCCCACTCAGAGGTGGAATACCAACTTAATTTAAAAGTCAGTGCATCTGAAACGGAATCGACTAATTGGTCTATTTACTGAAAGAACAAAACGGTGCGTCTGGGCTGGGAAGTGCCTGTAGGAAGGGCTGTGTCCTAATGCCAGTGGGCAGCCTTGACCGGCCCAGTGCTGATTGGAGCCCACGCTCCCAGCATCACACTGCAGCCCAACGCTGTTTCTATAAACAAGCCAGTAAAATCATCTCAGGACTTTACCCAGGAAGCAAACAGAAACCTGTCTTAAAAGAAGTTACCTATAAAGAGAACTATTTTGTTTTAACAGATTAAAAGGAATTCACTTGACGTCATTTTAAAAGTTCACTTGAGACGCAGACGATAGAGATAATGCGGTGTAATAAAACGCGAAAGCGAACATAGCATTCTAGACAAGTGGAAACTATTTCCCAGAATGTATACTGACAGTCGCAACACAGTTCAGCTCCGAGAATACCTTCGGAGCTTCGGAAATGTAAAAGTTGTCTGTGTTGCAGAGCGTGCCCCGCATCTGAGGGATGGCCTGTTATTTTCATGTCTCTGAAACCACTGCTTTTCCGAGATACACAAACACACATAAAATTGTACTCAAGCTATTCAAGAACTACAAAGAATATCCGATTTAATTGCTAGGAAATACGGACCTCATTAAGGGCGAAACTAAGAATAAAAAGGGCAGCAGCATTCTGGGTTGTAAAATAAAATAATTTCTGCTCACAGAGCTGAAATGAAGCACACACCAAGCCCCCAATTTCATAATTGCTTTCTGTGAGAGTTACATTTCAACGGACTCTCTTCCTCGAAGCCAAAAAAAGAAAAAGAAAACTCCATAAGGTGAAAGTCTTTGGTGCATGAATTATTTTCTGCATTGTTGAACATACCTTAAAAAAATAAAACATACCTTGAGACATGAAAACTGAACAGAGCTTCTGAAACGCAGTTTCTACAGTGGGTGTTCATCAAATCCTCTAATACAAACATTTCAAATTACAAAAATGCCAAGGAGGATTTTGAAAATGCCCAATTCTGGGCAAACTTTCCTTTTCGGGAGCTTTTGAGTGAACTAAAACCGTTGGTGAAAACACAACCAAATGCTTCTCACCTCTACGCCACCGGACAAACTATTTTTCCCTCCTTTCAGTATTTATTGCTGACTTTTCTCATTTCTACAGATGTCACCAAGGCACGGTGGCCTTGACTATATTTTAACAGATTGGCACTTCATAGACTCCATGCCGCTGACTTGCAATAACAATTACATCGGTTTCACTTCCAGGAATGAGGCCCCGTTTCGTTCTCCACCTACATAGATTTATGTCCATGTTGATCTCTGTATACTATACCCTGGACCTATTTGCAAGAAAAACACCAGCCCTCACACCCCTGAGCACAGAGAACGGACAGGCCATTCCTCTCCAATGTCCACAAACCACCAGGAAGAAAGTTTACTCACAGAGCACACACAAGTAGGTATTTTATTAAAGACAAATACATAACCGAACAAACCGAATTACCACCATGTGCGTTAAGAGAACGCTCCTTTCTCAGCGTGAAGGATCCAAAAATCAAATCAACGTCTGCATGTCCCATGACCGGCATGTCCCAAGCCAGGTACCTCTTCACTTCCACTGGGACCGGCGGGCATCCCTGATGCTAAGGAGTCACTCCAGAGGACCCAAAAGATCACCCTTTGCCAGCCCGTCCTCGTCTTCACCCCTGCCCTCCAGCCGCTCCGATCCGGCGCCGCCTGCCACACATATCCAGACCGTCGGGGAGAGTCTGAGAACACGAAAATGCACCCGCGCTCCGAAAAGCCCTTGCAAAGGTCATCCACGGCACTCAACGGTGAATTTAGAAACCCCAATTTTTTTCTGAGTTTGAAGTTTTTAAGCCTTGCGGATGGTCGGAGTAGGAAAAAGGAAATTTACTAGGCAGTGCAGAGGAAATCTTGTTGTCCCTCTATTGTGGCAGTGGGGGTGTTGCCCAACCCTAACTTATCTGCCTTGATAAAGGAAACCAAAGAGAAGAGTAACAAGCACAAGATTTTGCCAAACCAAAAGGAACCCTCTCCTTACCTTAATGGTGCTGGCCATAATGCAATCAAGTTTATTGATCGGTAATAAATGTTAATAATAATTATTGCTTCTCGCTGACCAGAAAGTAGTTTTGATGAGGTTGTTTAGAGCGGATGAGATTGTGCTAAGTCTGGGAAATGAAGTCAGCCAATGGCAGGAAGAGGTTTCTATTGGTCCTGGCTGCCCAACCCAAAGAAACAGGATATTTGGGAGTGGAGAGATAAGAGACCCTGAAAACAATGTTGTTTTTCTTGATGATATGTGGCCAGGAGATTTTTTTTTTTTTTTAATTAAAAAAAAAAAAAAAAAGGCATCCATGGCCTACACAGGGACGGCCACAGCAGGTGTGACCTGGTGTGCCGCCGTGTGACGCGCCGCTGGGGCAGGATGCAGATGCGGCGGGACGCCGGGTGGCTGCACAGGGGCACCTGGGACCTGCCGCCGGGTGCCAGGCCTGCTGAGCCCCACCTCTGATCTGCCAGCCGGCTCGCACCCAGCACCCAGCCCGCCCTCTGCTCCCTGTGGGGAGCTTCACAGGTAGAACTTTTTTCATGACGAGGTTTAATAATAATCATGGGCTTGCTGGCTTCCAACCACCTTCATTGATTCCGCGACTCCAGTGGCTGTTCCAGGCGGTTTCTTTTCTTCCCCCTCTGAACACGTCGTTTTTATTTGCTCCACCATGAACCCGTTGAAAACACAAAGACTCTAGAATTAAAGTCACGTAGGAAAGAGGAAAAGAAACCTGTTAAATCCGTGCTCTCAAATATTTATTTAAAATCCAAAGCACTGAATCACTGCAGACGCTGGGAAGGGGCACACTCGGCGCGGCGGACCACAGCCCCGCCAGGACCCTCGCTCAGAGGTGCCCGGGAAGGCCCGGGCCAGGGCTTCGGACCCGGGCGGCAAGTTCAGGGCCACGCGTCTGTTCTTCCCCTGAAGGAAGTACAGCTCACGGAGGCCCGAACATTCCTCAGAGGGTGGCAGGCCTTTAATTACTCATTTGCAGGAAATTACTTGTTCTCTGGAAGAAACAACATTTTGCTTTGAATCTAGCTACATGAAAGTTGGACCAGTCAAGAGGTGTGGTCTCAACAGGGGCCGCGCAGAACACAATGGACCGAGTCCTGAGTCATCCGGCAATCCAGGTTTCGGAGATGCTGTCCAGTGAGCCGATTTCACCGGATTTCAGGCCGGCGTGTCGGTTCCACAACTGGCCCGAGTGTGTGCGTCTTTTACGGCCCCATGACTTCCTCACCTGGGTTAAGGATAGAAGGAGGAGAGCCGGAGAGAGATGAGGAGGAGGAGGGAAGAAGTGAAGGGAGGGAAGGAGGGAGGCAGGAAGGGAGGGGAGATTGAAAGACATAAAGGCACCAAGAAAAAAAATAAAGAGAAAATAAAAGAAATCTCGTTCTGGGTGAAAATCAGAACCTAACAAATTCTCAGCATCCCCAGTTTGAAGGGATGTTGATTTCCGCTCTTTTCATCTCTGAACAAAGAGTGAGATGGTGGCGGGCAGATTAAAAATTTCTTTCCCCTAAAATTTCAAAGTACGGAGTTGTTTTATCTGGGCAGCGTTCACCGGGGTTCCGGAGCGCCGAGAGCAACTGGCTCAGCAGGCTCCTTGCTTTCTGCTCTCCTATGAAGCATCCACTTAAAATGTTGCAATGCATCAACAGGGCTCTCTGATAGATTCCCCAAAAGCAGCCTTCACCAGGATGACCCCTTTGCTAACCAAGTTGCCATGAAAGAAACGTCTGCGGGGTCTTGGGTCTCTGGCTGCAGGGTGCAGGGGTGTATGCTCGTGGAGGGCCTACCCCTAACGCCTTGGTTCTTGGCCTAATTCCAATCACTGAGCACTGACATTGTCTAAACTCTCTATTTGAACATAATTTCAAACTTACAGAAAAGTCACAAAATCATACGAAGAACTCCTAATATCCGTCCCCCGGTGACTCCAACTGCTGGTAATACAGATCATTTGCTCTGCTTTGTCTCTCTCTTATTTATGTAAAATGTATGTACATATGTATTTATATAAAATGCATGTCCATATGTATTTATGTAAAATGCACGTCCATATGTATTTATGTAAAAATGCATGTCCATATGTATTTTATTCTTTAATAAGAATAAAGAAAAAACATAAAACCAGATGCGATTATCTGATCTGTTTCTCGAAGAGTCCATCCATAAGTTTCGTTATGTCTGATTTAAAAAATATAGATACATATTTAAAAAGTAATCTAATGAAAAGCTAATTCCGAGACAATGAACTGCAGAAAAGCAGATCTTCACTTCCAGTGGCACCATGTTGACCTGGTCCTATCCGCTTCAAAGAGAGAGACTCCTGATCCCTCGAATGGTGTAACAGCATCTGAGCCCAGCATGCTACAAATATTGAATGCAAAGTTATTTTATAAAAAATTGTTTTGAATCTTCATTGGCTATTGAGAGCAGACAGGAGATCTATGAATTGGAATATAGTGACGCAGAAACAGACACCGTTTCCCAAACATTATCCCAGGAGAAAAATCACCTGAAAGTAGAGCACATCACCCGCCCCCCCCCCCCCCCCCCCCCCGGCCTCGGCTGTTAAAATGGCCTCGGAGCCAGGTCACTCAGCAGCGATAGGACGGGGCATCTCTTCCAACCGGACACCTCCCGCCTTGGAAGCCACCCTCCGGGCCACCAGGCAGACCCACTTCACGGCAGTCACAGATGGCCCCCACCTGGCGGCCATCCTGCCATGAGTCTGTCAGGACGGGGTCCTTTCCCAGCCCCCTTGGGACACAGTCAACACCACGCTGGACGGTACGGCCCCCGGCATGTGTGTGAATAAACAGCACATTTCCATGTTGTACTTACCCATCAGGGACCCATGACCATGAATTTACCAAAGTCCTCTGTAAGCCTGTTCATGTCCTACTCCAAATACAAAACGGAAATAATGTAAAACAGACCACACATTTACCGTACTGATTTGTCCCAAAACCACGTCTTCCCACTTTCTAAAGACTCAGCATGTGCTCATCTGGGTCTCTTCCTAACTTCTCCACGCGGGATCTAGGGCAGGAGGTCGGGAGGTGCGAATCCGGGGTGAAGGTGACGTGGTTCCAGAGATGACGCAGGAGCACAGCAGAGAGATAAGGGGCCGCAGTCTCAATGGAGACACAGCGAAGATTCGTGCATGACTGACGCCCCCGTCCTGAACATCCACACCGTGAAATGCTCGTCGTCATGGAAAACATCGCAGAAAAATGATGTAGTAGATGTTTACTTAGTGGTATGGACAACTGTTATGGTGTGAAGTCTAGCAAGTTACGTATCAAGTTATAAAGGAAAAGCAGATCACAGACCCATTTGTTAAAAATAATTTTTAAAACAGCCCTGGCCAGTGTGGCTCAGTGGTTAGAGTGTTGGCCCGTGCATCCAAGGTCATGGGTTTGATTCCCAGTCAAGGGCACACACCTAGACTGCAGGTTTGACCACCGACCCCGGTCAGGGCACATGCAGAAGGCAACCAATTGATGTGCCTCTCTCACATCGATGTTTCTCTCTCCCCCCGCCCCCCTTCCTTACACTCTCTCTAAAAATCGATGGAAAAAATATCCGCGGGTGAGGATTAGTAAATAAAAAGAACAAATTTTAAAACATTAAAAAATAGAAATGTAGGCTGTAGACTACAATACTAATGGGAGAGAGCCCCTCTTTTCTTTCTGTCCCCCCAACTGTGTCTCCTTCGGTTCATCTAGAGTTTCAGAACATTTACAATAAAGACTCATACCGTTTAATGTAAACATTATGTCAGCAACATGTAATATTATGTTTTCTGTAAATATCTGCATGACGTTAGCACACGATCCCTGGCGTTGCCAATCTCTCTGTGTGCACCAAAATGCACTCCTTCTTAACTGCCTACAACCAGACAGAGCAGGTCTTTTCTATTAACCGTAGCAAGGAAACCCAGGAGACACGTGTACTTCGTGACGGTCACCTATCCAGCTCTCCCCACCATCAGTCTTGATGGAGGGCCAGGCCAGGCACTGCGGCCAGCACGGGGGCCCAGGGCGACAGGCCTTTGTCCAGGAACCGGGGCCTTAGCGTTCAGGAAGTCTGAGTCAACTTAAATTCCACACACACAAAACGGCGGAGCTGGGACCAGCCCACGAAACCCAGGCGATTGTAACAATAGGACAAAAGTGCTGTGCATCGTTCCTAAACTGACACATGAACCTTGAAACGCATAATGTTTGGATTATTAATGAGATTCCTGTGAGGAGGATGTCCCAAGGATTTTTGCCAGGAACATGCCTGAGAGTGCAGATAAGGGCCGGCCACCTGGACCTGCCGGCCCAGTGGAAAAGTCCGTCCTCCGTGGGGCTTTTCCATCCCTGTCGGTGCAGGATTCAAAGGACACTTCTTGAGTATAGTTTCACGCCGTTGGGTAAGACCATGCATGTACGTGTGTGTGTGTGTGTGTGTGTGTGTGTGTGTGTGTGTGTCTGATATCCTCCAGCACTGCATTAAGAAATAATCCAATTACAATTTCGATGACGATTGTTTCAACACGTTCTCTAGGTGGTTAATGCTCTCCAGCGTCTTGGCTGATTTGAACTAATCTAAACCAAGGAAATTATCACATACTAAATCCCCAGCTTCTCAACGCCAACACGCAATTTCCTTCATTGTGAAGCACATGTCAGCTCAGCTCTGGGGGCTCCGTGGAGCAATGGTTTCAGCGGACAGTTTCCTAAGTACCGCACAGACTCCAGCTCCCAGGCCCGCGCTGACTGGCTCCACACGCTTCCCCAAGAGCAAGCGCGGTAACACCAGCATCAGGGATTCTAAGTCCATCCACTTGTTACTCCCGGCTTTAGAAACAAAACAAACAAAAAAACCCTGAGAGCAGAGTAATTGTTTGGACACAATGCATTAGTTTAAAGAAACGTGTGAATTTCCTGTTTCAATCATCATGTTGCTATCTACAGGAGTGGGCCAAAGTAGGTTTATAGTTCCGAGTACGAGAAGCACACTTTACTTTTGTGTTATTATTTATTCATCATTGTATACTTTTCCATAAGAACAACTGTACCCCTACTTTGGCCCTACCCCATACACCTTGTGAAGCGTTAAATGCATGTGAAGGTCTCTGTCCATGTGCCTGGGCACACAGCAGAGGTGTCAGGGTCACTGGACTGCCCCCGGTCACCACGAGGCTTGCTCAGTGGCCATGCCACATAACTGGAGGGTGCACAAAGGCCACCCTGCCTGGAGCCTGTCCTGCTCCTCTGTCCCCTCCGCAGACCTGGAGTACTGTGTCGTTACTGTCTTCAGCCATCAGCCCTGGGCACCCTGAGAAGTTCTCTGGGGCTGTTGAAACTGACACTTTGATCACTGGTCAGACTTTCAGTGCGTGTGTGTGTGTGTGCGCGCGCGTGTGTGTGTGTGTGTGTGTGTGTGTGGTGAGAGAGAGAGAGAGAGAAAGAGAGAGAGTTAAGTGTATTGAGCTCATCTGTAAGATACTGGACATCCAGATTTATTTGTGTCTGATCTGTCATTATTTTATGAATTAGTTTTGAAAAATGTACATGGTACTTCTAGAGAAGACAGTAAGTGGCACTCCAGTGTCAGCACTTAGAGAAATGTGCAGAGAGCAGGGGTGAAAGCCACTCGCCTGCGCGATCCAGGCTGCTCTCAGCCTGACACTGAGGGGCTTCCCTCCCACATCACGACATTTGTTCATGTATTTGCTAACTAGTTATACCGCAGAGAAGATCAGAAATCAGGCGCAGCCCTCCTGCACTGTCCCCCCTGCACTGTCCCCCCTGCACTGTCCCCTCCTGCACTGTCCCCTCTGCACTGTCCCTCTCTGCACTGTCCCCTCTCTGCACTGTCCCCTCCTGCACTGTCCCCCCTGCACTGTCCCCTCCTGCACTGTCCCCTCCTGCACTGTCCCCCCCTGCACTGTCCCCCCTGCACTGTCCCCTCCTGCACTGTCCCCTCCTGCACTGTCCCCTCCTGCACTGTCCCCTCTCTGCACTGTCCCCTCTCTGCACTGTCCCCTCCTGCACTGTCCCCTCCTGCACTGTCCCCCCTGCACTGTCCCCTCCCGCACTGTCCCCCTGCACTGTCCCCTCTCTGCACTGTCCCCTCCTGCACTGTCCCCTCCTGCACTGTCCCCCCTGCACTGTCCCCTCCTGCACTGTCCCCCTGCACTGTCCCCTCTCTGCACTGTCCCCTCCTGCACTGTCCCCCCTGCACTGTCCCCTCCTGCACTGTCCCCTCCTGCACTGTCCCCTCCTGCACTGTCCCCTCTCTGCACTGTCCCCTCTCTGCACTGTCCCCTCCTGCACTGTCCCCTCCTGCACTGTCCCCCCTGCACTGTCCCCTCCCGCACTGTCCCCCTGCACTGTCCCCTCTCTGCACTGTCCCCTCCTGCACTGTCCCCTCCTGCACTGTCCCCTCCTGCACTGTCCCCCCTGCACTGTCCCCTCTGCACTGTCCCCTCCTGCACTGTCCCCTCCTGCACTGTCCCCCTGCACTGTCCCCTCCTGCACTGTCCCCTCCTGCACTGTCCCCCCTGCACTGTCCCCTCTCTGCACTGTCCCCCCCTGCACTGTCCCCCCTGCACTGTCCCTCTCTGCACTGTCCCCTCCTGCACTGTCCCCCCTGCACTGTCTCCCTCTGTACTGTCCCCCCCACACTGCACCCCCCTGCACTGTCCCCCCTACACTGTCCCCCACTCCTCCTGCAAAGAGAGGTAAGGATATCCTCCTCTCGGGGCATGAAGTGCAGTTGGAATCAAGGCCGACCAGTTCACCTGTTTGTAAATATGTTTAATTCTGTTTGAGTGCACTGAATGGAATAGAAACTATGATGTAAATTAATCCATAGTTCTTATCTATTCCCACTACAAATCTCAGCACACACTACGAACAGTGGAAATGTTCTTTCTGAATGTATTGTCACCGAGAGGCCAGAAGACAAGCCACGGTTTGCCTAGTACCTACAGCTGTATCCGTTATTTACAGCTACAAAAATTATCTTGCCTCAAGAATTTTAGGAAACAACCACCTATTGGTCAAAGAAGGGCACTGCTGTGTTTATCTGCCAGCCAGAAACCCCAAGTCGGGGGGGGGGGGGGGGGGGGGGGGGCAGGAATTTCCCTTGGGCCGGCTGGTACTGTTGTCACTAGAGGGCGCTAAGTGTCCCTCTAAAAGGCCCCTGGTGGGCCTGCGGGTATTCCTAATTCTTTAGGTTTCTGGAATTTACATTATTATCCTACAAAGTTGTCTCATTTTCATCCATTAAAATCAAAGTCCAAATTTCATAATGTAGAAGTTGCTTTTGAAGAAGGTCCACTGTCCGGCATTACAGGCCATAAGAAAACCTGCACGGAAAAGGAGCGATGAGAACATCACACGGGCCTGCACTCAGACGAAAGGCATCATTTTTCCGGCTGACATTTGGCTATGAAAATTGTATAACTGCTCTACACAACTATGAATAATTCAAAACCCAACAAACGATCTACCTCACAATAATTCTGGATGGTTCGCTACGTGCCCAGTACAGGTTCCGTCAAATCGACAGGTGCATTCTGAGCACATGTGTTTTCTCTGCAGACAATACTGACGTCAGCCCCAGCACCGGGCCTCGCCTCGGGTGCCGCTGCCGCTTTCCGGGGACAGGGAGCGTGCAAGAACACGCACACTACCCCCGGTGTGTGAGAGGCGCCGTGTAGCACCTTCCTTTATTTTCATAAAAGGTGAAGCATGTGGGGACGTGCTGACAGTGTGTCACTTAGGAAAAGCTTATGCGACATGAAAACACACACGGGAAATAAAGGAAGCTTTCCAAGTCCGTCGGAGAGCTGTCTTGGAGCTAATTTTGCAGTGACGCTGACATCGACCCGTTCAACCCCTGAAGCAAATGCAGTGCCCACAGACGCTGCAAACGAAAGGGCAGCTAACGGCTCCTGCACGTCTCTCCTCTTGTCCTCACGTGCACTTAAGAACATCTGCAGCAGTTCCTCTTCTCCTGTGCGCTCTGCTTCGTGCACCAAGGAAGCTGGGGTCAGCGGGGACACAGTTTGCCTGCGTTCCCGGCTGTCGGAGGCGGGGCTGTGGGGGCAACTCCGACCACCCTGTGAAGAGGCACCAGCCACTGCGGTCGGTGACGAGTCATCCTCCGGGACAGCAGAGGTTCACGTTCAGCGTGCACGACAGGATAACGAAGGCTCCGTTCCACCTGTCTGCCTGCGGTTTTTAAAGGGAAACAAACTTTGTGTTCGCCCATAAATGGCGCAGAGGCTGATGCGATGACACGTCACCAGGACACAGCTCCCGATCCAGGACTTTGGCAGAAGGAAAGGCGACGCCAGGCTCAGCACACCAGCACCCACGGCGATCGACTGGCTTAGGGCGGTCCCTGGGGATCTGCACACACGGCACTCCTATGTCAGCAAGCGAAGGACACAGCCTGCTGGGGCGGGAAGCTGGGGACACCCCCAGAGGAGGAGCCCAGGGCTGCATCCTGGTCACAGGCCCTGGCTCGGGATGGCGAGGTCTCAGCCTGGCTTCGTCCTCCTGCTCAGTGACTCAAAAGTCTTATAATCCCAGGCCAGTGGTCCGTCT
This sequence comes from Molossus molossus, assembly GCF_014108415.1. NCBI lineage: Eukaryota > Metazoa > Chordata > Mammalia > Chiroptera > Molossidae > Molossus > Molossus molossus. Next base: position 9,652,175 of record NW_023425388.1, on the reverse strand, counting down.
GTAAGTCAGTGAGTAACTGCAGGTTCATTCCCTGACCCAGCAGCAAACCCTCTGGGGCTCCCAGTGGCTGGCACCCTGCAAGCATTTGCGCAGTGAGTGGATGAATGCTCCCGGAGCACTGGGAGGGGCAGTACTGGCTGTGCCCACAGCCAGCCCGGCAGAGGTCCTCAAGGGCCCCGTCTGACGAGCTTGAGGCTCCACCCGACAGCAGGAGGCCGAGTGACCCGCCGGCATGGCTCCACAGTCCCGAGCCCCCTGTGGCTCACCTGCAGAGGGGCGGCCAGGGCCGGCTGCAGCCGGGTCACCACCTCGCGCCTCCATTCTGAACAGAATGTGCCCAGCACCTGTGCCTGTCACCTGATTTTTCACCTGCTCACTGACCAATTCCTGAGAAGATTTTCACTCACAACTAAGGTGAAAGCTGGCACTTGAGCTGTGAGCCAGCCACGCCTCTCCCACCACACACACAACAGAGGGTGCCGACCACGACGAGGAAGGTGGACGAGGGGAGAGACAGACAGACAGACAGACATAGATGAGTGGATGGATGGACAGATGGATGCAGAGAGAGACAGACAGAGGCTGGGCACGGGCCCACCACCATGCCTCTCCCCCAACACTCTCCCCGCTCCTCCCCCAAGTGCCCAGGACATATCATTGGGTAACCTGAGAGGTGACTTTCCTCCACAACTTTCCCAGATCAAGGCCCTGGGGAGTAAAGAAGGCAACTGGTCTTTGAGGGACCTTCCAACTCTCGATGTCATGGAATTTCCATCTCAGTAATTAACCTAATGGCACCTGGCAGTGAGCGGACCCTCAATTTCAAAAAAGTGCTCAACAGTCCGGCTGGTGTGGCTCAGGGGACTGAGCGGCGTCCCAGGGACTGAGAGGTCCTGGTTCGATTCCCGGTCAGGGCACATGTCCGGGTTGTGGGCTCGATCCCCAGTAGGGGGACATGCAGGAGGCAGCCAGCCAATATTTCTCTCTCATGTCGAGGTTTTTATCTCTCTCTCTCCTTTCCTCTCTCTCTAAAATATCAATAAAAACATATTTAAAAATAAATACTCAATGAATGAACATGTGAGTGAATGAATGAATGAGTTTATGCCCTCTACTTTATCATGATGCATTTATAGCAGACTTATCAGAATTTCAAAATAAAATAGCTCGCATTTGTCTGTTACTTAGCCCTTACAAGTAACATTGACTAAAATTATTTCCAGCTAAACTGTCTTAGCAGCTGGGTTGATCTCACACACACTTATTAGAAACCACAAGGACAGCAGATTCACCGAATCCCTGGACGCTTGCCGTTAGCGCCCGTGGCGAATGTGGTTGCCGAGGTGGCCCAATAACATTCCCTTCTTGCAGGTGATGCTGACACTGTTCCATCAAAAGCTGGGGTCCACTTTCCCACTCCTCAAAGCTGGATGGGCCGGCGGCCACAGCACACGTTCAGCTAGGTGGCTTCCAAGGCCACCTGTGAAGGTGACGCAGCTCCGCCGGCTCCCCGTCAAACAGCCCTCCCCCGCCTCATCCACCTTCCTGGAGGGAAGCCACGGGGAGAGGCCATCTGCAGGTATCCCCGTCATCGGTCCAGCCAGCAGCCAGCTCCAACCCCAGAGGCGGAAGTGAAGGAACCTTCTAGATGACTCCAGCCCCACCGCCACTTGAGCGCAACTGTCAAAGAGACCTGAGCAAGCAACGCCCAGGGCAGCCGGTCCAGCCGGAACCAGGAGGAACACGGACTGACGGCATCACCGTCATCTCTCTGCAGCGAGAGGTGACTGGCGCCATGGAGCTGGCTTGTTCAGAAGGGGATTCCTGCGCCGTCCTGCGGCGGAAGCCATCTCCCCGCGTGGTGGCCCGTCCACGCGGCAGATCCTTCCTGGCTCGCTGTGTGCTTTGTGTCGGGTACTGGAGACAGGAAAGGAGGAAGCAGCCCTCAGCCAAACACACATAAAACCTGTGTGTCAGACGGAGAAAAAATATGCCCAAATCGCCACAGCATTTTGACTCAAGAGAAGGGACAACAGTCATGACCATCTGCAGCTCTTCCCTCTCCTCTCCCACCCCCTCCTCTCTCTGCTCGTTGAATGTGCTTGTGCCTCAGGGTCGCTGGACCCCATCCGAGTGGGACACCCCAGCCCGCTGCTCTGCCCCCGACTTCCCTCCTCAGCCCACACCCAACACCAGCAGCCCCAGGCATATTGCTGGTGCCCCATGCCCATGTTCTAGAAACATCTCTGCCCATCAACCCCAGATTATTCTCCCAAGGAGACGCGGGGAAACTTGGATTTCCCCCTGTGACTTCCACAGCAGTGGGGGGTGGAGGAGAAGCAGGGGGAGGCTTCAGACCCTGCGTTACCACAAAGAAAGCCCTAGTGTTTAGGTGTTAGCTGTTCCCTGAAACCCTAGCTCCCAGACACCAGGGGCCAGTCCCCGAGCGGTCTCCAGGGCCTCCGGGGGTCTCCATCGGTCAACGTGGACTATAATGACAGCGTCTGGGGGATGCAACGGTGGACGCCCAGAGCTCTCCCGTGGGCGCAGGGACACGCGGCAAGTCCCTGTTCCCAAGAACCCCAGCCCTGTGTGCCCCTTCCCGCCAAAGAACTGCCATCCTGAGCAGAACTCTCCCCAAACATCGGCCAGGCTTCCTTAAAGCAGGTTAAGTTATCTGGCTTTGAGACGCGCGGGCTGAATTCCCGGAGAAGCAGCGTGGCTGGTGTGACCCCAGAGAGCCGGAGCGCCCACGCTCGCCTCCCAGACGGGGCTGGGATTTGCGATATTTGATTCCATATTACTTAAAGCTGTTGCCTGCTTTGCATGGAAACCATTAATGTGTCTCACACGCCACTCTCCGTTTTATGGAATTCTTGCACCGGGGAGCTCTTTTTATTTTATTATTTTCTTTAACAGCCAGAAAACTGGGAAGTTCACAAAGAAATTTTTCAACTGCCTTAGGTGACCCTTAACCTAACAGGTTTTGCCTAATCTGTAAATTGGAGTTAAAAGTGTTTCAGTACCTTTGGAGTGGGGAGCTCTTTGTCTTTAACAGAGCGGGGAGACCGCTAACAATGGGGCTACACAGACTTGTGCCTCTTTGTTGGTTACTGCGAACCAGAAACAGATGTGAAATATCCGCAGCTACCTTACACTGACCCGTGGACGCTGCGGCTCGCCCAGATCATTCTTAATAACTCAAAGCTGCCACCCTGAAACTAGCTAATTTTTTTCTCACTTACAAATGCAAAAGAGAATTGACAGGACGCATTAAAACCCATTTCCCTCTGAGCACACGCAGATTTTCTCCGAGAAGACCAGGAATAAAGAGCTTTCTCCACCAAACTGTGGGGCTGTCGTCTATGTTTTAGTTTCAGTGATCACTGCGCCTCGCACAAAGTAAGACCTGGAAGGAGAGGAATTATACTGGAAATTAGATATTCCTTTTGTTACCTCACCCCAAGCTGCTTGTAAAGGTAAGAAAACCTAGAGGTTTAGGGAAAAGAATCTGGCAATCCGAAATATTTCCCTAATATGGAAACCACTTTAATTTTCATTCTCCTGAATTTAAAGTAATGAATATACGTGAAGGGGGGAAAAATCCATAAATACAGGAATGATTCATAACCTCCCAAATAAAGAAATCCATCATTCTGCACTAAATGTGAACATTCTATCAATAGTATGTCTATTTACTAGATCCGAGAAGGACTGTTTTAACATGAAATCGAATATAAAGTTATCGCAGGCATTGAATATTGTTTTTCACCTTAAAGCAGGCACAAGATGGAATGACTTCAGATGCAAGACTAGACATTGATTGATCCTCAGCACTTACACATACGGCAATTACTTGGTAATGCTTCCTAGTCGTAGACTGAAATTAGCCTGAAGCCTACGTAAAGGGAAGAGGAAGAATAAAAACAGTCTTGGTACCATACTTCGTCAGTAAAGCACACCAGGATTTAGTGTATCACTAGGAAAGAAAACAATCATTCTGCCAAACACAGTTAGCCATAATCCATTCTTATTCGTCGATCACAAGACCCATCAAATTCCTGAAAACAAATACGTGCCTTAGAATCGCTGCAACAAATCACGAGCGCGCTCCAACGTTATTTGGAATAGACTGCAGGGGTCCTCAGCCTCGGCACTATCAACATGTTGGGCTGGACACATCTGTGTTGGGGGGTCTGTCCTGTGCACTGTTGGTTGTTTGCTGGCATCCCTGGCTTCTAAATGCCACAAGCACCTTCCTTACCCCCAGTTATGACCATCAAAACTGTCCAGACATTGCCCAGTGTCCCCGAGAGCAGAAGCAAAATCACCCCAGTTGAGAAACACCGTAACAGAGCAGTTCAATTTGTTCCACTTCACAACAGAAGTCAGCCTATGTGTGAATGACAGGCGGTGGGCCAACTGGAGACGGTACTACCGGGTGACACGGAGTGACCCAGAAACATCCCATACACAAACAGCTGGTGTCCACACAGGCGCGCAGATGGGCCTTCCCAACTGACAGGATGTAAAAGAAGTTGGAAAAGTGTTTAACATCACTAATCATCAGGAAAATGCAAATCAAAACCACAATGAGATGCCACCGCACACCTGTTAGAATGACTATTTTCAGAAAAAAAGAAATAACAAGTTCTGGCAAGGATGTGGAGAAAAGGGAACCCTTGGACACTGTTGGAAGGAATGTAGATCAGCGTGGCCTCTATGGAAAACAGTACGGAATTTCCTCAAGAAATTAAAAATAGAACGTATGATCCAGAATTCCCCTTCTGGATGCTTATTCCAAGGAAACAAGCTGTCTTGAAGAGATGTCTGCCTTCCCTGGTCACTACAGCATCACTTACCACAGCCAAGACAGAAACAACCGAAGTGCCCATCGAGAGATGAACAGACACAGAAAATGTGGTGTCCACACACACTGGAATATTACTCAGCCATAAAAAGAAGGAAATCCTTCCATTTGGGACAACATGGTTGTACCTGGAGGGCATTACGCTAAGTGAAACTCAGACAGAGAAAGATAAACACTGTATGATATCTCACTGACATGTGGAATCTGACAACAACTAAAAAAGCAAATTCTTATATACAGAGAACAGATTGGTGGTTGCCAGAGACGGGGGAGGGGGTGGACAGAAAGGGTGCACGGGGTCAAAGGGTACAAACTTCCAGTTACAAGATGTTTAAGTCTGGGGATCCGGTGTACAGCATGGTAGCTGGAGTCAACAGTGCTATACTGTATATTTGGAAGTTGTTAAGAGAGTAATTGTAAAAGTTCTCATCACAAGACGTAAAATGTGTAACTATGTGTGGCGATGGATTTAAACGAATGGTATTGTGGTGATCACTTCATGAAACATGCCTGTGTCAAGTCATAAGGTTGTACACCTAATACTAAAGCAACATTGTGTCCATCGTATCTCAATACAAAGATAAATAAGCGAAAGAAGCTGGATGACAGCAAGTTACTTTCGCATGATTTCACAACGTATAAACTGGGCAATACATATGAACGTAAATTAAAGACAATCAAAGTAAGGGAGCCAAAAGTACCATATTTTGGGCCTATCCATATGACAAAAAATGCAAAACGTGTCATTTCTGCAGCATTGGAAAGGATGAGAAGGGAAGAGCAGTCTCGTTCATGTCTATTAGCACAGGTGAACACCTTATCCGAAGGTAATTTGTCCTTTGACTCGGCAATCTCTATTCTAAAAATAATCTATGATTATTAAGGACATTGATTAAGTCATCTAAATCCTTCTTAAAAGGAAACTCTAGAAAAATGAAAAAAAAAAATAATTCCAAGCCCAGACTGATTTATCAGCAAATTCTAACACACTTAAGGAATAACACAAAGAAAGGAAAGCTTGGTATCAAGATAATACTAGTACATTATGAGAAAGGAAAATTATAGGCTGACCTCACACCCATAAATGTAGATGAAAAAAAAAAACCCTGGAAAAAATCCCAGAAAACCCAATCCAACAGCATCTCAAACAGAATAATGTACACCATAATCAAACTGGGTTCATTCTAAGAATGCAAGATTACTTCAATCAATGTAAATGATCAAGTTTACATTGTAAAAAAGAACAATAATATACTTATCTTGCATAAATGAGGGGAAAGCATTTGATAAATCCACTGGTAATTCATGATAAGTAAATTAGGAATGAAAGAAAACTATATCAATCCCATAAAGGGCGTCTATCAAACCCTACAGTAAACCACACACTTTAATGGGGGGACACTTAAATCCAGCCCTTTGAAGTTGGGAGAAAAGGCAAACAGGCTCACTCTCCCCACATCTGTCACAAATTGTACTGGAGTCCTAGTCAGTACATAAGGCAGGAAAATGAAATAAAATGCAAAGGATTTGGGGAAAAATAGATAAACTTTTATTAGCAGATGATACAGATTTTTTAAGATAGAAAATCAAAGAAAATTTAAATTAATTAAAATTAATGACTTTAAGAAGTTTGCTAGCTCTAGGTCAATACGGAAAATTTAATTTTACTTTTATATATCAGCATCAATAGAAAATGAAAATTTTAAATGATACTTTTCATTAGCATAAAAAATGTCTTAAAGTATGGGAATAAATATATTGTAAGATGTGCAGGGCCTTTACACAGAAAGTTACAAAATACTATTGAAAATATATCTAAATAAATAAATAGCTATACCATATTCATGGATTGAAGGACTTAATACTGTAAAGATGTCAATTCTCTTCAAATTGATCAACAGATTCAATGTAGATCCTACACAAATACAGCCAGATGTTTGTACTTGACAAATTGATTCTAAAACGTATACGAAGTGCACAGGATGCTCTTAAAGAGGGCGGTAGGGTGACCTGTTCCGCAAACATTACGACAAAGACGTAGTGAGAGGCCAGGCTGGATTCCCGCACACATGAACAAGCGAAACAACAGGAAAGGGAGACAGCCAGCACAGATTCACACGCAGACGGGGACACGTGATTTTTGGCAAAGGGGGCACACAGAGCCGTGAAGAAAGAAAGGACATCTTAGAAAAACGGTGCTGGGGAAATGGGACACAGACACGTCACCCAGTGGAAACAGAGCAGTGGAAAGGGATAATTTTGCCACATGTAGTAAATGAAATCCGCTTTTTCCAGGTGGGACGAAGTGGAGAGTAGAACTACGAAGCATCACACGTACTTCGCATGACCTCACTGATCCTCAGTGAGGGTCACCTCCTCGGTGAAGACCCAGGGACGGGAGGGAGTGGCCCGCAGTGACAAGTGGCCCTCACTCAAAAGTGACCCTCCCAAGGAGGTGGCATTAAGTTAAAACCGACACCACAAATAGAAACCATTTACAGATGCAAAGAAGCAGCCCTCCAGGTGAGGGACCAGCTAGTTCACTATTCAGAAGTGGACAGTATTCTGGAGCACCGGAAGCCAGTGCTGCTAATGCCATCCAGCACTGTGAGGAGGACAAGGCCACACCGTATTGAGGAGTTTGGACTTACTCCCACGGCGGAGAGATGGTAGGATCTGATTTCCATGCACTAAGGGCTCTCCAGCTGCTGGATAAAGGAAGGGTTTGTCAACATGTGCAAAGGGAGGCGGGGAGAACTCAGGGAAGATGCTACTGCATCGATGCAGGTAAGGGGTAATGGACCAGGAGCTCCTGGAGGAACAGTTGACAGACTGGCTGATATACTGGAAAGTAAAGAAAAGAAAATCAGAGGTGGCTTGCAGCTTCTGGTGGTCGTTTGGTTTTAGTGTCTGGCCTTAGCAACTGGAAAGGTAGCATTTCCACTCTACAGAGATGGGGAGACTTGGAGGACACAAGTTTGGGAGGATAGATCAGGATGTGCACTTAAAGTCGAAGGTGCTTATAGATCAGCATGCTGACATATCAATTCAGAGATGGTTATAAACAGGGAGGTAAGGTTGAGAATCACTGGAATTTGGGTGGTTTTTAAGCCATGTGATTTTAGGGGGCAGAGGTATGCACAGATAATGAAGGAAAGGCGATTAAAGCTGAGCCTTGAGACTGTCCATCACGTAGGAGCTGAGCAGGGAGAGACGGCCAGCCTCCGACTCAGGGCGGTGCAGGACTTCCACGCAGCGTCGAGTGCCCATTGGAGATTTGTGGTCACAAATTTAGAGGGAGACCAGCCAGCCTAGTCCTGCATGTTTTCTCAGGCAACATTCGGCAGCTCAAAGGCTGTTACTATATATGGAATGAAGTCCTGGGCCAATCATCACAAAACCTTACGAGGTATGTCTATTATTAGCCAAACTTGACAGCTGAAGGTAAGAGGCACAGAGAAGTTAAGTGACTTGCCCACAGTCACAGCAAGCTGACATATCAATCAGGAGATAGTTATAAACAGGGAGGAAAAAGTGAGAATTACTGACTTTGAGGCAAAGCCTTCCTAAAACTCCGTATTTCACATCCTTGGACACTACTGTAATGCTACCTCCAAAGTGGGAAGAAAAGGTACATGGGACAAAAGAAGCTCATAGAAGGGGAACTTACAAGAAAAGTGTGGAACTTAAATGAAAAACAATATGAGGGTCATTGGGAAAGGTGTTCTCCATATGAATACAATATGGTTCATCCCAGATAGATGAATAAAATGAGAAGCTGGGCTGGCTGGCTTGGCTGGTTGGAGCGTTGTCCCATACACCAAAAGGTGGCAGGTTCGATTCTCAGTCAGGGCACCTACCCAGGTTGCAGATTCAATCCCAAGTTGGGGCTTGTGTGGGAGGCAACCCATCAATACTTCTCTCTCACATCAATGTTTTTCTCTCTTTCTCTGCCTTCCTCTCTCACTATAAAATTAAAATAAAATAAAATGAGAGAGGAAAAGGATAGAAATAAGGCTTACTCAGTATGTTTGCAAGAAACCATAATTCAGGTTTGAAAATTTGGAAACTAAAATAAAATCGTAAACAACTTAGGAAATGTTTCAGGAATGTGCAGCCAAAATTAGACCAACAATGACACGACTCCTCTGACAACCAAGAGTTAGGAGCTTGCAATTCCCAGTGCATGACTTCACTTGGCCAGTACGATCACGGTCAGTTTGGTGAGCTGAGCACTGAAGGGGCTGTGGGGGACACTGCAAATCCAGACAACTTTAGGTGTGAAGTTCTTGATCATATTTGCCATTTACGGTTTGAATTTTAAAAATATGGGCCCTGGCAGGTGTTGCTCAGTGGTTGGAGCGAGGTCCCGTGCACAGAAGGGTCACAGATGTGATTCCCAGTCAGGGCACAGGCCCAGGTTATGGGTTTGATCCCTGGTCGGGGCATGTATGCGAGGCAGCTGATCAATGTTTCTCTCGCACATTGATGTTTCTCTCTCTCTAGAATCAATGAAAAACATATCCTCAGGTAAAGATTTAAATATATATATATGGTGTGAATAAAATTCAGATATCTGTGGGTAAACGTGATCATCAGTCCTGTTGTCAGCCAAAATTCTCAGTATATTAAGGTTGTAATTGGTGTTACGCACAATAACTACCAATAGCACCAGATGAAAATGAAGAGTTTTCTATTACAGAATTGCTTAAATCTAAACCTAGGGTAGCATCAATAATTTTCATAATATGCAGTCCCTTCTCTATAAATACCCTGAGAGAAGAAATAAAGATCTGATTTTTAAGAAGTGGTCTAAGGATGGCCTGTTTCATATGTAAATGTTGGCAAAATAGTTAAATTAAAATGTATAAAATTAGATTTGTACTATTTTTTTCCAATGTGAGAAAAGATTCACTTGTGAAGTGATAGGTCTTTACAAACATTTTGGGTTTCCTTTTTCTTATTGCATCCATACATTTACTAATAAAAGATTTTGTCTTGATTTACTAACACTTGAAAAGATGGACTGTATCGGAATTGTAAGAAAAGGATATCATAAATTAAAAATCCATGCATAAACCATATTCTCACATTTGCACTATGACAAATGATTGTGTAAAGTTACGATCAATAAAGGCTATTTGGAAGTTATAAAATGGATTTGGCCGTGACGGCTGTACTAGCCATGTGAAAACACTCCACCTATTTTTAATTATCAGTGCCTAGTGTAGATCCAGAATGTCAAAATATTTAACTTTAATCAAGCAATTACCTATATGTGGATTCATATTACATTGCGAAAAGTTCGATCAAATATTCCCAAGGTATTTATCAAAGTTCAATACGGGATCCATCTCATAAATCAATTTCAGACGAGACAAAAGGAATAAGCACTCTCTTGTTTGTTTCAGTATTTTCCAAGCCAATCCCAGAGGCAACGCCGTTATTCTTGCGTGAATTTTCAGTCGAAATCTGAGCACTCTTGTTCTGACAATCTGTTTAGATGTGATATGATGGCAATAAAAAAAAAAAAAAAAGTATAAGCGCTATTAAACTATTTCTTTTGGACACAGAATATGTTTGGGGAAGAAATGAGTTGTTCCATATGAGCTCCGGTAGTTATTTCTTATGTGGGAGCAACTCTGCTCTGCAACACGGTTTATCAAAGGAGGCTTTGTGTCCGGGCGAGGCCAGCTTTCCACTCAAATCATTTCATTAAATTCCACTGGATCACACACTTCCAGGTTCCCTCCCTGAAATACGGCCTCCAATTCTTAAAAAACCCACAGAGGTGGCAGAGAGGGCAGGCTAAAAATAACACGGGCTGACGTTGGTACGCCGTCTGCAGGGGTTCCTACCTGAGCATTCAGCATCTTTTGATAGTGGGCTGTCTATCACAAATCAGTTCATTGTTGGCCCATTATTAGTACCTTTTCACAGAATCTAGAGAGGAGCGTAACTGTCGCTGTAGCTTGTAATACACCGAGTCTGTATTTATAATAAACATTCCAAAGAGTATCTGTCACTGACATCTCCTCCAAAAGTACTCAGGAAAAAAATTTCCAAGGAAACACCTTCTCTTTTCTGTGTCACCCAGAGACTGGTATTGGTTATGACAACAATGATATCCACCCCTAACTTATCACAGGCCACAGTGCACAGGAAACGCTTCCTGCACATTAATCAGTGGAGTTCATTCTTTCCACACTCCTATGAATTACGTGCTCTTCTTCCCATTTTCCAGACAAAGAAACTGAGGCTCGGGCAGGCTCTAAGTCCTTTACTCAAGAGCAGAAAGTAAGAGGCAGGGCCAGCGTTGCCACAAAGCTCTCTCAGACCATGAATCGGGGGGTCGTCCCGAACCTCTCCTCCAAGCCTCACTCTGGTTAACGTTCTGTGTCTGATTCTCACTCCATTCATTACTGCGATTCTCAATAAAACCCAGTTCTCCATGTGGAATACTCATCCACGTCCAGCCCAATTTGCTACTGGATTTCAATGTTATTTCATATGAAAACAATCAATAACAGAAAGGGCCTGGATCTGGTTTCAAAAAACATAATTTGAAAGGAATTCGCTCTGAAAGCTCTGAGCAGTGGTCTCCGACCAGCGCCCTGGAAGGGTTCTCGGCACCTCCTCTCTCCGCTGGGTGCCTCCCTCCATCTCGAAACACACGTCTGGCTCCTCCTGCTCCGACACAGAAACAGCGACCCAGTGTCCAAGGCTGGGCTTCGAAGAGGCACTTTGTTTTTGTAGGTGTTCAAGGATTTAGAATCAAAGGAGCAGAATTATTAAAATTAATCCAATTTTCTTTCATTTATTTTGTTAGCTCATACCTCTAAAAGATATATTTTGGAAGGCACCGTTCAACCCAACCATTTACAAATCAAAGCTTTCTTTGGAATCCCGGGGACCCAGCCGGAGCGAGCCGGGGACACTGCCAGCCCTGAGCCCTCTCCCCTGGAAGGAACCTGGAGTGTGTGCTCACATTTAATTACAGTGTCAAAAATCTAACTTCAATGGCTTTAATCAACTGCCAAAACTATGAGTCTTTTTGGCTTGAATTTCTATAAACACAGGATAAATTCAAATATGTCACAAAGTGGCGGCAATGCGTTGACCGCTGGACTGGGAGTTACGCAACATCTTGCCGGGAGCGAAGTTGGTGCCTTTGTTTGCAAGACTCTGGCTGATCGTTTCCAGTGATCAATCTACAGAACCGGCCGGAGCTCAGTGCTGTGCCCGCCCTGGGACCCTCGGCCTCGGCCATGCTCGCCGCAGAGCCTGTACGGAGCGGCGCCGACCCTTCCTGCTCCAGTCCCGAGCAGGCATGTTTCAAATATACCAAGCCAAAGGACCCTCGGACACAAAACGTCCCACGATTAGAAACTCCAGAAGATGGGAGAGGTGTTAACAGGCTAGGTCTTCTTCAGCGCGGAGGAGACAGAAACCGCCGGACTGTGGAAGTCCCTGAAAGCAAAGGATGAAGCGGCCTTTATTTTGAAAACATTTAAAAGTCTGCAAGCAGACATGTCCCAGTTCAACCTGAGCACTTCTGAAAATAAATTCTGGAGTGCTCCTACAGAATTCTCCAGCCTCCTCTGCTTAAAATTCTTCCTCAAGAAAGCAGAATCAAAAAAAACAACCACCACCAAAAAAAAAACCACCTGCCTTGGACAGAAAAAGCAAGCAAGCAGAGAGCTGGTACTAAACACAAGCTCATGCGCACTCCACACAGGGAGACCCACGGACACCAGTGAAGAGCCCACTGCAGAAGGTACACGAGCTGCTTCTGACACTCGGCCGCTCATGTAAGGAGGGGAGGTTGATGCAGAATTAATAGCGTGTGTCATTGCAGAAAGAGATCAGAAAATGAATGTTAAAAACTGGAAAGGAAATTTATTTCAGACAGTCCAGGAAAATGTGTAGAGACAACCTCAGGAGATTCTCAAGACCCGTCTTTCTGGTGTGAAGCGAAGGTCACGGGCGTGGAAGGGACGCGGCTCACACCTCCTCCCGGCACCGCCCCGACAGCAGTCTTCCCTCAGGCCCCTGCCCATGCTCCCCATGAAAGGACACCGGCACACCCAGGTGTTCCCTGCCTCGAACAGACTGGTGTCTCCGCAGCTGCCCAAACCCAGGTGCGCCTCCGACCCGTTCACCCAAGGGCCAGCTGGCCAATGTCTCACCTGGATGCCCACTGGCACTTCCAAAATCCAGTGCGAAGCTCTACTCGACACCTTCCCCCATGTCCTCTCGCCCGCTCAGTCACCTGAGTCAAGATACAGGAGATCTCGCTGCTGCCTCCCCGCCATGAGTGAACCCCGAAACCTGCCATCCTTTCCCCCACGCTGTCGTGTAACTGCCGTGAGCTTCGTCGGCGTTGCTGGGGCCAGAGACGCATGCTGCCATCCGTGGGAAACTGCTCTCTGCCTCCCATCCGCCTGCGGGACTGGCCAGAGAGTGTGAAGTCTCAGGCTTCAGCTGAGACACGAGTCTGGGACATGGACAGTGGACGGAACCACGTGAGCCCAGGGCGGTCACAGCAAACCCCCCAGCTCGTTTTTGGCAGCGAGGTTAGCAGTGATACATCAGGAATCCATCTTTTTAACATAACAGTGTTCGGACTCTCGTGGGGAAATAACTCCAGGGTGGGGTGGGGATGCCAAGGGAGCGAGAAAAAGAGCAGAAGGAAGAAATAGGGGGATGTGGACGGTTAGACACGCAGATGCTGTGGGTGAGGACGTGCTGAGGAAGCTCAGAAGGAGCCGCTCTCGCCCCGGGGGTGGCTGGAGGCAGGGAATGGGAGCCTGGGAGAGCCACATAATCCACGCGTGGGCCAAACACAGAAGCGCAGCCCAGAGCCAGAGGGACTGGGAGAAACATGTCATCTCCACTCTGCACCTGTCTCTCTACCCAACAACTCAATTTCTACCATTTCATGCGAGCTACGTTAGACAGACCTACTGTAACAGTAAATATAATGTCTGTTACAATGAAGAACTGCACTCCCTAAAAAAGTCCAAGTCAGATTGTGAGAATATATTAGAGTCTATGTCTTTTTTTTTTTTTTATCCTCACCCAAGGACACTTTTCCATTTTTTGTTCAGATAGAGTGGGAGGGAGAGAGAGGAAGAGAAGGAGAGGGAGAAACATCGATGTGAAAGGGACACATGGAGTGGCTGCCACCCGCACGACCCAACCAGGGCCAGGGACTAACTGCAACCGAGGTACATGCCCTTAGTGGGAATTGAACCCGGGTCTCTCAGGACCGCAGGCCGACGCTCTAACCGCTGAGCCAAATCAGCCAGGGCGTAGAGTCTATGTCTTTGAAGACTAGGTCATGATAGAAGATATTCATGATTTTATTAATTAACAAATAGAGCCGTTAATAAGACTCTAAGTAAAATATTTTCAACTTCAGTAACTTAAATCATTTTAATTTGGTATATAAATGTATGTTATATGTACATATAAATATATATAGTTTTTATTTATTTTTAATCTTCATCGGAGGATATTTTTCCATTGACTTTTAGATAGAGTGGGAGGGACGGAGGGACGGAGGGAGGTAAGGTGGCAGGCAGAGAGAGAGAAACATCGATGTGAGAGAGACACATCAATTGGTTGCCTTCCACATGAGCCCAATTGGGGATGGGGATCAAACCTGCAACCAAGGTACATGCCCTTGACCAGGAATTTAACCCATGACTCTTCAGTCTGCAGACCAACACTCTAAACACTGAGCCAAACCAGCCAGGGCTAAACGCATATACTTTAATTAAAATACATTTATATTAACTAGAAGACTAAGACCTAAGATTATCAATGATGTTATTTCCAAGTGATGTGGCTAAGGAAGGTGTTGTTTTCTTTAGCTAACTATTTACTACAATGTCTATCATTATTAACTTTGTAATGAAAATCTTATTTTTTAATAAAATAGGATAAAAAGCACAGGTATACAAATATTATTAGGACATATGAAAGTACAAAATCAAGTAGCAGAATTGGGAAATTAGGTTGCGAATTCCGTCTGAGCATAGCCACAGCGTTTGGGAGAAGTCCTACTTCTAAGCATCTTAGACAAAGTCATGTGGGAAGGGAAAACGGACACATTGCTCACCACCTACCAGAAGCCCACCAGTTCATAGGGAGAGTCTACCGATCCGCATCTTCCGACCTGAGAGTAATTTCCAGGGAGAGACACTGGGCAACAAAACGAGGGACACCCTTGAGAGGACTCCTCTGAGCTGCCCACGAGCTGCAGACAGGCCCACCCGCACTGGCCCTGGGGGAGATTCAAGGACACAGGTGGAACTGAAGTTGTGAGAAGAAAACTCCACCCGAACTGGGGACAAGAACGTGACCTCGTCCTGCAAGGTCCAAGCTACTCAAAGTGTGGTCCCCTGCAGCCCTGCTCCCACTTTATGAGACATCCCCACTCCCTCCCCTAGGACTCCTGGTCCTCTCTGCTAGGTGTCCTGCGCCCCACTTATCGCCTTCGACGCATCCCACACATTTCACTCGGCGACCCTGGTGACTGTCTCTCCCACAAGGCGGCAGGTTCTCCGGGGACCGGGGCTCCTTCGCTCAGCTCCCCGCTCTAACCCAGCCAAGAACACCGCCCGGGACACCACACACGATCGAATGGAAAGTGCCGAATAACTCACCTCCTAATCATTACTAGAAAATTAGGTCACTTCCAATATCTCAAGATTAAGACCAAAGTTCTTTTAAATTTTTTAAATTTATCTTTATTGTTGAAAGTATTATGGATGTTCCCCCTCTTTTTAAACCTGTCCAATTATTTGCTTAGGGGAAAAAAAAATCCTAGAAATACTATTAAGTCAAAGGATAGGAAGGTTTTCAAGTTTCTAATTAATGATCCAAATGCGTGCCTCACACTGCATTATCAAGCTCACAATTTATAAGTTGTTTTCAGAGACACTGCCGCATTTAAATCACCCCTGTAATTCAACCGTAGTTAATGGTATTGAGATTCATCCCAAAATACAACAGCCATTCTTGAGGTCAGGTACGCATTTGAAACACCCTCCTCTGAAGCTCACTGAGGAGGAATCGGAGGCTGAGTTTTGATCCAACACGGACCTGAAATTTGGTTCTCAGAGTCCAGCTGGTGTGTGTCCAGTGGTTGAGTGTTGAACCATGAACCAAGAGGTCGCCGGTTCAATTCCCAGTCAGGACACATGCCCAGGTTATGGGCCTGATCCTTAGTCGGGGGCATGCAGGAAGCAACCAATCGATGTTCTGTCTCATCAATGTTTCCATCTCTCTCTCTCTTCCTCTCCCTTCCTCTCTCTCTCAAAATCAATAAAGGAAAAATAAAATAAAAAAAACAAATTTAGTTCTCAGATGCAAACCTTAATAGCATGCTTTCAACCCATCCTATGGGGATGGTTTCCAAGGAGTTAAGCACTTTTACAAGATTTGGGGCCAATTAAAATGTGGTTTAAAAATTCTGAACTAAAAAAAACTTTCCAGGGCTCTTTCGTGGCTTAATATAATGAACCACGCGTCCCCGGAGGCGTGACAGGTCGCGGGGAGAATCCGGCGGTCAGGGCTGCGTCGCCGTCCTCTGCGCTACACCGACCAGGTGGCCGACCAGCCTGCGGAGCTCGGCTCAGGGATTCCCAGTGAGATCTTCAGCGGCTCAAGTGTGTGTTGTGTGCTTAGGACACAAGTTACTAAGACATTCAGTGTGCTTAAAATTGTAATGAACTTCTCAGTAACCTTCTTCCTATTTATTTTCTTTGTTATTTTTTAAGTGTTTAAGCGTGATGAATTTCTCAGTGACCTTCTGCACACTCGGGAAGATTCCCAGCCCTTGCAGTTATGTGAGACCATGTGACAGACCTGCGGAAAAAAGAGGAAGCTGTCCCTGGGGTCCGGGGTGTCATATGCGATGGGGTGGGCGGTGTGTGCTAGGGTGGCCAGAGGCCGTGTGTTGATACGACAGTGTCCTACAGGCCGGAGCTCTGTCAGCCGGGGTGGCGAAGGGGCAGTACACGAAACCAACCAGCTGGGTAAGCCCCTGGGATCTGGAGTTCCCTGTCCCCACAGAATGACGTGGATGACACAATTCCTCAGCGCTCCACTACTGGGCGGCCGGTTTCCCCGGGGTTTCTTGCACTTCTGATAGGACGGGCCAAACCAGGAACCTGTCCGCCACACTCTTCACTCCTCGGGACCAGAGCGCCACGCGGCCGGTGGCACCACAGTCTGCGGGCTCAGGGGAGCACTTCAACGGACCACGAGAAGTCGCTCACGGAGCCTGGGTGGCTCCTGCCCCTTCTCCTTGTCGCTCACCCACTGCACCCAGGGCATGCTGCTGCCCCAAGGGGATGGTCACTATGTGCAATGTGAACGCCACAGGCGAAGACACGGCAGAGTTAAGGTCAACAGGCCTCTGATGTCCGACAAAGACATTCTGAAAAGAAGTATCCACTCCCAGGAGAAGAGGAACGACTCCTCCTGGGCAGCGTGCTCGGGGCTGCTCTCTGGGGTGTCTTCTGGGCAGGGAGCTGACGAGGTGAGGGAGGGGCCCTGAGGTGGAAATGAGCTTGGAATGTTCCAGAACCAGCAGGGGCCAGTGTGTCTGCAGCAGAGTGAGCTGGTGGTGCTGGGAGGCAGGTGACCGTGTAGGGCACGGGGACGTGGGAAGAGCTGGGACGTACGATCATGTTTAGCAGGGCAGTGACGTCGGATGAGGTGCACTCTGAGGGAAACACTCTGGCTTCTGCCGAGAGGGGCCCTGAGTGGGGATGAGAAGTTGCTTCCTTATCCCAGAGAATGACCTAGTGACTTGAATTAAGATGCCGGTGGTGGGGGAGGTGATGAGTGGGTACCGTGGGATATATTTTGAAGGCAGAGCCTACACAAGTTGTTGATGGATTGGATAAGAGAGTTAAATGAGCCCGGCAGGTGTGGCTCCGTGGTTGAGTGTCGACCCATGCACTGAGAGGTCACGGGTTCGATTCCCAGTCAGGGCACATGCCCCGGTTGTGGGCCTGATCCCCAGTGGGGGGCATGCAGGAGGCAGCCAATCGATGTTCTCTCATCAATGTTTCTATCTCTCTCCCTCTCCCTTCCTCTCTCTCTAAAATCAATAAAGAAAAAAACTATTTAAAAAAGAGAGATAAGTGATGATACCAAGGTTTTAGGCCTAAACAACCGGTTGAATGGTCACCCCATTGCTAAGATGGGTAATACTAGGAAAGGAGGTTAACTATATGAAGTTCAACAGAATATCAAATTAGAATCAAGTATCTATTGTACCGATATGTATCTTTACTCCTCCTGTCAAGACACACATCATCACATTAGGTCCTTTCTGATAGTCCTGATATAGACAGAGACATACAAAGGCATAAAATACAGACGTAGCCACCTTTTTACGAAAAGTCAGGTCATTACCATTTTGGTACTCATCCTTTCATAACTCTCTCCAAACGTAAAAAGACACATACGTATAACTTTACAGCTATGGATCCCATGTCATGCATGTCTTTTTCATTTCGAGCAGCATATTCTATCATTCTTGTTTCTGGAGGGTTGGGTCCCAGATTGGTTTTTAACTTTATCCTTTTTATTTTTGTGAACTGTTGACACTTTTCAAGTGAGCAAATAATTATTTAGATAACCACACATTTACAAAAGGCAGAGGTTCTCCAGTAAACTCTTCTCATGGGGCAAAGAAAAGTTAGTGAAGTCAGAACAGGAAACACTGGGCTCTGGTTACACATCGTATGGGACTCAAAGAGAGCGCCCCCCCCCCCCCCACAGTGCAAGAAACCCGACACTCCGTCGCCCGAATCAACCCTGAAATAGCGTGTTGACTTCTGGCTGCAGCCTGACCCGCACAGAGTGAAAGGACAGCAGTGCACAGATGTGAGCTTGGGGGTCACCCACGGCAGGGCAGCCAGGGCGCATCCTCGTCGGAAGTAAAACCCTGGAAAGACCCGAGGAGGAAACGAGGGGAATTGCCTGGGAAAGACAGGAAGGAGGGTGAGGCATGAAATAGAAACAGTCAGATCAGGTGAGGGAGGCATGAGGGTGTTGTCCTCAGATACTTGCAATGTTCCATTTGGAAAAGGGATCTCCTTATTCGTTCTGGCTTGCCTGT
This sequence comes from Molossus molossus, assembly GCF_014108415.1. Classification (NCBI taxonomy): domain Eukaryota; kingdom Metazoa; phylum Chordata; class Mammalia; order Chiroptera; family Molossidae; genus Molossus; species Molossus molossus. The sequence goes on along the minus strand of NW_023425388.1, from coordinate 9,633,159 downwards.
AGTTCCAGAGGGTCTCTCCAAGACTAAGGGGGACCTTTTCAGGAAGGCCAAAGACCCCTCAAGTGGAAGAAAGGGGCAAGGGAAGGCCGCGTGACCATCTGTCAGGGACCCGTGGACGAGACTCGTTAACTGGGGGAGGCACAGGCAGGGACAGCTCAGCTGCTGGGCGCCGGCCATCTGCGTTGTGGGTCCTAGAGAGGAGGGGACAGCTCCACTCCCCTGAAGCTCGTGGCTGAGGAGGTGGAGGAGGCTGGAAAGCAAGCTTCTTCTAGACCGTGAATCAGTTCCAGAGGCTCCACTGTATAGTCTGCAAGAGTCTAGAAGGAATGTTGAAAATGCGAAGACTTTGCAAGAGAAAATGGTCTTCAAGGCCCTTTCAAGGTTTCCCACCTAGGATTTCGTAGTTATTCCTAAACATGAAAAGCCCCATCTCCGAAGAATGCTCATGTATTAAACAGATCCACGGAGTTTCCCCCAGGGCAGCGGCTCAACGACAGCCCGCGGACACTCACACCCCAGGAACACCACCGGCCCACGGACACGAGCATCAATAACGGCCCGGCACGGAGTAGAACTGTGTCCCTGGGCGGCGGGCAGGGAGTGGGCTTCCAGTCGCCCTTCCTTCACCCGGGGACGCGGAGGCAGCGCCCCAGCCCGTGCCGCTCCCAGGACCGTCGGGAAGCTGGAACCGCCTCCCTCACACATCTGGTGACCAGTGGTGTAGACTCCCCATGAAAGAGATGTCAAAGGCGTCATTATTCAAAGTGACCCTCCCTCGAGTGGGATAATCAGAAACAGCTCACAAATAAAATCAGACTCTTCGTCTTCCCTAGGTAACCTCCCACGCCTGGTGACATCACCCGACATGTGGCGACACCATTTTTCCAGGGCCTTTTTTTTTTTTTTTTTATTCTCCAAAAGTGGAATGTGGCTGAAGGCTAAAATTACCACTTAAAACAAGACTGAGCCCTCCTTGACTCTGGACGAGGGGTCCGGGTGCAGAGCTACCACCCTGGGACTTGCCAGGGTGACGTCCTCCGCTGCGTGTGGCCTGTGCTCGCCCGGGTCACTGGCCGGGCCTTCCCAGCAACCCCAGCGAACAGAGACGCCACTCCTCGCTGTCCTCCGAATCTGGCTTGGATTTATCAAGTCCACTGCTATTTTATATGTAGCACAGAGGCGAGCGAATCTCGAGAGATTAAAAACCATGTTCTTGTGGTGGTTTTTTTTTTTTTTTTCCTCCAAAGCTGCACGTTGGAATCCAGTTAGAAACATCATGGCACGTGGACAAAACGAGAACAGGCAGAGCCGGGGGAACGTCCAGAGCCCTCCTGAGACCTCGGTGTCGCTGCGAGGGTGCCTGGTTCCAGTCACAGCCATGTCCCAGGAGCTCAGGGGACCTCGTCCCACGGGGCCCCAGTGCGCTGAACACACAGAACCGGGTCCGGGCGACGCGTCCCCGAGTCCTGCTCCCGCTGAGACAGCGGCGCGGCCAAGTCAGCTCGTTTACCAAGAAACCCACGTAAGAAAGTGAGAGTATTCCGGGGTTCCTCTTTGCCTCTCCAGCTGTGTCCACGTAAGAACCCATATTTTGTAGGCTGCTCTTGGGATAACAGTGGGTCACAGAGAGGAGAGAAGAGAGAGAGAGAGAGAGAGAGAGAGAGAGAGAGAGAGAGAGAGAACGCGCGCGCTCGATCCCTGTTCAGACCATCAGATGACAAGGGGAAGACCTCCCCCCCCACTGGTCACAGATACAGACAAAGCCCACGATGATGGCACACTTGGAAGTCTTTGACAAGATAAACCGTTAGCATCAGTCAAAAGTGCTCATTTCAGGCTTTGAGCTGCAGGGGAAACAATACTGATTGTTCCTCCCTACCAGACAAAGACACAACAGCTCGACACAGAGGGTACTTAGGGCGAAGTGTTTGCGGGCTTCCGTGTCAAGGGATGGAAAGAAATTTCCAAAGTCACTACTAAAGGTGATTTCATAAAACGGAAAGAAGCCTGGACACCTGTGTGGTCCGTTATCTGAAACAGGCGGCTCTCTGCTGAGGGAGGCCGAGCGGGGCGTCACCTGGAAGGCTGGTAGCCGGAGACGCTCCCGAGGGAGGGAGGGAGGAAAACAGCTAAAGGCAAAGATTCCGACTTCAGTCCCAAGCGGGACGTGCTCAGGCTGGGAACAGCACCCCAGTCACCTGAGGTGCTGGAGAAAACAGGGCTTGGAGGACACTGCTTTCAGCATTCCCCCGGCCCCCCCAACTCCAAATTCCTGGAATCCGATCGTCTCTGTGGACAGAAGGAACTGTCACCTGACGTTTGCACTGGTGACTGATGCATGAGACAGACTCAAAAGAAACACAAAGAAAGTGAATAATAAAATTACACCGATTGCCCCCAATAAGCCCCTTCGTGCTGTATCTGTTGTCAACTTACTTTAAAGATATTTTTGGTAAAAATGACTTAGTAAGCTCCAGTTTCCCGAGGGCACTACCTCTTTTTCATCTGTGTTCCCTGAACCTGGAAGTCAGCAAAATGCTTGTTGGACGGAGATGAAGTCAAGTGCTTTGAGATTTCAGGTTTCTAAATTAAAGAACACACACACACACACACACACACGAGTCCTCTTTTTGAATAAGAGTTATTAGAACCCAGGGCTAATTCCCAAGCGAGGCTGCAGATCACCTTTTCTAGCCTGGCCTTCTGAGACGCATTTCTGAGTCAGGAGATCAGCTCTGCTCCTATGAAGAAGTCAAACCCGTTAAAAGTGCAACTCTTCCTAGTTTCGCTTCTTTGTGCAAACTCAAAGAAGCCTCACATAAATGATCAAAGACTTTTCAGTGCTTCTTCCAAATGCACATACCGGCAAAGCTGCCACACTTCAATACTTTTCAATGAATCTTCTCAAATGAAGGGTTTGAAGATGCTTGCCAGTGGAACGTCCTGCCTCACAGCTATAATATTCTTTTAAAAGGCATTCAGTTTAAATTAATATATTTGGCCAGACAACTGCATTAAAATTCTTGTTATTTTTTCTGTTATAATGGTAGCCTGTGGTATGACTAGTCTTCTTCAAGAATCTGTGGAGTTATTGCTTCTCTCTTGCCTGGGGAACATCATGTGTTTTTCATTTGAGTGTGCTACATTGCAATAGCTCATTAAAACAAACAGGCTAAACGAAAGCCTTCATATCAAGCCACAAAGGGCGTAAACTCACTTAGAAAGTTTCAGAGCCTCATAACTCATTGCAAACTGCTCTTATCCCAGCTGCTCAACTGATATTTAACTCTGCTGGATGATGTCACAGTATCCATGCTCTTAAAATTGCCTGCCTTCGGCAAGGATATACTTTTTCTCATGCAGTAAGCCAGGGGAGTTTCGGTAGTAAACAGAGCCATTTTTCCCCTAACGCGACGCACATTACCCTGACACACACACACACACACACACACACACACACACACTCTCTCTCTCTCTCTCTCTCTCTCTCTCTTCACTTTCACTTGCACTGCAACAAAGAGTCATAGTACATTATGTGCAGATAAACCCTTATAACCTGCCTCCCCTGCTGGACAGCTCCACTCACGTATTTCCCGAGACAGACCACGCTCACGGGTCCCTTCTGATCTTCATTCTCTGCCTACAATCTGTGGCCGACTTACCTACTAGTCTTACATTTGGCATGGGCCTGTCAGTCATTGTTGACAGAAAACCCACTGGTGATTTTTTTAAACAACCTCTATTTTTTTTTTTTTTTTTGAGGGTCTGGGAGAGGAGGCAGTTTGGAGTGTCTCATCAAAGTTGCTACTGCCAAAAACAACTCTGATCCAAAGTCACACATAAGAAGCCTCCAACTTCAAAACACAGTCCGTTTTGAAGAACTATTTCTTCAAAGTCACCATATGACTGAAGCAACTGACACTCAATAGCTTTGTTCATTATTATTAAAGAAAGCTTTGCACCTCCCAGCCATAAGAATGGCTACTACAGTCCGGCCAGTGTAGCGCAGTGGTTGAGTGTCGACCCATGCACCAAGAGGTCGTCAGTTCGATTCCCGGTCAGGGCACATGCCCAGGTTGTGGGCCCGATCCCCAGTGGGGGGCGTGCAGGAGGCGGCTAATCAATGTTCTCTCTCATTGATGTTTCTATCTCTCTCTCCCTCTCTCTCTAAAAGCAATAAAGAAAAAAATTTTTTTTAAAAAAAAGAAGAAGAATGGCTACTACAAAATCAAAACAAAAACAGACAATGACAGCCCTGGCCGGTTTGGCTCAGCGGTTAGAGCGTCAGCCTGTGGACTGGAGAGTCCCGGGCTCGGTTCCCGCTAAGGGCACGTACTTCAGTTGCAGTTTGCCCCCGGCCCTGGTTGGGGTCATGTGGGTGGCGACCATTCGATGTGTCTCTCTCACATCAATGTTTCGCTCTCGCTCTCACTCTCTCTCCCTCCCTCTCCCCCCCCCCCCCCCACTCTGTCTGAAGATAAATGTAAAAGTGTCCTCAGGTGAGGATGAAAGAAAACAAAACAAAAAAACAGAAAACGACACGCGGCGAGGGTGTGGAGAAACTGGAACCCTGTGCACTGCTGGAGGGACCGCTGCTGTGGAAAACAGCTCCCCAAACAATTAAACATAGCATTAGCCTGTCACCCAGCAGTCCTACTTCTGGGTGTACACCCCCAAACTGACAGCAAGATCTTGAAGAGATTTTCACACACCCGTGTTCACAGGATCATTGTTTTCAACAGCCAAAAGGTGGGAGCAACCCAAGTGCCCATCAACACTGTGGACGACGGAATATTGTTGAGCCTTGAAAAGGAAGGAAATTCTGACACATGCCACAACATGGAGAAACCCTGAGGACTTTAGGCACAAAAAGACAAATACTGCTATGATTCCACTTCTATGCGGCATGAGAAATAGCCAAATTCATAGAGACAGAAAGTGGAATGTAGTTGCCACAGGCTGGGGAGAGGATGGAATGTAACATTATTGATTAATGGGTATAGAGTTTCGCTTTCGTAAGAAAGTTCTGAAGATTGTTGGCAGAACAGTGTGAAGGTGTTTAACATTACTGAACTGGACACTTAAAAATGTTAAGATGCCCTGGCCGGTGTGGCCCAGTTGGTCGGGCGTCGTCCCATGCACTGAGAAGTCGCCCATTCCATTCCTGGTCAGGTACGTGCCTGGGCTGTGGGCTCGATCCCCAGTAGGGGGCGTGCAGGAGGCAGCCCATCAATGGTTCTCTCTCACATCTGTTTCTCTCTCTCCCTCTCCCTGTCTCTCTTCCTCTCTCTCTAAACATCCATTAAAACCCTTTTTAAAAAATGGTTAAAATGGTAAATTTTATGTGATGTGTATTTTACCACAATTAAAAATAAAAGCGAAATTAAAAACAAATGATCATTTTAGCACCTATTACAGACGAACAACATTTGCTATCTTACACTAGTGACTATCTCATGATTTTCAAAGCACCGTTTCCTCATTCCCTCATTCATTCTTTCAGATAGTAGGTATTTAGGTAACTCGCAATGTATACACCCATGAGCTGAGCAACCTGGACGACCCAAAGATGAACCGTGGGGTACCCTCCACTCAAAAACCTTGCAGCGACGTAAATGTTGGTAATAAAAGTAGGATGTGTTCACTGCTGGAAGCTGCTATGTTTCCTAGATTTTCCATTTAATCGCAATTTCAAATATTCTGCCGCGTTGGCCCCATGAATTCACTTACATTTACAAGTTTAAGTGCTTGATTTTGGTATAGCCTCTGTTTTCATAAGAGCGACACAGATAAAATGCTATGGAATTTCATGGGTGGAAGAAACTTCCTGTTAAATCCACATCTTCAACCAATAAGAAAACACAATTATTGTTGTTGTTAGTCTTCACCCAAGGATTTTTTTTCCCATTGATTTTCAGATAGAGTAAAAGGGAAAGAGGGAGAGACATCAATACGAGAGAGACATATCGATTGGTTGCCTCCTGCACGAGCCTGACCAGAGACAGAGATCAAACCTGCAACCCAGGTATATGCCCTTGACTGAGAATCGAACCCAAGACACTTCAGTCTGAGGACCGACCGACGATCTAACCACTTAGACACACCGGCCAGGGGCACAATTTCTTTTTTGGAATCAACACTATCTTCTTGGTGCTTTTTCACATCTCACCCTGTCTGGTTCTCCGCCCTGCCCAAGCGAGCATCCCTGGACCAACCCTAGGTCGTCCTACGTGATGACCAGCATCACGGGCCTGAGCTAGCCGCTCCCTCTGCGCCCTGGCGGATGGCGCTCACAAGGGGACTCCCATCAGACCAGGACTGAAAACCTGCTGGTATGTCAGCTGGTAGACCCTAAGGTTGTCGCCAACCAAACCTGCCCACACACAGGCGCCGTGGGAGCCACCAGGGCCGTAAAACAGTAGCCCCACCCAGGGCCAAACTGGAAATCCGGTCACACAACACCTAGGGTGAGCCAGTCCGCAGAAAATGACCCGCTTCCGAAACAGCCGCTCTCTCCCAGGCCTGAAACACCCTTTCTTCTTACCTCCCCTGGGGACTCCTCTCCAGCCTTCCAGACCAGACCTAGCCTCACCTCCCAAGAAAAACCTTTCCCTGGAAGGTCACCCCTCTGCTGTGCCCCCTAGCATTGTGTGCCCTCTGATAAGCAACCTGTTTGCACAGCTGTACCCGCCGTTACACTCGGAGGCAACAGGCCGCAGTTTTGAATGTTCAGAACCAAAGAGCCGAGGCACTGTGCGAGGTGGATGGAAGAACGCCTGGACCCCAGGCAATGGGGGTCTCATTTCAAAATGCTGGAGAAGAATCATGCAATTAGCCCTGACCGGTTTGGTTCAGTGGCTAGCACGTCGGCCCACGAACCAAAGAGTCACAGGTTCGATTCCGGCCAAGGGCATGTATCTCCGTTGCGGTTTGTCCCAACCCTGGTTGGGGTTGGGTGGGAGGCAACCAGTCGATGTGTCTCTCTCACGTGGATGTTTCTCTCTCTCCCTCCCACTCTACTTAAAGTCAATGGAGAAATACCCTCAGGTGAGGATTAAAACAAACAAAAGAATCACACAATTAGTCGTGACCAAACTATACTTACAAAATGACAAACTGATTTGGTTGAAAGTATGTCAGTCCCGAAATTTCTTTTTGCAAGTTAAGTCTTTGCTTAACAACAACAAAAGCATTGATAAATTGAACATGGGCATTTTTTGTTGTTGTTATTAAAACCTCAGGATTCAGTACTACGGGAGGAGAACAGAATTAAAGGGATGCTTGAATATTCCTGGGTCTAGTCGGTTCTCTTTCCCTCCCAGCCCCTGGACGACGGAGACAGAAATGTGTGCGCAGTGCCCCAGTGACCTAACAAGAAGTGGACACCCAACCAGACACTTCAGTTGACACTCGAGCTGCAGCGGAGAGGCACTGTCTGGGGCGGCACCAGGTTTCGGGGACAGTGTCCAGCCGGAGCTGGTCCAGGACTAACTGGCTAAGGCAGTGACCCAGTCTGTCCACTTCCATGGTTTCAATGTCGTTGTGCAAATTCAACACGGACCACGCTCTCTGCTTTCCGCCACGTGCACTGGCCGGGAGACTGGGGTCAGATGTCCTGGGTTTGTGGTTGTGACCTAGCACGCGAAGAAGCTCTTGGTGTGGCTCTCGTCCAAGCTCCACAGTTGACTAAGGTGACCACCAGGACGGCCGCTACAGTCTGAGACTCACTGTCTATTCTGTGAACCGAGAAGGAGGGTCGCTCAGCAGCAGGGGCTGCCCGGTCCCTGCAGGACAACCGGGAGGCCGGGCGGCGGATCCGCCTTCCTGGGCAGCAGTGAGGGGGATGCTCGCCTCCGCTCTCGGACCTCAGGTGTCTCACTCAGGAACGAGAGGGGACAACGCGCCTACGACTTCACTAGCCGGCTGTGAGGTCGGGAGCTGGCCTATTGGCACAGGCAGGTGCATCACGAAGTTGGGGCTCCCCTAACGTGGTCGTGATGGTTCTCGTTCTCCACCAACACTGAGCTCAGTGAACGCTCCTGAGCCCACAGAGCACGCGACCGAGGCAGGCCGAGACCAGCACTGTCCTACGGCAGCCACGGCCACACGTGGCCACGGACCCCCTGGGAGGTCCACACTGGCAGGTGGCGAGTGTGACACGCACCCTGGATTTTGAAGACTTAGCACAAACAGAGAAAGTATAATATCTCATTCATCATTTTTATATTGATTACGTACTAAAAAGATTCTATTTTGGATATAATGGACTTTCCAGGCAGATACTTTTTAAAAAACCTAAAGAAAATATATGATTAAAATTACTTTCACCTATTTTTTTTTCTTTTCTACCTTTCCTTTTTCAGTGTGACTACTAGAAAATGTGAAATGCTTATGTGGCTGGCATCCCATTTCTGGTGGGCAGGGCTGCTTCTAGAAATAACTTCTGAGTTATTTTTAAGCAGGGGAGAACAGAAAGAAATCAATGAACGAAGACAAAACGTGAAGAACTGGAGACGTTTACAACTCATTACGGGGTTTCCTGGCAAGGTGACTGGGGCACCTCCCGCCCCGCAGCTGCTGACAGCTGGCTGGCCCGGTCCTGCAGAGGCTTCCCGGCCCACAGCACGGCCCTGGGGACAGCACGGCCCTGGGGACGTGAGCACCTGCCCCGAGCCCGGGGGGCGTCCTGGGGCCGGTGTGTCTCCAGAGTTCTTCCCGCTCTAGATCCTGTGCGCAAAGATAACACCTCAAGCGCCTGCTTTTCAAACATCGTTCGAAATTATTTCGTTTCCTATTGCCATTTCTTAATTGAGGTAAAATTCACATAACATGACAAAACCATTTTATTTATTTATTTTTTAATCCTCACCCAATGATATTTTCCTACTGACTTTCAGGTAGAGTGGGAGAGGGAGGGAGAGAGGGAGAGAGGGAGGGAGGGAGGGATGGAGGGAGGGAGAGAGAGAGAGAAACATCGAAGTGAGAGAGACACACTGATTGGTTACCTCCGTCTGACCCCAACCAGGGCCGGGGATTGAACCACAACCCAGGTACCTGCCCTTGACCAAAATTAAACCCGTGACTCTCTGGTCCGAGGGACGATGCTCTAACCGCTGAGCCAAACTGGCCAGGGCAACAAAATCATTTTCAAGTGAATGAGTCAGCAGCATGAACACATTCACCATGTTTTGTGACCACACCTCAATCTAGTTCCAGAACCTTCTCGTCACCCCAAAAGGAAACCGGTGCCCATTAAGCAGTCACTTCCTGTTCCCCTCCCTCCAACCCTATGTTCTGTGCATAACTGAGCTGCCCTTACCTAGAAGTTAAAATTTAAATAAAAGTGTGAGTCAACTATAAGCCCCAGGTGAGCGAATCTTTTGCTCGGTCTCAATGTCCTGACGCAGACCTGTTCACGAGACGCTACGGGAGACATGACAAGAACACACCCGCCTCTCTCCATTGCGTGGACAGAAACACCCTCCACGGGGTGAGGCCCACCAGGCTCAGGTCCCATGATCATCGTCAGGCTCAAGTGCCCCGACACGTGGACACACAGAGACCCCGCCTTCCAGAGCTTTCTATCACCCTGGAGGTCTCCGTCTAACCCGTCCTGGGAGAAGGCTCTGCTTCTAGTGTAAACCTTCTCCTGCCCTCCATGAATATTTGCTACAGGTCAGCTGACGCACCCACCCCCAGGCTGGAAGTGCAGACACTTCTGTGGGGACCATGGTGGGCGGCTCACTGGTGAGGATGAAGGAGGCCGCTGCAGAGGGCCGGCTCTGGGACCACACCAGGGGCCCACACCACCAAGGCAGTGCGTTCAAAGCAGCAGCCGGCCGCCCAGGCTCTGCGCTCGCGACCTTACCTGAGCTCCCCCTGCAGCACCTCGGGCTTGTGAGAGGACCGGGGCGGCGGGGACCCTCGCACACCTGCACCCTCACTTCCCTGGACACAACCGTGCGTGGAAAGCACCCCGAGAGCCTCGCTTGCCTTCCCAGGCGAGGCTCGAGAAGGCTGCCGTTCCATCTGGATGAAAGATGCCATCCAATTATAAATTCTTATTACTCTTTTTATTGCCTTGTAAGACTTCTGATGCTGGCTTTCACATGCCCATATGTTTCTGTTTAAGGCGCTTCATTCAAATCAAATTTGCAGAAAAGGCCAGATTACCCAACCACAATGACCCGAGTAAGAATCCCCTCAATCATTTTGGTAATCCACATCAATTCGGAGCGTGAAGGTGGGTCACCTGTGCTTGGTCTCCTGTTCCACCTGACGTCAGATCGCACACGCTCCTGCACCCCGTGTAATCACGGAGGGCCCGGTTTTGTGCCACAGACTGCCATTCGCTGAGCTATAACACAAGCCTGAAATGGCTGACACATCACTGATAGCATCCGAGAAAGCAATCCCAACATGAATTTTAAGGTGGTAAGCCGGGCTTAAGCAGAATCTTGAACAATTTAAAATTTACTTCTCGAATCACTGAGATTAAAACACCATCCAACTTTTTTCCCAATGAGAAGTTTTACTTCAAACTGACTTAAAATCTACATTGAATAACATATATAATTTGTGACATACTTAACAACAAAACTTTAGCAACTCAAGTAGAACTCATGTCACCCGTCTTAAAAATAGATCATCTAAAAATAGTAATCACTTCAAAGTAAAAATACTGTACACTCCTAGTGTGCTCTCTTCATTTATGTATCCATCAAGATGCCCTGTGATTTTTCAACAGAAATTACTCAAATTACTGGCTTTTCTTTGTGGGTATTTTCTAATGGCTTGTTTATGGATTCTACTGATAGGTCTGTCATGATTCTCCACAGGCTAAAAGATGTTTTCAGGACAATGACTTCATCACCATGACAGGCATAACTGTGTTTATACCAACTGGGTTTAGAGGGTCTTCAAAACATGGCTTTAAAATCTCAGTTATTATGTAGCTTAATGTGTTCCTGATGTTTCTGGAGTAACACATTTCTAAAAATAGAGAAGTCGCCTTGGAGAAGGAAGATGAACTGGCTGTCTGGTGCGTCTCAGGCATGGCTAATTCCCATGCTGCAGGGCAACGCGTTCTTCCTGACGCCCAGGCCGTGAGCACCAACGGGGTGATCAAACAAACACAGTGACGCAAGGAATGAAAGAATAGTTCGTGAAGAAGAAAAAGTATCTGCAGGAGCCTAAGAAAGTGCCTATTTTAGCAAATGTACTGTTACCCGTTTAAAACTGTTACAAATGTTTAGCCCTGGTCGGTTTGGCTCAGCGGTTAGAGCGTCGGCCTGCGGTCTGGAGAGACCCGGGTTCGGTTCCCGCTAAGGGCACGTACCTCGGTTGCAGTTTGTCCCCGGCCCTGGTTGGTCGTGCGGGTGGCAGCCACTCGATGTGTCCCTTTCACATCGATGTTTCTCTCTCTCTCTCCCTTCCTCTCTCTCCCTCCCACTCTATCTGTACAAAAAATGGAAAAATATCTCCGGGTGAGGATAAAAAAAAAAATAAATAAAAAATAAAACTGTTACAAATGTTTAAATGTGTTTTTGCTGCCTGAGATTCTTAGGATGAAAGTCCTCAAGTAGAACTTATCTAACATGTGGCCAGAGAGTCTCTATCTGAACTTCCAGTGATGGAAATTGTGTCCTGAAAACTTAGTCCCTGGCCAGGTGGCTCAGTTGGTTGGAGCGCTGACCCGGTCAGGGCGTGTATGGAAGGCAACCAACCGATGTATCTCTCTCACATTGATGTGTCTCTCGCTCTCTCCCTCTCTAAAATCCACAAAAAGCAACAAACAAACAAAAAAACTTATTCTCACCCTGGCTGGTTTGGCTCAGCAGTTAGAGCATCAGCCCTCAGACAAATGAGTCACAGGTTCATTTCCAATCAAGGGCATGTACCTGGGTTGCGGTTCATCCCTGGCCGTGGTCGGGTTGTGCGGGAGGCAACCAGTTGATGTGGCTCCCTCACATCGATGTTTCTCTCTGTCTCTCTCTCTGTCCCTCCCACTCTTTCTAATGATAAATAGAAAAATATCCTCGGGTGAGAAATAAAAAAAAAAAAAAAACTTATTCTCCCTGCTGGGTGGCCAGTTGGAGACACGTGCTCCGTGGAGCTGAGATCACTTTTCTGTAGGTGTCCCCATGAAGGCAGGTGTGCTCTCGTCTGGATTTATGTAGAACAAGTGTAATCTGACTTAAACACTGTACCATCTAAGATGTTCATCCTGCTCCCCAAAGCCTTCTAATCTGCAGACCAAACATCCCTAAAAATTTCCTTTGGATGGTGTGACTCCAGGCCCTGACCCCCGGTCATATTCCTGCCGTCACCTTCTAGTCCCCAGTATCTCTCCTGATGCATCCGCTCCGTATGCAGAGGTGAGGAAAAGAGGCGATTACACCGAAGTATCAGTGGAGATTATTTCCAGGTAGAATTGTGGACCACTGGTATTTTCCTCTTAATGCTTCCCTGTGTTTTCCCGGTTTTCCACAGTGGGCACATGGGCGGCCAGCCAGGCTGGTCCATGCCCGCCACTCACCGACGGCCGAGCACCCGCCCTGTGCCAGGAACGGCTGGGGTGAGCAGTAAGAGAGGAGGTCAAAGCAGTGATGGGGTCAGATGGCGCAGGGCCCCGTGGGCTGCTGGGGAGACTTGAGCCTTTACGCTCAGTGGGGTGGAAGGCACTGAAGGCTTGCAGCAGCAGGGACAAGGTCTGACGATATTCCACTAGGTCCCTGCAGTTGCCTGTGGAGAGCAGACCCGCAGCAGATTGGAGCAGAAAGGAGGCCGGTAAGGAGAACCGTCCCGGACCACAGGCGCGGTGGTGGCGGCTGGGCCGGAAAGACGGCTCCGGAGCAGCGGCCGCTCTCTGGATCTCCACGGCTCAGCCAACAGCATGCGTGGAGGAAACAGAGTTAAAAGAAATGTCTGGAACTAAACCCGACACTCTGAATGTGGTCTGACCGAGGCAGAAGAACGACACGATTTACATTTCCTTTCCCAGGGTATCCTATTCTCACACACACAGAAACCCCGAGACGGGCCAACCAGACATGAGGAGGAGGATTAAACAAGGTACACAGCCCATGCGGGAGTCGGCCCGATGGGGATAAAACAACCTCTCACTGAAATCCCTCCCCCTAACCACAGCCTCCTCTCCTCCCACCCTGCCCTGGCCCTCACTCTTCCTGAAACTCCTGTCTGCTTGTTGAGGCCCCTCTTCCTGGACTAGTCTCTATTTTCCCAGACCCTTTATCAACTCATGGTTTCACGTACTGCCTGTGATCTCATTATCCACGTACTCTACCCTGAAATCTCTCATCTCCTTACTAGAGGGTGGGCACGCTCCGCCCCCCTCCTCTTTCCTTGTCCCAGAAACTCACCTTGCTGGGGAAACGTACAACTATAAAGGTTGGGTCTACCACCAGCCCCATCATTTTTAAAACTCATTTGAAATTTACTCCCACTCCTTAACTTTATTTATTTCTAATTTGCTTCCTATGTAATATCCAACAGAGCCACTAGAAACCTTCTATGTTCCTGCCCCTTATCCCAAACCCATCTCACTACTATACTCACCAAGGATGGATGATAGTGTTTTTATTCTGTTGAGAAGAGTCAACCCACAAAATGTAAGTTCTTTTGCCTTTCACTCTCGAGAATTCTCAATAGCTTCGCCCCTCTCGTTCGCTGTTCTCGTGACTCAAGAGATGTACTTTTCCAAACGTAACACCGCCATCTGTGCCTCAAAACAGACCCTGCCAAAGCTGGCCAGCACACTGTCCCACCCACTGTCTTGTCCCTCTTGTGTTTCCCGTGCTTCTTCCTGCAATGGGCATGTCCCCCATGCAGGAGAAATTCCTTCTATCCTAGAACAAATAATCCAAAGCATCTCTTGACTCCCCCTAAGCCAACATCCAATATCTCACTTTCCCTGTGTCAACAAAGACGAACCGAGCCAGTAAGGGGCTATAATTCCAAGACACAGAGACAAACGTAATACAGCCCTGTCTTTGCCACCATCTTTCTCCAAAGACCAGTCAACACATCTTGTCATTTGCCCACTTTCTCCTCAGTTACTTGCAAGATGGTTTCTAGTGAAGTCCCCTGCGATGTGACCACACCCCGGCCCAAGTGAAACTCTCCTTGACAGGTGACCCTCAAAACCCTCCAGATCCACACTGTCTCCTTGGCTCCAGCCCACTTCCTGCCAGACATCTCTACTCAACTCTGCCCGGCCAAAGGTCGGAATCCGCATTCTCCAAACTGCTCCTCCCTTCTCCTTCCATCCACCTCCATCCTTCTCTTCCTCATGAACCTTCTTATTCCTGGAAATGGCTCTCCGGTCTCCCAGGCCTCCAGGCCCCGCCTTCGGGCGGCGTCCGCCACTCCCTCACCCTGGCCCCCACACCCAGTTTTACAGGAGTCTGGTCTAGCTCCTTATCGCCACCCCCATGGTCTGTCTTCATGCCCACACCTTGTCCCTCGGTCTGTACATTCATCTTTCTTTTACCCCAGATGAGAGTGGCCACCTACCCTCTTCAAGTCCCACAGATGCTTTGATTTTTTTCTTCTGTCACCACATTTATAGAACTTTCTGTGCTCTGCCTGACCTTCTCCTACTCACTTGGAGGGTTCCCGTCCCAGGGGCCCCGTTCTGTCCCTGTTCCGTCTGCACAGAGCCATGACACCACGCGGGAAGGGCCGTCCTGGGCCTCTTCCAGTCCCTGAGTGTCGAATGGGGTCCAGACATGTCTGGTGCCTGGCAGAAGGAACCAGTGATGACTTCTCTCTTGTTTGTGGGTGGCCATATGAAGGGGTTCTCAACCCAGCTGACAACCATTAAGAATAATACTGCCATTGAGGTCTGGAAGGTGACTTGCCCTGCCTGCAGGCATTCTGCCTGTCTGCGGAATTGCTTCTTGTAATTTCCTTTGAGTTCCTAGGGTGTTGGGAGAAGACGGAGTCTAAGAAATGACTCCCAGGGAGTTTCCCGTGGGCAGTGGCCTACGCAGCCCTGGACAGCTTCTGAGGCAGCTCACAGGGTGAAATGAAAGACCTGGATTTTCTGCCATGGCTGGACCCCAAAGGTCCTGCTTTGGCATCGATCCCCAGCTTCCCACGTATGAGGCTGTGGGTTTATTCTTGCCGGAATATTTGGAACCAGGCTAGTGACAAAAGAGGCTGCGTTCTGCGCTGCGGAAGATCTGCAGAACTGACAAGGGTACGTGGCCGACTGCGTGTGACATGTCCAACCGTCTGTCTAGTCACGGGCATGACGAGGCCAGTAAGCGCATTCCCATGAGACAGGTGGGACAGATGCCACATGGGCACCTGGAAGGGTTGTCCTAACAGTAAACCAAAGGAAAGCAAAGGTGAGATTTTCGCCATTACAGACGGCACACATCTACAACCAAACACGTGTCCCCGTCTATTGGCGTTTAGGCTCCCCCAGCCTAGACCGTCAACAGGCATTTTTGTGGTTCTGCTGTCAAGAATCACCAACACACACACACACAGGGATGCACGGTGTGGTGACTGCTGGGGATGGTTTCACATTTATGACTTCTTTAGTTGTATGACAGGACAATGTCCTGGGAGATGACCGTTTCCAAACAGATGCTTATTTTACGCGCATGTATTTATTTTCAAGAGGAAAGGAAAATACCAGCAGGAACTCGGGACTGAGTGCCTCTGTCCACAGAGTGTTTCAGCCTGGACGTCTCAGTCCTTGGCGTGAAGCAAAGACCGCGCTCTGTGGCTTCATCCGGTGGTGCAAACCCAGGGCAGGGAGCGCGAGGGACGGCGAGGCAGGGCGTCTCGGGGGCCAGTGCGAGCTCATGCTGGCTCCGTGACCAGCCCTGGTAACGATGAAAAAATGAGAAATCTGAGACTCTCTCTATTTTTAGTTGTTAATATATGCAGTCCTGAAGACTTTATTTAAAGCCAAAGAAAATATTTCCATATTGAATTTCAACGGTACAATATGCTGTTTGAGAAGAGAATGCAGAGGCCCGGGACACAAAGCTCTCTGAAGCTGCCTGGTCTCCCTTGGGGTTCACTCCGACGGGGGCTCCTTCAGGCTCCACGAGAGACAGCAGGAAGCCCTGGGTCAGGTGCTGTGAGGGACGAGCCCCCCGCTCCCATGGCCACACTGGGCGTCGGGGAGCTCTGAGGACCAGTGACCAAGGACATACCAGCGTGAGAAAAAGCTAATGTGTCTAAAGAGATGGTTCGATGTATAACAACTCAGAAGTCCTCGGACTGGAACCAAAGAGAACAACGGAGTGATCATTTCAATGTAAAAGCCCTTCAAGGGGCAGATGACATCCTAACCACATGCGGGAAACAAAATGTTTCAGGGACACTTTCCCTGGATCCCCCAGAGCCTCTCAGAATGTTCTAAGATTGTCTGTGGGGTGCCGGCCCCGTGACGACACATGCCCCCCCACACACACACCTGCACACTCATCTTTCTTCTTGGCTCCTAAAGACACAGGATGAACTGAAATTGGGGGCTCGGGCAGTTTTTCCTCGTATGTCAACAAGTGAACAAAACTGAACGTCCTGTATGGTCTGGAACTACCTTCTCACTTCACGTACACTGCCGGCAACAGGCTTCTTAGTTCCATTTTACCGTTTTTGTTTCTTCTTTCTTTGAACTGTGGGAGGATGTCAAGTTCCGGAGTTTTGGTCTCCGACTTTCGGCAAAAGCCCTCGTTGTAACCAGAGGTACCAGACTCCAGGACGGCCGTAGGGCTGCCCCCAGCCCGCCTGGTGAACTCAGCCCCTCGTCGATTTCGAGGGTGCAGGGGGAGGAGAAGGGTCACAGGTGGGAGAGGGGACAGACCACACCCTCCTCCACACGGAGGTTTCTCAGCCTCACAGGTCCCAGCCCAGGGAGGGAAGAAGCCTTCGATTGAATAGGAAACTGAAGTTTGTTTTAAGAATTAGCTGGACTTCTCAATACCAGAAAATGAATGCGTGCTGAACAATCATAAGGGACCGTAAACACTAAGCATGGACCGGGGGCACCACTGGAGAGTGACGTGAGCTCCTCTCGGCAGCCGGGGAGGAGCGGAGAGAGTGCGGCAGGTTCCGCGCACTGTACCGAGTCCGGCTCCTTCCATAACGGTCACATGTGTGCTGTGACGGCAACCACCGTGTCGGTAACGGTTTTAAATTTCATTCTTCTAGAAGGAGGAAGCCATAATCCCTTCCATCTCCATCCTACTGGGCCTTCTGGTCTTCCATAGGCGTTCAGATACTTCGGCCAAAGGCAAAGACCCTGGAGCGAGCCCCAGCCGGGCACCGCGGCCCTCGCCCAGGCTCTGGGGCTGGGGAAGCGCAGACACACGGGGCGAGCGGGGCTGGGCGCTGGCGAAGGCGCACCTCCCGAACGGCCTTCCCTGGGGCTGCTGCCTGCTCCATCAGACGTCAATAGGGGGGCTTTGTGTGAGCCAGGGGCAAGGACAGAAGACGCCTCCCAGAGATCCTCCCCACACAGGGGGACGGGAAACAACGTGACCGGTTCCAACGAGCAAACCCGAACCGCTGCGGCACACACGACAGGAAGGACGTCGCAAGGGCCCTGTCTGTAGACTGTGCGAGGACCATCGGGAGAAAGGGGTGGACCGTGCCTTTCATCCAGAGGAAGGGACACACAGAAAAGGATGGTGGAACCGCTGCCCCCTCATCAGGACAGGAAGAGACGGAAGCGCTAGGGGAGGAGACCGGTGACAGTCCGTCTCCTTGGCTGCCCGGCCACCAGGGCACGAGGCGCTGTGGGGACCCCACAGTGGGGGGAATCCCCAGCTCTGAAGCCACGGCCCAGAGGGCAGCCTGCAGGGAAAACCCCTGGGAGTGTTCTCCCCCAATTGTTTTCTGGTCTCTAATCTCCAAGCTCTGGTGGGAGCAGAAGCCGCAGCAGGGGCACGGCGGGAGCATGGCTGAGCTGGCTCCTGGCGCCCCACCAGGGGCCTTCCTGCTTCCTAGCACAGTACTGGGCAGGGGTACAGTCCTGCTCAAACACCAGACCGGAGGCACCGCCCAGGCCCAGGCGCAGCGAGCGGGAGCCCGGACGACGGACTCGCACACTGAGGGGCAAAGGCGGACGTACGAGGAACATGATTGGAGTGTCTAGACTTGGGATCCGACTAATCGACAACAGACTTAACCAAAATCCCTAAGAGACATTCAATGTCAACCTCCAATAACGCAAGAGGCAGCTAGTATGGCAAACAGAGTACAAAATTGTGTAGCCAGAGGCCTAAATCTCAGAAACATCCGAACAGGATGAGTAGGGTTTTTTCCGTGCTCCTCTATTCTCTGTAAGATCCTAGTTTTCCATCGTGGCTCACTGAGGGTGGTGGGGCCACCCCACAGCCGAGCGCCCCGATCCGAGGGCAGCCGAGCAGAGGCCGTGTTCCGAGCTGTGAACCTCACGTGAGCTCATGAGCACAGGGCATTACTGCTGAGGAGCGAGCCCTTCAGACGGCTAATCTGCCCCCTGCCCTCCCCCATGGAAAACGAAGGACAGGGCAACAGTGTGACGCAAATGAGGCCCCTGCTGGACTTCTGAACGGAGCCAGCTCCATCCTGTCCGTGCTTCCGCAGGTGTTCACGGCAACCCGGAGGTGTCCCACTCAGCTCCCCCTTCAGAGAGAATTCAGATTAACTGCACAGCCTCCAGCCGCCCAGGGCTCGGGCTCTGCCTCATCCCAGACACCCCAACCAACAACTGAACACAGCAGGGCTGGGGGAGCCCAGCCATGTGTCCCCAGAGTTCCCTGGTGGGATGGTCATACGGTCAATCTGTACCCAGTCTGGGGCTCTCTCTGCCCGATCCTGCTTCACCCCCATTTTATCGTCCTTCACAGGACCCCCCACCCCCCAACAAACTCCTTGCATTCTTAATTCTGTCTCAACATCTGCTTCCCTGGGAACTCAGCTAACACAAAGCTGCTAAAACCAACCCCGGTGAAAAGTGACTTGCCATGCCCAGTGTGCAGACGGACTTTCTGGAAAATAAAATCTCATAGGATTCGAGTTGCCACAATGTTATTTGGCCATTTCAAAGGAAATGAGCAAGCATCATAAATCTTCATCTTTAGTGAGTGAACTGGTCGAAATGCTATTATTGTCGTAATGACGCAAAACAGGATTGTATGTAACACATTACCTTTTACATTTTCAGGCAAATATAAAGCCTTCGTTGATGTAAAAATAATAGCAGACACTTATTAAACCCTTCCACTGATTTATATCGTGCATTAATATCAATCAAGAGATTTTTCTAAGACATCTATGTTTAATACCGTAAAATGTGTTTAAAAAAGAGCGTGGAAGCAGAATGCCGAGTGGAAAACACCGACGAAGACAAGCCCTGAATAATCTCACCTGTGTGTGGAACCTGAACACCAGACTCTGGAAGCAGAGAGGAGAATGGAGGTGGGCGGTGGGTGGGGAAACGGGGAGGTTCTGGTCAGAGGTACAATCTCAGTGACAAGAGGAAGAAGTCCTGGGCAGTACGGCACAGCATGGGGACCACAGTTAATAACACCGAATTGTATAGCTGCAAGTTGCTAAAAGAGTCCATTTAAGCACATGTATTAAAACTTTGATTTCCTCCTGTTTAAAAAAAAAAAAAGTCCATTTTAAATGTTTTCATCACAAAAAAATATAAACTGATAATTAATGTGAGGTGATGGAGATGTTAACTAACCCTACTGTGGTAATTAATCACTTCCCCAAATATCCATGTGTCAAATCATGTACACTGGGCACGCACACAATGTAAAATACCAATTCTATCTCAATAAACCTGGGGCGACATGGGGGGGACCAAAACCCCATGTGTCATTTCCTAATTCAGAACCACATTTCTGGTCTTTTGTTTTGTTTTGTTTTGTTTTTGTTAATCCTCACCTAAAGAATTGATTTTTAGCTAGAGTGGAAGGGAGGGAGGGAGAGAGAGAAACATCAGTGTGAGAGAGACACATCGACTGACTGCCTCCTGCACGACCCCAACCAGGGCCGGGGATCGAACCAGCAACCCTTGGGAATCGAACCTGTGACCCCTAGGTCGGCAGGTCGGTGCTCTAACTGCTGAGCCAAAGCAGCCAGGGCCAGAGTCACATTTCTTCACCAGGTTAAGTCTTATCTCACAAAAGATTTGTTGTTTGTTTTTAATTTCACTTTTGAGGCACCAAGTCATAGGCCTTTTTAAGTCTTTTGATTGGCTATCTGTAAATTTTCCATTCCTAAAGATTAAGAAATAAGAACCGAAGTACATTGTTTAAATTATTCATAAGATACAAACATCTCTCTTTGGCTCTGTTTTCTTTCCTGATATCTTTGTTCATTGCGAATCTTGTCTATTTGATGAATAATTCTTGCAGGACAACCTCCCCTGAGGGCCAAACAGAAAGGCTGCCCGTCCCCGCTCACCCCCCCTGCAGGCTCTGCACTGAGCAATGAAATAGGTGCATGTACACAACCCTGTCTTCAAACAACAATGAAAAGTAGCTATTTGAATTGGAGGCTTCTCCCAACAACGTAAGTCGTGAAAAGTTTGACTTTTTACTTTTACATTACGCACAAACTTTTGATTGGTGACCATCAAGCTTCAAGACAAAGGTTTTAAACATAGCCCATTTTCAACTTGGGTTTTAAAACAAAGTGCCTAAGAATCACATGGTTACAGTTACATGTTTTGTCAGCCTCTAGCTCAGTTGGCTCAATAACACCACTATCGTAAAATTTTATGGGACTAATTTGGAGGTCCATATAAATGGGTGTTATTGTTTACTTTTGGATATTGATAATAGCAGCATATTAGCAGTAAATGTGCAATGCAAATGAACAGGACTTTCCAGAAAATCCACAAAGAATCACTGAGAAATTAATAGCCATGCTTCGGTGAAATTTGTTTACTTTTTTTAAAAGCACATTCTCAGAAGTAACATGTACTCTCAATTAAGCAAAACACAACTGGGATTTTAACTTAACCCTGGAATTTGATCTTTAAAATTAAAAAAAAAAAAAAAGAAAGAAAGAAAGAAAAGAAAAGAAAGAAAGAAAAAACTTTCTCTGCTATTTACAGTTCCTGCTTTGGATAAAGCCCAACATCTGGCCACCAGAGTCAGCAAAGCCAAGCCCATGGAGACACACGTGCGGTTTCATGCCTGCGAACCCACTGCTTCTGGGCACCGCCGTGGTGCCTCCCCACTCGCTTCTCCGGCAGTGTTGGCTCAGTGCACCCGGAGTAAGGCACCATCTACTTTATATCACAACCCGGTAGACACACACACACAGATAACAAAACCACTTTTCCAAAATAATACTTTTCCTTCCTACGTGGGATGCACCCTGATAGTTTCCATGCTGTCCCCTTCCGTGCCACTTCCTTCGGTGGTTGTTGGCCTTGACTCCCTCCCACAAGGGGGCCGTGACCCATAGTTTGAAAACCAGGACTTTCAGGCCTTGCTGGAGAGAGGCTGGTGTCTGGGCCGGCTCGGGGCTCATGTGAAGTGCAGACCCTCGGGCCACCCCAGGCCCCGGGCGGCTCGGGTCCACGCGGAAGCTCGGGAACCTTCCTCTAGCACACCCATCTGCAGAAGGAGGATCTGTCATCTGAACTGGATTTAGGTCAAGAATGTGCCTCGAAACAGTCTGTGCAAAGGATCTCTGTCATTCATCCCACTCACTTCCAGAAGCTGCACATTCTCCGGCAGGAGCTCCGTGCACATGGGAATGCCTTTCCAGTTTCATCAACCGCGTGTGCGGGGTTCCCATCACCAGCACGGGGCTCCAGCCTGGGACCCTAGGCCTTAGGGGATGCAATGGGGGGGGGTCAGTGAGAGGTGCTGAGTTGGCTGCAGTAGATCTGTGTGTTTTTTCTGGGGAGAAAATATATGGCATTCATCAAATATTTTTAGAGTTCCACGATTCGGAAAAGTCCAGATGAACTAGCGAGCTATGAAAAGACAGGATGCGTCTATACATGTGACTAGATCAGCGGTTCTCAACCTGTGGGGCGCGACCCCTTTGGGGGTCGAACGACCTTTTCACAGGGGTCGCCTAAGACCAACAGAAAACACATATTCCCGATGGTCTTAGGAACCGAGACACCGCTCCTCCGCCGTCTCCAGGCGGGTCCGCCCACGTGCAGATACGCCCACGTGCAGATACGCCCACACACAACACGAGGACCTGGATTAAAGGGCCGCGGATGAGGAAGGCTGAGAACCACTGGACTAAACGGAAGAGGCCAGTCTGACAAGGCTGCACCCTGCATGATTCCAACCCCATGACATCCTGGAGAAGGCAAACCAGGGAGCCGGCAGGAAGACCAGTGGTTGCCAGGGGCAGGGGAGGGGGAGGGAGGGATGCGGAGTGGAGCGCGGAGGATGCTCAGGGCAGGGTGACTACTCTGTGATGCTGCGGCGAGAGACGCACGTCGTCGTTACACGTTAGTCTAAACCCACAGGGTGCACAGACAGCGAGCCCGACTGCAAACTGCAGACTCCAGGTGATGATGACGTGTCAATGTCGGTTCATCAATCGTGAACAAGAGAACCGCCCTGGTGTGGATGTTGACAATGGGAGGCCGTGGGTGTGTGGGAACAGGGGGCCATATTACAGCTGCGTACTTTTCTGCTGTGAATCCGAAACTGCCCTGAAAAATAAACCACATACACGTGGACACTTTCTCTGCCGCCAGTGGGCTGTCGTACCTACCGAGGAGGAGAGGACTGTGTCAGCAGCAGGTGACGAGGGAAAGGGGCTGTCTGTCCAGGACAGGGCGAAGCCCGGGGTCGCCCTCACTTCCTTGTGGCACTTAATTCAGTCAACACAGACACGCGAAGTGTCTACTAGGCAGAGGTACCGCGAGAGAAACAGAAACGATCACATGATCCCGTTAGGTAATGTCTCATCTAGAGAAAACAGGCACAGAGGGACCATTCTGGGGGAAATACCCTCCTCTGTCGAGGCAAGGAGCCGAATGTCAAGAGGTGGCGGACGGGAGACCCTGCAGAGGAAAGAAGAGCAGGAAGAGAGGAGTTCATTCCCTGCGGGCGCAGAGGGAGGAGGCACGGAGACGGGGACACCAGCCGATCCAACCGTGACCCCTCTGGCTCACTGTCCCTGTGCTCACTGTCAGACATGCCGGTGATCCGGCCTTCCTGGGGGCACCAGCAGGAAGACAGCGGCCAGCTCAGGCTGGGCGCACGCTGCCCAGAAGGCAGAGCGCCAGAGGACGCAGCTGGGACGGTGCCCCAGCAGTGCTGCGCGACTTCCGTGCACGTGAAGGGCTTTACTGGTGGTTTTCAAAATAAAATATACTTGCTTTCATTTTAAACAGAAAAGCAGCCCCGCTGGTGTGGCTCAGTATTTGAGCACTGACCCCTGCACCAGAAGGTCGCTGGTTCGATTCCTGGTCAGGACACCTGCCCAGGTTGTGGGCCTGATCCCCAGTGAGGGGCCATGCGGGAAGCGGCCAGTCGATGTTCTCTCTCATCGATGTTTCTATCTCTCTTTCCCTCTCCCTTCCTCTCTCTCTAAAATCAATAAAGAAAAAATATTTTTTTTAAAAAAACAGAAAAATAGAAAAGAAAGTTCTAAGTGTAAAAGCTAAGAAAGATCACAGAGGAAAATATCTGAAAGTGAGGAAAAATAAAAATATTCACCTCGTGGGGGGAATCATGAAAATGAAAAGGAAGAATCAACATCAAAGAAACCTGTGTGACAAACATGGCATTGGGTTAACATCACCGGAATACCACTTATGTGCGTTGTCGAGAAAAGCACTGAACCTCCTGAGGGAGCCGCCTGCTCGCGCGGTCTGCGCTCCTCCTGGGTGTGGGGTCGAAGCCACTGCAGCGCCCCGTGCACCCCACGCACCTCGCTCCCGGGGGGCCCCCCACCCCGCCCCCACACCCTCTCATTCCTTCTCCACCTGCTCGCTCTGCCTGTCAGCCCTCAGCGGGTCCCTCCTCCTCTTCCCAACCTCCACGTGCTGAAAGGGCTCAAAGCTGAGCTTCAGGAAATTCAGGGCCGCCCTGTGTCTCGGAGGCGAAGTGACCTTGTCCCCTCACCCGGCCCCCACACGCGCTCATGGCTCAAAATGAAAATGACGCAACCAACGTAGATTACACTTCAGTGGGGCTGTTGAAAGATTTCAGTCAGATCGTGACACCCACTCCGCTTAAAACCCAATGGTGCCCCCGCCTCCCGACGTGCAGAGTAAAACATAAGTCCTCATCTCTGCCCATCAGAGCCTAACGGGTGACCTCGGGCTGCTCACCTCCTCTCCAACTCACATCCCGCCGCCTGCCCGCGCCCGTGCAGCCCCCACCTCCCCGCCCGCACACTGTTCCCTCTCCCTGGGACGCTCTTCCCCCAGACACGTGGCGCAGGCTCTCACCTCCTCCAGGTCCTGTCTGCACCCAGCTCCTCCCAACAACCTCCTAACCTCCCGCGTCAGCCGCACCCTCCCCTCTCCCCTCCATTCCCTCTCCGCGGCCTCACGCTGGCTGAGGCTCTGCTCTAGGGAATGCCGACCGGCACTGCGATGTGGATGTACACACGTGCTGTGATGCTGGTTTCACAGACAAATGCTGAGGCAGGTATATATTTGGGCAGATCCTATCTCAACCCCTAGAACGTACGCTTCGTGTAAGCAGGGGTCTCGCCTGTCTGGTTCCCGCCGTCTTCCCAGCCATGTTAGGGGGTTTCCTTGAAAGGGGAAGAAACATTTACAGAAGAAATAATGAAACTTACTGACAAGTGTATGAGGAGATGATCACTTGTGCAAGTTTCCAAATGAATTAATGTCTATTAATACTCCACTTTCCACCCTTCATGTCAGCAAAGGTTCGAAATTGCAATAGAGTCAGGCTGGTGTGGCTCAGTGGTTGAGCATCGACCCAGGCACCCAGAGGTCGCCGGTTCAATTCCCGGCCAGGGCACATGCCCAGGTTGTGGGCCCGATTCCCAGTGGGGGGCAGGCAGGAGACGGCCAATTGATGTTCTCTCTCATCGATGTTTCTCTCTCTCTCCCTCTCCCTTCCTCGCTCTCCCAAATCAATAAAGAAAAAAAAAGTTTTAATTGCAACAGAATGTGATAAAATGACGCCTTCAAGCACTTCTTGGAGAAGGACAGAAGGGCATCATTGGCTAGGGTGGCACTCGCATCAAGAACCGGTTTCCAATGTGCGTACTCCTGGAATGAATCGAGGTTCCCACGCGGAGGAGACAGACGGAGGACTGACCTGGAGGTGAGCTGAGAACATGCGGAGCAGGGTGGAGAAGCAGCTGGACGGAGGACAGAGACTCCTGTACCGGGACCAGAGGGAGAGGACACAGACCCGCATTTGCACCGGCTAGACTGACAAACCCCCAAGGGAAGGGGACTTGGGGGTGCAAATAAACCAAATAACTTATACGTATAGGTGCATAACCAATGGACACAGACAACACTGTGGGAAAAGGCAGGAGGGGGGCGGGACTGGGGAGGAGGGGGTCAATGGGGGGAAAATGAGGAACATCTTTAATACATTCAACAATAAAGATATAATTTAAAATAAAGAAAGAAAGAAAATGAAAACAAAACCCAATAATAATTTGACCAAACCAAAAGTTAATTAATGGAAGGAAAAACAATAAAATGGACATTGAAAAAAGTGTTATCAAATAATAAAAAGGAGACAATAAAAATAACATTTACAATAAGAAGAACATGTTTACATATTTAACAAAATATACTAGGCACAACTTTACAGCAATAAATTTGGAAATTTAGACACAAAGGTATATTTGTGAATGAAATACAAATGCCCAATAAACATATGAAAAGATGGAAAATAATAAAATAAAATAAAAAAAGAAAGGGTGCTGCAAATAAGCCAGGAAGTGAAGGTGAGAGAGAAAAGTTACAGCCATGCCCTACGTGTTAAACCAGAGTCACTGGGAGAGGTGCCATCGTGAGAAGGGGGGAGGGAATTACCAGAATGCTTTAAATGATGACGACGATGACAGCTAAACACTGTTATTTACTAGACGCTGTTCTAAGACCTTTGCAGGAATCCTCATCTGATCCTCCTACAACCCTGGGAGGTGAACACCGTTATCCTCATTTTACTGATAAGAGAACTGAGGCCCAAAGGGGCTCAGTAACTTGCCCACAATCTATCTGCAAACGTTATGCCTGGGACTGCAAAGCCCAAGTGTGGCTCCACAGCTGCCTGCCAACCCCCAACCCCCCCCCAGCGCCTGTCCCGGAGGGGAGGGGAGCCGTAAAGGAAACAGCTTTGTAGACGCTTGGACCTGGACCAATGAAGTAAGCCCTGTGCTGCGTGCACCAGAGCATCTCAAGACCCGAAGCATCACACAAAGGGGTGTGTGGTGCCTGACTGGTTGCTGAGCTGAAGGCACCTGTTCCCACATCCAGGTGAGGTGACTAACAGGCACCTAGAGAGATGAGGCTGGAGATCGGAGCCAGGGATAGCAGAGGCACCCCCCGTACAAAAGCAGTAACTGAAGCCATCGGGGTTTGGGATCAGAGGTAAAGAGGGTGCAAAGGGGAGAGGAGAGGGGGGAAATGAAACCGTGGAGAAGCCACAAGTAAGACGTGCACCACTCGTGAATAAGAACAGGCAGAAAGTTGGGTGTTCTCATCAGAAAGTGCACCTTTAGCGCCCTGAACTCACGCTACCCTGAGCTAGCCTCCGATGCATGCCGGCCGCACGCCACTGGTCCTGACGCTGGGTCTCACACCAGCATGAGGAGGCTCAAACCCCAGCTGCACAACGGGAGCCGTGCCCCCGACAGCGAGGCAGCCAGGCTGGTGGCTCGAACACGCTCCATGGCTGTGGGCTTCCCTGGGAAATTCCTGAGTCAACCCCCCACAGAAGCGATGAGTGCTACTTCTCCTCTGGACTCTGCCGCGCCCAGTCGCAGAGCCCGAAACAGGCTGATGTTGAGAAACCCAAGTCCAAACAGCGTTCTCACAACCCTTTCCGGTGGGACGAGGACACTCAGAGCAGCCGCACACAGCAGCCTCCAGGACGGACGGAAAAGACAAATCCGCTTATACACATCTCCCAGCGCGCTCAGGCTGCCTTACCAATTCATCGCTGTTCATTATCCAAGCAGGGTCCGCAGAAACACCTCAGGCACTTGTTAAAGTGCAGGTCCCTCAGCCCAAACTCACTGAAGGAGCAGCTTTGGGGGGAACCCAAGAATCTGCATTTTGAGCATCTCGCAGGGCCGTCTGAGAACCACCCCTGGAGGAAAGACCCTGGAGGGTTCCTAGGCCAACCACGCGCACCTTGAAGCCTTTCTCCTGGGAAGGGGTGTGACCCTCCTCTGACCCCAGTCCTGGCAAAGCTGGTGCCTCCCTGAACATACGAGTCACTGAATCTTAACAAGGAGGAGCGTGCAGCATGCCCGGGAGCAGGCCATTACCCCTCGACGCGGGCACCGTGGGCACAGCTCCGAGGGGCACAGGGAGGAGCGAGGAGGGACAGAGTGCATCGTCCGGCCTCAGCTCACCCCAAGATACATCCCTGCAGGCAAGGCTGCCAGACCTGAGAAGTCTCCACTGTTTCGCCGTACCAAATATTTCCATATTTTTAGACAGTATTATTTTTCTTATTATAAAAATAATACGCACTCATTGTAGAAATGTCAGCAAATTTTTCTGTTTAATTAAGGGCCGCTGCCCTGCGGAGAAACAAATACACAGCTATGAACAGCCACCAACTCGCCAGGCTTGTCGGGATACGCAAGCCCTGCTGGGATCTGATCAAAGCTGATTTATTAAGGGAAAATTAGGCAGCGTATCAAAGGCTTACATCATCTTCACAGTACATAGACTTTGGGGGAAAACGCCGTCTCTGGTCTCTGCTGAGTATATCCTCAAAGGATAAACTTTCTAACTTCCTGTGAAGCAAAGTGACTATAAATCAGATTTGCAAATACGTGCGAAATGCTTACTGCTCAATGGGCCTTTTGTCAGCCAGGTAGAAGCCAGGTAGTGAGACCCACCCTTCCCAAGGAGACGGGCCACGCGAGTCGGGCCACGCGAGACGGGCCAGGGGAGCGGGCCGAACCCGCTCTCGGATGCAGGCCGGGGCGCCCTCCCCAGGAGCTTGTGTTTGCGTGTTTTGTGTTGTGTTCCCTCCCACTCCTCGGCTGGGTTCTCATATGACCTTGGACTTAACGCTCTTTACAGCTCCTTCAAACCCCTTCTCCGAAACGCAAACAGCATGTAAGTTTAACATCTTTTTTTTCTTTTATCCTCACCCGAGGACATTTTTGCATTTCAGATAGAGTGGGAGGGAAAGAGGGAGGAAGAGAGAGAGAGAAACATGGATGTGAGAGAGACACATTGACTGGTTGCCACCCGCACAACCCCAACCGGAGCCCGGGACAAACTGCAACCGAGGTACGTGCCCTTAGCGGGAACCGAACCCAGGTCTCTCTGGTCTGCAGGCTGACATTCTCACCACTGAGCCAAACCAGCCAGGTCAAGTTTAACATCGTTTATAGTCAGAAAGACTTAGTGTTATTTCCAGAGCAGCAACTACAGAACCACGTGAGAAAGACATTCAGCAGTTTACTTCTTGCTAAGTACTGACCCTGTAGCTGTCCGGTTCTTTCCAGAATATTCCCTCCTCTCCCTTCTCCCCTTCTACTGCTATTACCTAAGAGTCTGCTAATGACACATATTTATAATATCACCATATATTATGCAATTGCTATAATACTTCATATTTGTTCTGGCAGAAAAGAACTTTGGTAAATTATGCGGAATACATTTCTTGAATGCAAAATGTCTCTTTGCCCCGGGTCAGCCTGTGGACAAGAATGTGAAAGACACAGGATCCTTGTGGCCGTCTCCCGCACACCTGCAATGTTAGGTCACTTCTGTGGAGAACTGAGGTCCTTTTCAGTAGGAATGAGTCAAAGACAAAATCACCCACTGTTTACATTAACACATCAAGTGGAACCACTCATGTGCCATTTATAAGACTTCTCCTCCCAGAAATAAAAGCTGCCCGTCCTCGACCCAGAACCAGAAACTTCTCGGCACACAGAACAGATCCCCCGAATCTGGTATTTTAAGGAAACTCAGAAAGGCAATCTGTTTTCCCAGCTTTGTTGTCGAGGACACCAATTTCATATACCAAAAAAAAAAAATCCCATGAATTTGACAGATTTACGAAGAAAACAAACATCTTTAACAGAGTTCGCTCTCCCTCAAAGCCAACATCGGCTACTAGGAACTGCGACTCTCGTCTGCCAACTCGTCTTCCCAGCACATACGAGCAATCTGAGTTGAAATTTATTTTTAAAAAACTCTCGAGGTTACCATTCTTCAAAATTATCCTTTGCTTCTAAGTATGCTGACCAATACGATGATGGTATGATAAATCCGAACTGAAAACACAGCTCATTCCCAAGATCAAATCAACACATGTTCAGAGATCACGACTCTCAGACCTGTCTAAGACTGTTTGCGCTACATGAATCCACTTTTAAAATTCTGCGATAATTCCTTGCCCGCTCTGTCTTGTCCTTCTGGTTGGTTGGGAACAACACGCCAATCAAAATGGATTTTGGTTGTTGACCCGCCTACTCTGAACTGTAGAAGATACTTCTTGTATCACCCTCCCCAGGAGTTTTCATCTGTATCCGACAGCTTCGTGGTCCACAGAGTCTTAAAGAAAAAAAGCCTTTCCCACCCACATCTGTGCGCAGCATGGGCTTACCAGATACGTTCCAGATATTTCTGAAGAAAACTTACATCCACAGTGACTTCACACTTGCACTTCTGTGGACATAACTGCCACACCCCAGTAAAATATCACACAGAAATCCACAACGGGAATCTGCTCCTCTCGACCCCTGCATGAAGTCCAGGATCCTCAACGCCCCTGGCACATCCCCTATGTCTGATATTTCATGAGCACCTGCAAAGTTCAAAGGCGGCACTGAAGCTCTTATTAATTCCAATTCCATTTTCCAAGAAATCAACTATGGACGAATGTAAGCTGCACATGGTCTAGGTCCATAGCACTCTCAAATATATTATTTTTAAAATGTGTGTGTGCGTGTGCGTGTGTGTGTGTGTGTGTGTGGTATTTTGGAGGGCATTTTATATGTTATCCTTTTAAAGAAGGTAAATTTTTCAATGCCATAAACCTTCCTTTCAATGACTGAGCCACTTTCCGTTCTCAATAAATGTTTCAGGCAAACAATATAAATTAGTAAAACTCTCTAGGCCACTCGGGGACAATGAATTACATGGGGAACACAAAGAACTGGCAACATAGTGAATGATTTGAGCCAGTGTAGACAGCTGACCCAAACAGTACAGGTGCAGACAGCCGACCTGGATAACGTCGCTCTGGCCTCCGCTTTCCCTGTGCCGGGTATTTGGGTCGAGTATATTCAAACCATCGCTGCGCTCCCTCCCTGTGGCTGCTGCCCCGTGTACGCGGGGTTGAAATGAAAGGGTTGGCTTCCTCCCGGGGGTTCGCCTTGGCACAGGCCTCACTCCCTCCCTCTCTCGCCTCCAGGGCCGTGGGGAAATGCTGTCAGGGAGCCACTGGGGCAGGTGTGACGCGACGAGCCGCTGACATGCTGACACGCCCGGATGAAACAACGCCGGGCACCGGAGACCCACGCAGCCGGCGTGCTGGACAAAACAACGCCGGGCACCGGAGACCCACACACCCGGTGTGCCTGGACAAAACAACACTGGGCACCGGAGACCCACACACCCGGTGTGCCCGGACAAAACAATGCTGGGCACCGGAGACCCACACACCCGGTGTGCCTGGACAAAACAACGCTGGGCACCGGAGACCCACACGCCCGGTGTGCCTGGACAAAACAATGCTGGGCACCAGAGACCCACACGCCCGGTGTGCCTGGATAAAACAATGCTGGGCACTGGAGACCCACGCACGTGACGTGCCCGGATAAAACAATGCTGGGCACTGGAGACCCATGCACCCAGTGTGCCTGGACAAAACAACGCCAGGCACCGGAGACCCACGTGCCCAGTGTGCCAGACAAAACAATGCTGGGCACCGGAGACCCACGCACATGGCATGCCCGGATAAAACAACGCTGGGCACTGGAGACCCACGCACTCAGCGTGCCCAGATGAAACAACGCTGGGCACTGGACACCCATGTGCCCGGCGTGCCCGGATGAAACAACGCTGGGCACCGGAGATCACGCACCTGGCGTGCCCAGATAAAACAACACTGAGTGCCGAAGACCCATGCGCCCGGTGTGCCCAGATGAAAAATGCTGAGCACCAAAGACCCACACACCCCTCTTCCTGCGACGCAGGCAGTGTACGGGAGGTGGAATGAAACAGAAGTCGGGACGTGGATGTGGTTTCCTACGTTAACTCAGAGGTCAGCAATCTTCTTCTGCAAAGGGCCAGACAGTAAATATTTTCAGCTTTTCGGGCCACGTGGTCTGTTGTAGCTACTCCACCCAGCCATGACAGCATGCCTCCCTGGACAGCAGTATATGAGTGACCCTGGCTGTGTCCCAGGAAAACTGTCCTTATGGAGCACGAAATCTACATTTCATTTCATTTACATGTGCTGTGAAATATTCTTCCCTTGATACTTTCAACCATTTCAAAATGTTAAAACCACGTTCTTAGCTCACGGGCTGTCTCAGACCGGTGGTGGGCACGGTGGGCTGTGCCCCGCATGGATGGCTGTGTGGGCAGGTACCCACGAAAACCCAGCCAGGGAGGAAGCCGGCAGTTTCCAGGCCCGGAGGGACCTACCTTGATATGAGCTGCTGGGTCTGGGACAGTCTGAATCATGTCCTCTAGAAGGCTGCTCGTTCAGCGTCCGTGCAGAACCGGAGACAGCTAGGACACAGAAAAGGGACAGAATGAACCAGAACAAACAACCATGTTTCTGTGTTTTCTTTCCCCAAAGGACTGAACACAATAAAGCAATGGTAAGAAAAACAAAAAATACACACAAACAAACAAAACAAAACACACACAGCTCCGCAGGAAACCTGTTTGCCCAAAGTAGCCTTTACGTCTGTGTGGTTCCTGAGCGACTAAGGAACCACGTCCCTTCTTTCAGGAATATCACTTACCTTTATCCCCAAAGACCCCAGCATGACAAGCCCCCCCAAACCCACGTCACATGCAGTTCATACACGTCATTTCACATGGACAGCATCTACGAAATATCCTTTGAAGGAGCAAGTCAGGCAGAAGAAATATGAGACATATCTCTCATATCGAGAAAACTGGACTTGGGAAGTTCCGACCCAAACCAGGGCCATCTCCGCACCTTCTCCAGCGTCAGCGTGAAGCCCTCCGCTGAGTGGCCGCGCACGCGGGCGAAGGACCCACACGCTCTTCCTCACCTAGCCCTGCCCACAGAGAGCTGGACTCCCACAGTCAGGGACGTGGCGACCAGGGGGGTCACGCCTGTGTGAGCATCACCTGGTTTCTGGGCAACACAGCCAGGATCCGGGTCGAGTGGCCCGACTCCAAGGCCCACAACACATTTTGGTTTAACGTAATCGATTTGGTCCTGTACTTCGAAGACACTTTAATTCACTTTAACATTTAATTTAAATGAAATTAAACTTAAAGGTGTTCATACTCTAGGGTTAAATACTTGATCCAATGTTCTCCTTTATTTAGATTATAAACCAATACATTTTCTTAAATTAATTATTTTTGTTACAGATGTTTCTCCTTTTTCCCCCACTGATTCCCCCTCCCCCTCCCTCCCTGCCCTGTCCCCAGTTTGTTGTCCATGTCCATTGTTCATGCATACATGCATGTAAGTTCTGTGGTTTATCTCTCCCCCACCACCCCCTCTTCTGGGGATTGTCAGTCTGTACCCCACTTCCACGTCTCTGGGACTACCCCATTCCTCAGACTGATGTTCATTATATTCTACAAATAAGTGAGATCATATGATTAAACGAATACATTCTGTATTGCCTGCCTGCCCCTCCCCATTCCCAGAGCTCCTCTCCACCCCCCCCTGCCCTCCACCCCCACAGGACCGACCCCTACAGACAGCCCCAATGGCCTGCTTGCCTGCCCCATCAGTGTGACACCATCCAGAGATCAGGGGATGGGAGGACAGGAGGGTAGGGGTATTTCTTCCCCTTCCCACCACCCACTGGAGGCTCCCTCCATATCTGGCCACACTTCCGGCCACAGCTGGGTTCTCTGGTGACGTCTCCCATCCTCGACCCTCCCCAGGGCTCCAGGCACCAGTCCCCACTCCCGCCAGCCTCTGGTTGTCTGCAGATCTTAGCCATCCCCTGACAACGGAAGTATCTTTCCTAATTTATACGTTTAGACGTTTAGGTGCCATCACTTTTTAGTCGACTGTCATTTGTTTTGTCTGTTTTCTTCTTCAAAAATCTGGCCCGTGACTCTACGTAGTCGTTAACCCCAAATAAAGAGAAAGACCCTGATTCCAGGACCATGGGCACAAAGCTGCCTTTGAAGTCTGCTGTTGGACACCCTGTGCCAGGGCTGTGCCCACGACTCACTGCAGCCCCGGCTGTCTGTCCTGCGCCCTCCTGGCCCTCCCCGCTGCACGCCACCCACTCCCAGCACCGACGGGGTGCCCCCGGGGAGGCGCGCCTCCACCCGCGTCGCATCTGCGTGCTCAGGGTCTGTCCCCTACAAGGGACCCATGCAGTCCTGCCAAGACCATGGCAAACTTGGAAACGTAGGCTTTCTTTTTTTACTGTAGCCAAGTTTCCTGATCTTGAAAAGCATAGTTTTTCCCCTACCCCTAACCTCTAAAGCAAGTCCTTTCGGGGACTTTACAAATGCACAAGGAAGGAGCACCGTTGAAATGGAACTGGGGGCACCAGCGAGAGAAAGGCGAAGAGAGGGTGGGGCCGGGCCAAAGGAGTCTCGCACAGGAGTTCTCTGACCCCCCACGATGGCCTCTTCAGGGAGCCGCTGGCACCCCAGGCAAACACCCCGCTGCTCCTGGGGTCATTCAGCCCAGCAAAGGTCCACCTTTAAGACTTCCTCCCCAAAGGGAGGCTCCCGGCTGCACAGCCCCGTGCTCAGGGACAGACTGTTCTTTCTAGACATTGCAGCCTCCTCTGGGATCGCCCACCCCACACAGTTCCTCCCCACACATGCTGGTGCTCACACCGCAGGCTGAGCTTGGCCTCGCCCCTCAATTCCTGGCTGATTTACAACTGCCTTTGATCCACAGAACACAGTGGAAGGGATGTTCCGGGGTTTTGAGCCCAGGCCTCAAAAGAACCAGAGGCTTCCCCTTCCTGCCTCTGAGAACCCAGGCCCCGTGGCCCGGGCAGCACAGCGACATGGCCAAGGCCCAGGGTGGGTGCCCAGCGGACGGCCAGCACCACGTGCCAGGCCTTCGACGGAGCCAACCGGAATGTCCAGAACGGTCGTCTCTCCAGTGGCCACAGCCCCGTGGACATCAGGAGAGCAGAACTGTCCGGCTGAGTCCAGCTGGCCCACGGAACCATGAGAAATAACACACTGGTCGTTGTTTTATGCTACTAGGGTGGGACAGTTGATGACACAAGAGACAACTGGAAGGCCCTGGGAGCGTCGCGATGGAGAGAGAGGGATGACAGGCCTGTGTGTTCCTGGCACACGAGGGCAGATCAAGCGATGCTGCGACGCCCCACTCCTCCCTGTACCCACGCCTCCGGCCACGTGCTGTGGTTCCTCTCCCTACAGAGGGAGAGTGTGTTTGCCGGCCCTTGTCTGGGGCGCTGACCATGTGACCGGCTGCGCCCGACAGAAGGTAGCCGAAGGGGACAGTGTGCCTGTTCCTCGCCCAGGTCTCAAGAGGCGTGAGGGAGTTCCGTGTGCAGCTCTGCCCTGGGAGCACGGCGTGGACGACGACAGGCCTGGGAGGAGAGCAGAGCCGTCCACCCGCCCAGCCAGCACCGCTCTGGATGGTCTGGTAGGTAACCGAGCCGTCCACCCACCCAGCCAGCACCGCTCTGGATGGTCTGGCAGGTAACCGAGCCGTCCACCCGCCCAGCCAGCACCGCTCTGGATGGTCTGGTAGGTAACCAAGCCGTCCACCCGCCCAGCCAGCACCGCTCTGGATGGTCTGGCAGGTAACCAAGCCGTCCACCCGCCCAGCCAGCACCGCTCTGGATGGTCTGGTAGGTAACCGAGCCCAGGCCTGGGAGGAGAGCAGAGCCGTCCACCCGCCCAGCCAGCACCGCTCTGGATGGTCTGGCAGGTAACCGAGCCGTCCACCCGCCCAGCCAGCACCGCTCTGGTTGGTCTGGTAGGTAACCCAGCCGTCCACCCGCCCAGCCAGCACCGCTCTGGATGGTCTGGCAGGTAAACCGAGCCGTCCACCCGCCCAGCCAGCACCGCTCTGGATGGTCTGGTAGGTAACCGAGCCCAGGCCTGGGAGGAGAGCAGAGCCGTCCACCCGCCCAGCCAGCACCGCTCTGGATGGTCTGGCAGGTAACCGAGTCGTCCACCCGCCCAGCCAGCACCACTCTGGATGGTCTGGCAGGTAACCGAGCCGTCCACCCACCCAGCCAGCACTGCTCTGGATGGTCTGGTAGGTAACCGAGCCGTCCACCCGCCCAGCCAGCACCACTCTGGATGGTCTGGTAGGTAACCGAGCCCAGGCCTGGGAGGAGAGCAGAGCCGTCCACCCGCCCAGCCAGCACCGCTCTGGATGGTCTGGCAGGTAACCGAGCCCAGGCCTGCGAGGTAAGCAGCAAGGCCACTGCCCGCCGCGGCCAACCTGGACGGCCAAGCCCGGGCCCCTGAGGGAAATAAACGCGCCTTCCTTTACACCGCGGAGACTGGGGGTGTTCTGTTACACAGCACTGTTGTGACGATGAATTATTGATATATACAATATGCCCTGAATAACCAGGTTATCCAAATCCCTCTTAAAATCTTTCCACCTACAGAGATAAAAGGAGACTCAAATGGGAATTTGAAATGAACTTCATCCCGACTCACAAACATACTATTTCCCTCCTGCTAAGGGACAGGATCTCCAACCCCGCCCTCCCCTTGAGTTGGGAAACTGAGGGGTAACCAAGAAACGTCTACTGGAGGACACTGTGAGGTCCCAGTGACAGGACCCTGTCGACCTCTGGGGATCCCCAAGGTGACGGAGCGGAATCCACGCGCCGGATGCCCAGGACCACACTGCATCGTAGGAGGTGCGGCTGCCTCCCGGTCCACCTCCAACCAAGACATAAACTTCAGAAACAGCTGCTCGTGTCCCGTCTCTTCTGGGGAGGTTTTCAATGCTTCAAAGATGGCTGGCGGGGAAGGGGACCTGGGGGTCTGTGGGTCACACAGATGCCTCGCAGTCACCCCGAAGGGAGGGAGATGGGGAACCCATGCAGACAGGAGAGGTCAGTCCTGCCAGCAGGCAGCAGGGAGGGGTGTGGCGGCACGCGGAGAACCAGAAAGGTGCCGGAGGGAGCTTGAGAAAAAGAGGCAGGTGGCTTGGCAGGAAGACAGGGAAGCAGGGAACAAAGGTTCCTCCCAGCTCCCCACATCAGGCGCTGGGGACCGACCCCAACCCACCATCGCTGCCGCCAGATCACCAAGCACAGGGTGTATCAGCCACCCGCCACACCAGATCCGCGTGCGAGGCCCCTGCAGATCAGGGGGCTGAGGGCTCTGCCGCCTTCCCGGGCCTCCGCCCTCCACAGACCTCCTTGACTCTTCCGCAGTCCTGGGTCCTGTTCTTTTTGGCCATTTGGGAGGCATTCTATGGATTTTTTTTTTTTTTTTAATCCTCACCCGAGGACATTTTTCCATTTTTTGTTCAGGTAGAGTGGGAGGGAGAGAGAGGAACAGAGAGAGAGAAACATCGATGTGAAAGGAACACATCGAGCGGCTGCCACCCGCACAACCGACCAGGGCCAGGGACAAACTGCAACCGAGGCACGCGCCCTTAGCGGGAACCGAACCCGGGTCTCTCAGGACCGCAGGCCGATGCTCTAACCGCTGAACCAAACCGGCCAGGGCTGGATTTTTTTTTTTAAAGGCCACTTCTCATTTACTGTTGTGTTTCTGAAGATCACGTCTCAGATATTTAGTAGTTGAGGAATGACGTGCTGGTGTGACATCACTGTGGGAGCCTCTCTATTGTCTATTTGACCTGCCTTTGCACACTTGCAGAATGAATCAGTGCTGTCTCAGAACCTGTCTCAGTATCTGTGTCGTGTGACAAATTCATTTGGTGGCGTCTCTGTTTTTTATGATCCAGTGTTTCATGGTCCGGCATGATTTTACTACTGGGTGTCTCGAAGAGTAATCTGCACTGACATGCAACAGAATTCTGCTCGTCTCTCGTCTTCACTCTTGTTTTTAAAATGCCAGTGGTTTACCAAGGAGAAACACATCTGACCTGGGTTACTTCAGCTACAGGCGCATAAAAGTGTGGGCGCCCGGGCACCCAGGCCAGAAGGAAAACAAGCACTTTGTAATGAGGGCGGCCGTCCTGCAAAACGGTGAAGAGTAGACCTAAACAGTGGGAGGGCCGGGGCAAGAATAAAAACAGAATTGAAATAAACTGTCCTGCACACAGGGGGCCCCCAAACAGCCATGTGGACACCCCAGTCCACATGGTCATGCTCCGTCAAACAGCTGCCCCGCCAGCCACGCTTCAGGCCCAGGGAAACGCACCCGGCATCTCCCCGAGGAGACGGACTCCAGGAAAGAGGCCTGTGTGGGCCCCAAAGCCGCTCAGGCCAGTGTGGGTGGGGGCCCCGGGCGCCCAGGCACCCAGGGTAGGAGGGGCAGTACGGATAGGAGCAGAGATGCACAGCCAGATGGCGATGGAAGCCGGGAAGAGGCCTGTTGACCCCTAGGAGCCTTAGTTCTAATCTGTCGGATGGGACCTACGGCGGCATAACACCAAGGATTTCTGGTCTTTGCCCCCGTTCCTGGCACGGAGCTCTTAAAGCCTGGGAATTTCCAGGACGGGCGCAGGCGCATCTTTGGCTCTGATGAAGTGACGCTCGGCAGACCCCAAGGTGCTTCAGGTGGTCTCGGAAAGACCAAGCCGTGATGAGAAGCCTGGACCTTCAGCCCCACCCCATCCTCTGGGGAGGGGCGCAGAGCTGGGGACGGCGTTAGACGCTGACGGTGCCTGGGGGAGGACCTTCAGCAAAGCCCCCGACGTACAGGATTCCGAGAGCGTCCAGGCCAATGAACACATCGCATGCCAAGGGGGCAGGGCCCCCCAACTCCGCGGGGACAGGACCTTCAGGGCCCTCGGGACCTCAGCCCATACACGTCTTCATCTGTCCGCTCATTGGCGTCCTTTACAATAAACTGTAATAGTAAGTACAGCACTTTCCTGAGTTCTAACAAATTACTGAATTGTGGACGGTGGGGGCGGGGCTGTGGGAACCTCCAGCTCTGTCTGTAGCGGAGCTGGACAGAGTGTGAGTGACCTGGGGACCCGGCACGTGAGACCGCTGTCTGAAGAGAGGGTCCCAGCCTGCGGAGTCGGACGCTCCCTCCGGGCAGTCAGACCGCATTCCCCCGTGGGACGCGGCCGCCCTGCTTCGTGGTGGACCACTCTGCTCTGACAAAAGACCTGCCCTCGTTTCTGTTCTCACTAACCAAAACAAATCCAAGGAGGATTTTCACTTTTCCAGAAAAAAAGGCGAAAACGAGAAGAGTGTCAGCATTTGCTTTGCAGCCGGTCGGTAAGGAGGCGTGGCCCCCGAGCGGCCGAGGGGCCCACGGAGCGCCTGCCCGGGAACCAGCTCAGCCCCTCGGCACGCAGCTGCCGGAGCTCGGAGCTGCGTCTGGGGACATCTGGGCTTTATCGCCACTTATTCTGTGCATTGCCAGCCAGATGTGTCCCTGAGGTATCAGAAGCCGACGGCAGCTCGTAAGGGGTTACCCTTAGCATAAAACTGTACCTAATTAAATGTTTCGATGGTGGTGAATGACATAAAGACATTGTGCCTGAGTGGAATTTGGGGTCTGGGAACTCTCACGTTTTTTTTCCATATAAATTTAATTGTGATTGCTCCTTTATGCCATATTGGCTTAGGAAAGATGGGAATGTGTACTTTCAGATAGCGGGGGAAACCTGTACTCATTTGGTGCCTGAGAGTCAGCAAACTCGTTGATGGTGTTGGAAAGACCCCACATCTTTGATGTCATGGCGGGGAAGAAAACCCTCAGTCACCTACCTCCAAAATGACAGTCAGCCGTTCACACAGGTGTGAATGCCAGGCTTGGGCAGCCTCCGTTCCTACTGGTGGGTCCCTGCGTTGAACCACTGCTTGGCTACCTCCCGAGCCTATGCCATAAGGCTTTTGTGAGGACTGTGTTGAACTGTGCCTGAGAAACCTTCACAGTGCCAGGCACGTGGTAAGCAAGCATTTTGATACTGTATCAAATGCAACTTTGAGAAAAATAATTCTCAGTAAATAAATGGTTAATTTTCATGGCAGCCCTCTGTCAAGTGACTAAAAACATCCTTAATTTAAAAACTGAATTTTAAATTTTAAGCTAAGTAGTCATTAAGTAAAAACGTTTTAGGCAAAATGGTTGTAAGCAAACTCATCACAATGACTCCATTCGTGAATGCGCTGGTCATTAGCACACCTGTGCAAGGTGAGCACGTTCTAGGCACGTCTACCAGCAAACCCTGCCCTGAAAACTGCTTGGGTCTGGTTCCTGAGCACCCTTCCCGGGGCAGTGACCCCTCAGTGAAGTGAGACACCCACCCGGGGCCGTGATTTAAGGAGGTACGCCCGCTCAGGTTCCTGCAGGTGCAGGGTTGGCACCTGAGGGGCAGCACCTCCTTAAATTGAATGCCTTGCTTGGCTTACCCTAGTTCCAGCCAGGGTGCCTGCAACCAGACCTGAGCAAGGGAGACCAGTGGGAGGTGACGTGTAAGAAGCCAAATGTACCTTTGTATTCATCTAAAAATAAGAAATTGGCCCTGGCCGGTTTTGCTCAGCGGTTAGAGCGCCGGTCTGCGGTCCAGAGAGACCCTGGTTCGGTTCCCACTAAGGGCATGTACCTTGGTTGCAGTTTGTCCCCAACCCTGGTTAGGTTGTGTGGGTGGCAACCACTCGATGTGTCCCTTTCACGTTGATGTTTCTTTCTCTCTCTCTCTCTCCCTCCCACTCTATCTGAACAAAAAATGGAAAAATGTCCTCGGGTGAGGATAAAAAAAAAGAAAGAAAGAAATTGAACTACTTCAGTAGGGTATGGCTTATCTTTCCACATGAATACAAATCCCGATCACAGTGGGTTGATTTGCATTGATCCCCTAAGCCCTCATATGCCAGAGTCCAAATCCCCAGTAGCTTAGAACGTGACTTTATTTGGAGATCGGGTCATTACAGAGGTTATCGAGTTCAAGTGAAGTCATTAGAATGGGCCCTAATCCAATATGACTGGTGTTCTTATTTTAAAAAGGGGAGGTACACAGAGATGTGTAGAGAAAGACGATGTGAAGACACAGGGAGAAGTCGGATCTACAAACCGAGGAGAGGGGCCCAGGGCAGTCACCCTCTCAGCCCAGAACATGCCTCTTGGGGACATGGATTATTTTAAGCTGGTTACTTCTGAGAAACAAAAGACTCAGGAAGAATCTCTGATCTTCCCCCTGACCTGCCTAAAGGAATTCAGATGGAAAAAAACTTGCTTAAAAGAAGGGGACATCCCCTTAGCATCATATGAACTGAACAGGGCAGACAGGGACAACCTGCTAAGTCTGCGTGTTAGGCTCCCTTCTGCGACCCTCTTTTCTGGGTGGCCCCCGCCAGAATTTATTTACCAAATGTCTGTTCTTGCTCACCAGCCTATGAACTGCCTGCCTTCCATTGGAAGTCCAAACCACTACCTACTTTTGTCCTTCATCCAAATGACACGTGGGTTTATCCTCAGGCCCCATATTCTTAGGGAACCCCTGTATATACGTACATAATAAATTTAGCTACGTTTTTCCTGGTAATCTGCTTCATGTCAGTTTGATTATCAGACCAGCCTGAAGAACTAAGAGGGGGAACAGTTCCCCCTCCTTGATCCCAGATTCCTGTTCTCCAGAACTGGGGCAGCGGTCTGCAACAGATGCTGTGTAACACCCCCACCCCAAGTCTGTGGTGCTTTGAAACGGCAGCCCTGGCAAACTAATGCACCTTTATCACGAGACTATAATATTTTAACTAATGAAGATTAGAGGCCTTGATGGGGACATGGCCTCAGGAACCACATCCAATTCCACCATCCTATGTCTTCCTGGACACCAGCTCTGATCAAGGGACATCCCAGGCACCATGTACTGTTGTCCATCTACTAATGACTCTTGGCTTAATTTGGCAAAAAAGAGACTCTTAAGTTCTGTGGCCTAAAAGAGTGTTACATGGACCTCCCCCATAACACCTTCTACCCCCCGAAGGCTTTTCTGAGGGCAGTCTGGCAGTGCTGATTAAATCGGGGGCATGTTTTGGGTACAAACGGCTGAAATCGTCCATCCTTTTTTTTCTAACATAGTTCATGAAAGAACTTCAAACTCAATTTAGTGACACGGCCGAAATAACAGTCCAGGTGTGCAGACACCGCCCTTGGCCTTCCGGTTCTTCTGGAAGGAGGAGAAGGTGGAGAAAGCAGGAGTTGTGTTGACTGCAGCAACAGCACAGCAATGATTCACACAACTCGCTGGTGTCGGAGGGGGCGGGGCGGGCGGGGCGAGGGGCGTGGCGGGGAGGGGAGGGGGCGTGGCGAAGCGGGGAGGGGGCGGGGCGGGGCGGGGAGGGGGGCATCGTGCGGGGAGGGAGAACCAATGGAACCAACATAATCCTTCCAAGGACACCAACCTGTCCACGACAAGGTATTTGGAGGTTTGGGAGCATAAATATCACATATTAAAGACACAAAATATTTACACAGTCAATTTTTTTTAAAAAAAGAAAAACCCTCCACGGGGAAGGACAGGATTGCCGGGTCTTTACCTGCCACTGCCCTCGGCTCCAGCGTCTTTTTCCTCC
Organism: Molossus molossus; assembly: GCF_014108415.1. Classification (NCBI taxonomy): domain Eukaryota; kingdom Metazoa; phylum Chordata; class Mammalia; order Chiroptera; family Molossidae; genus Molossus; species Molossus molossus. The sequence goes on along the minus strand of NW_023425388.1, from coordinate 9,591,111 downwards.
GTGAGTCATCTGTCTCGCTTTGGGTCCACGCAGCTTTTCCTGGGTCTTCCAAGATCCTGGAACAACCTAAAAGTGAAGGTAAATCTATTAAACCCTGGGGTGTGTGTTTGTTTTTCCCCAATGTTAATACCAGGGATCCACTAGACGTTCAGTGACAAAACCTGTTCCTTAAACGTTATTTTAAAACACCCTAAAAGGGGAATGAGGTCGAAACCCTTCCCTTGAACAGGCAGGGGCGGCGTCCGCAGCCTCGGGGGAAGCCCGGCTCCGGAAGCAGGGTCGGGGGGAGGCGAGGCCGACCCTGGCCTGCGCCCCGAAGCGCACGTGCGCTTTCGCAAAGAAAATACGGTGAAAATGTTTTCCTTTCCTCACAGCCCCCAGCTTCAGCAGTAATGGTTTTCCCAGATCGTTCTTCCAGGGCCGGCCTCCGCTCCAAACAAAGAGAAATGGGGTTTATTAAACATCCTGAGCCTGTAATTAAACAATTGTTTTCGTCCTGGGAAAGAAACAATCCTTTTAATCTATGGATGCTAGGGGGACCCATATTTTTTAAAAGATTAGAACAGTACCAGACCGGGGAAAAAAAAAAGAAAAAGAAAGAAAGAAAATAAATCTTTCCCAGAATAGGCCTGTCAACACAGCTCTAAAACCCAATCTCTTTTTTTGGAGATAGGAGGATTTCTGTGCTTATGCAACTTTCAAACAAAATATCCAATCCCAAAATATTACACGTAATAGAATCTTCACCACATGACACATTGCAAAGGGCAACTGTTTCAGTTGAAAATATTTTCAAATTAGAAACTGTCTTAAGTATTGCATCAAAATCAATATTTGCAATGGGCAATATTACAGTTATTTATAAATGGACCCACAGCCAGCTGACCCTCCGACTCCACTGAAGGCTTGGAACCCATGAAAAGGGACATGGAATCCAAGTTGCCCAACTGCCACAGTAAAGCATTTATCATGACATGGAAAATACAATCCCTTGGGAACAAAAATGAGGATACAGAAACTTATATATAGTATGATTCCAGGATTGTATTTCTTAAAAAATAGATGGATGAAAGACAAAAGGGAAGACAGAGAACGAGGATGACCCAAAGGAAGTGCATGAAATCGGCAACAGAAACAATCTTTGGGTTTCCGGTGTGAATTATGGGAGAGTCTTATTTTCTTCTTTCTAGTTTTGAGTTCCGAATTTTAAGAACCAAGAATACTCATCTCAATCATCCGACAAAAACTAAGCAATTGTCAAGACATGGGAATAACCTGTCTATCAACCGTTGAATGGAAAAATAAAACATACACACATATATATACAATGGAATATTATTTAGCCATAAAAAAGAGTGAAATCTTCCTGTTTGCAATAACATGGACAGATCCTGAGGGCATTGTGCTAAGAGAATAAGTCAGACAGAGATAAATACCATATGATCTCACTTTTGTGTGGAGTCTAAAAAATAAAATAAAATAAAACACTGTATAGACACAGAGAACACATTGGAGTGGCCAGAGGTGGGAGTGGAGGGTGAGAGAAATGAGTGAAGGAAGGTCAAGAGGTAAAATTTCCAGCTGTAAAAAGAATAAGTCATCGCGCCCTGGCCGGTTTGGCTCAGCAGTTGGAGCATCGGCTTGCGTACCAGAGTCCAGGGTTCAGTTCCCCGCTAGTGGCATGTACAAAAGAAAAGAATAAGTCAACGGGATGTAATGTGTAGCATGGTGACTACTGTTAACGATATTATGTAGCATATTTGAAAGTTGTTAAGTTAAAAGCTCTCATCACAAGAAAAAAAAATTCTGTAACTGAGGTAATGAATGTTAACTAGACTCACTGTGGTGATCATTTAGCAATAGAGGCAAATATCAAATAATTACGTTATACGCCTGAAACCAGTAAGTAGTCCCTCTTATCCATGGTTTCCCTTCCCAAGGTTTCAGTTAACCATGGTCAACCACAATCCAAAAATATGAACTAGGGAATTCCAGAAATAAACAATGCATACATTTTATTTTGTTTTTGTTTTTTTTATCCTCACCCAAGGACATTTTTCCATTTTTTGTTCAGGTAGAGTGGGAGGGAGAGAGAGAAACAGAGAGAGAGAGAGAGAAACATCGACGTGAAAGGGACACATCAAGGGGCTGCCACCCGCACAACCGACCAGGGCCGGGGACAAACTGCAACCGAGGTACGTGCCCTTAGCGGGAACCAAACCCGGGTCTCTCAGGACCGCAGGCCGACGCTCTACCTGCTGAACCAAACCGGCCAGGGCTACATTGCATACATTTTAAATCACTCGCCATTCTGAGTACGGAGCCATCCAGCTCCATCCCGCCCAGGGTGTGACTCGTCCCCGTCCCTCTGTGCAGCGGTCTACGCTCCCCATCCTTACTCAGTCGGTGGACAGTATGTCTGGGTTCTCAGGTCACTTATCAGAGACAGAGAGACCACATTCGCATAACTTTTATTGCAGTGTATCGTCATCACTGCTCTACTTTATTAGCTATTGCTGTTCATCTCTCACTGTGCCTAACTTACAGGTGAAAGCCTCCCACAGGTCACTCTGTACAGGAAAACGCAGGAAATCTAAGCCCTACCCGTGCTTTCGGGCACCTACCTAGCCCCGTGCATCAGAGAGGACGGCTACCACCTTATATGTCGATTACACTTCAATAAAAACAGAAAAGATAACGAAGACGGAATCGTCATATATTCAGAGTTCTCCTGACAGCAACCTCAACTTGCAGGCCCCGCCTCCAGGGACAGGTGTTCCGCAGGAGGGGGGTGACCGCAAATTAGGTCACGGCTACTCGGAGCTCGGTTAATAACCTGTTCCCAAATCTCTTCTCTAAATCCAAAGCCAGTATTGATTATCACTTAGTGAAACGCTTTCCGCGAACAAGTGGTTTCAATAGTTTTGGGTTTCCAATGGCTGCAAAGGGAGTACAAGTTTTCAAAGTCTGGGCTAAGGTTTCCCATCCGATGTCATCTTATGGTCCCTGTTTGTGCCCTAAACCTCCACTATGCCAAATGAATAATTTGATATATGACTGCACTGTTGGACTTGATTTAGAGACAGGAGTAAAACCCCGAGAAAATTTTATTAAGTATGTGCTATGGGTACTTTTAAATTAGCATTGTAGCGTTGTTAATATTTCACTGACCCAGAGGGCATTTGTCTGACAACGTAACTTATCCATAACGCAGCTGAGGAGCCACAAAGGATCCAGAAAGGTGTCACAAGGTTCGGGGAGAAACGACCTGCCACCAGCCATGTGAGGGGACAACTGGCCTCATCAACGCGAAAAAGTCAGAAAAGTATGCAACCCAGAGTCAAGAACTCAAAAAACACGGCCATTTGAAAACTTTGCTATGAGAGCAAACTGCTCGGCCCAGCCCGACATCCCCTGGCCCCAAAGAAAGCAAGGTCGAATAGCCAAGTGACCCAGAGAGGACCCCCAGCCCTGCCACGGCTGAACCCGTGTCACCCAGGGGCTCAGTGAGGCTCCGGGTTCTGCCATGAGAGGCCGAAGACTGATGTGATCGTCAGAAAGCTCTCCCTGGAGTGGTTAGAGCCGAATACGCCTGAGCACCTGAAAGGCAAGCTTCGTTTGCCAAAGGGGCCGGCGTGGTCCGGCAAGGCGCCCCCGGGCTTGGAGCCCAGGCCTGCGCCGACCCAGCGGCAGCCAGCAGAGCCCCTCGGTCTCAGTCTGTGCCGCTGCGGGTGAGGGGCAGGAGGTGCGAGTCCAGTGAGGCGCGGCTGCGGTGGTGCCAAGTGCCCGGGGAGATGCCAGGTGTTGTCGTGTGCAGGGATGTGCGACCTCCTTGTTCCCCAAACACACTGGGCAAGGAGCTGCTCCCTGCACACAGATTGTTCCGACCACCCTGGGCAGCAACAGCGAATATTTCATAAACGAAGTCAACCACTGGAGGGTGGGAAACCAGATGCCCGGGAGAGCTGCCTCCATGACAGGACACAGCCTGGATCTCGGGGGAACAGACAGCAGCCTTTAGTGCAAAAGCTCCTTCCCACCAGGAACAGACAGAGGGGCAGCAGTGGTCCCCAGGTCATGGTGAACACGGGTCAGAGACGAACCACTTTGTCCATTCATGCCCCCCACCACCACCACAAATGCCAAAGCCAACAGACACAACTGGCTGCCCTTCTGCCTTACAGTGGGAACCCCAATTTTGTTCAAGTGTGAAGTCCATCCCCACAAAGTGCCCCAGGGAAAGCTGACCCTGCCTCAGCTTCACGGGTGAGTCCTATCACTGGGCACCCCTTCCTCTTGACACTGACTGGTTTAGGGACCAGCGTGTGAGGAGCTCCGGCCAATTCAGCACTGGGGGATGTGAGCGAAAGGCCTTCCAAGAAAGGTCTCTTGGCTGACAAGGAAAGGTCATATAAGGTCATATGACACTGTCCTGTGTGTGTCATGCTTGAACTGTGGCAGGATGAGAGGAGTCTTTAGTGCACGGTGGGCACTTACTATGTGGCAATGGGGAGGGGACATGAGCAAAGGTGTGAAGGTGAAAGAGTATACCCGGGAGAGGCATGCTGTAGGGAGACTGGCCTTCATCTTTGTGCCCAGACAGGGCACAGAATACAAGCTCAGAGATGTTGAAGGACTTGTCTCTACAATTAAGGAGAGGTTCCACTGGTATTTGTCTCCTTCCATGATCTAAATCTAACCTGCCCTTCAAATCCAGCCATCCATCCATCATCCATCCATCCATCATCCTTCTATCCATCGTCCTTCCATACATCCATCATCCATCCATCCATCCAGCCATCCATCCATCCATCATCCATCATCCTTCTATCCACCATCCTTCCATCCATCCATTATACATCATCCAACCATCAATCCATCCATTATCCGTCCATCCATATATCCATCATACATCCATACTTCCAACATCCATCCATCATCCATGCATCAATCCATCCATTGTCCGTCCATCCATCCATCCATCATCCTTCTATCCACCATCCTTCCATCCATCCATTATACATCATCCAACCATCAATCCATCCATTATCCGTCCGTCCATCCATATATCCATCATCCATCCATCCATCATACATCCATACTTCCACCATCCATTCATCAATCCATCCATCATCCATTATCCATCCATCCATCCATCCATCCATCCATCCATATATCCATCTGCCCAACTGACTGAGTAACCTCCATGGGCCAATTACTAGGGATGGGCTTTGCCCATGACTTCAGAGTCTATTGGGAGAGACAGAGTTTAAAGAAATAACCAAAAATACCCACCCTGCATTGCCTTGTTTGAACCCCCAGCTGAAGAATAATTTATGTAAGGGAGTTATGCAGGCAGAACACAATTGAGGACAGCACCTGAACTATTTGGGAGACTGAAGGAGAAGAATAAAACAGTCAAGAACACAAGAAGGGGCAATAAGAGAATTAGGAGAAAGCTAGAAAAGATCCAAGTCCTGGAAGCCAAGAAGGAACATTCAGTTAGACAGAAACGGTTCACAGCATCTGATCTGCAGAGGGATGAAGGAGCCTGAGAAAAGCATTCAGCAACCGCACGTGTTGAGAACAGGTATCGGATCTGGCAAGTCACAGCCTCTTGGTGGCCTCTAACAGCATTGTGGCACAATGGTCGGAGTAAGCCAGTTTCCAGATGGAGCAGCCAGGGAAGGCTTGCAGGCTGCGTGAAGGTCAGTGTAGGCTATCCGTGGAAGGAGGTAAGCAGCAAAGAGAGGGGAGGAGAGAGCAGTTCAGGAAAAAGCACCGGTGTGTTCACCCACCCAACATTTGTTGTGTCTACTGTGTGTCAGAAATTGCTAGCAGCTAGGGGTGCACCAGGGCGCTTCCTGCTCTCGAAAAGTTTACAATCCAATTAGAGGAAGGTTTATCTGATTTGTTTAGCTGGATTGTTAAGGATGAGGACAGCAGGTGTTCTTGTGAGCAGGACACAGGGAACCGGGGGAGGAGTCACAGAGATCCTAGAGACAGAGGAAGCAGAACGGTCCTAGCTGGAGGAGACAGGAAAGGGAAGGCACAGAAGCAAGTCGGCGGGGTCAGCTCTGGCACGTGGGTGGGGGCCCCACTGCCACAGAAGAAGTGGCTGATGGATGTTTAACAACAGCTTTCCACGGGAAAACTGATTGGAAGCACTTGGCAATCTCTGCGGAGTAACTATTCCCACCATGGCCCATTTCAGGGAACCAGCTGAAGTCCCCGAAGGCACAGCTGGAGAGAGATGCTCAGGATGCTCCCACAAGCCTGCAGGACCTGGTCCAGCACACCTGTGCTCCACAGGGCCGGACACTGCTGTGAGGGAAGGCGTGACCTGTGGCAACCGGCCAAAACAGCTGCTCTCCTGGTAGCTGAGTCCCTGTGACGAGTTACTTCTAGGAAAGGCAACAACTAGAAAATATGGGAGGCCCAGGAGCTCTTAAATCACTTCCACATAAGCTCTCTGCTTCCCGAACCTGGTCAGCAGCCCAAAACGTACGTTGTTTATTGTTATCCTCCTTCAATCTGACATCGGTAGAGTGCACGCGTGTATATTTCCACTTGTAAATCACCGTGCTGCCTAGTCCACCACGACTTAGTTAACTCAGCGAGGCAGTTCTTGGAATCTTATAGAATTTCCCAAAGGGTCTGGTTTTGCTCTCAGTCATCGAGAGATGTTGCAAAAATAAACAAGAGCGGTATTGCTGGAAGAAAGTAGCAAGCGTCTCCATGAATCATGTCTGAGCCGTGTAATGGCCGGGAATGGAGGCTTCCTGTCGGTTTGGTTTTGTTGTTATTTGTTTTCATTTATTTATTTATGTATGTATTTATTTATTTATTAATTCCTCACCTGAGGACACTTTTTTGCATTCACAGAGCTAGAGGGAGAGAGGGAGGGAGAGAGAGAGACCCATCGACTGGCTGCCACCCACACAACCCCAACCGGGGCCAGGGACAAGCTGCAACCGAGGTACGTGCCCTTATCGGGAATTGAACCTGGGTCTCTCTGGACCGCAGGCCGATGCTCTAACCGCTGAGCCAAACAGTCCAGGGCTATTTTGGTTTTTTTAAAAATCAGATTCACTGGGGTGACATTAGTTAATAAGAGTATATGTTTCAAGTGGACATGTCCATGAGACGTGATCTGCGTATTGCACTGTGTGCCCACCCACAGTCAAATCTTCTTCCATCACCAGACACGTGATCCCCTTTGTCCTTTACTGCCCCCCACCATCCTGCCCTCTGGTACCCGCCACACTGTTGCCTGCGTCTATGAGTGTTTGTTTGTTCGCCTGTTGTTTTCAGTTTCACATCCCACATGAGTGCAGTCATACGGTTCTCAGCTTTTTCTGTCCGACTTCCTTCGCTTGGCGTGATGTTCTCCAGACCCGCTGCACGGCAGCGGAAAACACCAACAAAACAAATGGCACCCGGCCGGATGGGGGAGGTATCTGCAAACAACAGCTCCAACAAGGGGTTAATATCCAAAATACGTCAGCAACTCGCACCACTCAACACCGAACAAACCTCTGCCCATTTTTCAAACAATCCATGTCTAAAAACGGGCAGAGGACCTGAACAGGCACTTCTCCCAGGAAGACGTACAAATGGCCAACGGATCTATGAAAAGAGGCTAACTTCACTACCTGTTAGGCAAATGCAAATCAAAACTACAGTGAGATACCACTTCATTTTGGTTTTGAGGGTCGATCTTTTGACCTTCACAACAGTCGATCCACAAGGCTTCTTCCCATCCTCTGTCGTCTGGAACGAACACAGACATGACCGCCCGTCCGCACCGGCCCGTGAAGCCCACGGTGCTGGTGGAGGAAGAAACGCTCAGGCCCTTCTCCCGCGCGGCGCTGGCAGGTGGAAGCACTCGGGCAGGTCTCCGAGCGGAAGGTGTGGCCTCCGCTCCGCCAGGACAGAGCACACAGTGGCCAAAGCTCCAGGGCCCCCCAGCCGGACCGCGATCGGCCTGGAGGTCCCCAGTAAAAATGAGGCATTTGAAGGAAAACAGGCTGCATTTGAAAGGCGGGTGACATCAAGAAAGGGAAACAACTATAAATACCCTTTCACACTGAGCCTTCTGTTAAAGGAAACACATTTACCAGAGTATTTTTTTTTCCTAAGTTCAACTGGAAAAACATAAATATTTAGTCATTTCACAACAGCAGACAACTGACAGGCAGGCCACAGATTAAAGGAACATTGTGTATTTCTAAGAAAGTTTATCAAACAAAATGAATCTTTGAGAACAGAATCCCAAAGCCGTTTTGGACACAGATTTGACCTTCATAATGAATTTAGTCTCGACACAATCACCAGGTCATATCTCAAAGTCGGCAAATGCCTCAATAACCATCTTCGCAAACAATGAGGTCTCTTTTGCATTTTGTATTTTTAAATTTACAACATTGGGCAGAAAAATATTAAGACATTGTTAATAATATGTAATTGCTTTTGAGGTTGTCAATGAAAACAACTGACTGCCAGTTAAAGTCATCGCTGTTGTATTAAGGTCTTAATATTATAAATAAGAAATGCAAAATTCCTTTGTAGCAAAATGATGTACAATGCAACAAAAATCACAACTTACATGGATAGCAAGACCACTTGTAAGGGGCCCGATGACCACAGAGCATCAGTTAGGTGAAATTCCTTCTTTCAACATCACTGATGCTTATAGGAGGCAGACGTCTTTACTTTGAATACAGTTCGCAGAAGCAGGTGGGAGAGTTAGAAGCTTTCGTAGGGAAAATAAATCAACTAGCAAAGGCACATGAAAGAAATACTTGAGACCAATAATGCAGGTAAGTCTCTACGTTATCTGCCGTGATAGCTGTGGATCAAAAAATACCTACAAAAAAATGCCTACAGAACACCAACAGGAAAAGTTTCCCTTGGGCTCTTTAAGGGAGAGCAATTTCAAAGAGCCTTGAACTTATCATGAAGCTCTCTGCCCACTGGCTTTGCTCACACACCTGGCATTCCGGTGACGGGCATCTCGCACCAGCGCACTGATGCCAGCTTTCCCAAGCCCCCGACTTCCGACTGGTTTCAGAGACCTGCACAAAGGGCGCCTCAGAGTTTCTGGACACGATCTGGAAACAAAGACTTTTCTTTCCTTCTTTCTCTTTCTTTCTTTCTCTCTTTTTTTTCTTTCTTTCTTTCTATTATCATTTATTTTCGTCACAAATGTTTCTCCTTTTTCCCTGCAGACACCCTCCTCCCTATCCCGCCCCCCGCCAAGCACTGTTGTCTATGTCCATTGCTTACACATACATGCATATGAAACAAAGGCTTTTCAATCCTCCTCTGTATTTTAGTAAAAACCAGGAGCCTCCCCACAAATGCCTTTCACTGACCCCCCCAGGCCGTGAGGCTTAGAACGGGCCTCTGCTTGTACAGTTCCGCACTCCGTCTATCCAGAATTTTCCAAGAACGTCATCGCCGATAAGTATTAACTGACCACCCCTGCAAGGAGCTGTGTCCAGGGCTGACTCAGACGAAGAAGTTCAATGTGTGCCCCTCACTCCCAAAGAGCCCGCAGGTCCCGCAGGAGAGCAAGCATGGGCCAAGGTCGGATGATCTACAATGAGGGACACGGGGCACCTCCAATAAGAAGCACGGGGTTCGTGCAGGGCACAGGCAAAGGGAGCTCCAGCTTTGGGTGGTAGGGTTGAAATGAGATCATCAAGAGTAGGAAGGATTTATACAGTCACTGGAGAGGCGGCGGGAGAGTAAGCATCGCAACAGGCAGGTGAGGTACGGCTGCAGAAGACACATCTATGAAAGAGCACCATGCCACCACCTCTGTGTGTGAGGCTCAGACAAGACACCGAGAGCCCTGGCCATCAGCGTTGCCACCTCCTGAGGGGTCGGCAGGGCTTTGCAGAGCAGGAGAGTGGCCTCAAACAGAGGATATAGAGAAAAGGGGCCAGTCTCTCAGGCAGATGTTCTAGAAAAGCAGAATACAAGATCGGGGAGGCAGCGGACACCTCAGCTGGGTCATGCAGGCTGGTGTGGATCACAGACCGAGACCCTCGGGACAGCCTAGAAATACAGGCTGTGAAGGTGGATCCTCCTCTGAAATGGCAGCTGCGAGGTTTTGAGCATCTGTGGGATGGAGTCTCCTCAAGAGGCTGCTGGGAAGATCTGCGAGGCACTGACTCCGGGAGGGAAAGGCCCGCACAAAGGCTACTGCCTGGTCAGCTAGGGGAGGGAGGAGGGGGCTGAGGGAGCAGGAGACAGGATGGAGGCAGGCGGACATGCCAGAACCTGGGGGCCACTGTGTTAAGGTCATAATTAGCTGGTTTATTAATATTAATAATAGGAAGAAAGCAAAGGGGAAACCATGTATTATAAGCATGGTCATCTGGGCGGCTTCCCCAGGAAGCTACAGCTTCACACTCCCCAGGGAACCGCTAGTCCCTTCCCTGCAGATCACTGGGGGAAGGGACCGAACAAAGGGGGAGATGGGCACATGCGCAGTGAAGTCAGAGAAGGTGCTTGCCTGTCAGTCTAGCCTGGGGAACAATGGATTGGCTGGGGGGGGACCCCAATGCCAGCCCATGAAATCTTGGAAGGTTAAAATCCCCAGACAAAGAGTTCCCTCCCCCCTTGTTCCCTTTTTTCTCACTCTGTGACCCACACTTGCCCAGGCGCACGCCTGTTCTATCGCCATGGCTAGGGGACTGTGAGAAGCTACAGGGCCCACGGCCTGAGAACCCCACCCACAATGACTACAGCTGGGAACACACACCAAGCTGGCCAGAGCTGGACTGGACTCTAATATGCAGCAGGAGCTCTGGGCAGAGGCCGTCGTTCTGGCCCTGCTGAAGACAAGACTGGACTTCTTCCATGGAGAGATGGACAGAGGCGGGACCCTGGAGGGGCACTCCCTTAATTTTATATCATCAATAAAGTGTTCCATGAAACCCCCACCCTCAAGTGGGGGCCTCGGGGAATTCTTTTCCTCGAGGCACCCTAAGAACTCCACTTCCACCGATAACCAGTGGGACACAGAGGTGAGGAGGACAGAAGGACGTTCAACAGGACAGACGTGGGGTCTTGGCGAAGACGGCGAGTTCTGTTCCAGCCCCAAGAAGGAGCTATGTCGTCCTCAGGCCCGACCTCTGAAGTTGGTCACGGTGACCTGACTAGAGAGGGACTGTGACTCGACCTCTGCCGGGGCCACCCCAGAGCAGAACCATGGCAGAGGCTTCGCTGAAGAACAGTGACAGTTTCCAGAGGCCGTGGGGCGGGGAGTGACAGTGGGGACCATGAGGGAGACAAGAGGGAGGTGGCAAATGGCTTCTCAGCCCGCAAGTGGGGGCCACCCGCCTGGAGGGCAGGGCTGGACCGTCTCCAGCCCCCACACACCTGCCTGTTGAACCAAAGGGCTATTGCAGGATTTTTCGAGTTTCAGCATTCGTGAGACACGTTACAAGGTGTCCTCGGCACTTTCTCCTGCTGGGAAAGGGCTATTAAGTAGGTGACCTTCCCTTGCTGGCCCGAGCCTCTGGGGTCTGAGCGGGTTGGCGACCTCCAGGCCAGCTCTCCAACCCGGAGCCGCTGCACCAGCGAAGCCAGTGAGACCACCGCTGTTTCCCAGGCAAGGTGACAGCTCATTCATCCGTCCGCCCGCAGGGCCTCAGGCAGCACCATGCAGCCCGTTTACTGACAAAGCCCGAAGGGGCCCGGCTGTCCTCATTCCTCCAGTAAGGAAACCGGAGCTTATGAGGATCACCGATCCGGGGAGGACGGGAGGGATTCGAAATCAGGATGCGACTCAGCCTCTGTTTGTTCCATGAACCACGCTGTCTTCTGAGGGGAGCAAGCCACACGAGTTCCGGTGCAGAGAAGGCAGACGGGGGGCCAGCTTCCCTGGGCCCGCCTGTGTGTCGTTCCCACGGGGGGCCTCTCGGGAGATCCACGGTCCTCTTTCAGCTAAAACTCATGAAGAGTTACTTAAAGTGGTTTATGGAGAAGAAGTTACAAGTTCGGGGTGAATTTTAAATACTTTGCCCACTGGAGTCACATAAACAATGACCTGTTAGAGGTTATTTGAAGGTGAGAGCCTCCAGGGAAGGAGAATGACACACCCGGGGTAGTACAGGCAGAGCGGGGAGAGACAGTCCCCTCCTGTGGCCTGGGTGTCAGTGCCTGGTTGTGCAGGATGGGGACCAGGGGAAGCGGAATGTGAGCTGAAGACTCACGTGCAGGGCATTCAACAGGGCGTGCTCTTGGGATCAACCCCGTGGATGCGGGCTGGTGGGGGGAGGCCTCTTGTGACTCCACAGGGCTCTCTGCAGATGGGCTGGCCCTTCAGGGCTGGGAGTCAAGGACAAGGGACCACATCTTTAACCCCTACTGTGTGGTTATCTCTATGTGCCAACTTGGCTAGGCTCTGGCGCCCAGCCGCTTGGTCAACACTAGTCTAGGTGCTGCTGGGTGTAGACGGGCCTAATGTCTACAATCAGGTAACTTTAAGTAAAGCAGATTGCCCTCCCCAATATAGGTGGGTCTCACCTAATCAGTTGAAGAGCTTAACAGAAAAAAAGCTGAGACTTTTGGGGGAAGAACGAATTCTGTCTCCAGACTGCAACATGGAAACCCTGAGGGTCCAGACTCAGCCTGCCCTACATGTCTCTAGACCCATCCTATGGGACCTGCTACTCTGGAGAACCTGACTGGCACTCTTGTCTTAATTCGATGGTGGCAGCCCCAGAAAGGAGGCACAATCGTGGGCAGGACAGTCATCGTCAGCTGGCCCTCCCCAAAGAGGGCTGACAGCTGAGGCATCCTGCAGCCACACTCCCAGGCTCTAACGGACTGTTCTCCGTTCCGAAGGGGACGTGGGCGGCACATCCGTGTCCATGCCGACTGAACACACATAGAGCATGTCACCAGAACAACCGAGGAAAGCCCAGAATACTAAAACCACATACTACAGAGTTCAGAAAGAACATAGACACCATTAGTAAGTGTGCAATAATCCAGCAAACACAGACAGCATCTGACGCGCAAAGTACGCTGAGGTGCCTCTGGCCGACCGGGGTCATGGGGCTCCCTGCCTGAGGTTATGGAAACCCCGAGCGCAGGCCAGCCGGGGCCTGCACACAGAGCCTGACCCAGACGGAGCCCGACCCTCGCCCACTGCGACCCTCGCCCGCCGCAGGATGGAGGGGCCTCTCTAAAATCTGGAGTGGGAGCGAGGAGGAGCTGATGGGCAGGGGTGGCCGACCACTGCGCAGGGCAACTACGTCCCCCACCTCCACCTGCTGGCTGAGGAGTTGGGGCAGGAGTGTACACGGTCCACACTGCAAGGGGACTTTCAGAGGCAGGTCAGGAGGTCAGACACCCAGCCCTTCCATTTGTTGTCAGACACTGGGCAATGTTTCTCCCTACGGGGGGGGGGCACAAAGGGACTTAAATGGTGAAACTGCATGAGGGTGCGCTCTCTCTCTCTCACACACACACACACACACCGAGGTCACAGTGGGTGACGACAGCTTTAGAAGAAGCATTTTAGGAGCCTCACAGGGTCCCCCAGAGTTCCAATGGGCCGGGGCACAGACTGCTGCCTGCCTCCCAGGTGAACAACTTCAGAGAGACACCTGGTGCCACCTGAGAGCAGGTGGGCAGAAAGGGCATGGTGGGAGCTAAGCTGCATCAATGGCCTGTGTCCTCTAGCACCGTGAGACCCAAGGACGGTGGCCGGGCCTCCAGGGGTGACAGAGAGACTGGAGGTATGCCAGGGCCACATGGAGAAGCGGGGGGGGAGGGTGTCATAGGCAGACCAACACGGCATCACCGTGCCAAGGACAACTGCAGGTTCTGTCCCTGAGGGGGCCCCAGGGGCCTCTAACACCACACAGGAGTCAGTGCTTAGAATCCACTCACGAGCCCCGACGCACTGGTCAGCCGCCCGGCTGTCCTCTCCCTCCCTGCTCCAGCCTGGGGACAGAGAGGACGGTCAGTGGGGGCAGAGCAGGGGAATGTGGGGACGGAGGAGGGAACAGCAAGGCTGGGGGCCAGGGAGCGGCCACGCACCCGAAGGAGCTTCCGATTCCGAGTCAGCTCAAGATGCAGAGGATTTAAAAGGACTGAAAACCAGACCTGGACGTATGAGACTTGTCTGGACTTCGCAGCTCCGAAGACTGGCCTGCTGACCGGTGTCTGGGAGCACTGGACGTGGGAGGGCTGAGACCTGAGCGACGAGCTGGGGACATGAAGCCCCGGCAGGCACCCCGCTGAGCCCAGCGCCTTCCCGGACAGGTGCCCGGCTTCTCACACGCCCGGTGGCTGCCACGGCGGGGAAGCCTGCAACCAACCAGGTGGGACTTGGCAGGTGCCAGGACCCAGCAAACCAAGACTTAGCAAAAGCCCACTGGTCTCTGCAAGATATGGGGCAACGAGAGCGGCAGCCCGGTGCGGAGAGGGTCCAGCGCCAGGCTCAGGGCCCCGAGCCGACAGGAGTGAGAAGCGCCAGACAAACACCAAGAGAAAAAATGGTCTAGGGAGGTCAGTGATCCAGGATGGCGACAACCACCCTCCAACCCCACCCCACCCACCCGGGCTCTGGTTCACCTGGGGCTGCAGAGGACATTTGGGAGAAACCTCCCTGGGAGGGTGGCTGGGCCTCAAGGCAGTTGTAACACCCTCAGAATCGTCTCTCCTTATAGAGACTTTAAGTTCACAGGGGGGGTCCCATTTTCCCTCAGGGAAGGGCGGGTGAGACCGAAAATGTCCCCTGAGGGACAGCACTCAGAACAGCTCAAGTATAGGGTAACAGGGTCCCCGCCTGCTCCACAGAGGCAGCCCCCAGCACAAAGAAGGGGCCCAGAGGGGTCACTGGAGTGAGCCGCCCCCTCCGTGCAGCGGACTGTCTCAGGCCAGGACTCTGGGACCCTCATCATTTCAACCACCCCTGCGCCCCCGGGAGAGGAGGAAGGCAGGCGGAAGCATCTCTGTTGTACTGGACCCAGAAAATGCAGTAACGAGAAATCTTCCTCAGGAGGAAATCACAGCCCCCATGCAGATGGCACTGCCCAGAACACAGCAGCCACACTAGCAGGCATCCACCCCATGTTCCAGCAGCACCGAGGATGGAAATCCCAACTGGAGGCCTGATTGTGACGGCATGTGGCCCCGGAATATCTAGAAAGTTTGGAAAGCCTAAAGGAACTCCAGGCAAATCGCTCTGGGGACAAGGACAATTTACTAAGTACTGTGTGAAGCACTCCAATACCAAATTACTATGACAGACATACATGCTCAGTGGAAGAAATCAGAAGGACAGAGGATGGGTGGATGGGTGGCTGGAAGACAGAGGGAGGGAGGGAGGGAGGGAGGGAGGGAGGGAGGGAGGTAGGGAGGTAGGGAGGGAGGAAGGAAGGAAGGAAGGAAGGAAGGAAGGAAGGAAGAGGGAGGAGGGAGGAAGGAGGGAAGGAGGGAGGGAAGGAGGGAGGGAAGGAAGGAAGGAAGGAAGGAAGGAAGGAAGGAAGGAAGGAAGGAAGGAGGGAAGGAGGGAAAGAGGGAAGGAGGGAAGGAAGGAAGGCTGATTTTATTTTGAGTTTTCATCACCAAAGGCTAACCAGAAAATCAGGATAGCCTGGGGACTGGAATCAGAATGAAACGTGTTGCCCTGCACGGTCTGGCTCAGCAGCTGCAGCTTTGGGCCGTGGACCAGAGTGGCGGGTTCAATTTCAGTCAAGGGCACGTACCTGGGTGGCAGCTCAGTCCCTGGCCCTGGTCAGGGTCGTGTGGGAGGCAACCAGTCAATGTGTCTCTTTCACATCAATGTTTCTCTTTCTCTCTCCCTCCCTCTTTCTCTCCCTCCCTCCCTCCCACTCTATCTGAAGATAAATGGAAAAGTATCCTCAGATGAGAATTTAAAAAAAAAAAAAACTTGTTCCCATACAAGAGGACTTTCCCCCGTTTCAATCCTCCGGTCACTGGCTCCCACGTTTCCTGCCCTCGACATGCCCCGTGAACAGCCCACGCGGGCCTCACACTGACCCCTACAGTCCCCCGCCCCTTCCACCGGCAGCATTCAGACACCACTTCAAGGAGCGAGGGGAGCGGTTTTCTCCCCGCGTCCTAACAGGAACAACTTTAAAATAACTTCATAGACATTTAAAACATCAAAATGAGGAGAAGTCGGAGCTTAACAAGCCCTTCTAAAGAAGGAAGTTATTTCATGAAGAGTGCGGTGAACCCCGCAGACTCTGAAGGGCCTTGCACCCCTCAGCGTCCTTGCGAGCGCCTCCCGTCCTGTTCTCCGCGCTTGGCACCCACCTCCTGCTTCTTGATTTCATTTCGGTCTTTAACTTCTGACACTTTCATTACAAATATAGGAGCTTTTAAAAAATAAACCAAAACAGCTGTACAAATATCAGACATTCAAAAATCAAATGATTGTAATAAACATTGACTTTGGGGGGGTGGTGAGGACGAGAACAGCAGAGCTGATGGTTAAGGGTAACTGAAGTCCGCTCTTGCCGGGGAAAACGGGTCTCCCCTGCCACGGCCTCGCGGCGTAACGCTCAACACACTGACAGGTGGGCTTCCTTTCTTTTTTTTCTTTCAATAATTTTTCTTTGTTGATTTTAGAGAGACAGGAAGGGAGAGGGAGAGAGCGATAGAAATCGGTGAGAGAGAACATGGACTGGCCGCCTCCGGCATGCCTCCCACCGGGGATTGGACCCACAACCTGGGCATGTGCCCTGATCGGGAATCGAACCGGCGACCTCTGGGTGCAGGGTCGACGCTCAACCACTGAGCACACCGGCCAGCGACAGGTGGCCGGGCTGTCTGACGGTCGTCTTATGTCTCTCAAGCCCTTTGGAAGATCTCTGAACACCAAACAGTGATTTGATGCTTAGTGTTTGACTCCTTTAAGCAGCTGGAAGTTCCCTGAACAAAACACATGAGCTTTTCATTCCTAGAACTCAAAATCTGCTGAAAGCAGTCAAAAAATTATGATTCCAGTTGGAATGAATTTCCTCCTGAGAAGTGAATGATGGACCACATCAAAAAAAGTCATTGAAGAGCTTTCTGCCTCTGCGGAGAAGGGGTTCACCCAGCCATGGCTGGGGCTGCAGCACCCCTGTGCCACGGAGGCACGGTGAGCTCAAACGTCGGGGCGGGGTGCGGGGGGAGACACAGGCAAGATGACTTTTAAAGTCCTGCCCAGCCTGCGGCGCTATGAATATTCACTGACGTCGACTGAGCCAGTTCAAAAACGTTGAACTTCTTACTCAGGTCAGTATCCGCTAAAGAACTTGTTTTGAGAGGATATCTCTGCCGCATGAAGGGACCTGGAACATGTCCAGGTTAAATCCTGTGCAACAGAAGTGCATGTGGTGAGCGATGTCAAGGTCCCCAGCTACAGGCCTTATTTGAACATTTTTCAGGATTTTCAGACAAAATGTTATTAAGACAAACAGATAAGAGCCGGAGCCACCCTTGAAGGTCCAGCACGCTGGGACTGCGTGGGGAAGCTCCACCTGGTGGAGACATGGTCTTTCGGGGGCCACCACTGGAAACCCCCAGCTTGCTCAAGGGTTCTGCTGGATCCATCAGCTACTTTGCAAACCAAGTCACAAACACACATCACAGTAAGTTCAGTTCCTCCAGATATCACCCATCCGGGCATCCTTGACCCTATTCTTGGATCAAAAATGGTGCCTGGTGCCCTGGCGGGGTAGTTCAGTTGGTTAGCGTGGCATCCCTATATGCCAGCGTCATGGGTTCAATCCCCAGTCAGGGCACGTACAAGATACAAGAAGCAACCAATGAAGGCATAAATAAGTGGAACAACATATTGATGTTTCTCTCTAGCCCTCTCTCTCAAATCAACAACTAAAAATAAATAAAAAACTTTTTTAAACTTTTTAAGGAATGGTCCCTGGTGACATTTTCAATGGTCTTTGGAGAAACAAGGGGGGAAATGGAAGAAAAGTAATTTTATTCAATTAAACATAATTAAAGTAACTGAAGACACTTTCCTTTCTCTTGAGATTATATCCTTCGTATTTGGGGCAGGGGGCTGGGCGTTAAAATGTCCTTTATTTGCTGAAATGCTGTGAAGTTACAGAATAGGGTGGGTTTTTGTTTTTAATGTCCTTACTCTACGCCACGAACAGGCAACCCCGACTCCCACCCCTTCTCACTTTGCTAGCCTCACGTCTTAAGAACAGCTTCCACTTTAAAATGTCTGCGAAATGATGAGAATTTGATTAGATTCCAGAAAACATTGTAAAATAAATAGGGGAAAATGCAAAATGTTACATACAGTATTATGGTCAAAGATAATACACAAAACGTGATACAAAATGCAAAATTTTGAGCCCCAGCCGGTTTCGCTGAGCAGTTAGAGCGTCATCCCATAAACCAGAGTCGCAGGTTCGATTCCGGTCAAGGGCACGTACCTGGGTTGTGGCTCAGTCCCTGGCCCTGGTTCTGGTCGTGCAGAAGGCAGCCAACTGATATGTCTCTCTCACATCAATGTTTCTCTCTCTCTCTCCCCCCCCCTCCCCACGCTATCTGAAGATAAATGGAAAAATAACCTCGGGTGAGGGTTTTTAAAAAATGCAAAATAAAGATAGTTGCAAAGGATGGTATAATTGGAATAATGTAGAACTTTTTTAAAGTTCTTTTTAATATTCCTACAGAATTATCTTTTAAATTAAAATAATGAGTAAGTAGGGGATCAAAAGTCAAAAAACAAATAAAAATTCCCTATCAAAGCATACACACTTCTCCCTACAGCCATTGGAGTGTGTCTTTCCAAAAATATTCAAATAAACTTTAGCACTTTCATCACTTTTATAATTTATACGGATGATATAACATAATTTACGATGTCCTATCTGAGTACTAATCCAACCCACGTGTCCGCGCTGGGTCCTGAGGACAGCCCACACCATCTTCAAAGACCCTCCTCTGATGCGGGCAGCTAGGCTAGGGGTGACCTTAGAAACCTCCGTGCAATTTCTGTTAGCGCCATGCCCCTGCCCGAGTCCCAACGCATCTGCTCTCCTGTTGGAAGTCTGAAATGTTAACTAGAGGGTGTACTTATTATAGAAATGATCTTACCTCTTTTCTTACCCAGTTCCAACAGAAGATTCTGCTCTGGTTCCCTTTCAAACAATATTGACATTGTATGTACAACTTTTACAGCAGGACTGTACTGGACACTTAAAAGTTTCTAAGAGGGTAGCTCTCGTGTTAAGTATTCTCACAACTACAGCGGCGGCGGCGGCAGTAATAATAAGAGCATCCTCGGTGCTTAACAGACGAAATCATTTTCTCCATCTGTCGTCCCTTCCAGCTCCCACGTCCCATAGCTGAAGGCTGATTCTCTCGCCGAATTCCCAGTTTTTCCTACCAGACAAATGGCATGATTTATATCTTCCTCCCCCCACTCCTGTCCACTTTTTAAACTATCGCAAAACTGTCTATACTAGCACAATGCTGTCAACATCAATAATATAAAATTATATATCAAGTGGGACAGTACCCACTGTCATCCAGCGAGTATTTAAAAAAATGACTTTGCTTATTGAGTATCCATTTTGCCCCTGGACTTCACTAGAAGCACAAAAAAAATATTCTTCCTAAAAATCAACCCTAGGTCACCACAGGGCAGAGTCACCTGAGACAGTCAGTCAGGCCCTGTTCCCATTACAAACACAAGGAAGTGCTGTAGAAAATACAACCGCCAACACCCATCACCCGGGGAAAGGTTTTACAGAACAGCTAAGAGCAAAAAAAAGAAAAAGAAATCACCAAGGTCCAGAGTCTCAGAGAGAATTAAAGCAAGAGTGGTATGCTGTAATGACAGTGACCCACAGGAATCTGCGTCCCAAACACAGGTCCCGAGAACAGCGCGTGGGCTTCTAAGCCCAAGCAGAGACAAACGGCGTGCCCATGGCCCAGAAGCAGCAGAAGTAGGGCTGGGTCCCTCCTGAGCAAGAAAGCTCGCTATGTACCTGAGGCCATGGGCAGATACTAAAGGTTATCTGTGAGAAATCCCAACCACACCTCTGTTATCTATTACCTACAGTTTGTACCAGGATAGACAGGTAATTAGTTCCCGCTAAAGATGAGCTCACAAGCAAATATTACAAAGTACATGAAGAAACAATTAAAATGAATAGATTTTTAGTAGATATAGTAGATGCCAAAAGGAGGAGGATTGGAACCCCAAACATTCTGAATTTAAAAAAGAACAACCCCAAAAAAGTCTATAAAATGAACTTAAAATGACTTTCAAAAAGTAATTTAAAACATCATGCAAAGCAAGACAGTATAAAACCATTAACAGGCAGAGCTATACTAACTGAAGACAATCTCCAGAAATGAAAAATATAACAGACAAATTTTAAAAATTAATTATTCATAAATGATGGGGGAAATAGTGAACTATCTAGAAAGAAAAAAATGGGGGGAGGGAGAGGAAGAAATATGTTAAGGAGCATGGAGGCTGGAATGCAATTTCCAAAGCTTAACAGGATTTCCATAATGAGTAAATAATAAAAGTGGAAGATAAAAAATATTCCAGATTCTGGGGGGCGGGTGGGAATAATAAACAGATTTGAGGAAATAAATGAGACTTCCGAATAAAAAAAAATAAAAAGAAATCCTGTGTGCAAAATAAATATAATTAAATCCACATCTTGTCATATCATAATGAAACATCAAAGACAAAGAGAAAGTATAAAAAGTGAACAGAGGACAAAAAAGAGATTATCTACAAAGGAGCCAATGTGATGGATACAAGGTTTCTCAGCAGCAGCCGCAGATGCCAGAAGGCAATAAAATAACATCTTCAAAGTGCTAAAGGAAAATGCTGCTAACCTACAGAACTGTCAGCAGAAATGAGCATTCAAGGGTGAGGTTAAACTGAAGAAATGTTAAGAGAAAGACGGAAAGATTTTACTACTCATAGATGTTTAGTTAAAGAACTACACGGAAATTAAGCCCAGAAGGGGGAAAATTAATTTCAAGAAGTAAAGGTACACAATGTACTAAGTAGTTGATAAATCCACAGGAACACCGATGCAATTAAATACGGTAACAATGATCCATTTCAGAAGGATTTTAAGGCAAAGTAGGGCTGTAAAACCAAGCAACAATAATAACCTGAGAGATGGGAGGAGGGACGTCAGAACCTTGTACTGTGTGGAAAGAAAGTAGAGATGATGCTTAACTTCCGACGGTGTTGGGTAAAGACAAAACTCAGCAGCAGCCGCAGACACATCTTGTCATAGCAGACTGACTCAAGTTTTTGGAATGTACACATTCCAAAAACAGTAGGTGTGGGAGGAAGAGTAAACAATTTGATAAAGTCAGAAAAGGTACCAAAAGGGGAAGTTAAGAGTAACAAATACAAATATGTATCGTAACTATCCCATAAATGTACACTATTAAGCTCACTTGTCAAAACACAATTATTCTCATTTTGGGTGGTTTTTAAAACCCACGTTATATTCTGCTATGACAGACATGTCCAAAACGTGAGTACACAGAAAGTTGCACATCAATTTGTTGAAAAAGGTAAACCAGATATAGCAAGAGAGCAGCTCAACCACTAACAAAAAGAAGCCGGAGTAGTAATTTTAATATCAAGAAAAAAATAGGTTTTAAGTAAAAAAATTCACTATTAGGGATTGAGGTGGGCAACGCTTAATGATAAAAAGGAATAATTCACCCAAAAAATATAAACATCCAGAAGCTATATGCACCAAACAATAGAGCCTCAAAAGCAAAAGTTAACAGTATTATGAAGAGAAACAGAGCCCTGGCTAGTTTGGCTCAGTGGTTAGAGCGTCGGCCCGTGGACCAAAAAGTCTGATTCTTGGGTTCGATTCCGGTCAAGGGCACACACCTCGGTTGTGATTCAATCTCCGGCCCTGGTTGTGGTCATGCGTGAGGCAACCAATTGGTGTGTCTCTCTCACATCAGTGTTTCTCTCTCTCTCTCCCCCCCCTCTCTTTCTCCCTCATTTCCACTCTATCTGAAAATCAATGGAAAAATCTGCTCAGGTGACGATTAAACAAAAACAGAAAAATCTACTATATGTTACAGAAAGAAATTGCCACTCTCTTTGAAACTGCTAGGTCCAGCAGGCAAGGGTGAGCGACTGGTTCTCGGAGGGTGCTTTGAGAGGTTTCCCCTATTGCCTAAGATTCGGTGCCTGGGACCCAAAGCCAAGACCATGGAGAAGGCTGGTACCCCACATTCTGAAGAGACAGATGAGTCACTGCGGACTGGGATTATGAGGAGGTGGCTGAAGTGGCCCTAGCCTGTTTCAACAGGGGACAGGGTCGGGTCGAGGGTGTCTCCTATGTACACTGTGGAGCTGGAAACCGCCTGCTGATACAGAGTGGGCTTGGGAATCAGCAAGGGCTGCCTCTCAGCGGGTGCGGGCACCAGGACAAGCTGACGGATCCTAGAAGCAACCGGGCCGAGGGGTCTCCCACTCCTGGGAACCTGCAGGTCCCCTTGTCACACTCGCACACGGGCTGCCATCCACAGGGCCTCGGTAGGATGGTGTCAGACAGACAGCGACAGCCAAGCTTCTACAGGAGCGGCCAGACACTTCGCGTCACCCTACACAGACCCACACACATATTGGGGAGCCGGAACCAGGTGGGGGGAAGGAATAATGAACAGACCTCCTCGCCCATATCCCCATGGCCTGTCCCTCGGGCCTTGGAGGGCAATTTAGGGAGGAAGGAGGGGAAAAACCATGGCAGAGTGTTTTATTAGACTAGACCTGACTCTTCAATGCCTGAGGGAGACTGGAAAGCCTTGACTCGACCCAGGAGAGCTGCAAGGACCCAGGAGAGCTGTAAGGGACCCAGGAGAGCTGCAAGGGACCCAGGAGAGCTGTAGGGACCCAGGAGAGCTGCAAGGGACCCAGGAGAGCTGCAAGGGACCCAGGAGAGCTGCAAGGGACCCAGGAGAGCTGCAAGGGACCCAGGAGAGCTGCAAGGACCCAGGAGAGCTGCAAGGGGCCAGGAGAGCTGCAAGGGACCCAGGAGAGCTGCAAGGGGCCCAGGAGAGCTGCAAGGGGCCCAGGAGAGCTGCAAGGGGCCCAGGAGAGCTGCAAGGGGCCCAGGAGAGCTGCAAGGGACCCAGGAGAGCTGCAAGGGACCCAGGAGAGCTGCAAGGGGCCCAGGAGAGCTGCAAGGGACCCAGGAGAGCTGCAAGGGGCCCAGGAGAGCTGCAAGGGGCCCAGGAGAGCTGCAAGGGACCCAGGAGAGCTGCAAGGGGCCCAGGAGAGCTGCAAGGGACCCAGGAGAGCTGCAAGGGACCCAGGAGAGCTGCAAGGGACCCAGGAGAGCTGTAAGGGGCCCAGGAGAGCTGCAAGGGACCCAGGAGAGCTGCAAGGGACCCAGGAGAGCTGCAAGGGACCCAGGAGAGCTGTAAGGGACCCGAAAGGTGGACTCGCCCTCACGTGGACGCAGGCAGAGTGGGAAAATGCTGAATTCCCTAGCTGCAGAGATTTGAAAACACAGCAATCCAGCTAGATCTAACAGGCATTAAACGAGTCCTGCAACTAATAAAAAATGCACCCTCTTTTCAGGCCTGTAGGAAGATGTGTAAAAACTGACTAGGAATTAAGTCCCTAACAAATAATCCACAAACGCTAAAAAAATAGATGTCCGCAGTCTCACCACAATGAAACAAGATTGGAAGTCACAAAAGACAGCTCAAAAAAAAAAAAACAACTTTTGAATTAAAAAAAAAATTTCAGCCCTGGCCGGTTTGGCTCAGCAGTTAGAGCATCAGCCTGCGGTCCAGAGAGTCCTGGGTTCGGTTCCCGCTAAGGGCACGTGCCTCAGTTGCAGTTTGTCCCCGGCCCCGGTTGGGTCGTGCGGGTGGCAGCCACTCGATGTGTCCCTTTCGCATCGATGTTTCCCTCTCTCTTTCCCTTCCTCTCTCTCCCTCCTACTCTATCTGAACAAAGAATGAAAAAATGTCCTCAGGTGAGAATAAAAAAAAAATTTTTTTTTTCAAAATACTGATGAGTCAGATAAAATTATGAAACAATTAAAACTAAGCCACCATTCATTTCAGACATGGATTAGACCTACATTTGTTGATACCGATAAATCTTGAAACGATACTGAGTGAAGAAGCAAATTACAGGAGGAAATAATGCTATTTGTGTAAAACTGTAATGCATTTATAGAACATGTGTGTGCGTGTGCGTATGTGTGTAACGTGCGGCACATGCATGCAGAGAGAGACACACGAGCAGGAAGAATTCACACCCATCCCTGATATGAGTGGAGAAGAAGACATGGGCCTAGAAGGCATAAAACCAGTCACTATTTGTAAGCTACATTTCTTGCAAAAGAACCCTAAGGAAATATAGCTAAATGTTGGCCTGTGTCAAATAGACATATTTAACATAAGCCAACAGACACAGATTTTTTGGTTGCAGACATAGATTTTTTGTTGTTGTTCGTGTCACCATGACTGGGCTTTTGTGTATTTCAAATACGCAGAATCCAACAAGAAAAGCCACTCAAGCGCTCGGAGCTGCTCTAACACAGCTTCTGGTCCTATGAGCGGGGCTCTTGGGCCCTTGCACGTGCGCACAGACCAGAGGCCACGTGAAGGGATATGAGAGTCCACGAGGCTTCTGTGATGTGGCCCCAAAGCACTGTCCCCAGCACTCAAACCACAGGAACGGCCTGCAGCTAATAACGAGGTTTCTCCCAGCACCCAAAGTAAAGGTCCCGGAGAGAACTGAGAACCAAGATGCTTTCCTAAAGCGATGCTGGATTCCTACCAGTCAGACCCCAGCTCAGGCCACAAAGAGTCAAGGGCAAACCTGCAAAGTCTCCATCAGCCCCCGCCCTGCCTGCTTCTGCACCGCGGCAGCTGCTGTGACCCTCGGTCCCCCTGCACCCTGCTGGACCTGGCGCACGTCCACCCACGCCTGGGCCTCCCAGCGTCTCCACCAGCCACCCTGAGCTGAGCAGCCCGTGCGTGCGCGGCAGTGGGGGTGGATTCCTCGAAGTTTCAATGAAAACTCCGCGTGGACGAAGCAGGCGATATTGAATTGCAGCTGCAGCAGCGCTTGAGGACAATGAACTTTTGATCCGAGCAATCGCTCTGCTCTGCGGTGTGAGAAAGGAAACCTCAGGAACGGCACCCCCGCCTCGCTGCGACCGCACAGGGACGCGCATCTTGGCAGCCCGCGGCCGGTCCGCACCACGCCCCCTCCGTCCGGAGCCGGGGCCTCTGCCCAAGGCCGGGGCCCACTTCCCAAGCTGGCCACTGGCCACGAGGACGAGGAGGCTGAGGAGAGACCAACAGAGAGGAAGAAAGTCTTCCTGTGAAGGAGGCGAGACGCTCTGGAGTCAGAGCTGACACGAGCAGGCCCTCACTTCTGTCCCTGACACTGACGCCTCTCACCCGGGAACCACCAGGATGGGCAGGCAGAGGGAGACCGCCACAAATCCCCGCCAGCCCCTCGGACCCCAAGGCCGGCTTCACCGATTCCTGTCCTCCTCTCGTGCCACGTCCAAACCACATCCCGGTGGGCCACACGCGCCCCACCCCCACCTCCAGGGCCACGCCCTGGTCCACGCTAGGGTCACTTCTCCAGACCGTCCCTCGCTCCCTGTGTTCCCTGCCTCAGACCTGGCAACTGCTGCCCACGGCACCCAGCGCGCCCCCCTGAGGTCACACACGGCATCACGTCAGCCCCACACCCGGACCCTCCGTGCTGGGCTTCCCGTCCGAGATGAGACCCCAGGACGAGTGCCCACGGCACCCAGCGCGCCCCCCTGAGGTCACACACGGCATCACGTCAGCCCCACACCCGGACCCTCCGTGCTGGGCTTCCCGTCCGAGATGAGACCCCAGGACGAGTGCCCACGGCACCCAGCGCGCCCCCCTGAGGTCACACACAGCATCACGTCAGCCCCACACCCGGACCCTCCGTGCTGGGCTTCCCGTCCGAGATGAGACCCCAGGACGAGTGCCCACGGCACCCAGCGCGCCCCCCTGAGGTCACACACAGCATCACGTCAGCCCCACACCCGGACCCTCCGTGCTGGGCTTCCCGTCCGAGATGAGACCCCAGGACCAGTGCCCACGGCACCCAGCGCGCCCCCCTGAGGTCACACACGGCGTCACGTCAGCCCCACACCCGGACCCTCCGTGCTGGGCTTCCCGTCCGAGATGAGACCCCAGGACGAGTGCCCACGGCACCCAGCGCGCCCCCCTGAGATCACACACAGCATCACGTCAGCCCCACACCCGGACCCTCCGTGCTGGGCTTCCCGTCCGAGATGAGACCCCAGGACGAGTGCCCACGGCACCCAGCGCGCCCCCCTGAGGTCACACACAGCATCACGTCAGCCCCACACCCGGACCCTCCGTGCTGGGCTTCCCGTCCGAGATGAGACCCCAGGACGAGTGCCCACGGCACCCAGCGCGCCCCCCTGAGGTCACACACAGCATCACGTCAGCCCCACACCCGGACCCTCCGTGCTGGGCTTCCCGTCCGAGATGAGAGACCCCAGGACGAGTGCCCACGACACCCAGCGCGCCCCCCTGAGGTCACACACGGCATCACGTCAGCCCCACACCCGGACCCTCCGTGCTGGGCTTCCCATCCGAGATGAGAGACCCCAGGACGAGTGCCCAC
Source organism: Molossus molossus (assembly GCF_014108415.1). Classification (NCBI taxonomy): domain Eukaryota; kingdom Metazoa; phylum Chordata; class Mammalia; order Chiroptera; family Molossidae; genus Molossus; species Molossus molossus. The sequence continues at coordinate 9,564,413 of NW_023425388.1, read as the reverse complement.
GGCACCCAGCGCGCCCCCCTGAGGTCACACACGGCGTCACGTCAGCCCCACACCCGGACCCTCCGTGCTGGGCTTCCCGTCCGAGATGAGACCCCAGGACGAGTGCCCACGGCACCCAGCGCGCCCCCCTGAGGTCACACACGGCGTCACGTCAGCCCCACACCCGGACCCTCCGTGCTGGGCTTCCCGTCCGAGATGAGACCCCAGGACGAGTGCCCACGGCACCCAGCGCGCCCCCCCTGAGATCACACACGGCGTCACGTCAGCCCCACACCCGGACCCTCCGTGCTGGGCTTCCCGTCCGAGATGAGAGACCCCAGGACGAGTGCCCACGGCACCCAGCGCGCCCCCCTGAGGTCACACACGGCATCACGTCAGCCCCACACCCGGACCCTCCGTGCTGGGCTTCCCGTCCGAGATGAGACCCCAGGACCAGTGCCCACGGCACCCAGCGCGCCCCCCTGAGATCACACACGGCGTCACGTCAGCCCCACACCCGGACCCTCCGTGCTGGGCTTCCCGTCCGAGATGAGAGACCCCAGGACGAGTGCCCACGGCACCCAGCGCGCCCCCCTGAGGTCACACACGGCATCACGTCAGCCCCACACCCGGACCCTCCGTGCTGGGCTTCCCGTCCGAGATGAGAGACCCCAGGACGAGTGCCCACGGCACCCAGCGCGCCCCCCCTGAGGTCACACACAGCATCACGTCAGCCCCACACCCGGACCCTCCGTGCTGGGCTTCCCGTCCGAGATGAGACCCCAGGACGAGTGCCCACGGCACCCAGCGCGCCCCCCTGAGATCACACACGGCATCACGTCAGCCCCACACCCGGACCCTCCGTGCTGGGCTTCCCGTCCGAGATGAGAGACCCCAGGACGAGTGCCCACGGCACCCAGCGCGCCCCCCTGAGATCACACACAGCGTCACGTCAGCCCCACACCCGGACCCTCCGTGCTGGGCTTCCCGTCCGAGATGAGACCCCAGGACGAGTGCCCACGGCACCCAGCGCGCCCCCCTGAGGTCACACACAGCATCACGTCAGCCCCACACCCGGACCCTCCGTGCTGGGCTTCCCGTCCGAGATGAGAGACCCCAGGACGAGTGCCCACGGCACCCAGCGCGCCCCCCTGAGGTCACACACGGCATCACGTCAGCCCCACACCCGGACCCTCCGTGCTGGGCTTCCCGTCCGAGATGAGACCCCAGGACGAGTGCCCACGGCACCCAGCGCGCCCCCCTGAGGTCACACACAGCATCACGTCAGCCCCACACCCGGACCCTCCGTGCTGGGCTTCCCGTCCGAGATGAGACCCCAGGACGAGTGCCCACGGCACCCAGCGCGCCCCCCTGAGGTCACACACAGCATCACGTCAGCCCCACACCCGGACCCTCCGTGCTGGGCTTCCCGTCCGAGATGAGACCCCAGGACGAGTGCCCACGGCACCCAGCGCGCCCCCCTGAGGTCACACACAGCATCACGTCAGCCCCACACCCGGACCCTCCGTGCTGGGCTTCCCGTCCGAGATGAGACCCCAGGACGAGTGCCCACGGCACCCAGCGCGCCCCCCTGAGGTCACACACGGCGTCACGTCAGCCCCACACCCGGACCCTCCGTGCTGGGCTTCCCGTCCGAGATGAGAGACCCCAGGACGAGTGCCCACGGCACCCAGCGCGCCCCCCTGAGGTCACACACGGCGTCACGTCAGCCCCACACCCGGACCCTCCGTGCTGGGCTTCCCGTCCGAGATGAGAGACCCCAGGACGAGTGCTCACGGGGGCCCGGCGGCGCCCTTCGTGATCGCCCCGATTCCTCTGACTCATCTCCGCCCCTGCCCAGCCCTCTGTCCAGCTGCTCTGGCCTCCTCGCCGCTCCTAAGACTCAGAAGGCACTGGCTGTTCCCGCCATCTGGAATGTTCTTTCCCCAAACAGCTGATGTTCCCGCTGCAGACCTGTGCTCTGGTGTTACTCTGCCCACTCCCAGCCACTCCATAAATCCTCACCCCGACTCTTCTTACTTTTGTTAATCCTCACCGGAGGAGGAGATTTTTAGATAGAGTGGCAGGGGGGGACACATCGATGTGAGAGAGACACGTTGATTATTTGGTTGCCTCTCACATGACCCCGACCAGGGCCAGGGATCAAACCTACAACCGAGGTATGTACCCTTGACTGGGAATCGAAACCAGGACTCTTTGGTCCAGAGGCCAACGCTCCAACCGCTGAGCCAAACTGGCCAGGGCCTAACCCCAACGTTATTTATTCCTGGCCCCTGCTGGCATTTTCTCCTGAGTACCACCCACTGCCACCCAATCAGGCCTCTTCCTGTTTATCATTCTTTTTTTCCTCACCGGAGGATATGTTTTCACTGATTTTTAGAGAAAGAAGAAAGGAGGGAGGGAGAGAGAAACACTGATCAGTCGCCTCCTGTACACACCCCGACCAGGAATCGAACCCACAACCTTTTGGTGTACAGGATGACGCTCCAACCGAGCCACCCAGCCATGGCCTGTTTATCTCATTTTTTACGATCTCCCCGGAAGAATGGAAGCTCCTCAGGGCAGGGCCCTTCGTCTGCTTGGCTCGCTGCTGTAGCCTCAGCACTGGGAACAGGGCCGGCGCGTGGTTATCAAGCAGTAAGTATCTGCTCACTGAATTATGGAAGTCGGGACAAAATGCAGGCGGAGGGGAGGGCACGCTTCTGGGCTCTGGTCTGTGAAACTGGTGCCAGGCAGGAAGGAAAGGGTTTCGTGTGATCCTTTTTTCCTGAGTCAAAATGCTAAGGGCTTTGATTTCTAAATAAACCAAATTTAGCTGGGGACATTTTAAGTCGTTTTTCTCAAGTTAAGTTGCATGTACTCTAGCTCATAAACGGGAAGAATGTGGTGACATTTCAAGATAGTAGCACACGCCAGCCAAGGAGAAAACACACAGACTGTCCTGAAGGCCTAGCAACGCACACGGAGAATTCCGTCCTACAAAATTAGTCATTACGTGTTCACAAAAGTTCAAAATATATTTAAAACTTAAAAGTCTTCTCAAAAATAGCTTCCTGAAAATGTAATTCACTTGGACTAATTTTTCCCTTTTTTTTTTAGAAATAAAATAATGAAAGTAGCTTTTTGATTAAAATATATTAAACTTTGATATTTTATTTGGTTTTAAAATATTTTCCAATCCCTATCCTTATACACGGTAGCTCCTTTGTAGCATGTTTATTTTCTTAAAAGGCTAAAATCAGCCCTGGCCAGTTTGGCTCAGCTGTAAGAGCATCAGCCCGAGGACTGAAGGGTCGAGGGTTTGAGTCCCAGTCAAGGTCAGGTACCTGGGTTGCAGGTTCAATCCCCGGCCCCGGTTGTGGTCATATGGGAGGCAACTGATTGATGTCTCTCTCACATCAATTTTCTCTCCCTCTCTCCCTCCCATTCTCTCTTTTTAAAAAAATCAATGGAAAAAATATCCTTGGGTGAGGATTCTAAAAAAGCTGAAATCATGTAAAATGGGCCAATTTCATTCACATCCAGAGCGTCTGCTCATACGAAGTCCTGTCTGTCCCTTTTGAAAAGGTTCCCTTCCCTCTCTCCTTCTTCCATTTTCTCTAAAGAACTGCTGAAATCTTCATAAATAAGCAGGTAAAGGAATGAAATGCAGTAATGAGGACCCACGATGTTATTTTCTTTGAGGTGTCTAAGCAGCAGATTACATTTGCCGTGTCGACTGTCCGTAGAAGGTGTTCGAGTCTACACAGGGAGGGCGCATCCGAGTCCTGGTTCGTCTTCATCTGTTTGCTGGTTCTTATCGGCGTAAATAAATGCTCAGCTCGCCAATCACATTCCAAGCGCACTCTTGGACCATCAAAGCAGGACCTCTGTCTGAATGTGTCCACCCAGGGAGCCCTGGGCATGGATCACCTCACGGACGACTGTTCAGGAAACTCACAAATGAGACCAAGCCGTTTAACTGCCACCAGTTTAGGAAAGAAATCAGGGACTTTGCTCAGAGCTTCCAAAATAAAAGTGAGCACAAGCGGCCACTTTCTAGTCTCCTGCTGATGCATGTTTTCTAAGAAGTAACCAGAATACGAAATCCGATGACCTCGCTGTCATCGGCTGTTGGATGAATTCATTAACTCAGAGCCAGTCACTAAAGCACACAAATGACCACATTTCAACGAAAATGAAAGGCGGGCCTCATGACAAGCATGAATTCTCTTCCACCCCTGTGGCAGTGGGTCAGCCACGATTTTCCTGAGACCATAAGGCCCCCTCCCCGACAGCACGGTCCCCAGAGCACAGACAGCAGCAGACAGCAGACGATGCACCTGCAGGCTGGCTCTTCATGGTCCACTGTGAAGATGAGCACGTGACAGCATCCCTCTCTCTCTCCATTCCCACCAACACCCACACTGCTGTTCTGGTGAAACCGTGAAGGTGATAAGTGGCCCTGGGGTTGTCAGTGGGATAAGCAAAGACGTGCAGACGGCTCCCCAGAGACAAGGAATGTTCTGCCCAGAAGGGGACCCCGTCCACACCCAACAACACTCTTAGGTTCTCCTCCACAGCCGGCCCTTGCCCAGTCCTGCTGAGCACGCTTCCTCGGGACACAGTCAACTCGGGACATCAGTATCTTTATCAGCTGCCTCCTGCATCTGAGTCAAGGTGCTTTGGAAACAAAGAACCAAGGGCTTCGGGACCTGAGAGATCATCTCGTTCGTTCGAGGGGCAGGGGGGACACGAGGCTCAGGGGACAGCACGTCTCCTGCAGGTTTCGGGGGCAATGGAAGAGCTCCTGCTGGGAGCCGAGTCTGCAGGCAGAGCCCAAACTGCTGCGTACTTTCTAGCACCTTCCTCCCTCCCCAGAACACTAATAACACGCAGGTGATATTCGGGAAGACCGGTCCGCCCTTCCACGGGTCCAGGAGGCATGCGCCACACGGGAGAACGCTGGCTGGGGAAAGCCCCGTGGGTATCCCCTCGCCCCCGCTCGTCACCAGAGAAGCCGAGGCCGTCTGAGGCAGCCATCTCCTCAGGCGACCGGCCTTGCCCCGCCCCCTCGCAAGTAGGTGTGGCCATGTCGGAGGGCTGGGGCCAAGGAGAGGGCACCCCCTCCGGACTTCTGGCCCCCCTCTTCTTCATGACATCCCCCTCCTTCTTGTATCAAAAACAGAGGCGAGGTGGCAGGTGGGGCAGCCCTCTTGGGAGGGTGCAGAAGAAACCACCTGGGAAGGGGCAGAGCGGCAGCTGGGCAGGGCCTGGGTCCTCAGTGAGTGACGCCCTTGGGCTCTGGGCCAGAAGCCAGCGGTCAGGCCCCCCTGACTCAGGCTGCCACACGGGGAGGGGAGGCTGACTCGCGTGATCGGTGAGTTGGAGAAGACAGCGCGCTCAGCCTGGCCCTGGCAGGGTGTCTGGTGTGGGCACCCACTTACCCACAGGCAGCGTTCTGGCAGGATTCCCGGCCAGCCTCTCCCCGGGGATGGCCGGGGGTTCTGCCTGTGACTGACAGGTGAGGGCGTATCCGAGGTGACAGGCAGCATGTTGTGTGTTTCATCATTATTAGTTCAGGGATTCCACCGCTCCCCAGCAAGTGGACTTTCGGGGATGAGATTGCCCGGCGCAACAAGGAGCAGGGAGGCCCCGTGACACCGTGCCCATCGGCCCTCACCCGCTTCACCAGGGCCGACACCCTGCGTGTAGGATGTGTCGGTACTGCCACCCCACCCGCCACGGCCCCACCGCGGGGAAAATGCCAGGGATGCAGTCGGTCATCCAGCCAGGAAAATGATGATCTGAACAAAACGTGGTCCAAACGGACTTGCCGCAGGGCCACAAAGTCCCCAAGTGCCCATTCCCTTAGGTGACGCCATCGTATGTGTGGAAAGCAAGTGTTAAAAATGCTCATGGTATTTGGAAGGGTCGCTGGCAGAACACACGGAGGGTGGGATCGTGGGCTTGGAGGTCGGATCAAGTCCAGCTCCAGCCCTGACGTCTACTGTTTGTGGGTTTAGCTCGCATCCCACCTTCCCTGAGCCTCATCAGTAGAAACAGCTCAGAGGTAGCTGTAAAGATAGTGAGACAAGTCCAGCCGGTGTGGCTCAGTGGTTGAGCGTCGACCCCTGCACCAGGAGGTCACCAGTTCGATTCCCGGTCAGGGCACATGCCTGGGTTGTGGGCCCGATCCCCAGTGGGGGGCATGCAGGAGGCGGCCAATGGATGTTCTCTCTCATCCATGTGTCTATCTCTCTCTCCCTCTCCCTTCCTCTCTCTCTAAAATCAATAAAGAAAAAAAAAAAAGATGTTGAGACAAGTTCTGTAAAGCATCTGGTAAGTATATTACATAAATAATAGAAGAATACTGAATAACACTATTCATAATAAATGATAGCAGATGATTAGACGGTAAGATTGAAGCAGTGGTGTGCTGGTAAAGTGTTGCTTGTTTTTTGGACAAAAAGGCCCAATTTGTAGCAACAGGCAATTTCCATGGTGTGAATACTCCCGCTGTGGCCACCCCCCCAGCCACCAATGTGATGTCACTGAATGCAGACTTGGGAAGAGATGCTCTGAGGAGCTGCTGAGAGCTGGCAACACCCCCCACACACACACACACACACACAGAGGGGTGGCCGCTGCAGTCATGCCCTGTGCAGGTCACTGTGGCTTCTCTTGTGTGCGGCCCTAACCCGGCGCGTAGCGGGCCCTAAGAAAGATTTAGTGAATGAATAAGTTATTGTTATTACTGCACTAAAACTATTTCCATCTCTTAATCATTTGGCATAAAGGAACTTGGACTCGGATGAATATGCGAACAGGGGAGAGAGGTGTCAGCAGCGTGGGCTGCGGCCCCACTCGACCGGACCGAGCCCTCAGAGCCGGGGCGGGGCATTCCCGCGACACGGTCACATCTGCAGCGTTGCACTGAGCTGAGGGGGTTTCCACAAAGAACGTGAGCTTGAGTCTGCTCAGGAAACACCCAAACTGTGAGAGCTGTTTTAGCCAGGCTTCTCCAGAGACACAAAACCGAGTGTGTGAGTGTTTGCGCGCGCGCGTGTGTGTAAAAAGATTTGTTATAAGGAATTGGCTCACATGATTACGGAGGCGGAGAAGTCCCAGGATGTGCAGTCAGTAGGCTGGAGACCCAGGAAAGCCAATGGCATAAGTTTCAGCCCAAAAGCTGGCCACCGGGAACCTAAGAGCTGGTGCCTCAGTTCCTGTTCAAAGGTGGCAAAGACTGATGCCTGAGCTCAGCGCAGTCAGGCAGAAGGAGCTCCCTCTCACTCGGGAGAGAATCAGGCCTTGCACTGACAGGGTGAGACCCACCCACATTAGGGGGGCAGTCTGCTTTACTCAGGCTAGCAACTCCTCCACAAACACCCCCAAAGACACACCCAGGAGAACGGCTGACCAACTACCTGGGCACCCCGCGGCCCCGTCAAGTGGATACATAAAATCAGCCACCCCAAGAGTGAGGGCATCTGTCCTCCCTCCCTCATTTTTATTCTAAACCCCAGAGTTCCAGGGTCAAAACACAGCCACGATGCTGCTCAGTTAATGCACATGACTCTTGATTTAAATCAGTTCTGATTTCTGAAATGTCTTAGGAGCCAAAGGATTCTAAAAATGCCACCACTCAGACCACCACGGAACTCCCTGGAGATTCCCAGAGGACACGATGAGACTGCCCTTTCTCCCAAGGTCAGCCTGTGCATCGACCACACTGAGAGAGCATCTCCTAGAATCACCCGCCTGCATTTCTAGGCAAGGGGCCGAAGGAGTCGAGTCACGTTCTGCTTCTCCAAACCCAACTTCCGAATGACCCCCACCTGGAGAACATAGCCGCATTTAATAACGCTGCTGTCTGTTGGCAAATGTCATTTTTTCTCTCATGAATTTTGGCAGAGATGACCTCAAGGTTCTTCCAATTCTCCTGCTTGATGGTGCCATAAATATTTCTTAAATAAAAAGATTTAATGAAAAATTCCTCTGAGAAGCGCTGCTCAGGGGGAAAATGGACCCAGCAAACCTCAGCACAGACCTCATGCTCCACTCCAGTCCTCCCTCAGCCACAGCAGACCTGGGACAGGACACGCAGGGGACCCCGCCACAGGCCACCGAACCAAACGGGAAGGGCGGGCGGACAGCCCACCCACTGTGGGGGACCCTCCACACGCCACCGTCCACCTCCGACATTTCATTTAATAAATTTAGAGTTTTCTTTAAAAATATCCGCATGCCTTCATGTCAGTGGTCTCCGTGGACTCTTCAAAGAAGAAATGAAAGTGGCAGGTCCTGTTTCTCTAACCTCCTTCCTCGCCTCAGCACACACACCGCACGGACACACTGCAGATCCGAGAACACATTTCTCCACCCAGTACTGACTCCCGTCCCCAGAAAAGGGTCCGGTACATGCAGGTGGCTTCTGACTTATTCCCATCCCACTGCAAGCCTTCGACGTGACATGTTCAGATTGAAACGGTCCTTTGTTGTCTCTGTCACCTCCATGGTCGGTCTCGAGTGCTCTGCTGAGGAAGAACAAGGAGGAACCCATCTCCAGAGCAGAGTGACAATGAGGGTGACAGCAGGCAGAGGGGAGGGACACCTGGAGCAGGCCCTGGGAGGACAGGGCCAGCCCGGAGCAGCTGCTGAGAGAATGAATGAGGAGTGGGCATGCGGCCCCATGTGCCATGGACACCTGCTGCTCACTTGTCCGTGAGAGAGGACAGGGAGACAGAGGCTTCTGGGCCACCAGCAGCCAGACGAGAAAAGACGAAGGTACAGAAAATCAAGGCAAAGCCACGTGTGGGAGACACGGAAGCAAACGCGACCACCCAGCCCCGACCAGCAGAGCCGAGCACGGGCTGAGACCCGTCGTGTGAGACCTTCTGCGGTGGCAGTGGCCCCGCAGCCTCGCAAACACAGAGCCACCAGCCCACCCTGAAACACAGACTCGTTCAGGAGGACGTGGGTGGAAACAGCGACTTCAGCTTCGTAAACTGGCAGAAAGAAGCACGTCCCTTAAAATCACAGCCTTCACGACCAGTAGCACAGGGTGATGGTCACCACGCAACTCAGAAGGACGCCAACAGACATTCCTTCTTTTAAATCCTCACCTGAGGGTATGCTTTTATTGATATTAGAGAAAGGAAGAGAAGGAGGGAGGGAGGGGAGGAAGGGGAGGGAGGGAGGGAGGGAGGGAGGAGGGAGGGAGGGAGGGAGGGGAGAAACACGGGTTGCCTCCCACATGCGCCCTGACGGGGGATCAAACCACCTTTCAGTGCATGGGATGATGACATTCCAACCGAGCCACCTGGCCAGGACTCTAACAGACATTCTCTGGCCCCCAAATCAAGAGGCTTAATTGGTGAGATTTTAAATGGTCATAACTATAAGGGAGACAAGAATGAGTACGTTTCCTCGTTCCAGGGAGGGTGGGGAGAAGCTTTAAAAATATAATACAATGGATGATACTGAGCCCTCAGAAGATGCTTCTAGAGAAAGGTGACGGTCTATGAGCACAGTAAGGGCACCCTCTCCTCCACAATATGGTCGTGTCCAGGACACCCGGCATGGCCTTCCGTGCTGAGAAAGTCACGTCTGTCCCCTGAGACAGGGGACAGCGTCCATGGGATTGCGCTCCCTGAGGGGGTTCCAGTTCCCGTCCACCACTGAGTGGCAGTGAGACACTGGCAAGTCTCAGGTCACCAACTCTCACACGAGAATAAAAGTGGACGCGCCCCCAGGGCGGCTGAGACACCTCCGAGTTAGCGAGTCGCTCTGAGTCAGAGTGAGCCCAGTTCTGAAACCCAGTCGGTACTTAGGAGCCAAAGGCGGGATCTGAGGAAGGAACTGAAGACGAACCTCAAACAGTAGGCAGATGGACTCAACACGGGTCCTGAAACGCTGGCTGACGCCGGAAGGCCGGCAGGTCCGCCAGGCATTTCAAATCCCAGCCAGTGCACCGTCATCTGCTGCCACCCGCTCCTCTGACCGCCCACGATGGCACCAATGACAGACCCCCCCCCCCCCGCAGACCCAGTCCCCCCCGCGCTCCTCAGACAGCCCAGACACTAGGCGGACAGCACCTGAGGGACCCGCTGCGTGAGCCAATGGGGCCTGGAATTAGGGCCCCTGCTCCCGGGTTCCAGAGAGCCAGAGGGGGCTTGGGCACTGACGTCTTCTCCCCCCCTCCCTCCCACACCCCCTCGCTGCAATCCTTGCCGACTTCACTCCCTGGCCTCATGGCTCACGAAAACGGTGGCCTTAGCCCTTCATGTACAGAAACAACATGGCACAGAGACCTTCTGGCAAACCCAGGGCACAGCGCTTCTGAGATCCCAGGGAGCGGGCGTCGCTCAGGAGGCCCCCGCAGTGGGCTCGGGGAATCGATCTGTTTCAGCCTACAGGGCTGACACCGTGGATCAGGCCAGAATTTATCGCCAGCCTCACGGCTTCATTAATTAGCGAGTCAGGCTAGCGGCCCCGCTTGGCGTGCGGGCATACCCGTGAATTTATGGTATCCCGGCTTGCGGCAGCTACGCTGCCGTCACTTTGCAGCGCTGTGAGCACTCATTGTGCCCGGGGATATAATTCATCACGGCTATCAGGGGGATGCCCACACAAACAAGAGGGGGAAGCAGGTGTCGGGCCCGGTCTAATTGCCGGAATCAATCCCGAGAGGAAAGGGGACAGTTGATAAGGCTTCGGTCTTTGGGTGAGTCTTGAATGTGCTTAGTGTTACTCCAGCTCAAAAAGCTTGACACTCTCCAATGGGAAAATAGGCGGTGGAAAAAAAAAACAACACTGAAAATCCGCAGATCACCAGCCGAGCAAAACTTCTGCACTCCGTCGGAGCATCGGGCGGAGCTCGCTCTGGAAAGCGGCATTGTAAGTGCTGGATAGAGAGGGTCCGTGAGTCAGTACCGCAGTCCTTCAACATGATCGGAGTCTTCAGCAAGGATCTTCCGGGACATGGCTGTGTGGTCTGGTCCGGTTCGATGGGGCAGGTGTGGGTTTGCTCTGACTTGGGGCGGTGGGCAGAGAGAGAAGTTGTGCAGCGTAAAAGCGATGACTTGTTCTCTTGTTCTTGCTCGCGACGCCGGGGACGGGAAACAATGCCAGTCCAACCCTGCGGCCCACCTGCGACCGCCCAAGTGGACCTCTGGCTTCTGGCTACGAAGTCCCGGCTAGCTCCACAGCTCTGCAGCCGGCTCGTCTGCGCAGGAAGGAAGCCGTAGCGTGAAACAACCCACGAGAGACAACACTGCTTTCATTTATTTTAAAATACAGGGTATGCGTGGACTGTCTCACAGGTAAGAAAGGGACTTTTTTAATAAGTTAAGAAATAGAGATTCTGAACCATTAAAATATGTTCCATCACCAAGATTTCAGGGATGCCACGTCCATGACATCTGTGTTGTGGAAAAGCGTGGATTTCGGAGACAGGGAGATGTGGGTTCACAGGTGGACTCCCCACCCCCTGCCGTCCCAGGACAGGCCTTTCCGCCCACTGGTTCAGGGCCACGTGGAGTTTTCTACTGCAGGGGTCCGGGGGTGCGGGTGGACAGCAGGCTGGTACGTTTGGTCCTGAAATGACGGGTCTGAAAAGCTTGGAAAGTGGAACCTGTTTGGCAACCACTTACACACACGTCCCAAGCAGACTGATGAAGCCCGAAGGACCTCAGACACATTGTCATACCTCTGACGCCCTGGCCCCCCAGAAGAGAGTCGAGGACGATGCCGAAGGTTTCCAGCCTTTATTAAGAGAGCAGAGACTATTGGAGGAATGATTTTAAAGATGCCCATTAGGTGTCTAAGTAAGATGTCAAGCCATCAGGGTGTGAAGGGGTGGAGATACTTGGGAGTCAGCGGCACAGGTGGTATCACCGAAGCTGTGGGATTGGCCCACGGAGGGGCAGACGAGCCCCTTCTGTGACGAATGAATTCCGGCGGGTCACTGTGGACTGCTGTCCCAGCACGCGGGCCCCTCCGTCCTGTGCAGGATCGTGCAGCTCCACCATTGTCCTGTGGCCTGGACAGAGTATACCTGCCTCCCCATTAACTTCAGGCTTGGCCAGGCTTTGCTCTGAGCAATAAGTGGGCAAAAGTGAAAGGGCACCAGTCCCAGGTGGCAACTGGAGAGGAATCACTGGGGTCTGCAGGCCCTGGAGCATCTGCCTGCTCCATGAGAGGAGATGTCCGGAGGGCAGCTGCCCCTCCGACCTGGAGCCCAGAGGGGAGCCCCGTGGAGCCCCGCCGAGTCTGAGGGCGCTTATGTGACTTGCAGTCTTCAGAGCGACAGATAAGTACGTGTGGTTAGAAGCCACTGGGATGTTCAGGGCTGTTTGTTACTACAGGACAGCTGACTGATACATACATGAAGCTACCACCCCCGGAAGATGGTTCCTATAAAGCAGGGCAGGCCTAACTCAAAGGTGCCAGACCCCCCAGCCTAGAGGAGCTCCAGGGAGCTGTGCAGGGTGGGGCCGAGGCACAGCCACAAAATGGCCCAAGTCCCAGGAATGTGCAGACTTGGCTTATGCGCTCCCCACCTGACTCCCGCGCGTCTTTGCCGTCGTGAATCCCGCCCTGAAGGAGGGTCTGACAGAGGCCATTGTGGTCGCTCAGTTCCACAAACATTTACAAGGCTGGTGGTCCAGCTGAGCTGCTGACATACAAAGGTGCACTTAGACAATCCAGGCCTGGGGGCCAGCGTCCCATCTACTCACGGGGTGCCGAAGGCCGGGAAGAGACCGCCTCCATCTCCGGAGAGACGAGCGAGACGGCTCCATCCGAGGGCAGCCAGCAGGACTCTGGTCGTGCCCACTCAGGGGCCGGCCCACGAGCGCCAGCCGCAGGAAGGAAAGGCGGGCACATCCTAGCAGACGCGCTGCAAGGGCCACTGTCCACTGCAGCAGGACACACCTGCCACCGGCCCTCGGGCCAGTAGGAGTGTAACATATACCCTCATTTTAACCGAAACCTGGGTTTTCACTCCCCACAGGTCAGCTCAACTCGGCCAACGGCGTTCCTCCGTGCACCCTGCGCCAGATCAGTGGAGGACAGGAAGGCTGCGTGCCTGGGGGACTCCGCCCTCCTGAGCGAAAGGGGTCCTAGGTCTCCTCATAGCAAACAGCGAGTACACACACACACACACACACTCACTCACACACACTCACGCACTCATAGCTACACAGTCACAATCACACTCACATATACCCACTTACACACTCACACACACGCACACTCACGCACTCATATCTGCAGTCACAATCACATATACCCACTTACACACTCACACACACGCACTCACGCACTCATATCTGCAGTCACAATCACATATACCCACTTACACACTCGTTCACACACACATTCAAAATCACATCCACATACATACTCACATTCACTCACACATTCACACATACACTCATACACACATACACATGCACTCTCACTCAATTGCGCACACATACTCACACTTATACATACACACACACACACACATTTTTCCCACCCACTCACACTCACAGAGTTTGCATGAAGTAACAGAAAGGAAAAAAAAAAACTAAGATTTATTTCTCTCGCCAGGTAGACTGAATTCAAAAATGAGAGAAGACCAGCCAAACCTAAGATCTTTGAACATCATCTCCCAAACGTCCATCGCGCTCCAGGCAGGACTTCTGCTCTCCCCCGGGGCGGCAGAGCCCGGCACCTGCACAGTGACAGCACGCGCTGCAGGTCCGGGAGCCTGCGGCCCTTCCCTGCGCCCGCTTGTTTTGCCCATCCCCACGGTGGGGAACCGCAGTCCTGGGCTCAGAGCAGCCCCTCCCTTCAGAAATGAAGCACATAAGTGTGTCTGCACTGACAGCAACACAGGACGGCGGCGTAGGTTTCCACCTGCCTGGAGAGGCTGAACCTGAACGGGACCTGCGTGCGGCCCCTTGATTTGACACACCAGCATCCTGCCATAAATAAATGATTCAGCATGACGTTCGGCCATCTTCGAGGGCATCTTCGCTGAGTCTTTGATAAAACACAATCAAGTGAGTCATTTCCTCCCAAGCAAGTTTTTTACAGTATTTTTTAAATTCCCCGAGTTGCAGTGATCACATATCAAATAAAAACATTCTTGAGATTTTTTTTTCATTTTGAGCAGTGAGACTATTTATTAAAGCAGTCTGGCTTTCTGGTTCCTTCGGGCGGTATCTGAAGTCTGGAGAAGAGCTCTGAGTGAAGCCAGCCGTGACTCAGAGGTCCTCATCCCTACCTCCTGGGTCATTCCTGGCCATCACGTACCCGTGTTCCAGCCTCAGTGAACCGCGGGGCGTCTCCACGATGCCCCACGCACCCTGGCGGCATGCTCTGGCTTATACTCTTAGCAAGCTCCTCCCTACACATCTCAGCTAAGCGTTTGCCCCTGAGACCGAGGCACACGCCAGCTCATCCTCCACCCCCAGCAGTCTTTTTGAAACACCCTTCCTCTTGGTCCTCTCTACCTCCACCCTGATCCGAAGTTGGGAAGAGTTGGGAAGAGTTGGGAACGGGCTCTACAGCGCGACTTCCTGGGCGTGAACCAGCCCCACCCCTCACCAACCTGTGACACTGGTAAGATCCCTCACAGACTGATTTCGGTTTTGCGGCCCTAACTGATGGCGAAGTGCTAAAAGACTGTGTGTCATTTGAAAAGATGCACTGGCAAATGACACTCGAAACCTAAGTAGCATTTTACACACAAAACTTTTTTTTTAATTCAAAACAAAATATGCAAGAAAGAGCACTCATTGAGAAAGTGACAGGAGCAGACGTCGGGTATTTCCCACGTAAAAATCGACGTTTCTGAAGCTGTGAAGGAGTTCGTGGGCTGCGACAACTAGAAACAAGCGAGTATAAAATCGGGAGGGCATTACAGCGCAACTGCATCAGACGTCTGCTTGGACACGGTGGGTGACCAGTGACCCAAACAGGTAGGTGGGGGAGCTCCTCCCAGTGACATCAATGCTCCGTTTGCCTGAGCAGCTGACAGTGTGGCTGCCAAGACCCCGACACACTTAGGAGCAGTTTCCCAGCCAAAGGTGCACACACCTGAGCAGAACTCAACAAACCGAAGGAAAAGAAATGTCCGCTGGACAACACACTTAGTGACACAGTACGCGAACGCTAATGCACTACCTTTGACATCTCTACCCTTATTATGTGATATTATGGGAGGGGAGCGTAAAAATAGCTCTCGGTGCCCTGGCTGGCGTGGCTCCGTGGTTAGAGCATCGGCCAAGCACCTGCTGTGTCTCTCGCACATCCATGTTTCTCTCGCTCTCTCCTTCTCTTCCCCTCCCCCTCCCTTCCACTGTCTCTAAAAATCAATGAGAAAAAAAAATCCCCCAATGAGGATTAACAACAACAACAAAAAACTCTTGGTGTCTCGAAGAAGCCAATGTTCTTCCAGCTTTTGAAAGATGTGAATTAGTCAGACTTGTTTATTTGTCTGATCTCCCTGTTATTTTAAAATATCATCATACTCTTAAGCAAGGAAGAGTTGTAGTGTTTTTTTTTTTTTCAATGCATAACTTTCTATAACTATGCAGAGAGGAGTCTGGAAATAAACAAAACAAAATAGTAACAGTGACTAATTCTATAAGGAAATTACAGGGAGTTTTTTTTTCTTCCTTCTGCTTCTCTGTATCTCTAATTCTTTTCTACACTGAATTCCATTCATGTCATAAAGAAACAAAAACATAAGAGTCATAAAAGGGTCACATGAGTTCAGCCATTTAAAAAATTCTCAAGAGCTTTGCCCGACTACAGAACCACGTGAGCCATCAATTATTGATGGGCCCATACGCTACCCAGAACCACAAACACATCAGCTATGAATGCGATGACCTCAAAACCAAGGAAGGTTTAATTAAAACACACAATGTCCTGCTCAGTGGCCACCTGCACACCCACAGCTCCTGGGCCACGCAGAGTCAGAGTGTTCATACCAGGGCATGTCCACAACAATCCTCTGCGAACACAGCACGGTCTGCCAGCCTGGCAGGACCCAGCGCCTGGCTCCCGGGGCTGCTGCCTGTGGGAGTGGGGGCCCCCACAGCACCTCCACCCTCCTGGCCCACTTCTCTTCCAGCCTCTTCCCTACTAATGCTCCAAGCTCTCGGAATAATACTTGTCATGCTCCAGAGTCCCCCGGCTAAGCAGAGTATTTTTACACAATTTCTCGTCAAGAATCCCTGTTCGTGCTATCTGCATAGTAACTTTTTTCTCTTTTATTAAGAGAGAAACAGCAGCAATACACAGCTTTGTTTATAAGTGACTGGGGTCACCTTAAACTAATGATTATCATTACTATCATTGTTACTGTTGCTACTCTCACTATTCTTACTAGTTGGGCGGCCTCGTTGTAGGTAGAAAACATTTACGGGTCCGGAGTCACGTTTCCCGTGCTGAGTGCACAGCTCACAGCGTCCAACAGCCCGAGACAAGCATGTGCAGAGCTCACAGGTGCCTGCTTCTAGAGCCCTCCAGGGGAAGGCAGAGATGTCCACTCCTGGACGAAAAGGCAGGAGACCTAAGTCCCTGTCCTTGCTCCGCCTGCACCCTCAACCTGAGGCAAATCGTGCCTCGCTCCGCTCCTAGACCAGCGGCAGGTTAACTGCTCCCAGAACTGATCGGCCAGGCCTCTGGGCAGCCCCCACCCAGGGGGGTGCGCAGCACATTAGCTACGACTCATTTCAGTTGTAAAGTGACAGAAGACAGTGCTGCCCCCCCCCCCAATGGTGGCTTTTCAAAACAGGTAACTCAATTTAAAAACAGGTAAAGGACTTGAACAGACATTTGTCCAAAGAAGATATACAGATGGGCAATAAGCACATGAAAAGATGTTCAACATCACCAGTCATTAGAGAAATGAAAATCAAAACCATTAGGATGGCAACCAGCAAAAAATAAACAGAGAATAACAAGTGTTGGCGAGAACATGGGGAAACGGAAAGCCTTGGGTGTCACGGGCGGGACTGTGAACTGCAGCCTCGGGGGCAGGGCAACTCCTCAAAGAGTTACACACAGGATTACCACATGATCCAGCAACTCCACCTCTAAGGATATACACAAAAGCACCAAATGCAGGGACTCAACAGATATGTGTGCACCGATGATAGCCAGAAGGTGGAGACTCCCCAAAGGTCCATCAACAGCTGAAAGGGTAAACACAATGAGGTACAGACATAAATGGCATATTATTTCACCTTAAAAAGGAATGAACTTCTGAAACATGCTACAATGATGAACCTTAAAGACGTTACGCTAAGTGAAATAAGCCAGACACAAAAAGATAAATATAATATGATCCCACTTACATGAGGTACCTCAAGTAGTCAAATTCATAGAGAGAAGCAGAACAGAGGTTACCAGGGTCTGTGGGGAATGGAGGAATAGGGGGCAATATGGACTGAATGTTGGCATCCCCTTAAAATTCCTACGTGAAGCCCTAACTCCCAATGTGATGGTATCTGGAGGTGGTCTTTGAGAAGTAATTAGGTCATTAGGGTAGAGCCCTCATGATGGGATTAGTACCTTTATAAAAAGAGGTGAGAGAAAGCTGGCTTCTCTCTTTCTCTGCCAGGGGGTTGGGGGTGTCATAGCAAGAAGGCAGCTGTTTATAGGCAGGAAGAGGGCTCTCACTATAACCCTACCGCACTGGCACCCTGACCTCAGACTTCTCAGAACTGAGAAATAGATGTCTGTTGTTTAAGCCACCTGGTCTATGGCATTTTATTACAGCAGCCTGAGCTAAGACAGGAGTCCTCGTCTAGTGGGTACAGTTTCTATTTATGATGATGAAAAAGTTCTGGAAACAAATAGTGGTTGCACAACATTTTGGAAGTGCTTCACACCTCTAAGCAGCACGCTTAAGAGTGGTTAAAATTATTAACTTTTTGTTATGTATATTTTACCAGAACATAATTTTTAAAAATAATAATAATAATGCTGGCTTAAACCATATCAAAATAGATAGGTGATGGCTGGTTAGGATTATCAGGGATCTTGGCTCCTCTGTCTTGAAGTTCTGCCACCTGAAGATGCAGCTGCTTCTTTGTGACTCAAGACGACAGCCCCACGCGCAGTCGTCACATCAGCAACCCCGCAGGTACAACAGGGAAAGGGATGGGGGAGGGCACACCCTTCCCTTTAAAGATGCTTCATGGAATTCAACTTCTTAGAAGTCGCACACAGCACTTCTGCTCACATTCAATTGGCCAGAACGTAGACACATGACTGCACTCAGCTGCAAAGGAAGCTGGGAAATGTAGTCTTTGTTCTGGGCACCCATCTTCACAGCTAATGTTCAGGACTTCAGCTACTGAGGAAGAAGGAAAGAATGAGTACATACTGACAAATGCGCCATCTTTGCACAAGGTCAAAATCACCCTGCAAATGTTTTTGAGCACAAAGCTGCAAATAGTTAAGGTTTCCTAGGACCACACGCAGAAAGGGGGAGCTTTGAAAAACAACTGTGATCAAGTGAGTGATTTTTTTGATAAGCTCACTTTGCAATGCATGAGGAATCCAGACCCTTACAGGAACATGCAGCCCAAAGACGGCCATCCCCCATATACTCTGAGGAAGAAGAACAGCTGAACTGAGAAGCACCGCAAAGAAAGAAGAAAGAAAAAGAAGAAAAACAAAAAGGATAAAAATAAAGGATCGCGTTCTTAATGCCTCACCCCAACCATTTTGTAGAACTTAAAACACCTGCAATAACTGAATGCAAAAAGGCTCTTATAATCTGAGCTGCGTTCAGCTTTGGCGGCGATCAGGGAGCATCGACTGGCACATTCCTAACATTTTGGTGGATAACAAACGTCCGCCTCATCCAGGGCGTCAACCTCCCTCCCTTTCCAAGTGTATCCTGCCCTCCAGGGGAAAAGATTCAGCACCGTCCTAACACACCATTCCTTACACTGTGTTTCCCATTAGGTTGTCTTCGGTTGAAAATTTCACAGGCTAAGGGCAAGGTTTCACGTATTCACAGTCGAGAGAGAGAATGGGAGTTCTTATGAGTCACAGAAAATTTGGTTTTAAAAAAAATAATGGCATCAGGAAGAATCAGTAACAGTAAACGCCCACATGTCTCGTCTCTTTAAAGCACACTGGAGGAAATTTTGCTTTTAGTGGTAATTTAACATTCTGTTGCTGCTATATATGTCATCTTCAGCAGAGACAAAGTAACGAGCAGCCTGGGAAGACTTTTATAGCCTTCTCGTCCTTTTTAAGGGAAGGCGTGGTCCCAGTTTTGACCTCCCTTTTACTATTCTCCTTTCCTCTGGACAAACCCCACGTACCCTGGGCAGCACCAGCACAGCCGGTTCAGCACGCGCACACCTCGTCCCGGGCCCTTCCTCCCCCTCTGCAGCGATCTGGGCAGAGAGGCAACACGCCCCTCCTCTTCTGAGCTCCTGGGAGCGGGCCCTCATCCCAGCCCCGCCGTATCATCTCCCGCCCCTGCCAGGCCCTCCGCCTCAAGCCAGGAAGCACTTCAGACCCCCGGCCTGTGAACGAAATCCCGGAGACAGTTCCAGAGGGTGTGCTTGGCTCGGAACCCGGCCTACAGGCTGCTGCCTGAATCATCATTCCAGCCGCACCGCGGCCACGCCGGAGTCCCTGCACACCTGAAACCCTCCCTTATTTCTCAGTTACTTTCCACCTCGCATCACAGCGTTTCAGGTCTTCGCCCAGAGGGGATCACCCTGCTGATTTGTCTGCGACAGTTCTCGGTAGCCGCTGTCGACAGTGCTACTGGCTGTGTCTGCTTTTACTCCAGTCGTAGAAGGGAGATTATGTGACACCCAGCTAGTCTCGAATGCGTCTGTGACTTCCTCGATAACAGACTGTCCCTGTCACCTTTCAGTCCTCCAAGGACCCTCACACAGCACCTGCCCCCAGTAAGGGCAACCGAGGTAAGTGTCCTTAGCGGGAACCGAACCCGGAACTCTCTGGTACTTGTACGAGGAAAGAAATGAGCTATGAAAAAGATATGGAAGAGTGTTAAACGCATATTTGTAAGTGAAAGAAGCCAATTTTATAATATTTTTTTAAAATATGTTTCTATTGATTTTTAGATAGGAAGGGAGATGGAGAGAGAAACATCAATGTGAGAGAGAAACATCGACTGGCTGCCTCCTGCACGCCCCCTACTGGGGATCGAGCCCACAACCCACGCATGTGCCCTGACTGGGAATCGAACCGGGACCTCTCAGTCCATGGGACACTGCTCAATCCACTGAGCCACACCGGCCGGGCAAGAAGCCAATTTTTAAAGACTACACACTGCGTGATTCCAACTCTATGACATTCTGGAAAAGGCAAAACTAGGGGGATGGTAAAAAGGACCGTGTTTGCCATGGGTTGAGGGGAGTGAGGGCAGGAGGGAGGAAATGGTGGGCACAGGGGTTTTCAGGGCAGTGACACTATTCAGGATGATACTGTAGTGGTGGCTACATGTCATCATACATTTGTCAAAACCCACAGCACATATCACACAAAGGGGGAGCACTAACGTAAACAATGGATTTTAGTTAATAATAATGCACCAATATTGGCTCATCAATTATAAGGAATGTGCCATAATTTTTTTTAATCCTCACCCAAAGACATTTTTGCATGTATCTTCAGATAGAGTGGGAGGGAGAGAGGGAGGAAGAGAGAGACAGAAACATCGATGTGAAAGAGACACATCGACTGGTTGCCACCCGCACGACCCCAACCGGGGCCGGGGACAAACTGTAACCAAGGTACGTGCCCTTAGCAGGAACCAAACACAGAACTCTCTGGTCCGCCGGCCGATGCTCTAACCAGGGCTTCTTATTGATTTTAAGAGAGAGAGAGAAACATCGATGAGAGAGAGAGCAACGTTGATTGGTTGCATCCCGTACACACCCCAACCAGAGATCAAACCTGCAACCTAGGGACGTGTCCTGACCGGGAATCAAACCCACAACCTTTTGGTGTACAGGATGACACTCCAACCAACTTAGCCACTGGCCAGGGCAGAAACATAGCACAGTTTTTTAAAAACCAAACAAAAAACCGACATTGAAATAGAAACCAAAAAAATTAGATATATAGATAAATAGTAGCTAAATAAATGAAAAAACCATAAGGAAGCTTCACAGGCATGTCTTCCGTTAAGGAAAAGTTATTTCTAAAACTCCAAAAACTGTTATAAAAGAATTCAATGTGACATTTTTAAAGCACAATGATTGAGCATCAAGTGCATGGTAACACAACTCTGCAATAACCTTTGTGCGTGTAGGTGAGGTCGGCAGTATGGCTGAGAGCTGAGGGGCACGCGGTGGGGTCACGGTGGCAGAGATCCCCTCGGGCTGTGACCACTTACCCCGAATGTGACTGACCGGGTGTGGCCAGGGCTGGACTGAAATGCAAGAAGTACGATCCTGAGCTGGGGTCCCGCCTTTGCCATTCACTGCTCTGCAATATTGGGCCATTACAAGTGTCTCTTTTCTCAGAGGAGCATGAACAGACTAGAGCAGCTGTCGTGTTGGTCTCCAGCGGAAGGGGCAGTCTGGGGACAGTGAGGGTGGCTGGACGGGGAAGGGCAAAAGGGGACTGGCTTCCGCCAAGACAGTTCCACTCTTTTGGGGGTGGATTTACTCACTGAGCCTTTAGGTACAGTTTTATTCGAACGAAGGGCTCCTCAGCTTTGGCTTCTGTAAATCACCCACGGCTCGTCTCCCACTTCGGCGCTGCTGCAGTTCTGCAGGGTGTCATCCGGAGAGTCCCCGCCCATCCCTACGGCCTAGAGGGAACAGAATTCTAGCCGGGCTGCTGGGGCCCCGTGCTTGCAGGGTTGAGTGGGCACTGTCTGTGTGATGATCACCCTACTTAGAAAGCAGCAACTGTTTATTCGAAATCATATATTAGGTAATAAGACAAACTACCCAAAAGGAAAGAGGCAAGAACTCATTCCGGTTTACATACAAAAACTATGGACTCTACGAGCCTTGAAATTTGGAGGGAAATAAAGCCACGGAGGGAAAGAAATGACGGGATGTCACACAGCGGGAGGCAGAGTTAGAATCCAAAGCTGGTCCTGCCAAGGACCATCAGTTCTAACTGATGCCCTAGGGAACAGCTTCTACTCAGTGACCAGCCCGTCTGTCTGCTGCTCAGCGTAAAAAGCATCGCAAATGCCTCACCTCCAGACCTCAGCCCCTGAAAGTTCACGTGCATGTCTACGTGTCCGTGCCTCTGTGCGTGTCACTGTGAGGTCCGGGTGCCTTTCTGTTCAAGCTCACAAAAGAAAACGACCTACGCGCAAACTGGCAAACGGAGCCCGACTGAGTAAAGAAAGGCCAGATTCCCTGACTCAAAGCTTAAGGACCCACCGTGAGGATTTCTTCCCGTGATCAAAACTTGGGTGTTCCAAGTGATCTGTCCTCAATTGGGCTCTATTTTCTGAGCGATACATGTGCAGTAGAAAGAACCCACACACCGGAACACACCCTGCACTAGTAATGACACGTCCTTAGAAAGGGACCTGGCATCTCTGAGCTTCCGTTCCTCAATTTAAAATGAGGATTAAGCCCTGGCCGGTTTGGCTCAGCGGTTGGAGCATCCGCCTGCGGTCCGGAGAGACCCGGGTTCGGTTCCCGCTAAGGGCACGTACCTCGGTTGCAGTTTGTCCCCGGCCCTGGTTGGTCGTGCGGGTGGCAGCCACTCGATGTGTCCCTTTCACATCGATGTTTCCCTCTCTCTCTCTTCCTCTCTCTCCCTCCCACTCTGTCTGTACAAAAAATGGAAAAATGTCCTCGGATGAGGATAAAAAAAAAAAAAAAAAAAAAAATGAGGATTAAAATGTCCACCTTGCAAGTTGTTATGACAATTCCTCGTGTATGCAGGAACCTAAGCATGTTAATAGGGTTAATGACTTTAATTATTAATGTCATTAATAACGGTGAGAGAAGACTTGCAAATAATTCCATTGTTTTTAACTATCAGCCTAGTCTGGTAACTTACTGACTTGTTTTGTGTTCGGTCACGTATTCCACATGGTGTGTTTTGTTTTGTTTGTTTTCATTCCTCATCCGAGGATATTTTTTCCACTTATCTTCAGATAGAGCAAGTGGGAGGGAGGGAGAGAGAAACACTGATGTGAGAGAGACACATCAACTGGTTGCCTCGTGCATGACCCCAACCAGGGCCGGGGACAAACCGCAACTGAGGTTTGTGCCCTTGACGAGAATTGAACCCGCGATTCATTGGTCCGCGGGCTGATGCTCCAACCACTGAGCCAAACCAGCCGGGGCCACATGGTGTGTTTTTTAATCTGTGGTGTTGTTTGTCAAGTGTACATTGTGTCTCTTCACAGGTTCTGTGTGCCTCTGTGTGTGTGTACACAAATATGTGTATATTCCAGTATGTGTTCCCCCTTGCCCATTTGAAGGTTTCTTCAGAAATCTATATAATAAAAATAAGACACTCGACACTGAAAATTGTTAACTGAGTGGATTCAAGACCAAGAGAGTTCCCAATATATGCATGCCCATGAACACAAGTGCCTGGGTATATCAGAAAAAACCAAGGTCTTAACACTAAGGGATGGAACATGTCACACTCATCCTTGGAACTGCTGGGCAGGGTGGTGGAGGGGTGGCCGGGATAAGGGAGCCTGGCTCCCAGGACTCTAGAGAGAAAACCCATGTGGAATCTGGGTCTTCCCCAACACTGGGAGGAGAATTCTGGGCAGTTACAGAAAACCCCCTTCCTCCTTCAACACGGTGCCGCAGTCCAGGTCTCAGCCCCTGCATGAGCTGGCCCGAGTCCAAGGTCCAGCCAGTGCAGCCCTTTCTCCCCAGGGGACCTGGGGCAAGTCACTCAGTGACTGCAAGCCTCAGTCCTCCTCTGTGAGCTGAGGACAATGGGTCTCCCCCACCGGGTTGCTGTGAGGATTAAATGAGTTCATGCAGGCAACGCCGGTCACAGCCAGTCCTCTACAAATGTTGGCTTTACTAAATCATGTTAACGTTTTGCATGGACTTAGCCCTTCCCTCTCCGGCTGCTGTGATCCATGGCAAAGGCAGCCCTTACCCATGAAGACTTGCAACTTCCTTCATCTCTAAACACAGCAGGTCGCATTATAAAATGGCAGGTTGAACCCACGAGCTCACCTCTGGAACAATATCACACAAGGCAGAAATCCGGAAGGACAGAGAGAAGAAAGAGGAGACGAGAGCAAGGGAGGGTCCTCGAAGCTGAGAAGCTGAGGGGTAAGTGGGAGGGAGCCAGTGAAGGGGAAGACACTTCCAACCTCAGAAGCCCAGAGAGGCTGGACATCTGAGGGCCCATCTGAGGGCCCAGCACCTGGGGGCGGGGAGAGGGACAAGGCAAAGAATGGGACTGATCTCTGAGGTGTATGACAGTTGTGCAGGGAACAACCCGAGTGGCCCCCACCCCTGTCACCTTTCTGACACCTTGCAGCCAGGTCCCTGTTGATCCCCGCCCTGTCAGGTAATGGGAGGTCCCCTCTCCAGAGGTACTGGGGACTCCAGGCTCTACAGAGTGTGGGGATGGACCTGCCCTGAAGAGGAGAGTTAAATGAAGGCTCTCGAATCTCTCTACTCAACTCTCAGGACACTCACCGCGGCCCAGCTCTAACAACCCACCCTCGTCGCTGCAGGGGTCTTCTCTGGAGATACTGACCAGCCCTCCCAAAGAAAGCTGCACAGATGGCCACTGGCTGTTCCCCAGTGCCGTGGTCAGCCCCCCAACACCCCACCCCACCCCCACCCCCATCACAGCAGCCACTCCTGCCAGCAACACCTGGGCAGAGTCAGCACCGGTGGCTCGTTCTGAATACGGGCAAACGCGCCAGGACCCCCGACTTCCAACCTGAGGTACAGCGACCAGAAACCAACGGAAATTAACAACAACAACAAAAACCTTAAAGCCAAAGATGTCAGGAAGCAAACAAGTTTTTAATTGAAAAAAAATGATCATTAAGGTCCTAGAGATAAGAACAGACACTGCATCCATTTAAAAAATATATGCTAAATTGTCAGAGATGCAACTTCTAATTAATAGGAGTTCCAAGAACAGAGTGCATTAAAAAAAAAAGAAAGAAAGAAAAAAGGAAGGAAAAATTATCAAAGAAAGAATACAGGACAACTTCCCACAACCGAAGACTGAAGGGCCCGAGGAGAACCCAACACAATAACAGGAGTAAGACGCTCATCACTGTGAAATTTCAGGACACCAGGAATAAAGAGACCCCCCCCACCCCACAAAAGGAACCAGGATGCACTGAGCTTCTCCATGACAAAAAGATGGGGAAGTCAATGGAACATCCCTTTGCAAACCGTGAGGGAAATGATTTTTAATGAGAACCGAACCAACCTGAGAGCCAACCTGAGAGCCAACCTGAGAACCAACCTGAGACCAAGAATGAGGCTGATGAGATGACGCCCAGACAGGGAGTCCTGCATAGGAGGTCCCCGGGGCGCCTGCGGGCAGGACACCAGCGGGCCTGCAAGCACCGCACTCCCAGGGGTCTTCCCCTCCCTCCCTGCGTCTGAAAACCTGGGAGATCAGGGCTCACTCCCGAGGGGAGATGCCCGTCCTGCTGCGGAGTTCAGGGGGCCTCACTGATAAGTGCGGAGACAAACCGAGGCAGCACTCAAGCCCGGGTACAAGTCTGGGAAAAGACGGTGGTGCTCACAGCACCCCCTATGGCTCACCCCCACATAACGCGGACATGGTGACAATAAGGTCAGAAGTAAACACTAGTTTCGCTGACACTGTTGTTGCACTCGCCTGGAAGGATGCAGAGACGGGAGATGGAGGCAGGGGCGGGGGATCTGACTTCTCATCTTCTGCAGACTCGTGAAGGGGCCAAACGACCCAGGACTTACCCAGTGGAGGGAAAGGGCAGCTAAGAGGCCAGACAGAGCCACAGGGAAGGCACTTTGCATTAGGAGCCCAGACGTACTATTTGACTTTTAAAACTATGCCTATGTGTTATTTTGAGAAAAATAACAATTACACCAGAAAAGTAATGAAATCTGAAGGGGACCTTGACAGTGAACCAAGACTGGAAGGAGGTACAGCGATTTCTGAGGATGGACCGGGAGTCCAGACAAGGCGTAAAGCATGGTCCTGCTGGGCTGCCCCCTGCTCTCGGGGCTGCCCTGCGCTCTGACCAAGCGCCACCTCTGGGGAGGAAGAGGCACCCAGTGAACTCCCCTCCCTGATTTAGTGACATGCTCAGTCATGATGCGATATAAAATAACTCAGCAAAAGCCGAGCACTTGGTGCAGTTGTTAGGTGTTATTCACACGTGCACATTTTTTCAACTTTCGCCATTAGTGAAAGAAAACTTCTCGGAATGGTAATTTGGCGGTGTGCTGCAAAAGATGAAAGACACGTGCCCTCGATCCTGCGATTCCACGTCCGAGAAGGTACCTGGTCTTCGGGAAACGCCACGGCACAGGCTGCCGCAGTGAGCTTCAACCCCAAAAGCTGTGAGACACTGATTCCCGGGCCTCGCCCCCAAGGCCCCCTGATTTAATTGGTCTGTGAAGGGGTCTTGGAATCCGTATTATGTTACCAAGATGGAGAACGCTTGGTTTATAACAAAGAAAATTGGAAACAGCCTAAATATCCCACAGAGAGGAAGGGGTCAGTCTATCACTATAGGGCCAATGGACTCCTAGACGGTCTTAAAATAACGTGGCAGAAAAAAAATAGTTCATTAAGCACATTTAATGACTTAGACACATATATACAATAAAAAACGAATTATTAAAATGTAAATGCAGTATAATCAATGTTGGGAAAAGGTGTGTATCAAAGAATTGCCGCTGTTCTGGGATTAAATGCATCATTGTCAACAGCCGGAACGTCTGAGTGTGGAAATATTTCATTTAAAATTCTCTGTTTGTATGTATGTTCTAATATTTCCACAATGAGCAAAGTATTATAGTTACTACCTTCTAAAGTCCAAAAATGCTTAGACACGTCACTTACACGTTTTAAACATTTTAACACTGTTCATATAGATTTCAGCTCGCACCACACCCATGCTCCAACCAGTAAACCCGTACACTCCGACACGCCCAAACACTCAGCAGCGGCTCCAGGGCACATCCTGCCAGGTCTCCGGGGAAAACGGCTTTCCCGTGGGTTTCATCTTTCCTTTGTAGTAACCAAGTGGGGCTGCCTCAAGCCCAGAGTATTCTTCTAACTCTGCTAACACCCCCTGCCCTTCTGAATTCACCTCCACGAACGTCTGAAGGATGAGGAGGAGGCTGGCGCTATTGTAATAATATCAGAAAGTGTCGGAAAACCAGCAACTGGATTTTCGACTCCGGACGTTGCCGGAACACTGCCCGATCCCTGAACCATTCGGCATCACTGGTGGAAAGTTCTGGGGCACTGCGGAGGGAGATGAAGGAAAAACTGCCTCTCACAGACACTCAGAGCAGGAGGAAGAGGCTGGGGTACAGGTCACGGGTAGGGAACCCCGGGTGTTCTCGGCGGAGATGGCAGAGGGGCATCGGCCTGCTCCTCACCTCCCCCACCTTTCCCAGGCCCCCTTCCCTTCCTTTCGGAATCAAGCTGTCCACTAAAAAGAACCAAGCAGGCTGCAGAGTTCTATACAGCTCTCCATAAGTTTTTGAAACTTAAGAGAAAAGCAGTCAGGGAATTAAGGCCAAACCCCAGAGATGGAGGAAAGGGCTCTCACACCGGGCAGAGCACGAACCGGCTGCCTCCCAGGTCCGGCCTCCCACCGACTAGTAGCAATCGGGCCGCTGGAGCAGGCAGGAAATCTAAAATTAGGTTTTACTACCTATAATGGAGGATTTATGGGATGGTTTAATTGGTAGTCTCGGGCCTAAAACCTGAAGTGGGAAAACAAAAACATCTTTCTGGACATCCCGGGGAGCCCGCGTGCACTCCGTGAACCTCCCCGAAGCGCGTGGAGCCACAGGGCCGCGGGGGGACAGAGGGCGACCACATTCTTCCTTCTCCTGACCTTGACCCATGCCACAGCCGTGTAGGCCCTGGTCCTTTCGTTTAAAAGGCAAGATGGTTTCATGCGGTCGAAGAGGTCTTCAGACTACGCACGGGAACTCGAGTACCCTGGAGAACACGAGTACCCATGCCACTCGGTCGTCTCCTGAAATACCCCAATCACAAGAACGCTCAAAACGTCCAAAGGAGATCTGACGCAACCATGAACGTGTTGACCCTGAGAGGGAATGTATACCTGCCAAAACGGGCTCTTTGCAGTTAGCGAGGCCTAAATTTATCACGCGTCGAGCAGCCGTTGTTTAAAGGGGCCTCTCACATAGGCTGCATTTCAGGGAAAACCCACAGCCTGAGCTGCCAGCCTCCTGCACGGTGATCCTGCCATCTGAGCTGGCTCCTATTTTCACACGAGTCCCTGAAACCCTGTTTAGGCCAGTGGCTGAGACTTGCCCCATCTCATTGGAGCTCAACAAGCATATCCTCATTTGCATCTTTACTGACCAACCAGAGCAGCTCCATAGTGGCCAATCAAAACACCCAATTCTGACCAATCAGGACAATGCAATTTGGACCAACTAAACTGTGTGTTTGGATTCCTCATCTGCAGAAAAATGAGGCAATCAGGGACCCGAGGAGGCACTTTGTACTGCCAGGCCTCCCCTTTGTCTCTGGGGTGCTCTCCCCGACAAATGTAGCAGCATGCACCTGTGTGTTGCCACTTTCAGTGTTGGCAAGATCACGTGAAATGTTTCCCAGTGGCCTTTTTGGTCAACGTGGAGATTAATTAAATGGTGGGTTTATGTGACCTCCATGTGTTCAAAGAGATTTCAAGTAAATATGAGAGTCCACAGCTGTCCCCCGCTGAACGCGCATGATCTCACCAAGTCAGTGTGAGAAAAGAACAAGGGGCTGGAGGGGTGTGTTCGCTGGTGACATGGGGCAGGGTGACAAACCCTCCATCCTCTGCAGGGGGTGACTTGCAGCTGAGTGTCCACAGAAGCTACCCATGACCAGGGCTGTGGACAGCCAGAGTCCCAAGGGACCAGTGTGTCCCTTCTGCTCACCCATGTCCCTTCCAGCCACCCTCTCACAAATGTTGGTGGAGTTGGTCTTCTTCCCTAGCAGGTCTTTCCGGCCACAGTCCCTCCCCTCTCCAGGAGGTGCCCCTGGGTCCCCTCTGGAGATAATACAGCCCGAATGGAGGCCAAGCCAGGAAGACAGGATGGCAGCAAAGCAGGGACGGTGATTGGCTTTCTGACTCCAGTAAAAAATGGGGCTCCATTTACCAGGGTGGCACTGTCTGCAAATCCACCTGACAACATTCTTACCGAGGAGAAAAATGCCTTCAAAAGACACCTCTGTTTCTTGGAACAAGATGGGAAGACAGCCTTGCTTTCTCGGACTCCTTCCAGTTCCCTGAGACAGATTCTCTTGAAGGAGATTTCAACTTGCCTGAGATAAAAGCACCTTGCTAGGTCCCTCTGGTCGGGGGAGGCTCCTGTTCAGGGGTGGCGTCTCAGCACGCTGGGGCCTCCGTGCGCTGGCTGCAGCCGCTGGCGTCTCGGAAGGAGATCAGCTCGTCACACGGCCTTTTCCCACCTAATTAGCTGCAGAGTGAAGTTCGGCAGGATGGGGGCTCTACCTGAATGTCTCTGAATGTCCAAGTCGTCTAAGAAAAAGACAACTTATCCTTATCCTAAACGCTAGGGTCTCGTGATGAGGTTAAATACTGTAACCTGTGTAATAAATTATAATAACCAGGGTGGGGCAAAAGTAGGTTTACAGTTGTATGTGAACCATAGAGTTTATTCTTGTATTATTATTTATTGTATTTTTTGCCATACAAAAAACTGTGAACTTACTTTTGCCCCACTATGTATAATATATGTAAAGCTTGTATGTATTAAAAAATTGGTGTTGGGGTGTTAGACCGGCTGGCGTGGCTCAATGGATTGAACATCATCCCATCGACTGAGAGGTCCCAGTTCGACTCCCAGTCAGGGCACACGCCTGGGTTGTGGTTCAGTCCCCAGTAGGGGGCGTGCAGGAGGCAGCCAATCCTTGTTTCTCTCTTGCATTAATGTTTCTATCTCTCTCTCGCGCGCGCTCTCTAAAAAATCAATAAAAACATATTTAAAAAACTGAAGAAGAAAATGCCACACAAAAAAACATATTAAATAAAATTGAGCCAAGTAGTGAAAGAACTCTGAAATGGCGCAGGAAACGAAATAGTATCTGATGCATACTTTTTCTGGGTACAGACATGGACTTCGTGTCATCCATCATTGACCCTAGTTGGTCAAGATCATCAATGTTTCCTAAATTTCTAGACCGTTTTGTAGTCAACAGTCCCAATTACTAAGTTCAAAGGGAATTCCCCAGAAAAGGAAGAGCAAAGTAAGGGTCAACTCTAGCTGTCGAAGATCAAGTATATAGCTTATAATATAAATAAATTTAATGTAAATAAGTGTTTAGGCAGACATTGTGGTGTGTTATCTAATCTGACCCTATTACCCCCAAAAAAGAAAAATAACCATGTGATTTTACTACTGTGGCATCCGCTGTGAGAGCAGTCAGAGTTCGGAGAGGGACTGGTAGTGATTTTTAAGGGCAATTGCTCAGGAACTTCCTACATAGCACCAGGTCAACACTATCTGTGACTATGGATCGCCACTGTTTCAACTAACATCTATCCGTAAGAAACTAAAAAGAGGCAATTGGAAAAGAAGAAGGAAAAGGTTGAAGGAGAAAGAGAGCTTTCATAACTAAACGTTACTTACTTGGAGTTAAGCACCTCTTAAAATGCAAACAAATAAAAAAAGAAGCAATGAAAAGGTACCTTTTCAGCCAAATCAGAAAGGAAGAGGCAAAGCTGTTGTTATTTGTAGATGACGTGACACTGTATATAGAGCACCCTAAAGAGTCCACCAAAAAACTTCCAGAAATCATGAATGAATTCAGTAAAGTAGCAGGATGCAAAATAAATATCCAGAAATCAGTTGCATTTTACACACCATTAATGAAGTATCAGAAAGGGAAACTTAGAAAACAATCCCATTTGTAATTGTTTTAAAAAAAATACCTAGGAATAAATTTAACCAAAGATATAAAAGACCTGTACTCAGAAAATTACAAGATACTGAAGAAAGACATTGAAGAAGGATAAAAATAAGTGGAAACATATACCGTGTTCATGGGTAGGAAGAATTAACAACATTAAAATATCCATACCCAAAGCAATCTGTAGATTCAACATAATTCCTATAAAGATATCAATGGTATGTTTCACAGAACTAGAACAAATATTCCAAAAATTTATATGGAATTACAAAAAACCCCTAATGGCCACAGCAATCTTGAGAAAGAAGAACAAAGTTGGAGGAATCCGCTACCTGATATCAAACTATAATACAAGGCCATAGTAATCAAAACAGCATAGTACAGGCATAAAAACAGACATATAGATCAATAGAACAGAACAGAGAGCCCAGAAATAAACCGGCGCCTTTGTGGTCAATTTATATTTGACAAAAAAGGCAAGAACATACAATGGAGTAAAGATATTCAATAAATGATGTTGGAAATACTGAACAGAGTGCAAAAAAAAAAAGAAAAAGAAAAAAGAAACTAGACCACCTCCTTACATCAAATACAAGAATGAACTCAAAATGGATTAAAGACTTAAATGTTAGACTCGAAACCATAAAAGCCTAGAAGAAAATATAAGCAGTAAAATCTCAGACATCTCTCATAGCAGAATTTTTTCTGATATGTCTCCTCGAGCAAGAGAAACAAAAGAAGATATTTAATAATGGTACTATATCAAACTAAAAGGTTGTGTTTTTTTTATCCTCACCCGAGGACATTTTCCCATTTTTTGGTCATATAGAGTGGGAGGGAGGGGGAGAAAGAGAGAGAGAGAAACATCGACGTGAAAGGGACACATTGAGTGGCTGCCACCCACACAACCCAACCAGGGCCAGGGACAAACTGCAACCGAGGTACATGCCCTTAGTGGGAACTGAACCCCGGTCTCTCTGGACCGCAGGTCGACGCTCTAACCGCTGAGCCAAACTGGCCAGGGCCTAAAACATTTTTGCACAGCAAAGGAAACCATCAACAAAATAAAAGACAACCCATATGCATGGGAGAACATATTCACCAATGATATATCTGATAAGGGATTAATAACCAAAATTTATCAAGAATTTATACAACTCAACACCAAAAAAACACACAAAAAACAATCCAATTAAAAATAGGCAAAGGACCTGAACAGACTTCTTCAAAGAGGACATACAGATGACCAACTGACAATTGAGAAGATGTTCAACGTCACTAATCATCAAAGAAATGCAAATTAAAACTCCAGTGAGCTATCACTTCACACCTGTCAGAATGGTTATCATCAATAAATCAACAAACAACAAATGCTGACAAGGAAGTGGAGAAAAGGGTACCCTCATGCACTGTGGATGGGAATGCAGACTGGTGCAGTCACTGAGAAACACGGTATGGAGGTTCCTTAAAAAAATAAAAATGGAAATGCCTTATGACTCAGCGAATGATTCCACTTCTGAGAATATATGCAAAGAAACCTGAAACACTAATTTCAAAGAATATAGGCACCTCTATGCTCATTGCAGCATTATTTACACTAGCCAAGATTTGGAAGCAGCCCAAGTGTCCACCAGTAGATGAGTGGATAAAAATGTGGTGGTACATTTCCACAATGGAGTACTACTCAGCTGTGAAAAAAAAAAAGAAGAGGAAGGAAATCTTACCTTTTGTGACAGCATGGATGAACCTGGAAAGTATTACACTAAGTGAAATACACCAGTCAGAGAAAGACAGGTACCGTATGATTTCACTTACATGCGGAATCTAATAAAATAAACTAACAAACAAAATAGAAACAGATTCATAGATACATAGAACAGGCTGACAGCAGTCAGAGGGGAGGGGTATTGGGGGCTGGGTGAAAAAGGTGAAGGGATTAAGCAAAGAAAAAACTCACAGACACAGGCAACAGTATTGTGATGACCAAAAAGAAAGCGTAGGGGAGGTAGTAGAGGGTAAAGAGGTGTAAGTGGTGATGGAAGGAGACTTGACTTGGGGTGGTAAACACCCCATATGAATGATGCATTATGGAATTGTACACCTGAAACCTTTATAATTTTATTAACCAATGTCACCCCAATAAATTCAATAAAAATAAAAAATATAAATTAAATTTAAAAAAAAAGAAAATGTGCCTTTTGCCTTCTAAATACAGGGCACAGGCAGAGACGGGGTGGGGCTCCCCATTCTGGGCTCAGAGGTGCTCAGGGTCACTTGGATCTCCACCTCAGACAGAAGTAAACCCCCTCGTGATGTTCCAAAC
Source organism: Molossus molossus (assembly GCF_014108415.1). Lineage (NCBI taxonomy): Eukaryota > Metazoa > Chordata > Mammalia > Chiroptera > Molossidae > Molossus > Molossus molossus. The sequence continues at coordinate 9,530,995 of NW_023425388.1, read as the reverse complement.
GGAAGCGCACTACCAAAAAGAGGACCAAAGGTTTGTCACTCCAAAGTATGCCTTTTGGGGTACTGCTTTTTAAGCTGGTTATTAAGAAACAAAAGGCTCAGAAAGAACCTTGGACTCTCCCCCTTTACCTGCCTAAAAGGAATTCAGATAGACAAGTCTGCCTAAAGGGGGGTAGGGTTCACCTTAGCATCATAATATAAACTACATGGGGCAGGCAGGGAGGAACCCAGCGAAGCTGTCTGTAAACTTCCCTTTGGGTCCCATTGCCTCTGGGTGGCCCGGCCAAGAATTTGTTTACTTCATGTTTGTTCTTTCTTGTCTACCTGCAAATTATCTGCTTTCCCTTTGAAATCCCAGACTCTAGCCTCCCTTTTGTCCAAAATAGCACAGAAACCACAACTGTCCCATGTGCCCTAGGTCCCAGACTGTCATGGCACCCCACCCGCACGCACACCCCTCATAAACATCGGGCGTTCTCTCCTGCTAAATCTCCCCCGTGTTCCTCGATTATCAGTCCAGCCAGAAGGATCTGCGAAGCTAGGAGGAGGGCTGTTTATGTGACCCCAGCACTTCCTACACCCCGGCCGGCGGTGAGCACTGAAAATAAAGCTGAACTTTTGTCTTCTGCACTCACAGTAACAGGATGCATCATTTGGCTTTTCCTAGACGATAAGGAAGTCTGCCATCCCGTCCGACCTGGAGAGCAGCCCGGGGGTTTGCGAGGACGGCGGGCGAGGGGAGAGACTCACACACAACGTCCGATTCTCCTGCACCCCGCTGCCTCCCCAAGGCTCCAGGGTCCCTTTTCCTGCTTCCAGTCCCCGCCGGGTCACTTCTAGTAACGGTGCTCGAGTGGGTCCTGTCGGCCCGGGCGTGGGCGGCTGTGCAGACTCTGCTGCGCTGAACACTCACCCTCCACCTCTGAGTCAGTTGCCTTTTCATGGAAATACTATTCAATGATCATTTTCATAAAACTCGGGGCTGGCGCGGGGTTGTTTCTCTTGACGCCGGCCCAAGTGTTTTTCTCTTCTGATTGATTTTTGGTTGAAACTCAGCGTGTCTTTTTTGGTTGTTTATTTTTAAATATATTTCCATTTTTACTGGAGGGGAAACATTGGCATCGATGGGACACAGCTGCGTTAAATCAGCCCCAGGACCGGCACGGAGGCATGAAGCCCGCGGAAGCCCGCGGGCGGCTCCTGGGCGCAGCGCAAGCACAGTGGCCTTCCCAGCCGCACACCCGCACGGGACCCGAGCCCGCTCGTGACAACGTGTGTTTGCCACCTGGGTGTTTCCCCAGACCATCTGCTCCCGCACACACTAAGTCTGAGAAGGTCCCTGGCACCTTCTCTCCAGCCGAGAGTGTGTGGTCAGCCATCTGCGTGTGCGTGTAGCTGTCGGAGGGACACGGGGAACTCTGTGGCCTGTTGCTTTGTCACTGTCCCTTCCAGGCCACGCTCTGCACGGTGGTAAGAACACAGCGCCCTCGCATGACGTCCTGTGTCCACTGGGATGTCCTTCCCTCTTCCCATCCTTTCTGCGATCCTGTCCGGGCACCCTCCATCTCTTCTCCGAAACAGAACCTTTCAAAGGTAAGCACTGGCATTGTGTGCGGAAGCCGGGTGCTCCCAAGGAGGCTGGCGGTGCTTCTTGGAGGGTGAGTAAAAAAAATCTCTTTTTATTTACTTTTTTAATACTTTTTCTTTATTGATTTGAGAGAGAGAAAGGGAGAAGTAGGGAGAGATGGAAACATCGATGAGAGAGAACATCAATAGGCCGCCTCCTGCATGTCCCCCACTGGGGATCGGGCCCACAACCTGGGCATGTATCCTGACCAGGAATTGAACCAGCGACCTCTGAGCCACACCGGTTGGGCAAAAAGTCTATTTTTATGTGCAAAGCCCAGATTTGCCTAAATGTAGGTTACGTGAAAATACCTAAACAGATATGCACTATACCCATGTATTGAATTTTCATGTAGGGGTGGCATAACCAGGAAAAATCTGTCTAGAAAGACTCCATGGGGGGTTGGTCATGAAATAGGGTTTAAAAAAACACTAACTTAAGCCTAGGGTAACTGCATCACAAAATACCATTGTTTCTTGTTGAGTTTGGCACCACTGACTCAGTGACAGATCTGCAGATACGAAACTTGCATTGATCCCATCTCCTTAGGATAGCCCCACAGTTATTGATGGAAGCTGGGAATTGAAAGTTACGCTACACTGATAACTCTTTAACCATCAATTTGCTTACATGTGAGCTCTTGTTTGAAAAGCCAATGGGTGTGGAGCACAAGAAACAAAACCAAATACCAAACAATAAAAACAGGAAAGAAGTAGCCCTGGCCGGGTGGCTCAGCTGGTTGGAGCATCATCCCGTACAACAAAAGGCTGTGGGTTCAGTTCCTGGTCAGGGCACATACCTAGGTTGCAGGTATGATCCTTGGTCAGGTACATACAGGAAGCAGCCAATGGATGTTTCTCCCCCCCACCCCACCCCCGCTTCCTCTCTCTCTAAAAATCTAGTTAAAAAAATACAATACAATAATTAAAATTAAAAAAAAAAAAAAAAGACGCCCTGGCCAGTTTGGCTCAGTGGTTAGAGCATCGGCCTGCGGTCCGGAGAGACCCGGGTTCGGTTCCCGCTAAGGGCACGTACTTCGGTTGCAGTTTGTCCCCGGCCCTGGTTGGTCGTGCGGGTGGCAGCCACTCGATGTGTCCCTTCACATCGATGTCTCTCTCTCTCTCCCTTCCTCTCTCTCCCTCCCACTCTATCTGTACAAAAAATGGAAAAATATCCTCGGGTGAGGATAAAAAAATAAAATAAAAAAATAAAAAAAATAAAAAAAGAACAGACCGCCAGCGTGGCTCAGTGGTTGAGTGTTAACCCATGCACTAAGAGGTCACCTGTTGGATTCCCAGTCAGGGCACATGCCCAGGTCGTGGGCCAAATCCCCAGTGGGGGGCATGCAGGAGGCGGCCAGTCAATGTTCTCTCTCATCAATGTTTCTCTCTCTCTCTCTCTCTCTCTCTCTCTCTCTCTCTCTCCCCCCCCCTCCCTTCCTCTCTCTCTAAACTCAAAAAAGAAAAAAAATTTTTTTTTAAATCCTTGGACAAAGATTAAAAAAAATTTTTTAAGGAAAGAAATAAACAGCTAATACTCTGCTGCAGATGACTGTACTTACTTGAAAACAGACCATTAGTTTTCAATTGTCTATGAAGCAAAGCGTTCTCAGGACATCTTTTCATTCCATAATAAGTATCAAAAGCAGCAAACCATCCTTGCCTTGCATTAGTCTATTTCGACTCTTGCTTATTGGTAAAAGGAGGTATGCATTTAACTCCCTCTAATATATGGCATGCAATTCTTCTCACTTGCTTGGCGCAGAGACTAAAACAGTGTTTAGCCTGCCTTCCTTCACACTGTAGACGTTAACTCCTTCTGGGCCGCATTTCCATTCCTTTCATCTGGGTGGAGCCCAAATTTATTCCCAACCTTTTCGAAAGACAGCCTGTGTTCTCAACGGGCCACCACGACGCTGCTGGGCCTCTCCTGACCTGCGCTGGCCAGGCCCTTGCAGGGTCAGGAAACAGAATCATTGTACTCATAGTCTCAGAGTTACATACACCAGCATCAGAGAAGATAGAAATAACTTTGTGACGACTTCAAAGGGTGAATTCATAGAGCGGGGACAGTAAGTGGAGTGTTTTCTATCCTCAAAATCCCAGGCTTGGGCAGACATATGGATAATTTTCAAAACTCAGGAAGTCTGCGAAAATCCCCACTGTTCTATGAAGGCTGCACAGGGCTCGTGGAATCTCCTCAGGCCCCTGCCTCCCTCCCCTCCACGGAGGTCCCCTGGACCCGAGTCCTCATGCCAGGGCCAAAGAACGCAGGCACCTGCCTCCAGCAAATCCACTCTGCTTCCCCTCATTCCCAGACACAAATTTCCATGAAAACCAGACACAGGAGAGAAAGCGAGGGCAGGCCAGTCCAAAATCCCCGCAGATCCGCAGCCTGCTTTCATCCGATCTGCAGGCTGGTCTCTTTTCGCCCGTGTGCCCGCTGCAGGTGAACTTCCTGGCACAGACATTTCAAAGCCCTGCAGGTAGGGAAGTGAGACCAGGGCGGAGGGAGAAGGGACACTGTGAAGCAGAGAGGGACGGGGGTGCAGAGATCAGGGAGGGAGGGAAACACTTGGCAATGCTGAACTCGGTGACGCTACTGGGTGTTCCTGGTCATGTGGCTGAATCCACCCACACGTCCCTAGAGCGGGAAAGCTATCGAGCCTCCAGGGAGAAGGCCTCTGCAGCTGCCATTACTAAGCCCAGCTTGACTAAACACAGCCGCTTCCAGCAGCGGAGTTTGGCCATTTCACACCTGCACACACCCGACCTGAGAAGCTGGTGCGGAATCCACTGGGGACTGGGGCAGGCAGCCCCCTTGGGTGCCTGTCACCTTCTCTGTGCCACAGCTGACAGTCCTGCATTTAGCTGTTTGTCTCCAGGCTCCTCCTTGACAATGTGGCAAGTCTTAAGGACCCAGCGCAGAAAAGCAACTGGACGTTAGGCTTCCCCTCCGAGCGCACGGCCGGCCTCGGGGCCCCAGGTCCCCAGGTCCCGGCTGCCAGCGATGACTCGGCTCTCCCTCCCAGGGTCTGCACACATGTGGCTCCCATCAATGCGGTTGCGGATTCATCTGTGTTTGGACCACTTGCCTCTCACGTTCTCATATTTACACATGTTCACTGAACGTAACCCCAAGTGAATTATTTAAGAAGTCTTAATGTGCTTCAGACTTCTCAAATAGAATTTAGACTTTAAATTAAATGTGTTCTCCCGTGGGAGCCGAGGAGGGGGGACGCGGCATGGGGCGATGCGCGGCGGGCCTCGGAACAGAAGCTCGGGTCCCTCTGCGCGGGTCTCACCGGGCGGCTGCCGCTCCGCGGAGGCCGGAACCGGACTCGCCTGCAACATGCAACCTGGAAGCGGCAGAACCTGCCGGGCACAGGAGACACAGTCTTGCTTTTCTGTGTGTCCCCGGACAGCCCACAGCCAGAGATGTAGAACGGTGTAGAGTAGAACACAGCCACGTCCGTCAGTTTGGAGATTTGGGGTTTTTTAAAAACAAATCACGGTATTCTTTGTCCCTCAATGTTTGGTTACCAATAACTGCACTGAATTAGCTGTTAAATTTGATGGGGCAATTAGAGTTGAGCAAAGCCACGCGTATTTTATTTAACACAGTTTTGTTTTGTTTAGCTTTCTTAACAGTAAGCACTGCCCACGGGGAAAAATAAACCAGAACGAAGAGAGGGAGTGGAATTCCCTTCGTATGCACTAGTGATAATGAAAACAAGCGATCTACAAGACGAGTTTGCTGCAGACTGGGCACTGAACTGAAAACGAATTTCTTATTCGGGGAACTGTGAATGAGCACGAATCTACAGTGGTGTTTTATTTTTCTTTTAACTTTGCATAAAAATTGAACTAAATCAGCTCTGCAACCTGCACACAGTAAAGGGGCTGTTACTCAATGACACGGTACGCACAGCACTTTGATCATCACAAGTGGCGTCTGAGCCGTGAGACCAACTTTGTAAGACTTTGCCGGAACCTCGGTGCTACACACAGTGGGAACGGCTGGGTGAGGGTGAGTGTGAGCCCTTCGAAGTAATTCTGTCGCCATCCATCTGACTGACCGTCTTTCTCTGGGATGCCAGCCCCTCAAGAAAGCTGTTCTTCAAAATGATAAACTGTAGTATTCTCGAGAAACTGTCTACAGGCAAAACAGGAAATGTGTTATAATGCCAAGATTATCTTTAAGTAGGGAACGCACAAATAAGATGTTTATGCATGAAGTTGTCAGAGCGTGATTCAGACAAAAACAGCACTATTTGTTACCAGGCATACAAAGTTTCGGTCTAAAAGTAGATATTTCATTTCGCCCTTTGAAAGCATGAAATGAGTCAACAGGAAATGATATGTACATACATATTCCCTCTGACTTGAAAACTGCAGATTCAGAACCGAACATACCGCGCTAGCTTCAAGTGCTCAGTGCTATCATGTCTGCATCCGTAGTGGTATTCCAGGTGATACGGCCATCGGAGACACAAAAGTCCCACTCCTGTGATCGAGCCATATAGTAGATGCCATGGTTACCAGTTCTTTCAAATCTGAACTCTTCTGCTGAACAGTCGAAACCTGACTGTCTAATACAGTAGCCACCAGACACACGAAATGCACTGTGTGTGTACAGTCCACGCTGGATTTCAAAGATTCAGTATAGAAAAAAAGACAGTGGAAAATATCTCCTCAATATTTTGTGTTAATTACAGTTGAAGTGACAATGTTTCAGACATGTGTTACATGAACTATATTATTAAATTTAACTTCAACTGTTTCTTTTTCAATGGGGCTACTAGAAAATAAAACCAGACATGAGCCCAGCGAGTGTGGCTCAGTGGTTGGATGTCAACCCATGCACCAAGAGGTCACCGGTTCGATTCCTGGTCAGGGCACATGCCCAGGTTGTGGGCCCAATCGTCAGTGGGGGACGTGCAGGAAGCGGCTAATCGATGTTCTCTCGCATCAATGTTTCTCTCTCTCTCTCCTCCCTTCCTCTCTCTCTAAAATCAATAAAGAACAAAAATGTTTAAACTAGATTTGAGACGCATTCTGTTTCCTTTGCTCAGCTCCTTTCTTATCATTTGTCACATCTATAAGTGGACCCTCTGCTCTGACCAAGAAGACACCAGACAGCAGAGCCTAGGGGTGGATTTCAGAGTCAGTCTGTCCGAGTTCTGCTCTGGCTCTTACTGTCTGTGACTCTGGGCTTACCACTCCCAAGTCTCACTTTGCTATTCTGGAAAATGGGGGCAATACGGGCACCTCCATCAGAGAGCTGTGGGGAGGAAGCCCCGTGGCGAAGTCAGCGTCAGTTGCCATCCTCCAAACATCGCACTCTCCCTTCCCCTTTGCAAGATCACTCCCTACCTTTTAACTTCACAGCTCGGTTACTGAAATCCCTCTCGATTGGTCCCTCCAGCGCCCGGGAAGGGCTGGGCAGGTCCTCCAGCACATGACCCAGCCCCAAGGAACACTTCCGACCCTCCCGCTGGCTGCTGCCCGGCCCATCCCTGCCTGTCCAGATCCAACACACATAGTGGCACATTTTCTTTTTGTTTTATCCTCACCTGAGGATAAATCAGACAGAGTGGGAAGGAGGGAGAGAGAGAGAGAGAACATCGACATGAGAGAAACACATTGACTGGTTGCCTCCCGCACAACCCAGCCAGGGCCAGGGACCGAACTGCAACCAAGGTGCATGCCCTTGACTGGAATCGAACCTGCAACTCATTGGTCCATGGGCCGACGCTCTAATTGCCGAGCCAAACCAGCCAGGACAGGAGGCATTTTCTGATCTTCCTGTATTTTGGTTTGGATCACTTTTTTATTCTATGATTCTTTTTTTTTTTTTCTTTTATCCTCCCCCAAGGACATTTTCGCATTTATCTTCACATAGAGTGGGAGGGAGAGAGGTAGGGGAAGAGAGAGAAAAAAACATTGATGTGAGAGAGACACACCATGTGGTTGCCCCCCACAGGACCTCAACCAGGGCCGGGGACAAACTGCAACCGAGGTACGTGCCCTTAGCGGGAACCAAACCCGGGACTCTCCGGTCCACAGGACGACGCTCTCACCACTGAATAAAACTGTCCAGGGCTGATTCTATAATTCTTACAAGATGGATTATTCTATTTATACTCTACCTTGTTCCAAAAAAGGATGTAAAGTGATTAACAGAGAGATATGCAATATAACAAGGGTCTGCTTGTTTTTTAATTCAGATGTAGATGCAAAATAAATAATAAAGATGAGGGTAAAGAGAAACAAGGGTAACAACATAAACTAGAGCTAAGAATGTGGAGGCCACGGTGGAACTGGGGCACAGACGGGCCTGAGTGATGACCTCCACCCAAATGCTCAATTGCTCCTGATGCTAAGACTAATACTGAAGTTCTCCCATGAGTCCCTACGAGAGAAGGGCCCATGTGACAAGATAACAAGCTTGCCCAACAGCAGCTCTCCAGCAAGCCCGGTGCCCTGCATGGATGGCTCTCTGTCAGGGCCCCCGACGTGGCACACAGAGCACTAGAGTAGCGGCCCCTAGGGTCCTGGACTGCTGCCACACTGGCCTGGTCCAAGCGGGTGGCACCACGGAATGTGCCGCTTTTGTGAGAATATGCACTCACCCCCTTCCTAGATTGCAGGGCATATCCATTCGCCCTCTTTCTAGATTTCACAGCATTTTGCATTCACCCCCTTTCCAGATTCGCCCCCTTTCTAAATGCCATGGCGTGTGCACTCCATGTCTACATTTCAACTCCCTGAAGGCATGACTTGAGCCACGGCCTCTTGCACAGATGACAAGGCAGTGGCATGGACTAAAAGGGCAGCCAGCCAGCCATGCCCCATACATTTGCACTGTCCAGTCTGTCTTGCACACACTTGCCTTTGAGTGACCCAGAAGGCGCTGCCCCACTGGCATCCTGAACCTTCACCACCTCAGCTGAACCTGACCACAGGCCAACCCCTGCCTGCATTCCTGGGCATGCCACCTGTCCCGCACTGATCGCCACCTGCGCACATTCAGCCCAAGGAGCTGCCTGCAGACAGTGCTGTAAGCTCTCTGCAGTGAAAAGGGCTGTAGTTTTGTTTACATCTTGTCAGTACAACTAATAACTCAGGTGGGCAGACAGGCAAGAACCATGCTGGAATGTTCTGGCCTTTCCCACTAAATTTGCAGTTGTTTTTCTAATCTCTAGATATGTCCAGTGTCTTAACAGCCCCTGATTAATCCATGTTCCCCATCTCTCTTGGTGGACAGTGCTCTCAATTAATGGGTGATCAATACATTTTGATTGGGAAAGGCGTTTCCAGGTTGCTTAAAATTAATAGAGAAAATTTAACAGGACTGAAAGCTTAATTTCTGCCAAGAGAAAAGTTACACTGGTGCTAAATGTGGTCGTAAATGCCACCTCAACATGCACACAAATGGAACCCCTTCTCTGTCGCCTGGGAGGGTGTGGACTGGGAGGCCCACGTACTTACTGGGTAATTTTGTTGACCTACCTCTGGTTTTGCCATTTGGGTATGGAGTACTGACAAGAAACAGTTCTCGTGGGACAGTCTGGTTCATCACCTACATTTACGAATCTTACAAAAGAGCAAACATAAATCAAATCTCATCACGACATATGACTAGAAGCCACTTCAGGACTGATGTTTCTGTAAACTCCTCTAACGGTGCTCCCGCAGGCAGCACCCAATCATCCTTCTCTGCTTCCACAGCGGGGGCTTTCGGGGGGCTTCAGAGACTGGGATCAAGGCTGGTCAGATGCTGACTGACACGCCTTCTCCAGAGGTCTGCACTGTTCCCTGGATCTGACCTTTGTTGTCGTCGTTTCTATTTCAGAACCCCGTCGCGAAGTCATTTTACTGCCAGGGTCACATACACTAAGCACTTCTTGATGCTAAAGCAGCAGCATCCTCTCGTCTGGCTCGGTTCACCGCGGTGCCCACAGCAGAGCCCGCCCCGCACACGGCCAGCTCCAGGCCCGCACAGGCAGAGCCCTGGGCACGCAGACGCACAGCAGCCTTGGGGGGCTGGCTACAATTTTAAAGAGAGTCCATTCAACATGTAAGATTCTGTTAGAACACTCCTAGGCCAGCCGCTGGTTTCTTTTCTAGGTGATTTTACCTCGTTTCCTGATAGAAAAAAAAAAAACCTCAACTTTCTCATAAACTTATAAGGTTTATGTTGAGATGGTGAGTGTGAGTGGTTTGCATTTCCAAGTATTTCGTTTTTCTTTTTTTTTCATCCTCGCCCGAGGACATTTTTTCATTTTTTGTTCAGATAGAGTAGGAGGGAGAGAGAGGAAGAGAGAGAAACATCGACGTGAAAGGGACACATCGAGTGGCTGCCACCTTCACGACCCAACCAGGGCCGGGGACAAACTGCAACCGAGATACGTGCCCTTAGCGGGAACCGAACCCGGGTCTCTCTGGACCGCAGGCCGACGCTCTAACCGCTGAGCCAAACCGGCCAGGGCTCGTTTTTCTTCCTTGGTTATTATTAATACTCTGCTTAGGTCTTTGTGAGTCCAGGGAAGAATCCTGAAATGTACCTTATTCACTCCTGGGGTCCAAAGCTTCACCTTACTGCCTCTGGGGTACGGAGGTGCCTCCCTCCCTTTCCCACCAGGCTCCTCGGAGAGGCCTGAGACCCCCGTTCACACCAGCTTCCAGCAGCATCCAAGCCCCAGGGGCACAGAGAGGAAGGAACAGTCACTGATCCCAGTCGGTGTGTTATTACGGCACAGAGAGGAAGGAACAGCCACTGATCCCAGTCGGTGTGTTATTACGGCACAGAGAGGAAGGAACAGCCACTGATCCCAGTCGGTGTGTTATTACGGCACAGAGAGGAAGGAACAGTCACTGATCCCAGTCGGTGTGTTATTACGGCACAGAGAGGAAGGAACAGTCACTGATCCCAGTCGGTGTGTTATTAGGGCACAGAGAGGAAGGAACAGTCACTGATCCCAGTCGGTGTGTTATTACGGCACAGAGAGGAAGGAACAGTCACTGATCCCAGTCGGTGTGTTATTACGGCACAGAGAGGAAGGAACAGCCACTGATCCCAGTCGGTGTGTTATTACGGCACAGAGAGGAAGGAACAGCCACTGATCCCAGTCGGTGTGTTGTTACGGCACAGAGAGGAAGGAACAGTCACTGATCCCAGTCGGTGTGTTGTTACGGCACAGAGAGGAAGGAACAGCCACTGATCCCAGTCGGTGTGTTATTACGGCACAGAGAGGAAGGAACAGTCACTGATCCCAGTCGGTGTGTTGTTACGGCACAGAGAGGAAGGAACAGTCACTGATCCCAGTCGGTGTGTTATTACGGCACAGAGAGGAAGGAACAGTCACTGAACCCAGTCGGTGTGTTATTACGGCACTGGGTGGTTAACAGGCAGAGGAAGAGCTTGGGTTTCTCCTACTGCAGCGGAGTCCAGAGACCGACGTCCACGGTAGGTCAGACGGAAAGGTGACCACCACCCACTAACCCATTTCCAAGACGCAGTGATGACTGCGACCCCACAAACCTCCCAGCCCAGAGCGCAGAAAAACGTGCCCAAACCAATACAGTCTTTTACTCTGCAACTTGAACTTTGTTACCAAGCCCCAAGAATCCATAACCCACACGTCCACGCAGTGGCAGAGAAAATGCATCTTCCCACCAAGAATGTAGAAATCACTTACGGCAGTGATTTTCAACTGGGGTGCCCCACACTGGTGAGCCGCAAGAACGTTCACAACAGGCAACACCTGCCTATTTGGGCCGAGGCACCGACCTCCTTCCCCTTAGATTGTCAAATAAAAAAATGACAACAGCCAACACAACAATAACCGTCTGGTGCGAATGAATCAAAATTATACCTACTTTTTCTTGTCAGATCAGGGAAATATATTTGGTGGTGTGCTGCAGAAGGTTAGTAATTAGTTTATGTGTGCCCTGAGATGAGAAAGGTTGAAAACCTCTGACTTAATGGAATAAGACAACAATGTTACATCACCCAACAGGGTTCGGCTCCTCTGCCGACTGAGGTGGAAACACACGTCTCCATTTTTAAGTGAAGATTTGGGAATCTCTGCCAAACCAACTTTTAATCAAGTGAACATAAGGGTTTCCTGCTTTTTTCAAAAAAAAAAAAAAAAAATCACCCGAGACGTGCCTGTTTTCTTTCCTATTCATTGGAGGGATGTTTTTCTCCCCCTTGAGTGTGTTTTCCAGAGGGAATAATTACTGGAATAACATTACTCCTAAAAGGAATCCCATATGAGACACCGGCATGTGTGAAAATCTCATTCTACTGAAACAATTCACATTTTCAGGCTCTTTGGGAAGGAGGCAGCTACCCATCTAGGTTTTCAAAACCTTTCGACGTGCTACCAGCATGTCCCAGCTCAGATCTCATGTCTAGCTCTCTAGAATTACAGTTTAAAAGTGACACATTCATTCAAAAGGCCGATTTTTACACACTGGAAGGCCACTTCGATCTGCAACACAGCCATTTCAAACAGGAAACAGCCACATAACCAAGTTCCTGTGCGCACACTTCTGAACACGCATGAAGACAAGGTGACCGCACCCCTCACTTTCATTGTTAAATTACTGTTTCTCCTCCACAGTCAGGGTCCTCCAGATGATGACATGCCGCTGTAAAAATAGAAGAACTTAAAAGTTGGTTTAAATCTAAGACTTAGACTGAGCGCTCCCTTCGGAGCACACCCTTTAATTTCTTGGTGTTGTCTACATTTCACTTACACTTAAATTTAGCAAAGTAATTTTAGATCACCCGCCTTCACCACCTTCCCTAGATTCGCAATGTGACAAACATGAAGCATCAAATCCTCTCTCTTTTGAATACTGAAATGTTTAAAATAAAAGGCAACATTAAAGGAAAGGCGATCTTCCCTCTGGCTCTTTTGAAAAACTGTTAGATGCTCGTCTAGCCATGGGAAACTCCTGTTTTTCTACAGAAGGACTGAATCACTGAATATGAGGTATACATTGACAACGCATAAAGTGCACCTAGTGAACTGCTAAAAAGCCCACTGAGGATGCAAAGATGGACCAACAAGAATGCCATTAGGAAGAGCAACAACACAGACCTGCTATGTCAGTACCAATTACTGCAGTGACTTTCAAAGTCCCCCTTCAACTTCAACTCACCTTGCCACCAACAGGGATCAGAATTATCTGAAATTGTGTCCCAAAAATTTAAATACCTCCGCGGTGCCAGCTTGTTTCTCTGACAAATGCTACTGTAAAGGTTTTAAGAATTTCAAGTTCAAGGGGTGGATCATAGATGAAAGCTGTAATTGGAAGGACTACCCTCCAGGGGAATGCAGAATCCCTCACACTGGGGACAGCATCACCCCACCCCCCTACCCCTACCCCCCACCCTCGGCCTTCTCCTCGCTGGAAAAGCTGGCCTGGGAAGCACAGGGGGACAAGCCAGGAGGGGACAAAGAGACCTGCATTTAGAGAGATCAACTCCCAACTTAAACGGAGAACTCACTTGCAGCATCAAAAAGCTGGGGCTCTGCTCCCAGTGACTTGCTTCTCAGGGAGGCGACCTTGACCACATCTGGCTTCCCAGGCTCCGTGAGTCTCATTAGAAAAGTGTAGGTGTCTCTATGTCAACACCGCCTGAATGGAGTTCTATGAAACAGCCCACAGCACTGATATTTATTCAACATGACAATGTCTCCCCCCACCCCTCCATATCGTATGACAGCCGCTGACCTGCTATCGGTTTTCCCCTGGGAAATAGGAAAAGATTTAAGAAACATTAGCTCCTCTGTCTTGTGAAGAAATCCCCCCCCCCCACTTTTAGTATTCTTTTGTTGTTTAAGGACAGCTAACAAGGGAAAAAACAAAAACAGAGCTAATGTTAACTTTAGAAAAAAATGTTGCAAGTTTTCTTTTACCCACTTATAATAGGAGACATAATATATCCCATATAGGCACAATATATAACATTTGAGTCGAGTGTGTAAGTTAAGAAAGAGTCAAGACTGACACACACCATTCACGGATGCTTCGCTTCTTACCTATATGCCTGACATTCCACTGGGATGTTAGCCCTTACCACAAATAAAATACCTGATTTTATTAGATTACAATTTTAACAAGATTTTTCTTTAATACCAAAATAAAACATTAGGAGTGGTGTGGGGGGAGGGAAATTTATATACACATGTACGAGCAGCCCCAATGCACAACGCATTCAATGTTAAACACTACTTTTCAGAAGTTTAGCTGAAGAAGGCAGGCACATAGATTAAACCGCCAAGAATTTGTCATGAAATAACAGGTTCGTGTAAAATTACGTACCACAACTCTATCCTGAATTTTTTTAAAAAAAAACAGAGTAATTACAAAGTGTTAGAAAAGAGAAGAAATTGAAATATTAAGTGTAGCTGGACCTGTATTTTCCTAAACAATGCAAAAGATGTAATACCCACGTCCTAGTTTAGTGCAATTCCCAAAAGTCATTGCCTCGACCTTAAGCTAGGATTACCCAACCGCAAGCAGCGTTTGTGATGTTTGTAGCATTCAGAAAACCTTTCTTTAGAATTATAAAGCTTTCCTTATTCACCACCGGTTTGCATAGCTCATCCTGTTTCCGACAGAATTGTCATTTCAATGGTAGGATTAGTTCACCCATTACTTGAAACACAGTGAATTAATTTATCTGGCAGCGTTTTCTGTAACTGCTGTCGCCTGGTCCTGCCCCTGCTGGGGGAGCCCGCACAAGCTGAGGCTAGCAGAGCAGGGGTTAAACCCAGGAATGTGACAGTTCTCCTGGTGATAGGTGACAGGGGGCTGAGGCCAACTCAGGGCTCTCAATTACTTGGAGAGAATTGAAAATACTCAGAAATAGTCCCAGTGGTAAATAAACTCTATGCCCTATGTTCTGTCACCCTGGGACAGAATATAAAGAAGAATAAAAAGTCGTTTTTGGTTTTTTTTACTCACAGAGAAAGTTTTTTGAACGACAGAAGCTACAGAAATTCGACGAGTGTGAAATCTGCCGCACACATGAATATGTTCTTCGGAAAGATAAATGAAATGGTTATAAACGACAAGTATTCAATCCGCAATTGCATTAAAATTGTCTGCCCATTTTACTGAGCAGTTTAGTCTGCTATTAGTAATAGTGTCTAAATCTTATGCCTAAAAATACGAAAGACAACTGCATGCAGTACCTTTGGTAAAGCGCCTACACAACAGACAACAGCGATGAACAGCAGACGGGTTTCCGACAGAGGCTGCGGGCGGAGGTGTCAGAAGGTGGAGAGACAGGCGGGTGGGGGGCGAGGCAGACGCAGCGGTTCAGGAGCGCACGGCCTGGCGCCGTCGGAGGGCGATACCACGCGCCAAAGGACCAACCGGGCAGTGACAACCAAGCCAACATCTGGTCTCTACTTTCAGCCAAGCGTGGGCTTTAATTCAACCCTGATTTCCACTCCAGACAAGAACAAATAACCTCTTGCTCAGCGCCCCGGCGGAGGCCCCCGCGGCTGCTGCCCTGACCCCGGCCGATTTCGGCGTGCCCGCTCCTCCCCAGGCGTCCCCTACCACGCGCGCTTCCAACGGCCCAACGCAGGTCGCGCGCCCCACCTGTCCCGGAGCCGTCGGAAGCGCCGGCCACCGCCGCCAACGTCCCCGCCGTCGCCAGCGCGGGACCGGGCAGGCCGCCCCGGGCGCTGGACTTACCGGGAGGCGAGTGGCGCCGTCGGGGGAGGGCGTGTCCCGCACGTGTGCGCCCGCGCGTGTCCGCGTCCGCGTGTGCCCGCGCGCGCGCCTGGCCGTGCGCGCCGAGCCGGCCGCTCTGAGTCGCGGGCGCCGACGGGTTCAGCCCATGGTGTGGGCGCCGGCTCGGGGAGGCTCCCGCTCCCGCCAATCGCCGCGCAGGGCGGCCGCCCCGACGCGCGACTCGCGATCCCGGAGTGTGCGCCGGGGGCGGGGCGGGGGCGCGAGGGCGCGCGTGGCCCAGGGCGCGTGGGGTGCGCGCGCGCGTGTCCAGGTGCGCGTGGGTGCGCGTGTCCGCGCGCGCGCCTTCGGGCAGGGGAGCGCGGGCGGCGCGGGGGCTCTGGACGCTGCTTCGGTTGAGAACGGAGTTGGCGGCTCGGGGGAGGGGGGGAGGGGGAGGAGAACCCCGGACGCACCCCCAGGAGGGGAGAGGAGGACCGCAGGGAAGGGGAAGGGAGGGCAGGGGCAGGGAGATGGAAACGCGCGATGGGCTGGCTCCTCGTCACTCGGTGTCGCTTTGAGTAAGTAATTTTTCCCCAGCCGTTACAGACATTAAAAATAATAAAAGTTGAAACTGGTTGCTGCCGAAGTGCAAAATGACCACCGACTGCCTAGCAAGCTGCTCAGAGTGAAGACGGCGTCGCTCGCAGCCCATCGAAGACGAGACGCGCTGCCCAGGTGCCGCCGCTTCAGGGATCCTGGAGCCGCTACCTGCCCAGCCGAGCCCAAGACGGCACCGCGGGGCCCAGGAGGAGCGGGGTGCGGTCGCGAGGATGTCCGGAGGCGGGGCAGACACCCCAGCCCGACAGCAGCCCTGTGACAAGAGTGTCCCCAAGAAACAGCCTCCAAAAGGCGGAGCCTCCAGGTTCAGCTCATTGACCTTGGGGACACCATGCTGAGCCCCTCCAGATGTTTTAGTTTAAAGATGAATTCTGACATCAGAATCGCGCTTACCTGGGTGCCGCTTCGCCTCACTTCTGGCCCTCAGGGACCGTCACGACCGTCCCTGCGCGGATCGCCAGGGACCCATCCCAGAGCGTCCCCCTGCACGCTCTGCCCTTCCGACCAAGTGAAAACTACTCATGTCCCTCCCTCTCCAAACTTTAACAGCCAAGAATTTCAGCAAAACAGCCAGAAAGAAAGCTAAGTCCCCCCACCCCAAGGGAAGGGAGGGAATAAGCACTCCTTTAATTTGAAAAATAATAATTAAAACTCCCTCAACTTTTAAGGCCGGGCAACACAATCTATTAATTGGTCGCTATTAACATGCAGTTTTATTGACCATAGCACACAGAAGTCTGATTGTGAAGGAGGAGTGTTTTCAATGAGAGTGGAGTTATTTTAGCTGCAGACGTGTTTACATTTCTGTGGTTTAGTCTATAACTTTCTCTTTTTCTTGCTTCAGAATTCTGCTCCATGAAGCAAAGCCCTTAGCTCCCAGACATTCCAAAAAGTCTGCCAAAATAATAGAAAAAAGAGAGGGAAGAAAAAACACACAGAGACCCCCAAGTCTGGGTCAGACTCAGGGTTGTAAGTGGGCATCTTAGGTATGCCCCTTCCCACACACTTTCCAGTTTGAGAAAAAAAAAAAAAAAAAAAAAGCCTTCAGGGCTCCATTTCCTGTTTGCTGGGGAAAAAATAAAATGGGTCTAAGCAGCTGAGTCTAGAAATTGCCTTCTCCAGGACCTATAGACTCTGAGAGAGTCTTTAACCCTAGAGATGCCAAAATGGGCTCATTCATTTGAGACTCTACCATTACAAACTCTCCAAGGGATTGCTTCTCTTTTAAATGGACAACTGTCATGACACTGCAAATGCATTCCTAGGAAATTTCTTGAGCAAACAGGCACACCATGGTAGATCAGACACAAGCCCACCTCTTCACAGGAGGCCAAGAGTTGAGACCAATAAAAATAAATATTGAAAACAGCGCAGGCTTCTGACAAGCTGCATCCCTTTCTTTCCGAGGTTATAAGACAAAAAGCAGAATGCACATTAAAAGGTGCATATTTAGTCACAGGGTCATGCCAGTGTATATAGTCCGTACTAGATTCGTCATTGGCAAAATTGATTGATTCCTCAGAATTGCTCCCGAGTAACACAGAAGTCAGGGTTCACGTGGTCTTCAAAATATGTTCAACCTGCCTCTCCCCTTGACTGCCAATTGCATATTTAGGTTCCCTTTCTCTCTAATTATTCTCCAAATATTCTAGATCCAGGAAACCTGACTGTATTTTGAAATTTCTCTCTTAGCTACTAATTTTCAAACCGCACCACAGGGAGCCCTTCGCATTTCAGGGAGTGCTTTAAAGAAAACAGATCGATTCTCAACCTGTCCCATGGTCTCAGCAGTCCACTGGGCAATGACTCTGCCTTATAATACTACATCACCCCAGCAACGTTTCTCAGTTATTACCACTAGTACCTACTATTATAATAATACAGAACAGTACTGAAAATAACGTGTGCCAGCTGACAAAGAGCAGGTTTCATGTGTGAAGAACTGCATTTTAATAGTAGAAAGGACATGATTTTAACAATCCAGGTTGGGAACAGAAAAAAAACGTTCAGGAATAAAAGCTCACAATCTTTGAAATAATGTCATTGCACCTCTTCCCCAAAAAACACCGTGGACAGATAGATAGATGAGAGAGACAGACAAGAAAATTTTTGAACGGGCACACACTGAGCCCACAGACAAAGATGGGCTCATCAACTTTGAAAGATCCCAGGGTTGTGCAGAGTTAGGACATCATCTCCTCCAACTGATTGTATCTTGCTAAAGTTAGGAAGTTCTTTTTATTGTCTAACCTAATCCCACCTACTACCACAGCATTCCCTCAATCTGGTCCGTAATCAAGGTCAAACACAGAAAATCAGTTTCAACTAGTTAAACGGACTGAGTTCATCTGAGAGGCCAACAGTACACAAGCAATGGAGACACATTTACTGTCTTATCTGTTTTGCGGGACAAATACGAGAAACGGTAATTCTAAGTTAATAAAAATTTCACTTAAAGGGAAGGTTTTTATAAAACACCACTTGACACACTTTATAAGAATTATTTTTAAGCATTTCATACATGAGATAACCTTCTTTCTATATAAGGTTTTGTGGTCAACTTAACTCTTTTTGAAATCCCTTTTATCCAAAAGATGTTTTGGATTAATTTAAGTATTTGTTACTGGATAATGTCAAGTTCTTGTTCAATGAAATGTCCTGCGTTGGGTTGTCACACCTGTTAAATATAAGCCTCCTTTCCTTTTGATATTCTGAGAAGGGCCTTAAAAGGTTTACATCCTTCAATATGGAGATTTAATTGCTTTACCTATAATAAAAATAATCCCTATAAAATTCAGATTGTGGATATTTCAAAGCTGAAAGAACTATTGGGTTGGGATGTAAAGGTTGCAGTTCAAAAAGCCTTCCACTTTTAATATAACGTGCACGGAGTTATGAGTTATAAACTCCTGGTTATCATTTTGTAAGGTCTGGTCTTTGTTGTCCTTGCACGGAGCGTCTGTGAGCTCTCTTTATGGCTTAGCAGTTAGTTCTGCGTGCGCGTGTGTGAACTATGGAAGGGGTAGCATATCCCCCTGCAGTAAATGCTCACCAGGGAGGAAGTCTCCGATTCTGTTTTAAATGAGGTACCGGAGTGAGGTCCACGCACTGACACGCTCATGTCTTCAGCGAACTCAAATGGAGCACGAGACGGTTGTGAAGGAGAGGAATGGCGTGGGAAAGGAGACCGTACCAAGACTTCAGTCGTTGGTCATTTTCAGTTGTCCACGCCATGAGCGCCTTTCAGCATTTCTCCGGGCATCCTGAGCCCTCCACCCCACAGCCTCACTCAACCCACTGGGACCTTCTTTCCATCGCAGAGGCTCGGGGGACAGGACCTTCCAGTCTAAGATCTACCTTCCTTCAGGGCAATCCAAACAGGGAGGGGAGGGAACATGTGTCAGGACTCTAGCCTTGGGGTTCTAAATGGAGCATCCCTGCGTTCCCCTCTCCCCACCGCCATCCCCATCCCCTTCCTTGACTTGCGTTGTATTGTCAGTGAACACAGAAGGGCAGAGGTGCGCATTCCCTTGGGAGAGTCCTGGACCTACTACCAGCGTTACTGTTATCTTGTCTCACCAACCGCCAGGAGGTCTGTTTTCGGTGTTCTTCACCCTCCAGGCTGACTTCGTGCACCCCTCTCCTTCTCCGCAGCCCTTTTCAATCCACGTCAGATGTCGTTTGTCTCCAGTACACACAGCAGTTCTTAATAACACGTGCTGACCACAAACTGCTCCGTAAAATTGCATAATGCATAATTCCTATCAACTTGCATAATTCACAAAATAAGTTGATCAGAAACACATTGTTCTCCTGTCAGTGAGCTTCGGTGACAAAGGTTGCACAAATGAATCAGGAGACCGTATTTGTGTTTTTTAAATGGAATTACGTGCAGCATGTCGGGAGATTTACTCCAGCTCTTCTGGTGATTATATTGAGGCAATTTGCTTTTGAGCTTCATGTACTATGACACAATCTATCAATGAACAACTTTGTCATGTACATTTTCGTCAACGTGATTCCTCATGAGTGCAAAACCAGTTGCCTTTCTAGAAAATGGAGACAAGTTCTCAGTGATTTTTGAATTAAAGGCATTGGCCCCAGTGCATCTGTGCAAATGAAACCAATGCCTTAAGGACTTCCTTTTAAATAGCAAATTATTATCTTACGATTATGGAGGACTTGATAGAATTTTAATGGATGAGAAGTCTATTTCCAGTAGAATGCACAGACCAGGGGTGAGGAATGCATGAGACCAGGAATCCAGCTCTTTCCATATGACCTTGGCCGTGTCACAGCCTCTTGATTGAAGCCTCAACTTTCTTATCTATTAACTGGGGTTGTTGGAGGGAATGACCTGATGCTAAACACAGGACCTCCCAGAAAAGAACCTGGGTGTTCATCCTCATAGCCCTCCCTTTTGGCATTGTGATGGATTGATTGACTAACTGGGCAGCCTATTAGAAATGACGCTGTTCTTGGATAAGCCCTCATGCACAGGCCCCTCGCTCCTCTCGGGCACACATGCGGCCAGAGCAGAGCCCACGGGGCTGAGTTCCCTTACTGCTGGGTCGTGTCCTCCTGGGTGCGGTGGGGAACTGCAGTCTGCACACCAGTGACCTGAGCCCGGCCTCTATATCGGTCACTTGGCAGCTTCGAAAGGACCGCCACCATCAGGGCCCACCTCGGACGGCGTGGATCAGAGTCGCAGTGGGCACCCCCAGCAGAAGATCAGAACTGTGGAAATGACAGTCGTTAAATGAATAACGAAGGAAGTCCGGAATCTTCTTCTAATGAGATCATTCTAGGAAAATGCACTTTGAAGATAAACTCCATCACCCCAAATGGTTGCCTGGCCAGAGTTCTCTCTTCCTGTGGTTAGTGTCACCTTCTGCTCCATTACAAAGTCCTGAAATCTTGGAATTTTTCTCATTTTGCGTTTTTTTCCTGGTCCGTCCTCCCACCTTCGTGTGGCTTACTGTATACGAAGCATGTACACCAACGTGTATCACACAGGTGCCCTTCAGGCACCTTGCGCAGCAGTGACCCGCCCGAGATGCTCTGAGTTCAAAGAGCTCCAAAGCGAGTGAAGACACAAAGCCAGACCTTAGGAGCTTTCCCTGCGTGGCCAGCCTTCCTCATTCCGAGTCCCTCCGGACCCTCCTGGCCAGCGCCCAGCCTGGTCTAATCCTGCCCTCCAGCCAGCCTTCCCTCCTCCCAGACAACACGCATGTCCCGGGACCTCCTCACGCCCACAGTGGAGCTGGGGCCGTGTTTAGCTTCTGCCTCAGATCGTGAGCTTTCCGAGGCTACCTCAGTTTCCCACAACTTTGCATACAACAGTCACCCGACAGGCATAGGTCCTCGAACCCTGCCCCACACTTGCCCCGAAGCTAAATAGTCACCATGGGCTGCACTGACTCACCACAGCTCCCACGGCCTCCCCTGGTCTGTTCCCTGCCTGCCGGGAGGGGGAGGGAGCCCGGATTGTGGAAGACACTCAGGAGGGACACTGACATGCAGAAAAGGACGAGAGCTTCTGTCCCCGAGACCCCAGAGCTGATCTGGCATGGAGCAAGCCCAGAGCACCTGCCTGGGGTGTCCTCCCGGGGTGTCAAGAACAAGTCCTATGTGCCGTGGAGATTTAGCTGGGGAATGGGGTTCAGGAAGAGGAGAGTGTAATACAGGGGCTAGCCCACCCCTCCTGAGGCCCGGGATCGGTGGGAGAGACAGAGAGCAGCTGTGGACGAGGACGTCTGGGTCCCTGTGGCCTTGCGTAGATTCTGCCCAGGCGTGCAGGAAGGGAAGCCACGGCAGTGCAGAGGGCTCCTCGCACCCAGTCCCTAGTGCGGAACCTAGACGCTCCTACACGGCCGAGCCTGGAGTCAGAGGGGACACGCCGTGGATTCTCATTGAAGCCCCCAGGAGCGGTCAGCGCTGGAAGGCCACCTCTGGGCTTGCAGGCCGGGGGGGTGGGTGTGTCCAGGGGCGACAGCCAAAGCTGCGAAGAGGTGCCCAGACCAGCTCCGGTCAGTGAGCTGCGCAGCCACCAGCCTTGGCCACAAATGCCAGCAGGCTGAGTGGCAGCCGGGAGGATGACGAACCCTCCCTGAAACCCAAGGATGTTGGTCTGAGAACCCCGTCTCTTCCAGGAGGCGGTGCTGCTCCCAGCATGGTCCCCGGAGGGGCACCAGCCTGGGAAACTCGTCACCAGCCACGAGGAGTCGTCCGGACCCGAGAGCCAGCTCGTAAAGCTTCGACGGGGCGGTCAGGGTGCCTGCTCTCTGTTCCATCGAACACTGAACACTGGAGCTCGGGCTCTGTGTATCTTTCGGTCACTTTCTTTTTCCTAGTAACTGATTTTTTTCGGGTATTTTATGAAGTATTTGTTAACAACATACTGGAACTATTTTTTAAGTAAAATTGAGAGGGTGTTTCGGACGGAGGGTTTGGGAAGTGCTGCTGCGGAGCACACCAGTCCCGTCTACGTGACAGTTTGGGGATGCACGTGGGACCTAGCCCTGCCCGAGGAGCTGTACGATTCCTGGAGCAGGCTCACAGGTCAACCAGACCTGCTCAGAGAGCTGGGCTGTCCTGCTCGCCGGCCACTGTCACAGAGGAGGCGGCTCCGAGTCACTGAACATGTCCACCATGGTGAGAATGAACATGGGGGGCTCCTTCACACAGGTATCCGGGTCTCCCACAGTCTGGGTGCAGGTTTTCTTTCTAACTTAACACCCACTGCCTTCTCACATGAACCCCTCACATGCCCAGGGTCCCCTCCCTCCTCCTGCCATTTTCACTTTGGAGCGTTGGTCATAGCATTGGGAAGATAATCCATCTTAACAGGTTTTCATTCATTCATTGGCCCAAACCTCAGGAGCACTATTCGTGACCCAGTTCACCTCATTGTACCTGAATATGATCGACACAGTTGACACTCTTGCCCTGGACGCCACTGGCTCACCTGAGTTCACCCCCAAGGGGGGACCACTCCCGCATATCCCCACACTTTCCCCCTCAAGCATCTCGCTGTGCCACAGCCCGGAAGTGCTGGGGATCGGAGGTGCTGCCCTCAACCAGTGAGGGCAGCAGTGGGCGCTCCTGTCCCAGCCCCACCCTCAGAGGCGCGACCCTGAAGCATATTCTCCAAGGTCCCCTTCAAGGGTGTCCCGACTGCCCTGGGGCAGTACCCAGCACCCCAACGATCTCTGTATTGTCTGGCCCCCTCCTTCATCCCTTTCCCCCTCCCTCACTGCTGGGCTCACCTTCCGGATAAACTACCGAACCCAAACACTGTCTCAAGTCACAGTGGATCATGTGTTGGCCACGTGTGCCCACCAGGTGCAGAACTGGCCCGCGGACCGGATCCAGGAGTGGACTGAAGGCCAGGCGGCGTGGCCAGTTCTGGGCTTTAGAAGCGGAATGAGCTGGAAGGTCACCTCTGTGGAGAATCGGGTGTTGAGAGACTTGGGGGTCTCACCCTCTTGCAACCTGACTGATGAGGCAGCTGTGTCACTTGCTGTATAAAAGTGGCAGAAGCTGCTGGTGTCCAAGAGAACCTCACCCTTCCAACCATCACCACAAAGCAAACAGGACAGTCCTGTCCCCTCTCACACCATCAGATGTGATTTTTCCTTTTAACTCTTTAAAAAGTCACTTAACCCAGGAGGGCAGAAGAAAGCATAGAAAGAAGTGCTGGGAGGTCAGGGTAAGATGCACATGGTGTGCCCTGCAGCCCATGGGTGACCATGACTGCCTGGCCAACGGACAGAGGAAGCAAGTCCCCACTCAGCACTGAGCCCGTCTCAGGGCGCCGTGGGCCCTTGAGTACGAAGAAGGCAGGTGCGCCTCTGTCTGTGCAAGTCAGAGAGAGGACTGGACAGCACCGCCCAGCGGCTGGTGCCTCTGGCGCCATCTCCCACAGGGTCACGCACGTCCCCACTCCGGTCCACATGCCCTTCCTCCGCCGAGCTCAGCACATGGCGTGGTTACGTGTGTCTCCGCCTCCTCCAGCCCTGCGATCCTTGACGATCTACTCATCTCAGTACTCTCGGGGCCTTGCTCACCGGAGATACTGAATAAATGGTTTTTAAATTGAGCTGAAATGAATTCAATTGGGTGTGTTTCGCCTTGGATTGAAATACACTGGAGCTAAAAGTGAAACATAATATAGTTTGTGTGGATGGGTAGATAGATGATAGATAGATAGATGATAGATAGATAGATGATAGATAGATAGATAGATAGATAGATAGATAGATAGATAGATAGAATGAATATATATTTATGTGCAAACACACTGTCTCTTCCAAACAGATCTGAGCTGAGGCAGACCAATGTGTGTTCGTTCCATTCATCAATCAGGTCCAGAATTCGGTTCAGTTGTAACAACAGTCAGCTGAGGGTTTCCAATCATCTCATGGAAAGACACCCCCAGAACCCAGGGCCTTGCAGCCCATTCCAAAGAAAAGAAAACGTAAACTTTTTCTCCAAAGTCTTTCGTTTGAAGGAGTGGTTTTCCCTGTGTATATTGTTTCTGGGCCCGCAATTGAGTGCCAAATTGCTAATGAATAGGCAGACTTCGCTGTCCGTTTACTCTGGGCAATTACGATTAGAGTTACATACGTTTTATGATGTCCTCCCCCTGAGAAGCCATTGAAGCCGTGCCGCCCCCTCCACCCGCCCCCTTCCCCACCGGCCCTGCGGCTGCTCCGGGGACCAAGCTCCTTTTCATGAGTTCCAGCGGAGCCCGCCAGCCCCCAAGTCCCTCTGCGGGCCACAGTGCCCACACCAGACCACTTCTGTTGAGTTAGCTGTCTGTTTCTATGGGGTCTATCACCAAAGTACTTAAATTCTTTCACTACCAAAGTCACTGGGCTTTTTTTTTTTTTTTTAACAATCCTTGGAAATGGTCCCAGCCTAAGAAGGAACGAAATTCAACATTCAGCCAAATACAACTTTTGAATAATTTAAATGAGAGCTACTTAAGTCTTCTGAAAACAACGCCAACCCTGTGTTCTCTGATGTGAACAGAAAAATATATATATATGCACCCATGTGCAGAATTTGAGCCCATGCTGTTGGCATGTTTTGCACCATAGACGGTTGTTACTGTTTCGGCAGAAAGTATTCCTCCGACGGGCTGGCCGGGGGGTTTCCACGCTACACGCCTGGCAGATCGGGCGTCGGGTTTTGGCTTGTGGGTAGATCTCCAAGTTATATTACAGCTACAGCCACCATCAGATTTTCCTGGGTTTGTGTTTCTCCTCATTTCAAGTAGATACATCAGAGACTGAGCTACAGCTAGGAGCCAGGTTTCTACATCTCTGTCCTCTGGCTTCCAGAAGAGTCTCTGCTGGTCATTTGACATGTAAAGACAGAATACAGCATGAAGATCTTTTCTAGAGAAAAATAAAGCCACGGGCACAGCGAAAAGAAACACGAGAGCAGAGGATTTTGCTTTCCACACCCTTGTGACGTGAAGGAGAGATCCCAGGGATGTTACTCAGCACCCACAACATCCCTGGTGCAAGGAGGGATACAAAACTAAAAGACCCCGATGTTTCCTGAGCTAACACCTTATAAAGAAGTCAAGGCACCTACACAAGAACCTACAGAAGGGACATATCACGTAAGGGCTGTAGACTAGAGCAGAGTACTGTTACAGAGTTTAGCTGCTTGCGACATTCCTATATCAGAAATCAAGGTGGGCTCCCTGTAAGCGGTGCAAACGTATGTGCCCTTATGTTCTCGTCGCTCCACTGGATGTGGATCAGGTACCAACTAGAGAAGCACATGCTCACTCACACATTTGACACACACGTGTGCAGCACCTAGTGCACACATCATGCCAGGCACCGAGGATGAAAAGATGACATGACTTCTTCCCTCCAGGAACTCAGGATCTGCGGGGGGGGCGGGGGGGGACAGGGGTGAGGGGGGATGCACACGCAGCCTCCCCAGCTCTGTGATAAGTGTAATGGGAGAAACTGTCTCCGTTCCCAAGATTCACTCCCCTGTAACCAGATGCAATACAGATGGAGATAAGAGCTCATCTGTTGGGCAGAGCCATTTAATTTCAAGTAGAGTCAAACCACATCTGTGTAGGAAGCTATATTTAGATGTCCAAGCAAAATCACAGTGAGGCAGATGAGTCCCATTGAAAGAAACAGTGAATAAGGTCACCGTGTGAATGAGCCGGATGAAATTCTGATAAATCGTGTAGTACAAATTTCGTAGATTAAAGTTGGACCCCACCTTATAGAAGGTATTGTGCTAATCAAATAAAAGCCAAACGTAGGAATTGAAATCGGGAGTCCAAAAAACCATTCATCTAGCACATGTGTGGATTTTCCTTGTGTCGATTCAAGAGTTGAGAATTGAACACAAATTCTGTAACATACGCATGATTTTGCATATCTCTAGTAAAGGCCTAGCAATACTTCCAAGAGAGTTTATGATGCTGTTAGCAAGAAATTAAGTGCTGGAGTCTAATTCTGTTAGGGTATAAATTCAAAAGTGAAAGTATGCTGTGAGGCTCCCAGACCACCTTGGCCCACGGAAATCTTTGATTTCCTAGTGATGATTTCAAGGCCTCAGAAACCTCCTCCTCATACAGAAACCCCCCTCGTGTCTCCTTCTGCCTCGTTCGACCACCGCTTCCCTAGGTCTCCAGACGCTTTCTCGGTTGTCAGGACCTCTCGTTTCTTCCCGGAGGGTGAGGACTTTCCAAGGTCAAGAGTCAGGTCCCCCTCTTTTCCCGTCTCCGTTTCTCGAATTCTCCAGAACACCAGCCAAGGCAGGTACTTAAAGGTTCCTGCTGGGTCATTTGTTTCACGGAAGTTGCTGCTACGTGGCCTTTGAAATACTTACAATGCAGTTGATTTCTCCACAGTCCTTATAATACCAATGTATAAAGTGGATGCCCCAAAAAACTTGTAGGTGAATTAACAGGTCCTGAGGAACTGAGAATCCCACCAGAGTTCTCTAAGACAAAACGATTTTGCCTGTTTCTAGGAAAAGGCCAGCAGAGCCCCTAGAGAGCTCATCATGCAAACTCTGACGACATGATACCCCTGGACTTGATACCACGTTGTTGGATATATTTTATTTTATTTTGCTTTTTTATCCTCACCTGAAGATGTGTTTTTGTTTTTTTTTAATTGATTTTTTAGAGAGAGGAAGGGAGAGAGAGAAAAACATTGATGTGAGAGAGAAACATCGATGGGTTGCCTCCTGTATGAGTCCCCACTGGGGAGTAAACCTGCAACCCAGTCACACGCCCTGACCGGGAATCAAACACGAAATATTTTGGTACGTGGATGATGCTCTAACCACTGAACACCCCGGCCAGGCTTGTTGAATATATTTTAGACTAGAACAGAGAGGGAGAAAGAAAAAGACAGTGGACAGGCAAGTCTGAGCCGTCTTGTTACTCCCTTGTCAGAGGCGTGTTTCCATCCTGTGGATTCACTACTTCTGTTCTGCTTTGTTTCTGTGGGAACCAGAACCCACCTTCAACTGTCTGAGACAGGATCACTTTACTTCTGGTATGCAGTGAGCAGCCTGATTTTACCCTTCCTTTTGTTTCAAACTCTCTTCTGCATTACTCTCTTCATGCGTTCATCACCTAGGGAAGCAGCTTGCTAAACAGCAGCAAGCGGCTTCATCTCCATAGAAACGGCCGGGATCTGGGATAGGCCGGGCAGCTTTAAACAACCAAACCACCCCGCTCCTGTTGGACAGTCCCGTGGCCTTCGACTGCCTGCCTTGTCTTTCTGACATCTCATCTGATTACGTACATTCAGTTGTAATCATGCTCTTTTAAGTCTAAGTCTGGAAAAGAAAAAAAAAAAATGACTCTACTCCCTCCCCAAGAAGGAGTCTGTAAAAATCCTTGCAATTAATAAAGAAAGAGCATTTGTGTCCTAAGAATTTCTCCACCTTCTTGCATTAAGGGACCATATTTTCACTTGAATGATCAGCACACGGAACAAGATATGCCCCTGGTAGCAGAATGACAATTTTTTCCCTCCCCAAAAGCCGTTTCGTAAGACGATGCAGATTTCAGCAGCAGCATAAATAACAGTGTTGTTGGAAAACTCATGAGAAAACTCTCCGTTGTTTCTCTGCTCCTCCCGCCCCCTCCCCACCCGGCCTCCCGCCTCCTCTCGAACCACACCTCTCCAGAAATACTCGCTTTCTTAATGAAAACCATATTTAAAAAAAAAAAAAAGAAAGAAAGAAAGAAGGAAGAAAAAAGAGGGTTTGCATGACCCGTTGAAACGCCTGGACAATCTTTACTGTCAGCTTCAGACGACACGTGTCTTATGAAAGTCTGGGCCCCGGCTTGCCTGGCAGAGCGGGCTGTGTCCCACATCTTTATGAGAAAGAGGGACACAACTTCTGTTTTTGGCATTTTATATTGGAGTCTGTTTTAAGTGAGGAGGAAAAAAATAGCAACGTAGAGTCTAGACAGAAGAGATGGGGGTGCAATCTGGAAGCCATTCGCCGGCGAGGGCAGCGGCAGCCGGCGGCCGGGATCGCCTTACACGGCCTAATTACACATGAAAAATGTACGCATCGTTTCTCTCGGCGGCTCGGGAAGAGATGCTCGCATGGCTCGGAGACTGCGGCAGCCCAACCGAACGTGGACTCCGGACTCGGCGATCTTGCTGCCTGCGTCGGACGCCGTGGTGTTTGCCCAGGGAAGCCGGTGTTCCTGTCACCCCTCCAAACGTTGCTGTGTTTTCTAAATTAGGCAAATGGACACGTCCTGGGAGGACTGTTTAGATGTTGAAGTAGGCGACGTGCGGGATGCAATCGGGCACGTTTCTGTTGTAAAGATTTTGCTCGATCTTGAGATCAAGACTCGGGTGCACGGGGCCATTTAGGAGCTGACTGATGGCGAGTCGATTTGTTGTCAGGCGATGACTTCTACATGGTGCGCTCGGCCTGCTCCGCGGTCACAGCCCCTCGCTGGGCATGTTGTACGGTGTATGCCGGGTAGTGATGCTTTGAAGAGTCCTGTAACACAGTGTCTTTTTCCAAGAGTTCAAAGCATTCCGTCACAGAACAGTGCTGGGCCCAGGGAGGAGGTGAGGCTGTGGCCGGGAACCGAATCTGCAGAGGGGGCCGTGTGCGGCCTGTGATGCTCCTGTGTCTCTTCACCGGAGAAATGAAAGGAGAGAAGATAATCAGAACCTATCCCAATGCCAGGAGGCAGAGCTAGCTGGGTGTGTGTGCACGCGTGTGTGTGCGTGTGTGAGAGAGAACCAGAGACACAGAGAGAACCAGAGACAGAGAAAGAGACAGACAGACAGAGCATGTGACTGGTTTCTCCCATGAGCAATAAAAAAGCTTCAGCGACTTGCCCGAGTTCTCACAGGCGCATCTATGGTTGACACCAGAATAAAGTAATTTCTATTATCTCCTTCATACTCTCCAGCCTTCCCCAAGGAAGCTGAACAGAGGAATAGTCTCAACGACCTGCCAACGTGTGTACTTGTTTCCACACACTCTACATTTTCTTCCTGGCCCCCACCGTCCTTTCTCCGAATCCTTGCTTTGGACTTAGACGCCCATTCGGCGCCATCCTTGGACGCTTTGTTTGAGCTTGACGGGAGATTTGGTCACCTGTCCTCGTGAATTTAGAGCGTGTCACAGTGAGGAGATGCTACACGAGGAAGCCGGGGCCGAGGAGCGGCAGCTGAGTTTGGAGGGGTCTCCTGCGCGTGCCTTCATCTTTCCAGCCAGGTCGGGGAAAGGCAAGGGTGCCTCCCTCCGTGCCAGCAGCAAGTCCTGAAGGGATAGGAGCGGTGTCACCGATGTCACCGTGTGGAGTGGAGAGAGTCGGGCTGGGCTGGAAGGAGGGCTGGAGGGAAGAATGGAAGAGTTGACGGAAAAGCCTGGATCGGGAGGTTAGTTCCCTCCTGTCAGTGTGTGAGGCCATCTCTGCCCAACGCCCAGGCTCTACCTGGAGCAAGGTTGGGTGGGAGGGGCCAGGGCTCCTGGCTGATGTGGGGCCTCCCCCCACAGCCAAGGCCCCGTCTTCCTTCCTCAGTGGGGCCCTCCACACCCTTCTGTCTATATGCCATGGATCCCTTCTCAGGAAATGTTCCTAAATTCATAAAAGCAAATCAATGATACTGCTGTTAGATATCAAAATAGTACAACAATAAATGTGTACTATTAACTCTCTAGATAACATGAACCATGGACGCGTCTGATAGTTCTGATACTGAAGTCGTGATGAGTAAATCCATACATCAAAATCCATGTATCTGCACCAACTCGGAGGTGTCACAAAGTGGCGTGGGAATTGTGTGGGGGACAAAATCACAAGTACTGCCAATAATAATGGGAAGGGGCTACCTCATCAATATTAGCAAAGCAGTAGTGAAAATAGGTGTGTTTTTTTCTCATCCAAGTTTGCTAACACCAGGTTCGAAGCCCATGCCTTTGGAGAGCTCTCCTAAAAACTCCTGAAGCAAGCATGTATCCCCCACCTGGAGGGGGCAGCAGAGAGCCACATGCCCACCACCTCCCCTGGGACCTTGGAACACACACACACACACACACACACACACACACACACACACACACACACACACACACACACACACCCTGCCTTTCAGCCTCAGGCATAGAAGCCTTCTTGCTACTTCTGGCCCTGGTCTTGGAACTGGAAAGCACCACCTGACATCCTGAGCTAGTCCCCAGCCTCTAAACAGTATTTTCTTCAAACTCTCCACGGCCCATTATTCATTCATCCGTGTGCTCAGCCAGCAGATGTCTATTTAGCGTGATGTACACGGGGCTGGAGGGGTCTTGGAGACGCAGCTGTGGGGAAGACAGATCCCGGCTGTCACGGAGCATGTGTTCGAGGTTGGGTGAAGAGGGAGATGGACCAAGAAACACGCACATAGTTGCCAGGCAGTGATGAGCATGAAGGTGAGACCAGGGCAAGTGAGGGGCAGAGAGGCTGTGGCAGCCGCAGGTCAGGGCGGCCTTGATGGAGGCCAAAGAGGAAGGAAGGAAGGGAGAGGGAGGGAGGGAGGGTCACAGGGGGAGGAGGGGTCATGTGTGGCAGTTTGGAGAACAGCAAGGACCCAGGAAGGCTGGAGCCTCATGGGCAGTGGGTAACGGGCCAGGTCCTATGGGCCATGGGCCTGGGTCACCTGTGGAAGGCTCCCTGGTGACCGAGGGGGCAGAGATGATGGGTGATGGGGGGTGCGGGGACAGGCTGCTGTGATGGTGCCGGCAGGGACAGTGAGTCTGGGCCAGAAGGAGGGACACCTGAAACACAGCCCTGACTGGTTCAGGGCTGAATCTCTCATTCCGCCAAGACCCCAAGGGCAGCCCTAGTGGGGACAGCAAAACACCAAAGACGAGGTGCCCAGTCTAACCTTTGATTCCGTAGGCCCCTCAGCAAGGACTGCTACATAAAGTGGGGTGATCCCCACCAGAGACAACTCACTGTGCACCCACAAGAATGACCCTGTGCGCAGTAGCCACACAGGTGCAGGCTCCGGTGAATTTCACTACACCGTGTGCACACTTCATAGCTGACCGTTTCTTTCTCTAGGAATCACGTTCCATTAATTAATTGTAAATTAATTCATTTAAAGTTTTAAGTCTGGTCCAAGCCTTGTACAAGCCTCTGAATTTCCCTGGCCCTCTATCTCTGATTTCAGCAACAGCTCACAGTTAGATCGAGTTTACCCTGTGGCCTGCGCCACTCCAAGCATTTTGGGTAGATTAAGTTAATCATCACAGATGCTAACAGAAAGATGCTGTTATTATCTTCATGTCACTGGTGACGAATCAGAGGCACAGAAAGGTAATGGGTCTCGGCCAGTGTCCCGTAAGACGTGGCAAAGCCGTGCTCACCCTCCTCTTCCTCTCAGCAATGCCAAGAACCAAACTCAGGCAGACACCAAAGGTCGCCAGAGATGCCAGGAGCCGGGGGCACTGTGTGCAACCACCTCTGGCCAGAATGCCTCCTACAAAGGCTCCGGGGCTGTTTCTCCCTGGAGTTAGAAACTGCTGGTCAGGCCCGGCTGGTGTGGCTCAGTGGATTGAGCATCATCCCATGGACTGAGAGGTCCCGGTTTGATTCCCAGTCAGGGCACATGCCTGGGTTGCGGGTGCGATCCCCAGTGGGGGGCGTGCAGGAGTCAGCCGATCGATGTTTCTCTCTCTCCCTTCCTCTCTCTGTAAAAAAAAAAAAAGGTCAATAAAAACATATTTTAAAAAAGAAAGAAAAGAAACCGTTGCTCAGTCGTGAGAATCTGATCAAGATTCTAATGAAGATCGCCTACCCCCAGTCTCCTCTGGGAAGTGGGTGACCACCTTCATCACCCCGTCCTGAGACCCCGTTTCCCATCCTCGTAGCCATTGCTCGTGCTCTTTGCTGAATCCTAACTCTTCTACACCCTGCAGGCTTCTTTTAAACATGAGGGACCTTTGCAGGAAGTTTAGAATAGTTCCCAGTAAAGGGCACCTGTCATAAGACCGCAATAGACAGACCAGGCTATCAGAGGATTTTGATATTTAGGAGCTACCCATGGGTTAACGAAACCTGGCTTGGAGCTCAGACCTAAACCCTGAGTGTCTGAGTCACCAATGAAGAAATGCTTCTGTTACCAAACCCGACGTCCAGCTGGGAGGAGCATCTGGGACCTGCAAGCTGCCCCAGGATGGGCACTGGAGGTGGTGGCCCCTTGAAGTCTCCGAAAGGCTCAAAGCCTCCCCTTCTCCCAGCCGCCCGGGGCTCCTCTTCCTGAGTGACAGCTGGCAGGCGTGGCTCTGGCCAGGTGGCTGCTGGGGGGCCACACGGTGTGAGTTCAGAGTCCAGTACCTCCTTTACCAGGTTGTCACGGTGCAGTGTCAAGGACAGGGAGACCCCCAGAGGGAATCCTGCCACCACCACGAAGCTGTGCGACTTTGCACAAATTCCGGAAGCTCTCTGGGCTTTATTCTCCTTGTCTATGAAATGGAGATAGTGATACCTTCCTCTGTGGGTTCTTGAAAATCAGGGGTGACAGGCGGGAAAATGCCTGACGCGTGGAAAGGCTCCTGAAACACGGCCTTTGTGAGGCTGGTGGGAATTCCACAGCCAGGGTCCCATCTCACCGTGGGCTGTCCAAGGGCCGAAACGTGGGTTTCCACGGTTGTCACTTTCAGCAGACACAGAGCGAGTGAGCTGGCATGCCAAGCCGTCCCCACAAGCAGATTTCACAGCCAAGAAAGTCGGAGATGGATCAGCCGGGCTCCAGGGACGAGAGGACGGAGCATCGTGGGGCTGGGGCCCTGCAGGACGACTTGGCTGAGTGGATGTCGTGCCTGGGACAGAAGGGTGGCGGCCTCGAGAAAGGGCGTCTAGGGTTGCATTTCCCAGCCTTTGCTGGCAGGCTCAAGCCAGCCGCGGGAGCCGGTGGGTTTAGCCAGAAATAACCCGTCTTCTCTCCAGACCCTCAACTGTCCCTCAGTCAATATCAACAGTCCTGGTCTTGGGACCAGGGACTTTTTTCCTGCTGTGTTTTATTCTGGAACACATTGCCATTAGATCTTTTTTTTAATAAGTGAAATAGTTGCTAAGTATTGACAAGGCAATGCATCCACTACTTGCCCTGAGCTGGCAAACAAAAAATTAGCACGTTGCATGCAACGTCCATTATCTATGTTTGCATGTAATGTGTTTCACATGTTTAACTCTGCATGTTTTTAATGTGGGAGAATGGGTAGATGCATCCCAGATTGTGAACAGCAATTACTCCCCGGGAATGGGATTAAAGATAGTAGTTTCCTCTGTTCTTTTGCACTTCCGAGTTACTGATTTTTTTTTTTTTTACGTTTGAATTTTATAATTTAGAAAAATTAATTACAGCTGTTGAGAGTTCTGGTCTTTTTTGTTTAATCGCAGAATCGGGGGTTGTTAGAGTTGGAAGAGGCAATGGCGTTCCGTCTGCCTCTGGCATTTTCCCGTCTCTCCTGGCTGACAGGTGCTTCATCCCCTAGGGGATGGCCTGGCGTCGCTGGGCGCCCCGTCGAAGGCCAGTTCCTAGGCACACATTCAGCCGCACGCGCCCTTACAGTCGGGGACGTCATGTCTGGGGGTCACATGCCCCAGGTTCAGAACCTCTGGCGCTCTGTCTCGGGGTCCCTGCAGACTAAAGTGCCCTTTGTCCGTTTGTCCCTCGTCATTCAAACCTTAGAGGGCATTGCTCTGCCCCCACTGGCGTGCGCCCCTTCCCGCGCTGCCTGAAACCCTCCACTTCACTTGCCACTTGGACTTGCTTGTGGATACAGAGCCACTGGAGAATCCCTACTGTGGGGAGACCCATATAGTGGGGTGCGGAGCGGCAGGCTGGGCCGGGACAAGCCTGTGAGGAGAGGGATCCCCAAGCGTGTGGGCTGTGAGCTCAGTCCTTCTCACGCCTGCTCCCGTGACTCACCCGTGGGTCCCGCTGCCCAGGCCCGTGCCTGTTCCCCAGCTCCTTCCCGGCCCCACGTGGCTTCCCTCTTCCCTTTATCTTCCTCCCCACACTCTGCTCACCAGAACGTGGGATGGAGACACTGGTCTTGGCATATTGGATTAAGAATAATCCTTCTAATTTTTTAACGTAAGATTGTTTTTTCAAAACATTTTAAGTGATTGTTTTAAAAAATGTGCCAAAAGTCCTGGATGGATTTTTTTTAAATATCTTTTGTGATTTGACTGCTCATTTAATTTGCGTCTTTCTTTATAGTCCACGTGGTTCCAAAATCTTCCTCAGGTGATTTCTGAGAATCATTGCGAATGCATTTCAGAAAAAGTATTCCTCACTCAAGTGTATGGATTTAGCAAAGCAATGATGTGTGACACCCTTCCCTGGGAATAAGACTAAGAAAGAAGACCTGGAGGCTTCCAAGGGCGCAGACCCACCCTGCAGGGGTCTTCCCAGCTAGAGCTCACCCACTTCGAACATCCTGGTTAGAACACATGTCCCCCTTTCTCAGGCTGGGGTGGCCCCAGGGAAGATTCACCGTCAGCTGGTGGGGCCTTTGAACCCTGTTCCATTTCCCAGATATCAAACTGAGGGAGGGGCACTGAGAACGTTCCAGAGTCGGTGCACATTAATAAGATCAGGTTGGTGAAAACACCAGAAAAGGATCAAGATCATTATAATTATTCTCATCTGAGCACAGCATCACCTAAGAGAAGCAAACACAGTCCAGGACGAAGACCAGGTGAAATGGTTTGGACCACTATGAAGGGTCCACTGACGCTAGCCAAGCCCCACACCAATAGCAGCCCCATCGTCTCCCCAAAAGCAGAGGGGAAAGTGTCTCTGTCCATTTGCGCAAATGTTAGCATAGAGAATCGGGTTTACGGAGGGGACCGTAGACGTGACCCCAGATTCCAAAGGCAGGGAGCCTTGGTGGACCACTCAGTCCTGGAGTGGTCTCCTTGTTTACACACGGAGCCAGAGGTCGTTAGTGCGGGAAGAGACCACGGCAACTGCAGTGAGTCACTGGTACCAACAGGGATCCGGAGATGAGGCCAGACCCTCAGGTCCCAAGGCCACGTCGCACTGGGTGACTGCAGGCTCTCGGAGTGTCCAGGATGGCTGTCGGCCCCCTGACTGACCAGGCCCGGGCTAGCAACAACCTGCCATGACTCCTCAGAGGAGGTGCTTCTCTTACTTCACTTTCTCAGGGATCGGTAGGGGCCAGAGTAGCTGACCAGAGGAAATGAATCACTTCCTGTGGTCATTCCTCTGCCCACCGTGGTGCTATTTTTAACAATCTGTATAAAAATCACAAATCCAACCCTGGGCGTGTGTATTATTTGTTTAACAAGAGCCCCACGACATGAGGTGGGGGTGGAGGCCCACATGGGCAGAACTGGGCCCGTGGGAGGAGACTGTGGAAGAACATCCCCCGCCCCCCCGGACAAAGACAATCTTTTTGTAACTTCTTTTGGAAAACTGGTCACAAAGAACAAGACGAATCTTTTAGAATCACTTCTTAGAGTAATTTCCACTGCCCGTGGAGGAGACCAGTGCCGAGAGCAGAACAACGGCCCAGCTTCCACGGGGTTTACGGTAAGCGACTCCGAGCCGCCGGCCGCGGGGATCCCTCTCCGTCCTGTCTGTGCTTCCGGTTCAAACATGGTAGCATCCCTGCCCCGAGCCTGTGAAAAATTAGACCAGAAAACGGAACGGATGCGGTAAGAGAGGTTTGCCTGCTGAGCATGATTCCACTCCCACGCTGGACGAAGTGGTGAGTCGCTTTGTTCGGGCTGCCGTCGGACAGGCCCACGGACGGGGCGGCTGACACCAACTGAACCCGGAGGCCCGCAGTCTGAGCTCGGGGTGTGGGCAGGCTGGTTCCTTCTGAGGCTGTGAGGGAGACTCTCTCCGGGGCTCTCTCCTGCACCTGCAGACGGTTCTCCTGCCCCTGTGCCCTCACATGGCCTCGGCGTGTGTCTGTGTCCTCGTCTGTTTTTCTCCATCCTCACTGGAGGATCATTTTCTATTTATCTTCAGATAGTGGGGGAGGGAGAGAGGGAGGGAAGGAGGGGGAGAGAGAAACACTGACCTAAGAGGGACACATCGATTGGTTGCCTCCCACACGACCACGACCAGGGCTGGGAACCGAACTACAACCGAGGTACATGCCCTTGGCCGGAATTGAACCCCCCACTCATTGGTTTGCGGGTCGACGCTCTAACTGCTGAGCCAAAACAACCAGGGCCTGGTCCCTTTTTAAAAGGACACCAATTCTCTTGGATTAGAATCACCCAGTGACCTCATTTGAACTTACCCCTGTAAAGGTCCACCTCCAAATAGGTCACATTCTGAGGTCCTAGAGGTTAGGACTTCAGCGTAGGAACTGGGGGGACAATTCAGCCCGTAACAGGTAGAAAGTCAGAGTAAGAGCGAAATGTCTTCGTGATGTTGTGATGTCATCAGGCGCCAGGGTCTTAGTCATCACCTGTCTACCCCACCCTCCAGCTGTCTCCTTCCACGTTCCTCCCCCATGTGCGTGGAGCCCAGCGAAGGGCAGCCCGGCACAAACTCGGAAGGGCCGCCGCTCCCTGGTCCTGCCCACTGTGGGCACCGTTATTCAGTCACCTCTGATCCGTGCTTCCCTGACACCTCAGATGCTCCTAACACTGACTTTGGAAAGATTGCAGACCACACCCCAAGGACTGTTTGTCACTCAGTATACACAACATTGCACAAAGGCCACACGGTGGCCCAGGGGCATGTGCCGCTCTCCTCTGGGACACCCTGAAGCGGGAGCCCACAGACTTCTGTAAAGGCCGGAGAGGAGAGGGCTGAAGCTTCGTGGACCACTCCGTTCCTTCCCGGCTTTGGTGTGAAACCCCCCCTGAGTATATGAATGAGTGGGCTGTGTTTCACTCAGACATTTTTTTGGTAAACACTGAAATTTGACTTTTAGATATTTTGAGCTTGTCACAAAACATTCTTCATCTGGTTCTTTCCAACCATTGAACAGCATCGAACTGTTGTCAGCTCACAGGCCATTCAAAGACGCAGCGAGTCCAGTGCGACCAAGGGCCTTGGTGGGCTGGCCCCAGCCCTTCCTGCTCCCGGGGAACACAGCCACTTCACCGCCGTCCCTCTCGGTCCATAGCGACCAGCTTGTCCCAACACAGCCCTGAGTCTTTCCCACGGGCCCCTGAGAGGTGTTCACTTGAACTCATTCTGCAAGATGACAGCTGTGTTCCCAGTGGGGAGCCTCCACCACCGTCCTCCAGGTCTGTGCTCCCCTTGATCTGTGCCGCTGTTGGGACCAGAATTTTCCTGACTGGGGTGGTAGTGAGGGTGGGAGCCTCTGGCGGTAGGCAGGGTCCTTGTTCACTCTGAGAGGGTCTGAGAACAGCTCTCCTGTTGAGCCAAAGCACGAACACCATGAAAGTCCTACTGAACAGCCTCCCGGCCGCCCGCTCCAGCCCTGCAGACGGCAGCCAACTCTTTCCTCTTGAGCCATTTCTAGCTCAGTTTCATGTTGCTGACCTGCCGGCTGAGTCAGGCACTGGGCAGGACCCAGCGAATCGTCCCTGAACACTGGCTGGGTGGGGGTGGAACCCGCGTGGGTGAAAATACCTCCTTATTGCAAAAGCCCCTTCTTGAACAACGGACTCCACCCTCCTCTGGGTGGAAGGCAAAGCTGATCCTTCGCATGAAGAACAATTAGCAAAAGTGCTCAGGCCTGAAACGGGGGCTCAGATTGCAGACTACACACTCAGAGACTGGTGATGTTGTTTTTCTATCCCAATAATTAATTAACTGGCAAGTGAACCTCAGAGGGTGTTCGTCTGTCAGAAGAAGTTTAAGGAATCACTAAGAAACCTAAGTTACAGAGCTTCATTAAGAATTATGCTTTGACATGCACCATGACAAGGAGTTTTCAAACAGTATTCAAAAATTTTACTTGGACACTAAGATTTGCACTGTTTGCTCATCTTGAATCATGATACTAATATATTTTTTTTCTTTATTGATGTTAGAGAGAGAGTCAGGGAGAGAGAGATAGAAACATTGATGAGAGAGAACATCCATTGGCCGCCTCCTGCATGCCCCCCACTGGGGATTGGGTCCACAACCTGGGCATGTGCCCTGACCGGGGATTGAACCTGTAACCTCTTGGTGCAGGGGTCGACGTTCAACCACTGAGCCACACCAGCCGGGCTTAATATGCTTTAATCGAATTCACAGGCTGCCCACGTCTGGAACACGAAGGCATAGCCATGGGCTATCCCCCCCGAGGCCCGCGTGCTGGGGTAGGAGGCCCAGCCTGATCTCGCTCAGACCCAGCTTGCACAGCCGCCGCTTCAGCCCTGTCTCGGACTTGAGCCTTGAGGGCAACGGCTGTTGGCTGAAGATGTGGCTGGGCGGTGCCCTTGGCACGGACAGCAGGTATGTGGAATGACAGCTCTCCTGGCCCAGGAACAGAGCTTGGTGACTCTCCTGGGCAGGTGTGCCAGCCAGGACCCTGCCAGCCCCGGAGGGATCTCTCACCGCCTCGAGGCCGCGGCAGGGCTCGGGTTTGCTTCCTGGAGGCTTGCACTCCGTCTGCTTGCGCTCCAGCTCCCTGGCTGACTCTGTGGCTGGACAGTGACTCCCTGCTCGGTGGCTGGTTCAGGAGCAGCCAGGTCCTGGAAATGGTCACGGATGCTGCTGTGTTCTCCCCGCCCCTTGTGTGCGTGCACGGCCTCCTGCAGATGCCCAGGGCCTGCCTCCTGCCCTGGCCGCTTCCCGAGCAGGGAGCTCAGCTGAGCTCGGGGCCGCTTCGCAGCAGCAAGTGCGCAGAGCCCCGTGGCAAGAGGCTGCCACGAGAACCCAGACCACAGAGGCAGGAGCAAAACTGCTGGCAGGAAGCTGACGTGACCTGTGGGAGGCAACACTCCATCCTCAA
The DNA here is from genome assembly GCF_014108415.1 of Molossus molossus. NCBI lineage: Eukaryota > Metazoa > Chordata > Mammalia > Chiroptera > Molossidae > Molossus > Molossus molossus. Next base: position 9,491,606 of record NW_023425388.1, on the reverse strand, counting down.
CTGGCATGCGTGGGTCATCTCCGCCAACAGCACCCCCGGATGCAAGTGGTCGGGCAGGTCAGTGTGGGTCACAGAGCCTCTCCACCAGAAAAACAGACCGAGAGGGACTGGTTACAAAATAAACTATACAGACTGGCAAAACAAGCATGAATCCGCCAGGGGAGAAGATATTTTTATCCTGAGAACGTATCATTGTCCTGGTCCTCTGGGTAACGCAGTCTCCACCTCACCTCTGCCTGCCTTAGATTAATTTTTAGAAGATTAGTAATACTCAGTGTTGCTGCGTCCAGGGTAGGAACCTGGTCCGGATGTGAACTTAGGGTGCAGCCCCCCAAGAGGGCTGTGGGTAATAGTATTGATCTGAGACCAAGAACTGAAAGGAAACTGCAGTTTTCACGGGTGACTGGGCAGCTTTCTGCCAAGAAAACGTCTTGATGCCCAGGTCCTAAGCTTGACCTCATCTAAAGGAAGGGCGCTCACCCTGAGACTCCAGCCCCGATACCATGGCCCTCTGCCCAGGGCCTCAGCTCTGCTGCTAAGGGAATAGTTTCTCGTGGCTGACGGATAACATGAACTGGGTTGTCTACCCTCGCCGTGAGCTAACCAGCTGCCTGGTCAGGGCCAAGGTTAACTGGCTCGAGTCCACCTTGCAGCTGAATACCAGGCTGTACTAGTCTGTTCAGACTGCCGTAGGCAGATGACGGAAAGATGCTTTCTCCCGGGTCTGAAGACTGGCCAGTCCTAGATCAAAGTCCAGGCAGGGCTGGGCTCCTGGCGAGGGCTCTCGTCCTGGCTTGCAGAGGGCCGCCTTCCCCTGTGTCTCCACATGGCCGCTCCCCAGCGTGTTCCCAGGGAGACACAAGGAGCCAGCTCTCTGGAGTCTCTCCTTGTCTGGACCCTCACCCTATTGCATCACAGCCCACCCCTTGGACCTCATTTAACCGTAATTACTTCCTTCAAGGCTCCAGTATATTTCTTAGGCCACTGTTACCCTTCGTTCATTCACGCCACGTATTCAGTACCTGTTCACTGATGTTGCCACGCGCCAAGCACTGGGATCCCAAGGGAGCCAGAACCTGCCTCTTAGGGTGCTGCCATCCTGGGGAGGGCCAGACCAATAAACCCGAAAGAAAGAAGAAAACACCACGTGATGCATCCCACAAGGAGAACAAATGACTTCTCATTTGTGCCCAACTGTGTATTTTTATTTTGTATTTTTTTAAAAATATTTTTTGATCCTCACCCGAAGACATTTTTCCATTTTTCTTCAGATGGAGTGAGAGGGAGGGAGAGAGAGGGAGGGAGAGAGAGAAACATTGATGTGAGAGGGACACATTGACTGGTTGCCTCCCGCACGACCCCACCAAGGCCAGGGACGAACCACAGCCGAGGTACATGCCCTTGGCCAGCATTGAACCCATGTCTCTCTGGTCCGCAGGCGGATGCTCTAACACAGAGCCAAACCAGCCAGGGCTCTCTTGTTGTTTTATCTGAATTATTGTCTCTGAGAAAAAGCCTATCCCTACCTCTTCTTTAAACTTTGCCAAACAGGACGTGTATCTTTCAATTTCCGGAAAAGTGATGTCCTCCGCAGAATCTCAACAATATTCTTGCTGCTCCTTGTTGTGCAGAGTTAAGTCATAACAGCCACTGCCACAGAGCTGGACTCGGGCAAAAAGGGTGGGTGTGATTTTAAAATAACGGAGCACGAAGATATTTCTTCTCTGAATAAGTGTAAAGCATCACAAAGAAGCCATTGTTTCTTCCTTTGCTAATATCATTTTAATATGTGATCTCAGCTTTTTCCCCCAGATTTGTTGCTCTGGAAAAAAAAAAAAAGTGCCATAAGGAGGAAGAGACACGGGTGGGTATAGCAATTACAAACTTGACATTTCTAAACTGGGCTTGACAGTGGAACTTTGAAAATATTTATCTATCAGAAAATAGTTTCAGCCGTGGGCAATTTGGTGAAAAGGTTGAGTTGATGGAAAAACCATAACTCAGTGTGACTGGCCTTAATGTAAGATGTTCCTGAAGGCCGCAGGATAACCAGCGTCTCCAACAACCTGGAAAATTTAGCCCAGCTTGGAAAAATAACAGGGGGCTTGGGGAGGCGGCCAAACTGCTCTGGACAGGATCAGATAAATTTATGTGCTTCAGAGATTTGGATTTTAATATTAGATTATAAATGAATGCAATGCTGGGGCTAAGCGTTTCAGCAGGTCTCTCTGCCTATGCCGGATTCTCCCTCCCTTCCCAAAGATCAGGACAGTTTTCCAAACCAAGGTGTTCTGCTGCATGTGTATGTGACCCCTTCCCGTTTGCATGTCCGGACAAAACTGTTTCTGCATCTCCTTCCCATAGTTAATAAGAACTCCGCCGTGGGAGGGCTGGCCTGTGTCTTGGTATTTTTGTGTGGCTTCTAAGCCCAGACAATGGCTTGCCATCCTCGCTGTGCTCAGAGCGTCAGCCAGCTGCCCCGGCTGCCCCCCTGCTCTGTGCTGCGACTCCAAGAGGGGGCACCGCCCGCCGGAGGCCCTCCCTCCCGCCGCCCGGCCGCCCCGCTGCCTCGGCGTCTGCACCAGCAGAGGCTACTTCAAGTTCAGAGACCATTCTTCTACCTTACACCCACAGCTGCCCGGGACCAGCTCTCTTCTCCAACTGTCTCGTGAGCACGATCAGATTTTCTTTGTCTTGTTTCTGTTTTCACACCAAACCTTTAAAAAGCAGCTCTCCTGAGAACAATCAGCAGAACGAAGGAAAAGTGCGCTCCGGCCTTCATCCCATGGTCCTCCCCGGCACCCCTCTGCCCGCCTCGGGCCCTCAAATCCGTGCAGAGTGGCGTGAACCAGGCCTCGGCACGAGGCCTTTCTCCCTGTTGCCCTTGGAACAGTCTCTAAAACCAAAGCATGGCCCTGGCCAGTTTGGCTCAGCGGTAGAGCATCGGCCCACAGACCACTGAGTCCCGGGTTCGATTCCAGCCAAGGGCATGTACCTCGGTTGCAGTTTGTCCCCGGCCCCGGTTGGGGTTGTGTGGGAGGCAACCACTCAATGTGTCCCTCTCACGTCGATGTTTCTCTCTCTCTACCTGAAGATAAATGGAAGAATGTCCTCGGGTGAGGATAAAAAAATACAATAAAAATAAAACCACAGCATGGTTTACAAGCCCCCCTCATCTTCATGGCCTTGGAGCTCCCCACCCCCTATTATGCCCTCGATTTCCACCATAGCCAAGCACGTCTGCTCCCCTCTGCCCGCCCCCCAGCCTGGGAACATTCTGAAACTGGATTTTGTTCTTCTAACTCCTATTCCCCATTCAGTTGGCCAACTCCCACGCACTCTGCCAGGGTCACTCACCATTTTCCTCAATGGCCGCCCCCAGCACTGGCGTTAAGTGTCCAACCCTGGCCCCTGGGCACCCACCGCCGTGCGGGAGGGAGTCTTAGAGGGCGTGGCTATCTGGTGTCCTATTGGACCCTCACAGACCAGCACTGTATCCGGGGCATGATAAATGTTGAGCAAATATTTGTTAAATGGATGAATATAATCGCGAGAACCAACATCCAGATTAAGCCACATGAAATTGCTGATATTTGATGCTTTTTACCTACAAAAATGGCAATTTCATGGTTCTATCTAATAAGCAAACTGTCTTTGAAATACCGTCCACTGTCCCCAGCGCTAAAAAAATATTAAAGGTTGCTTCCAGCCCAACCCGTGTGGATCAGTGGTTGGGCGTCAACCCATGCAGCAAGGGGTCGCCAGTTCGATTCCTGGTCAGGGTATATGCCAGGGTTGTGGGCCCGATCCCCAGTGGGGGGCATGCTGGAGGCGGCTAGTCGACATTCTCTCTCATCGATGTTTCTCTCTCTCCCTCTCCCTTCTTCTGTCTCTGAAATCAATAAAAAAAATAAATAAATAAATACATAAAGGTTGCTTCCAAAAGACGGGTCTAGACTTCATGAGGAGATGCCTCAGATAACAGAGAAGGATGACGGTGGAAGGAAGAAAAAAGGATTTTGCCGAGAAAGAGAGAGACAGCAGGCATTTCCAATCAATTACATGCTGGGAGTTTTTCCTGGTCTCCCAATTGCCCCTGAGACTTCCAAACCATCTGGAAAATTCTTTCTTCTAGATGAAGGATAATCCTGCCAACTGTGAGCCCCGCACCCTCTGCCCTTCACAAGGAAGCCTGTCAAATCATGAGGCACCGCAGGAAAGAATGTCTAAATCAGAAAAGGATTCAGTCTTGCCCAGTCTTCAGAGAGCAGGATAACAATGGGATCAATGTACCAAATGGGTAGCGTAGCGTGGGTTTATTAACACGAGTGTGCAGAGAACCTGGATTCAAGGAGAAAAATAAGCTCAAAATAAGAAATGAGAAAACATGAGATGGTGTGATCAGGGTGGAAGTTGAAAGCTTGTCATTTGTGTCACGAGTAATTGAGAGTGTGATGGTTAAAGAGGAAAAGGACCTGACAGGCTCTGCCTCCCGGCGGGAAAGGCAGGCACCCGAGGGCGTACATCCAAGCCCTCTGACCGCAGTCCGGGGGAGCCCGGAGTGTCTAAGCAGCAATTCCAGTTCTCCATGGTGGAAGGTCTTCTGTCGATCAAATGGGACAATTTTTGCAAATAAAAATAGAAAGCCAAGCCCAAAGCTGAACCGGGTATGTGTGCCGTGCACAGAACGTGTACGAGTAATGTGCCCTCGGGTTGTTCCGACTGTTTTAGGAAGATGCTGCTAAGAGGTAGTATGTGTTCAACAGTGTCATCCAAAACACAGACACCCAGGGAACAGCATTCAAAACCCAAGCAGGAAAACCACAATAGCCGTTCACTAAGCATCCATCAAGGGCTTGGCTGTGGGGTCAAGGGCCACACAACGAAGGAGCAATGACTCTGGACCTCCCGGAGCTGGCCTTGCTGTGCAGGACTGACAGAGGTCCTGTGCCGAGTGGAACGGACAGGCACAGAGCAGGGGGAGGCCACGGTTAGCGCTGGGTGTGAGGAAGGGACCCAGTGTGCCGGGGTCAAGGGAGGGATGGCCGCCGGTGAGGACAGTGGGCTGCGGGGACACCATGCAGGAGACAGAAGCAGATCGTGTTCGAAAGTGATGACTGATGTGGAACCATTTCTCTAGTCTGCCTCTTAAATAAGCACCCGAAAGGAAAAGGGGGTGAGGTGTGGGGTCCTATGCTTTGGGCCAAATCAGAGACGAGAATTTAACTGGGATTGTGGAATCTAATACCCTTCGGATTGGTATGAAGTCACTCGGAAAGTACAGCTTTGTCTGACATCCACAGGATCCTGTTTTTTTAAAGAGTGTTTTCTTTTTATGGATACATTTATCTCCTTTACCTTTTTATTTTTTATTATTCCTCACTGGAGGATATTTTTTACTTATTATCAGATAGAGAGGGAGGGAGGAAAAGAGAGAGACAAAGAAAAACATTGACGAGATAGAGCCACATTGACTGTTTGCTTCCCACGTGACCTGATCAGGGTCCTGGGGACAAACTGCAGCCGAGGTACGTGCCCTTGACCGGAATCAAACCTGCAACTCATCGGTCTGGGGGCCAACGCTCTGACCACTGAGCTAAACCAGCCAGGGCTCTCCTTTACCTTTATTAGTATGTTTAGAATGAGTCCTAGTATTTATTGCTTTTCATGCTTTCTGGGTTTTTTTTAACCTTTAATTGAAATGTAACATAGGTACAGAAAAAGTGGACAAATCGGAAGTATACATTTGAAGGATTTTCATAGAGTTAATGTACCTGAGGAGCCAGCACCCACATCAAGAAAGGGAACATGCCCACCATTTAAGAAGCTCCCCTGGTGACCCTCTCCGCCATGTACTGTCCCCACAGCCAACCACTAGCCTGACTTCTAATGCCAGAGATTCATTTGACCTGCTTTTGAACTTTATATAAATGGAATGACACCGATGCACTCTGCCCAGTATCCTGTTTAAGAGATTCGGTCGTGCCCTGGCCGGTTTGGCTCAGCGGTTGGAGCGTCGGCCTGCGGTCCCGAGAGACCCGGGTTCGGTTCCCGCTAAGGGCATGTACCTCGGTTGCAGTTTGTCCCCGGCCCTGGTTGGTCGTGTGGGTGGCAGCCACTCGATGTGTCCCTTTCACATCAATGTTTCTCTCTCTCTTCCTCCCTCCCCCTCCCACTCTACCTGAACAAAAAAATAGAAAAATGTCCTCAGGTGAGGATAAAAAAAAAAAAGAGAGAGATTCGGTCGTATGGCTGCAGTGTATTCATTCTCATTGCTGTATAGTATTCCCTTTTTTGACTATACCACATCGAAGGTGTCCATTCATCCTGTCCACTGTGGACAGGTTCCTTTTTGGGACTACTGCGGCCAGTAGTTCGTGAACACATGGATGCATGTCTGTGTGGCACACACCTGGGAATGGCGTCGCTAGGTCCCAGGCTTTGTGAGTTGTCAGATCGCGTGGGTTCTGCAAAACAGCTTTCTGAAGCAGTTGCACAAGTGTAAATCCCACTAGTCAGTCAGTAAGATTTAACCAAAAAAATCTCCCATGTTCCCTCTGGCAAGAAATATATGCTGAAGAAACCCCTTCTCCACCCAGTCAGCATAGCCTGAGAGCTTAAGTATTAAGTATTTTTGTTGCTTTTTTAAAACAAACATAGGAGTAAGCTCTGTGGTTCCTAAAAGGGAAGACACCAGAAAGATGTGTGTTCTGATCAGCATTAGAGCTCTTTTCCATGAGGGATGAATAATGTGGAATAAATAAAGGCTGATAAAATGGCACAAAGTATCAGTTAACATTTACCAAGATCGTGCCAGATGGTGGTTAGAGAGCCCGATGTTTCCAGAAAATTATGGTCCTTGTTTTGAACTCAGCTGGCTAAAACCTGGGTAAAATTGTACACGTCAAACGCTCAGGCCGATGTGGCAACATGCTCAGCCTGTTTTGCAAAGAAGGACTGATTTCCTTGGATGCATCAGGAAGAAAATGCTGGTGAGAATTTTAAAACTCACAGGATAAATGTATTTTTCCTTTTTCCTTTTTTTTACTGGTCTCGAGAGGCAAATTCAAAGAAACCAGAATTGCAGAAGATGTAAACATAATAGGTGTAGAAATGCTTGGTCTCTTCCTGAGAGCAAGCAAAACCTGAGATTTTATCAGGGAGTGATTTTTCTTTTTATCTTCATGTGAGGATATGTTTTTATTGATTTTTCCTTTTAGAGAGAGAGGAAGGGGAGACAGGAGAGAGAGAGAAACATCAATGTGCAAGAGAAACATCGATCATTGCCTCTGCACCCACCCCGACCGGGGATCGAACCTGCAACCTTTTCGTGTAGAGGACAATGCTCCAACCAACTAGCCACCTGGCCAGGGCCTGATTTTTTTAATTTAAATAAAAATGAGACTTCATACTTAAGTAATTTTCCCCTCTGAAAAGTTTTCCACTTTTTAAATCTGAATCAAAAGGAGAGCATTCCAGCCAGAGTTCAGTTGAGGCATGCGTAAAATGTCCAAATAGACCAAAAACATAGGGTTTAACAAATGTCCTGACTCGGTTGTGTTGCTTCTTTCTAGGCTACACGAGACACATCCCAAGAAGACATATGCTCACTAAATGTGCACAGAAATCATTCATTCAGTTACTCGTTTAATATGAAGTTGCTTATCGCCCCCAACGTGGCAGCGTGGGTCTCTGTGCACCGTTCTCTCTCTGTGGCTCTCACAAGGGCAGACTGGTCTTCATCTCCACCCCAGGTCCTTGACAGTGGCGAGAAGTTGTCCCTGTTCTTCTTTCCTCCTGCTCCAGATCCAATCTGTCAGCGGATCCTGTCTCCCTCCCCCGTAAGACACTCCCTCACTCTGACCCTTCCCCATCCCCCACACCTGCAGCACAGGAGACCCCCGGTCCTGCCTCCCATTCCTCTGTCACTAGAAACAAGACCCTCCCCTGCTCAGATCTGCGGTGGCTCCCCTCCACCTAGAGTTGGCTTTCTCCCATTACATACCTTAATAGCCAACGCAAGAGGGCAGATGACATCCCTGTAATGCTTCTGAATCCCTGAAGGGCAACAGCGCATAACGCTGTCGTGTGCTTTATAAAGACACGTTGTTAAAAAAATTAAAAAGACGTTACTTTTGGCACCGTTGCCGCTAAATGTTCATCCTTTAAAAATTCAAAGTAAATGCCCTGGCCTGTTTAGCTCAGCGATTAGAGCATCGGCCCGCGGACCAAAGAGTCGCAGGTTCGATTCCACTCAAGGGCACGGATCTCAGTCGCAGTTCAACCCCTGGCCCTGGTTGTGCGGGAGGCAACCGATGGATGTGTCTCTCTCACATGGATGTTTCTCTGTCTCGCTCTCCCTCCCTCTTTCTCCTTCCTCACACTCTGTCTGAAAACCAATGGAAAAATATCCTCGGGTGAGGATTTAAAAAAATTATTTTTCAAAATAAAAGAATGTTTGAAGAGGAAAAAAATAAAACAGTACACACCTCATCTAAAAAATATTAACAAACGCAACATATTTTATCTTTACGGGAAAACAAAGTAACGACAGGCAATGGTTAACCTAACAGCGGAGGCTCACAATAACATTCAGCTCAGCGTCTCATGGTGTTGGCCATCTGAGTAGGGTGTGGGAGGGGCGGCGCGTACTTTCTCGTGGTGTGCTCCTTTCTGCCCATGGGAGAACATCAAGCATGTTGAAAAGATTCTCCGTCGGGAATCACCTTTCAGAAAAGCTGTTTGTTCACCGAACAGCTCTTCGCCCTACATCAGGTGCTGCTGTGCCCCTATGCTGCCTTCAAGGCCCAGTTCAACAGCCACCTCCTCTAGGAAGCCTTCCAGGCTTTCAACAGAGCCCACCCTGTTGCCTCCGGGATTCCACTGGGTTTTGCCCTGTTCGTCTTCTTTTTCTTGACAACAAGCCCAGGTGCTGAGCACAGATGGTGTTAAATACACGTTTGGCGAATGAATAAATGAATGAAAGTATTAATCATCTAGAAGAGTGATGAGTGGGGCCTCACCTGGGACATTTCCCCACTTCCTTAGGACAAGGGAAGGTGTCAGAAATCCAGGAAGTTTTCAATTTGTTCACATTAAACTGTCGTCAGTGAGCACGAAAGGATGCGATTTTAAAAAATACATCTAGTTCAGCGCTCTGCTGGTAGGAGTCTAAGTAAAAACAAAAAACAAAAAGTTTTGACATCTCTCCATCAAGCATGCTGTTGCCCGCCTAGAGATTAATTCAGTGCCTGAGGGGGTTTCCAGCTGCATAAAAACACCTTTCCAGAAAGGCTGTGTGTCTATCCGCTCCTGTCCGCAGTGACAAACCACCACCCCGTGTCAGTGGGGAGGAACATAAATAAGCGACGCCACCCGTTCGAAGGCTCCCTGGGCGGGACCGAGGGGCTGGCTCCCTGTTTGCTCTGCGGGTGAGCAGGATGCATCGGGCGCTCGCTAGGCCTCCACGCCCCGACGACTGGGAAAGAGGGCAGGGAGCCCTCCACGGTTCTGGAAGGAGCTTCGGGTGTGCAAGCCATGTGGCCAAGTTAAACAACAAACATTGGGAAAGTCAGGTTTTGAGAGACGCACACAGACAGCAGGTCCCTGCCTTCCCCGTCATTTCAAACCAGGGATGACAGCGCGCAGTTCAAACGAGACAGAGCATTCTAGCCCTGAGAAAATGGCAGCGAAAGGCATTTATAAAACTGTTCTGTTTGCATGATGATGGTGGTGGTTTTGTGAAATAGACCGTTACAGATGGTGGCCCTCCTTGCAGAGGCACTTTAAACAGCATGAGGTGTCTCGTGTAGGCCTGCAGGTGAGCGCCCCAGAGCCCTGGTGCCCTGCCAAATGCCAGTTAGCGAGCATCTTTATGGAGCCTGGCTTTGGGTTTAATTACATCGCACCTGTGGCGAGCCACTCGGTTACAAGAATTGAACAGTGAGGGAGGAGATTCCTGTGCACCGTTACCCACAGGTAGAGAGAGCCTGTGCCCTCACCTCAGCGGGAACACAGCTGGGGCCTCCTGGGTAGCCCCGCCCGCCGCTGTCTCCGCCACTGTCTCCGCCCAGCCGGCGCAGTTCCCGTGGAGAGGCACGTGGAGGCGTCGGTCCACCTTCGGAAGCTGGACACGCTGATGGTAAATGTGCGGACACTCTTTGCAAAGCTCCAGCTTGACCGGCACGTGGACCTTCATCCATTCTGACTCCAAGGGTGGACCTTGGGATCCTCATGCCTCCGGGAAACCCTTGAAGAGCCAGAGGACCGTTCCTGGCACCAAAGCCTTACCCACAGGAGCCGGGTTGAAAGTGCCCAGTGCTGTGCTCGGTGTGAGGGATGACGCTAAAAGGTGGGGAGAAATGGACGGTCCTCTCCAGCTCCATGCAACTGCGGTGCCCATCTCTGTCCTCGCCATCTCGAATGGAAGGAGCAGTAAGCCTGACATTTTTAGGTGCCAGATTTGGCCCTGGCTGCCCCCCAGGCTCCCACCCTAGCCACCCAGCCATGGTCTCCTCATCATCCCGGGATCCTTCCTTCCTACAGACACCTGAGAAATCTACAGAAAACATTCTGCTCTCTTCTCCCGAAAGGAATACCCAAAACTAACTCTCCCTGCCTCAAAGAAAGAAAAGTTTAACAGAAGTAAAATCTCATTCAAATTGGCAAAGATGTTTTTAAAACTCACCAAACTTAATATTGATGAACTTGGAGGGACGGCATACTCTGATATGTTGGGAAATAGAAAATCATTTAACTTTTCCATAGAGCTGTTTGGTTACAAATATCAATAATTTAAAAACATTTATAACGCCCTAATTTATAATAAACACAAGGAATTTATCACCAAGCAGTAAGAGAAGATTCACGCAGAGATGTGTATCACCAGCATGTCCCCTTCAACCTTTTAATAATAGTAAAAATGTGGAAACAGTGTAACTTCCCCAAAATAGGAAATTGGTTAAATAAAGTTCCATTTATATGGTACATTATTATAGTATATTAAAAATTATGTATAAAAAATTATCACGGCACATGATAAAGTAAAAATTAAAGTGATTATCAAACAAGCCATGAACTATTACACCAATTATTTATTTATTTATTTATTTATTTTTCAATCCTCACCCGAGGACATTTTCACATTTATCTTCAGATAGAGAGGGAGGGAGAGGGGGGAAGAGAGAGAGAGAGAGAAACGTCAACATGAAAGGGACACATCAACATGTTGCCACCCACACGACCCCAACCAGGGCCGGGGACAAACTGCAACCGAGGTACGTGCCCTTAGCGGGAACCGAACCCGGGGCTCTCTGCTCCGCAGGCCAAGGCTCTAACCGCTGAGCCAAACCAGCCAGGGCTACACCAATTATTTAAAAATCAAAATACACCAATCAAAATATTGACCTTTAATAATCATATATATGGCTGGCAACATCGTAGTAAATATTTTGTTCTTTGTATTTTATATTTTCTTTATTTCAAGTAACCTGCACACCTGTTAGAATGGCCCAAACGCAGACACTGACACCAGCGCGTGCGGAGAGGACGGGGGGGGGCAGCAGGGACCCCGGGACAGCTGGTGGGAACGCCACGCAGGCAGCCCCTGCGGGACCGTCTGGCGGTTTCTTACGAAACTGAACCTACTCTTACGTTACCACCCGGCACTGTGCTCCTTGGTACTTACCCAAAGCACCTGAAAACGTATGTCCACAGAGAAAACCTGCCCGTGAATGTGTATAGCGGCTTTATTCGTCACTGCCGACCCCTGGAAGCAACCAAGGTGCCCTTTACGGGAGGCGAATGGGCGAAGCGCGGTCCACTCAGACGATGGACTCTTTCTCAGCGCTCACGGAAGTGGAGGACAGAGAAGACGTAGAGGACCCTTGAATGTGACTAAGTGACAGGAGCCAACCTGAAATGCCTGCTGTATGCTTCCAACTACGTGAAATTCTGGAAAAGACCATAAGACATAAGATAGTAAAAGATTCAGAAGAAAATAAAAGATCGCCTGTTTCCCAGAGAGGGGTCAGGCTGAGGAAGAGATGAATAGTCAGAGCACAAAAAAATTTTAGGGCCCTGGCCGGTTTGGCTCAGCGGTTAGAGCCTTGGCCTGCGGACCAGAGAGACCCGGGTTCGGCTCCCGCTAAGGGCGCGTACCTCGGTTGCAGTTTGTCCCCGGCCCTGGTTGGGGACGTGTGGGTGACAATGAGTCAGTGTGTCTCTCTCACATCGATGGCTCTCTCTCTCTCTCTCTCTCTCTCTCTCTCTCTCTCTCTCTGCCTCCCACTCTATCTGAAGATAATGCAAAAATGTCCTCGGGTGAGGATTAAAAAAAAAAAAAAGAAAATTTAGGGCAGTGAAAATACTCCATACCATACGCTATCATCTCACATTTCACTGCACATCTGTCCAAACCCATGGGATGTGCACCACCGAGGGTGAGCCTACTGCAAACTGGACTTTGGGGGATGACGATGTGTCAATGTAGGTTCATCAATTGCAACAAAGTCCCGCCCAGAGATTGTTCCTGGGGGGAGCTATGTGAGGGGGCACGGGGGCTGCATGGGAGATCTCTGTGCCTTCTGCTCAATTTCGCTGTGAACCCAACTGCCCCAAAATAAATAAATACATAAAGTCTTTTAAAAATGGAATGAACCTTAAGTCCAAGTCACCAGGTAAAATGCTAAGTGGTATCTCCCAGGGCTAACGACAATGGTCCTCCCAGTTTGCTCTCTGCATCGGTCTCCGGGTGGAGATGCTCTGGGCCACCCTCGACTGTCAAGACAGGGAGAGGACGCACGGTCAGGTCACGTGTGGAAAGAGGTGACCCTTGTCGTGAGCACTGCTCTGACACGGGAGCTGGCTGGGACAGTCGCTCGGTTCTACCTCCCGAGCACAGTCTCGTTGCGGTAGCCTGCTGGGCTCTTCCATTCCTCAACATGTGAGAGTCCTATGTGCCCGTCACTGTCGTGGGGGAGCAGGACACAATCGCTACCTTCGTGGGCTGACACCCTTGTCGGACAGGCTTCTTCCACTCAGCTAAGGTGCACAAGACTCCTCCATGCCTTTCGTGGCTTGATCGCGCGCTCAGGGTTCGCTCTCGACTCCGGCCAGAGACTCCACCCAGGGCAGCGAGGGAGGGCAGGCGGAGGGGGACTAAGACAATAGACAGGTGAGCAGTGGGTGAATAAGGTCATTTCCGGCTGCAGGAAGTTCCATGAGAGATGGAAGCCGGGTGACAGGATGGCGAGGAGCGGTGGGGAAGGGGCGGCGGAAGATCGGGAAAGGCCTCTACGGGGTTACTATGAGGCTAGCAGGGCGGTGGCTGGCACAGAAGAGGAGGGGAGGGTGTTCCCTGCAGAAGAAATGGCAGGTGCAAAGGTCCTGAGGTGGGAAGTCGTTGGCCATGTGTGAGGATGAGCAGCTCCCATGAGCAGGAGAGTGGGAGGAGGTGTGACAGGACCACCGCCCCATTAGCTCCGAGATGCCGACAGTTCATCAGAATGAAATGCCAATGAACTATTTCATCCCCATAGCTAGAGCTCAGCGGAGAGGCTGGGGCTTCAGGTATAAGTTTGTGGGAACGCAGCATTGGACGGTATTTAGGGTGACCAGCTCATTCCAGTTTGGGACTTTTTTGATTTCAGTAAAGCCCATTCTAGGAAAGCCCTCAGTCCAGAGCAAACCCCCAACAGTCAGTAACCCTAAGAACATGTAAAACCAGGAAAATGATACTATTACCTGGGAAAAGCGTGTGGATGGGGTGGACGCGGCCTCAGAGCATGGTCCAGGCGCGGTCATGCCCAGAGGCCAAAGACAGGAGGACCCCGTCCTGTTTAAGAGTGTCCAGTGGCTCTTCAGTTCAGACCAGGCTCTGTGCGTGAAGTGAGTGCAGGTGCAGAGCTGACGTTCATGTCATTGCATCGGGAGGGGGGCCTCGGGGAGTTGGGTGCAGAGAAGAAGCCCCCAGCATCATCTAATGGGTATCACGGGAGGGGCATTCACACTGGGCCCTGGCAGCTGATGCGGCTCTGCCCTGGGGGTGGGGAATGGAGAGGGCAGGGAGGTGTCTTCCAGGAAAGGCAGCAGAGCAGAGGTCAGAGGAAGAGTCCAGAGCAGCTGCGGTGACAAGCAGGGTCCCACAGGAGGGAGGCAGGGTTGCGGGGGGGGGGGGGGGCAGGGCCATGACTTTGAATTGTATTCTGTGGGCCAAGGGGCACAATAGATAGCTCTTGGGGAGCAGAGTGGCATGATTAGATTTTCATTTTAAAAGGATCAATGGCTTAAGATTTGGAAGCAGCTCAAGTATCCGTTAGTAGGTGAGGGGATAAAAAGCTGTGGTATATCTACACAGTGGAATACTACTGGGCTGTGCAAAGGAAGGAAATTTGTCCTGGCCAGTTTGGCTCAGCAGTTAGAGCATCAGCCTGCAGACCAAAGGGTTGTGGGTTTGATTCCAGTCAAGGGCACATAACTCAGTTGCGGATTGATCCCCAGCCTTGTTTGGGGTTGTGCGAGGGGCAACCAATCAATGTGTCTCTCTCATATGGATGTTTCTCTCTCTCTCTCTCTCTCTCTCTCTCTTCCTCCCTCCCTCCCTCCCTTCCACTCTATCTGAAAATCAATGGAAAAGTGTCCTCCAGTGAGGATTTAAAAAAAAGGAAGGAAATCTTACCCTTTGCAACCGCATGGAGGGACCTGCAGACCAGTATTATGCTAACTGAAATAAGCCAGTCAGAGAAAGACAAGTACCACATGATCTAGCGTGGAATCTAATAAACTTAACAGACAAAATGAACTAACAAGCAAAATAGAGACAGACTCACAGGGAGAGAGCAGGCTGACTGCCGGGGGCGGGGTCAGGGGTCAAGTGAGCATAAAACAAAAAAGAAGAACAGAGGAAAGGACCAGTGACTTAGCTGCGGAGCAGGAGTCGGAGGAACGGAGGGGGAGGCGAGGAGAGCAGCTGGGTCTTTGGAACGGTCCTGGCCGGCATGGTGGTGGCCCGAACAGACAGCGACAGGGCTGAAAACCAGGAGGGGGCAGGCATGGAGGGGACAGGCATGGAGGGGACGGTGGGGACAGGATGGGCCATGGATCAGCACTGATCGGCACAGGGCGTGGGGGCCGCACGGGGGTGGTGGACTGCAGGGATCTTCAGCATCGTGGGAAGGGGCTCAGGAAAGTGGATCCCTGCTGAACAAAATAACGAGAAAAAAGAGGAAAGAAATGATCTACTCGATCTGCGGAGGGAGAGGCGGCGAGCACACAAAAGGTTAACGCGTGCGGGACTTGAAGACGTCTTCTTTTGCTTGCCTGTGCTTTCTCGAATTTCCCCCATGAGCACAACTTATCTTTTAGAAAAGAAAAATCAATGAAGTGCTATTTTTAAGGGGAAATGTGTAGTAGTCAGTGAAAAGGGGGGACATGATCGAGAGAGCAATGTGATGTGGTGGGTGTGGGAGACGGAGGGGGGCAGCGACCCTCCCAGCGGCCCCCCGGCATTCCTGCCAAGGACACACGCTCATCGCCGGACACACAGCTCCCAACCAGGCCACCCCCGCTTTCACACCCAGGAGGACCTTCAGATGATGTTCGTTTTCTGGAAGTTTCAGCCCCACCCACGCCATGGTGATGGTACCTGCAATCTGGAACCACCCCACCCCACCCCAGTTCGTGTATGGCTCTATCCTTTGCCCAGATAAACTAGACCATCTCTGTGTGATGAGGGCAGAGGGGAGGAAGGAGAGAAGCCCCTTCTACCAGCTGGTCCTCTCCTGTCCTCGCCTCCAGAGCCAAATAAGTACGACACTCACTTTCAGTTCCGACGCAGAGACTGGGCTGTCCCCTGAGTTTGCCCCAGATCACAGCCACGAGGAGCAGCACCAGCGTCTGACCACGGCCTCCCCGGCTGCAAAGCCACTGAAATTCAACACAGCGATGCTCAGGGTGGACTCAGGAGTGGGACCTCGTGGATCCAAGTTCAGCCCCACCACTGGGGAGCTGTGTGACCTGGGGAGGGACGCATGTCGCCAGACCTGCCTCCATGAATTGAGCTCTCGAGGAGGGGAACCACAGAGTCGTTGGAGAGCCAACCGGGGGCTCCTGGAAGGTGCTGAGAGCAAGTCTTCGCCCCGCGGGCTCGTGCCGTCTGCCTTCCAGCACCCACTCTGCCTCTCCCGGAGTCTGGTGGGCTCCTCACTGACCTGCGTCCTCTGGGAGCCTCCCAGACGGCAGCCTCTCCGCGGAAGGGGGTGGGAAGACGACACCAGCTTATACATTCAAGATCAGTTCAGGTCAAGTTCTCTGCTGCTGTCTGGCTTCCCTGCGCGTCCAAGAATAGTTCTGAGCACCGTGCGCCTCGTGCTCAGAGCCTGTGGAAACATCCACCTTGATTCTTCTTGCAACGTACTGAAGAGCCCCGTGATGGGCTCCAGGAGGTCTCACTGAGCCTGACAAAGTGCCCATATGTCACCGAGTCACTTAAACTCTCGTTACAGAGGCAAGAAATGGCAGATGAGCAGGGACTGCTGGAGGCCAAGCAGAAGGACAGGCCCCTGAGCAATGGGTGGGTGAGTGGATGAGTGTGCAGCACGGTGCAAAGCTGAGTGGGGGCGGGGCGAAGGGAGCACCCTGCTGGGAGTGCGGCCCCTACTGGGCAGTGTTTGCAGCCTGGAGGCTGGCATGATATTGCAGAATGAGTTTTCCATGAGAAACACAACCGTCAGGAGGCTGAGTAGCAGAACCTCTCCCCACCCAGGCAGACACATGCAGGAACACAAATGATCACTGAGGGGCAGCTTCACCAGCCTGAGAGGGCAGCCGTTAGGGTGTCGGGGCGACCTCAGGGCTGTGGGCTCAGGCTGGGACCCTGATGCTCCCCTCTCGTCTGCTGGGCATCTCCGTGGCCCTGTCCACACCTTCAACACCGTGGTCAGAGCATGGTCTCCCCAGCAGCATTGCTGAAGTATTGTCGCTCTATCCAACGTGGTATTTCTGTGGGGCGCTTTGCCTGAGGCTCCGAAGGGTGCTTGATTTCAGATGACAAGTAGATGGTAAAACAGACCTCAGTGTCAACACTGGAAAGTAGAACTAGCTCGGGAACTCGCCGACGTCGAGGGTGTGAAGAAGTCAGGCTGGGAGATGGAAGACTGTGAGAGGATTTCCCCAGAGAAATGAGCCGCCCTTTGGGGTTGGAGCAAAGGGTGATGGGTAGCAGCTTGTGTCTCTCTTCATCTCAAGCCGAGAGACCCACTTCCACCGGTGGGTTGCAGAACTCGCGCCACGTGCCCTGGACTTGGGGAGGCCTGGTGGACTGGCGGCTGACACCTGGGGGAAGAACCCAGTGCTGGGAAGCTGTGGGCGGTGGGCTCGCCTCCTTCGGGCAAAGGGCAGGGCTGGCACGCATTGGCGTGAGGACCCCTCTCACTGTGGCCCGCAGGGCTCACAGCTGTCTCCCATGGGCCAGATGTGGCCTCTAGGAGAGAGAACGGATCTTCAAGTAGGCTCAAGGGAACCCCAGAAGGGGTGCTGGGATCACAAGAGAGAGCCTGGGAGAAGGACCTCTGACAACCAGGGGCCACGCAGCAAGGGAGACCTGTGTCACCTGCCTCAGGAAAGGGCAGGCAAGTGCTCAAGGGGACGCAGAGGGTTCCGGGGAGTCAGCTGCAAACACAAAGCCGGCGTTCTTGGCCACGCCCACTCATCACGGGACAGCAGAGGTGAGCCACGGCCAAGGCGTGGGGGAGACAGCGGCCACCCCTCAATGTTATCTAACAATCTACAACGGCAAGGAAATGGGGGGGGGTTAAATTCAAAAGGTAGCAAAGCACTGAGAGCAGGAAATCAGCTGTGGCCTTCCCGGGGGGAGGCCTTCAGGCCAGAGGACTCAGACGACAGTCAGGTGTTGGGACGACCTCACCCTCGGGACCTCTGAAGAGTGTGGACCTGGAGTTCCTGTCGGATCAAAGGCCCGACTGGTCCCTGGCCGGTGTTCAGCCAGGGTTCGCCCAGAAACAGCAGCACCAGGGGGCGACAGATACGATGGGGACGTGTGAGCGGGATTTACCTGCACGCGGTCGTGGGAGATGAAGCAGCCTCCGAAGGCTGCTGCCTTCGTGCCTGGGCCCGGAGCTGCGGTCAGCACAGCAAGCGGTCCAGGCGGAGCTGAAAACAATCTACGCAAAACTGGGAAGGGAATTGGGGAATCTGGGGCTTCTGCTGCCGGAACAGGCACAGAGAATTCCGTGCTGGGGGGCCCGGTGGGGTCTCGACAGAGCCCCAGAGGACCCCGGCCCAAACTTGTTCCCGGAGGTAGAGTGACGGGAAAAAACATTGAGAGTCTCGTCCATCATTTCCAAACCCATTAGCCATCAGTAATGGACATGAAGGGCCCAATCAGCGATGCGTCGCTGGGTAACGCCCCAGGTCCTGGAGCGGAGAAAGAGCTTCCGCACCTCTGTCCTGTGTGCTGGAGCCTCGGTCACCCCGCAGGGCAGAACGGTCGGGCGCCCAGGCCCCAGGCCCCGACACCCCACATCTCTCTCTGAGTCCGTCGGCCTGTTGGTCACGGAGTCCCCAAGGGTTACCAGGAGAGCTGAGCCAAGCGTTTCGGGAACAGGGTCTGGGCCTCCACAACCCTGGCCAAAGTCAGGCCGACCAAGGCCGACATGAGAAGTGGGAGTGGGGGCCATGGCCGCCCCCCTCGTCGTGTGATGACAAATGGTGCAGAGACTTGAGGCCTGCAAATGGAAGGGAACCCAACTGGACACCTGTCCACTCAGAACAGCCACCTATAGAGGTGACTCAAAATGCTCAGAGATCCTGGCTCAGGAGGTCAGGTCGGCTTCAGACTTTGCATGGTAACAAATACCCCTCGGAGATTCTGGGGGACTACCAGGTGTGGGGGGGCATCACACTCCCGCTCTAGGAACAAGGAGAGGGGTCGAAGCTGGCTTAAATGACTTGTCCCAAGTCCACAGCTACTGAGCAGCATGGAGGGGACCCTGCTCCCTGCCCTGCCCCTGTGACAGCCACATCACAGTCACCTGCAACCTGGGCAAATAGTGGGAATGAGTGAATGATGAATGAATGAATGAATGAATGAATGGGTTCCCTCAGGATCACACACGCACACACGCACGCATGTTACTGTATATGCACCTGGGGACCGAGGTTCGTCGCAGAAGACACACTTAGGGACAGAGGAGGGCAGCATCAGCAGGGAGTGAGAGCCGTGTTGCCCCAAATGTTTTGCCTCCTGGATAGTTTATTTTGAAAGAACATCTGTGTCCCCGGTGTCCTTTTGTTCCCTAAGCTCTGGAAGGAGCAGAGGAATGAGAGAGAAAAGCGGAGGCTGGGTGCTTCTTGTCCTCGACCCCGCCTCCTTCGCCGACCGGTGCAGGCTGACGCGTTCCGGCACCTGGACACACACGGGCACCTCCCAGCGGTGGGACTGGATCTGTTCGGCTTCATCGATCCCGTCTTTGCTTCTCCAGTGAAAGCAAAAGACAAACTCGCTTTTCAGCCTTCGGCTCCCTTCCATCCAGAAGGCTTTACTTTAATTCTGGAGCTGCCTGCGGACTCCGCTTTCACTGTGGTGACTCGGGAGTCGATGTTTTCCTTACACGCCCCTTGGTTGCAGCCAAAGGGACCGATTCACGGACGCACTCCTCCCAACCCGACAAAGCGGTCTGAGGCCGCGACGGGCCGGGACCTCTGCGGGGAGAGGGCATCGCGCGGAGCACGTTCATCATCCCGCCGGGGGCTCGGGCCGCCGCCTGCCAAGCCCGGCAATTACACTGAGCAGTTTCCCGGATTAAAAAGTGTTTAAACATCTGCTACTTAAAGGATATGTAAAAAGTAATAAATTAAAAACGGGGTGGGGGGAGGAACGTACAAGGAGAGAGCGAGCGGACAACTCAAAGGCCTATGGAAACAGAGAAGCCATATTTCTCATTTCTGAAATGATCCCTTGACAACTTAGGAATAAGCACTAATTAAGGTGTCCGGGGTGTAAAATAAATCTGAGTGAGCTTAACGAAAATCGGGCAGTCGTCCATAAAGAAATGTAATAGTCTCACCCTCTCACTTCTAATCCGTCCCAGTGGGCTTTGCGTGGGCTTTCGGGGGGGGCGGGCTGCCAGGGCCAGAGGGGGTCCAGAAGCCTCGCCTCCTCCCCGGGCCTTGCCCACACCAGGCTGGGCTGTGCGGGAAGCGGCTGGGCACTGAGTGCCTGAGCCAAAGATCGTTTTATTGAGCCACTTACTTTTCTTTTTTAATTTATTGATTTTGAGAGAGAGAGCGAGAAACCGCTTTTGTTGTTCCGCTTGATTTTTATGCATTCGTTGGTTGATTCTTGTATGTGCCCTCACCAGGGATCGAACCCACAACCTTGGCATATCGAGATGATGCTCTAACCAAATGAGCTACCCGGCCAGGGCACACGAGTTGCTCTTCGAAGAAACTTGTCGGCTTTCTGTCGAGTGGGATTCAGTTGTAAGACATCCTATTAATGATGGCCCGTTATTAGCAAGGATTATTGTTCCTGTTCTGCATTTCAGCATTGATGTCCATCTCTCTTAAAAATTAGGTAGCATCGTATTGTTACCTACTGCAGTTGAACCATCTCTTTCCTATGTAATATTATTTAAGACTATTCTAGCCCACAGTATATTCAGTCACACCTGTCTCTAAGAAACGGCGATTTCCAGAATGAAAAGTCTGGCCTTGACACCATGGGTACATAGAAAGAATGGAAACTAACATGAACACAGACACTTGGATCAATTCTGCTCACCATTTATGTAAACGCAACCCTGGGCATTTCCGGATCACACACAGCTTTGATTCCCAGACTGCTAAGCCCCCTGATACAGACCTGGACGACTTGGAGTTTATTCCTTATTAACAATGATGCTTTGGCGCAGACACAGATTTTCTTTTTTGCCTATGGGTTATGGGGGTGGACGGTGGGGCCCAGGGTTTGTACAATGTGTGCAGCTTGTACTTGGCTCCACCCCTTTCTCCTGCCTGTTCACACACCCAGCTTCTCTCCTCGGTCTCTCCCACCGCAACAGGAACTTCGGCCATGGCTCTGACTGGGTGTGTGTCTCAAGGGTGCACCTGGGACAGAAAGCCTGGTGTTGAAGTAAGAGCTCAGGGCTGAGACTCAGTGCCCCTGGGTCAGGCCCGGGCTCTGCTTCTCACAGGCAGAGTGACCTCCAGGGAGACGCTGGGTCCCTTCCCTTCTCTTTCCCAACAGAAAAGAGGAGATAATAACGTCCTTGCATCTCATCAGGTTTGAATGTAACAGAACATGCAGTCATGTGCAGAGTGTTTTATGATGACTCTGTTGAGTGAATTCTGTTGGCAACAAATTTAAAAGTAAATAAAAACAAGGACCTGTAATCAAAAAAGCAGTAGATTCCAAGGACAGAGACTTGAGCATTCAGTGGTATTATTCTTTTAAATGGCTTCTGAAGGGTTTCCTTAATTGGCAAATAAATGCATGATCTTTCTAAAGAATTTAAAAGGGGAAACACAAAATATCACTCCAAACAGGAGACAATAGTCCTTAACATTGTTGTATTTCCTAGCTGTCTACATCTATGAAGGCACATTTTTTTTTTTTTAACAAAGTTTGGTTCACGACACATGTAAATCTCTGTTCCTGTTACTGTTTCCTTTAGGTAGGTTCCCAAGAGTGAAGTTACTTGCTCAAAGGGTAGTGACTCTTTGAAGGCTCTTCACAAATTCGTCCACATCTTTGGAGAAAATCTGTTCCAGTTTATAATGCTTCCCCCGCATGGGTGGGATCATCATTTCAAAATCTTTGCCAAATTTTATTTCTTTGATTATTATCTTTTTAACTTTTTTTCTATGTATTTAATTATTTTTTAGAGAGAGTGGAAAGGAAGGAAGGAGAGAGAGAGAGAGAAACCTAGATCTGCTGCCCCCCCCCCCATAAGCACCCCTACCAGGGATTGAACCAATGGCGCTGCCCGGCCAGGGCAGGGTCTTGTCTTTTATGCATCTTCACTATCAGCTCTGTCCAATGGTAGGCAAAATACCAGCCAGCCTTCCAGTGGTCCTCAGAAGAACATCAACTACCATTAAAGAAATAAAATTTTGGGAATCAGCTTGGCCCGTGCTGCATCGGTGGCCCGCGCGAGAGCGGCTGGATCACACACCGGGGTCTGGCTCCCTGGGCAGTCCCCAGGTGACGGTGACGCATGGAGACTCCGCTTCCTAGTTCCGTCCGTGGCATCTGAATGCACTTAGCACGTTGCTTCACCGAAACACGCTGCGTGTAAGACGGCCGTTCTATGCACAGTTCTCATGACCACCATGCA
This sequence comes from Molossus molossus, assembly GCF_014108415.1. Lineage (NCBI taxonomy): Eukaryota > Metazoa > Chordata > Mammalia > Chiroptera > Molossidae > Molossus > Molossus molossus. Next base: position 9,469,251 of record NW_023425388.1, on the reverse strand, counting down.
GGGAGAAAAAGAAAACAGGGTAACCAGATGACTGGGGGGGGGTACCTCCCCACGCCCCACTTTGTGCAGGGGTCCTCGGTGGCAGGCAGCCTGGGGAAATGCATTTGCTCCAGCTAGGCACCGAGGTCTGCTAGAAAGGGAGAACGTAGGAAACTTGGTATTGGTTGGGCCACTGGCATTAGCAGCTACAACTATACCAGCAAAAATCTCTTTACTGATACGTTGAACTTTTAGTCTCTGCTTTCCGGTTATTTTAGTGCAAGGGGTAAAATGAATACAAACACCCAGATACTGACTCACTTGTCACCCACTCTACCCAGTTTTCAGCCCCGTGTTTTTACATTCGGTTGTCCTTTCTGTAGCCCCCAAGGATTCCCTCATCTCTGTCCGAGGGAAGCACACAGAGGGAGAGGACGCCCCGGGCCTGCGGGGGGTGGCCATCAGTGGTAGGGGTAGCCCCTCCCATCGCTCTCCCCCATGTGCTGCTGAGGGAAATAATCTGTCTGCAAAGACTGTCCTGGACCTCTGCTTCTTTGATGAGCCCTACAATGCACTGTTCATGTGTGTGTGCATGGGTGTGTGTGTGTGTGTGTGTGTGTGCATGCTCACATGGGCACATGTGTGTGTGAGTGTGCGCGTGTGTGCCCATGTGAGCATGCACACACACACACACACACACACACCCCTCACGACTCCTTAAAGAAGTCCCAGAATGCAGACACAGGGCCACCTCCCTCGTCCCTGTGATTCTGACTCACTCTCAATTTGGAAATGGTCCTTCCACTGTACCATGAATTCTGCCAGCCGGTTCTTAAACCGTTCCAACTTCCTGCCTTCCCTGCGCATTGTAACAACATCGAAACCAAGCAAATTATGCATATAACCTTTAAAGAGACTCGACAAAGCTTGCTTCAGAAAAGCACTACCCTTCCCAAATGTTTTCTGCCGGCTTCCTCTTCAGTATCACAGATTATAGCTGTAGGTGTAGAAAGGGATTAGTCATTACCCCGTGCCTGTGCTCCCAGACTACCAGTGATGTCATTTCTCAGTGGTGACCAAACAGAAACAACCGGAGATTGAGGTGGGACCGTTGATGAAGGAGGGTGCCCCTCTCACAGTGACAGTCGTCTCCATCACCTCCCAAGGAGCTGCTTCTAAGGGTACTTGGTGGGCACCCCCTCACTGCGCTAGCAGCCACCTGCGGCAGAGGTACTGCGAGTCCTGAAACAGGGGCCCAAGCCAGAGAATTCTCAGATGCTGAAGCTGAAAAACGGCCCTAGGGATCCCTTGACCAAGTTTTTTATTTTAAAAACTGAAACTCCGAGGCCCAAAGACCTCCCGGTCCTCAGACCTCTCCTCCTAATGTTAATTGATGTGCTACCTTAAACGATGCAGGTGTGTGCTCCCTCTGCCTGTGTGGCACCAGAATTGGCTGAGAAAGAAATACAACAATAACAAAAAAGACGGTGGTACAGCCCTGGCTGGTTTGGCTCAGCAGCAGAGCGGCAGCCTGCGGACCAATGAGTCGTGGGTTCGATTCCAGTCAGGGGCACATACCCCGGTTGCAGTTCGTCCCTGGCCCTGGTCGGGGTCACGCGGGAGGCAATCAGTCAACGTGTCCCTCTCACATCGATGTTTCTCTCTTTCTCTCCCTCCCACTCTATGTAAAGATAAATAGAAAAATATCTTCAGGTGAGGATTAAAAAAAGAAAAAAACGATGGGACATGTATGTGTCCTAGGCTCAACCAACCTAAATATCAAAACAGAAAGCAAGTGAGGTCCCATAAAATATTCTCCCACTTTCCCATCTGCGCTCCTCCCCTACTCCCCCAAATCAAGTCCAAGGTCAGCAGCTACCTCTGCACATCTTCACTCGGCCGGTTCTTAACGCAAAGCTCTTTCTGCAACGTGGTGGTGTCTGTCATTTGCAAGGGGCGTTGTAAAAGGCGTATATGCCCATCAATGGGCCAGAGCAAAGAAAGCTGTAAGATATAGACATATATTTATAGACACGCACGCGCACACATTGGAATATTACTCGGCCATAAGAAAAAAAAAAAAGAATGAAATCTCACCATTTGCAACAACATGGATGGACCTAGAGGGCCCTATACTAAGAGAAATAACTCAGTCGGAAAAAGACAAATACCATATGATTTCACTTATGTGTGGACTCTAAAGAACAATATAAATGAACAAGCAAAACAGAAACAGACTCGTAGATACAGAAAACAGACTGACGGTTGCCAAAGGGGAGAGGGGCCGGGGGATGAGCGGGCAGGGTGAAGGGGCCGAGAAGTGCAGGCCAGTTACAGAGCAGTCACGGGGACGTCAACTACAGCACGGGGCACAGTCGGTAATGTCGTGACAGCTGTATGGGGCCAGGTGGGTACTGGAAATATGGGGGGAGACACTTTGTAAAGTACATGGTTGTCTAACCGCTATGCCGTACACCTGAAACTAATACAAAATAATATTGAATGTAAACTGTAATTGAAAAACGTAAAAGAAATTAAAAGTTTATGGTGACGCTGGCTTTAGTGGTTACCTGAACGCTCCCTGCACGTTCCCACGGTCGCCCAGCAGCCTGTGCTGGAGCCAGGCCCCCTGTGCACATCCTCCCCTGGCCCGGGGCCATTTAGACGAGGTGGGATGCAGCCAGAGAAAGACGAGCACCCCATGATCTCACTTATTTGTGGAACATCATGAACAAAGTAAGCTGTCAACCCAAATAGATTCAGAATCATGGAAGCGGGGAACAGACTGAGCAACCTCAGAGGGATGGGGGTGGGAGGAGAGGGAAGAGATAAACCAAAGAAGGTACATGCATATGTGCACAACCAACAGACACGGACACTAGGCTGGGGAAGGCAGGAGGGGAGTGGGGGTGGGAAGGGGGGGTCAATGGGGGACAAAGGAGGGCATCTGAAATACTTTCAACAATAAAAAAATAAATAAAATAAAAAAACTGTACCTTGGAATAAATAAATAGGAGAGGCTGGATGGAAAGCCATTTCTGCGTTTTGTTTTGGTTTTTGGTTTTTGTTTTAAAGAAGGCAGGTCAAGGAAACAATTGGCTAAACTTCCCACCTCAAATTAAGATCGAGAAATGCAACGAGGGACCTACAGGAGCGAACGAAGTGATGGAGACCTCAGAAAACACTCCGTCACCAAGTGTGGCCTCGTTCTCAGGAGGGGGACAGTCTAGAAATTAAGCCCAAGAAACACTGAGCTGGTTTGCAGCTGATCTAGCGAGTACATTTCCGAAGGAGGAGTAACGACTCCCACAGCTCTGCCTGGTGGGTTGGCAACGCGTGTTATCCACGGTGCCAGGAGGGAACCGAGCCCTGTTTCCCGCTGTTAAAACTTGGAGAAGAATATGAACGTGTATAGGTTCCAAAGGACTCTCTTTATGCCACATTAACATCTAAATGTATTGTCACTTCTGAAGTCGAAAGAGTTTTCTTGTTAAAGTCTCTGATCATCACTAACCATCACCATCATCGCCGTCATCCTAAAAGCGACATTTCTGAGTGCCCTCAAGGCAAACAGGGCCTTGCAGGAGCAGTGTCCTGGGCCATGACCGTTCGGCAGGGGGGTGCAGACGCTGCGGTCGATCCACCTGCAGATCCCTCCGCCATGCGCCGCCTTCGCCAGACGGGGCCTCACCTGCACAGCACAAACGTGCTCGCCTTTAGCTTGTAGCAAAGGAGTGTTGTGTCTGGAAATGTTTTCAGCAGCATCCATTAAATGGGACACTAAATGAGTTAAGGACAAGAGCAGTCAGCCCCCAGCACCCCTGCCCATGGACACCAACCACACGGATTAGCACTTGGACCAAGTGGGCCGTAAGCAGATCCGTTCCGGCAGAACCCAGGGAAGTTCTGACGGTCCTCGTCGCGCACCAGAGTTGCTGGTTTCAACAGTGATCGGGACGCTAAGGAACTGTAGGTTCAGTGACCGAGGCAGCACTCGGTAATCCACGTGTCAATCAGATACATGATGTGCCTGTGTCTGGGACCCGCCTCAGTGGCCCCCACATCCCGGTGTTGGCAACCAAGGTGCATAGGGCTGACTGTGTGACCAGGAGGCGGCTGCAGGAGTGACCGCGTGCCCTTTGGAGTCTGGAGGACAAGAGACGACAAGTTTCCTCCTGCTCTCGCTGCACCGCTGGCTCGGGCAGAGGCAGCCGCGCGTCTGAGGATGCTCACCGAGAGGTCCGTGGACACAGAACCAGGGGCTGCTGCCAGCAACCAGAACGGACTGCTGGGCTGTTTGAGAAGCTGACCCTCCAGCTTCACACTGTCAGAAAACTGTGGTCCCCAACAACATGACCGAAATCTCACGAGAGACCTAGAGCCAGAACGTGCCATCTGAGCCCCCTCCGAATGCCTAACCTACAGGGAGCTTTCAGACAATAGATGGGTATAGTTTTAAGCCTTGACATTTAGGACCATTTGTTAGCACTGGTGAAACTGCCAAGTTGGAAAGAACATTCTGGAGACAGAACATCGGAATCCCTTTATGCAAAAAGACAAAACAGACTTGCGGAAGAATGGAGTTGACACTCGGTGGGAACGCCCCGTGACCTTGCCTGGTCTGGCCCGCCTCTGACCGGCACAAAGCCTGGGTAAGGAAGTTGGGCCCGGAGTGGCCACGTACCCATGCCAGACCCACAGAGGTACTCAGCGGCAGAGCTCAGCCTCAAACCCAGTTCGTCTGCCTCCAGATTCCCGGGGTAAAGACAGCAATCTCCTCCCAAGATGAATGAACTCTGAAGGCCCATTGACTTCTCACCCTTTCCATCCAGAGGTTTCCACACGTACTGTCGGAACCGCGTTTTGTGCCATAGGCGGTGTGTGGTCACATCCACGTTACAGACGCATTGACTGTCCTCAGTGTCATCTGTTGAGAGTGACATTTCAATTTGCTTCTGCACCGTGTCTCCTCTGTGTGCACCTGCAACCAACATGTATTTCAAGGCTAAGGCAAAAACAAAGACACACAAACACGCATGACTAACAGGGGACTAACTCCCACCATCATCTCACATAAACCGGTTGATGCAAAATTTAGCTGAACTAGTCAAGGCCACTGGAAGACACCGAGCTGGTGACGGGTCCCACGCCCAGGATCAAAGAGAGGCGGGTTCTCGGGCTGATGCAGCCACAGCAATTCCTTGCATTGGTTTGCCCTAGGTTCTGTGACCCCTGAATTGACGGCAAGTGCTCCCTGGGTGTTGCCTAAGACCCACTCGGGCACCCCGTGTTGTATAAGCACAGGTGCACCCCTCACATGCGGCAGGGCTTGGAGAGAGAGAGAGGGAGACAAAGAAAGAAAAGACAGTGTCGTTGATATTTGTTACCTTCCCCACACTCATTGCTGCCTCTTCCACTCAGTGCACCACGCCTGGGGGAGGCTCCGCCCTCAGTTCCAGGAGTGAGGATCTAACAGGCCAGGGCAAACACCGCAATCCTCCAGCCTCAACGACTGGCTGAGAGACAGACACGTGATCTGAAGTTGGCCCATTAGAAGGGACCTCAGAACATCAGCAAGAGCTACTCTTTCCCAATGCAACTAACCTGGAAGGCTGTTGGGCTACTTGGAGGCAGAGAAGATGCACGAGTGAAAGAATGAGCCAAGAGACAGAGAGAAGCCAAGTCCCAGCGACTCACGGGAGCCCCTAGGCCTATGGTTTAAAGCAGTAATTCCCTTTTAACTTCCGGTTTGGGTTTCTGCACACGCAGATTGTAGGACGTCTAGTGCAAGTAGTTTATTTGGGAAATGATCCCAACAACGACCAATAGGAAAGTGGGTAGAGAGGCAGAGAAGCCAGGGAAGCGATCAAGGGTGGAGCCGATAAGGGTGCGTGGTTTGCGGAAAAGCACATGTCAGCACCCGGGGATCTGACCACGTGGGCTTACACAGCAACGGGGAATTGAGGTGGCAGATGGAATTAAGTGTGTTAATCAGCTGACCTTAAAATAGGGAAAGGAACCTGGCTTCTCCAGGTGGACCTACTGTAATCACAGGGGTCTTTATTTTTTCTTTGTTTAAATCCTCACCTGAGAATATTTTTCCACTGATTTTTCAGCTAGAGTGGGAAGGAGGGAGGGAGGTAGAGAGAGAGAGAGAAACATCCATGTGAGAGAGACACCTCGATTGACTGCCTCCCGCACGATCCCAACCGGGGCCGGGGATAGAACTGCAAACGAGATACACGCCCTTGACTGGAATCGAACCTGAGACTGTTAGGTCCACAGGCCGATGCACTAACCGCTGAGCCGAACTGGCCAAGGCAATCGCACGGGTCTTCGACAGAAGAGAGGGAGAACAGAGGCGGCACGAGAAGGAGTCAGCCCAACATTGCTGGCGTCAGAGTTAGAGGACGGGGCCAGGGGCCAGGGGCCAGGAGCCAGGGGCCAGGAGCCAGGAGCGTGGGCCGCCTCTGGGAGAGAGAAGGCAAGGAAACGATTCTCCCCTAGGGCCTCCAGAAGCTCTGCACCCTGCTGCACCTTCATCCCTGACCCATGCCTGACTTTTAACCTCTAAAGTTATAAGATAATGTGTTGCTTGAATCACTAGGGGGTGGTCACTTGCCACAGCAGCAAGAGGAAGCTAACACGACTGTGTTACAAGTCAGCGGTCATGCGGGCAATTGGAGCTCAGTCCCGCGGGGGCCTCTGGGGGGCAGCACGGAGCAGGCGTCCACGTTGCCCCGACAGGGCGGGAGCTGCAGCATCCGGCACCAACCGCGGTCCTCAGAGCCCTCCACTGCCTGGGTATGTCTGTGTGCCACCGCCCACGGGCAGAAAGTCTCAGGTGTCCAAGGTGGCACCCACTTCTGCAACAAGCAATTCGGGGAGGTAAGTGGTGTGGGGGTGGATTTTAGTGGTCAGAATAATTGGGGGTTCCTACTTGCTTTTACTGGCTGGGGCAATGCTTGGGGCGGTTCTGAATGACTAGGAATTGTCTCACCCACCTTGCCAAGGTGGCCCCTGAAGAAATACAGGTTTCTACCCTGGGCCGTCCCACCAGCCTCCCCGATGGTTTCCTCCCTGCCTGAGACCGTTAGCGACGACTGCCTCCACCGGCCAGCCCCCAGAGGAGCACACGTACCTGACAGGGACACGCAGAAAGACCTGAGTGTTGCTTTTCGTAAACAGGTCCCACAATAGCTTTCTGAAGAAAAGAGAAAGATAGACAGTAACTCACAACAGCCGGGGCTCGATTCGCAGCCATTCTCCACACTTTTGTGCGGTGTGGAAAGGAGCAGACAATCAGCCCAGCCCCATTGGAACATTCTGTTGTGACCAGGGACTTGTTCCAACGGGAAGGAAGAGGGACCGCGCTGTGCTGTCCTGCTCCCCAAAGGCATGATGTCACAGTCACCTGGTGGCATTCCAAGTTCAAAGCAAGAGCCTGAAGCACCCGCTTCCTACAGTCCGTCTAACACACCTGTGAACAAATCACACGCAGGTACGGGGCAGGACTTCAAGAAACACTGGAAGGAAGGAAGGAAGGAAGGAAGGAAGGAAGAGGAGAGGAGAGGAGAGGAGAGGAGAGGAGAGGAGAGGAGAGGAGAGGAGAGGAGAGGAGAGGAGAGGAGAGGAGAGGAGAGGAGAGGAGAGGAGAGGAGAGGAGAGGAGAGGAGAGGAGAGGAGAGGAGAGGAGAGGAGAGGAGAGGAGAGGAGAGGAGAGGAGAGGAGAGAGAGGAGAGGAGAGGAGAGGAGAGGAGAGGAGAGGAGAGGAGAGGAGAGGAGAGGAGAGGAGAGGAGAGGAGAGGAGAGGAGAGGAGAGGAGAGGAGAGGAGAGGAGAGGAGAGGAGAGGAGAGGAGAGGAGAGGGGAGAGAAGAGGAGAGGAGAGGAGAGGAGAGGAGAGGAGAGGAGAGGAGAGGAGAGAGGAGAGGGAGAGGAGGAGGGAGGGAGGGAGGGAGGGAGGGAGGGAGGGAGGAAGGGAATACGTTCTTTTTTTAAATATTCTGTGTAGCCCTGGCCAGTTTTCCTCAGTGGTTAGAGCATTGGCCAGAGGACGGAAGGGTCACAGGTTTGATTCCTGGTCAAGGGCATGTACCTGGATTGCGGGTTTGATCCCCGGCCCCTGATTGATGTGTCTCTCTCACATCAATGTTTCTCCCCCCCCCCTTCACTCTATCTAAAATCAGTGGGAAAATATCCTCAGGTGAGGATTAACAAAAATAAAATACCCTGTGGAGTTTGTTCATCACACCTGACCTTGGTCGCTGTCCATCCGCACTCTGGGTGGAGGAGGTCACATCACCAACAGTTTCAGACGGGGTGACTCTGGAGGAGGGGAGTAGCAAGAAAACGCTGGAAGTTGAGGGGCAGGCCTCCGTTCTTCCAGACAACCACCTTTGCTAGCTTTGCAAGATACCTCCGTTTCCGTGTCTGGGGCTGCCTGGACAAATGACCACAAACTGGGGGGGCTTAGGACAACAGACGTGTATTCCCTCCTGGGTCTGAGGTCGGGGCATCAGCAGGACCCTGCTCCCTCTGAAGGCTCTGGGGAGGATCCTTCCTGCCTCTTCCAGCTTTGGTGGTGGCCGGCTGTCCTTGATATGCGTCGGTTTGTAGACACCTCACTTCAGTCTCCGCCTCTGTGGTCACGTGGCGATCTCTGTCGGTCTGTGTCTGTGTGTCCAAATTCCCCTCTTCCTACAAGGACATAGGGTATTGGACGAGAGCCCGTTGTGACCCAGGACAACCTCGTGTTAACATGATTGCATCTGCAGAAACCCTATTTCCAAATAAGGCCATATCCGCAGGTGTTGGGGGTGAGAGTGTCATCGTATCTCCTTGGTGGACACGACTCAACCCATAACGCCTCCTCAAACCACAGTGTATAAACAGCCCCTCGGTCACACAGCTCGGACGCAGAAATGCCTAAGGTTATGTTTGTGATGTCAAGTGACTGAGGAGCGGCGAGGGAACCACAGACAGCTGGCCCAGAATTACGTGCACGTGGCGTGGCGCTCGGTGGAGTTCCGTGGCCCTGGTGCCGTGCTCCTCCGGTGCGTCAGCCAGCAGGATTTACCGGCTGACACTTTCCCCAGGGCATGGCCTCCCCTTCCGAGAAGCTCTTTTTGTCCAAGCTTAGCTGGTCTTCTGCTGATGCCCTGGGATTGACTTCTAGTTCCCTGCCTCGAGGGGACCCTCAGCAGGCCCGAGAGCGCCCCCTCCACCCCAGCGCTGCAGCAGGACACCCGCCAGCTGCCCCCCAGCAGGGTTGGCTGGGGAAGACACGGGGGGAAACTGGTGGAGATATTAGGTTAACCGTGTGAGATCACCAACATTTGGCCATTTTGTACCTGCAAAGGCCATTTCACATCACCTTCGAGCCTCCTCTGGCTTGCTGATTGGACTCCCGTTGCCATACTGATTGAGTTTAGCGGCACACAGTTGGCCTTGCTGAGACATTAGCCAGCAGGGCTGTAAGTCACTTCCCAAGTCGGAAGAAGCAAAACCATCCAGTTTTAGTTCAGGGTGTGCTGGTCCGTTGAGCATATCCTTTGATTCCCTCCAGGACAGATCAGCCTTGCTTAAACTCTGCCAGGAAAGGAAACAGTAACAGTTCAGAAAGTGCTCTTCGGAAGGAAGTATTACTCTGACTACACACATTTCCAATCATGCTTTTTAATCCATAGTATCTACTAATAGAAATGCAACGGAGGTCTTGGGTTTTCGGACACCTGAACCATTATCATTTTATTTTAAATACCAGGGTTGACCTTTAAATTAATGGATCCCCCTCAAAGTTGTCCCTTTAAAAGGTGGTGACCTTTTTTTAGGGTTAGTATCCAGGGAGCAAAGCATCTCTCAGAAACTTCATGGACCTGGCATTTGGGGGCCACCTTTTTATCTATAGAGTAGTTTCATTCACCTTGACAACTTACTTGATTCATTGGATTCATCGCTAACAAACTATTGTTTTGAAGGTCCGAGCTCATCCGTAAGGAGTTGCCCCCATGTTTCACATTCCAAAGGAACCGGGCAAAGGTGTGGGGCTTGCTCTAAGCTCGAGTGTGAGCATAGTGTGAGCTCACAAGATAGCATTAGGAAAGTCCATTTCCACGGAGACAGTTAGGCTCTAATACGTTTGTTTTGAAAGCACCTGGATTTTACAATTCCGCCTATGTGTGACAAAATCTCCCTATTTTTCTTTTTTTTTTTTATCCTCACTCAAGGACATTTTTCCATTTTTTGTTCAGATAGAGTGAAAGGGAGAGAGAGGAAGAGTGAGAGAGAGAGAAACATCGACGTGAAAGGGACACATCGAGTGGGTGCCACCCACACCACCAACCAGGGCCGGGGACAAACTGCAACCGAGGTACGTGCCCTTAGCCGGAACCGAACCCGGGTCTCTCTGGACCGCAGGCCGACACTCTAACTGCTGAGCCAAACCGGCCAGAGCCCTCCCTATTTTTCAAAGAAAAAGCAAGTCATTAAGGCAAAGAAGCGTATGAGTGAGCATAATTCTGGTCCAGCCCAGCTTTAGAGGAACCAAAAGCCACTTGGACCGCAGGGGACTCTGCAAGGCCCGACCTGTTCCCCTAAGGGCTTCCTAGTGACGGTCACGGAGCCTCAACCACACAGTTGGAGTGACTGCTCTGGGTTGTCGTTGTATCCAGAGGTCCCGCCGGAAGGAATGAACATGTGATGAAATGACCAAGTAACCTTAGGAATCCACTACTTTGTATTATCTTGGTTAAATAAACTGTAGGAAGCAGAGAGAAGAACCTAAATTTAAAAGGACAGGGACTCTCTCAGGAAAGGTAGAAACGTTAAAGAGTCGGGTATTGAGCTGTTGGGCCGTGAAGAGGCACCGTAAGGGCCAGGGGTACATGGCTGAGCCACGGTAACAGAGGAAGCGTGATCGACGACAGCTTGGGGACTGTGTCAGCCAGGCGGGACTCGGGGGAGCAAGGTCCCCGAGAGTCCCGTGGGACAGTTTTATTGTAGGAATCACCTAGGAGCATGGTTCACATGTGGTTGTTTTTATTCCAGACTTTTTTTTTTTAATGCAAATGTATGTCTCAATTATTGGATGCAAAACTAGTATCATGCAATTCAACACTTTTTCTTACTTTTTACAATTTTAATACCATCATATGAACGTTTGTTGTGCTCATATTCTTTGGAAACCTAATTTGTAATGTCTACACAATATTCCAATCGAACACACTGCCTTAATTTCTTTAGAGATGCCCTTACTCTTTAACATTTAGCTTGTAAAAAAAAAAAAAAAAAAAAAAAAAAGGAGTAAATGAGCATGTACATAACTCTCCATCCCTGGACCGATTCCAAGGGGCAGAACTGCTGGGTCCGAGAGCATGCCTGTGGCTGATGAGGCCATGGATTCCGGCTTCCAAGTGGTGCCTCGGAAAGGTTTGACTAATACGCACTCCCACCAGGGCAGATAAAGCCCAGAGCTCCATGCTAGAGGTTTCCTGGCTCAATCCTGCCGCCCTCTGAGTGCACCGAGACCCTGATTTCACAGATGAGAAAAAGGGGCCCAGATCTGCTGGGTCTTGGCACAAGATTTATGACAAAACTGGGTGGGAATAACAGATAACATTTCCATGAAAACAGGAGAGGGTAGACCAAGAACCAGGTGACACCTACCTCAGACATCACCTCTCCACCAGCCCCCAGTCCGGGCCACCCACAGACTCTTTCAAAGCCCACACAGCAGAATATGTCTTCAGTGATTCCAGAAACTGCAGCTCTTGGAACCTGCCAGAACATTTCCAAATCATGGTCAAATTATGGTTTCTCTCACCCACACAGTCACCAAATGACCCGTGTGATGAGGAATTTGCTAGTCACTGCAGACAAGATCCAACACCAATAAAATGTCCCCGCTCACGCTGTTCAAAGGAAAACCTCTGTTTTCAAATCTAAAATAAAAATAATAATAACTTTGACAGCTGTCAGCAAGTCATAGGCAAACCTAGAGCACAAGTCTCTGTCTTGCCGTCCTCTCTGCACACCAGACAGGACTCGGGTCCTCTGCCGTGCCTCGGCCACATCTGCGGGACTGTCCTGGCTTTAGGTTCCGGTCAAAGCTGTCACCCGAGCAGCAGTTTATATCACCATCCGTAAGCCAGGGCTGCATATTAAAATACTCCCACTTTTCTCTTTTAGAACTTGGAGCTTCTAATTTTTTTATCCAACGACATGTCAAAATGATCTTTAGAAAAATCGTGAGACCTCTTCAGCATGCTCAAGCGACAGCATCTGTCTGGCTATTCTTTCGGATCTAATACTCCACCGAATATCTCTGTCTCATAAATAAGGTTTTTGCTAAAGGATTACTTCCTAAATAAGGCCTTATACAGTACAATGCCCTGCCGATTATGTTTTCTTACCGATAATCTGTATTTTACTAATTACCCACTGTTTTATCTTCAACGTGGTTATAATTAGCTTAAATTATCTTTCTTACTACATATTCATTTGTTCATTGCTGGCCATGGACCTCCCTCCCTCATTAAAAAAGAAACTGAAAAAAAAAGCAATTTAGCCCTTGAATCATTAATTCTGTCTTCTCCATCCACGTCGAAATACACATGTAATCAAGATAGATATACATTACTTGTGTTTTTTCCATCCACTTTGAAGAAAAATATATTCAAAAATAGATATGATACAGATTTTTTTTCACAAATTTCTAATTGATAAGGATAATGTACAGAACGGGCACCAACCTTCTGTAAGCAAATACAGGGTCTTTGAGAGGTTCAAGTTCTCTCTGAGGTATTTGACATCTCTCCCTTTTAATCTTGCTTATGTTTTTGAAGTTTCCTATAATCTTTTCATTCAAATGAAAGTTTCACTCGGCTGTGAACACCTTAGCGTGAGCCCAGTCTCCTGTTTAACTTGACCCCCAACAAGCCCACCCCATCTGGGGTCCCTGACCCAGCTCATTCTCTTCCACATTTGTTCAGAGAAGGAGAAAACCTCACAGGTGTGAAATTACTTTCCCAGTTGCAGCCCAGAACCCGTTCTGAGTCTAACCCCTGCTGGTCTCCCCACCCAGCGGAGAGGCTGGCTGGATTCCCTGTGCGCCAGGCCCGCTCAGCCCCGACCGATCCTGTGGCCGGCAGGACCGCGGGGGGCACAGTCTTCAGTTTCACGCAGTTTTAGACTGTTGGGTTTTGGTCACAAACTTCCATCGGTAAGACACATCTTAATAGCTTTTCCAATGCTGATGTATAAATGATATTGTTCTACTCATTTTTTGTGCATTATACAATTATAAATGTTGAGGTTTGAGATCAAAAATAACTATGAATAGAAACCCACTATTTTCTTTTAGCACCTGGGAGCTATGTAGCGTGCATGCGCACACATGAGTCCTCAGGTGTACACGCATTTTTTAGAGTCTTCCAATCCAGACCAACCCGGAGCCGGGCTGTGCATCGGCCTTCGGGGAGCTGGGGTGTCAGGTGGGGGAGCCATAGGAGGGGTCAACCATTTCCACTTTAGATCAATTCCACTATGGCCAGGATGCTTAGAAAATAGGTAAGAAAAGAGTATTTCCTGCCTGGTCCTGTTACTGTATTTTTGTGTTAGCAAAGTGTATCCTATCCAGCTCACTTATAAAGAAGATAATTTATATAATTTTTAGTTAAGGCTACAGGATGGTTCTCATTTCAGTATTTTTGGACCCAAATTATTGCAAGACAAACGTGTAGAGTTTATTCAGAGAAAAACCACCTGCATGAGTAAGCGAGAATACCCATCACAGTCACTTCACAGAAAATGGACAAGGGTGAGGATTGTACAGAAACTAGAAAATGTTCGCCTTGGCCGTTTCAAAATAATCCTCAACGACGGGCGTAGGTGTTCCCGTTTCGCCCAGGGGGTGGCGCTCGAGGCAAATGGTGCTGCTTCCTCGTCCCGGCAGCGCGGACTCAGCTCTGAAAGCGCGCAGGTCGGAGAATGGACAGGAGGAAACGGGGCAGCGAGGTGCATGGAGACCAGCACCCCTTGCAGCCTCGGGCGGGCTGCGGTGAAAGACACGGACTCAAGGGGAGAGGTGCCCCTCGGCGGCGGCAATGCCAGGCCCGGGCCTGGGCGCAGCAGGGGCACCCGGCGGGTCTGCGAGAGCGCAGTGCGTCTCGGCCCAGCGCGCAGCGGGCGGCGGCGGGCGAAACGCGAGGAAGGGGGCCACAGCCACCGGGAGGGGGAAAAACAACAAACCTTAGCTGTATTAAGATTCAACATTTTAAAATTCACCCCATTTCAGCCGATCGGACTTAATGAGAGCTCTGTTCAAGGTACACCCGTTCTCCTTTCGTATGCAAATAAATTCCAGGTGATTGTTTTCCCGGGTGTCTTATTGCCTTACAAAATCATGATTGCCTTTTGCAGCTGAAATGCTCTTCTGTCCTTCCGGTCGGAGTTTAAATCCAGGTAATTATCGTCTCTGTTTAAATAAACTTGAAAAAGTAAAATAAGGCAACGTAGGCAAAAGTTTAATTTACGGAAGGAAGTTCTCCTAAAAGCTAGGCTTGTGGACATTTTGCTTGAGTCTGCGTATTTTTCAAGGGAAGACTTTTAAAGCGGAATGTTCCTGAAACCTGACAATTTAAAGCAAATGCCCAGCCTTTTCGATAAAACAAAGCATCTTCTGCATCCCCGCCGTTCGTAAGTCTTGGATAGACTCTAGAGCTGTGCACATGTGCATTCATTTCCAGTTTCTGAATAACCTCTCATTGGAGTCATCATTGTAAAAACCTCATTCAGTTCCTTGACAATTCAGGGAAGGAAAGGATCTTGGCTGGATCTGGTGCAATAAGGAAGAACAAAAGCGAAAAGGCCAGAGTTCTCTGGCGCAAGATCCACTTTTTATGAGGCTGAGCCATGCAGCAAATGGAGTGGAAAAGGACCTCCCTCTCCCAGAAACTCTCAAGGTCAAGGCAGACTTTGCAGTAGGAGAGAACCTGATCCTCCGCCCTGTCATTTCCTATTTCTCTGTTTCATTGTGTACGAGTCCCCGGAAAATTCTCCGTGCCTCTGTTTTCTGACACACAAGGGAGCTCTACTCTGGGAGAAGCCAAGTCCTATAAATGAAAAACGAAGACTCTGCTCCCCTAGGAAACACCCTTTCCATGCATGTGCACAGGATTCTCTTCCCTCACGCAGTTCTCCTACAGCCCCCAGGTGCACGTAGGTGGGTCGTTATCCATTCATTGTGCGATTCAGAGAAGAGCAGAAAAATGTAAGGCACGTGCTCACATGTGTCCTGAGTGGCTGATTGGGAACACCTACACAGACGACACGGGCGGTGCTCTGCTCTTTCCTGCTGCATGTGTTCTTCACAACAGGTGTAAATTTCTGTGAAATAGTCCTGGTCTGTAAAAGAAGAGG
Source organism: Molossus molossus (assembly GCF_014108415.1). Classification (NCBI taxonomy): domain Eukaryota; kingdom Metazoa; phylum Chordata; class Mammalia; order Chiroptera; family Molossidae; genus Molossus; species Molossus molossus. The sequence goes on along the minus strand of NW_023425388.1, from coordinate 9,453,854 downwards.
AAGGAAGGGGAAGGGGAAGGGGAAGAGGAAGAAGAAGGAGAAGGAAGAAGAAGAAGAAGAAGAAGAAGAAGAAGAAGAAGAAGAAGAAGAAGAAGAAGAAGAAGAAGAAGAAGCCTATTTTAAAATAATGCAGTCATCTCTCCAAAGTTACGCCATAATCCAATTTAAATAGGGTTGGAAGCCATCCGCTGGTGTTTTGATCCAGCTCTAAATTGGAGTGCAGAAGCCAAATGCCTAAATAGTTCATTATGTGAAAGCCCATCCAGGCTTTGGCCATTATGTTCAGAAAAAAAGTATCAGTTAACAAACACTGACTTGACCTTTCTATTGTCTTCCTAGTAAAGAATAAGGAAAGGAAAGCGGTGGTAGAACTCTCCTTGATTACATACCCAGAATAAACACGCTGCCTAAAAGACACTGCAGATTCAGTGGCTGAGAATACACTTGCTGGAGGTAGATTTCTTGGGTTTCTATCCCATCTCTGCAAATTACCAGAGTGGTGACCATGGGAAAGGCATTAACCCTTCCATGCCTCGGTTTTCCCATCTGTTAAATAGAAATAATAATAGACCTACCTTTTGAGCTGGCCGTGAGGTCTCAGTTAATACGCGTAAAGTAATTGAAATAGGTTTCGTGCGGAGAACATATAAATGCTGAATGTATTATACTATGTTATTATTTCTTATACCTGGTCACCTTTTCCCAACACACAGATTAAAAAAGCTTCATTCCCATCATGTTTCAACAGTCCTGTGTCTAATATATCATGTTCTATGAATTTTCTGAGTGCACGTTACTTTACTAGCCGACAGAGAGAAAAACAGTTCTGTGGTCCAGTGATAGCTCCATGTAATAAGGGTGGAGCGAAGTGGTTTTTAAATGCCTTTTGATGTTTTTGGAAACCACCTAAGTGTCCAACAACAGGGAAATAGTTAAGAAAATTATGGAAGGGGCACAAAATGTTTACAAATAATTTAAAAAGTGTTTAAAAAAATAAACAGTACCCTCTCAAATAAGTTATACAATGGATAGAGAAAGGCAAAGTAAAACGCTAAAATTCTGTGAGTAGTTTCTGTGTGTGGTAGAAACGGGCGACTTTTACTTCTGCTCTGATGCCTTTCCGACTCACCACACTTCCACAAGGTTAACTGAGCACTTACTTTGTGCAAAGCACTGCTCTAAGGGTTTAATATGTACTCATGCATTTACACCTCACAAAAGCCATTTTACTTAGGTGGTAAAATGTTCCCATTTTTTACAGATGAAAAATAAAACAAGGGAGAGTGAGAATAAATAACTTGCTCATGGTCCGGCCAGTGTGGCCCAGTGGTTGAGCGTCCACCCATGCACCAAGAGATCGCTGGTTTGATTCCCGGTCAGGACACATGCCCAGGTGGTGGACCCGATCCCCAGTGGGGGGCATGCAGGAGGCAGCCAGTCAGTGTTCTCTCTCATCGATGTTTCTATCTCTCTCTTCCTTTCCCTCTAAAATCAATAAAGGAAATAAAATTTTTTAAAAAATAATAACTTGCTCATGGCTGCACCCCTAGTTAGTGGGGGTGCTGGGGTTCTCAAGCAGACTTCTGATCCCAGAGCATACCTCTTCATGTACATATGACGTTGAAATCAGAAAAATAATCACTTTAAAAAATTTAATTTTTCAGACAAATAGTTTGACAAAATATGTTGTTTATATTAGAACACATTCTTCATATGTATTATGGATTTAGTCTTTATACAGCCCAAAATATCAGTAAAATGCTAAATTTTATGGCTTATTTTTATTTTCCTACAATACTGTTTCTTTCACCTTTCAGATATTTTGTTGAAAAATACAAAATACAAATTCAAATTTTCCTTCTAAACAAACAAAGGACATAGTTACTATATTAGTCAAATAAATGTACTTTTAAAGGCATCTTTGAGTTGGGGATATTTTGGGAAATTTTTCTGCAGTTTAGATCTGGAAATGACACACTGAGCAGGCAGGGCCCGACTTCCTCTTTTGAAGAATCATAAGTCTCCATAAAATTCCAAAGCTCATTTCACTTGTATCTTCTTTGAGAATCCAAGTTAAGAATTTGAACATAAAGTCCTGGTTGGGTGGCTCAGATAGTTGGAGCATTGTCCTGTATTTCCAAAGGTTTGGGGTTCAATCCCTGGTTGGGGCATGTGCAAGAGGCAACTGATCGATGTTTCTCTCTCCCTCTCTCTCTACCCCTTCCTCTCTATAAAAACTATTTTAAAAAATCTTTTAAAGAATTTGAACACAAAAATGGAAAGAAAGATATTTACTCTCAATTTAAAAATACATTCAATTTAACATCTTAAGTGAAGCACCCCTTCATCTTTAAAAAACAGGATGTTGGTCCAAGCTCCCAGCATGTGGCAGGTTACGGTGACCAAGGGCACTCACCTCCATTAACGGATAATCCCATGTTTTCATTCAACAAATATTTATTAGAGAGCTTCCCTTGGGCCAGCCACAGTTCTAACATTTAACAGCATTTCACAAATCCCCTTTGAAATGTCTACTCCGTCCAGGAGCCTGAGGTTTTTTTTTAAAAAGGAGTCTACAGATGTTTGGATCTCAGAAAACAGGACCTGAGGACAGCGGCAACCCTGGACAAAGTTTCCTTTTGAAGAGGTGGACACAGAACGTAAAGAATGTTTCTTAAAAGTCTTGGTAGATGAAAAGGGTAGACAAGGCTTTGGATGGTGACAGGAGGTGGAGCCCCTGGCAACTGAGTTTATGAAATATTTGGGGGAAACCTGACCTGTTCAGTGTGTCAGCAGCAAGACTCAAGTCAGCAGCTCCTTCGAGCGGCGTGCTTGGGAATGAAGACACCCCCAGTCTGTGACATCCCCGCCCTGGCTCCAACAGGACCCTCAGGGGAACCAGGGCCCTCCCGGCTTGGCCCTTTCTGTCGGCCTGTGCCTTCTACAATTTGCAGAATATGGCAATTTCTAAAAGGAAATCATGCCGTTTATTCCCTTTACATCAATCAAAAAGAGCTTTCTTTCCCTTCACATTGACTTCCTCGTAGCCTTTAAAATTACATCCAGGGGTGGCTTTTGTCTCCCAGCCTTAAGGGAAGTGTAAAAATAGAACAATTTCCTTCCCTCCCTAAGCAGTCCGCACACAAGCATCTGCCCATTAAACTGCAGATTTATTGTAAAATATTCCTGTTCTGCGGATCAAAAGGGGTCCTGGTGAAATGTCAGGAAATCTTTTCTTTCTTTTTCTTTGAAGAGGTAACATTAAAACTGACACGATGCAACCATTTCGGGCACCGTTTGCGTCGATGGAAAGGGCTTAGGAGATGCCTCTAGCCCCCCGGAAAGGGAGAGGACAGATGGCTGCCGGGACCGGGCATCTCCCGGCTGGAGGAGGCCCGGTCCTGACGGGGTGGAGGAGGAAGGCTGTCACCTCTCGGGCCTCAATTCTACGTCTGAAAGAGAGACTGGACCAGAGTCTGCCCCAGGCTCCTGGTGTTCACACTGCGCTTCTAGAACAACAGGCATTTCAGGAGCTAGGCTGCCCCGGGGAAGACCTTCCTTCTTTCCTCCCCATCGGGTCGCACCCGACTCTCCGGACGCCTCTGCCCAGGGCTTCCCCGATCACCCTCCATCCAGACAACCACGTCCTCCCTGAGGGACGAGGCTCCAAGTCCCCAGCGGCCAGTGGCACCTCCTTCTGGGTTTTCAGCGTCTCCTTAGAGCCCCTGGCAACAGAGGGAAGAGTCCAATATTCAGCTATAAGAAACGAAGCTCTAGAATGAACGAACAGATACTCCGTAATCGCCTCGTCTACATCAGTCGAGTTGGAATCCTCCCAGTGGCCCAGGGAACACCCGTCGACCATCCATTCACCCACCAAATGTCTCAGCGCCTGTTCCGTGTGCAGCTGGCACCTCTCCAGTGCGCGCAAAGCAGACGCGCCTGCCTCCCAGAACTGTCCCTCAGGGGAAGGAGACGGACAGGGAGAGGTGGGCACGCAGATGGATAGATCGCTAGCACACTCCGATGGGTCCAAGGAGGATCGGGGGTGTCCTGAGAGTAAGAGGCAGGGGACATGCAGGAGGAGACCCGAGGGAGTGAAGGGCAGACCTGGGCACAGCTGTGTGCCCGGCCATGGCCACAGGGAGCCTGGTGAATCCCAGACCGGACAGGTGAGAGTGGCTGGAGCTTAGTGGACCCAACACAGCGGCCCTCAGGGCAGGAGCGGTTCCTGCAGGGCCAGGGACGCCGGGAAGCAAGGGGAGTTCTGTTCGGAGTGCAAGGTGCGGCTGTGTGCCAGGGAGCCGGGTGTGCGGTCTGCGTGTGCCCCGCAAATCCCAGGCCCGGGGCCCTGTGCCCTGTGCCCTCTCCTCCCTGCACAAAGCTCTCCCCCGGGCCCCTCTGCGCTCTCACCAGCACGTCCCGGGTCCCAGTGGCCCCCAGCCTCGCTGCCCCTGTTCTCTAGTCTGATCTCTCAGGGTAGCACAGGAGCGTTCGGCCTCGGGGGTAAGAACTCGAGAGGCCAATCACTGGAGGAGGAAAGGGGAGACAGGGATTTTCTCAGTCGCCCTATGTCATTTATGCAAAAGCCGAATTCGGGCCCAACTCTGGTTACAAGAGCTTCCAGGAATCATGTTAGGGACGCTGATGTCAACTCTGACCGACTGTGAGGTTAACTGAGGAGAAGTATCTCCCCAAGGGTGGATGGGGGAGCTTTGCAAGGTGTCAAAGCAGGGTATATGGAAAGGTCTGGCAATGTGGGGTCAATAGAAATGAAGTCGATATCTTGACCACGGGATGCCTCAGCCCTTATCTTACAGCCGTTGATCTGTAACGCAAGGGGACCGTCTGTGTCACCAGGGGAGCAACGCTGGTCCCACCTCTGCGTACTCTGCCTCCTGATGCACCAGGAAGGCCAAGGCCGTGACTTCTTAAACATCCTGTGTCTTGAATGGTGTCAAGCGTGGTAAGATCTCGTGTTTATTAAATGAATAGGTAAAGGACTCACAGATGGCCACTTCCCAAACTCATCTCATCCTAAAATTTATTTTTCTGGAACACATCCTGAGACCATTGTTCTGCAGAACAGACCCCTTAGGAATGCGTCCAAAAACCACTGCTTTAGGAAAACCAACAGCACAGCACCTGCTATGGAAGAGTCCAGAATCCATTGTTGTGTCTTATACTTGTTTGTCTTGGGAAACTTGCTCCATCTGAAATTTACTTGAACTAAAAATATCATCCCCATCAGTCAAATGAGCCGTCCTGCTGTTCCTCTCTCTCTCTCACACACACACACAATGAAGCAGGCGGCATCATTAAAAATTGTTTTCGAATGAGAAAATGCAGAGAAGAAAACAAATAGATCACTGGTGATCCCATCACAGCTAAGAGGACGTCGGCATCCTTCTTCCTCTGGGCCTCTTTCTTTGCTATTTATTTTCCAAATCAAGTTTTTTTATACATACACTGGAAAAGTCATGGGAAGGACCCACCAGGTTCTTTCCGCCACCCTAAGGCGCCCAGTGTGCCCGCTATGCCCCAGCCTCCTTCTCGGGCCTTCCCAAAATGGTTTCTTATGTGGGAGTGTCACAGGCTGCCACAGGTCACTACGGGTCATCGCCTGAGAAGGAACATTCGGGCGGGGCTGGGAGGGCATGAAATCAAGCTGGCACAGGCCCCAACACCCCTGTGTGGTGCTCCCTGTCTCCGGGGCGGTCTGAATGGGGGTGAGCGCGGAGACTGTCAGTCACCAGGCGAAGAGCTGGGGTGAGGGAGCCCCTGAGACAGCAACGAAGCCGGGGGGGGGGGGGGGGCTGAGCCTTCAGGACATGGGTGCCTCCATGGGGGGGGAGCCCCAGGAGCTTCCAGGATGTACCCAGGATGGCATCCAGCTGTCCCCAGAGCTGATGTACTGAATGTCTTCCAAGCTCGTTGGTAAGTGTCCCACCCCTGCCATCCAGCCACCCCAGCCCCTCCCCTGGGACCCCATTTCCGAGACTCCGCATCCGTCCTGATGGTGGGAGCGGGGCTGATGGAGCCTGGGGCTGCAGGTGGGCCCCTTCCCCAGGGAGCAGGGTGGTGGGTCAGCTGTGTCCCTGGTGCAGGCTGGGCCGGGCTCCCTGTTCCCTCCACAACCCTGCCTCCTTGCCAGGCGCCCAGAGGTGACCGGGACACGCTCCTCCTCCTTGCAGCACGAAACCACCTCCCTGACACATCTCATGGCCCAGGTACACAGCGGGGCCTGGAGTGCTTCAGGCAAGTCAAAGTAAAAATAAAAATACAGCAAATCTAAAAAATAACACCATTGGTTCGTCTGCATGCCAAAGGGTCTCGGGTTCAATTCCTGGTCAAGGGCAATGTACCTGGGTCGCGGGTTCAATCCCGGGCCCTGGTCAGGGTGGTGTGAGAGGCAACCAATTGCTGTGTCTCTCCTACATCACTGTCTCCCTCCCTCCCTCCCACTCTCTCTAAAAATCAATGGGAAAATGTCCTTGGGTGAGGATTAACAACAACAACAAAATACCACATTGCTAGGGAAGTGACCAGAAAGTACCCTATACTGAGACTTTGTGCAATTGAAAGATACTTCAGTTTTGCAAAAGTAGCTAGTCAGTCATCTGTAAAAGCAGGCCCTTTACACCCCCCAGGGGCTGCCCCTTGGGGACTCTGCGGCACGGGCGTGGGAGGTGCTGAAGGGGAATGTACACACGTCCGTGCCCAGGACACAAAACCTCCTGGTTTCCTTCTTTGAGATTTGGTGGCTAAGAGGCGCTGCCTAGAAAAACCAAATGCACACCATCAGTTCTTTACGAAACCAAAAGTATTTATTTCTTTTATTACTAGACTCGATACTTGATGTGCATATGTTCACTGTGTCCTCAGGCTGAGGCAGGGAGCTTCCAGGGGAGCTAACAGGTAAAGCTGGTAGCTACCTTGGCATCACACCTACGCGAGCTAATATTGGGAGCAGGAAATAGGGGTTTCCTTGCATGTCACCGGAGCGTGTCCAGATTCCAACGGACTCCTGCACTGTTTCCCGGCGCCCTTCAATGAGCTGTTATATCTAAAGTGCTCAGTGCAATGTCGCACAAGTAGGTGTCCAATGAATGTTAGTTCCTATCTATTTTATTTTTCTCCTTTTTTCTTTATTGTTGAAAGCATTACAGATGTCCCCCCCTTTTTCCCCATCACCCCCCTCCTTCCCGCTCCCAACCCCTTTCTGTCTTCCCCACAGGATTGTCTGTGTCATTGGTTATGCATGTATGCATATAAATTCTTTGGTTTATCTCTTCCCTCCCCCACCCCCATTCACCTTCCCTCTGAGATTTGTCAGTCTGTTCCCTATTTCTATGTCTCTGGATCTATTTTGATCATCAGCTTATTTTGTTCATTATATTCCATAAATACATGAGATCATGTGGTATTTGTCTTTGACTGGCTTATTTGACTTAGCATAATACTCTCCAGGTCCCTCCATACTGTCTCAGAGAATAAGAGATCTTTCTTTTTACAGCTGCATAGTACTCCATTGTGTATATGTACCACAACTTTTTTATCCACTCATCTATTGATGGACACTTGGGCTGTTTCCAGATCTTAGCTATTGTAAGTAGTGCTGCTATGAACATCGGGGTACATATATTCTTTCTGATTGGTGTTTCAGGCTTCTTAGGTAGGATATATTCCTAGAAGTGGGATCACTGGGTCAAATGGCAGTTCCATTTTTAATTTTTTGAGGTAACACCGTATTGTTTTCCATAGTGGCTGCACCAGTCTGCATTCCCACCAGCAGTGCACTAGAGTCCCCTTTTCTCCACACCCTCGCCAGCTCTTGTTGTTTGATGATTTGTTGATGGCGGCCATTCTGACAGGTGTGAGGTGATACCTCACAGTCATTTTAATTTGCATCTCTCTGATGATTAGTGATGTTGAGCATTTTTTCATGTTTCTTAGCCATTTGTATGTCCTGTTTGAAGAAGTGTCTCTTCAGGTCCTCTGCCCACTTATTAATTGGATTGTGTGTCTTCCTTTTGTGGCGCGGTGTGAGTACTTTATAGCGTCTATCTATTTTATATTTTATTTTATTCTAGAAGCATTGTTTCAGACTCCCGCGGTCCGTGTGGGGTAGTCCGTGTGGGCCCGCCTTACAGTTGAGGAGCCGGGAGCACGGAGAGATGAGTCATTGCTTAGAGCTTGGCGGTGCTGACTCCCCGGGCCTCCACCACCCACCCCGTGGACCATCTCTGCCTGAGGCACTGTACTGATCTGCTCCCGCCGCTGTGACCAAACACCCCAGACTGGGCTCAGGCTGCAGACATGTCTTCCATAGTCGGAGCCCAGCAGGCCGAGGTCCAGGCGCTGGCAAATTCTGCGCTTGGCCTTGCTTACGTATATGCAGAGAGAGATCTCATCTCTCTTCCTCCTTCTAGAACACCCACCCTACTGGACTAGGTCCCACCCTCATGACCTCATTTAACATGACCTTCTTAAAGGCCCTGACCCGAAGGTCACCATGGGCTGTGTGGCCTCAACATGCGCACTTAGGCAGAAACAAATGACTCAGTCCCCAACCGGCTCCATGGCCCAGGGGAAGGCCGGGGCTTTGGACTCAGAATTTGGTGCAGTTCAGCACTCGGTTCCGTCCTGGGCTCTGCTCTTAGGCCATTAATGACCCAATGAAAGCAGTGTGGCTGACTTACTATCTGTACAGATAGGCCTTCCTTCCATCCCTCCTCCCAACTTGGCACATACTTGACTAAGAAAATGGGGCATGTATCTGAGCACGTGGCCCCACGCGGCTGCGCCTCCAGTCCAAGACCCCAGGGCTTGTTGGGGCGGATCTGGGAGGGCCCTCGTGTCTGTCTCTGCTGCCTGACCCTCCCACTGTTCCCGTCACAGGCGTTGTCCGAAGTGCCACCACTAGCACACGGGGAAGCACCTGCTTTGATCCCCCCCGGTGGCTCTGGACCCCTGAACCACTCACACAGGATTCGAGCAGCTTCCGTGTTTGTTTCAATCTCATGATTGGGTTAAGGAGGACCTCTGGACCCTGCTGCCCGGGAGGAGAGATGAGCTGGGGACGGGATGCACAGACCTGCAGGTGCAGGCCCAAGTCAGCGTCCCAAAGGCCGGCGGCCTCTCCCTGGGCTGAGGGAGGTCCTGCAGCTCAAACCTTGCCACTAGGAAGAGACCCATCTCCCCACCCCCAGCAAAAATGTGCTTCCTTTTCCTTCTGCCTCTCCCTGTGTTTGGCAGGTAGCATAGTATCTTTCAACGCTGTTACAGAAATAACTGTTCAGCATGTCACGCCTGAACACCCATTGTTCAGTGGAACACACATTTCCTGAACCCACTGCAGGGTTCTGGGTCAATAGCTTTGCTATCATTTCAGGCAAAGCAAATGGGTTTGGAAGTGAGGTCATTTCCTGGCCAGGGACGCGGGTTCCAGCCTGCGGAGGGCGAGTCTTCGGCTCCCTCTGGGCTCATCCCGGGAGGGAGGGACACGACAGGACGGGGTCCCTCTCAGCTCCCTGGCACTCCACACCTTCCAGAGACGGACTGAGGGAGCAGGTGTGAATGCAGGCGTTTTCCCGCTCACTCCTGAGAAAGGGAAAACGCAGGCCCCCCCAACCCCAAACGTGTGAATCGAGTCTCCCTAATGGGCAAGCAAGCTTCCCACAGAAAGTGTGTTACAGTCTTATAATTAAATTAGGTGCTTGTAGGGAACAGCACAATTAAAACCAGAAAATAATTTAGCAAGATTAAGCCCATTAGGGCAAGACAGTTCTTTTTTAGTGGAGAGGAAATACAATTAGGTGAACTTATTAAAAACACCTACACAGATATGTGCAAACCTCCCAAACGGACGGAAACGCCTTGCTCTCTCCAGCGCAGAGATTTCACTTCCTCTCTTTCTGAATCGAGTTAGAGAGCCGGCTCCACGACCCCCAGGAGACGCGGCTACGCCTCTCAGCAGATGGAAAGAAATTTAATCTGAAGCTGCCCGGAAACTATTACCGAACTCCGTAATTCCCACCATTTTCAGGTGGGAAGCTAATGATTTTATGATAAGTGAATCTGTCCTATCACCGAGATGTGTGTAAACCTCAAGGAATGAACCACAGGGTAGAAATCTGCTTTTCAGGATGTGGACAGAGAAGTTCTTGTGACCATGATGATAACATGAGGACAAGTACAGATAGGACCTGGTGGTACAGGAGGCCATTTTGGCACCGTGTGGACCTACTGTGTGCTTTGCTGTGCATGGAAAAGCTGTCCTCAGAATCTGGAGATCGGGGAAACGGCGAAGGGATTAAATCCTCACTTGTGGAGTCACACAGATGGGAGTCCAGGGTGGCCTTGGGAACCTTCAATCTCTCTCCACCTCAGCTTCCTCATCTGTAAAATGGGGATCACAGAACCATCTTTTAGGACTGTTGTCCTAAATGCTCAGTGTTAAAAATAAAAGTTTACACATGCACAGCTCCTACTATGTGCCCATCTCTGTTGTAAATGTGTTACGCATTCAACCCCATTTAACCCTCGTGAATACCTTGTGAGAAGGTATTATTGATTCAACCTCCACGTTACAAAACAGGAAACTGAGGCACAGAGGGTTTGAGAAATGTGCCAAAGTCACCCAGCAACAACTGGCCAAGCCTGCACTCAAAGCCCTCCTCCAGACCAGGGATGACAGCAACGAGACCACTTTTAGACGGGAAGGTGGTCTCCAGAGCAGGAAGTGGCACTAGGACCCCGGGAATGGGCACATTTCAAAAACTGAGGCCCTGCCCCCGACCGGTGTGGTTCAGTTGGTTGGAGCATCCGGACCGAAAGGTGAGAGGTTCGATTCCTGGCCGGGGCAAGTAGCAACCGATCGATGTTTCTCTCTCACATCGACTTTTCTCTCTCTTTCTCTCTGTCTAAAATCAAGTATTCTTCGGTGAGGATTAAAATAAAAAATAGCAGCATCCTGACCCCCTGGCATCACCATCAGCACTTGAGCCCCGCGGCCCTCATTAGCCCCTGCGCCTCAGGACCTAGTGGAGTCGCAGCAGGTCCTCAGCAGGGCGGGGCGGGGCCTGCAGTGACCCAGCTCTCGGTCCACGAATCGCTCGCTGCACCAGTAATAACCATGTCACTCTTTCTGGCGGCTGGTGACTGGTCACCACACAGTTGTGACTCACCACCTCGTATCCCACTGATAAACCCACACGACATTTTACAAAAATGGATAATGGAAGGAAGGAGTTAGCCAAAGAAAATAAAAAGGGCAACAAAGGGGAAAAGGTGACCGTGTTGGGAATGACATTTGAATACAGAAGAGGGAGCTGGTCGTGCAGTGCCGGCCCCGGGGCTGCCCCAGAGCCGTCTAGAAGCGAGCCAGAGGAACAGAGGGAAGGCCACTGAGCGACCTCAATGCGGACCGTGGTTGCGATACAAGGTGTGACAATGTCCCAGAGGAAGTGATGCCGGCCAACAGCTTCTCGTCAGTGGAACGCACAGGCATTCACAACACTGGGAGCACAAAGGACGACACGTCGAAAGCTGATGGAAACGCTGAGCGGAGTGTGGCGATTTGCCAAAACACAGGCGCCATGCGCTCGGGCGGGTGAGCCATGTGGCGTGAAGAATGCGACACTGTTCACACTACTCTGGAGGAGTTCCTTACAAAGAAACAAACACGTTGAGTCTCAACGTTTCATGTTACAGTACATGAAATAAACGTTAGCTTACTTTCTTTGTCAATCCTCACCCAAGGATATCTTTCCATTGGTTTTCAGATAGAGTGGGAGGGAGAGAAGGAGAGAGAAACATCAGTGTGAGAGAGACACATCTACTGGTTGCCCCCTGCGTGACCCTGACCAGGGCCAGGGATTCAACCTGCAACTGAGGTACGTGCCCTTGGCTGGGAATTGAACCCGAGACTCCAGTCCTCAGGCCGATGCTCAACCACTGAACCAAACTAGCCAGGGCTTAGCTTACATTATTAAAATCTCCCCAGACATTTAAGACTCACACTGAGACAACTTTTTGTTTTGACAAAATGTATCAAAGGTCTCCAAACCATCAGAATTTTCCCCATTGGGTATTAAGATGGCTCTGTACAATCCACAGTCGTTTTTACGGTCTCCCACTAATGTGCACACACCACGTACACTGCATGTCTGTACATACGAGGTGTGCTCATTTCTCCTAGTGGAGCGCAGTGCGGTGTGAAGGCGTACCCCCCCCCTCCTGATTCTTCCTGTTCCCACCTGTCAAGGTGCCTTGGGTTGGCCCATCTCCAGAAGCCACTGGCTTCCTTACGCCCGCTCTGGCGGAGGTTCCCACGTCTCTGTCCTCTGCCTCCTGCTGCCCTGACACGGGTGCTCCAAGCCGCTGTCAGTGCCCTGCTGTCCCACAGCAAGACCTAACGTTGTTGGGCGCACCTCACCTTCACCAGCCCCGAGAGGGTGACAGCAGTGTCACCTCCATTTTGCAGAAGAAACTTTGCACGGAGAGAGCGAGGAAGCTGCTCAGGTCACCGAAACCCGTCGAGCAGGGCTCAGGGCCGGGCCGCCTGGCTGCGGAACCTGCAGGCTGGACCTCCAGGCCGGCGGCCTGCGTGCGCCTCACCCAGAGTCAGCCCGGCGCTGGGCCCAGGTCACGGGCCGCTCTCAAGACTACAAGAGATATTTAAATTAAGTGGAAGGAGACTATATATAGTCTCCAGAATATAACAACTATAAAAACAAAACCCATCCATTTAATTAGGTGTGTACACAACATAGTATTTATAAACTTTTAAAAATGCTAAACTTGGTTTTCAGGAAAATGTCATTATATTTTTAAATAATGTGTAGGCAGCCATTCTGACAGGTGTGAGGTGATACCTCATTGTTGTTATAATTTGCATCTCTCTGATGATTAGTGATGTTGAACATTTCTTCATATGTCTCTTAGCCATTTGTATATCCTGTTTAGAGAGGTGTCTATTCAGGTCCTCTGCCCATTTTTAATTGAGTTCTTTGTCTTCCTTATGTTGAGTTGTATGAGCACTCTCTATATATTGGAAATTAACCCCTTATCTGATGTATCATTGGCAATTATGCTCTCCCATATAGCGGGTTCCCTTTCCATTTTGGTGGTTGTTTCTTTTGCCATCAACAAATCATCACACAACAAGTGCTGGCGAGGGTGTGGAGAAAAGGGGACTCTAGTATACTGCTGGTGGGAATGCAGACTGGTGCAGCCACTATGGAAAACACTATGGTGTTACCTCAAATCATTAAAAATTGAATTGCCATTTGACCCAGTGATCCCGCTTCTAGGAATGTACCCTAAGAAGCCCGAAACACCAATCAGAAAGAATATATGTACCCCTATGTTCATAGCAGCACCATTTACAATAGCTAAGATCTGGAAACAGCCCAAATGTCCATCAGTAGACGAATGGATAAAAAAGCTGTGGTACATATACACAATGGAGTACTATGAAGATGTAAGAAAGAAAGATCTCTTATCCTTTGAGACAACATGGAGAGACCTGGAAAGTATTATCCTAAGTGAAACAAGCCAAGCAGAGAAAAACAAGTATCATATGATCTCACTTATTTGTGGAATATAATGAACATAACAGTTTGAAGAACAGGGTAGTCCCAGAGACACGGAAGTAGGGTGTAGACTAACAATCCCCAGAAGAGGGGGTGGGGGGGAAGAACCATAGAACTTCTATGCATGTATGCATAACCAGTGGACATGGACAACAAAGCTGGGGACACGGCGGGGAGGGAGGGGGAGGAGGATGTCAACGGTGGGGGGGGGAGGAGAAACATCTGTAACAAAAATTTTAAAAAATAAAATAAAAATAAAGTGGACTAAACTGAAAAAAAGTAAAATAATGTGTAGGGCCCTGGCCAGTTTGGCTCAGTAGTTAGAGTGTCAGCCCAAGAACCAGAGTTGTGGGTTCGGTTCCTGGTCAAGGGCACCTATCTGGGTGGCAGGTTTGATCCCCGGCCCTGGTTAGGGTCATGTGGGAGGCAACTAATTAATGTATCTCTCTCACATTGATGTCTGTCTCTCTCTCTCTCTTCCCCCCCTCCTTCCCTCCCACTCTATCTGAAAAACCAATGGAAAAATATCCTTGGGTGAGGATTAAAAAATAAATAAATAAATAAATAAATAAATAAATAAATAAATAAATACTGTGTAGGTTCAATTTCATAATATGAAACCATCCTTAAATGTACAGGTGATTACCTAACATCTTAGCCAAACAGAAAACATCTCATTTTGAAAACAAATCTATAAAAATTCTTTCAAATTATCTTATAGCCGAATACACATGGATGTGAGGTGAAATGTAGCTGCATTTTATAATTTGACATGGGCTGGGGTCTCCTCTCTAGAAAAAGGAGACCCCAGAGCCTCAGCATGGTTCTCTCTAGTTTCCAGCATCACCCATTTGAAGATGGTCCCCAGCAAGGTCCCCAGGCCCTGGCTCTGCAGTACAGCCCTGTGCCTGAACTGTCACCAGTGGGAGTGGGGGATCCCGTTCCCCACTGGGTGCTGGGGGTGGGGTCCTCACCATATCTCAAGAAAAAGGCTTTTCTGAGACTCCCATGGGAGGATCAGTGATTTTTATTTGAGTGGAATCGCAGCCCTGGGTTTCCAAAGTCCCATTTCCCTTCGTCTGTCCTGGGAGATGGGCAGCTGGGGCTACAGAAGAGCTGAAAGCAAAGCCAGTGTCCAGAGTTTCCGTTCCGTGTTGGAACTGGGGCCAGCACAGCATCAGGCTGGTTGCTGTCCATTACTGCATTGAGTGTGGGGTCCACATGGCATGCAGATGCAGGGGGGCAGGGGAGCAGGGGGGCACACCCTCTACAATGAGAGACCAGGAGCGCAAGCGTGTGAATCGGTATCTCAAACTTCCCGTGCTTGCAGTGCCCACACCTACTCTGGCCAATGCCCTATTCCCAGGTGGCACTGGCAGGCAAGTACCTTCCCTGTATCACCAGACTTCACTGGGCTTGGGTCTATTCTCCCCCTGTCTATTCCCTTCCCACCGCGATCTGTGGGGAATAGACCGGTGGCTCCCTGGACGGTGTTAAACTGCAGCCTCCTGGCAAAGCTGCCCCGTGTCTGGCCTTCCCTTTGCTCGTTTCCTGTTATTAATAACTAGGTCAGTTACAAGGGTAACAGAAGCACCCCCTTCTGCATGGAGAAGTCAAGGTGCTCGGGAACTGTTGCCCAAGGCTGAAAGGTTTCGGGGCTGAGACACTGGAGCCAGGCTGTCTGGGTTAAATTCCACTTCCCTTCCACTGCAAATGTGACCGCAGGGGGTTATTCACCTTCTGCTCTCCACAACAGCAACACCTTCTTCGGGTTGTCAGTGAGAATGGAGCTGATACATGGCCCATGAACAGCGCTCAACACGTTCCTTCACTCACACCAATTACACAGCCTCGGCCACATGTCAGGCGCTGTGCTAGGCGCCGAGCAGCAGACGAACCGGAAAACTCCTGCCTGAGGGAGCTTGCGTCCAGGGAGGGTGTCTGGGGAAGAACAGGTGTTAAGGACAAAAGTAAGGTGGAGAAAGGGGTCAGGAGAGCTGGGGGCTCCCAGTTTTAGTCAGAGTCATGGAAGGTGGTGTCGGAGTGAAGACCTGAAGCAGGTGAGGACGTGAGCTCTGAGAAGTCTGGGGAAGAGTCAGTGCCAAGGTCCTGAGGCAGGAGCAGGCCCCTGTCTGAGGTATAGCCATGAAGCCGGTGCAGCTGGAGCAGAAGGAGGGAGGGTGTGTGAGTGTGCAAGGGCTGTCATGACCAAGTGCCACAGGCCAGGGCTTAAACAATGAAATCTGTTTTCTCACAGTTCTGGAGGCTGGAGACCCAAGATCAAGGTGTCAGCGGGATTAGTTCCTTCTGAGGCCTCTCCCCTTGGCCAGCAGATGGCTGGCGTCTCCCTGTGTCTCACCTGGCCGGCCGTCTGTGTGTGTGTGTGTGTGTGTCCTTAAAGATCCCCAGTCAGGTTGGATTAGGGGCCGCCCTCAGGACCTCTTCTGCCTCTAAAAGACCCAATTTCCAAATGCAGTCACATTCGGAGGTGCTGGGGGTTAGGATGTTAACATGTGAAATGTGGGTGGGCTACAATCCAGGCCACCCCAGAGGGAGACATGTCAGGTTGGTCTGAGGCACACGGAGGGCTTGACTCAGGAACCACGGAAGTGCGTCACGCAGGAAGAACATGAAAACACGGAGTCTGGCTTGCAGAGTGTTGAATGGACCTCAAGGAAGACTCAGAACCACTCAGGACAGCGGCGTGTGGGCTGTCCGACAGGTAAGTATCAGATGACCTCACTAAACTGAGTTGCTTTGCTCTGTTGCATTTTTTCAAATATCTACCCGTTATCTCTTCCTTGTTTCATTCATCTCATTCTGGACCGATTGTCTTCCCTTCAATAAATTCCTGAAAGCCTACTGGGTACATCTTGTCTACTGCCGCTCCCTCGACTTCACATCTTTCAAGTGACTCCTTCCATCTGTCACTCACTCTTCCATGTTCCGATCGTGCGTGATCTTTATGCCTCTGAAACCTGGCCCATCCATCATAGCATCCCCAAACTCAGTGCTACTCGGCCACTTCCTCTCCTCCGTTCTTCCCTCTCCTCCTGCAAAGAGCCATTTTCTTATTCTCCCAGGAGCCACGATTGTGGCAGCCAAGGACACCTGTGCCAGACCGCAGAAAACCCATCCGCTGGGAAAGGAGAGCAGGTGTCCCCTGACCCCTACCATGGGGCACTGGCATGAAGCATCAATGCAGCAGCATCCCTCCCCGAGCGCAGCCCCACTCAGAGCAGGACTCCGTGTGTTGGTGGGAGCTGGCGTGGCCCGTGGCCTCCGTGGCTCGTCTCTGCTCTGTGGTTTCCGCTGAGACCTGTTCCCACACTTCAGCAGAACGGCATTTCTCCATCCAGTTGAACCATCTTTGAAACTGATTCTTGGGCTGAAAGCCACGACATTTGATACTGACAACCTGCGGAGAATGAAGTTGTGTGCTTCTCATTTCTCTCCCATCTGGAGGGCAGGCTGCCGGATGGGATGGGAGCCGCTCCAGACCTCCAAAGCAGGAGGGCTGGTATCTAGGGGTGGCAGGAGGGTGGGAGCTTGGGTTTGCCAGCACTATCCATGGCTGGGCACTGCGGGGGGTCCTGTCCCCAGGAGAGAAGAGGGGGCCCTCATCTAGCATCTGGGACATCAGACACATAAGTGACCTGGGGACTCTGCACTCACATGGCTTCTGCAGGATCTCCCCCGACCCCCCACCCCCGAGTCAGGAACCCACTTTCCCCCTGAGAGCCTTGGTTTCCTCCCGGGTCATTGCCAGGATCTCCTGAGATACGCAGAAAAACCCTCCCCACAGGACATGCAGAGAGAAACAGTTTTCACGTGGTGACTCCTTCCTCCTGGGACTTTCCCTGCTGTGTCCCTGCTGTCACCCCAGTACGGCCTGATTCCCCAGGACAGGACATGCTGATGGGGAAGGTCAGGTCTGAACAAGTCCCCACCTCCTTCAGGAGGGGCACATTTTCTCAGTGGCCCCGGTGACAACTTGGCCTCCTGAGCAAACACGGAAACCCATATCCAACACTGAACACGCGGCGGGCCCCACGGACTCCGTGATCCACACAGCCAGCCCGCTGCATGAGTCTCCAGGAAAAGTACGTTTGCTGTGTTTTTGAAAAAGCGGATGTGCAGTTGGTGGCAGCAAGCAAGCCGTTCTCGGGGGAGGGGGGCAGGGAGGCCTGTCCAGGGGGAGGGGGGAGGGGCCACAGCCATGCACTGCTTCTTCCGAAAACAGAGAACAAAACTGATCTTTGCCTTTGCCACAGTGGACACTTTATAAAGACGTGGGGGTGGGGGAATCAAGGTGATTTCACTAAAAATGTAATACCTTTTTCCTTTCTCCCTCTCTCTCATTATTTTTTCCTTGTCTTAACTAGGATTGGTTAAAGACTGAGTTAAATCTGTTTAGACAAGCTCTACAATATTTTTTTTTTTTTTTTTTTGAAAGAAGAAGGTGCAGTACATAGAGTCTCCAAGTCCAGAGAACATTCTGTTCCCGGTCTTGGGTTTACAACAGAATGTGCTTTACATTTGAAGACAAGCTATAGCTTGTGAATCGAATGTGGAAATCATCCGAAGTAGGAGACATCCATCATTTGTTATGTAATCGGAGAAAATTCTGGCGCGGAGAAATCTTTAGCTGAAAGCAAAGAAGGTCTGTTGTTCTTAAACAAGATGGAAATGGATCTGTTTCGTCGATAACATCTTGGCGGCCGGCAGCTCCTCCAGCCCGCCGGGTGACTCTTGCCAACTTGGGTGTCGCGCACAGAATCCTTACGGTGGGAAAGGGGGAGAATTTCTTGGGCAGGAAAGTCAGATGTCTCAAGTGTTGATGTCTGGTTAAGTAGATTTTCTTTCTTAAAGCGCACTCAAGGTCTTAAATTTAGAACTATGACATATTGTCTCCAAAACCCGTCATCTTTAACAGAGCCCAAAATAATTTTAAGCACTGTGTGTGCTTTGAAAGCATTATGCTAACATCATCCCATAAACAGCTCCTGTTCCTTTAAACACATATTTCGATCTCTCTAAGCTATAGAAATGGTTTCCAGTTCAATCATGGGAACAAAATGCTTTTTCATGACCGTTCTTACTGCCTTTCGGGAACGAAACCTCTTGCCCAGTGACACTGCGTGTCCTGCCATCTAGCACTGGGGAGGGCCAACGGCTCGTGAATGGACGATGACTTATAAACCCATCTCTCCGCCTCAGCGGTACCTGGGGTTGGCAGGCAGCCTCGCTCTGCAGGAGGGAGGTCTCCACCACCCTCACCGCCACCACAACCACAGTCTCCCTGAAGTTGCTCTATTGTGTCCCCAACGCTTCCTCCTTTCTCAGATGTGTCACTGCTCGGCTCATGTTGTCTTTCTCTCCTCGCAAGAAAATACACTCCACGAGGACAGGGGCTGTTTCTGTTTTGTTCACTTCCGTATCTCCAGCTTCTAGAAAAGCACCTGACACGTGGTAGGTACCCCACAATTATTTGTGGAGCTGCTTCATGAACCAAGAACTGTAGTGACCAAAGGCACTGTGAATTCATCAACAATGTTAAGCCCTGGCCGGTTTGGCTCAACGGTTAGAGCGTCAGCCTGCGGTCCAGAGAGACCCGGGTTCGGTTCCCGCTAAGGGCACGTACCTCGGTTGCAGTTTGTCCCCAGCCCTGGTTGGTGCGGGTGGCAACCACTCGATGTGTTCCTTTCACGTCGATGTTTCTCTCTCTCTGTCTCTTCCTTTCTCTCCCTCCCGCTCTATCTGAACAAAAAATGGAAAAATGTCCTCGAGTGAGGATAAAAAAAAATTAAAAAAAAAAACAATGTTAAATAAAAGATTGTGTCTTTTATTACACGCAGTCAGTACATGCATGTAAATATGAGAGTGTAACTGAGTTACTATTTCATCACTTCTAGGGTTCCTGAACCCCTAAGAGTGACTCCGAGGACCACCGATGGAGAACCTCTGACACAGGGGGGCAAGTGCTAAGTTGAAATGCTGAAGACTTGACCCCATTACCAGTTCGTACCCTGAGCAAACCCACTTCAGCTCCCTGGGTCCTGTTTTCTTGTGTGGCGAATGGGAGTTATAATAGCTTATCTACGTACCCAACAGGGTCGAGAAAACGAAACCGATTCCACGCAAACAAATTTCATGGGCTACAGATTTTATGGGGATATGCTCACATACAGGCTATTCCGATACAAGTCTGTTAGAATGACCCCTAGGTCCACAACTGGGGTGAGTGCTACTAGTGCTTGTGGGTGGAGACCAGGGATGCCTCTCAATGTCCTACACTGCACGGGACAGCCCCTCACAACCACAGCCAATGCGACCAGAATGTCAGCAACCCCCCACGGTGTAGCTTTCTTAAAGGATTGCTTTTTGTTTTCTAATGGGTATGAAATCCTATGCAGTCAACTTCATGGTCACTCCAGAAGCACAGATTCACATCATTTTCTTGTGCATGTAAACCAATCGAAAGTCACTATTCTACCCCCCAACACACACACACACACACACACACACACACACACCCCACAGGAGTAAATGTTTTGAATGGCATTGACTTCACCTGTGAAACCATGCGGTAAGGATAAACAGTACTCCAAACACGAAACAGAATCTCTAGACAGGCAAGACATGACTCAGCCACCGGCGGCTGGGGCTGCTGGCATGCAGCTGACCCAGGCGCTATGCCCTACAACAGCCCTCCTCACAACTGGAAGACGACACCCCGGGCCTGGAGCACACGCTGAACAGGAAGGAATAGAAACTCACCCTCTTCTGTGGTTAGTTGCCTAGTAAGACACACACACCACACACACACATGCACACACACAGGTACAAACATTTATTCTTGATCTTTGTGAACACAATCCAGCTCAAGCCTAGGGGGAAAGTCATGGCCAGAAAACATCTTTCCTTTCCTCACTGGGTACCAGCCAATAAGTATTGGCCTGTGGTGCCCTGCTGGAGTTTAACATGTCGCCCCGACCCCACCCAGGCACCTGCTGTGTGGATTGTGAATTCCTGAGGTCAGCCAGGCGCTGGAAGAGCTGGGATGTCTCCTTGCCTCGCATCTGCTTTGAAAGTCCCCATTGTTCAGTGAGGGGCTGGTTTTCAAAGCCCACCAGCAAGGCGAAAGAATGGGAAGTATCTCCAGCGCTCCCGAGTATATAAACTGTGTATTTACGGCAGGTAGTAATAGACTGTGGGGGAGCCAGGAGTTTCATCAATAGCTTCCCTACGGCCTTAGAGAAATCTGTGCAGTAACCACAGCACCAGCGATGACGAAGACTTGGGTCCAGGAGGCCTGTCCCAGAGCGAGGGCTGTGGGTCACCTCAGGCTAGCTCTGAGGCCCAGGGGTCTGGGGAGGCTGACTCCAGCCCTGCCTGGCTTGCTTGTTCTGCTCAGGGAGGGGGCTTTCCTGTCACACGTCCCCAACTCCGGGCACAGTAGGGACTTACAGCAGCCGTTCCAGGAGGTATGGGGAGGGGTTCCTTCCAAATCAGCTCCGCTCTGCCCTCCCTGTTCTTATTAGAAATGAGAAAACTGCTGACCCCTATTTGTTTCTTAAGCGATCATAAACTAAATAATCCGTTCCTATTAATGACCTTAATTATCCAGCTCCTACTTTTAAATGCTGGTCTTGCAGCACGCTCTAGGTGGGTGGCTTTAATTAAGCCTAATTGCAGATAGTCGCATCCAAATATGCACCCTACACAAATGAGTAACAGGGCTTGGAATTCGGTGCATTGAACAGGTTTTGCCGCAGGACAATCGTGTATATCAAACTCAAACGTGGCAGATAAATTACTTTTCTGGTAACTGCGATGGCAGACAGGATTGTTTATTGGGGTCATTTAGGACACAGTCTAGCACCCCTCGCTGGATTCTCAGAGGAGTCACCTTCACGGAAGGTGTGCTCCCTTCAGTCGCTAATCTGGACTGTACGGGCTTGGATTTTCTTTTGGATTTATACGTCCAGGGCTCCTCTTCCAAAAAAGTGTCTTCTAACATGGCAACATGATGTTATCAGTAAAGAAACACTCACACTAGGAGGGGAAATTCATTTCTGTGCAAAGTCCAATTGCTCCTCCTCAGCCCTTCCCTAGAAGTCAGCATTTTGTCGCTGACAACACTCACCCATTTTACCCAATTTCACTGCATCTGATTCTCCAAAACCTCCATCGCTTGACATTGCTATTTTTTGCACGTTAGAAATGAGGAAACCGAGCTGGGAAATGTGATCTGGCTGGCATGAGACCAAGGGCTGGGCTTACAGGCAGCTGCTTGAGAAGGGACCGCAAGCCACCCTCTTGTCCTGGAGATCTGGTGTCCGTGGTCCCAGCCATCACGTCACAACAGCATCACTCTCCGTGGGCGGGGCAACCTGGCCCAGCAGCCAATCGGGGGCCGCCATGAGAAACACCTGGCGACTCAGCTCCCTCCACTTGCAGGCCTGTTCGCAGTGCATACGGTACACTCGGCGCCCACGAGGATTGGCCTTTTTTACAGGAGTCTCTCACAGAAGACAGTAAGAGCTAATAAAACCTATCCTGGCCCACAGACTGCCCGACCCGTTGCTTAACTAACATCAAAGAAGCTGCAAGTGCTGTTGGAGGGTTTGTCTGGAAATGGTTGTATCCGTGGCGTCTCCGCAGTGCGCTCCTCACAGGTACAACTTCAAGTCCAGTAGCAAAGTACACGTGACCGAGACAGACAATGTTCGCCAGGTAGGGTTTCTAGGTTTTGGAAAGTTACTCTTTGTGGGAATATGTTTCTGATGCTCTGCGATACAGACTAAGATGCTCAGTGACTGTGACAGAGCTGGCTCTGGATTCTAGCAGAGGCACGTAGAATTGAAGTCGCAACCCAAACCCGCTCAGTGGCCTTACCTTTCAGCTGAATTGAGAGGGGTTCCTTTCAGTCAAGGCCAGAGGTTCAGAGGTTTGGAAAAGTGAGGACTGCTTACTGCTTACTGATCCTCAGATATTTAGCCACCCAGCACAGTTGACTTGGACGAGAGGTTAGGGTAACAGTCTTTGAAAGCAGGCATACCTTCATTACCGACTGTGTGACTTCAGGCATGTCGCTTAACCTCTCTGAGCCTCTCATTTTACACATCTATAAAACTGGACAGTCATACTTAAATTATTGGGTCATCATGAGGTTTAAATGAACTAATGGAGATAAAATGTCTTGCCCTTAACAACTACCAACAGATGTTTAAAAAGTGTCTTTTGGCAGAGTATTTCTCCTAAAATTAGAATTATGAGAATATTTCATAGCAAAGTCAGAGCAACCATAATTCTCAAATCTTCTCTAACGAGTTGACCACTTGGAGAAATAGTGACATTCAAACCCCTGCACATGCAACACCAGTCTTGATCATAGACCACTGGATCAGTCTACACCAGTCAGTAACAGGCAGATATAGAAACTATCTGAAAACACTGTGCAAAGACAATGCCAACTGATGACAAAGTGAAACTTCAAGTCCTAGGACAGGTCTCCTGAAGTCAGAGAACATGACTGAGGAACTACTGGAGCAGATCGATGTGCAGTGAGGCCTGGCATTGCTATTAGAACCCGAACTTTATTAACAAAAAGCCAAAACACCAATGAACATAATTGTAGTTTTATTTTTCAAGATGGCGTTCCAGTTGTCACGCTTTCCCCCCACGGGTTCTATGAAATCACGTTCCCCATCTTTAGTAAGTTCACTTTAAGTGGCCTTTATTCAGCATAAATTTTCTCCAAGGAAAGAGGACCCTGTGGATATAACTTATGGATGTCAGTTCCTAGAATAAGGAAGAAATGGCTTCAGAAATTATATTCCATGAAAATGAAGTCTGTTGCCCGGCTGGTGTGGCTCAGTGGTTGAGCGTCAACCCATGCACTAAGGGGTGGCCAGTTCGATTCCCGGCCAGGGCGCATGCCCAGGTTGTGGGCCCGATCCCCAGTGGGGGGCATGCTGGAGGTGGCCAGTCGATGTTCTATCTTATCGATGTTTCTATCTCTCTCTCCTTCTCCCTTCTTCTCTCTCTAAAAATCAATAAAGAAAGAAAGTGTAAAAAAAAAGAAAAGAAAATGAAGTCTGTGAAGGCACAAGTGAAGACCAATCCATGTTGGATAGAATTAAAGCTCCTGTGTGCCGCTGATGAACGGGGGGACACGGGGCAGGTAGTTCAGTAGAGTGTGGGTTCACCCTCAGTTTCTCCTCCTCCACTTGTCCACTGCCGTCCACTTGTTGGCTTTGCTCAGCTCCAAAACACCAACCCTGGTCTTCCCCACCCACTTCCATTTGCCTGTGCTCCGTGCTCCGTGCCAAGACAATGGTGGTATAAACATCTGGGCACGGCTCCTAGCCTCCATGAGGGTCACTGTTTGGATGAGTAATCCCATTACGAGCCTTCTACGCTGGTTGGCTTCCCCAGACCCACAGCCCCCCAGACCTCCCAGTACGAACATGACTCATTGGTTCTACCATCACAACAATAACATGAGTCACGTGTTATGTAAAAGGATGCATTTTGGGTACACAGAACTATAAGGTTTACACATTTCTTGGATTTAACTTTATTGGGGAAGGAGTGGGTTAGAAATAAATGTCACATTTTTTTCAAAGAGGATCATATTAAAAGCCCACATCATGCAACATCTGTGTGAATCAGTCTCCAGGGACTCAATGTAAACGCTTGTTGATATAAATAGATGTGCCTTTAAGCAAAGACAGATGTCCCAGACCAAAAATGTTACGAAAACACATAAAACAGTTAAGTTCAAAGACATCTTGACTTTCAGTTCTTTCCCAATAGGTGGATCTTCACTGGGCTTTGGCAGCGAGGAGAAGAGGGAACATTTTGTTTCCCAATAACAAAGGCCTCTGCGCTGTGGGAAGCAGGTGTATGAACAGCACACCCCACAGGAGTGTCCACTCGCCTGTGTTGTGATGCACCCTTAACACATACAGTCTCACGGTATTCACTGATTTATTGAAGAACATTCCAGAAGCCTTCAGTACTCAGACTGTCTCAGAAGATTTTTCGGAGAGTGCCAAGTGGGAGGCATTGGGAAACAGGTCCCTGGAATTTGGGAGTTGGCCATGTTGATGTCAGTGGAGCAGAAGTGAGGAGCCGCCAGGGTTCTGGAATGAGAGTGGGCCCTGGGACCACAGTCCTCCGTGGGAACAGGCCTGCCCCTCATTCCCTCTCAATGCAAGGACCCGAGATCAGCAAGATGATAAACAAATCTGATCGCAGCAGGGGAAACATCTCCGTGAGATGACCCAGAACACTGAAACCAGGCAGAAAGGTCATTTATAAATAGAGTGATGGGCATTTTTTGCATGTCAGGCACTAGGAAGCATTTCTGCATACATTCCCTTGCCGAATGCAAAAGTAAAGAATTTCCAACCTGCAAGGAATTAGAGAAGGCAAAAAGTACTTTTTTTTTTTTTTGCCATATTTCCGTTTATATGGTAAAAAATTCTACTAGACTCTGCCAAAGCAGGCTGTCCCTTCTGTTTAGAGGGTGCGACAAAGACCACGGTCCTTGGACCGAGCTTCCCCGTGAAGGAGGCTGTAGCTGCTGTGGCGGGGCCGAGGCCTGAGTCGGGGGTACCAGAGCTGGAAGGGGAAACACACTGGTGCGACAGCCTGGGAGTCGTCTCCCTCCCCATCCAGCCGGGATGCGCCAGCTTCAGGACTGGCACAGGGAGGAGGGCCGGTGCCCTGGCCGATGGGGCATGGCCTCCGTGCTGACCACTTGCAGGTGTGGACACATGTGCTGGCTGAGGTGTACCGTACCAAAGCCCACCTTTGCTTTCATCCGTACCCAGATGACCTGGATCTTGGTTCTTTCTTAAACTATCAGAAAAGAAAGTCAAAACAAAGCCCCAGTCACAAATCACTTCAGAGTGCCTGTTATCCTGAACCTAAGCATTTTTATTTGTAAGAAATTACTACTCAACGGTGCGCACTGGCTGGAGGGGCACAGCCTGTCTCTAACCGGGTGAATGCGAACCGTCATCTGTCAGGCGACCTGGGGGTTGGTCTCTACGCTGCCAGACATCTGTGAGTAGCAATGCCGTGTTAATCAAATAGCTGGATAAAGCCACAGGCAATTGTTGACATGAATAGAGGTGCTGTCGCAGAGATGGCCAGGTGAGACGTTCACAGGCTTGTGTCCTCTGCCTGGGTACACAGGAGGGTGTATTTCCTGGCCTCCCTTGTGGTTAGGCTGGCCATTTCACTGAGCCTAGGCTGATGGAAAGTGGGTAGAAGGGATGGGAGCTATTCATGGGCCTGGCCATAAAGCTCCTTGCAGGATCTGTGGTGCACTCTCTCCCTTTTCCAGCATGACCCTGGAGGTCATATGTGAGGATGGTGGCTTCACGGGACACAAGCAGACTGGATCCCTGGGTTTCCACTTGGAGGATAGCCCAAGGGAGCTGCCCAGGCTGCAGCAGACTGTGGGGGAGGGAAAGACAAACCTTTATTACAAGACACTGAGACTGAGTGATGGTTTGCTAACACCTGCTACCCTGGCTCTGCATCTAGTTTCTGGGAAGTATAGATACACACCACCCGGCAGGGGGCTTCCAAATAACTTATTTGGCCATATTTTTGATCAGGTTCAAAATCGGTCACAAAGGATCGCAGCTGGGAAGAGAAAGAGAGCAGGAGGAAAGGGACGCACTGATGCTCTCCCCAGGCCCAATCCACTTTAGCTTCCTAGAGCGCACGGACACCGGAAGGGCTGATCTGTTCATCCCCCGAGGCTGAGCCGGGCCGCATCCTGGAGGGGTAGTCTGTGCCCTGCTCCCAAAGGCAGCCAAGCAGGAGATTCCGCAGCCCACCCTTGTCATTCAGTGACTCAAAACTCGGGGACGAAGGGGTTCTTTCTGAGTTCCCATCCAAGCCATCGGCAGGCCATATCTTGTTCCCATTCATTCCGTCCAACGAGGGACCAAGCTGCTCCCAGTGTCCGCTCTGCGTGGCTTCCTTTGTTTGGCTACAGACAGCGTATGAATTTCTCCTTGCTCTTTGCTCTCTAGTAAAATAATGCATTGCTCGTAAACGTATTTGATTCAACCAGCGATGGCCGAGGCTCAGTCTCCGCCCTCAAAAACAGAGGATAGAAACATTGAAAAGCTAACAGGATCTTATGTTTGCAGTGAAAGAGAGGGGTCTACAGCGGAGGAAGGGGTAGGCTGCAGTCTTCCAGGGGGGCCTCCCAGAGGAGGTGGGCTTCCAGAGCCCCTCCCAAAGGTGAGAATTTGGAAGAGTCAAGAGAAGGGTTAGGATGTTCTGGGAGAATCCTAGAAGCAGTGTGGGGCAGGATGGTGAGAGAATCAGCTTGCTTGGGGTGGAAACTTCCCCTGGGGAAGAGAGAGGAAGAACGGTCAAGGGGAAGAAGAGTGAGATTCCGTCTTGGAGAGAGCGGTGGGTAAAATAATGGCCCGCATGGGTGTCCAAGTCCGAATCCCCCAAACCTGTGAATGTTACTTGAGATGGGGAGATTAACCTGGATTATCCAGATGGACCCTAAATAAGACCACAAGAATCTTTATAAGGGGAGGCAGGAATGTCATGATAGAGGAGCTATCATGATGGAAGTTGAGGTCAGAGAAAGAGATTTCAAGATGCTGTGCATGAGGCTATGCCTTGAAGACAGAGGAGGGGCACTAGCCAAGGAATGCAGGTGGCCCATGGAACCGGGAGAGGCCAAGAAGCAGTCTCCACTAGAGACTCCAGTGGGAGTGCAGCCCTGCTGACACGTGGACAGTAGGACTTCCGACCTCCAGAACCATAAGAGAATAAGACTGTGTTATTTTCAGCCACTAAGTTTGTGGTCATTTGTCAGCGCAGCCACAGGACACTAATATAGAGGACTTCAGATTGGAGGTGAGACTGTCACCTAGCAGGGGTGGGGAACCTCTTTTCTGGCGAGGGCCATTTGGATATTTATAACATCATTCCCGGCCATACATAATTACCAACTTAAACACCAGCCTGCTATATTTGGTCAGGCTCCTTTGGTGAGGCTGTGATGTGAGCTGGCGTTGATTTCGAGGGACTTACACAGCCCGAGGGCTGGACGTTCCTCACCCCTCAGTCCTAAAACAGTCCGAGTCTTGGACTCAAAAGGCCTTTGAGCAGAGGCATGAAGTCACTCAGCCTACATGTGTGCATTGTGTGAGCATTAGGTGAGCGTCGCACAAACAGGTCCTGGCCTGCACTGGTCCCCAAGTGCCCCAGCGTGGAGCACAGTGCCTGCCACTCAGATGGAAGCCGGTGGAGTGTTTCTGGGTGAATGAACACATGGGGAGTAAATGCTACAGTCTCTCCAGTCACGGTCCTCATTCCCGCTCGGCTGAGCTATTTCAACATCCACCTCCTGGGCCTCTAGGTCTTCGGTCTGCTGCCACGTTCACGCTCCCATATGGGCTCCGCTGGATCCTTTCTGTCCAAATAAAGTCTAAATCCCTGCAAATATTACTTAAATCCTCTATGGCATGGCCTCGGATTACCTTCAGGAACAGAAACCGTCTACACCCACCGTTTCCGGTCTATGTTGAGATGACTTCATTCTCCAGCTGCCTTCCCTCCGGTGGCCGGGCCGTCACCTCAGGGATGGCTTCACTGTTCTAAGAAGACCCTTGTCTGGGAACATGGAAATTACTGACTTTGTTGCTAATTACAGGATCTTCTCAGAAAACACCATTTAAACAAACATCGAATGATGCCACTATTCAATAGATAGGATCAAGGAGCGTTTCTTCTCCAAGACTCTTCTGAGAATCTCCTTGAAACCCTCACCTCACGGCCTGCACTTGCCCAAAACTGTTACAGCACGGCCCCCCCATCCTACCTGAGCTTCCTTCCACACCGCCAGGCCGGCCCCACCCTCAGAACCGTGCTGACAACTCCACGTGGCCTTGCACATCAAGCGCACTGCTTGGACTCTGTCTTCTGTCGAGATTATTTGCAAATAGCAGAACAGAAACCCAAAGGGCAGTCGCTATGGGGCTGATTCATCCATGAGACACCAGGGGCTGCTGCTTTCGGCGTGTGATGTTTTGAGGGCGGATGCAAATGCTTGAAAGCTTAGGCGAGGAAGGAAAGTGATGACATCCAAAGTGTTTAATGATATATGTCCAAACGAGAGCACTGTCTCCATTCACCAGTTGTCGGATTCTGATCTGTGCAAATTCCAGTACATTTGAAAACAAACTGTGGGTTTGATTTTCCCAATTCTCCAGAATCCAGAATTCTCGAATATGCACAGTAGATTAAATTAGCTCCTGGTAGCCACCTCATTTGGAAAGCAATGTTATTTTTTTTTAAATCTTCTCAAGTTATTCTGTGTTCACAAACTACTTAAGGTGTAACGTGGGTGCATTTTAACATGTGATACACTGCACTGTGGTGAGGGCCTTAAAAGGCCGGCTGGCCACGGCGCAGGAGAGAGCCCCAGTACGGCTGGCAGAGTAATGCAGTGGTTGCTGATGACCACACACTTACCATGGTCTGATTCCTGCATTGTTTTTGCAATTGCGGTGAAATTCACATAACACAATGAGCTCTTTTAAAGGATACGACTCAGTGGCACTTAGCACATTCCCAGTGTGGTGCAGTCACACCTGTCTGGTCTCACCCCTGAAGAATACCTTGCACCCTTCGAACAATAACTCCCCATTCTCCCCGCCCCCGCCCCCTAGTAACAACTCATCTGTTTCTGTCTCTGCTGATTTGCGTCTTGTAGCATTTTCTACGAGTGGAATCGTACGTGTGACCTTCTGTGTCTGGCTTCTTTTTCAGAATATTTTCATCACCTCAAAAGAAAGCCTGTCCCCATCGGCTATCACCCCATCGTCCCCCCAGTTCCTCCAGCCCTAAGCACCCACTAATCTCCTTTCTGAATCGAGAGACTTGACTAGTCTGGATGTTTCCTAGAAATGGAATCACACAGTATGTGGTCTGGCTTCTTCCATCTGGCATCGTGTTTCCAAGGTTCCTCCAGGTTGTAGGGCTTCCTTCCTTCGACGGCCGAATGCTGGTCCATCGTGTGTGTGCATCTCAGCGTGTTCATCCATCTTCTGTTGACGGCACCGGGTTGCTCCCACCCTCTGACTATGACGAACGCAGCTGCTGTGAGCAGCTGTAGCCGGGTCCCTGCGGCCAGACATCTCCATTTCTCGGGTGTATGCCTAGGGGTGGAATTGCCGGTTAACACGGTAACTCCAGGTGTGATTTGGGGGGAACAATCCCCTTCATCTTCCCAACAGTAAAACGAGGAACTGGAAATGGCGATGATCATGTGCCCAAGGTGCCCCCAGGACGCGGTCGAGCCTCTCCATTTATTTCCACACGTCTGGCGGTTTGGGTTCTTCAACCTCCATTTGCAGTTGTTTCTTCACCTGCAGTGGGGTCTGATACTCCTCAGCTCGTGGTGTGTGCACAGTAACAACTTGTTCTAGACACGGACGCAGCGATCCTCCGGCCTGTCTCCACTGCCTCCCTCGCCGCCTCCCGACTGGACTTCATGCCATCCGCCTTCCCGGCTTCCTCCATTCTTTTCCTTTTTCCTTTATTGATTTTTTTAGAGAGAGAGGAAGGGAGAGGGAGAGAGTTAGAAACATGAGTGAGAGAGAACATCGGTGGGCCGCCTCCTGCACGCCCCCTACTGGGGATTGGCCCACAACCTGGGCACGTGCCCTGACCGGGAATCGAACCGGCGACCTCTTGACCACTGAGCCACACCGGCCGGTCTGGTTAACGCTTCTATAATCCCATCGCCCCTGGCTTTCTCCGACCTTTGTGTCATCTTCCTTATGTTTCCTCCTTAACCCCAAATGCATAAAAGGAGCTGCAGGCCGCCCTTCTGGGAAGCGTTGTTCCCGGCCTGGGGAGAGCTTGCCTCCAGGAGGACCTTCTGTTTGGCTCAAATACATTTTTATGAAATTCTCTACCGGTTTGGATGTTCTGATGGTAACTAGAAGAAAGACGCTTCAGCACAGCTGACGCTAGACCTCTGTGGGAAGGTGGTCTGTCGAGGGGCATCACTCACCCCCCTGGGGGGACAAAGGCTGCAGGAGCTGCCTGTAGCAGACATCACCAGGTGTATGAAAGCCTCTGGGGCACTTGCATTTGAGGGGTGGGAGGGGCCTGTGGGGCTGACCTTGAACTTTGCAAGGGTCCTCTCTGCTGCTGTAGCGTGCCCCGAGCACCTGTCCCAGCACGCCCCCGCCCCAAGCCTGGGTCGCTTTGCTCAGAACTGAACCTGGCCTGGGGTCAGGAAAGGCTTCCTTGTAAGAGCACACTTAGATGGAGCCCTGTGAAAAAATCCCAGGTGTCAAGAGAAAAACTCTGGCCAAGAATCTCAGTTTTACTGACTCCGAATGGCTGCAGGAATCTGGTAGATCATTTTATGTCTTTGAAATCGTAAATAAAATCCTTTTGAATGCGAGGCACTGATTTGGCATTCCAGAGGTATGGGCATTAGTCACGTACGGTTCTGTGCAGGGCCAAGAGAGAACCCTCTCAGGAGGGTGTCGTGTGGATCGTCCTGATCAAAGGGGCTGGCTTTCGGGACTGTCATTTATTTTCACCCAGTGGTTCACTTTGGGCTTGCCAGAAGAATCGGTCGCTGTTAACCAAGCATCAGATTCGACTTGAATCCAAGCCGTGTCCACAGGCGTACCGCTGAGATATTGCGGTTGGCTCCAGACCACCACAACAAAGCGAATACTGCAGTAAAGCGAGTATCACATGAATATTGGGGTTTTCCGGTGCACATAAGTGCTATGTTTACACTACTATAGTTGATTAAGTGTGCAATACCCTTATGTCTAAAAACACAATGCACATACCTTAGTTAAAAAATAATGTATTCCTAAAACACGCTCACCATCATCTGAACCTTCAGCAAGCCGTAACCTTCTTTGCTCGTGGAGGGTCTTACCTTTAATTTGTAAAAAATGTAGTATCTGTGAACACAATAAAACAAAGCACAATAAAAGGAGGTCTGCCTGGCCCTGGCCAGTTTTGCTCAGTGGTTAGAGCATCAGCCAGCGGACCAACGGGTTTCAGGTTCAATTCCTGGTCAAGAGCATATACTTGGGCTGCAGGTTTGACCCCCGGCCCTGGTGGTGGTCATGCGGGAGGCAGCCAATTGGTGTGTCTCTCTCTCACCCTCCTCCCATCCACTCTATCTAAAAATCAATGGAAAAATATCTTCGGGTGAGGATTCACCAAAAAGGAAAAAAACCAAAAAGGAGGTCTGCCTGCGTAAGTAACATGAGGAAGGTCCCCGGAGAAGGAAGACTTTGCTGAACGTGCTCCCGCCAGGCCGAGCAAACATCACCTCTAATCCCCCCACAGCCCAGCGGGAGGTTCGGAGCCTGAGCTCCACTGACAGGGGAACAGCCCGCGTGCCTCGCTGCCGCTCACAGGCGGGGCCGTGACTCTTCCCAGGTGGGTTCAGTCCATCAGCCCACGTGGTTAAACTGAACTGCGAGAAGTCATACATACTGGATTACAAAGCAGAGGGGCAGACCAAAGTCAAGGAGATAACACCTTCCGTTTCTTCTCGGTTTTCTATGTTTACTACATGGTACTAGATTTTCTTTTTTTAATTTTTTTTTCTTTATTGATTTTAGAGAGACAGAGGAAGGGAGAGGGAGAGAGAGAGACAGAAACATTGATGAGAGAGAACATTGATTGGCCGCCTCCCGCATGCCTCGCACTGGGGATTTGGCCCACAACCTGGGCATGTGCCCTGACCGGGAATGGAACTGGCGACCTCTTGGTTGATGCTCAACCACGGAGCCACACCGGCCAATATGTACTAGATTTTCAAACGTTCACATTCTACCAGGTTCTATTTCATACAAAAGCATCAAATTCAGGCATTTTCCGCGGTGGAGTAGCCAATGACAGTGCTCATGGTTCCAGCCCAGATTGTGCCAACACATTGTGTATGTGGCCTGGTCTACAGACAAAGAGATGACAATAGATGATAGATAGATAGATAGATAGATAGATAGACCATCTATCATCGGGGTGGCTACTGACCCTCACAACATCATTATGGCTTATGCTGTGATCCCCATGTTACAGCTGAGGACAGAGAGGGTCAGCCCCTAGCCCAAGGTCACACAGCAGAGCCGAGACCTGCCCCATGCCAGGACCAAACCCACACTGTCTGGCTCCTTCAAATACATCCAGAACTCACACTTGGTATAGTGTGAGCATTTCATTCTACTGAATGGACATGACTCTGAATGGACTTACACACTTGTCTAACACCTATGAAAATACCTAGTTGTCAAAAAGTAAAAATAAAAAGTCCTGCACACTGCATATTCGTTCAAATGTGGCTGCTACTGAGCCACTATTTCTTTCAAGGCTGGGTCCTACAATTACGTTTCTGTCGGTTTCTCATCTCAGACTTGGCAACTTAGACCTGTTACATTCATTACACCAGGAGACCACTAGACTGAGGGGACCCTCCTGCCTTAGTGGCCTACAGCAGCACACCAAAACCTAAGCCTACGGATACCTCAGAGCTAGGAAGTCAAAATGCTTAGGACAGCCGGTGACAAGCAGCCAGTTAGGCCTTAGGTCCTAGCCACTCAAGAACCTCCTTTCTTTGCACATTTTCTCTGCAATAGTGTCTCCCCTGCCAGCCAGGGAGAGTTCTAGCCACTTCTCGTCCAGCGCTGCCAAATGAAGATGATTTTTGCTCATATCAACTCAAAATTTGTATATACCTCAATTTATCTTTTTAAAAAATTGTTTTCTTTATTGATTTTAGAGAGAGCGGAAGGGAGAGGGAGAGAGAGCGAGAAACATGGATGAGAGAGAACATTGATTGGCCGCCTCCTGCATGCCCCCCACTGGGGATCAGGCCCACAACCTGGGCATGTGCCCTGACCGGGAATCAACTGGCAACCTCTTGGTGCCTGGGTCAACACTCAACCACTGAGCCACACCAGCCGGACCTCAGTTTATCTTTTAACAGGCCCCAAAGATACCGTTAAAAATTATTAAGGAAGACAATTTAGATGGTGCAAACCAACTTTGACACCTCACGAAGCAGACGACCATTCAGAGATCTGCAAATGGGGCGGAAGGCAGGAAGCCCCGATGGGGCGGAGAAGGAAACACAGGAAGCATGTACGAGCTGTCACATGGCTGGCTTCGGGGACTGGCTGCCTGGAGAGACTGTTCCGGTCAAGCCCTGCATTTCCAAGGGCATGAACTTCATCTGTTCCGATTTGCTGACATGGCACCCGGGCAGGCGCAGCTCCGTCTTGGGCCTAGTAGTTTATTTGGACAATTTCAAGAGCTTTGGAGTTTAGTGCTCCTTGGGGGCTGGGCGGCGGAGCTCCTGGGCCCGTGGATGATCTTCTCCTGAGCGGGCCAAGCTGCAGGCCTGTGAGCGCAGCTGGGTCTCAGCCTGTGTCTGCATCTCGACTGCCTAACTTTTCTTGAGTTTCTCCTGAAATTCCTGTGTCCCCTGATAGGTCAGAGACCACTGCAAAACAACCATGGGAAAAAAATAAAAAGGTGTTCTCTATCAAGATGGGGATTTTCTTACAAAATGTATGGTCTAATGACATTGTAATAACTTGTACTTGTCCTTCTGCAATCTGTTTCTGTTTAATGAGTACCTACTACCTGCTGAGTGAATTGATGCAAAGGAGAACTAGAATACGCATCACCGGGAAGCCTGTATTTCCTCACGCGCTGTGTCACACCCGGGGAAGACACAGTGCCCCTGACTCGGGTAGAGCTAGACGGTCCAAGAATAAGGCAAACTGAGTAGAGGTCCAAGTCCTTCTGGTACATGGGAAGATGGACAATGTATCCACAATGCTGAGCCAATGCAGAGGGCCTCAAGTCGGAGTATTAGAGCTGTGACTGTCACTAATCCTCAGCAATGCTAGACGAGTGAGTGTCACTGACACTGACAGGGTCAGATTCTTCCCGTTGTGGGACAGAGAAGGGTAGTCAAATGTCATTCTGATAGAAATAAGTCTGTGGTTCTTCAAACTATTTAATGTTAGTAGTAACTATGGTGCAAAATTGTTTACCTATTCTAACTTTGGTCTATAAAATTTCTCTAGATTTTAAAGTGGCGACTTTTGATTCCAAAACGGTGGCGGAGTGAATGGAAGCTACACAGACCGTCTCCCAGGACCAAATTGGAATTACAACTATAATACAGACAAATTGTCGGTAAAAAGCAACAGAAAAGCAGCTTGCGAGGACCATATAACCAGGGACACCAATCGATCCTGGTAGGATTGTGGAGGCATTAGAGGGGGGCTGGGAGCCCACGGTCGGCAGC
The DNA here is from genome assembly GCF_014108415.1 of Molossus molossus. NCBI lineage: Eukaryota > Metazoa > Chordata > Mammalia > Chiroptera > Molossidae > Molossus > Molossus molossus. The sequence continues at coordinate 9,418,889 of NW_023425388.1, read as the reverse complement.
AGTCTTAGCTGTGAGCAGCGCCCTCGGGTTACACTCCCAAGCTGCTCCACAGCGCAGAGCCGGGATAGAGGCTAAAATAGCCACAGCCACTCACCTTGGGTTCCGGCAGAGGGAGAGCAGACTGGACTGGAACTGTGTGGGGACACTGAAAATTTGGAGGGCGCTCAGAGCTTTGGCTGAGTGCAGCCACGCAGGACGGTGGCCATGTTGCTCCTTCCCAGAGCTCTGGGGAGAGGGGGCAGCCCCTCCCTGGGAGATTCAACCCCACCCGGTGGGCCATTGAAATGCAAATTGAGGCCCATTAACAACCAGCATCTGCCCTACCCTCCAGAAATCCCCTTACATGGAGCACCTGAGGGAGTTTTTCACTCAACTGAGAACCCAAGGCTCTTCAAGTAACCACTACTGAGAGCCTCCAGGCAAAAAGTTAGAGGATAACTATACCATTCCTGGGCTAGCAACTCTAACCAGGAAAGTAAGACTTGACAGTGGTGTTTAACATGGGTCCTCCCTCGCTCATCCAAACCCAGGAGAGGAAGCCACAAACAACAGAACACCAACATCCACAGGGAAAATTGGGCAGGCTCCAAAGCCCCCTGTGATAGCCAAAATGGTAAAACACAGAAACAAAAGCCAAATGAAAGAACAAGAGACCTCTATTGAAGATGAGATAGATGTGGAGCAGTTAAGCAAGTTAACAGAGCTAGAATTCAGAGCCATGATCTTGAGGAAGCTCAACAGTATGAGTAAAGACATAGAAATGTTGAAAATCAGCCCTGGCCAGTTTGGCTCAGCGGTTAGAGCGTCGGCCTGCGGTCCTGAGAGACCCAGGTTTGGTTCCCGCTAAGGGCGCATACCTCGGTTGCAGTTTGTCCCCGGCCCTGGTCGATTGTGCGGGTGGCAGCCACTCGATGTGTCCCTTTCACATTGATGTTTCTCTCTCTCTCTCTGTTCCTCTCTCTCCCTCCCACTCTACCTGAACAAAAAATGGAAAAGTGTCCTCCGGTGAGGACATTAAAAAAAAAAGAAATGTTGAAAATCAACAAATGGTAAATTTAAAATGACCAAGAAGAAATCAAGAATTACATATCAGAAAAAAAGAACATATTGGAAGGTCTAAACAGCAAAGTAGTGAAAGCTGAGGAACGGATCAGTGAATTAGAAGACAGGGTAGAAAAAAATCAACCAATCAGAAAACCAAAAGGAAAAAAACCATTAAAAAACAGGAAGACAGCTTAAGAGAACTGTGGGACAACTGGAAATGTATAATATTCACATCATAGGAGTCCCGGAAGAAGAAGAAAATGAGCAAGGGTTAGAGAATATATTTGAAGAAATAGTGACAGAAAACTTCCCTAATTTGGTGAAGGAAGAAGGCATTCAAGTTCAAGAAGCACAGAGAGTTCCAAGTAAGAAGAACCCAAATAGGCCCACAACAAGACACAACAAAAGACTCACATAGGTTGAAAGTGAAGGGATGGAAAATAATCTTCCAGGCAAATAGAAAGGAAAAAAAAAGCTGGGGTAGCATATTTGATAAAATAGATTTCAAAATGAAGGCCATAACTAGAGACAAAGAAGGCCACTACATAATATTGAAAGGATCTATCCAACAGGAAGATATAACCTTGATAAACATATATGCACCCAATATAGGAGCACCAAAATATATTAAAAATCGTCTGGAGGACTTCCAAGGAGAAATCGATAGCAATACAATCATAGCAGGGGACTTCAACACCCCACTGACATCACTGGATAGATCATCTAGACAAAAAAATAGCAAGGAAACAAAGACTCTAAATGAAGCACTAGACCAAATGGATTTAATAGATATCTACAGAGAATTACACCCCAAAACTACAGAATTAACATTCTTCTCAAGTGCACATGGGACATTCTCAAAGATAGACCACATGATAGGACACAAACTAAATCTCTCCAAATTCAAGAAGATTAAAATCATATCAAGCATCTTCTCAGATCACAATGGCATGAAACTAGAAATCAATTGCAACAAGAACATGCAAAGACATTTGAACACATGGAGGCTAAATAGCATGTTATTAAACAATGAATGGGTTACTGAGGTGATCAAGGAAGAAATTAAAAACTTCCTGGAAACCAATGCAAATGAACACACAACAACACAAAATCTATGGGATGCAGCGAAAGCAGTTCTGAGAGGGAAGTTCATAGCACTACAGGCCTACCTCAAGAAACAAGAAAAATTTCTAATAGACTGTCTAACCTCACAACTTAAAGAATTAGAAAGCAAACAAAAAGAAAACCCCAGAGCAAGTAGAAGGAAGGAAATAATAAAGATGAGCGCAGAAATAAATGACAGAGACCAAAAAAACAATTCAAAGAATCAACAAAACAAAGAGCTGGTTCTTCGAAAAGAAAAACAAGATGGATGGACCCTTAGCTAGACTCACCAAGAAACAAAGAGAACCCAAATACACAAAATCAGAAATGAAAGAGAAGTAACAACTGATACCACAGAAATACAAAAGATCATTAACAACTACTATGAACAATTATATGGCAACAAATTTGACAATCTAAGCAAAATGATCAAATTTCTAGAAACACACAGTCTCCCAAAACTGGACCAGGAAGAGATAGAAAACTTGAACAGACCAATAACAACTAAGGAAATTGAAGGGGTAATCAAGTCTCTCTCAGCAAACAAAAGCCCAGGCCCAGATGGCTTCACGGGGGAGTTTTACCAAACATTCAAAAAAGAACTAACACCCATTCTCCTCAAACTATTTCAAAAAATTCAAGAATAAGGAAGACTTCCAAACTTGTTTTATGTGGCCAGCATAATTCTAATTCCAAAACCAGAAAAAGACATTACAAAGAACGAAAACTACAGGCCAATATCCCTGATGAACATAGATGCCAAAATCCTGAACAAAATACTAACAAATCGAATCCAGCAATACATCAAAAAAATATATATATTCATCATGACCAAGTGGGATTCATCCCAGGGATGCAAGGCTGGTACAATATTCACAAATCACTAAATGTGATACACCGCATAAACAAAAGGAAGAATAAAAACCTCATGACCATATCAATAGATGCTGAAAAAACATGCGACAAAATCCAGCATCCATTTCTGATAAAAACGCTCAGCAACCTGGGAATAGAGGGATCATATCTCGACATAATAGAGGCCATAAATGAAAGACCTACAGCCAACATCATTTTCAATGGGCAGAAACTAAAAGCATTTCCCTTAAGAACAGCAACAAGACAGGGATGCCCACTTTCACCACTTTTATTCAACATAATACTGGAAGTCTTAGCTACAGCAATCAGACAGGAAGAAAAAATAAAAGGGATCCAAATTGGAAAGGAGGGAGTAAAACTGTCATTATTTGCAGATGACATGATATTATACATGGAAAACCCTAAAGACTCCATCAAAAATCTACTAGACTTAAGAAATGAATTTGGGCCCTGGCCGGTTTGGCTCAGCGGTTAGAGCGTCGGCCGGAGAGACCTGGGTTCGGTTCCCGCTAAGAGCACGTACTTCGGTTGCAGTTTGTCCCCGGCCCTGGTTGGTCATGCGGGTGGCAGCCACTCGATGTGTCCCTTCACGTCGATGTTTCTTTCTCTCTCTCCCTTTCTCTCTCTCCCTCCCACTCTATCTGTACAAAAAATGGAAAAATATCCTCGGGTGAGGATAAAAAAAAAAAAAGAAATGAATTTGGCAAGGTAGCAGGATACAAAATTAATGTCAAGAAATTGACCACATTCTTATACACCAATGATGAATTCACAGAAAGAGAAACTGAAAAAACAATCCCATTTAACATTGTGGCAAAAAAATTAAGATACCTAAGAATAAACTTAACCAAAGAAGTAAAGGACCTATTTGCAGAAAACTACAGGACATTGAAAAAAGAAATAGAGGAAGATATAAAAAAGTGCAAGCACATACCTTTTTAATGGATTGGGAGAATTAACATCATTAAAATGTCCATATTACCCAAAGCAATCTATAGATTCAATGCAATCCCCATCAAAATACCAATGACATATTTCACAGAACTAGAACAAATACTTCAAAAGTTCATATGGAACCAAAAAAGACCCCGAATAGCCACAGCAATCTTGAAAAAGAAGGACAAAGTAGTTGGGATCACAATACCAGATATCAGGTTATACTACAAAGCGACTGTAATCACAACAGCCTGGTACTGGCACAGTAACAGGCGTATAAACCAGTGGAACAGAATAGAGAACCCAGAAATGGACCCAAGACACCATGTTCAATTAATATTTGACAAAGGAGGCAAGAGCATACAATGGAGTAAAGACAGCCTCTTTAATAAATGGTGTTGGGAAAATTGGACAGCTATATGCAAAAAAAAAAAAAAAATGAAACTAGACCATCAACTTACACCATACACAAGAATAAACTCAAAATGGATAAAAGACTTAAAGGTGACCCATGAACCCATAAAAATTCTAGAAGAAAATGTAGGCAACAAAATTTCGGACATCATACGCAGCAGAATTTTCACTGATACATCACCTAAGGCAACAGAAACAAAAGGAAAAAATGAACACATGGGACTACATCAAACTAAAAAGCTTCTGCACAGCAAAAGAAACAACCATCAAAATGGAAAGGCCACCCACTGTATGGGAGAACATCATTGCCAATGATATATCAGATAAGGGGTTAATTACCAAAATATATAGAGTACTCATACAACTAAACAAAAGGAAGACAAAGAACCCAATTAAAAAATGGGCAGAGGAGCTGAATAGACACCTCTCCAAACAGGACATACAAATGGCCAAGAGACATATGAAGAAATGCTCAACATCACTAATCATCAGAGAGATGCAAATTAAAACAACAATGAGGTATCACCTCACACCTGTCAGAATGGCTGCCATCAACAAATCATCAAACAACAAGTGTTGGCCAGGGTGTGGAGAAAAGGGGACTCTAGTGCACTGCTGGTGGGAATGCAGACTGGTGCAGCCGCTATGGAAAACAATATGGTGTTACCTCAAAAAATTAAAAATCAAACTGCCATTTGACACAGTGATCCCACTTCTAGGAATATACCCTAAGAAGCCTGAAACACCAATCAGAAAGAATATATGTACCCCCATGTTCATAGCAGCACTATTTACAATAGCTAAGATCTGGAAACAGCCCAAGTGTCCATTAGTAGACCAGTGGATAAAAAGCTGTGGTACATTTACACAGTGGAGTACTATGCAGCTGTAAGAAAGAAAGATCTCTTACCCTTTGGACGACATGGAGGGACCTGGAGAGTATTATGCTCAATGAAATAAGCCAGTCAGAGTAAGACAAGTACCACATGATCTCACTTATTTTGTGGAATATGATGAACATAACAGTCTGAGGAATGGGGTAGTCCCAGAGATGTGGAAGTGGGGTACAGACAGACAATCCCCAGAGCAGGGGGTGGTGGGGGAGAGATAAACCACAGAACTTATATGCATGTGTGCATGAACAATGGACATGGACAACAAAGCTGGGGACAGGGTGGGGAGGAAGGAGGAGAGAGGAATCAGAGAGGGAAAAAGGAGAAACATCTGTAACAAAAATAAATTAATTAATTAAAAAATAAATAAATAAAATAAAATGAAAAAAAAAACAAAAAAACTAAGCAGCGACTTTTAAGTTGACGTTAGCATCGAGCCTTGTCATGAGACAGTATTTATAGGCCCGGATTTTTCCTTCTATGCTTAATTATTGTGTTGCTTTCTGACCAAAATCAATTAAAGAGTTGAACCTTTGAAAAAGAAAACATGAAAATAAATTTTCTGTTTTATAGAATACAGCACATTAATCACTTCCTTAAACTTACTCCAGAGTTTCAAGAAACATGGTAACTATTTAGCAATTCAAATCTGCAATGGCCACAAATGCCTTGTCAACCCAATTATTTCATAATATCAAAAAGGTCTAAAAATGAGAACAAAAATCTTAAAATACAGGTTCTCAGTTAAAGCTGTTCGTTCAAAGAATAAACGTTCGCCTCTCTAGAGTTGGCCTTCCTGTTTTCTCATTTCCTGTTCCCAAAAAGTCTCCTTCCCTTTCCTCCTCTCCAGAAGCCCCTCAGCCTGCCCCCCACGTGACTGGCTTCCCATGTTTCCCTTCTCCAAGGAGGCCCACCCTGAGAGATGGGCACAGGAACAGCGGACTAACATAGCAGGTCCCAGGCAGGGCTCGGAGAATCCCACCAGTCATGGGCCCCCGCCGCTGGCTGAGGGGTCTGGGCCGCCCAGTCACCGCCTTCCCTGTCCTGACGCCTAGCAGGTCCCAGGCAGGGCTCGGAGAATCCCACAGTGCATGGGCCCCCGCCGCTGGCTGAGGGGTCTGGGCCGCCCAGACACCGCCTTCCCGGTCCTGACGCCTTTGCTGGCTCAGTCCCAGCCAGACCCAGTGAGTGAAGAGAACCGAACTGCTTTTTTTTTTTCTTCCCTTCTGTGTGTCTCATTGGCCTTTGATGAGGACAAGTGACTCACTCCCGACCCGGTCAGGACTTTCTACATCTAGATACCACGGCGATGACTAATGCCTATGACACCTGGGGAGGCGGGTGAAGGCCACACGCACTCCAGGAAGGCACAGAAACCGAACGCTGTGGACGGTCTGGTCCCTGAGCCGGAGGATTGACCTCTCACACTAGTTGACTGTGATGAAGCCGGCTTGGAGGTCAAGGTGTGTCAAATTACCTGTGGAGAAGATGGGGTGTTTTTCCAAGTGTGGCCTCTGGCCCAGGGCAGTTCATTACCTGTCCTCCACCGGCCACGATTCGGCTTCAGTCACCTTCGTTCCATTCATCGGAGGGAATGTTGGCTGTGTTGTAATGAGTCTTGTCACCATACAGAGGCTACACCTAAAACACACAGGCCTTTCAGGAAGCACAAAGGGGCGTTGTGCAAACCGAGAGGCAGACGGCTGACAGACAGACAGCATTTACAGCGGTGCTCCGCGGGCCCGCGCCGCCTACCTTTGTGCATGGCTAGCGAGCTTGTACCATATTTACTTCAAAAACAGAGACTTCAGCCCAGCCTGTGCGGCCCAGTGGTGAGCGACGACCACGCCCCAAGAGGTCGCTGGTTTGATTCCGGCTCAGGACACATGCCCAGGTGATGGGCCCGATCCCCAGGAGGCAGCGTGCAGGAGGCGGCCAATCGATGTTCTCTCTCATCGATGTTTCTCTCTCTCTCCCTCTCCCTTCCTCTCTCTCTGTAACATCAATAAAGAAAAAAACATTGAGGCTTCATTATGAGCATAATTAAATGCCTGGGCATTTGCTTTGTGTTTAAAAATCAAGCAACAAATAAACATTATTCTGGGCAGAGAACTTTGGACTAAGGTAAGAACTTGGGGGTCTGGTCCTCAGTCCGTGCTACCGACCAGCTGAGACGCCCTAGAAACTCACACTGTTCCACGGGCACGTTTTCCCTTCTGAAAAGCGAGGAGATCGGAGACATCAGGGCAGCCGCTCTCAAAGTATGGGCCGGGGTGAGGGTCCCCGAGCCTCTCGTGGGGAGCTGTGAGGTCAGAATGACTCGTTCGGGTGGTATTTACCTCTTTCATGCTTGCTCTCTCACGGGGCACAATGGAACTTTCCAGAGCCTCCGTGACACGTGAGACGGCAGATGTGCGAATCTACTGCTTTCTGTCCAGCCAGACACTGAGAAGATCTACAAAAATGGGGACCAGTGCCATGCTTTACACTGATATTTTGTTGTTTTAGAATACATAGTTACTTTGCATTTCAAGATGTTATTCATGGGAACATGTGATAGGTTTATCATCATTATTTTTCAATAAATAAATATTTTTAATCCTTTGCAGTTGCGATTTCTAATATGGTAAAAACTGGTAGATCCCACATAAGTGAGGAATTTTAAGAATGTGAGGGACTCCTGAGACCAAAGTGATTGACACCCACGCATTAGATCATCTGGAGAGTCCTTGGTCACTCTGTAATTTGGACCTCCCTTGCCTGGTTCTCGTTTCTTCTCTTTTTCTCCATTGCACACTTACTGCCATTTCAATGACTAAGACTTTGCGTATCTGTCTTGCTTACTCTTTATTATGTGAACTGCCCACTCTCTATAAAGTCCCGAGGGCTGGGATATTTGTCTGTTTCATCAGTGCATCCCAGGCTGCCCAGAAGTGGGGTGGCACATAGCAGGCCCTTGATGAATATTTGTGCATATATATTTGGGGGGTGGACACAGGCCATCGTTCTCTCAGTAGGTGTGTAATGGGCAGGGCAGGTTGCACCATCTGTTTTACGGGGGAAACCGAGGCACCGGAAGTGAAGGGCCCTGTGTGAGATCACATGGTAGGTGGCAAAGCCAGAAATCGCCTCCTCTGTCACGTGACTCTATTACCTGACCCCCAGAAGGCAGCTCGTTCTCCAGTAGAGCCGGGGTGTATCTGAGTCCCCGGGAATTGGTGTTGGCAGAGAGCCTGTGTCCAGTTGGCCCCGAAAGGTGTGGGGACACCACTCCCCCCATGCACAGGCTGCCAGTGAGTGACCTCAGAGCCTTAGGGGGAGCTGAGCGGGCAGGTGCAGATCCACAGGGTGGGGTGAGAGCTCGGGCCTGTGAACAGACGCAGGCCTTGGGGTCAGCTGACCACACCTGGAGTGTTTCCAGCTGCCGGGTATGCCCTCTGAGGGGCTCCCACTGCTTTGGCTCCGCGGCCGTCCATGCTCAGGCAGCCACAATCACAGACCAGGCCTTGCTGCGTCCTCTGGAAATCGCCAGGAACGAAGAGGTGGTTTTGCGTTCAGGGTCCTGGCAGCCACGGAGCTGTGGCGCGCATCTCCCTCTCAGCCCCTCCGGCCCGAAGTAACTGCCTTCCAGCCCCTCTGAGAGACCCCAGGGCTCCCTTGCCTGGGATGCTCAAGACCTTGGAGGAAGGGAAATCGTCTGGGCCTCGAGGAAGCTCAGCATCTCTACGGAGAAACGATCAGGCGAGACTGATCCTACAGCCCAGGAGCTGAGTTCCAGGAGTTGGACTGGAGAGCCAGCCAGGTTATGGTAAGGATACGGTACAAAACCGGACCTGGCCCCCAGTGGGCGCCCAGTAAATTGCAGCGACGATTGTCTCAGTCTGTTTGGGCTACAAGAACAGAATACCATAGACCGGTGGCTTATAAACAACAGACATTTATTTCTCACAGTTCCAGAGGCTGGGACTCGGAGATCAAGGTGCCAGCGGATTCTGTGTCTGGTGAAGACCCAGTTCCTGGTTCATGCGTGACCGCCTCCTCGCTGTGTCCTCATGGCGGAAGGGGACAAGGGAGCTTTCTGGGGACGCTTTTATAAAGACGAATTCCATTCTCGAGGGCTCTGTCCTCAGGACCCAATCACTTCTTGAAGCCCCACCTCCAAATACCATCACATCAGGGTAAGATTTCAACATAGGAATTTGGGGGCCACACAAACTTTCAGACCACGCGGTACTTATTACAAAAGGCCCGCCGTACGTTTCTGTTCTCTTTCCTCCTCACGCTCTTCCCATCCCTCAGCTGGGTCGTGAAGTTCACGGGTAGATGGTGATGGGGAGCGGGAGATGAGGCCGATGAAAGTCATGCCACACGCAGTCTAGGTTTCATGTTAAGAGCAGCCCAGAGGCACTGGACATTTCTGTCTGGGAAATAACATAATTAGAGCAACGGATCAGGAAGCCTCTCTGGCTGCCTGGGTGGTGCTGACCAAAAGAAAGACATCAGAGGGAAGGCATCTGATTGGGTGCTATTGTGATTGTGAGATCAGTGAGAACAGAAATAAAGACTTGATTGTTAAAGAAATTGAGGAATCCACAGGTCCCACTTCCGGACTGACTTGGAGCGGGCCAGAGATAGAAGAGCCTGAGGATTGCCCCTGGTAGGCTGGGACATAACCCAGAGGAGATGACGCACATTTCAGGGAGAAGTGTGGCTGAGCCTGCTGGTATTCGGTCTTAGCACAGGCTTGTCCAGCTAAAGACTCCATTTCCCAGCCTCCCTTGCAGCTGGATGAAGTCATGTGGCTAAATCCAGCCCAGTGGGAATGAGCAAGACTGCCATGTGCAATTCTGAGCACCCTTATAGGGAAGGGCCTCTGCTTCTCTTCCCTCCTTTCCTAGCGAGGAACATGGACGTAATGAGTCATCTTCAGCCGGGACGATGAAGGCAGAACAAAATGGGAGGAGCCTAGGTCCCAACATCACTAGCCACCAAACCAGCCTCAGACCCCCTTCCTCAAGTGTTATTCTCGGGAAAAATAAACTTCTCTCCTTGAAGCCTCTGGATTTGTGGTGTCTTGTTACTGACCTGTTGTGTCCAACTGCCCTTCTCTGGGAAGGGCAGACCCATTTGCTTCTGTTGTATTTTAAGTGACCGAACCTCTTGGAGCCACCAACCTCTGCCCACAGGCTCCGGGTCCATGTGTGGTGTGAAGAGCACTTGCAAAGCATCTGAGGCTCACTCCAGCGCAGGGACAGAGGCCATCTGGGTCTGCATCACGCATCGGGGCAGTAGTGGACACTTCACATCTGCTGGGCAGGACGGAGTCAGGACACACACCCCACAGTGAAGACCTCTGAATCACTAGGATTCGTGAAAACAAGTGGTGTCAGTGTGACCCACAGGGGACTGGGAGAGCAGATAAGGCGACTGTGACAGATGTCATTATTTGTTCTTCAGCAGGATATTCCCACAATGTCGTATATCTGCAAGGGTAGTTATACAAAAAAAGTTAATCATTCTGGGGTTACTGTCACCGAGAGGGAGAGTCCTAGTGACATACGACGGGCTTTACCTTAGTCACTATTTGTTCAATGACTTGTTTGCCAAGTTTATAGGAGACCAAAGCCGTTGGTAACGGGGTATACTTTGGAAAACAAAGCTCAGGAGTCACAAAGATCCGAGAGACCAGAACGGCACGCTGCATCTAGCAGATTCGTTCATTCATTCGCTCTCACTGAACTTGTGTTTTGGTATACAGAGAACAAGACGGAAAATCAAAGCCGAGATAAATTGACCGAAAAGTTTGTAGTGACAGATGTCAGGGAGAAGTCAGCGCGATGTGACAGTGCTGGGAAGCTGAGCCACCTTCTGAGCGGGGGTCAGAAAGCATGCCCTGAGCCCGTGACATTTGTCCTGGATGGTGGAAGGAGTGGCCTTGCAGAGACGGGGGAGAACAGGCCAGAGAAGAGCACGAACAAAGGCCCTGAGGGAGGAGCGGTTCCGGGTTTGCAGGGACAGAGGCTGGCGCACTGGAAGGGAGGGGCGAGCAGAGGGCGGGAGAGGAGGGAGGCCAGGGGTTCTAGGGCGTTGAAAAGAGCTGGGGTTCTCTCTTCTGAGGGGAGAGGTGGCAACACTCGGTCTGTTCTTTCGAAGGTGACCCTGGCTGCTGCGTGGAGGGGGCGGGAGGAGGGCCGGGCAGAGGGGCTCGGCAGCCAGAGCCTGCTGCGGGGCTGAGGCGGCGGAGCAGGGACAGCACAGGAGCAAAGTGAGAAAGGAGTAAGTCTGAGGTCCGCTGTGGAGCAGTGTCCGCAGGACTTGCCGATGGTTTACGGAGCTGGGGGAAGGGCAATCAAGAGCGACTCCCAAGACCTAAACAATGGCGCTGGCATATGAGATAGGGAGCCCTCTTCATCTCCACCAAAAACTCACTGGTCCAAGCCACCCTCGTCATCTACCTTTACTCCCACCGAGTCACCTGCTGGCCTCCCTGCTGCCGCCCCCATCGGCTACGGTGGAGCATGTTGGGATCAGCACCAAGGGTTCCACATTGACACTCACACACGCGAACAGATGGGTTGGAAGCAAATCTTAGTGTGGTTCATGCACAGAGGACAGGCAGACAGGTGTGGCCACTGTGTGGATTGTCCTTAGGTGGCAGAACCTGAGCACGCGTCTGACCAGGGAGGGGACTGAGGACACCAGGCGGGGAGGAGTCTGGACTGAAGCAATGAGACCAAGGCAGCAGCTCCGTCCAGGAGATCAGAAGTGGCAGAAGGGGGAGGTTCTAGTGCCCAGCAGGGCAGGGACCACGGGGGTTCTCAGGACCCAGCATCGCCCCTGGGCTGGTCCGGAGGCAGTCCAATCCACCATACCGTGGAGCTGGCTGCTGGTGTTCTTTTGGTCCTGTCCAGAAGTCTACAAGGCCAGCCCAGTGTTCTTACCAACTTAGGGATGGAATCAGATCTAAAGTTGAGGGGCCCCAGAGAAACCACCTGGGAAAAACTAGAAATGAACAGAAACAGGGGAGCCAAAGATGACCTTCCGGTTCCTTTTCATCTCTGGTCACTGGCCACTTCACACCATTACTAACATGTACTCGATAATTCACTTGTAATTGATAGTTCTTATTTATTTATTTATTTTTTATGATATCTTTCACAGGAATTGTAGATGGTGACTCACCCCCAAGACAGCACTTAACATTCCCACATGTAATTGCCACCATACATGCACACTGCCCCCGCTGGCTGGAGACACCAGGAAAGCGATTCACAAATCCCTTTTCCTTTTTCTTGTAGGGAATGTCAAAGATCAAAGTCACTGCATAATTTAACTCTTTATTCTTTACCCGATTTAAAAAACGTGCTCAAAATGTTCTCACTCACGCTAAGATCCCTCACCTTCTGAGAAAGCTCCGCATTTCTTGACTTCCATCCCTGGCGCCCGTACCAACATTTGACTTGTCTGTCGTTTGCTCGACAAACACGGAGAGCTAGCTGTGTGCCGGGACTGTTCTGAGCTTTGCAGAATAGCAGACGCAGTCCCTCCCCCAGGAGCAGAAGTTGTGCTGGGGAGACAGAGAAGGAACAGGTAAAGAAGTCAAACATAGAAGATGTTCAATAATGATACGGCTGAAGGGAAAAAATCATGCTGGGCCAGAGGAGGAGTGGTTGACATTTTGGAGGGGTTGGCCAGGGAGGGTCTCAGCAAAGGTGACTATTTCCTAAAGGTCTGAAGGAAGTGAGGGGCACAACCATGTGGCATCCGGGACGAGCTTTCCCGGGAGAGCGAACAGCATGAGGAAGGACCTGCCTGGCGTTTGGGGACCCAGTGGCTGGTAGGCGGAAGGGGTCCAGGGTCCAGGAGAGGGGACAAGCAGAGAGATGGAGGGAAGCCAGGTCACTGGGCCTGATGGGGACTTGGGCTTTTCCTCTGAGTCACACGGGGGCCATCATGGGTTTTTAGCTGAGAACGGACAGATCTAACTGATATTTTAACAGGAACCCTCTGGCTGCTCTCCTGAGAACAGACAGAATGTTTAGAAGTCTTTAGAAATAAGTGTAAGTATTCTAATTCACAAGTCACACTGAAAATTTATTTTTAAATGTTTTTGTTTTTGTTTTTATCCTCAACCGAGGACATTTTTGCATTTATCTTCAGACAGGGTGGGAGGGAGAGACGGAGGAAGAGAGAGAGAGAAACATCGATGTGAAGGGGACACATCAAGTGGCTGCCACCCACACGACCCAACCAGGGCCGGGGACGAACTGCAACCGAGATACGTGCCCTTAGCGGGAACCGAACCCGGGTCTCTCTGGTCCGTGGGCCGACGCTCTAACCGCTGAGCCAAACCGGCCAGGGCGAAAATTCATTTTTAAGATGTCAAATAACGTCAATTATATCTCAGGAAAACTGGAATGAATGAGTGAAGGATGAATGAGTACAATGTCCGATCGTTGCTTTTCTTTCCGAAGTAGAGCAGGTGGTTCTTGCAGAGAAACACTCTACTCATTTTCTCCACGAACACTAACAGGAAGGTGAACTGAAGAGACAAGGAGGCACAACTCACAAAGCAGCCAAGCATCCTCTTTGCTCCCAAGGAAGCCAGGCCCGCGGGCTCAGAGGGGCCCCCCGTCTTCCTTCCACGAGGAGAGCGCAGTGACCCAGAGGCGTGGTCAGGTGCCATGTTGGGCGTTTAGAGGTGAAGAAAGCAGGAGCTTGGAGCATAGTACATAAGGAGAGCGATTGATGACAGCTGTTCACAGGAGGTGCCGATACCTCAGTGGGTCCGAAACAGACATAGAAACCAACATTCATAAGTGCAAAGAAGTGGGGCGGGGAGACCTTGCAGCCATCGGAAAGCCATTCCTCACAGTCATGGATGCGGCGTGAATACCCCAAAGCCTTAGCGGTGTACTCACACGCCCGCTTAAATTAAGGCTGTTGGGTTATTTAGCTTTAAAACATTCAGGTTTTATTTTGTCGCCCAAAGTGACGTGCGAATTCAATGACAATCATCTGCTAGACTGATGGGCACGATCATGACCCACCCTTCGTGTGTGTGTGTGTGTGTGTGTGTGTGTGTGAAGACATGTGGTTGAGTGTCCGTTTGTGTGACAAGTAATGTAGTGGGCGCTCTGGGCATTCTTCAGTTAGGTGCCTACTGTGGGAACCATGCTGTGATTCAGAAGAAAACACACACGATGACCAGACCACGTATCTGGGGGGGGGGGGGGGGTCTGACTCACACTTCAGACATATTTATTTAGGGATTATCAATTCTACTGCATACAGCAGGTCCTCTACTATTTCTGTTGTTTGGACTTGCCTTAAGCGTGTCATCACGCAGTTTAATACCAGGGTGGATTTGGAAGGTCGCGTATATACTCCAGAGACTGCCTTATAAGGGGAAATGACAGTCAGGGAGGACTGTGGTCCCAGCCCCGCCAGGAAGTTGCCCCATGACCTTGGGGAGGAATTGATCCTCCTTGGGCCTCAGTTTCCTTATAAAAACAGGAGTTGATCTCACTTATCCACTCTTTAGAGTACTTCCCAATTTTAAGATTCAGTGTTTCATGCCCTGGTCTCTTATCACCAAAGGCAAGAGAACTAGAGTGAAAGGAGGCTGGGCCCTGTCCACAGCAGTGGTCAGAGAGGCTGCCAGGGAGGCACTGGGTCCCCAGGTCAGGGGGTCACACCCTTGCACTAATTATGTGCCGGGCATTGTTCTAAGTGCTTAAGAAACACTAACTAACTTCATCCTTAGGCAGTCCTAACAGAAAAGTACTGTTGTGATGCAAATTTGACAGGGAAGGAAACCGAGGCCCGGAGAGATTAAGTAATTTGCCCAGGGATTCACAGTAGGAGGGCTGGGAAGGGCTGAGCTGGGATCTGACCTTGGGACATCTGATCCCACAGGTGCCTGCTCCTTCAGTTTGGGGCCACCCTGTAGGAGGCTGGGAGGCTGCTAGATGACCATCGTCGGGTTCCGGGTATCTGTGGCGGCTTACAAATGGGCAAAAGTGGAGGGCCAGATGGATATTATACCTGTTGTACCTACACTGGGAGGTGGGAGGTAGGGATGGGATGAGGGGGTGGCAGGTTTGGGGTGGTGTAAAGCTTGACTTTATTCGTTCCTTGACCCCCAACATGTATCAGTGAATAACTGCTACTTCTGAGCACCACTCAGTGAGTGAGGGTGAAAAGTCAGCAAAGCAATCACTAGTACGGATATGCATGAATTAGACTATTTCTAGCTCTAAGTGCATTCTTCGCCTCTTCCGCCCAACCCCCCCCCCCCCACCAGGATTGCCAAAGGCTCACATTTTGTGTGTGAATTTAACAGTCCTGGGCACTTTATTTTTACTTCTTCAAGGGCAGGGAGCAAGCCTTACTCACCTTGTCTTTTCAGCAGGTGACACCATTTGCTGGATGAAGGAATAACGCAGCTCAGATCAAAAGATGTCTGCTTAGCCTACACTGGAAACCGCCAACTGTTTGACTATCGGTCTGGATTTCAAGGGGAAAAGACTGTTTCCAAGGAGACCTTTTTGCTAATTTTTTTTTTGCTCTGTTTTGTTTTTGTTTTTTTTTTGTTTGGTACATGCCCCTAGCCGCTAGGGCCTAGTGGGAACTGAACCTGGGACTCTCTGGTCCACAGGCCGACGCTCCAATCGCAGAGCCAAACCGGCCAGGGCTTGCTAATGTTTTTAAGAATGACTTAGTAAGCTAATCATTTTAATAATGACGTCTGGATTCTAAAGAACTCTATCTGCAATTTACTCCCTATAAGTTTGGTATTTATAACGCATGCGTACCCCTGTAGTCTCCCCTTTCCCCTTCTCTATGGGCTTGTCTTCCTCAAGGGAAAAGAAACTGCTCTTGAACTCAGTTGACATAGTGCATCCGATCATTTCAGCCCACGTGACTTCTGACTGTTAATTTCCTTCTAACACCTTCGACTTTTGATCTTGAAGCACAAGGGCTGGGCTTTTATTAGGTTTAATTTACTGTGAAGCTCTGTGTTCCTTGTGAATCAGCCATAATAGTCAATGAGTAATCACAGATTTCAGCTGGGCTCGGGTTTTAGTTCAGTGGATTAACTATGAGACCAATTAATAACAGGAAGATAAAAAATGTTAGGAAGCCTAATATCACCCCAGAACTAGGATAAGCCGTTTTATTATGACCACGTGACTGTCCAGGCATAGAGGGGGATTGGCCACAGTGTAAGACCCAGGGCAAGGGTGCTGTCCGGATAAGTCCGGGCCTCCTTGGCAAGGGAATCAGGGTGTCCCAGGGTCTGGGTGGGAGTCGCGGGTCCAAGCTGGTGTGTGACCTTGGTGTCTTCCCCCTGCCTCCTGAACCTCTCAATTCCCCATCTGTGCTCTGGGCAGATCATCTTCCATAGGGTTTCACATACTTACACTGAGAGGGTAGGGAGGATTGTTTTTACATGCACATGATGTTCTTTTCAAAGTGTCTCTTCCATACGATGCTCTCCGAGGGGAGCTTGGATAAAAAAAACTTAATAGCTAGATCATTTGAGACTCTACTATGTGCTCAACGCCAATAAATTCTTGGCCTATTGGGTTCTATGCTGAGCGTTCATCCCAGCCAGATGACACAGGTTCCAAGATCACCTTTACTTCTACAGAGGAGAGAGAGTCCGAGGTTTAATGAGTCAGAGCAGAAGGAAAAGTGGTTGTCAGGAATGGGTTGCCTGCAAACCCCCATGTTTCCTCTTGACATCTTTCTGTTCAGATATGTTGGAAATGGCCCAACGCGAGCAAACTGCCCTTCCTGGCCCACCCCAGCCTGCACCAGCCTCTCAAGGAGGAACTATGTCTTCCCAAATAATCAGTGAACCTCAGTGACTCAGCCCCTGAGCATCCCACACTGAACACCCATGGGTGCAGGAGCAGGCACTATGGACAGTCAATCCCATTTTGGGCAACTGAACTTGACCCCATGGCTGTGGGCACCCAGCTTCTCAGAAACTATCAAGGGCTGTGTGAGTAGCCTGGGGGGAAAAGCCCTCTATTTGCTAAAACTGCAGCCAAGATGACTCAGTATTTTCTGCTACAGTTAAAAAATAAAAAGTAGCATACTCTTCTTGTCTCCATGATAACTTACCAAAGATCTGCATTCCATTTATTAAACTCTTTCTTGACCTATCTGTGGTTTCTGATTGGGGCCTGGGTATACACTGAGAAGCCATCACAATGAATTCAGTATCCTAGAAATATCCGCGTAGACCCTGCCGCTGACTTATGCAATGATACCTGGAGACCCTCAGGCACCTCAAAACATTAGGGCAGGATAGTATCTCAATTATCCAAATAACTATGAATTTAGGGTTGCCATGGAAACCGGGCACCTTGGTAACGGAGAAATGAGGCAGTTCCTCTTCCTTCACAGCACTGGGTCCCTGAGATGCATTAATTTTTAGTCCCAGGGCCTTGCCTAAGCTGGGCTGTTTTATTTTATACCCACCTTCAGGACTCCAAATTTTCCTCCAAAATACTGAGACTCTGAAGTGAATTTGCATAGAAAATGCACACATTTTCTAGCCACCGACTCAAGTATTTTCTGCTAAAAATGGAAAATGACAGAGTATGGGTGATGGTTTTGACCGTGGGTGGGAGTTATACGTTTTATGACCCGGCAAATTATTTATCCTAAGGTTCAGTTCCCTCCTATTTAAAGTGGGGAACAATAATGCCCTGGAGAATTATCATGCGCATTAGCCCAAAGAAGCTCAGGTTGGTTCCTAGTGAGGCGCCGCTCAACTCTAGGGGGCGCCACTCACACAGACTGTAGGAGCGGGCTTCTCGGTACACGGCGGACTCGGTGAGGCAGCAAAGGGCCCAGTTCGTACGCTTATCATCTCATGTAGAGTGCTTTCATGATAGGAATGATCAGAAGTCAAAAATCTAGGAAGAAGTCCAAGATCGGGGCCCCCTAGCACCCAAGCCCTGCGGCCGCTCGGTCCAGCAGCACCAGCACCCCGTTCCTGCCGAATTTCAAGAGGCCTGTTTGATGTTACATCCTCGGGACAGGGGAGGGAAACCAAGGGACGCTCCGCCGGCGCTCCGGGGCGCGCCACCTGGCACGGCGGGGTAGGGGCAGAGCTCGGCCTCGGGGGGCGGCGGGCAAGGTCCGGGCCGGAAAAAGCCGGCTCCGCCCCTCCGTCCTCCCCCGCTCCCTCCCCCCGTTCCCCCCCTCCTCCTTCCTCCTCCCCTCTCCCCGCCCCCCCCGTCTCTCCGCCTCCTGCCCTCCCCCGGCGGCTCCCTCCCTGCCCCTCCTCCGCGGTCCTGAAGAGCTCGCCGCGAAGGGGCCGGCCGGTTACTTCCTCCAGCGGCGGTGCGGATCGCAGTGAGCCCCAGCCCGAGCGCCCGGCCCGCCCGCCCGCTTCGCCCCGGCCCCCCGAGCGCCCCCCCGCGTCCCGGCCCCAGCCCCGCGGCGCCCGCAGCGAGGAGCCCGGGCCTCGAGCGGCTGCCTCGCGACCGCGCTCCGGCCCTGCACGAACCGGCGCGGTAAGAGCGGGGCCGGGGCGGGCGGCCGGGCGCGGGCAGGGCTCCTGGCCGGCGGGCTTCCGAAACCTGCTGGGGACGTGGGCGGCGCCGAGGTCCGGGCGCCGGGTCGGTGCGGGTGGCTGCTACTCCCGGGATTGGGGCGCGTCGTGCGCCCGGGTTCCGTGCCTCGCCGGGCTCGTGTTGCGGGGGGCACTGTGGCTGCGGGGCGGCCGGGATGCGGGGCCTGGAGGAGGACGCGGGTGGGCCGGGTCGTGGTTCGCGGAGCCGGCTGCGAACTTGGGCCACGGCCCCCAGGGTGGGCGAGCGGCTGGGGCAGGAGTGTGCGCCGGCTTGCTTTTGTTTTGAAAAGGAATCGAGGTCTCTGGGGGGGGGCTCCTGCCAGTGGGCGCCCCGGTGGATTTGATTTCGCGAGGGGGCTGGAGGAACTCAGGAGAGGGGGCCTGAGGGGGCCCCGGCGCGCCCGGGTTTGCGGGTGACTTACTGGAGAGCGCCGGGCCCGGGAGGATCTTGGGCGTCCACCTCCTAAAACACCTGGGAGGTTGCGACTCCCGGAAAACGCAGAGCATCGGGTCACCTGCTAGGTCACGTCCAGGGCTCGCCCGGGGTGGCTGGCGAGGGAGGCGCCGGGGGGCAGGAGCCGGGGCGGCCCGCGCGTCCTGCCTGGAGGGTAGGGTCCCCCGAGAGTGCCCAGGAGTGGATCAGGGCCTCGGTCCTGGGGCCAGCACCGGGCGTTTGTTGGAAACCAGGACAAGGGTGCGCAGAGCTGACTTTATTTTCTCGTTCTTAAAGCATTTTTAATGGTAACGGTGAGCGTTTGTGCATTTGAGGGTTTGGGTTTTTTGTAAGCACCGGAGACTTTATATTGGTCTGTATTCAGTTTCAAGGGAGCCTAAAATAGTAGTTGACGTGCTACTTATTTAGAAAGTAAAGAAGTGAGCAGTACCCTTTGGAGATAAGGGTAATTTATTTTAATTCACCACTAAGAGATTATGTTTGTTCCGGACAATGGAAGCGCCTGTGCGCCATCTGCCTGCCCACACCACCCATCAGGGAGATAAATCTCCAAGTGAAGGTTTATTAAAATTCTGAGTAATATCATAGTACAGTAAATGTTAGCACCGTGGTCCTGCAGGAAAATATCAAACACTCATTACTGGGATTAGTCATTCCTCTCGCCGAAGTGATAACTTTCAAAGGAAAAACCACACCAACCCTCAAAGAATACATTGTGGGGGAGAGGTCTCCCCCCCGCAATTTGCTTAAATACAAATCTGTGGTTGAATCTTGCATAAGTGATCGGCTTGTTCCAAGAAGGGTTCAGTGGTCAGGCAAGTTCTGCTTGTTTTAAAATTTTAACCATCTTCAGCATTTATATTTCTGCCATTTTCCTTTTTCTTTCCTTTTTTTCTTTACTTTTTTTTTTCTGTTCACAAACAGCGATCTAAAGGGCAACACCCAAAGGACCCAAATTTGAAAATTGATTTACATGGAGAAACTTGGCTTGTCCGCCACCTTAACGAACCATGTTGAGTAAAATAAGTGAACTTAAATTTGATTAGTTATGTGTCTGCCTGAAACCACTTTGATTCTTCATGGTTCTTACAAAACTAATTAAAAGCTGGACAACAAAAGAATTCTGTTCTGTAGCGAGTAATTACAGCTCTCGTGTGGGAGTGGTAGACTGCCTTTCCCCCAAGTATTTGTACACAACCCCCTCCCCCAAGCTTTTCCATCCCCTTCCACATCCATTCTCTGTCCATCTCTGTGAAGGTGGAAAATTATTCTCTATATCCCAAGTCACCGGGCATCTGCAAACCAGACATAGAAACGGAGCTGGCCTGGGTGGGTAATTGGCAGCACCCAAAATGCTTGGGCATTTTGGTCTTGTGTTTGAGGCTTGTGTATTGAATCAACAGGTTAACAGGACTCAGTTCCTGCAGATAAATGACAGAAAGCTCTGAATGAAGGAGCATTTCGCATTGTGAAGAGTAGCATGCCGCGGCTGGGTCTAATAGTATCTGTGTGCTTCCTGATCTGGAGGATGAGGTGGGAGAAGGCCCAGGCCCCTTTTCTCAGGTTATCCTGACACATGGAGGCGCTCAGGATTTAGGGCCACCCTCAACTGCCATATGGTCTACACTGTGCCCTGAGAAGCGCCCACAGTAACTATGATTCTGGGCACGTTCCTGGATGTCTCTGGGTCCCGCTGTGTCACATCTGTCTCTCAGGGATGCCTGGGAGATTCGGTGCAGTGGGAAGGGACGGTCTCCCCCAACTCAGGCTCAGCCCTTAGCGAGGAAGACTGTCACTGCAGCTACCATCAGCAGCGAATACTGATTCTGGAGTGCATGTGGATGACATGGCCCACCGAGAGGAGACCCTGAGCAAAGGCGGCCACTTTTATCCAGGACAGCCCTCCTCGCCCTGCCCTCCCCATAGCACCGTCCTTCCCAGTGCTCCAGCCTCCGCTGGCCACGGGATAATCACTCGCACTTTGTGGGTTTTAACAGCCAGCCCTCTGCTGCACCCCTGGCCTCCCCTGAGGCGGACACTCACCTCCCACCCCGCCCTTCCAGCCAGCGGAGGTGTGTGTTCACGTGTGTGTGTGCGGGTGTTGAGTGGTTGGGAGGTCTGGTTTAGCTATAACGTTGATCATAAAGAAAAGCACACACACAAAATAATTAGGGAAAAATATGCTATTTGCCAGTAAGTGCTGTCAATTGTACAGTATTTTAACTACTTGAAGGTCTTAGTTATAACACGTGGGAGCACCCAGTGGAGATGGGGGGGTGCAATTAGCGACCCCTGAAAGCTGCCTTTTTAGGCCTTCAGATCTCTGGCCAGGAAGCCAGGAGGGGGAAGAGGGCCCTGTGGGGTAAAGGTTACTATCAGCTATGCTAACCCAGGTTATTTGAAACCAAGTTTTAGTTTCTGTTTTTTTTTCCTAGCACTGTGGCAGCATTATCTAGGTAACCTTCTCATTTATTAATATGTAACTCATCTGGCCCAACGATTGCCTTTTAGGCTCCAAATAAGTTCTCTGTCCAACTGCAAGCCACATAGGTAACTATACATTTTCTAATAGTCATGTTAAATATGTAAAATAGGTGAACTTAATTTCAGTATATTTTCATTCGTTGAATATATTCAACATGTCATATAAACATACAGTAAGTACAACGTTATTCCTGAGATATTTTACTTTTTCCTGAGATCTTTGACATCTCTGCATGTCTGAGCCGTGGGCCAGGTGCTCGGCAGCCACACGTGGCTGGTACCTACCACGTTGGGCAACACGGGTCTAGTGTAAGCCCAGATGCTATCAGAGCAAGTGAGGCAGACCTGTGATTGGAACTACTGCTTGGGGAAACACACAGCTGAGCCACACCAGAGCGGACGTGTTTGGAGCTTGCGTATTTAACACGAGAGGATCTGGGACAGGGCGAGAGGGTTTGGTCTGAAGCCATGTTCCTCCCTTTGATCTTCCTGAGCCCCAGCTTCCTCCCATGTGGAAAGGAGGGGGCCTTCTGGCTCCTCCCAGCATGCTTTTCTAGATCTGGATATACCTGGAGCTGCCTGGGCCGGTCACCCCGAGGCTCACCAGTGGAGCTGACTGCCCCCTTGTAGATAGGAGTTGCCCTTGGCCACCTGGCACCTTCTGGGCCCACACCCTCCGTGGCAGTGAACAGCAACCCCTCCTACTCCTACGGTGGAAGGACACTGCCTTAGGAGGCTTTGAGCAGCCAGCCTGAAAGAGACTATCTTGTGTGCCTCAAATCTAAGTCGAATTTGGTGGGAATCAGCATGATTATTGAACTGCTTAAATAGCGTAGCCCTTGTGAGAAGGGCCTTTTAAATAAGAATTCCTGGCATTTGGTTCGGAATGACTGTTGTGCTGTAGAACTTGACCGATCAGCAGGCCAGTATCTCTGCTGCCTGTGAAGATCACTTCAGAATGTAGCGCTGGACTTGTTGCCTCTGACATTTCATTTTCCTCTACCTTTTTTTTTAAGATGAATGATTTTGGAATCAAGAACATGGACCAGGTGGCCCCTGTGTCTAACAGTTACAGAGGGACACTCAAGGTGAGTGAGCAAGTGTTAATTTCATTAAAAGTTTGTGTTTTGTTTTTTAATTTGGAAAGCTCAATCTCTAGGAGAGGGGGAAATAAAAGTAGTGGGCTGAGTCCCAGAAGATCTGTTCTAGCCCTAGCTTTTCATTTACTGGCTGTATGACTCTGGACTGCTTGCTTAATCTCTCTGGGCCTCAGTTTTCTGATCTGTAAAATGGGCTTCCTGGTGCTGGTTCTACTTGCCCTCCCAAGATAGGAACCCATGTAATTTGTAGAAGGTGAGGCCTTGCTAGTTAATTTCTGAGCCTCCTACCAGGAGAAAAAGCCTGTGGTTTTCAACAGCACAGAGCTGGAGTGGGCTGGGATGGGGGGAAGGCTGTTTCAGAGGTGAAGGGAGATTGCCCAGGAGAGGCAGGCCGGCCCGCCGAGCCCACCGGGCAGCCTGCCTGTGAACGAGACCCGGCTGAAAGGTGAAAGCCGCCCCTGCTGCATAACCAACGCAGACTTGTGCTTCCATCTCAATTCCTCTTGGGAACGTTCTGCACAGACTGATAATCCCATCGGCCTTCTCCACACGTACGAGCGCGGCCTCCCTGTTCTTAGCTTCGTGTAGTAAGCACATCTCAGAAGCAGTGTCAGAGACTGGCCTCCTGAGCTCAGGGCTTTGTGCAAATGTGTCTCTGGAGTGTTACATTGTGTTGTCTTTTGACGTTCTCATTTTGAAAAGGAACTTACTGCCCTGGCCGGTTGCTCAGTGGTTAGAGCATTGGCCCGAGGAGCAATGAGTCAGGTTCGATTCCCGTCAAGAGCACGTACCTCGGTTGTAGTTACCCTGGCCCTGGTCGGGGGCATGTGGGAGGCAACCAGTCTGTGTCTCTCTCACATCGATGTTTCCCCCCCTCTCTCTCCCTCCCAGTCCATCAGTCCATCTGAAGATAAGTAGAAAAATATCCTCAGGTGAGGATTAAAAAAAAAAAAAAAAAAAAAAAATGAACTCACTGTCAGTAAGACAAAGGCATACTTAGTCACCTGGGCAAAGCTAGTGGGAATTTTAAACGTTGATTGGATATTTTACACAGAATTAGTCCAAAATTATAAAGTAGTTTATCTATCTCGGTAAGTATTGAAACACTTGCCTGATTGGTCTTTCCTCGATGTCTTGGGATATCCGTTGGACATCACTGCCTTGGGTTTGGGGGGCTGGCTGGGCTCCATATGGGGAATCATTGCTTTGAGTATTTGGGGTCAGTTTCAACCTCAGCCTGACCTCTTGTGTAATGTGTCATCCATTGTTCTGCTTTTCTAAAACGAAAGCACACAAACATATTATTTGTAAATGTGTTACACATTTTCTTATTGATGACTCAACGAGTGTGTCATTGTATTACACAGAACATGGGATTTCCAGCTTATGTTGGAAAAGTATAGTCTTTCTTCACATTCTTTCCTTAACAAGTTGGGCAATGGTGAATCAAGGCCTATCTGTTACTTATTAACAAGTCCTGCATTAAAGGCTGTTTCTTTGATACATGTTAGATGGGATGGATCAGAAATCGACAGCGTAAGGTTTTATCTTGCTCTGTGTATCTCTCTTCTCCTTTCCCTTAAACCGTAGTTTAACTTTAAACCTGTTTCCTTTGGAACTCTTTCCGTAGATGACTGTGGGTCTCTTTACTTTTATAAAAGTAAACCTTAAGGAACTTTCTCATGTGTTTTACCATTTTCTGAACCATTGAGAATTGATGAGGAAAAACACCTACTTTCAGTTAGTGTTTCATTGTAAATATTTCAAAATAAATACTTCTCCAGATCTTTTATGTCATTGTTTGAGTTTCAATTTTCATTCAATCATTCGCCTTCTCTTTTCACGGCAGTGACTTTAGGTGACTGCCTTGCCGGGGTCCTTTTCCTTACACCTGGCCTGGCTGCATTTCTCTCCCATGATGTCACAAAAAGGCCAGGTGTTTGGACCAGGTGAGCTCTGAGGCCCCTCCCAGCTCTGTTCTTCTGGGATTCTAGTATTTTAGGTTTGTTTATTTAATTTATTAATTTAAGTGGATTAGATCATTAGAAATCAATTCCCAGTCCTGACTCAGAGGGTGATTAAATGACCCGGAGAGAGAGAGTCTCATTTTGGTCACGTGGGCCATCCTAGTACACCTTGAGGACTGCTGGTCCATTCCAGGTGTTGCTTTACCGTGGCCAGTTTAATCAGGGCGTATTGATTAGATTACCCATGGACCACTTTGCAAACGGAATTAAGTAAGTAAATATTATATTTCTGCTTTCTTTCTGTCCCTTTCTGCAGCGACAGCCGGCCTTTGACACCTTTGATGGATCCCTGTTTGCCATTTTCCCCGCCCTGAATGAAAAGCAAGCACTCCAAGAAGTGCCCACAGGCCTGGATTCCATTTCTTACGGTAATCTGCTACCCAGGTTGACAAACTGTGTGTGATTACCCAAAGTAACTCGGTTAGTAACGACGACAGATAATGAGTGACGGTGTCATGAGTCTTTGGTGTGGAAAGTCAAGTGGGGGCTCTGGACCTGGGACAAGCCAGTTTTCCTTTTGATGAGAGTGATGATTCTGTTGTCTTCCCTGCCAGACGCACCCCAGGGAGAGCAAATGCCCCCCTCCTGGCACACTGCTGGGGACCCTGAGATTAACATCGGGGTGTTTTCACCCCGGCAGCTCCCAGGTCCACTCTGCAGAGCAGACAAGGAGGGCACATTCAAATGCATCTCACTGGGGTTACAGTTAGACCATCCCCTGGAGTTTGGGGGGCAACAAATTACTCTTGCTCATCTTTACCCATCTGTATTTACTTCTGTGCTTCTTCATGTCATTGTTTATTCTTTGTAAAGGACTAATACGCCGGGTGATGCCTCTGCAGTGACTGAGATAGAGTTATTAGCTGGAGGCATTCCAGACATTACTTTGTCATATGAAATAGATGCTAGAAAATATAGCCCAGAAAATTAATTAAAACACAAGTGCTTGCATCAGCATGCCATCTTGTGACAGTCATTTATCATTCTTGAAATTGCTGAGGGAATCCAGGGAAGATAGTTTTTCAATAAAAGTGGAAAGTGTACCGACTTCATGAGGGCTCAGGGCTGTGTGTACTCGGCTCCAAGTCACTGCCTGCTGCTTAGTTTAATGGAGTCGACTTCCAAATATGTATTCAGAACCCCTTAAGCCTTGGGGCCAAAAATCATGCAATTTCTTTCATTGTCTAAAATTTTTACATAGACTTCAATAGACATTTTACTTAGGCATAAACTGCTTTATGATTTTATTTTATTATACTTTTTTTTTTTAAATAAGCAAAGTTAGCCCTGGCTGGCTTGCATAGTGGTTAGAGCATCTGCCCAAGGATCAAAGAGTCACAGGTTCGATTCCTGATCAAGGGCATGCACTTTGGTTGCAGATTTGATCCCCAACACTCAGGAGGCAACCAATCAATGTTTCTCCCTCCTTCCCTCTCCCTAAAAATAAATAAATAAATAAGCAAAGTTATGGGACATATATTTTTTCAATTTCAGTCAAAAAAAATTGGGGGGAGGGGTTCATATTGATACTCTTTTAAGGAATGATGTCAAGGTTTGCGGTCAAAATTGTTCTTTTCTAAAAACTGAGATTTCTCCCCTGAATTCTCCATCTGTTCTTGCCAGCTTGAAATCCTAACGGCCCCTGGGTTTCCTTCTAGACTCGGCCAGCTGCGAGTTGCCCCTGCTGACTCCCTGCAGCAAGGCTGTGATGAGTCAGGCCTTGAAGGCTACCTTCAGTGGCTTCAAGAAGGAGCAGCGTCGTCTGGGCATCCCCAAGAGTAAGTGCGTCCTCTTCGAGCCGCTGCTCTGAGTCTGCGCCGCACTAGCCGGGCGAACTTGACTGCTGTTGCTCCAGACGGGTGATTTCTTGGCCAGGGCCAGATGGGTGATTTCTGTAAGCTCGGTTAAGGCGGCTCGCAGACACGGGCAGAGATGTGGTTACGCTGAGCCTGCTTTCATTTCAACCCAGACCGCTGAACGCTCCATCCAGCACTGTTGTTCGTGTCTTCGAGTTTGCCTGGGTGTCTTGCTCATTTTGCTGGTCTTGGGTGCATGCGTGGCCGTGTGGGTAAATGGGGAGTGACTACTCTGGTCTCACTGCCTCCTTCCGTGTCTCCCCTCTGTTCCCCGTAGACCCCTGGCTGTGGACGGAGCAGCAAGTATGCCAGTGGCTTCTCTGGGCGACCAATGAGTTCAGCCTGGTGAACGTCAACCTGCAGAGGTTTGGCATGAATGGCCAGGTGTTGTGTAACCTGGGCAAGGAGCGTTTTCTGGAGCTGGCACCTGACTTTGTGGGCGACATTCTCTGGGAGCATCTGGAACAGATGATCAAAGGTACCAGCCAGGAGAGGGAAGGAGCTGCACCTGTAGGGTCAGAGTTTCAAATGATGTCGATTGCCCGACAATGCCACTGGAGTGAGTCACCTGTGTGTCGGTGGTTATAGATTTGCATCCACTTAAGTGTGTGTGGGGCTCGAGTGTAACCCTCAGGCCATAGCCTTAGTCACTAAGTCATTCACTGTCGCTAGACGGCATTCGTCAGAGGACGTGTCAGCTCAGGTATGAGGCCGGCCAAGAATTCCCGTGTGTGGCTCACCTTACAGAACTGGGAGAAGCCAGTCCGCCTCGGCGGCGGGGAGCCTTCGTTCAGTCAGACTGCGTGGATTTTACAGCAAATTCTCCCGAGTCCAGATGGAGTCCAACAAAGAAATTTTTTTTTTTTGCTTTTATGTTTTTAAACAAATATAGGAATAATTGATAGATATTTCCACACTGATTCTACAAAAACTAGCCACTGACCAAAGAACTCGCGTCACATAGAAAATCTTGATTCAGACCTTGTAAGAGCATTAAGACCACTGTTAAAAAAATAAAGTGAGTTAAAAAGAAAAACATTGTAGTGAGGGATCACTTAGGTGAAAACTTGAAGGAGAGTAGCCCCTTTGTAGAGCTCAGGGAACCAGTCCTCACTTACATGAGCACTGAGTGTCAACGTCTGCTACAGACTCAGAACCTTTAAACGGCCTTGGGGTCCACCACCTGCTCCCTTTGGTTATGGCTCCTGGGGGCCAGGGAGACTTCAATTTTGCCTGAATGTGGACAAGCCTGACCTGAGGTTCCGGTGAGGACCTGCTTGTGGGCAAGGGGAACTGTTTTGCCACTACTCCATGTGGGTCTGGTCTGGCCGTGCGGGTGTATGTGTGGGTGTGTGTGTGCGCGTGTGTGTGTGTAGGGAGTGGACATACACAGAACCACAGTCCTTTTCCCATTCTTAGTTCCTGGGCACGTGTGTCCTCACAAAGCCCTCTGTCTGTAGCGCTGGCCGCACCCTAGGGGAAGCCTTCTGGGTTTGAAACAGTGGCCATGAGCCTCCCGGAGCAGGGACTGAGTCCTCTTGGTGCACCTGCTCTGTTCCCAGCCCTGCCTGGTACAGGTGGCACCTCACCAGTGTCTCACTGATCATTGACGTGGAGAGTGAAATACACCATCTGGGTCTTTCGAATTATGAAGTAGAAAATATAACTTTGCCTGTGACAGCATTCAT
Source organism: Molossus molossus (assembly GCF_014108415.1). NCBI lineage: Eukaryota > Metazoa > Chordata > Mammalia > Chiroptera > Molossidae > Molossus > Molossus molossus. The sequence continues at coordinate 9,390,416 of NW_023425388.1, read as the reverse complement.
GTTGGAAAACTTCCTCTACTTACTAAAAAAAATGCGTTGCTGCCTCTGGTTTTTTAAAAGACGTGGAACACCATCAGGTTAAATGTGAACTATTACATGTGTTGAGTTACCCTGAAATAACTGTATAGCAGTAATTCAGAAAGTCGCTTTTTTCTTGTGTAGTTTTTAACTCACTTTACAGTCTTATCTCTCCTATGTCTGTTTTTCAGAAAACCAAGAAAAGACAGAGGATCCGTATGAAGAAAATTCCCACCTCAACTCAGTTCCTCATTGGATTAACAGCAATTCATTAGGTCAGTCTGGATTCTGCCCTCACAATCTTGGTTTAAAGTCGCCCATTAGTTCACGGATGGTCCACAGACCCTGTCTAGACCTGCACTGACCCGTACAGTGGCCACACATGGCTAAAGTGACTAATGCACTGAGCTGTGTGATAAGAATTTAATGCACCCCAAGTCTGGAAGCCATAGTATGAAACAAAGAATTGAAAAGATCTCCTTCCTAATTCTAAAAATATTGATTACCTGTTGAAATTATAACTGATATCTTAGGTTCAAGTAAAATTATAAAATCACCCCCCCTTTTTTGTTTTACTTTTATAAAGTGGCTACCAGAACATTTAACACTAATAGCCAGCGCTGGTCCGGGCCGTGCACAGAGCGAGGGACAAAGAAAGGGCAGGGAGCTGGTGGCTGGGGTCACAGCTCGTAGAGCACGCGAGAGGTGGCCGGCACAGGGAGCGCGTGGAAAGCAGCACCAAACCTGCCCCAACTTTGGGGTTGCATAAGGTGTCATGGAGTTCAGGTTCTCTCTCTGGTCCATGATGTGGTGAATGTAGGTTACAGGTGGTCCCCCAGCCACATACTAGGGGGTATGTATCACTTTGAGCCTTAGTGTCCTTGGAAGTCGAAAGAGCCAGGGACCCCTGCCGTCGTCCTGAGGGTCACGGGAAAGCGTTGAGGGGGGAGCACAGAAACATGAGCAGGGAGGCGTTGCAGCTGGGTCCAGGGGCAGCAGCCTTTGGGAAAGGGCCAGTGAGGCTGGGAAGTTGAATGGTTTGAAAAAAGAGGGCTTCGTGGAAAGCCTGCCATCAAAGCCCACCGAGGGTCGGCAAAGGTAGGGGCGTGCAGAACGGCTCACGTGTGATCGGTCAGGGGGTGGAGGGTCCCTGATTATCACGTCCTGTCACCTAAAGCTCTGCCGCCCGGTGGTTCTGTTCCAGGTTTTGGCGTGGAGCAGGCGCCCTACGGAATGCAGGCGCAGAATTACCCCAAGGGCGGTCTCCTGGACGCCATGTGCCCGTCCGCAGCGGCAGCCGGTGCCCTCGGCTCCGAGCAGGAGTTCCAGCTGTTCCCCAAGTCTCAGCTCAGCGCTGTGGGCGTCAGCTACTCCGTCAGCCAGGACTTCGCCGGCAGCAGCTTGAGTCTGCTCACCAGCGGCTCTGGTAAGGAGCTTCCACGCGGTCCTGTGGACGGGCTGTTGGTTTGATTCCGGGAGCCCCAGTAGGACAGCGGCTCGAGCGTCTTGATCAGTGGTCCTGTGTTCAGCCGTTGGAGGAAGTCAGGACTCGTCCTGTTCGAAGTGACCTTAGGTCACTGGCACACGATTGATTCACTCAGCAAGCATTCTCCTAATGTGTTTCAGGCTGTGGTCTGGGCCCTGAGGGATCTGTTGTGAATAGATCCCTCCACCCAGTGGGATATTTGGGAGACAGTGTAACAGGTTTCTTTTTACAGAGATGTGTATACACAGTGCCCAAATCTCAGGATATACAACTGGTTAAATTTTGATGTACATACACCAAATGGAGATGGAAAGGTTTCTAGCATCCCAGAAGGCTCCCTCCTACCCTTTCCCAATCATCAGTAGCACCCTGACCTCCAGAGGAAACCATTGTCCTGACTTTTATCACCATAGTTTTCCCTGTTTTTGAACTTGATAGAAATGGAATCATACTGTGTGTTGTCTTTTGCTCATCATTATGTCTGAGATTCATCTGTGTTGGATGTAGCAGCTCGTTGTCCTTTTTTACTGCTGTATAATACTCCAACCCGTGAGGATATGCTTGGTTTATCGATTCTGTTGTTGAAGGAAGATGTGGTTGTGTAGTGTACTTGTAAGGAACAAGTCCCTCCATTTAAGAGCATTGTGAAGTCTGCATGATTCTGAACCAGCAGGGAACACAGTTAAATGGGGGTGGTCGGCAGTGATGCTGCCATTAAGTCCAAGACAACCTGCAGGTTTAAAAAACTTTTTTTTTCTTTGTTGTTTTGAGAGAGAGAGAGAGAGAAAGAGAGATAGAAACATGGATGAGAGAGAACATCGATTGGCCGCCTCCTGCACGCCCCCCACTGGGGATTGGGTTCACCACCTGGGCATGTGCCCTGACCGGGAATGGAACCGGCGACCTCTTGGTGCATGGGTTGAGGCTCAACCACTGGGCAACACCGGCCAGACCAACCTGCAGGTTTTTATTAGCAGTAGGGCTGGACATGTCATTGTCCTGCAGGAGTCAAAGTCTGTGCCTGTCTATCTTTGCCAGGGAAGTCCGGAGAGCGCGACTCCCCGGAGAACGGCGGGGACAGCTTCGAGAGCTCGGACTCGCTGCTGCAGTCCTGGAGCAGCCAATCGTCCCTGCTGGAGCAGCGGGTGCCTTCCTTCGAGAGCTGTGACGACGACTGCAGCCAGTCCCTGTGCCTCAGCAAGCCGACCATGTCTTTCAAAGATTACATCCAAGAGAGGAGTGACCCGGTGGAGCAGGGCAAACCAGTCATACCTGCGGCCGTGCTGGCCGGCTTCACAGGTGAGTGCGCTGCTCTGCGTGTCCCCGTCACCTCCCCTGTGCCCTGCCCGGCATAGCCATGTTTACCAAGGGTGTTTCTGGTCTGAGCACATTGTATCTACACCCCACGATTGACCCGTGGAGTGTAATCCGGAATCCAGACAGACCGTCTCTGAATTCTAAAAAGGCCAGCCTTGCAGGAAAGTTTGTGTATGCGGCTCCGTGTGTGGATGGAAGTCCACGGCTGCTACCTCGGCCTGTCCAGGGAGGAGGAGGAGGAGGAGGGGGAGGGGAGGGAGCAGGGCACAGGGGCCGCGGAGGCTTCGGCACTGACTCACCCACTCCAGAAATTTCAAAGAATGTAAACTGGCTCCGGGGGGCGTGGCAACCCGGCCTCAAATAGCACAGGACCATTTGCCTTTTCTTGCTTCTAAAACCCATTTTGTTTTTAAGATGTTAGCAAGCGCTATTCTAGGCAAGGGACAAATATTAAGGCTGTTTTGAAAACCAGATTATTTCCAGCATTTTAGCAAAAATACCGAGATTTTTTTTATTACTGCTTCATGTGTCTTTAAATGAGCTTTTCGCCCTATACTTTGACTATATATAGACACACTGGGGATTTTAATAATATTACTCACAGAAATCTGATAGGTTAAAATAAGAATGTGTGGGCATCTACTTCTTTCTGTTCTCTAAAACAAATAGCCACGGAAACGTGTTGAAGTCCAGGCAGCGTGGGAGGCTGTGGTCTCATGCCAGGGGTCAGGGCCTGAGGAGTAATCAGCCGTGGTGCGGCTGTTTGCTATGTTTGTGTTACCGGCCGCGCCGTGAGGTTGTAGGCGTGCTGTTGGGAGTCCTCAGGGTGGCCCAGAGTGGGTGGGGCATTAACCCACTTCACAGATGGGGAAGCCGGCTCAGCGTGACACAGCTCCCTGGGCACACAGAGCCCCTGTCCTCTTAGCCATGCCTTCCTGCCCGTGGCCCTGGCGTCTTGAGTGGCTCTGGGATGGACGTGTGATCCAGGGCGGACACCGCCTCGTCCTGTTCCTCATCCCTAGATAGTGCTGCCGTGATGCACCCACACAGGGCGGCGGTTCTCACACTGTCGGGAAAGGGCTCGTCGGGCAAGGCACAGAGCTCCTCGCACTGGCGGTGGGACTGTGGGGTCGCTCCCAGTGCCCGAGTGGCTCGTCAGGAAAGGGACTCTTGGATTGAGCAACTGAGCCACTGTCGTGTGGCCAGAAAGCCATAGCGCGGATTCCGGGAATAACTCGCCTCGTTCTGTGGTTACTGCCCCCTTCATCCGCCCCATCCCAGCGTTCGCAGAAATACACAGAAGGAGCAGTTACACAGGGCGAGGAATTTCCATGCCAGGAGTCGGTGGCCCTGAATTTTCCCCCCAGAAAGACCACACCCAGCCACCAAGGGCCCAGTGGCCTCTTTTCTGGGACTAGGAGGCGAGGAGGAAGGCCTGTGGGGTGTCCAGCCTCCTCCCCCTGGGACTCGGGACTGTCACTGCACCTGGGGTGGCACCTTTCCGTCGGCACCCGGAATCGGGGCTCGAGTTCCTCAGCCTGCTGGTTGTATTAGGAGGGCCGAGTCCTTGCCGTGTCTGAGTGTAAAAACCTGTCACTGGCCCTGTCCCGCAGGAAGCGGACCGATCCAGCTGTGGCAGTTTCTCCTAGAACTGCTCTCTGATAAGTCCTGCCAGGCGTTCATCAGCTGGACGGGCGACGGATGGGAGTTCAAGCTCGCTGACCCCGACGAGGTACGGACCGAGCCGGGAGATCGCCTGCGGCTCTCAACCCTGCTCTCCTCCCTTGGGCTCGCACATCCAGGTCCCTGGGCACCAGAAAGGGTTCCCGGTACGGGGGGGAAGGGGGGGCTCTCCTGGCCCTTGGGAAACTCGAGTGCAGTCCTAGCTCCAGGGACAAGTGTGTCTCTGGGTCTGTGTGTGGGCGTTGGCCGGAGCTTGCTCTGTCATTGAAGAAAAAGGCACGAGTGGTAAACTGAGGCTCTCTCCTGGCCATGGGAAAGTTTCTCTTTTGTTTGGGGGGGGGCGAACCTCATTCCCCACGCATGCACTCTGGCTGGGCTTCTGTGCCCCTCAGCTGAGCCGGGCAGGGCAGGTCCAGCCCCTGCCTTCCGGGACAGCACTGGAGAAGCCCTGGGTCACTGGCTGGCAGCAGTCTCCACCCCCCCCCCATGCCCCGGGAAGCAGAAGCATTGAGGTGCACCGTGTCGCACGGCTCGACCCAGGACACCTCCTGGGGCACAACTTTTCCCTGTGTCAGGGTGCTCAACCCGGAACCTTTGGTTTCTAGGAGGTTTTACTGAGCGAAAGGCTTCAAGAGCCCTGTACCAGGTGACACTGGGTGGGGGCCCTGCACTCCCCTCCCCCTTTCCTTCTGTCCTCGGAGAACCAGCCTAGGGCACAGCCCTGGCACACATGCTGAAACTGATGGCACTTCTGGGGGTGCATTCGTGGGCAAGTTCCCTCCAGTGGGCACACGTCAGCGTCACTGGGGGGTTGGAGTCATTCACTTTTTCTTCCCTGCCAAATGGAATTGACTTTCTCCATCATGTCCACTGCAGGTGGCCCGCCGGTGGGGAAAGAGGAAAAATAAGCCCAAGATGAACTACGAGAAGCTGAGCCGGGGTTTGCGCTATTACTACGACAAGAACATCATCCACAAGACGTCAGGGAAGCGCTACGTGTACCGCTTCGTGTGCGACCTGCAGAATTTGCTGGGGTTCACGCCCGAGGAACTGCACGCCATCCTGGGAGTCCAGCCGGACACGGAGGACTGAGGCCCGGGGACCGCCGTCGGGGCCATCCTGACCCACTGCCCCCGGGCCCCTGCCAGGCCTCTGGACCCTCCGGGAACGTCGCCAAGAAGCAGTGGCCTTATTTCATCCGACACCGCAGCCCGTCGCCCAGAGCGACACGATGTGTTGCATCTGAAGCCTCCGGACGGATCACGCTGTTTATAATGCAGTCACATTGAAGTGGCCCGGGGTGCGCTCCCAGCGCCTGCGACAGGACCACGCAGGCTGCTGGCCGTTCTCCGGGCGTGAGCGTGTCGGGGACGTACGCATTTATTTTCTTTGCCCTTTGGCAACCAGGAATCCCCAGTGCGAAAGCGTTGTCTCTGCTTCAGAGGGTGGGGGGACAGGAAATGATCGTGCCATTTCAGAAGTTGGTTTGTATATATGACTGTAATCTTATAATTGTTATCGAAATCCTCTAACAGTTCTATTTAACAGAAATTGTATATTGTAATTTAAAATAATTATATTACTGTATGTGAACTAAGAATGCAGCGTGTATTTCATTTTGCAAGAGCATCTTTGGCATTTTGCAAACATCACATCTGCCACGGGTAGGCTGAGAGAATTTGTCACGTGTATTATTGACGTCGAATATGCCTACAGGCGTAAGGTCTAAGAGGGTTAATCCTTGTTTTTTTGTTTTGTTTTGCCTGGATTGTTGTCTGTCAAGGACTTTGTACATTTGGGAATTTTTATACGAAACTTAATAATGTTATTATCTGGGGCACCTCTGGCTTCTGGTGTGTCCTTTCCATTGTAATGTAAAACCTGTAAAGCAGTATTTTTCTTGACAAATGGCATAGGTTTTCCATTTCTGTGCATGCCTTTAAATCAGTCGATACACAAAACTCATTTTATTTCTTAGTTCAATTGTGTCCCCCATGACCCCTCCCCCACCAGGCATTTCCACCTCCTGCCCCACCCCAAGCCCCACGTGACTCTGTATGATCAAAATAAGAATACTATTTTTGGAAATATGCAACTCCTTTTCAGAAATCAGGAGGGATTTATGGAGCAGCTATTTTTACTGTAAAAGTAATTCACTGGAAAAAATTGTGATTTGTAGGAAAGCTTTATTTTCTATCACGGCTCCATGTGAAGTTGAACATACTGTGCACAGAGCTGCAGCCGGAGGGGAGGGCGCACCTCGAGGAAAGCTCGGACGTGCACGGAGCGTGCTGGTCCGGTTCTCCACTGTCAGTCTCGGGCTGTCTGGACACCACGCCGGTCCTTTGGCTCCGTGGGCACAGCAGCACAGTTCGGTTTTGCTTCTTCCATTTGGACGCAGAACTCCCAGAGGCCCGCGGGGTCAGCAGAGTGGCAGAGCGGATGCATGTGGACTGGTTCACGCGGAGGAAACTGTCCGATGGTGTTGGATGCTGTTTCCGAGGAGCACCTGGGTCGGCCTGTGTCCCTGGCCTCTGGAACTGATCCGGCCCAGTGGCTTGCAAAGTCTGACAGGTGTCCCTAGCAGTTTGAGAGGACACCTGGACCCGCCCGTGTGGTGGGACCGTGGGCTTGGCTGGAGGACGAGCTGAGAAGGCGGACCTGCCTCGACACAGAACGGTTCCCAGTATCTTTAAACAGGATGTTCTCAGGCAGCACCTGTTTATAGCTGGGACATCTGTTTATAACATCAACAGACGTGACTGGGGACATGTTGCTGCCAAAACCGATGTTAGCCATCGGCTCATTTTATATGGGGTCGAACCACATGAAATCAATATTTGACGTGTTTTTTATCGCCCTAGTTGGCAGTTTCATGGGGTCCAACCTAATAGTGATGGGAACTGAAGTCCCTTATAAACCCTCTGGTGTGGTAATGAACAGAGCTTAAGTATAAAAAATTTTGTAATTTGGCCCTTTCTTTCTCAAATAATAAAGTATTTTGTTTATATAAACTCATAAGAGTTGTCATTCCTCGTCCCCACCCCGACCCGGTGCAGGGGTAGCCGAGATGCTCCGGGCAGCATCAGGCCCGGAGTCGGCTCCAGGGAACCGATTGGACGGGCGGACACCTAGAACGTCGTGACCAAACTGGACCTAGCTGTGAGCCCTCCCTTCAGAAAGCCTCAAAAAGTTCCTTAAAGGCAAAAATGCTTTTAAGAAGCATTTGGAATAGGAAGATTCGGGTTCTGTCTTTGCCAGGGAGTTGGCAGACGTCCAGGAGAGACTTGGGGATTGTTCACACTGAACACTAGACTTTCAGGTTCCAGGACTTCTGTCATTGAGACCGGTGTCTCCGGGACTCCTGCTGGCAGGGGTGCCCTGACGGGAGGGTGGTGATGGTCCTGGGACACCTGTTTCTAAACTCGGGGCCCCTTTCCACTCTTCAGAATTAGTGAGAATGCCACAAAACGTGGATTCTATCAGGTGGCTGGAGCCAGCTCACGGATGCTGCTGCTCCTCTCTTCCCAAGTCTGTGGCCGTGATGAGTTGTAGTTTGAACCTGTCTTGATGAGAGTATTTACACCATGAAACCAGCAAACTACAAATGAGGGAGGGGTCCCCCCACCCCCACCCCCCGGGAGCTGCTTGTTAAACATTTACCAGCACGCTTCTGGTGATCAGTGTTTACCGTACCAAAGATTCACTTTAACTTTATTTTAAAATAAAACATTTCATGTTTAAAATAACTATTTTTCTGAGAAGATGAGAATGGCGTTGTTTCACATGTTTTCTGATCTTTTTGATGTCTGGTTTCATAGGAGAGGGCTGGGTTCTTCCACCCTGCCTTCAGTCTGCTGTGATACATTTCTATTTTTTTTAATCCTCATCCGAGGATATTTTTCCACTTATTTTCAGATAGAATGGGAGGGAAAGAGAGAGAGAGAGAGAGAGAGAGAGAGAGAGAGACATGGATGTGAGAGAGACACATCCATTGGTTGACTCCTGTGACCTCGACCAGGGCCGAAGACCAAACCGCAAACGAGGTACGTGCCCTTGACCGGAATTGAACCCACAACTCTGGTCTGCTGGCCGACGCTCTATCGCTGAGCCACACTGGCCAGGGCTGTTGTGATACATTTTGAAGTCAGGCCTCACGCAGATATGTGACGGGAGAGGAAGGGGTGTGTAATAACTTTCAGATCACGGTGGACACTGTTTCATACTGCACCAAAACTGACCAGTTAGTTGCAGATGGAGTATGAAACTGTATCAACAGACTTTCCTATGGTGATAAGAAGTCCTACGGGTCTGTCCTGCACTTTGAGTGGGTTTCCACCCCTGTGTGATTTTGTAACATCATGCATTAGTCACACGGAAAATATTGCTTCAAAATGTTGGAACACATCCATAGACAGTATCAAGCAATCACGAGTTACTATTACCACCAGTTTCATCAGCAAAGCAGCGGGGGCGACCAAGCCCGAAGTGGCAGATGTACGTTTTCAAAAGTTCAGACGTTTACTTGAAAGCTCAGATTGTATCATCAGCAACAAACACCAAGTTTTCTTGGAAGTGACAGACCCATTTCGTTGACTTTTGAGGAAATACCCGTCCAATACCCAAGTCTGAATAAACATAATTTGCCAAGTTGTTCTTTCAGTGAATATAGTGTTTATGAATCAAGTGGCTAGTTTAGCTTACAACTCAAACGAGTTCTTTTTCTGAAGATAGTATAAATATTTACTTTAGATATTAAATTTAAAAATATTAAATACAAAAGCATTTTTTCTACATTTTTATTTTCCAGTGCCAGTTGACATACATTATTATACACATTAGTTTCAGGTGTGCAGCCTAGTGGTTAGACAGGGATCCCCCAAAAGTCTAGTATCCCCCTGACACCATTTACAGTTACTGTAATATTATTGACTATGTTCCTAGCAGCAGATATGAGCTCTTTTCATTTACCCAGAAATTAAAAAGATGTGTATTCGCTTATTCATAAAATTAATTTTTACCGCTCCGCGTGGGACACTCAATGAGACTGTATTTCCCCTGCAAGTTCAAGGTGGTGCGACCGTGGTGCTGGGAGCCCGGCTTAGTGCCAAGGCCCGGGCGGTTTTCCCACCTTTGCCTTTACACCGGTCAGTGCGAATCTCAACACAGTGAAAGAGGCACAGTATTCCTATTAGACGAAAGTCATTCTGAGCCTGAGGACCCCCTGGAAGGCTGTCAGAGGCCCCCCTAGTCTGGGGACCTCCCTTGGAGAAACGTTCCAGAAAGCAGGGAGCAGGAGGAACATTTTCCTTTTTCCTCTCACCCAGCGTCTCTGCTTTCGGTTTCTCCCAGCCGGTCAAGAAGCATTTTTTAAAACAAATCTTTTCTTTTTATTTATTTATTTATTTTCTTCATTGATGTTAGCGAGAGAGGGAAGGAGAGGGAGAGAGAGAGAGAAACATTGATGAGAGAGAACATCGATTGGCCGCCTCCTGCATGCCCCGCACTGGGGATCAGGCCTACAACCTGGGCATGTGCCCTGACCGGGAATTGAATCAGCGACCTCTTGGTGCAGGGGTCGACACTCAACCACTGAGCCACACTGGTCGGGCAAGAAGCATTTTTTAATTTACAGCAAAAACCATCGTCTGATGTTCTGCGTGATAAACCTCATTCATGTAGGGGAAGTGGATTCTCTCAGAGTCCTTCTGCCACCCTGCACTCTGTCTTTGTCCCTTTTTATCTTCACTCCCATCCAGAACTTTTTAAAATTAGAATAAGATGTATCTTTTGCTACAATTTTTAAAACACAATTTTTTTTTATATTCTCAAAACTAAGGATGAGGTGCCCATGACCTGCCTCCCAGTCCTTCCACATGGTGGGGGAGAAGCTCAATGAAAGTGCCTTTAGCTCCCCCAGCCCCCCCGGCCGTGTCCGGGGTCCCTCTTCCAGGGCTGAGACTGCCCGAGAAGGAAGGTGGACGCTCACTGCAGACCTGATGGGGCTGCAGGGCTGGGCGTCTGAGGCGTAGAAAGTGAGGCCAGAGGAGGTGCAGAGGGGGCTGGGCAGTGTGCCTGGGGCACCTGCTTTGGGAACCTCAGGCTGGTGGCAGCAGGGCCTTTTTTTGTGCTTTGGAGCCTGACCTTGGGTTATCACTGTCCTGAGCTGGTGTGTGGCCTTGGGCATGTGGCTTAAATGCCGTGCCTCAGTTTCCCCTTCATAAAGTGGGGTGACTGGATAGCAGTGGGTGGATAAATCTTTGGTGTCAGATTGTGGGAAGTCACTGGTCTGAGGGCTCCATTTAATCATGAGCCAAGCATTCCAGCAGAAGTTCTGCAGAGAAAATCGGACTCCGACAGTCACATCATTCCCACAGAAAGAAACCCAGGCGATGAAGCTGCACTGAGCTCCCCCAGGACTCAAACCTAGGCCCTCTGTTTCCTAATGTTGTTCTCTGGCCACCACAACCACGTGTGTGTGCTTTGTCATTATTGCTGCTACCCGGGGGCTCCCCCACGCTTCCAGTTCCTCCTCTCACAGCCCTTCGCTGGAATTTTAAATGACCCACGAACCTCCTACCCACAGAACACCCAGTCCGTACACGCGGCAGCTGGCAGCTGCTCACTCAGTTTGAGCTGATGCGAGAGTCCCGTCATCTGGGCCAGATGTTAATCTGCCTTTTCTGTAAGAGCAAAACAAAAGGGTGAGTGAGTGACTCGAAGCCGCGACGGGGAAACCCCGTCTGTGTAACTCTTCTGTCACTCCCGGGCAGGGTTCGAGCATGTGGTCCTGCTCGGCATCCAACAGCCGGGGAAGACCAGCTCTGGTCACAGTGGGTGTGATGACACTGCAGCTGGAACGGACATGGCTTTGGTCCATGTGCGCTGAGTAACACCCCTCCGCGTCCCCCAAGTCGTGTTCAGAGAGCCCAGGATTGCCAAATCTGCCCCCCGCCAGCTGTTTCTGTGTCTGCAGCCTCATAGTCTGATACATGGCAGCAGGGCTCAGCACGCACATGTGTGTTTGCACGGCACGGGGCCAGAAACGCTGATCCGTGGGAGCCTGCGGCCTGGCCTGGCTGCAGAATGGAGCACGGCCACGAGGGAGGCGACGAGCAGAGACAATGGAGTGTCTGTGGTCCCGAGTCAGCCGAGTCAGCCGAGAACTTCACCATGGGCTGGCCAACTCCCCCAAAGTGTAGTCATCAAAATGCAAATGTGTAACCAACAATGGTGAAATAGGACACCATTTGCAAGGCTCACTTTCCTCTGTCATCTCCCTGTGACCCTGGGAGGTTTGTTTATTATTCTCACTTTACAGATGTGACCTCCATGAATAAGGCAACATACTGAGGCACTGAGGGTAAGACTGCAATATTTGAATCTCTGGGAGAACACAGTTAACACCCATAACATCTTCCAACGCTGAATACGTTAAAACCCGTAAAAATGGTCCCTAGGGACATCAGTCATACAAGTGGGCGTGGGTGAGAGTAGTTGAAAAGATAAACCTCAAGCTCAAGGGCGACTACTTCAATTTTTTTTTTAATCATTTATTTTTGTTACAGATGTTTCTCCTTTTCCCCCATTGACACTCTCCTCCCCAATCCCCTCCCGCCCCGGCCCCAGCTGTGTTGGACTACTTCAGTTTTTAAAGAGAAGTATGATCGATAATGCAAGAGAGAAGATAAAACAGATAATATAAATATAAACATAAATATAAATATAAATTCTGCAACTCAAATCACAGAAAGCAGAGTAGTTGAAGACAAAAAATAAACAGAACAAAGGCAACAAAGACAAAACAATAATAAATATGGTAGATATGAATTGAAATATCTCCATAACCACTTTAAATGTCAATGGTCTAAACACATGACTTGAAAGACTGAGACTGCATGGAGTAACAAACAAGACCCAGCTACAATGTTGCATTTATGAAACAACTTCAACTATAAGGAACAATGAGGTGAGCCTATAGGGGTGGACAAGAGGCACCCCACTGACACTAATTTTAAAAAGCCAGAATCACCGTATTAGTATCAGACAAAGCAGAGTACAGAGAAGAAATGTGATGGGGGTGGAGAGAGGGGTGACTCAGTGGAGTACGAGGGACTTTTAAGGCAGTGGAACTATTCCGTGGAACTCTAATGGTGCATATAACATGACGCGTTTGTCAAAAAGCACAGCATGTGTGACACAAAGCATAGACCCTAATGTAAAGGGACTTTAGGTGACAACAATGTACAATAGTGGTCCACCCGTTGGGTATATAGTGGTATCACAGTCACACCAGGTGTCCACAGCACCGGCTTCTTCATGGGTGATGTCAGGGGGGACATGGGAACTCTCTGTACTTCCCACTGAAGATTTGTTTTCCTTTACATTTAACATTGCTCTAGAAAATAAAGTCCAATTAAAAAGAGAAAGAAAACAACTCTCACTTCAGACCAGAGCCACCTCCCCCTCCCGCCAAGCCTCTGTTCTCTCCACTCGGGACCCCTGGCACCCCTCAGGACCCCCAGACTGGCCTCGGCTGACTGCTGCCTCCTTTTCCTCTCAGGCGAGGCGACGGGACAGCCTGTCGTGGCAGAGTCCCAGGGGACAGGCTGGAAGGCTGGCTGGGTCTGCAGAGAGGCCAGGGGAAGGGGACCTGGTTTCGAGACATGAACGGTGGCAAATTGAGCCAAAGGAAGGACACGCCCCTCGCTGAGGCCACTTGCGAAGATGACTCTGGACTGGAGCCCCTTCCCGGGCAACCCGGGGGGTGTGGGCTGACGACAGCAGGGGCACACCAGGGGCGGGGCCCAGGTCACGGGGTCCCCAGGAGCAGAGTCACCCCTTCGAGAGAACGTGAACAGCACATGCTGGCTCCGAAGACTCCAGGACTGTGGGACTCTCCCAGTTCTAGCTGCTTTCTCCTGAGATGTTAGGATGGGAATCCAGGTCCCTCAGTTAATACCTGTGGGCCCCCCTGGGACCTGGGCCCCTGCCTGTGCACAGTGACCACACCCGAGGAGAGAGGGAGCCTCAGAGGAGGGACTTCCCTGGGACCTTTGTGGGCAGCGGGGGGTGTCCCTGCAGCCGAAGGAAACTTTAAATCAGGAGAAAGGGCCTCAGCTGGGGACGGGGACGGGCCCACGTCTGCCCCGAGTGGCTCTGTGCACAGGAAGGGACTTGGCCCGGCCCTCCTTTGCCCTGGGGTTTGCTATGGAGCCAGGGGGCCCAGAGTGACAGTCTCCAGGCTGCGATCAGCACCCTCCTCCCGCCCCAGGGCTTGTGGAAGTGGAGCAACATCCTATTTCAGACCGTTAGGGACTGTTTCCTACCCTCCTGCTTCCCCTCCGCCAGCCCAGCTGATCAGCCCTGGTTGCTAGGTACCTGGTTACCTTAGAGACAGAACACTCCGCAGGGTTCTGGGCAGTTATTTGTGCCCACCGGACACTGGCAGTTAGTGGCAGAGCCCGACCAGCCATGGAGGGCCTGCTGCCTGCCGTCCCGTCCACTTCCAGCTGGTCCTGGAGCACCCGGTGAGACTTCTGAGAGCTGACACATGTCCCAGGACTCCCCGTGTTCCCCTGGGGGTTCCTGGTGGCGCTGCGGTGGTGGCGTCTGCCACAGTGAAGAGACCCCACACTTCACGAAGAGCGAAGGCGCCAGGCAAAGGTGTCCTGCCCACGGTGAGGTCTGTGCAAGACCAGTGAGAATATGGGACCAGTGACAGAAGCCGACGGCTCCCTCCAGTCACCGGGGGTGGAGGCCCGTCCTCTCCCGTTACAGACCCTGTGCTGTTGGCACTGAATGAACACCTGCGCAGGTCGTCACTGCAGGACTCGGCTGACGAGTGAAAATGTCCTGAACTTCCCACGTGGCTGATAGAAAACCGTCTCCAAAGCTTCGAGGATTCGTGGAAAACAACTTCAGAAGAAAATACTGAATGATTTGAACAAAAACACTCATCCGGAAAGTCCGAAACTGCTCCAAAAGGAAGTTATCGGATGGAAGCATCCCGGACAGGGAGGAGGAGGAACAGGGCTGGAGCCGGGGACACAGGAGCGGAGCCGGCGGAGAGGCAGAGTCAGCCCGCGGGGCCAGGGCCGCAAACCCGCTGCAGACGGTCCCGCCTCGGCCACCACCTGGGTGACGGGAACTCGGGATTCCCCCCAAGGAGGGAGGCAGAAGATGGGGATCGATTCGTCCGTGGGTCCCATGTTGACCACAAGGGTGACCCTCATGATGCTGACGTCCATGTGTCCCTTCAAAGTGCTGGCGAGGAAAATCAGGAGCAGCCAGACAACTGTGGGAGCAAAAGCAAATGAATGAAGAGCGGGCGGCAGAAATAACGCGTCTGCAAACCCAGAGCATCTTTGCAGCGTGAAAATTCAAACCTCGCGGCTGAGGTTCAACAGCTGAAGCTCCGGATTCTGCTGGAACAGACGGGGATCGTGTGACCAGCCACAGACACGGCCGTGCGAGGAGGGACGTGCAGCTCAGAAATGGAGACGAGACGGGCCGGCGTCTGGAGAAGCGTGAGCTCCACCCATCAGATTCTGAGCACGTCCAGGAGCAGGGTCCAGACGTGAGCCAGGAACTAGGAAGAAGCGCTTCCTACTGGGGAAAGGAGATTCGATGCCGTCAGAGAGCGAAGACGCCTGGATGGCAGCCGAGGTCACGGGGAGAAAGTTCCAGGACCTAAGGAGAGAGAATGATCCCACAGAAAAACGCGGGCCCAGGTCACGTCCAAGTGCCAGCCCGCGGTGCCCGGAAGCGCAGCCTGTGCCCTGAGTCATGGGCCCAGGAGGGGAGCCAGGCTGCGGGAGCTCAGGATCCGGGGTCGCCTGCAGGTTCGACTCGGCCTCCACAGCCAGGACACCTCTGCCTGGGCTTCCCGTCCAGTGGTCCTGACTGATGTCTCTGTAGTTCAGCTGCTCTTACTAAACGGTGCCACAGCCACCTTCGTAGCATCATCATTACAACCTCACAGTAGTGCTATTTACACACAGACTCGTCAACATGGTTCCCATGAATGCAGACCTCCCGTGAGGCCCTTTAGAATTACACACGAGAAGCATGGTGTTGATTTAGAGGACCACTGTTACCCGAACCGTCATCTGAGTTTGACATGACGTTTAAACAAAGACCCCGATTGTATGATGTGGCTGTTGTTACACATCTATAGAGGTAACGTAATATGTATGTGAAAAAATTTTGGTTGGTTTTAAAAACAATGCAAAACACACACACACACAACTTGAATAGGACAACACCCGATTCAAACTACATAATATTTTCATTACTTTATTCCTAAACTCACAGGATAGTTTAACCCTAAGTTGATCAGAAATCTCTAGATTCCTTTCCTGCGTTATATTTTTTCTTATTCTTTTTTTGCCTAAGATACTGTTCATTGTTTAGCATTTCTAAATTTTATGCAAAATTAAAAAAGGTTTCTCTTGATGGCAAACACACACACCTACATTCTTACACACACACACACACAAAGATACAAGGACCCTTAGTAGTTTTGAATCTGAAGAGAATGTACAAATATTGTGGCAAATTTTAATAGCTATTTTAGATGAATAAGCCCACAGGAAGACAAAATGGTGAGCACATTTGCACACAGAGGAGACCCCGAACCACACGCACACACTAAAGCAAAGCTGCCTGATACATCCAACAAGACTCCACTAGAAACAGCTCACGGGTGGGGCAGGAGGAGACCTGAGACCAAGGCCCTTTCAGCGCAACAGCGATAAAGGGAGGGGCCAGGTGGGGTCCGGGTGCCCGCAATAGAAAACCTGGTTCCACCCCTGGACCTGGGGGGGAGGCCGTGGTGCCATCTGAGCCCAGTGAGGGGCTCTCCGGGGAGCAGGGAACCTGTCCTCACCCTCTGTCCTCCTGTCCTCCAGTTACTGCTGAGCAAAGGGCAGCCACCCAGAGGCCCGAGGGGTGCAGGCCGGGGTCAGCCTCAGGCACAGAGCAGGCCCCAAAAGGGCCTGAAAGAACTCGGAGAATGACCACCAGACCGACTGGGTCTGATGCACACTGTGAGGGCTTCATGGCCTCATCCCCACCCTTTCTGTAGTGACTGTCTCCGGAGCTGCTGCAGGGACTTCAGGGGTGCTCCGGGTGATGGGGACACCGATGGAAAGAGCAGCTCAGTGAGCCCCGTGCACCCCAAAGCTGCGTTCCAAGAGGGGCAGGACAGGTAGTGAAGGAAGGGACGATGCTGCCTGCTCTTCAGACCGTTCTAACAGCTGGTGCCTGGGGCAGGGGTCCCACCAGAGGTGACCCCCACGGTGAGACGAAAGGGGCAGAGTCGGCCTGGGAAGACCAAGGGGCAGGAAGAACAGGAAGCAGAAAGGCCTGAACACTGGCTTTGGGGGCAGGAGGTGGGGCAAAGCTGAGGGGGAGGGGGAAGGACAGGGAGCAGGCCCCTTGCACTGGTGACCCCTTGGGGCAGTGTCCTGACCTGACACCAGGGGAGGGTGCAGACCGGAGGGACTCTGGTGGCCGCTGGTATGTGTTCTCCGTAGATCTCTGTGGCTGTGGAGAGAGGGGAGGAGGTGGGGACACATGCGAGGGCAGTTTGGGGTGAGGGGCCCACAGGTCTGTGAGGAACACTGGCTGCTGGCAATGGGTGTTCATCCCAGATGGAGGAGGACACTGCAGGTATGTTTGGGTGGCTGAGGGCCAGAGAAAGGAACGAAGGATGATTTAGATCTTTCCTAATAACCCTGCATGTGGTTGTCACAGAGCAAACCTTAGCACCATCTCTGCAGGGGACGCCTGGACAAAACCAGCTGGACAGAGAGGCGGCCCACCCACGGAAACCCTGATTCTCTTAGGAATGACGTGCCCATGGGGCTCCACGTGGCTTCTACCAACCTCAAGCCCCTCTGGGTGAGGCGATCCCTCCTCCCAGGTGCGCCCACGGCGGGGACTCCAAGGGCAGGTGTGTGCCCTGATTGCTGGTGCCACGCCCGGCTCTGCCCGGCGCTCTGCCCGGCGCTCGGCCCGGCTCTGCCCAGCTCTCTGCCCGGCCCGGCTGCAGGCTGCGCGGGGTGGGGGTCTGGGCGGACTCTCTGGAGGAAGGGGCCCTGAGCTAACCCTGAAGTTGTCTACTTGCTGTTCACACTGTAAGAGGCATATGATTCCTCGGAGATCTTGTTACAAAGTCCTGCTTCATCGAGTCTTCGGAGGATCTGAGACCCCGCACTGCCCCCAGACAATGTCCATGCTGGGACCAGAAGTGTAGTAGCTGAGATCTTGACATGGTTATGGGGCAGGAGGAGGGGCAGCTGGAGGTTGGAGAGGGTTTCTGGCCGGAGGCACAGCACAGACGAAGTGCCAGGGCACAGGCAGCCCGGTCTGGGCGAGCGGGCAGCCAGCTTTCCAGAGCCCAGAGCCCAGAGCCCAGAGCCCAGAGCCCAGAGCCCAGAGCCCAGAGCCCAGAGCCCAGAAGGACAGAAAGCAGAGCAAACACACGATTTGTGCCCACGCTGGTCCCGGCTATGCTGTTCCCACTCCTGCCTACCACGGTGGACCTTGTCCCTAGAACGACGCCCATTTCAGAAGCACGACACACTGCAGAACAGGGTCGGCCTGGGGGAACCGGTCATGAGGACCACCCTGCTCAGACCCAGAAACAGCTTTGCCAGGAAAGGAGCCCCTCAGCCTGAAGATAAAACCACAGCGTCAGACCACAAACAGCCCAGCCGCCCCCGCGCTGGGTGTCTGGCAGCTCACTTGTCTGTGAACCTCCACGGACTCATCTTAGGCCTAAATATTTAAGTGACAAATGTATATTTTTACCCTCTTTGGGTTTAAAGAACGTGTATTTCATTGTGTCCACCTCAACTGAAGGTTTAGAAATACATATATATTTAACATACGGTTTTTTAAACATTACGAAATCTATATGCTTTCTAATTTCAAACTATCAAATTCTCAAAAAGTTTCAAGGACAACTGCCAACGAGATTGTATGTCCTTTTTTCAAGGGTCATATGCTGGTCAGACTTTTTCTTTCATTCATTCATTCACTCATTCATTCATTCATTCATTCACTGAACAAAAATTATTAAGCACCAAGCACCAGGCAGACCTGGGAGTGCTGCTGTGAACAAGGCAGGCTTGACTAAGAGTTGAACTTGACAGAGGCAGGTAGTGATGGAGGCCCCATGGAGGGGAAGGCCCCGGCCTAGATCCCCTGTCTGTTCATTTCCCCCGGGACCCAGGGAGGGAGCTACGCACAGCACAACATAGTGAGGGAAGCGTTTCATCACAGAGTTGATCAGGATACGTGACCAAGCAAAAGGAATCACATCATTAAAAAAAACAATGGAGCCCTGGCTGGTTTGGCTCAGTGGTTGGAGCCTCGGTCTGTGGACCAGAGAGTCCCGGGTTCAGTTCCCACTAGGGGCACGTACTAAAAAACCAAACAAAGCAATGAATTTAAAAAGAGATTAAGCAAATTCATAGCAGGAAAAGTCCTGCGGTCGCCCGGCTCCTACAAGACGCGGGAGATAGAAGTTGTAGGATGGAAATCTCCAGCTCACACTCTGATCTGCTCAGGAAGAACCTCATCAACACTCCCGTTCTGAGCCCAGGCAGCTTTGCAGAGGCCAAAGGCACCGGGTTGACCTTGGGCAAATGACTCAGCTCCACGGAGCTTCCGTGTATTTATCTGTGAAACAAGAGTAATTGTCGCCTTGCCCGGTTGCAGTGC
Source organism: Molossus molossus (assembly GCF_014108415.1). NCBI lineage: Eukaryota > Metazoa > Chordata > Mammalia > Chiroptera > Molossidae > Molossus > Molossus molossus. Next base: position 9,371,179 of record NW_023425388.1, on the reverse strand, counting down.
AAGTGAGAAATCACACTTGTGTTGTGACCAGCACCTCGACTCTCAGTGTGTCTAACTAACAAACAGAAACCGCTGACAACCGCTTCGCGTGTTAGAAACCATTTGGAATGATAGCGTCCCGTATGTATTCCGCAACTGGATTTTTCTCTGCTCGGGCATCTGCGCTGGAGGCCGCCTCACGTAAACAGCCGAGGCTCTGGTTCATTCATCTGCAGGACCAAAGAGCCTCTGGTGCAGGAAGGTCCCATTCATCCACCCTTCATGTCCTGGTGCCGGACCCCACCCTGTCACTGAAGGAATTTGGGATTGGATTTCCTCTGGGGACACCGAGGGTCCCATGCATGAGGACACTGGGGACCCCCGCTGGGCAGGACGAAGGGACGAACATGTTTTCCCCGGGACCCCTTCCTCCTCAGTGTGAGGGGCCCACAGGAGTGCAGGTGCTGAAACTGGGAACTCTGGGGCCCGAGTGATCAGACAAAGGAACCAGATGGGGAGGAAGAGGTCGGAAGCGACATGGAGGTCCCGGGAATTCAAGAGTTCACAGCGCCGAGTCCCAGGTCTCACCCCGAGCTTTCTGGGCAGAGCAGGAAGGGACACGAGACGGGGGACGAAACAGTCTCCCTAGAAGCAGCAGAGACGGGCTCAGGGCCGGGCGGGCTGTCCCAGGGTCCGCTCGGGAGACGGAGGGATGTCACGGGCGTGTCTTCCTGGGGTTCTCCCTAACGCCCCGTCCGACAGCATGATGGAGGTCGGCTCTCCGTGGGCGGGCTAATCACCGCCTCTCCAGCTCCCCTTCCTGGCTGATCGGAGTCGTAAAGCATCTTAATATCAGGCCACACCCGTCCCCCAGTCACAGGTGAGGCCCTGATTGAAGGTCGCCTCTGCAGGGCCTCCTGACCTGGGTCACCGGCCTCAGCTGCATTTCAGCATCAACCCTGAGCAGTGCCCGAGTGAAGACCAGCCCCTCCTCCCCCACCCCCCTGTTTGGCCCCTCAGTCACTGTCAGCACCCCTGGGAGTCTGGGCGAGTCACCCAGGAAAGACCTTCTGCCCAGCCCCTGGTCTGGGGACCCTGTGCCTTCTCTCCTGTCCTGTGGTTGTGGCAATGCGCTCTCTGTACACACACACACACACACACACACACACACACGCCCATCCAGCCAGCGTGGAGATCAGAGCACAGCCACACGCAGGGCAGGGAATTTGCACCCAGCCCCGCAGCCGGTTATTACGAACGGGGACGCGGGGGTAATTTTGCCAGCGCTCCGCCTGCACGGCCCAGGGCCTTGTTTTCAGGCCACGCAGAGTTGACCAAAGGCTGTTTGCAAAGGGGACTAGTTGTTTATCGTCTCTGAGCTGTGCCACGGGGGATGCCGGGAAGACATACCAGGGGGCGCGTTTATTGTATAAGGACTTGCTGCCAGTAAAATGTGAAACCCGAGCTGTTGCTTGGAGCCCAGGGACAGAAGGGAAGACAAGTGTAGAAATTCTGGGCTCCCTCCAGATTTTTGAGTCACTGTGTATGTTTTGAGAATGTACACAGAATGAGCTGAAATGACAGGGCCCCCAGCATGTTGGGACCAGGGCCCACAGATGACAGGGGCACAGGCTCCCTGTGTCTAGGGAGGTGAAGTGCTGGCCGGCAGCCGGGTGTCCTGGTGGCCTTGTGGCCACCATACACCCCTGGGCTGCAACGCCTGGTGGGGGGCTGTGGCATCCGCTCAGGGGTGCCCCGGATGGGTGCGGAGTGAAGAGCAGGGGGAGAAGCAGGTGGTTTCCAACGTCAGGACACGGGACCGAGATGAAACACTGAACGAAGTTCTCCCCTTGAAGCCCAAGTGAGCAGCGGCTCATGGTGACAAGTGATGTCAGGCGCACGTCACCTGTGTTTCCACTGACTGGGCACCCAGCAAGGCCAGGCCTGCTGCGTGTCTGCCCCAGAGCTGACACCTCCGAGGAGTCTTCGAGGCATAAGTGAGGGCTCCAGCCTCCAGCGGAGAAGCAGAAGGTCGGATCCATGCAGCCGTGAGGCCGGAGCAGGATTAGAACCCAGACCCGAGGGAGAGCTTGGTCTCCGCCCTCCCCTTCTCCCCTTTGTCCACATTTCGTCTTTGTCTCTCTCTGTCTCCGCCTCTCTCATGCCTTCCCCTTCCTGCCTCTTTCTCCCCTTCCCTTTCCCCAGCGTTTTCTCCGTTCTCTCCCTCACCTGCTCTGCCCACCTAGTCCAGGTGCTCTGCCCAACGTCCTGCCCCATCCCCCACGCAGGGTGCACTCTGGGGCGCCGAGCAGGTGCAGACAGCGAACACTCTCACTCACCCGGAGCATTTGTAAGTATGCCCCTAAATTACACTGGAGGGTTTGCTCAGGGGTGTTCGTGAAAAGTCAAGGTAATCTGAGTACTTGACTCATCACTCTTCGGTCGTTCAGCGTCAGGGGACAGGGGACCTCCTGGGTGGCGGGGATCGGTGATATCTGGAAGGGAAGGGGAAAGGAGGGAGGGAGAGAGGGGGAGGAGAGAACATTTGGCGTTCCCCAGGATGAACTCGGACTTTCTGGGGGTTTCCGTCATCTTCCAGGAGAGCGGAGCCTTCTTCAGGGAGCATGGTCTCCCTGATTTCTGGACCCATGTTAGACTTAAGTCCTCTTTGAGCCATCAATTATTTATTTACTTCCTGCCAGTTCCTATGACCATTACCCCTGCACCAAGAGGTCATCGGTTCGATTCCCGGTCAGGGCACATGCCCAGGTTGTGGGCCCAATCGCCGGGGCGGGGGGCATGCAGGAGGCAGCCAATTGATGTTCTCTCTCATTGATGTTTCTATCTCTCTCCCTCTCCCTTCCTCTCTCTCTAAAATCAATTTAAAAAAATTAAAAAAAAAAAAAAAAAGAACCCTCCAGATGGCTCATTTTCTGTCATCAACACCACAGGAGAGATCTTGGTGAAAACATCACCTCCTCCTGGGCAGAAACTGATAATGTCACTGCCAACCCAGAACACTGGCCTCTTTATTGTATTAAAATGGCTGATGACTCCATTAAATGATTAAAACGTGCCTGAAACTAGTGGTCAGAGGATAAGTCAAATGGCATTCAGTGCTCACAACGCTGGGGGCTGGGAAAGACAAGGGGTGTCTGGGGAAAGGCCGTGGCCTGGACGCAGCCCAAGGCACTGCCTCCTCCTGTCCATGCCCTCCCCCTCCAGGGTGCCGTCGAGGAGTCCGCTCTGTTCACACCCTGCGGCACCTCCTCGAGGGAGCACCGGCCTCGGGAACAGGCCTGGCACCTGCCCTCTGGACCGTGGCAGGCGTCTCCTCTCCCAGCCGAGGAGGCACGGAAGGCTCTACCCTCGCCGGCTCTGTGTCCTTGGGGACTACACCCCCTCGGCCAGCCTCAATCTTGTCATCTGTCGACGGGGGAGGGGGGCCGTCATTAACACCCACCTCACAGTGTGGTGGGGGTGCCCTTAGTGAGCCCTGTACAACTCATCACACCCAGCTACCTGGGGCGAGAGCAGGGGCCGCTGCTGACTCCTTCGCAGAATCCTAGTTTTCATGCATAAAAGAAGATTTAAAAGGAAACCAATTATATTGAAATGCACATTGGATTAAAGTTGTGGAAAAGTACTGCATGTACTTCGTTAGCATACAGTGAGGCCCGGGGCAGGTCTCAGCACTTTGAGATTCCGCTGCAATAACCAGGTGACGGACACCTGCGACTTCGACCGGCGATGGATCCAGGGGCCGCTAACGCTTCTACCCTCTGCTGCCTCCATTCAATCATCGCGGACAAGGCTCCAATATATATATATTTTTTCCTTTATTGATTTTATAGAGAGAGGAAGGGAGAGGAAGAGAGAGATAGAAACATCAATGAGAGAGAACATCGATTGGCCGCCTCCTGCACGCCCCCCCACTGGGGATCGGGCCCACAACCTGGGCATGTGCCCTGACTGGGAATTGAACCCGTGACCTTTTGGTGCGTGGGTCGACGCTCAGCCACTGAGCCACACCGGCCGGGCAAGGCTCTGTTTTAGGTGGACGCTAGTGAAAGTTAAATGCAGTTTTTCCCATCCACGTTCAATCCTGCCCGTGAGGAGGTGCTTCTCTGGGTTCGCCATGCCCACCAGGCCCGGGGAGGGTGTCTGGCAGGGAAGAGCTCACAAGTGGCGGTGCCTGGGACCACGGGGCAGGCGAGTGTCAGCCTGCACCTTGCTTCCTTCCCTGCCTAAGAAGCAAGCGCTAGGCGACAGCGTCCCGGAGGTGGGGTGTTCTCCCAAGCGCTCTCTTCACTCGCCTGAATGTGAAGCTAGAGATGCGCTGGTCTCGGGAACGCTGTGGGAGGAACACTTTGAAATGTCACATTCACCGTAGCTGGGGCAAAGGACTTACAAGCCTTTCACTGTCATTGTTCAGGGAGCACTTTCAGAGTTGAGAGGTTGTCAGCGTGGAGGGGATTTTAGACCCCCCCCCCCCATCAATTAATTCCTCCTCCAGCTCACCTGGGAGGCTGGTCTCCACAGCCAGTAGTGAAACCTGAGGTGGGGCCCACCCCACATCTCTGCCCCCTTCTCTCTCTCGCCTTCTGGGAATGACCTCCAACCTCTCGGTGCAGGGTGTGCGTGAGATCCCACCTGGCCCAGCCCCTTTCACAGATGAGTACAGACACCAAGGAAGGGGCCCTTGTCTCCTTCTGAAATCATGAGCACCATGAACCCCGTCATCGTGGGGCACCAGTGGCCATCCGGCCCCTCTTGAAGGTCTCCTGTTTGAGGACTCAGCAGTCGCAGAGGAAGCAGTAAGCCAAAAAACAGTGAGGAACAGAATCTTCATAGCTGGGCTCTGGATCCAGCTGTTCCTGAAGCCTCATCTCCTAGTCTCATAAATGACCTAAACCAGTAAGTCCCCTTTGAGGCTTAAAAGCCCCCTTGAGTTGAGTCTCTGCCACTTGCATGTGAATGGATCTTATTGGTTATATTTTAGAACAATTTTGCAATGAGCAAACTCTGTTAAGTACAACTCTGTCCCGAGTCACAGAGTCCATAGAACAGCCAAGGCGGGCCAGCTCACAGGCTCAGCCGCCACACCTGGGCGCATTCCTCAGGAGCACAAGAGCAGCGGCGGTTTCCCTGTGTACAAGTTTGCAGGGTCTTCTCCCTCGAGGGCCACCCACTGTTCCCCGTGGGGGCATTCTCATTGCGAGGCCTGGGGAAGCGGGGTTCTTTGGGCCTCTTTCAGACCTCCCCTGTGGACACAGCAGAGAGCACGAGTGAGGGGTCAGCCTTGACCACTGACCTTGAGCCACGGCGGGCTCCTCCTGGGAGCAGGTCTGAGGCGGGGGGCCCTGAGCTCCTGTGTGTGCAGGGGAGCGTCCCTCCAGGGGAGCCTTCTGCGCAGGGGTGACCAACTGTCTGGGGAAGGAGAAGTCTACCGGAGACCAGACTCAGGCTTTTGTGTCCCTAACAACGACACGATGCACAGGGGGGACTCCTGACTGAGGGTCATTCCTGGCCCTTCCAAACCCCACCCCGAGCTTCCAAGGCTGGGGCCGGCAAGGGACTGGCCGAACAGGACATACACTAGCCCAGCAATCTCCTTGCTTGCTCCTCAGGCCTCTGCACGGCCAGGAGGGAAGAGGCAGGGCCACTCCCGATGGAACCCCCATCCTCCGACCCCCTCCCAGAGTTATTAATGATGCCAGAGGAAGGGCTCCTCCTTCAGCAGATCCCTGGAGCTCACGCATCATCTGCAGCACCGTTTCTCTGCCATCTCACCCACACCCGGGTCTGACCGCAACCTTGGCAAATACGCACCAGGGCGATTTTACCACGAATTCCAACGATGGCCAACGCGGGGCTGCTTTTATATCTGAATATCCTCTCCTGTTCCCACTGCTGATGAAATTTCGAGTCTGAATCATCAGCTTGGGGTGAATGAGACCTGAGAGACTAGAATAACCGCAAGGTTGAAGTTAACGGGCAGGCTGTTCCCACGCCTCCCGGATGTCTGCCTCACTGCAGGCGACAGGTGGCATCTTGAAGCTGAAGTCACATCTTGGCCGCCTCAGGGCTCCTTGACCGGGAGGGGAAAGTCGGCAGCTATCACCTCCTCCGTGAAGATTTATAAAAACTAGGCTGGAGATAGAAGGTACATTTCTTTTTCTCCTGGGAAAAGCCAGGTTATATCAACTAACTTTCGGAAAGAGACGAGCACGCTCAGGGAATGGCGCCTGTGGGAAATGTGTGTGCTGCCCATTTCACTCACTTCTAAGGAACAGGGGTAACTAGACAAACAACACAGAAAAATGCCTTCTCTGGGATATTTGTTTTAAAAGTGACCCTCTGGGGCCCTGGCTGGTTTGGCTCAGCAGTTAGAGCGTCGGCCCACAGACCAAAGAATCACGAGTTCGAGTCTAGTCAAGGGCATGTGCCTCGGTTGCGGTGTGTCCCTGGCCCTGGTCGGGGTTGTGCGGGAGGCAGCCAGTCCTGTCTCTCTCGTATCTGTCTGTCTGTCTCTCTCTCTCCCTCCCTCCCAGTCTATCTGAAAATAAATGGACAAAAATATTTTCAAGTGAGGATTTTTAAAAAATTAAACTAAAAGTTGACTCTCTGGCAATGTCCTGGGATTGACACAAATGCATCACGAACTTGACCAGTGACACTGAGTTCAGTTTGCGCCTGGGCGTAACACTGCGCATGCCAGGCAGGAGCAACTGCTGTGGTGTTGGCTGGGCTCTGCTGACGCGCGGGAAGGCACGTCTCTGCCACAGGACAGGCAGGAAGGAAGGGGGGAAATCACCCCCCACTCCCACAGCCTCGATCTTATTCTCAGAGTGACTTTTCATCTAACCCCCCTGGGAAGGTGTGTCTCCCACACGGCCCGAGGGATGAGACACGGTGGCCACAGGGAGTCTTGCCCTGAACACGTGGGCGCCTCCAGCGGAGGCTCGAAGAACCAGGACAGGCTGCGTGAAAAACGGCTCTGACTGTGTAAATGGACACATTTTCCAAACACTGAGCGTGGACAGGGAGCATGTATGCCGCCAGGAATTTTTCTCAATGGAAGGAGCTCGTCCAGTCTTTCAGACAAAAGATGGTCGAAACAGAGGGAACTGGTAAGGAGGCCTTCTCCATCATGATCTTTTTTAGGTTGAGCACCGCTGACAGTGTCATTGAGGGCAAACTGCCCACTTTCTCGATTGCTTCCCTAGTGGAATGATCTTGGGCTTTGCATTACAAAACCTTTTTCATGCATAAGCTCCTGAGGGGGTCAGACCGCTGGCCAGGAGCGGTGGGGGTCCCTTTGTCTATGGCATCTCACCTGAGCAAACATCATTACCTCATTTTGCAGCTGAAACTGAAGCTCAGGGTGGTTAAATGACTTGACCCAGATCAGAGGTTTAATGACTGACCGACCAAAACTGCTTTACTCCAAAGCCTACCCTCTTCTCCCCTGGGCCTTACTTAGAAACTGAAGTTTGGGCTTTGAAAGGGCTGTCACTGGAAATCTGGACATCTGGTCAAGTTCCTGCCCACGATGAATGAGACCTCGAGATCTAGAGGTGGGTCAAAGGGTTCATCACTCAGGTTCTCCAACAAGCAGCGGCAAAGCTACGGTGAAAACCCAGATGTTCTAAGTCCCAAGTCTTCCTCACATCCTTTTTTCTTCCTTTCTTTTAAATTTTTTTTTCTTTATTGAGTTTTAGAGACAGAGAAAGGGAGAGGGAGAGAGAGAAAAAACATCTATGAGAGAGAACATCGCTTGGCCGCCTCCCGCATGCCCCCCACCGGGGATCGGGCCCACAACCTGGGCATGTGCCCTGACCGGGAATCGAACCAGTGACGCTCAACCACTGAGCCACACCAGCCGGGCACATCCTTTTTTTCTTTATTTAAATAATTTTGATTTTACTAAACCAATCATTATGTAAGCTGCATAAACAACAAAATTTATTTTGTCTATTTTTACCACTATACCTAGAGTCAATAATAGCATCGAACAATTGTTGAACAAACAGGTCATAAGAAGATGCGTAGGAAGTGGGGCAATAAAATCTTGCAAAGGAGTTTTGATGCACTTCTTAACCTATCACTCCCTCTCAGGTCTCCACTCAAGACAGGGTGGTTGGAAGCCCAAACATCAGCCAGGACCTAAGGCCAAAAGGAAACACACATCATCAGGCCTCTTTTCCTTGCATTTTACTAAAATCCGTCAACATACAACCATTTGTTTCTCTTGCACATACTCTAATCACAAAGAGATGTATCAAAATATGGGAAAATCTGCTTGTCTCGTCCAACTTGGCTTTAGACGGCCAATTCCTCTGACTTTGCATTTGACCCTATTCCAAATATACAGCTCCTCAGGAATGCAGGAAAGCTGTTTTCTAGATGAATCCCTAGATGTGGGATTTATCCATCTATGAATTATTTATTCTTATGCAATTAGCAACCTCTTTTCTGGGAAAAAAAAAAAAAGGACATGGGAACAAAATAAATCTGTTTGTATCTTTTTCATAACAACAGCTCTGCTTCTCGATGTATGCTTGAATCTCATACTGAGCTTGGCTTAAGAGATGAATGAGTAAACAAAGCTGTTATGAGTAATTAGTGTCCAATTAGGTCAAAGGTTTCATGTCTGTGTGAGTCAAGGCCTTTTTTTTTTCCAACCTCTGGGAAGAACTAAGTAGGTCAGGTCTCTGTTTATAAAACAGAGTCCAATGCCCTGGGCATTTTATAAGTTGTTAGGACCTGGACATCTAGAGCTACTCAACTTTTTTTGTTGCCCCCTTCCTTGCTGCTGATGAAGGGGCAAGACTGTCTCAGTGATCTAGGTCCTTCCTCTCTGTGCTCATCCTGTAGGAGCTTCCAGCTGCCCGAATCCCTGGGAAGGTGCACCCTGACCCAGAGGGAAGGTCATGACACTGCCCTCTGGGGGAAAGGTCATGACACTGTTCTTTTTATCGCTGGCCTGTTTCAAATGAAAATCTTGGAGTAAGAACCTCTCTAATGACAAGAGTTTGTGCCTGATTTGTTTTTCCCAACTTTGTACTGTGAAAATGTTCAAATATACAGAAAAGGTAACAGAACACGATGAACACTTGTATACCCACCACTTAGATTCACCAATTGTTAAAACGTTGCCAAACCATTTAAAAGTGAGTTGCACTGTAAATATTTCTGCATGTATCTTTTAAGAATAAGGACACTATTTTCTACAACCAAAGGGATATTATGAACAGGAACTTATTTCATTTTAAGTTATCGAAGTAATTGGAGTAACAGTGCTCATAATGTCTTCGTAGTATTCTTTTAGTCTATAGGATCTGTAGTGATGCTTCTGTTTCGTTCCTGATGTGGTACTTTGTGTCTTCTCTCTGTTTTCCTGAATAAGTCTAGTTAGAGATTTATCAATTTCATACAGTTTTTTCCCAAAGAGTCAGCTATATATTTTATTCATGTTATTTTTTATTTGTTTTTATTGCATTGATTTCTACTTTTATGTTTATTATTTTCTTCTAATTTTTTTTTTTTTGGCTTAGTTTGCTTATTTTTCAGCATTTTAACTTGTGTGGATCATTTTCTTCTTTTTTTAAAAAAATTAATTTATTTATTTTTGTTACAGATGTTTCTCCTTTTTCCCCCATTGATCCCCCCCCCTCCCTCCCCTCCCTATCCCCAGCTTTGTTGTCCATGTCCATTGTTCATGCATACATGCTTATAAGTTCTGTGGTTTATCTCTCCCCCAAACACCCCCTCTTCTGGGGATTGTCAGTCTGTACCCCACTTCCACATCTCTGGAACTACCCCATTCCTCAGACTATTATGTTCATTATAGTCCACAAATAAGTGAGATCATATGATACTTGTCTTTCTCTGTTTGGCTTATTTTACTTATGGTGATACTTTCCAGGTCCCTCCACATCATCTCAAAGGATAAGAGATCTTTCTTTCTTATAGCTGCATAGTACTCCATTGTGTATATGTACCACAGCATTTTTATCCATTCCTCTATTGATGGACACTTGGGCTGTTCCCAGATTTTAGCTATTGTAAATAGTGCTGCTACAAACATGGGGAATATATATTCTTTCTGATTGGTGTTTCAGGCTTCTTAGGGTATATTCCTAGAAGTGGGATCACTGGGTCAAATGGAAGTTCAATTTTTAATTTTTTGAGGTAACACCATAGTGTTTTCCATAGTGGTTGCACCAGTCTGCATTCCTACCAGCAGTGTACTAGAGTCCCCTTTTCTCCACACCCTCACCAACACTTGTCGTTTGATGATTTGTTGATGGCAGCCATTCTGACACGTGTGAGGTGATACCTCCATTTTCTTTAAGCTATAGCCCACAAATGTTGCCATGTTGTGTTTTTATTCTTATTTAATTCAAAACATTCTTAATCCCCCTTATAATTTCTTCTTTGACCCACATGTTATTTAGAAGTATATTGTTTAATTTTTTAATATCTAGATATTTTTCAGATATTCTTCTATTGTTTTCTTATTAAATTCTGCCATTGGGCAAAGCATAAACTTTGCATGATTTCAGTCTTTTCAAATTTGTCAAGGCTTATTCTATGACTCGGCACATGCCTACTTAGTGTATGTTCCTCATGCACTTGAAAAGAATAGATATTCTGCTGGTGTTAGATATTTTTGCATCAGTTAGATCAAGTTGATGAATAGTATTATCCTTACAGAGTTTCTGTTTACTTGTTTTATGAACTATTAAGAAAGAAGTGCTACATTTTTCAACTAAAATTGTTAATTTGCCCAGTCTTTCAGGTCTGTCAGTTTTGCTTCATTTATCGTATACGTACATATTTAGGATTGTTATGTTTTTGCTGACTTGACCTCTGTCACTATAAAATATCCTTCTTTATCTTTGTTAATAATTATTTTTCTGAAGTCTACTTTCCCTCATGTTAATAAAGCTACTCTTACTTTATTTTGCTTAGAGTGGGCATGGTGCATCTATTTCCATCTTTACTTTTACGCATTATTGTCATCATATTTAAAGTAGGTTTTTTTGTAGATCACACACACTTTGGTCTTATCTTAGAAGCTCTGTCTTTTCCTTGGAATGTGGACTATTACATATGTTATAATATTTAATATGGGTGAATTTAAATGTATCATGTTGCTACTTTTTTCTATTTTCCCATCCCTTCCTTATTTGTTTTTTTCTCTTTTCCTACTTTTTTTTTGGGAGTAAATGTATATGTATATATATTTTTTACTGTTCTATTTATCTACAATATTGGCTGATAAGCTATACATTTTGTCTTATTATTTTGAGGGTGATTAAGGCTTATGATATTCAACATTGACTTACCAAAGAAATAATAGAAATAATATTATGCCACTTCATGTACAATGTACAATTCTCAGAACACTATACTTCTATGTCCCCATTGTGGGTGCTATTCTGTTACTGTTGCATTTTATTTCTCAAATAATATTAAACCTGTTGTCACGTGTCAGTGAGATAACCCGAGATGCACAGCCGAATTGTAAAGGAGCGTTTCATCACACAGGCTGGGGGGGGGGGGGTACAGCTTCCCCAGATCCTCAGCACCAGATTCTTCTTGCTCATCAGATTTTAAAGACAGAATCCTCATCCCCCCCCTCCCCCACCTCCTCAGGGGACAGGTACAATAGTGGGTGTGACAGCGATTACAGAAGTCAAAATTAGCATCATTCACCGGGCTCACAAGTACCTGCAAATGCCTCCCAACACGTGGGGCAACTATAATCTTAGGCAAAATTGCTTTACTTCTAGGGGTAATTAAGCTCTTATTGGAAAAATATTGAGGAAGGTCCACTGATGATAAAAATGGAGTCTAGAGGCCTTAGCCCCGGGCCCCGGTCAAACCCATAGTACGTGTTCACATTTTGCTTTGATATTCAATTATCTTCCAAATGAATTTTTAAGGAGGCAACAAATTTATATTTACCATGTATTTACTCTCCAGTTCTTTGTGTACATCCCAGCTTTCATGTGGGCACAGGTTTCATATTCCTGTGATTGAAAGAACTTGCCTGTTTATTGTAGAGCTGATCTTCTGGAAGTGAATTCTTGCAGCTTGTGTTTGTCTGAAAAAATTTTGTTTTACTTACACTTTTCAAAGGATTAGTGTCTCTACATAGAGAATTATAGGTTGACAATATTTGTTATCTATCTATTTATCTATCTGTCATCAATCTATTTATTTCCCTTTAATATTCGTTCCTGCATAGTTTCTGACAATAAGTTCACAGTCATTCTTACCTTTGTTCATTTGTACACATATTTAGTTTCTATCTCAGCTTTGAAGAATTTTAAAATACTACCAACTGTGAATGAAGGCTCCAATTTTTCCACATCCTTGCCCAAACTTGTCATTTTCTGTCTTTTTATTTATTTGTTTACTTATTTTATGTTTTGGAGGTGGCTGAGCTCAGGGAGCTCCCCAGGTGACAGACCCATAGTTCTCCTGGGGCAGCCCTGCGGAATTTCTGAAGTCTGGTTCCTAGTAGCTTTGGTTCTGGGCAGTAAGTGGTGAGCACAGTAGGGTTTCCTCTAGAAGAGTTCGGTGCACTTTCGGGCATTTTCTTGGGTAACATTGTTTCTGACTGTGTAGCAATCAAATCTCATGCCCTGGGTCTCACTGTGGTTCTGTAAGCTTCATGATCCTTTCATTAAAAAGAAAGATAAATCACTTTTTTGAAAAACGAACTAGAATGCGTTCTGTCATCTGCCACTATGAGCCTGGACCGACATAACCACATCCCATCGAAACGGAAAGGACAGGTGACACGTCTTTCTGAGGCATCCTCCCTCAGTCTAGACAAATATTTGTTCTTAGAACACTTCATTTCTAAAAGGGCTCAATCAATATGATACCAACTGGAATTAAGAATTCAAAAAAGTTGAAACAACAATCCTAAAGACTCAGAGGAGGGTGAAGGGATGTCTGAAAATGATTTACTATGGAAACCAGAAATCAGTGATTTCGAAATAGTTTGCCATCCTTGGTAGCATACAAGAAGGCAGCAACTCCATGAAACAAGGTCAGAAAACCAAAATCTAAGAGCAGGCAATGGTGAACGAAAAACAACGACAAGTCTTAAAGGCAGAAAGATCGTAGGTAGTATACCACGTGTGGGACACGTTTTCGCCAACTCCACGAGTCTCTGTCCCAGTGAGCGGCGGTGGGTAGTAACACTGCTTCAGAGCTTTGAGGAGGTGGCAACGCATGAGCGGTGGCCAGCAGCTCCGCCAGCGGGTCTGGTGTGGGAAACAAGTCTGGGAAGCTGTGTGCATAGTGGCACCATCTCCCATAGCAACATGGGACCCACACCCAACGGACTTCTGCAGAGAGCTACAGGAGACTGAAAGGGAGGAGCAGGCTGATGCTGAAAAGGCTGAGACCAAGGAGGAATTCCAAGGTGCAGGGACAGCTCCAGCTCCCCCGTGACGGCTCCTCCACCCAAGGTCGCAGGCTGGTCTGAAGGCGGGTGGGTGCCTCTGTCCCCCTGGGCAGCGTTCCCTGCACTCAGTCTGCCCCTGAAGGCGGGTCTGCTGCCTCCACCGCTCAGACCACTGAATGGGCAGAAGCAACCATTGAGGGCTCTTTCCTGCTCTCTCCACAGAAGAGGGAAATAAACATCAGTTTCTGTAGAAAGAAACGATGAGCCAAGACTCTAAGATGAGAAGATAAACAGGGTAGGTCGGATCAGGAGGGGTTCTAAGGAAACTAGAATTGCAATAACATAACTATGTTTGAAGGAGGCAGAGTACAGTGTCGAGTTTGATGTCATGAAATACTTGATTCTTTCAAAAATACAATAGATAAACTCTAGGAAAATGTAACCAACAAAACAGGAGAAAATGAACAAATATAGAAATGAGAAACGCATACAATAGATACATTTCTGGCAAATATAATCAAGAAAAAATAAGCAAAAAGGAATTGAGAAATGAGAAAGGTTAAGAAAAAAATGGCTAAAGAGAGAAATACAATCAGAGAAATATAGAAGACATGCCAAGAGATTGTAATGTGTAGACTCAATCAGACTGCAAACACATAGAAGAATACTGGAGAAATGGGAATGCTAAATGGATATTTGATGATATGAAGGAATTGTTCAGGTTCTAGGTAGGTAGTGACAGTTTTATTGTTTTTAGTGTCTCTGTATTTCAGCTCTATATGCTGAAATATTTATGCAAACACATAGAAGAATGGGAATGCTAAATGGATATTTGATGATATGAAGGAATTGTTCAGGTTCTAGGTAGGTAGTGACAGTTTTATTGTTTTTAGTGTCTCTGTATTTCAGCTCTATATGCTGAAATATTTATAGATGAAGATACGCTGATGGGATTTGTTCGAAGTCACGGGAGAGCAGAGGGAGGCAGTGAGTGAGTCCCTGAATGACCATGTGCACAGAGTCAAGTTGCCCTTCCACTGACCAGTACTGAAACCCGAGGGCAGGACCAGCGGGACTCTATTCTAGGCTCTCAGATTTTGTACAATAAAGGTTTTTTAAAGATTAAACTGAGGTGATAACAAACGTGGTAAGAAATTACGGCATTCTATTCCATGCAGATACAATAGCAAATCTTTATTTGAAGACCGGAGGAGGGCAATTTTCTGTGCATATTACCAAAACTGACATGAGAAGAAATTTTAAATATCAATAGATGACTAACCATAAAAGAATCTTAAAATACAATGAACTTATCTCAGAAGTTTCTTCCAAACTTTTAACAATTAGATCATATCAACTGTTGTAAAGCAGGGGAACAGCTGGAAATCTACACACTGTTTCGTGAAGCTGCTCGAACCCCGATTCCAGCACCTAACAGCGACAACGGCAAATGCAGAAAACTGTAAACCCGCCTCGTTTACATGTAACTTTAAAAATTAGCAAATCTGACATTATACTACTTTATGTCACTAGCCCCCACTTTTAATAGTGGTTTCAAGGGCATTAGATAACACTTAAAACAGTCCCAATTTAAAAAAAACAACAAAAACCTTAGGGAAAACTAGAGCAGAAGGGATACTCCTTTCACAGTAACTACATCAACCAATGCCAACATCTCACTTAGCTGTGAAGTAATGACGGTGTGTATTCCTGTTAAAATCGGCCACAGGACAGGTGTGTCTGCTTTGGGTATTACTATTTCACATCGCTTAAGAAGATATGACTCATGTAACAAGATCTGAAAGAGAAATCTAGAAAGGAAGAAACAAAAAGTGTCTTCTATACCAACAATATGATTAGGCCACTTGAACACTTCAGGGAATCGACTCCAAAACACTCAGAATTTTAAAAAAAGTTTGGTAATGTGGCCAGATTAAATAATAATAATAAATGTATAACAGTCAACTGTTTTTCCATAAGCCAACAGGAAGCAAACAGAAAATACACTCTCGTGAGAAGAAGAGATTACATTTTTATTAGCAATATGAAGTAAACAACAAAACTTGACCGATACACCCACAGACATAAGGACGAGCAGCACATGATGGAACGTTTACAGCCATTAAAAATCTGTAAGGACGTGTGAAGACATTCTGGAAACACAGCACAGAATAAACCAGAAGCAGGATTCATAGAGTATATGCACTTGATTCTTTTTTACAGAATAGAAATTATATATGTTTCCCCAAAATAAAAATGATTGCAAGTAAACCTAAGAGATTTTAATAATTATTATTTCTGTGAGATGGATTATCAGATCATTATATTTTCTCTATAGGTTTGTGCTATATTTCTACAACAAGCAACTGTTACTTTGGAGGTCAGAAAAAAATCTATTAAATTAATTAAAATTTAAAACCAACCAGCTGAAAAATAATACATTTGTTGACTATTCCTAATTTTCAAGATTCAAAACTTTGATTCTCTGAATTACCCCGGGGATGAGAGTGTCTCTAAAACATTGGGTAATACCCAAGAGCAAGGAGTCTGGGACAAAGTTCAAGTGGACAAGAGTAGAAACATTTCTCTGGCTTCCCTGACTTGGCCAGTCTGCTTAGAAACTAATTTAAGAATCTGAAGATGACATCATTGCAGGTGTTCTTTCAAAGTAGAACATAAGTTTATAATGCTTTGACTGATAAAATTGGAAGAGAGACAAGGTTTTAAAAGCCTCAGACAGTCTCTTTGGAGATATTCACCATCTTTATCTTTAAATAGAAGTATTTATATTTCTTCTTTCTTCCCCTCCGGCTCCGTGTCTTGTTTAAGAAAGGTCTCATAAACTTCAGAAGAGGAAAAGAACATAAGATGATAGTACATAATGTTCTATTTTTTTAAGGCTATAAATATTTTAACTTTTAGAAGAGACCACCTATCATGAAACCTTCAGATCTTCCTAAGTCTTATAAAAATTAACTCTAAAGTTTATTATCATTTCCAAATTCAAATAGTATATGCCAGATTGGCCTAAAACATTTGGAAATAACCTGAACTTTTGTAAAAGGAGAACATACTAGAGACAAGTAATGTCAAATTCAATAACTGAAAAGTAATATATGCTGTCAATAAAAAATAAATTAAACAGATAAACTTGACTGAATTCATTTAATAAAATCAACAGGTTATGCCACTGTCCAGAGAGAGTCTAGTATTTGCTGATAATCCAACACATATTTATTAAGTACCTGCTATTTACATAGAATTGTGGTAGGCACTGTAGTAAGATTTGATATAATATCTCAAGGAATTTAGAGAGTAAAAGGGAGAAAAGACAAGTACAAAAATAAATAGAACTGCTACAAATTAACATGAAAAACCAAATAACTTTAATCACGAGCAGAATATTTGAACAGACATTTCACCAAAGAACATACAAAAGCCAGAAAGCATGTGAAAAGTTGCTCAGTGGTATCCGTCATCAGAGAAATGAACATGAAAACCACGGCAATGTCACTTCACACCCACTGTAGGAGCTAAAATAAAAAACTATTGACAACGCCAAGTGCTGGCCAGGAGGGAGAGCAACTGGCACTGTTACACATCTTGGAGAGAGTAAAATGGCACAACTCCTTGGAGATCTGTCCAGCTGCTCCTTCAAAGTTAACTATGTGTCTCCTTCATGACACTCCTCCATTCCCAGGCACTTAGCCAAGAGAAATGAAAACACGCTACAGAAAGACATGTGCAAGAATGCTTACAGCCAAAACATTCACAATAGCCAGAAAAGAAAAAAAAAGTCCATCAACTAGAGTATGGATTAACAAATTGTGGTATATCCATAAGTGGAATACTACTCAGCAATAAAAAGGAACAAATTACTGATAGCCTCAACAACATGAGCATATCTCAAAACATCATGATGAGTGACAAAAGTCACACACAAAGAATACATACTGGAAGAATCCAAGTATTTGAAACTCTGAACAGACCATGATAATCGGTGGTGACAGAGATTTGTTTCCTCTAAGGCTCTGAGGACGGGCCAATAATTAACTGGAAGGGGGCAGAAGGAAATGTTCTGGTAGATATACCCTAAATCTGGATTGAGGTAATGATTACTCAGGTGTACAATTGTCCAATTTTACTCAACTCAACATTTAAGAGCTGTGCATTTTATTGTACTTAAATTAGATTTCATTTTTTAAATGCTCGAAAGGAAAAAACAGAAATAGCAAATATTTGACATTTGTGGGTTTGCGTCACAAAGACCACCAAAACCCTCATATTTGTTGTCTTATTCAGCTCAAGCTATGACAAAATATCATAGACTGAGTGGCTTAAACAACAGACATTTATCTCTCATAGTTCTGGAGGCTGGGAAATCCGCCACCAAAGCACCAGCAGATTCCGTTGTTGGGGAGGGTTTTCTTCGGGATTGCAGATGGCCATCTTTCCCCACGGAGGAGAAAGCAAGCTGTGGTATCTCTTCCTTTTCTTAGAAGGACATTAATCTCATCACGGAAGCCTCACCCTCATGATCTCCTCTAACCCTAATCACCTCCCAAAGGCTCCACCCCCTCACACCATCACGTCGGGGGTTAGGGCTTCAACATATGAATTTGGGGGGGACACAAACATGCAGTCCATCACATTTTCTAAGATCACCATAGAACACATCACCAAAAAACGCTCATCCTGTCACATGAGGTCAGGAGCAAGCACTGGATGGTGAAGCCACAGAAGAACAGATACGGGGTGGAAGCTGGAGCCGCCTCTGGGGACCATCCCCGGAGGATCTGACACTCAAAATGGGGCCTCAGAAGAGATAAAATTCACCACACATCATGAACCTCTGCAGTCGCTTGCAAATAATCAAAAGAGTGGAATTTAAAATCCAAAAACGTAATTACTGTGCAAGATAGACCATTAGAAACACCAGATGAAGCCAAAGAGAATGTTTTATGTGCTATTTAAACTGACAGAAACCTCACTTCCTGAGGAATAAAACCACACTAACTAAGATACTGACCTCTCAGATGGTCACCACTCCTCAGAGTCCGGCCCCCTCCAAAACAGACGAGTGTCAACTGGTCCTGTGATCTGAAATGAACACATGGAAACTTCTACCGAAATACTTGCTTTGCTTAGATACACCCCTTATGAGCCTTTAAATAATTGTACCTTGTTGTCTAGTGTATTTCAGGTCAAGATACAGAGTTGGAATATAAGTAATAAAAATAAAGACTTGCCTTAGAAGAGAGCTTGCACATATTAGGCAATAGCAGATGTTAGTTAATTTTAATGTGTTTACAACATCAGCTTTCAACTCTTTCTCCACCCGAACACGTGTGAGGAGCAAGACATATAGACAGCTGCCTTTTGCCCATCAGAACTGAGGCCTCCATATAACAGTGGTGTTCTGCCTCGGCTGGTGGAACTCAACAGTGGGAGCATTGGCCTTCACACGGGAGGTCTCAGGTTCGATTCCTGGTCAAGGGCACATACTTGGATTGTAGGTGCAATCCCTGGGGTGTGTATAGGAGGCAACAAATCAATGTGTCTCTCTCACATCGATGTTTCTCTCCCTTTCTCCCTCACAGTACCTCCCTTCCACTCTGTCTAAAAAAAATTAATGGGAAAAATATCCTCAGGTGAGGATTAACAACAACAAAATAAGTGGTATTCTACAAAGGGGAGCTGTGTGAAGACCTTCTGGGGTTGGGCAGTGCGTGTAATGATATACATCTCCCCTCCCCCACCAAGAGAATCCTATCATATCCCATCATGGATTAAACGAATCAGACACCAATATGCTCAGGTCCTAGGACATTCTTTTTTGATGTTGTTGTTAATCTTCACCCAAGGATATTTTCCCATTTTAGATAGAGTGAAAAGGATGAAGAGGGAGAGAGAGAGAGAACCATCAATGTGAGAGAGACACACTAATTGGATGCCTCCCACATGACCTAGGCTGGGGCTGGGAATTAAGCCTGCAGCCCATGTACTTGCCCTTGACTGGAAATCAAACCCACAATCGTTCAGTCCTTGGGCCAATGCTCTAACCACGGAGCCAAACCAGCCAGGGCACCCGGGCCATCGTTGATGTTCTTTCTCCCCAGCGCCCTGTGTGGTCTGGCCCCATTGCTCAGTCCCGGTCTGGCCTCTCTGCTCCTCTTGAACATTCCTGATGCTCCTGTCTCAGGACCTGTCTGTGGCTGCTCCATCTGCCTGAACACTGTTCCCCAGATGCCCCAGCGACTAACTCCTTTACCTCTTACAGGCCTTTTCGCAAAGGCTGTTCTCTTCAAGGGGCTGACCTTGACTCGTCCTGTTTAAAACTGCAGTCTGCATCCCCACTGGCAAGTCCTATGCCCTCCTTCCCCCTCTGTTGCCTTTCTTTCCAGGGCGCTCCACACCTTCAACACACTGACGTTTGCTTATTTTGGTATCTTTATTACCTTATTGTATTATACTTATTATTTGTTCTTTTGTTATCTTATTATATATATTGTTTTTATAGCTCTCTTTGCGACAGTGTGGATGCCCCCTGACAGGGGTCTTTGTTTTATTCATTGACATCTCCTAAAGTTCCTACGACCCTGCCTGTCACATAGCAGGCGCTCAATAAATGCTTCTCAAATGAGAAAATATTTTGTTTGGTCGTCTAAACAACTTACTTGTAACTATAATGTTACCATGGTGAGCATTTCTCTCCTCACCTCTTTCCTCCATCGCCCCAACGCTCCACTTGGGAGATCTGTAAGTGCCACGGCGAACAGCAAAGGCAGAGTGGAGTGGTCTGGAAAGCCCGTGATGGCGAACAGGGGGAAGCCACTTGGAAAGCAGCCCTTGAGCCCACGTTTCCCTCGAAATCTGTGAATAGTCTGTCTACACAAGGACAAGGTCCCAGCCCGTCCTGTTCCACATCTCCGTCTCCCTCTCCTCCTCCCGTCCCAACGTACCCAGCACGCATTCCGCCCACAAAGCAAGGAAATGGAGCGGAACGCATGTGAGTGAGTCTCTTCTTGGACTTGGACGCCAATCAACCTGAAAAGTCAAGTCGAATGATGTCCTTGGCGTTAGTTTGCCATGATGGTAGATAAACAGGTTTATTTCATTCGATGGTAAGGAAAAGACTCATTCAGTTCACCTTAAGAACTGGGGTTTTAGAACGTATTTAAGGAACCGCCTGGTAGCAAGGAGTGTGGGTGGGAATGGGATCTAACGCACTGCTGGCCCCACAGAGCATGAACCTGGGAGGCTGTTTGGGACGGAGGTAGCTCTGGGTTCTGCACGGGTTGGGTCTTCACTGTGGCTCCATTGGCCTGCACTCCCTGTTGCCAATTGGTCTCTGCTTCTCTCTAGCTCCCTCCTTGCTTCTGCTTCTGGACTCCATCCATGTCTCCAGGAGAGGGAACATGCCCGTTCTCGCTAATTGTCATGGTCCCCACTTAGGGCTCATCAGTCATCCTATCGTCCCTCGTAAGTCCCTACTCATCACCTCCCGCAAAGTGGCTGCCCTTGGTTTGGGCAGGACCCCCAAGCAGGCCCCATCTCTCCAAGGACGGGAACTGTGGTGTGGGACATGATGATGGTTAATTTCATGTGTCAACTTGACTGGGCCAGGTACTTGTTCAGACATTATTCTGGATGTGTCTCTGCGGGTGTTCTGGTGAGGTCGCCGTTTTAATCGGTAGACCGAGGTGGGCCTCATCCCGAGAGAACTCCTACTGCCTGATGGTGGAGCCAGGACGTTGGTCTTTCCAGCCTTCAGGCTCAGACCAACACACCAGCTCTCCCAAGCCACCAGCTTGCAGACTGCAGACCGCGGGGCCTCTCAGCCTCCACAGTCTGTTCCTCTGGAAAATCCTGACTAATCCAGACATGGTCACCAATGAATAAGGAACAGATTAGAGGTGCTTCCGTCAGCTCACTGCAGTTGCCCTCAGAAGGGGTAGCCGTGGGCTTCAGCACAACCCGCAAGGCTGGGTGAGCCGGACACGCGGGCTTCCGTGCTGACCAGAGCTGTGGCCAACTCCTCTTTTGAGACCATTCTCCTCAGGACCTCTGGGGCTACGGCAAGCTCACGACCTTGCACCAAATGCACAGGGCCCCAGACTCTGAGCCTCCAGCCCCACTCAGAACACTCGCTCCACACTCCCCTTCTCAAATCTGACCCGTGAGTCTGCAGGTGGATGCGGGCTTGACAGCCTAACACGGAAGAGCATCAGTACAGAGCAGTCGCTGGTTTCTGGCAACTCCCTGCTCCTAACTGCGCCCCCAGAACAACGCAGTCCCACTCCTGCAAGGCCCACAATGGATTTGATAAGCCTCGGGAGGACCCCTTGGCTTGAGGGAACACCCACATCCCCTGGATCACCGTAGGGAGAGGATGGAGGGCAAATGCAGTGACCACATAGAGGAAAAGAAAACAAAGGTTCTCAAGCCTGCACGAAGCCTCCATGCAGGTAGCCACATCCACACATATTTGCTTTGGGGAAATTACAGGCATCAGGTTCATCGATTCAGACAGCACCCCGCCGGCTGCCACTGCCTTGCACCCACCCACTGTGCAGCAGGGCAGAAGCTCCAGGAGGCAGGAGGACCCCGGATGCGTGCGTTCGGCGGATATTTGCTGAACGCCTACTGTGCATCGAAGGCAGCGGAGCAGAGCAGGCCCCGTCCTGTCCCTGTTTGCACGGCAGCCTCTCAGCTCTGTCCTTAACTTGCTGGGAGCCGCAAGGAATTCAGCGCTCGGGGACAGGCCTCCACAGGTCCCGAGGAGTCAGCCGAGTCTCTGATTCACTTTGCCATCCAAGAATAAAAATAGAGGCTGATCCATTAAAACGATCCCGGGAGATTAAAGGATTTCTAAGCCCAAACAAGACCTGAGATAAGCGGCCTACGTGTGCGCGTCTATTCCGGAATGCCAGCAGCGAGCGGGAAGGGACCTGCGGCCTGATGAGACTTGCCCGTGGCCTCCTCCCTCCCAGGGCCGCGTCTGCAGAGGAGGGAGTGGAGGCTGGCTAGCCAAGCCCTCCCCGCTGCCAGCCACCCTCGCACGAGCTCTGCCCCGTCACCTTTTGCTTGGTAGTTTCCAGTAAAAAAATCACTGTTCATGTTGTTCTAAAGGTCTACTCCCCTCATCACAAATGCTCCTAGTCACCAAATGAATCTCTCCCTCTGCTGAGCCTTGACACCTTCCCTGTCTCCTGCGTGACTGGCTCCTCAGCTTCCACCGCGTTCCTTGTTCTCCAGGGCTCCCCCAGGGTGTGAAATGCTGACTCCTGAAGCAGGACCCCTTTCCGCCAGGCTGGGGGGCGCTCTTCCGGGAAGAGGGCGTGTGTAGAGGGTGACCCCGGCCCTGGAGCCTGTCCTCTGCGTGGGTGGTGTGCACACACCCCAGACAGCACAGTGTGGGTCACCGATGTTCAGACAACCAGCCACGCCCCCCGCAAAGGTGAAAAGACGAAACATGAACCTCTGTGGGTTTTTTTCCTTAGGTCTTGAAGAGCCAGCTGCCACGCTGTTTTGCCTGAGAGAGACACGAGATTTGGAGCCAGAGGGCGTGAGTTCTGCCTCTCCCTGATCCTCATCACTCTCGCTACCCTGGACCATCTCAGCCTTCTCACCTGGACTCACCGTGGTACAGTCCTTCCCCACAGGGCTGTCGAGGGTCCCATGCGAGTGTGCCCTTGAACTGCTTTGTCAAGTTTACAGTATCGAGTAATGTTGTTAGTATTATGTCTCTTTTATCCCAAATGGATAGCTCGACCTTTGCCTCAGGGAAGTGGTTTTGAATTAAAAAGTGACTGTGTTTAGGAATCTCAGCGCCGTGGAAATGAGGGTTTGGGGAACTTCCGCCAGAACAGAGGGAGAGTCTGCGGCCTCAGCCGGATCACAGACGTCAGGATGTTCTGGCTGATGGGCCCAGCGCTGGCCGGTCCCAGAGCCCTCTCTCTGTAAGGCTCGTGCGTGGTGCCGACATCGACAGGAGCCCTGCGCATCGGGCGCCCGCCAGGCGCCTGCGCTCTCCTGAGTACGAGCGCTTCATTGCACAAACCCCCAAACAGCCCTGAGAGACCCCAGGTACACAGATGTCTCTGGGTAACACGGGGGACCTCCCCACAGTCCCACAGCCAAGCAGGTGAAGGATGAATCCAGGAGCCCCCATGCCCGACACCGGCTGTGCTGCCCCCACTAAGAAGTCATGACTGGACACCCAGTTATACAGGGGGAAACTGAGGCTCAAAGAACAGGAGTGACTTGTCCCCATCACTCTGGTCGTCAGCCAACCTGAGACCAGCTCCTACCGCAGACCAAGATCCCTTGATGACTTGGACTTTCTCAGAAAGAACTTCGACTCAAATCGACCCTTCTGAAGTGCAGCTCACCTACCCTGTGTTCGGGCAGCCCGAGGCGGCCATCTGGTTTACCCCAGGCCCTTGCTTCGCATCAAGTGATTTACCCGACTGCCAGTCAGTCACCTTTCCTGGACTCTCCTTTCTTGGCCCACAGGCTGCCCTACTGACATGCTTGGTGCTGTAAGCGAGGGTGTCCTGGCGTGTTCTCGGGTCTTACTGGAAGTGAGGCTGTTAAAACAATGTACAAACAGCCGGCCCAGTCAGGACACGTCAGCAGCTCACTCCAGGTTCCAACGTCAGCAAAGGCGAGGACGACGCCTGGGGCCAGAGCCCGTCTGGCTGTCACCTGCCACTGCACCCGCCTCACCTGCCCACGTGGGCCGCGTTTTGGGTCTCCTTGTCGGTTCTTGACAAACGAGAATCGTTTGCTGGTGAACTCAGTTCAGCAAGAGTTCACAGAGGACTAAGTCACCCGCTGGGAGAAAGAAGTGAGTTCCCCGCTGGAAGGTGAGGGTGGGGGCTCAGACTGGCTTCTTTAAAATGTCAGCACGAAAGAAAGGAAGTGTCAGTAACAAATAAATAAATAAATATCAGTAAGAAATTAAATAATATATCGGTAAGAAAGAAAAGGATGGTAGCAAAGCAATAAGGCTCCTCCAGGGTTTCTATAGATGTCGGCAGGAGGCTGCGCCCGTCCGGGGGGAGCTCCCCGTCCTTCAGTCCTGCTGAGGACAATGTTGATGGGTAACCAGCCCCAAGTAGGTGTAAAAGTGGGTGTAGCGGGAAATTCTGAAGCCAGCTGATGGTAATCACAGAAGTCATCAAAACAGCTTCTATGTGTTTCGCTTTAATCCACGCGACCCTAAGCTTGGAGGCAACGTCTCATTGCTGCCGAATCTCTAGCCCAGAACCGTCTTCAGCACACAGGTAGCAGCTGAATGTTCATGTTTTCAACAGATTTTTTTTTTTTCATCCTCACCCGAGGACATTTTTCCACTTTTTGTTCAGATAGAGTGGGAGGAAGAGAGAGAGAGAGAGAGAAACATCGACGTGAAAGGGACACATTGAGTGGCTGCCACCCACACGACCCAACCAGGGCCGGGGACAAACTGCAACCGAGGTACGCGCCCTTAGTGGGAACCGAACCCGGGTCTCTCTGGACCGCAGGCCGACGCTCTAACCACTGAGCCAAACCAGCCAGGGCTCAACAGATTTTTGCACGCACGAATCCCTATGTGTCAGAGACTATTTCGCACTGTCCTTGTATTAGTGACAGCCTTCGCCACCCTAGGCCTTACTCCCCTTTTACAGCTGCAGGAAGGGAGCCGGAGAAGCTGCAGCACTCCACGGGTCCACGCGGGTCCACGGGTCCACGCGGGTCCACGCGGCTGCAAGGGGCAGAGCTTGGCTGGGAACCGTGGACAGTGGCCTTCAGAGCTAACCCCACTGACTCCAACGCCGGACCCCGCCCCATGTCCTGCCGTCTTCCCCGGGGTCTCTGGACAAGTCCATGGATGCCCTAGTTCCCTTTGGAGTGTCAAGGGGATTTAAGCACCCTGAAACCACGTATACATTAATGTGCCTAAGGGCCCATATACACCAGGCTGAGAAGAAAGCCCAGGGCCTTTCGAGTCCAGAAAGACTCAGCATCAAACGAATTTTAAGAACCACTGTTCTAGACTCTATGGACGTATCGAGTAAGGAAGGTGACCAATTGCCCCATTTGTCCTAGTTTTAGCACTGAAGATCTCGTGACCGGAAAATCCCACGAGCCCCAGGCGATCACAGGCCCTGTGGAGCCCCTGGGAGGCAGCGAGCCAGAGTCCAGACTCCTGTCCGCTTTCTCAGCAGGAGAGAAAGGGCCAAAGAGAAGCAGGTACGAACCTCGGCAACCGGGGGGCAAAGGCCTGGGGGGGACGCTGTGCCCGGGTCTGGGCACCTGCCTTCTTACTTCCCTTCAGGTGGCACTGACTCTGGGGCAAGTGGAGGGAGGCAGACCAAGTGGCAGAGGTTCCTGAGAAAGGAACAGAAGCGTGGTCAGAAACACCCCTCATTCCTGCACCCCAAGTGGCTGGTGTGTGTTTCGATGAGAACCTGGGCTGTAGCGGTTGGCATTGCGTCAGCAGCGTCAACATTTCAGACGGCGATGTTCTCCTTTCCCGGTCTGCTGGGCACCCCTGCGGGCAGGGCATCCCCGGGCACAGGAACGGGGCTCCTGGAAGACCAGCCGTCCCACATGGGGAGGACTCGGCCAGCTGTGCGCGGGAACACCCCTGACGCGTCCCAAAGCCAATACAGGACTGCGTGTGTCATGCAGGTGGGAACTGCGACCTGAGCAAGGCATCCAGGACATGCTCTGAGCCTGCCATCTCCAGTCACAGCTGGGATGGGGTGCGACTCATACCAGCCTCGGCCACACCCCTCAGGCCTGCATCTGACAGCCAGAGACTGACAGCCCAGAGCACACGGCTGGCCCTTCTGTCTTCACTTGCTCCCGATGGCAGGCATGTCCCGGAGAGCCTGGCTTCCCTGACCCCCGGGAGCCTGGCCAGCTGTCCTGCGGCCCCAACAGCACAGGGGCAGGTTTGAGGCTCAAACACCTGTCCTTTTGTTTCCCAGATTCAGGGTGTCCTTGTCCACGAAGCACGTAGGAATGTGTGAAGCTGGCCTCCAAGTGGCTGAGTCCTGCCCAGGGCCTCCCCCGTGAGGACCGGGCTGCCCGAGCCCTGCAGGGCTGCAAGGAACCCTGGGCGTTCCCAGGGCCACCCTCCTGGGGAAAAGCAGCAGGGACGGTCCTGTCCCAGGCCCGCCCAGCCTTGCCTTTCACCTCGGGAACGGCAGGGAGGAGTGTGCTCACCAAACAGCTGACAGTGTCAGCAGACACTCCCCTAACATTTGCTTCACAGAGCCAGACCCGGGCCTGGGGATCCCCGAATCCCCCGGGGTCAGTGAGAAGTGACCACTAACCCTGAGAATGCCACAGCCATCTTCCTCACTGGCTGGACTTTGCCTGAGATCAGGCCCAGGGCAGCTCTGGTGGGGAAATGACCACCCGCACTAAATTAGGTGGTTTTCGGACCTGGGACCAGGAAGCAGCCACAGGGCATCTATCCCTCCTCCCGAAGTTCTTTGGGTGCGAAAGGCAATCCACCAATGGCCTCGCCAATCCCAGCCGAGCCCGCCCTGGGCCTGACGGTCATCAAGGACACCGGGCAGGTGTTTCAGGAAAAACCCAGCTTTCAAAGTTGACTTCCCATTGCTGTGAGTCATCCTGTCTGATTCCAGCGTGGGCTTGCCCGGACTTTGAGATCGCAGATGGCCTCAGGTTCATCCATGGTTGCCTCAGTAGGCGATTTCGCGCAGGAGTTTCGGGTGCCCAGGAGAACAACGCGTTTGCATATGACGTCTAAGCTCACAGCGGCACAGGCTGGTCTTTGGCTCCAAGTGGGAAGGCTCCTGCCGGCTGAGCCTCGCCTCCCCCCGCCCCCCCCCCCCCGCTTATTTAAGTGCAATGCACTGCGCCCCATAAATGAAAGGGCTCCTGGAAGTCCCCAGCCACTGCCCCTGACAAGTGGGTACCCCAGCTCAGAGCTCCTCACCTGGTTTCTATAAATGTTTTGCTGCCAAAAAATTCTCCCTTGCTCTGGGTGACAATCCACCCACTCACGACTCCAGCCTCCCTCCAGGTCACATGGCAGATGGCAACTCCTTTTGTCACTGAAGGTCGCTTCATGTCGATAGCTCTCGTTTTCCTCTGCAGACCGAAGTCCTAGGCTCTTCAGGCTTCCTAATACCTCACGGTTCTAGAACATCCAGCGTCTTAACACCTTCCTCCAGGCACGCTCTTCTCAGTGGCAGGGGTGGTCGCACCCATGTCACCTCCCTTGTTTCAGCCACTGTACTCCTATTAATATGCTCTAAAACCACATTGGCTGTTTTGGCAACTCAGCCCAGTGATGGCTCAAAATGAGATACCTGTAGAGTCAAGCAAAAGTCTTCTAAACGGGCTCTGTCGGTCTCCTCCCTGAGCCGGTACCGATCTGTGGGTCTGGGAGCTAAATACCAGACCTTACTTTTTGTTCCTGTTACATTTCTCCTTCTTTTTTTCCATTGGGCCAGTGATTTTTCTGTCATTTGGGAACTTGTTACAAATGTCTTCAGTGGATTGACCCAGATTGTTATTTAAGAAGCACGTTCAGCCCTGGTTGGTGTGGCTCAGTGGATAGAGTGTCGCCCCAAGCACCAAAGGTTCACAGGTTTGATTCCTGGAGCAGGAGGCAACCAATTGATGTGTGTCTCTCACACGGATGTATCTTTCTCCTCCATTCCCCCTCACTCCCTTCCACTCTCCCTAAAAAAAAATACAAAAAAAAACAACAAAAAAAAACCAATAGAAAAAATATCCTCAGGTGAAGATTAACAACAAAAATAAATAAATAAAAGGAAAAGCACATTCGGTTGCGGCCGCACAACCCTGTCAGCTCAGACTGCCTTTCTCTCCCTTTCTCGAAGCGGGTAATACAAGGCTGCCTCTCATCGCTTTGCCAGAAGAGAGTCGGGGAGATGTTAGAGACCACGGGTGTCAAACCCTTTGTTTTACAGAAGACACTGACGCAGGGAGGAGGAGGGGTGCTGAGAGACCACCCAGGTCCCCTCCGGGTTTTGCTCACCACACCTACCAGAAAATCCCAACAATGGACAACAGAACCCCTGCCCTTGGGAAGGAGACGCTGGGTTGGCATGGGGGTGGGGAGTCTGTAAAGACACTTGAAAGGCACAGCAGTCTCTCAGCTGACGGATAAACACCTGCTGTGGCCACCCATGGAATATTACTCAGCCGTGAAAAGCGATGAAGTGCCGTCACAGGCACAACCTGGGGAACCTTGGCAATATCAGGGGAAGTGAAAGCAGCCAGTCGCAAGAGACTACATTTCATATGATTTCATTCATGTGAAATGTCCAGAGCAGGCAAATCTATAGGCAGAGATTTGGGGAGTGACCGCTGAGGGGTGCAGGGTGTCTTTGGAGGAGGAATGAATGTTCTGCACAACTCTGTGAATACACTCAGAACCACTGAATTGTACACCCTGTAATGGTTTCAATGGTGACTTTTACGGCATGTGAATTATACCTTAATTTTTTTTTATCCTCACCCGAGGAGATTTTTCCATTTCTGTTGAGATACAGTGGGAGGGAGAGAGAGGAAGAGAGAGAGAGAGAAACATCGACGTGAAAGGGACACATCGAGTGGCTGCCTCCCGCACGACCCCAACCAGGGCTGGGGACAAACTGCAACCGAGGTACGTGCCCTTAGCGGGAACCGAACCAGGATTCTCTAGACCACAGGCGATGCTCTAACCACTGAGTCAAACCAACCAGGGCTGAACTTTAATTTTTAAAAAGAAGCCACAGGAGACATTTCCACTGGTGGACAGTGAGGAAGAAATGAGGGTGTCAAGAGGCGAATTCTCTCCTGTGCTCCCACCCACCCAGCTTCCCAGAGGGTGAGGTGGCGGGCAGGGAAGGGCAGGGGACGCCCATGACCTCTGCCACAGGGGGTGTGGGGACTCCCCCGGGCCTGCTCCGTGCTGGTGTGTAGGACACAGATCTGTGTCCCCAGCCCTGGCTCCCCAGTCTGCAGGCAGTCCAGTGTCCTCAGGCCATGGCTTCATCTGGAAGAACTCTGGTGGACAGCTCTCCTCCGGGGATGGCAGTGAACACCCCTCCAGATGGCTGGGCAGCGGGGCGCATGGAGCCTGGAGCCCAGCCAGTGTGGGGGGAGGGTCCTGATCAAGGCTCACAGGAATCGGGGCCAAGAAGAAGAGAAGCAGCTATCTGGGGTGGTTTAAAAAAAAAAAAATTAAAACCCCTGTCAGTTGGAAGCTAATGGCTTTCCTGTGGGTTTGACTGATTCTGCGGGGGCGGCGCAGCTCCTGGCAGGCTGCCTGCGCGTGGGTGGTGCTCGGAACAAAAGTTCAGGGCCGCCCGCAGCCGTCCCTGCCGGCCACTGGCTACTCCTCCCCGTCCCAGCATTGCATTGCAGCCCGCACCTGCTGCGCCCGGAGGGCACAGGCCACACACACACAGATGCACACACCACACAGACCACGTCACACACACACACACAGATACACACACCACACATACTGCATCACACACACACAGACCACACCACACCACACACCACACAGACCACATCACACACACACACACACACAGAGATACGCACACCACACAGACCACATCACACACACACAGATACACACACCACACAGACCACATCACACACACCCACAGATACACACACCACACAGACCACATCACACACACACACACACACAGAGATACACACACCACAAAGACCACATCACACACACCCACAGATACACACACCACACATACCACATCACACACACACAGACCACACCACACCACGCACCACACACACAGACCACACCACACCATACACACCACACACACAGATACACACACCACACATACCACATCACACACACACAGACCACACCACACCACGCACCACACACACAGACCACACCACACCATACACACCACACACACAGATACACACACCACACATACCACATCACACACACACAGACCACACCACACCACACCACACACCACACACATAGATACACACACCACACATACCACATCACACACACACACACAGAGATACACACACCACACAGACCACATCACACACACACACAGACCACACCATACACACTACACTACACACACACAGATACACACACCACACATACCACATCACACACACACAGACCCCACACCACACACACCACACACACAGATACACACACCACACACACACTACACACACACCACACATACCACACACACACACCACACATACCACACACACGCCACACACACACAGATACACACATACTACATCACACGCACAGACCACACCACACCACACACACCACACTACACACACCACACACATTCATGCACACACACACACCGCACACACACACACACTCACACACACCACACACCGGTTTCCCCTGTGAGGAACAGGAGCTGTTGAACTTGGTGGAGCCCGTTGGCCTCCACAGACAGGAGGGAGACCGTGGAGGCCCGCGCCTAACCAGAGATTGGCACGCAGGTCTCACCAGGTCTCACCACTGTCGACTTAATGAGAACAGCTTTGATGGAGCACTGGGTTTCTTCAAAGCACTTCACAGACATTAACTAATTAAGCCACCCCCACAGGTGAGGTCGGTGGCAAATCCCAGATGGGATACCAGCCCTGGCCTCAGCTCAAGGTGGGCCAGCCAGCACCCTGCTCTTTCCAGGGGGGGGGGGCCTGCTCTCTCCGGGGGGCCCTGCTCTCTCCGGGGGCCCAGCTCTCCAGGTGCTAAAGGGTTAACGAAGGAGGCTGGTGGCTGGTGACACGAGGCCTCCTCTAGGTGACATCCCTCACACGGGCACCATCTGCTGGCCTCTTGCCTGTCACCAGGAGAGCCACGTGAAGGCGTGGGCCCTGCAGGCCGGGGGAGGAGGGTGGGCCTGCGCTGCCAGTGTTCAGAGCCTGGCCAGCTGCCTCTGCTGTCCTCCCGTGCGGGCACAGGTGGCCCAGAGGGCTCGTGGAATTAGCTCACCCACTTCTCCTTGACAGGGTGACTCAGCAGGCTCCACGGCAGACCTCACTCCCCGCAAGAGCTCCCAGTGCATCACCCCGATGACTCTCTGTGCTGAGAACAGTCTCCCCACTGTCAGCCCACAGTGGAAGGCTGCGGTCGTGCTGGTGGTGTGGAAAAGAGAACGTTTTCTCAAGTGAAGGAGCTTCTGAGATCTGTATTCCATGCCGTTTGTTTGTTTGTTTCTGGGAGGCTGATCCTGGACAGAATCGCTCCCCCATTCAAACCCCTTCGGAAGCAGGAACCCTCCTCTCTCAGAAGAAGTCATAGACAGCAAGACTTCAGAAGACCTGGTCCCCGGAACTGGACAGACGGCGAAGTTCATCGTCTCACCCTGGACAGCAGCAGCTTCCTCGCTCCCATCGCCCCTAGATCTGGACGCCTAGAGGTGTCCAAGGGCGGCTGTCCACCCAAAGCCAAGGGCAGCACAAACGGCGCTGGCTTGCCATTCGTGGCCTGAGGTGGCTGCTTGTCTTAGGTCTCAATGATTACTTCAGCACATACGTAAAGGATTTAAAAATGCACTCACTGTTTTTGCAAGGCATTACGAGAAGACAAAGAAATCAAGTCAAAAAGAGACACAGAGACAGACGCAGCCAGACACAGCCTACAGGACGACTTCAGAAGACAGTGCGAGAAGGGCCCCCAGCTTTGTTCTGAGCCCTTCACTGGCAATCTTGTCCGTTTTCATTTTTAAAAAACCGCAGATTAAAACAAATTAAACCCATTTACTGAGCGTTGCTGTGGACATTTTCAGTACTAGGCGTGAACTCAGGGGGAGTGTGTCAGTTCAAGGACAGTTTAATCAGGGGACTGTGTTCAGGTCAAGATGATTTAAAGTGCCAGGCTGGGTGGGCGTAGACGGACCCTGGACTGGCACAGTGTGAAGGCACATCTCCACAACCAGCTGTTTGCCCGTTCTTGTGTTGGCTGTTCTCAGTCAGTGGCAGCTTGTTACAGTGTGAAGAGTTCAAATTCTGCCTCTGCCATTAACTCACCGAGTGACCGCAGGCTGATTAGCCCTTTCTGGACGTGGTGTCTCCGCTGCCCTCGTAGGCTGCTGTAAAGATTAAGTGAGATGCTGCCTACAAAATTCCGGCTCATAGCAGACACGTTTTGCCCCTGGATTTCTCCCCCATAATAAAATTTAAACACCTTAGAAAAATCAAATGACAACAAGCTGATTCTGAAGTTTATAGGAAGAGGCAAAAGGCTCAAGAGTCAAACACAATACTGAAGGAGAAGAACAAAGTTGGAAGACTGACATTACCTGACTTTAAGACTTATTGTAAAGCTCCAGTAATCAACACAGCATGGTACTGGTGAAAGAAGAGAAAAATAGTAGGTCAATGAACCAGAAGAGACCCACATAATATAGTCAACTGTTTTTGTACAAAGGAGCCAAGGCAATACATAAAACAAAAAATAGCCTTTGCAACCAACAAAGGGTGCTGGGACAAGTGGACATCCACAGGCAAACACACACACACACACACACACACACAGATCTTCCACTTTTCAGAAACATTAACTCAAAATGGATCATAGATTTAGATGTAAAATGCAAAACTATAAAATTCCTAGACAAAGACATAGGAAACAGCCTAGATGACCTTGGGTATGGTGATAACTTTTTCAGATACACCACCAAAGGCATGATTCATGAAACAAAAGTGGACGGACCAGATTTCATTAAAATGAAAAAATTCTGTTATGTGAAAGACAATGTCAAGAGAATGAGAAGACAAGCCACACGCTGGGAGAAAACATTTGCAAAAGAAACATCTGAGAAAGGACTGTCACCTAAAATACAGAAAGAACACAACAAATTCAATAAGAAAACAGTCTGATTAAAGAATGGGCAAAGACCTCATCAGAGGCCGAAGAAGATGCACAGGTGGAAATAAACGTGGGAAAGGAGGCTCCACATCGCAGGCCCTCAGGGAAATACAGTGAAAACAGCGATGAGACGCCGGCCCGGACCCAGACACTGACACCGGCGCATGCGGGGAGGACGCGGAGCTGCAGGAACCCCCGGGACTGCTGGCAGGAACGCAACACGGCAGCTGCCCTGGAGGACCGTCTGGCGGTTTCTTACAAAACAAAACCTACGCTGATCATATAATCCAGCAATCACACTCCTTGTTATGTACCCAATGGAG
Source organism: Molossus molossus (assembly GCF_014108415.1). Classification (NCBI taxonomy): domain Eukaryota; kingdom Metazoa; phylum Chordata; class Mammalia; order Chiroptera; family Molossidae; genus Molossus; species Molossus molossus. The sequence goes on along the minus strand of NW_023425388.1, from coordinate 9,337,548 downwards.
TTGAAAATTTTTTTAGCCTCACCGGAGGACACTTTTTTTTTTTTTTTTTTGGCATTTATCTTCAGATAGAGCGGGAGGGAGAGAGGGAGAGAGAGAGAGAAACATCGATGTGAGAGAGACACATCGAGTGGTTGCCACTACACGATGCCAACTGGGCCCAGGGACAAACTACAACCGAGGTACATGCCCTTAGCAGGAACCAAACCCAGGACTCTCTGGTCCACGGGCCAAAGCTCTAATCGCTGAGGCAAACCGGCCAGGGCTAGACTTGAAAATTTATGTCCACACAGAAACATGCACATGGATGTTTATAGCGGCTTTATCTATAATTGCCCACACTTGGAGGCAATCAAGAAGTCCTCCAGTAGATGAATGGATCAAACTGTGGCACATCCAGACAATGGAACAGTATTCATCCCTAAAAAGAAATGAGCTAGCCCAGCTGGTGTGGCTCAGTGGTTGAGCATCGACCATGCACCAAAAAGTCACCAGTTCGATTCCCGGTCAGGGCATATGCCCAGGGTGTAGGCCCGATCCCCAGAGGGGGTCATGCAGGAGGCGGCCAATTGATGTTCTCGCTCATTGATGGTTCTATCTCTCTCTTCCTCTCCTTTCCTCTCTCTCTAAAAATTAATAAAGAAAAAAAATTTTTTAAAGAAAAAGAAATGAGCTATTAAACCATGAAAAGACATGGCAGAAACTTAAATCCACATGACTGAGTGAAAGAAGCTGGTCCGAAAGGCTACACCCTACAACTCTATGACACTCGGGAAAAGGCCGCGGGGACCGTGGAAATATCAGTGGTTGCGGGGGGCTGGGGGAGGGGGGGGTGGGCACAGCAGAGGGTCTCAGGGCAGCGGAGACCCTGCATGATACTGACGTGGTGCATATATGTCTTCACACATTTGTCCAGACCCATAGGCTGTACAACGGAGAGTGAACCCCCATGGAAACTGTGGATTTGGGGTGATGATGACTCTCAGCGTAGGTTCATTGATGGTGACAAATATAGCCTCTGGGGGGGATGCTGAGGGGGGGATGCTGAGGGCGGGAGGCTGTGCCTGTGTGGGGGCAGGGCAGGGGGCGTGTGGGACTCTCTGTACCTTCAGCTCAGTTTTGCTGTGAACGTAAACTGCTCTAAAGAAGTAAAGAGTCATTTAAAGAATTAAATGACGGTTTGATTATTTATTTGCTGGAGCTCATCGGAAAGAGGCCTGTAAGATTATTGAAATTTGTGGGGATTTCTAGACCTTTTTATTAGAAATAAGATTTGACGAATGAAAAGGGAGGCCGGGAGGGGAGGTGGGAGAGAGGACCAGGAAAGGGGGAAGGAGGAAGAAGAAAGGGAGATGGATGAGCCTCTGTGAGGCAAACAGGCATGACCCCTTAGAGAGAGCTAACACCATCTCATCCCCGCCTGCTGTCATAGAAACCAGGAAGACGTGAAATCCTACCCTGCGTCCTGCCTCCTCCCAGAGGTGCTTGGAGACCCTCCCCGTGCACAGGCCCCGGCCTGCTGCTACGCCCATTTTAAAGACCTTCATGTTCATGAAACAGTAAACTGAAAAATACCCCTGGAATAGAAACACGTAAGAGCACCTGAGAAGGGGGGGGAAAGAACAACGTCATAGAGAGTGAGATCTAGCTGTTTAGGGCGTGGATGGGTCCCAGCCCCCACTGAGCCCTCCGGCACTGCGCTGTGCTGTCCTGCAGGGTTGGCCGCAGAGCGGGGACCCCCGTCACCCCGTAGCGCTGTCGCTCACAGACCAGAGCTGCATTTCACGTCGCCTGTGTCATAGGACTTTGAGCGTGTCTTCTAGACCCCGGGAATCACAGGCACCTGCTAAAAAGTATATCCGGGACTTTCCACATGCCTGGTGGTGGGACTTCTGAAGAGAAGTAGTGACGTCTAATGCACTTCTTTGGGGAGAGGGGGAGGGATGTCTGTCTGGCTTCTAGAGAGGGGAGCAGAGGGAGCTGACATGGTCCCAAAGCCAGATTCACACTTAGGGTGAAGGATGGGGTGGGAGGAGGTTGGGGGACAGGGGAGTAGGAGGGCAGAAGGGGAGGAGAGAGGTCCCACTCTAATATATATATATATATATATTGTTATTATTTCTTTTTCTTCCTTATTGATTTTTAGAGAGAGGAAGGGAGAGAGAGAGAGAGAAACATTGATGCAAGAGAACATCGATTAGCCACCTCCTGCATGTTCCCCACTGGGGATCGGGCCCACAACCTGGGCATGTGTTCTGACTGGGAATCAAACCAGTGACCTCTTGGTGCATGGGTTGACGCTCAACCACTGAGCCACACCAGCTGGGCATTTAATTTCTTTTTTTTTATCCTCACCCAAGGACACTTTCATTTATCTTCAGCCAGAATGGGAGGGGAAAAAGAGAGAGAAACATCGATGCGAGAGAGACACATCAATTGACTGCCTCCTCATGACCCCAACCAAGGCTGGAGACCAAACTACAATCCAATATGTGCCCTTGACCAGAATCGAACCCACGACTCTGCAGGCTGACACTCTAACCACTGAGCCGAACAGGCCAGGACACAACTCTAATATCTTTATCTTTCAAAGAGAAGGCCTAAGAGACACCGTTGAAGAGGCAATAAATCTATTACTTTAACTTATAGAATGAACCAGTTGAGAAACTAAAATAGTCTGATAACTGTGACTTTTTGTTGTTGTTGTTGTTAATCCTCACCTGAAGATATTTTCTCCACTGATTTTTCAGAATGAGCAGAAGGGAGGGGGAGTAAGAGAGACAAAGAGAGAGAAACATTGATGTGAGAGAGACACATCAATTTGTTGCCTCCCGTACGCACCTGGACCAGGACTGGGGATCCAACCTGCAACCCAGATAGGTGCCCTTGACTGGGTACCCTTGACTGGGAGTCGCAACTGAGGCCCTTTGCCCTGAGGGCCAACACTCTAACTACTGAGCCACACAACAGGGCTCATTACTATCTTTTTTCTTATCCTCACCTGAGGACACTTTTTTTTTTGCATTTATCTTGCAATAGAGTGGGAGGGAGAGAGTGAGAAAAAGAGACAGAGAAACATCAACATGAGAGACACATCAAGTGGCTGCCACCCACTCGACCCCAACTGGGGCCGGGGTCAAACTGCAACCGAGGTACGTGCCCTTAGCGGGAACCGAAGCCGGGTCTCTCTGGACCACAGGCCAACGCTCTAACCGCTGAGCCAAACCGGCCAGGGTGCTACTTGCTATCTTGACGAGAGGAAAGAAGAGTTGAGCACCTTCTTTCCTCAGGACAGCAAGCCAACACTGGGCATTTTTAAGTCATCTCTGTACATCACTTAGCAACTTGGCAGTGAGTATCATAGGACTAAAGCCAGAAACAGTCCAAATGTCCATTTAGACGGGTATCTATGTGGAGCTAGATGCAGTGTTGGTGGGGGAGGGGGGCAGGAAAGTCTTATTTTTCGTGAGGAAACCTTCACCGCTGGCTGATTTATTTCCCTGCAGCCATGTCTTACTTAGGAGAAAATTCCGATTCACATTTGAAGAGCTCTCTGGCCCACTTGGAGTTGGTTGAGTCAGCCTCTTGGGCTGTGGAGGAGGCTACACCTTGTCGGCCACCAGGGAACGGTGTGACCAGAGTGAGCAGATGAGTGAATGATGAAAGAAGAACCTGAGAGCACCTGCTACCTGTGTGAAACGTCCATGCCAGCTGTCGGGTGGACACAGGAACCCGCCCTTCTGCCCAGGGCCCACAGCCCAACCAAGTCAAAAGAAAATGGGGTTCCAGAGTTACATAGTCAGGCCGCTTCTCCCCAGTATTCCTCCTCCTGCACCCCCTCCAAATTTTTTAACCCACCCTAATTTTTTTAAATAAATTCCAATAGTGAAAGATACCTCATTCACAAATTATTTCCAAAAATGTCCTTGGAGGCTGCCATTACCCAGGGTGGCTGGACATTTCCTGTAGACGACACCCCCACCCCAGAAGTCTGCACCATGCACAGATGCCTCGAACTACAGAATCTTCCAGCAAACCTCAGTCCTTTCCAGACTTAAATCAAGGTCGTCAACAAAAAAGCCTGAGACAGGATTCTGAAATGGCGGCAGGGTGAATGGAAGCTACACAGACCACCTCCCAAGACCAAACTGGAATTACAACTAAAATAAAGACAAATTGATGGTAAAAGGTAACAGAAAAGCAGCTTGCAAGGACCATATAACCAGGGACACTGACTCGATCCTGGTGGGATGGCGGAGGAGCGAGAGGGAGGCTGGGAGCCCACAGACAGCCCACAGGTCTTAGCTGTGAGCAGCGCCCTTGGGTTACACTCCCAAGTGGCTCCACAGCACAGAGCCGGGACAGACGCTGAAATAGCCACAGCCACTCACCTTGGGCTCCAGCAGAGGATGGGTGGACTGGACTGGAACTGTGTGGGGACACTCGGGATTTAGAGGGGGCTCAGAGCTTTTGCTGAGTTGCAGCCACCCAGGATGGTGGCCATCTTACTCCTTCCCAGGGCTTTGGGGAGATGCAGCGGCCCCTCCCTCGGAGATTCAACCTCACTCAGGTGGGCCACTGAAATGCAAATTGAGGCCCATTAACAACCAGCATCTGCCTCACCCTCAGGAAAATCCCTTATGCTGAGCACCTGAGGGAGTTTTTCACTCAACTGAGAACCCAAGGCTCTTCAAGTAACCACTACTGAGAGCCTCCAGGCAAAAAGCTAGAGCATAACAGTACTATTCCTGGATGAGCAACTCTAACCAGGAAAGTAAGACTTGACAGTGGTGTTTAACATGGGTCCTCCCTCACTCATCCAAACCCAGGACAGGAAGCCACAAACAGCAGAACACCAACACCCACAGGGAAAACTGGGCAGGCTCCAAAGCCCACTGTGATAGCCAAAATGGTGAAACACAGAAACAAAAGCCAAATGAAAAAACAAGAGACCTCTACCAAAGATGAGATAAATGTGGAGCAGTTGAGCAAATTAACAGAACTAAAATTCAGAGCCATGAACTTGAGGAAGCTCAACATCATGAGTAAGGAAATAGAGATGTTGAAAATCAACAAATTGGAAATTAAAAACCACCAAGATGAAATCAAGAATGACATATCAGAAATAAAGAACACATTGGGAAGTCTAAACAGCAGAGGAGAGGAAGCAGAGGACCGGATCACTGAATTAGAAGACAGGGTAGAAAAAAATCAACCAATCAGAAAACCAAAAGGAAAAAACAATTAAAAAACAGGAAGACAGCTTAAGAGAACTGTGGGACAATTGAAAATGTAATATTTGCATCATAGGAGTCCCCGAAGAAGAAAATGAGCAAGGGTTAGAGAATATATTAGAAGAAATAGTGACAGAAAACTTTCCTAATTTGGTAAAGGAAGAAGGCATTCAAGTTCAAGAAGCACAGAGAGCCCCAAGTAAGAGGAACCCACACAGGCCCACACCAAGACACATAGTAATTAAAATGCCAAAAATTAAAGACAAAAAGAGAATCCTAAAAGCAGCAAGAGATAAGCAACAGATTGCCTACAAAGGAACCCCCATAGGGCTCTCAGCTGACTTCTCAAAAGAAACACTACAGGCCAGAAGGGAATGGCATGAAATAATCGAGGCCGTGAAAAACGAGGATCTGAATCCAAGACTACTCTACCTAGCAAGACTGTCATTCAAAATAGAAGGTCAAATAAACAGCTTCCCAGACAAATAAAGGCTAAGGGAATACATTAGCACCAAACCAGCACTGCAAGAAATGTTAAAAGGACTGCTGTAATTAGAAGAAATAGGAAGAAAAATATAACCACACTAAACAAAAATGGCAATAAACAAGTACATATCAATAATCACCTTAAATGTAAATGGACTGAATGCTCTGATAAAAAGACACAGAGTAGCTGATTGGATAAGAAAGCATGACTCATCTATATGTTGCTTACAAGAGACCCACCCCACAACAAAAGACTCACATAGGTTGAAAGTGAAGGGATTGAAAATAATCTTCCAAGCAAACGAAAAGGAATAAAAAAAGCTGGGTAGCTATACTCATATCTGATAAAATAGATTTCAAAATGAAGGCCATACCTAGAGACAAAGAAGGCCACTACATAATATTGAAAGGATCTATCCAACAAGAAGATATAACCTTGATAAACATATATGCACCCAATATAGAGCACCAAAATATATTAAAAATCGTCTGGAGGACTTCAAAGGAGAAATCGACAGCAATACAATCATAGCAGGGGACTTTAGCACCCTGCTGACACCACTGGGTAGATCCTCTAAACAAAAAATTAGCAAGGAAACAGAGACTCTAAATGAAGCACTAGACCAAATGGATTTAATAGATATCTACAGAGAATTATACCCCAAAATTACAGAATTCACATTCTTCTCAAGTGTACATGGGACATTCTCAAAGATAGACCACATGATAGGACACAAACTAAATCTCTACTAGTTCAAGAAGATTGAAATCATATCAAGATCATTCTCAGATCACAATGGCATGAAACTAGAAATCAATTGCAACAAGAACACACAAACATTTGAACACATGGAGGTTAAATAGCATGTTATTAAATAATGAAACAAGAAAAATTTCTGCTTGACTGTCTAACCTCACAACTTAAAGAATTAGAAAGCAAACAAAAAGAAAACCCCAGAGCAAGTAGAATAGTAAAGATCAGAGCAGAAATAAATGACATAGAGACCAAAAATCCAATTCAAAGGATCAATGAAACAAAGAGCTGGTTTTTTGAAAAGATAAACAAGATTGATGGATCCTTAGCTAGACTCACCAAGAAACAAAGAGAGAGAACCCAAATACACACAATCAGAAATGAAAGAGAAGTAACAACTGACACCACAGAAATACAAAGATCGTTAACAACTACTATGAACAATTATATGGCAACAAATTTGACAATCTAAGCGAAATGATCAAATTTCTAGAAACACACAGTCTCCCAAAACTGGACCAGGAAGAGATAGAACACTTGAACAGACCAATAGCAACTAAGGAAATTGAAGAGGTAATCAAGTCTCCCCCAGCAAACAAAAGCCCAGGCCCGGATGGCTTCACGGGCCTGGGCTTTTAATGTATTACCAAACATTCAAAAAAGAACTAACACCCATTCTCCTCAAACTATTTCAAAAAATTCAAGAAGAAGAAAGACTTCCAAACCCGTTTTATGAGGCCAGCATAATTCTAATTCCAAAACCAGAAAAAGACACTACAAAGAAAGAAAACTACAGGCCAATATCCATAATGAACATAGATGCCAAAATCCTGGACAAAATACTAGCAAATCGAATCCAGCAATACATCAAAAAAATTATTCACTATGGCCAAGTGGGGTTCATCCCAGGGATGCAAAGATGATACAATATTCACAAATCAATAAATGTGATACACCACATAAACAAAATGAAGAATAAAAACCACATGATCATATCAATAGATGCTGAAAAAGCATTTGACAAAATCCAGCATCCATTTCTGATAAAAACGCTCAGCAGTGTGGGAATAGAGGGATCATATCTTGACATAATAAAGGCCATATATTAAAGACCAACAGCCAACATCATACTTAATGGGCAGAAACTAAAAGCATTTCCCTTAAGAACAGGAACAAGACAGGGATGCCCACTTTTACCACTCTTATTTAACATTGTACTGGAAGTCTTAGCCACAGCAATCAGACATGAAGAAAAAGGGAAAGGAATCCAAATTGGAAAAGAGGAAGTGAAACTGTCATTATTTGCAGATGACATGATATTATACATAGAAAATCCTAAAGACTCCATCAAAAATCTGCTAAACTTAATAAATGATATTGGCAAAATAGCAGTATACAAAATTAACATCAAGAAATCGACGACATTCTTATACACCAATGATGAATTCACAGAAAGAGAAACTGAAAAAACAATCCCATTTAACATTGCAGCAAAAAAATTAAGATACCTAGGAATAAACTTAACCAAAGAAGTAAAGGACCTATTTGCAGAAAACTACAGGACATTGAAAAAAAAAATAGAGGAAGATATAAAAAAGTGAAAGCACATACCTTGTTCATGGATTGGAAGAATTAACATCATTAAAATGTCCATATTACCCAAAGCAATCTATAGATTCAATGCAATCCCCATAAAAATACCAACGATATATTTCACAGAACTAGAACAAATACTTCAAAAGTTCATATGGAACCAAAAAAGACCCCAAATAGCCACAGCAATCTTGAAAAAGAAGGACAAAGTAGGTGGGATCACAATACCAGATATCAGGTTATACTACAAAGCGACTGTAATCACAACAGCCTGGTACTGGCACAAGAACAGGCGTATAAACCAGTGGAACAGAATAGAGAACCCAGAAATGGACCCAAGACACTATGCTCAATTAATATTTGACAAAGGAGGCAAGAGCATACAATGGAGTAAAGACAGCCTCTTTAATAAATGGTGTTGGGAAAATTGGACAGCTACATGCAAAAAAATGAAACTAGACCATCAACTTACACCATACACAAGAATAAACTCAAAATGGATAAAAGACGTAAATGTGACCCATGAATCCATAAAAATTCTAGAAGAAAATGTAGGCAACAAAATTTCAGACATCATATGCAGCAGAATTTTCACTGATACATCACCTAAGGCAACAGAAACGACGGAAAAAATGAACACATGGGACTACATCAAACTAAAAAGTTTCTGCACAGCAAAAGAAACAATCATCAAAATGGAAAGGCAACCCACTGTATGGGAGAACATCGTTGCCAATGATGTATCAGATAAGGGGTTAATTTCCAAAATATATAGAGTACTCATACAACTAAACAAAAGGAAGACAAAGAACCCAATTAAAAAAATGGGCAGACACCTCTCCAAACAGGACATACAAATGGCCAAGAGACATATGAAGAAATGCTCAACATCACTAATCATCAGACAGATGCAAATTAAAATAATAATGAGGTATCACCTCACACCTGTCAGAATGGCCACCATCAACAAATCATCAAATGACAAGTACTGGCGAGGGTGTGGAGAAAAGGGGACTCTAGTACACTGTTGGTGGGAATGCATACTGGTGCAACCACTATGGAAAACACTATGGTGTTACCTCAAAAAATTAAAAATCGAACTGCCATTTGACCCAGTGATCCCACTTCTAGGAATATACCCTACGAAGCCTGAAACACCAATCAGAAAGAATATATGTACCCCCATGTTCATAGCAGCACTATTTACAATAGCTAAGATCTGGAAATAGCCCGAGTGTCCATAAGTAGATGAATGGATAAAAATGCTGTGGTACATATACACAATGGAGTACTATGCAGCTGTAAGAAAGAAAGATCTCTTATTGTTTGTGATGTCATGGAGGGACCTGAAAAGTATTATCCTAAGTGAAACAAGCCAAGCAGAAAAAGACAAATACCACATGATCTCACTTATTTGTGGAGTATAATGAACATAACAGTCTGAGGAATAGAGTAGACTCAGAAACATGGAAGTAGGGTACAGACTGACAACCCTCAGAAGGGGGTTTAGGGGGGAGGGAAGGGATAAACCACAGAACTTATATGCATGTACGCATAACCAATGGACATGAACAACAAAGCTGGGGATGGGGTGGGGGGGATGGGGAGGAGGGTGTCAATGAGGTAAAAAAGGAGAAACATTTGTAACAACAACAACAAAAAATTTGAAAAAAAGAAAAGAAAAGTCTGAGACAAACAAAAACAAAACACAGATCCTGGTTTCGACCAGACTCAAGGAGGCTCTGTCAGCGCAAATCAAAGCTACCCCTGGTCGTTGTCAGTATGTTTCATCATCAACTGCAGAGCAGATCCTTGGAGAGTATGTCCCTTGAAAGGAAAAGGTGCAGAAAGCATCCTTTTGTGCTTTGGAGACATTTGAGCTGCGGAGACGCTTCAGACAGAATTGACGAGCAGGAAGCAGTGTTCGCCTCTGGTTTCACCAGGCTGCACAGAGCCCTGGACATGGACTTCCACTGTCACTCACGTGTGGCTGAGGCGCCCATCCACACATCACGTCCGTGTCCTCTGAGGGACAAGGGAGTTGGCAGCGACACAGGTGCTGCTCTGAGTCCCCGGGAGGTGCTCCTGCGTGGTGCCGCCTGAGCTGAGACCGGGGAGGCCTGTCCGGCGCACCTGCTGGAAACCCATGCTCCCCTTGCTGTCCAAGGCCCTGCAAAAGGGACTCCCTTGGATTGTCTGGGTTTGGCTTTCCCTGGACAGTTCTTCACCATGGTCTAGAGATTTGGGGTCTTTAGATGACATGCATCGCAGTCAAGGTGAAGCCATCTGGCGAAGCTGATAAATCCAAGAGTCAGTCCCCAGAACCACGGTTCCAACTGCAATATCCTCTCTGGAGAGCACACGCGAGAAGACCTAGATCTGGGTGGACGACGATAAGGACCACAGTGAACAGTCACTGTCGCCAGAGCACCCTGCAGCAGGGTGGGCTGATTTGCCAGCTCCCCGAAGACAGCCACAGCACAGTGTCTGAGTCAAAAACCAGACAACCCAGCAGGCAAAGAGCAAAACAAAAGCAAACAAAGTCCCTCGAGCGAGCCCAAGGAAGATTCCATCACAGTGACCCCTGCCTGCCTTGTCCATCCTCTGCCTGCTTCTCACACCCGTTCTCCGAGACTCTCACCCTCGCCTCCCCAACCGCGCCTTCTCCCAGGGTGCACGGCTCCCCGGCTGCCTTTCTGTGCAGCCGTGGTTCCCACCCCTTTTTGTGGAAATGCCTCCGTGTTCTTCCTTCTCCCTCCCCCTTTCCCTGCTAACGCGTGGGCTGGGGACAATCTGGGGTTATTGGTGCATTTAATATGTGGTCCTGGAAACATTATTGATAGTTGTAGGTAACTTATTATGTGTTAGGCAGGGTATTAAATTACTGAATTTAACAGGTGTCTAAATTAGGGTTTTCCTTCCTTCCTTCCTTCCTTCCTTCCTTCCTTCCTTCCTTCCTTCCTTCCTTCCTTCCTTTTCTGTCTTTCTTCCTCACCTGAGGATATTTTTCCATTGATGTTCAGATAGAGAGGAAGGGAGGGAGAGAGAAACATCAATGCAAGAAAGACACGTTGATTGGTTGCCTCCTGCATGGCCCCAGCCGGGGATGGAACTGCATCCGAGGTACGTGCCCTTGACTGGAATCAAACCCAAGACTCTTTGGTCCACTGGCCGACGCGCTAACCGCTGAGCAACCGGTCAGGGCTGGGGTTTTCTTCAGTGTGTATAGGGGACACTGTTGCAGGGAGAGTTTCCTTGATAAGATGGTTTGACGATTAAACACATTTGGAAAACGGGTCATCCTCTATCCGGGTCGTCCTCTATCCGGGTCGTCCTCTATCCGGGTCGTCCTCTATCCAGCTCCTGGAGACCCCAGTGCACATTCAATTTCCGATCATTCCTACAGAAAATGTGTGTATTTATCATTGGTTCACCCGGCATTTCCCTTATTTGATCACTAAACCTGCTTGAGCAGAAGGAAGGAGTGGATGTCAGCACACTCTCCCTCGTCAGGCCGGGAAGGGAAAATCCCCCAAGCACACTTGTGTTGGCAGGCTCTGGAGGGTCTGGTGAGCGTCCACCCTGTTCGCTGGGCGGCCAGTGGGGGGGGGGGGGTAGACCTGGACTGGTTTTTTCTTGATAGAGAGGTTTTGCTCCCTAGGCACAGTGGGTGGGCAAGGAGGAGCCATAGGACAGTTCAGTGCCGGCTTAAGGACAGAGCCTCAGATGTCTCCGGCAGGCCTGTGGGAGGCGCAGGCCCTGGGATGCCTTCGGAAGGCAAGGAGGGGTGCGGGGCTCAGGGCGAGGAAGCCCGGCCCCCAGTGAACACTGGTCCACACAGTGGCAGGCAGGGCGGAACGGCAACCACACGCTGCAGCCCTAGCCTTAAGCTGCTCCAGACTTTGGCTGATAACTAGAAACAGAAAAATCAGTAAATCAACCACTTTCAAAAATGGTGATGGCTTTTCATAACCAGATCCTTCTGTTTCCTGCTCTGCCTTCTCCACCAACCTCCACCCACTCCCTCAGCATCACGGTTTCTTAAATGGACTAGAGACAGCAAGACCCAGGAGAGGGTGGGCTGGCTGAACCACCTTAGGGCGGGAGTCCCCCAGCCCAGGAGGGGGTGGGCCGGCTGAACCACCTTAGGGCGGGAGTCCCCCAGCCCAGGAGAGGGTGGGCCGGCTGAACCACCTTAGGGCAGGAGTCCCCCAGCCCAGGAGAGGGTGGGCCGGCTGAACCACCTTAGGGCGGGAGTCCCCCAGCCCAGGAGAGGGTGGGCCGGCTGAACCACCTTAGGGCGGGAGTCCCCCCAGCCCAGGAGAGGGTGGGCCGCTGAACCCCTGGGGTGGGGGTACCCCCAGCCCAGGAGAGGGTGGGCCGGCTGAACCATCTGAGGGCGGGAGTCCCCCAGCCCAGAGCCAGCCCCTGACTGCTGCCATCGGGGCTGCTATTTTGAAGGGCTGCTTTGAGATCTGTTTGCTGTTGGAACTTCTTAAAACAAATCTCAGAGAAGAGAAAACTCCTGTCTGAAACGAATTCCTTACAGACTCCAAGAAGTGACTCACAGAGGCTGTTGGCATTGGTGCTCCCTGTTGAGTTAATACGATTAGACTCGTAAATTCTATTTTTGAAATGTAGACTTTGTACCCTGAATATTTTTCCAGAACAAGAATAAAGAGGGGGCACGGGTGTTTACATACTTGGTGTTACCTAAACACCTGCGCTCTGCCCACGTACTCGCCTTTCACTCTCTGTTTTTCCATCAGATTAACGAGACTGGGCAAATTCTTCCGCAACGTTACGTAATTCTGTTTGGAGTAAATCTTGTCCATGTATAAGATAACAATGTGAAAAGTTCTGTTTTCCCCAAACGTCCATTGACCCACGAACAGAAAAGCAAAATGTGGTGCATACACTCCATGGACTACTATTCAGCGTTAAAAAGAAATGACATTCTGACATGTTACAACCTGGATGAACCTTGGGGACAGTATGCTGAATGGAATCAGCCAGTCCCAAAGGTGAGGTCCCTGTAGCAGCCTCACTGATACGGACAGCGTGTGCAAGGGCGGGTGCCAGGGGCTTCAGTTTGGGAAGATGAAAAAGTTCTGGAGATGGGTGTAAATGTACTTAATGCCATCAAATTGTACACTTAAAAATGGTTAGCCCTGGCCGGTTTGGCTCAGTGGTTGGAGCATTGGCCCGCGGACCAGAGAGTCCTGGATTCAGTTCCTGCTGAGGGCACGTACCTCGGTTGCAATTTGTCCCCGCTGCGGTTGGGGTCGTGTGGGTGGCAGCCACTCGATGTGTCTCTGTCACATCAATGTTTCTCTCTCTTCCTCCCTCTCTCCCTCCCGCTCTATCTGAAGATAAATGCAAAAATGTCCTCGAGTGAAGGAGAAAAAAAAGAAAAAAATGGTTAAAATGGTCAATTCCATGTTATGTGCATTTTCACTCACACACACACACACAGCTGTTTTCCCTGGGAGCAGACACCCCGAATTCCTGGGAACAATATCTGAAGCCCGAGGCCCCCCAGGCTTGTTTTTGATCTTATACACCCTGCTTCTCCAGAAATAACCAAGTCTCTCCTTCAAAGCCAACACGTGGCCAGACCGAAGTCTTGCATCCAGACCGGTCCGTTGTAATCGGGCAGGCGGTTCCCTACCCCTGCGGTCGGCGGCCTCGGCAGGGGCAGGTGCGGCCTTCCTTCCTGGGAAAACGCCTGAACTGTAGCAATTTGATGGCTCCTGAGATTTGTTTTAAGTCGCCGTAGTCGTTACATAGGTTAGCACCGAGGCCTTTGTTCTCGTGTAATAAACAGCCGACCACGGAGTGTTCAAAGACACATGGTCCTCCGTGTGGCCATAAAATTAGCCCTAATCTGTGGCCGGCTCTGCTCCATTTTCAGCCATGCGGCCAGCCTGTTTTCAAATGTTTTGTTTGTCGGATAATTTCTGATAACTCCTATAAAGCCGTGTTGCACACAGTAAAAGGCTTCACGTGGGACCATTAAGAACAACGAACCGTGCTAACCACAAACCTCAAAAGAAGTATTCTGTTGTTTGAGGTTTAAATACAAAATAAAGATCGTTCTTCTTGCCAAGAGCAGAAAGGTCTTTGGAGAACGTCACTTTTGCAAGAGTCCCTGGCATGACTGCAGACGCAGTAGGTGCCCGCATCTGTGTCTTCTTACTCTTTCCTCTGAAGGCACGTCAACGTTTCAGAATCGCTCGGCGAAGGTGGGTACGGCTGGTGCGTGACAGTCACATGTTCCGAAGAGAATCCTTGTTAAGTACGATCGTGTGAACTAGATTCGTCCCGAGGGTCGCGCTCCTGGTGCTGAAGCAGCCTCCTCTCTCTTTCCGGTGCAGCTGGATGGAGTTCGGAGAAGCGAGGACTCTGGGGAATTGGATCAAACAGCCGGAACTGTCAGATGAACTTGACAAGTAGAGTGTCCCGTGTGTTTTTCACAGGGAGGCCACTCTCGGTTTCCTGACTGGGCTAACAGAGTGATGTTAACACGTGGCCTTGGGTGTCGCCCTCCCACGTGCACACGTCCTGAGCACTGCGGTTGACATGCCCTGGGGGAAGGAGGACGATGGGTAAGAGCTCGATGACCGCCCGCTCAGGACACTCGTCAGGGCGCTGTCCCGCCAGGCTGGCGGAGCTCGCGGACAGCTGTGCGCACAGGGCGGAGGTGTGGGGCTCGGCTGGGTCCGACGGCGGCCTCCCGGGGGCGAGGCTGGCGCCAAGGGCAGCAGCCACGGCCACAGGCTCTGGTCAGGGCCGCAAACGGTCTCAGGCGTGGGTCCCTTCGACTCCACTCAGCTGGCCTTCCCCCCAACTCCCTTTCGCCCTGCTGTGAAGGCTGGGCAGAACAGAGGATGGCATTTCTTCGGGGGGCCTAGGACAGCGCGCCGGGGAAACGCCCCAATGACGTGTACGTTCGTATGACTTCGTATACTTCGTCCTGCAAGGCCAGCGGTTGGAGTCCCACACACAAATCAAACACAGGCCCAACGCAGACCCCAGAGAACTCTACAGTGTCGGGGTGAGGGGTGGAGGGGTATCCGTCCACATCCCCGAATGTCAATAATGACTCATGCGGGGATGAAAATGGACAGAAGTGACTTCAGATGGGTGGTCGAGCGGTAGCCCAGCGAAGACCCCAGTGATGAAAAGGAGCCAGGAAAGCAAAACCACAGAGGGAAGCTGTGTGTGTGGGTGACTCTCACGTGCAAAGGCCCTGAGGTAGGGGTCTAGGGTATTCAAGGAGCAACCAAGCGTGTGTGTGGCTAGAGTGGAGGAAGGGGGAGCGTACAGGCAGCTGTTACAGAAGTGGACCGGTCCCTTACAAAGAGCATCGGGAAGGCGTACAGATTGGTCCCCAAGTGACCTCTAAAATTGCTCTCTGTTCTCACCTAGAGCCCTGGAGCACCTAGAAGGCCAGGGGAGGAACCGTCTGCTCCCTTCCACAGCGCTGGCAAAGGTGCACTCCTTCCCTGGCATCCCTCTACCCACCTTAACATTTTAAGGTCTAACCCACACACTGCTCTCAGCTCACTGTACCCTTAACGAAGGAGGCGACGCCAGGACGCCAGCACCCCCTCTACCACTCTGCCACGGTCTGCTTAGACCAGTCCTTCTCAACGGGGTGATTTTACCCCAGGGGACAATGCTGTTCTGAGATATTTGGGGTTGACACACATGGCGCAGGGGTACCCCTGGCATCTACTGCATAGGGGCAAGGACGCGGCCAGCGTGCTCAGCGCACGGGACGGCCCCAACCACAGAGACGCCCCCCATCTAAAATGCCAACAGCGGAGAAGAAAGACCTCCCCAGGCAGATTACCAAGGAGGCTCCTGTTCCAGAGAAAACGCCCCAGCTCCTTCCCAAATTAACTGCCTCCCTCCATTGTCACACGTTGGAAAACAAGGGAGTTTCTATTTCAGATGACGGGGTGGGTTCGCCGTCTGTGTGGCTGGTTTCTGGCAGAGGCCTGAGGCCTCGTGGTCAGCTAAGTGTGGTTTACTGCGTGTTGGGAGAAGTCCCAGAACGGGCCAGAGCCGTACACATGGCGGGCAGACCACCCTCGACTCTGGGGCTGCTTGGAGCTCCCAGAAGTTGGAAGGCACCCCGCTGGGTCCTTCCCAGGGGAAGTGGCTGGATGCGAGGCTTAAAACTGTGGGGACTTCCTGGCTTCATGGGTTTCCACTCTGCGACGTTTCCCCCTTTGTACATGGCCATAAGCGCTCCCAGATTCGAAGCAGATGTTTGTCTAAAACATCCTTAAATAGATATGTCAGCACACAGCACAATGGCTTCGGGCTGAATTGTGCCCCCTCAAATTCATATGCTGAAGCCCTAGCCCTCAGCACTTCAGAATGTGCCTGTATTTGGATATAAGATCTATGAAGAGGTAATGCATGTAAAATGAGGCCATTGGGGTAGCCCTGACCTAATCTGACTGGTGTCTTTACGAGAAGAGATCGGGACACAGACTCACACAGAGGGACGATCGTGTGGGGACACAGGGAGCAGACGGTGTTTACAAGCTCCTGTTGTTTTAGCCACCTGGTCTGTGGGGCTTTGAAATGGCAGCCCTAGCAGACTGATGCAACAGTCTTAGAGGGTCCCGGGGTTCACACGTTCTCCCGTGTGGCCTGCCACCCGCACCACCATCTCCTTTGTGAACACTCTGAGGAGCGGTTGGGGCCTCCTTACTGCACAAAGAAATCGTTGAGCAGGTGAATCCGTTTCTTCCTGCTGCTGTAACAAATTGCCACAAATTTAGGAGTTAGAAACATCGGCAATTTATTATCTCACAGTTCAAGAGGCCGGAAGTCCAAATTCCGTTTCCCTGGGTCTGCTGTGTCCGGGGCGGAGGGCACAGTCTGTTTCTCATCGTTTCCAGCATCCGGAGCTGCAGCCCTGCAGCCCTTGGCTTGTGGCCCCGTCCTCGATCCGGGAAGCCAGCAGGGCAGCCCCTGGTGTCCATCACCACACTGCCTTCTCTCTGCGTCAAATCCCCCTCTGCCTTCTCTTGTAAACCTTGTGATGGCATTTGGGGCCCTCCTGGGTGATCCAAGTTCACATCCCACCCCACATTACAAAGTCCCTTTCGTCATGGAAGGCAGCGTGTCTGCAGATTCTAGGGACTAGGACATTTTGGGGGGTGGGGGGTTATTCAGCCTACCCCACACCTTCAGGCAGAGTTCTTGGGCCAGGCCATTTTATTGGCCACCAGCCAGCCTGGGGGACAGGACCCGTCGGCGGTGGCCAGGTGGTTAAATCGTGGACCACAGCCTCCTTGACCACATGGCATTCGCAGGCGCTCCAAGAGAGATTTGGGTATTGCAGACCCTCTGTGGGGCCAGGTTCGCAAGGCCTGCCCAGAAGACGTTCCCAGGGATGTTTATGTTTTCGAAGATGGCTTTGGATCAAAGGATGAAAGTCAAATGACCAGAGCAGTATAAGCGATGAGCCCCTAACCTTGAGCCAGCGGTCCCCCCTACACTGGAGGAAACAGACAAGCAGTGCTCAGGCAGACGGGGACTTGAGACCCTCTGGGAGGGGCCCCAAGACCCAACCTCTCCTTCCCTCTGAGGTTGTGCAATATACTGCTTACGGGAAGTGAGGTGACTTCTCTGTCCCTGTAGACAAAGCGTTCGCAGGGTGAGTCTCAGAGTGTTAGTGACAACTTGGCTTAGCTCCTTTTCTTCCCCAGCTCAGCAGATCTTTCCCCCCTCAAAGCATGCTTTTCAAGAACTGGACCCCAAACAGTCACAAGGAACTTGAACACTAACAAACACATCATTAAACATATACGACTTCCTTCCAGTACATTCTGTCCAGATGCAGAGGACAGTTACGGCATTTATTTTCAGACCACCCTCGTTATTGTTCCCACCCACCCCTCATTTTATTAAATTGCCTGCAGGCAAATAAAAAAGGGTCATAAAGATCTAAGTTGCTGCTTCTCCTTTTTTTTTTTTTTTTTTTCAATTAAATGAATCTAAATGGGCAATTGCTGGTTCCGGGGGTGGGGGTGGGGGTGGTTGGGGAACCTAAGACATTTCCCTTTTTCTCTATTTTTCAAGTCCCAAGAAGCGGCCGCTATTCTAAAGGGCCTGAGAGCCCTGCGCGTTGCTCCCGGCGAGGCCCCCTCCTCGGAGGAGCGAAGCTTCCCGGGAAAGCTCAGCTGCGTCACTCAGCGTGGCAGCTGGTGCACAGCGGCGTGGTGGGCTGAACTATGCCCCCTGGAAAGACATGTTGAAGTCCTAACAATGTACCTGTGAACTGTGACCTTATTTGGAAATAGGGTCTCTGCAGAGCCTATCGATGAGATCAGACAGAATCAGGGTGAGCCCTAATCAATGACTGGTGTCCTTAGAGGGAAATCTGGACACGGACACGGAGGGAGGAGGGTGGGAAGACGCAGGGAGAGCGCCTGTGACGGCAGGGATGCTCTGTAACCCGAGAGAACCGAGGATGGTTGTCAACCCCCAGCAACTCGGAGAAGGCAAGGAAGGAGTCGTCCCCTGAGCCCCCAAGAAAGAGCCAACCCTGCTGACACCTTGATCTCAGACTTCTGGCCTCCGACTGGGAGGCGAACATCGCTGTTTTAAGCCTCCGGGTCTGGGGAGCTTTGCACGAAGGGCAGCCTTGGCCAACAGCTATGCTGAGTCAGGCTAAATGCCCATTTTGGTGAGTTGAAGCTACAGCTGCTGACTGCCTCTGTTCTTAATGTGTCTCCTCTGCTCCCACATTTCCTGAACCGCACTCGGGCTGCAAGTCGGAGGGAGCACCAGTGCCCTCAGGGTCCGACAGCTCCACGGGCAATGTGATGTCTCCTCCCACCCACTCTCGGGAAGCAAGGAGGAGCAGGCCGGAACACAGGGGTGCCTTGCAGGCCGCTCCGAGGGGCGGGGGGCGGGAGGGAAGATGAGCATCTGGGGGCGGCTAGTGCCCACCCGATGCCCTGCTGGGAGCGGCACAGGGCGACCTGGTCCCGTGCGAGCCGAGGGCCAAGCGTCTCAGGCAGGAGCAGCACGTGTGAGCGGGACCTGAGCCAGGGCTCCTCGCTCCAAAACCACTGGAGGACTCACCCACAGCCTGGTGTCACGGTGGCCCCGGTCTCTGCCCAGGCTCCGTGCGGGGCCGCTGAGTTTCTGTTAACTGAGCACCATTGCAGCGCATTCTCAACTTCCCGGAGAGCATCAGCAGCAGGTGGGAGGGTCGGCCGAACACCCATGGTCCCCTGCCCCATCCCCACAGTTGGGTTGGGTGCACCCCAGGGTCTGTTGCTAATGCGTTTCCAGGTGATGGTAAGAGGCCTCAGGTGTGGGGCAAGTCCTGGTGCCCATGCCCTCCGGAGAAGGGAGAGAATGGCGAGGAAGAGGAGGCCTGCTCTTCCTCACTGCTCCACCCCCACCTGTCCTTCCAGCTGCCTCCCCTTCACGACCCTCCGTCCTGTGCTCAGAGGGCCGTCTGTCCCCCGCCAGTGCTGACGCGTGTGGTGAAGGGGCACCGACTGCCATTCACAGGGCGGACCTGCCCCCGGGGACGTCGCTCCTCTCTCAGTCCCCGCCCAGAGCTGTCCGCGTGGCGTGACTTCACGGCACCCTGGCTGCGGGCTGAGCTGGATCTACCCGGACGCCCCGCGTGCAAGTCCCCAGCTCCGGCCTCTCGGAGTGGGGCTGTGTTTGGAGGCAGAGCCTTTAACGAGGTGAGGAAGGCAAAATGAGGTCTTTAGGCTCCACCCTGACCCAACACGACGGGTGTCCTTTATTTTTTACAGCACAGCTTACATATTTCAAATGGCAAAATGTTCGCATTGTTTACGGCATCTGAAGATAAACTGCCCTCGAATGAGAGGGCCCCTCCCAGCCCCGTGCGGTGCGGGAGACGGGCCTGGGAAATGAACTGCTTCCACTGAAGGGCGGAGGGGAGGCCCGCGGATTTCCTCTGGCTGCTTGTCCCGCGGGGGCTGGGGGTTGCCTGTCTTCTTCAGCCATCAGGCGCCGAAGTCCTGCAGGACAACTTTGATGCTGCACGAATTCCGCCTGCGCGTAGAACCGTGAACTCCCTTCATGTGAGTTTTTGTTACAAATCTTACAAGGGGGTGGGGGGTGCTGCTGAGTATTGAGGCCTACATTCTATTTGAAGGCTGTCTATTCGGTTTCTATAAATTGTCTGGGTGGCTGCCATCTGGTGTCACTGTCACTCGAAGGCCAGCCGGACTGCTGTCCTAATTAGAGATTAAGACAGAGACCCGCACAGTGGGAGGACCAGAAGGGGACACGAGGGGAGACGGCCGCTTAGCCGCCCCGGAGAGAGGCCTCGGCCTCGGGAGAAACCAACCCTGCCTGCGCTCTGGTCTTGGACGCCCAGCCTCCAGATCTGTGAGAGAATACACCTGTGGTCACCTGTTACAGCGACCCCGGGAAACTGATTCCGGGAAAGGATTTAAGCCCGGCTCGTCTGTCTTCACAACCTACACTGTTGTTTGGCTTTGCTAAGAATTTTTAAAACGATTTCCTTAAGATTGAAACTTTTTTTAATGAGGCAAAACTTTATACAGTGAAGTACTCGTGATACATTTTGACAAATGTAAACACCTGTGTAGCCCCCGCCCCGTCAAGATACAGATCAGACCCTCCCCTTGTCCAGTCAATCCGGTCTCTGTGCCGGGCAGCTGCCGTCCTGATGCCCATCACTGAGGATTGTAGCTCGTTGTGTATCTTCACTGTTGTTTTTCCATGGTTTGAATACACCACAATTTGTTTAGCATCCCCACGAGGGAATCTGAAACACCTCCTGCATAATACAAATCAAACCAGAGATAAACGCAAGGAGTGGCACCCGCCTGGAGGGCCCGTGGGTGGGGTTTGTCACGAGGTGAGACAACCTACAGAGTCCAGAGCAAAGCCCGGCGAGAGAGTGTGGTTCCACCCCCCTCACTAACGGGAGTGCTTTCGTCTGAAAAGTCGACAGCTTTGGACCATGTGGCCACGCTACATTTTATGAGCTGCAGGGGAGGTAAGACTGTCCCTCTACCCTACGGGTTAGACAGCTGGGTCTATGGGATAAAATGACAACGGATCAACGGCAGAAAATGTATACGAAGTATTCGCTTGAATAGGTGCGTGGGGGCATCCCAGGAGAAAAAGTGAGTACTCAACACGCTGGTGAGATTTGAGGTCATGTGCTGTCGTCATAGGGGCGGGGTGGAGGGATGAAGGGAGAGTCGATGATTTTTAGGAGAGATAAAGAGGCCCCGAGGAGACTAGATGGGAGGCGTGACCATCTGTGACAGTTGCCTGGGTGTGGTGCTGACTCCCGCTCTTCTCTCCTGTGATAAGAGTCAGTCTCCCAGGCTGATGACACTGCGGGGAGGGAGTTACGACAATGGAGCTCATCTTGGAGGAGCTGGCTTTAGGCAGATAAGGGGCGTTCAGCCAACGGCTCTCCATGAATTTCCAGTTTTTCTAGTGCTTCAGCTCAACAAGTATGCCCAAGCGGCATATTTTGAAGTGACATGTCCTAAACTCCTTCATAATCATATTTCCTTTACTTGTACTGAATCCCTCTGTTGCCGGTGGAAACAGGGTTCTGCCACGGGGTCACGAGGAGAGCATGTGGGCACCCACGCATAGGACGGTGAGGTGTAATGCGAAGACTTACTGGAGCAAAAACCAAGGAACTGCCCCCAGGGGCCCGGTGTCTCATCCATGACCAGATGGCTCAGCTCTGTCCCCCTGCGAATAAGCCCAGTCTCCGGGGCCACAAGCCCACACTGTCCTCACCAAGCCCGGGAGGACCAGGGTCCAGAGATGCAACACGTCTGTGTCTCATTTCCCATCTGCATGTCCACTGCCAAGGCTGCGTTTGGGTGCAGGTGGCTGCCAGGCCCCGTGGCCGTCACCGGGAGAGGACACACGAACACTCAGGCGAAGGAACGCAGGCACCGTGCTGCCAGGAC
The DNA here is from genome assembly GCF_014108415.1 of Molossus molossus. Classification (NCBI taxonomy): domain Eukaryota; kingdom Metazoa; phylum Chordata; class Mammalia; order Chiroptera; family Molossidae; genus Molossus; species Molossus molossus. The sequence goes on along the minus strand of NW_023425388.1, from coordinate 9,315,493 downwards.
AGCTTTGTGAGCTTTGATCACGTCACCAGGGCTTGGGAGAGAGCTGGCTTTCTTTCAAACGAACCGATCTCTTTCTTCCTTCTTCGCGGGCTTGTGCTCGGTCTGCTCCATCTAATCTGCTCTTCCCCGGGGTCCGGCGAGACTTCGCCCCTTCGTGTGGCCGTCTTCACTCCTACTGCACGTGCCTCAAGGTTTTGCCTTGTCATCTGGTTTCCACGGCCCATGCCCTTACCCTCCCCCGGCATCTCTCTGGCTTCTACTGTGTGTGCCCCCAGCAAAGGAATCCCCCCAACTGTTTTATCCCCCCCAGAACCCCCGCGGGCCGGTGTCTCCTGGGGAGCCTGGGAGCACTGTGACCCCAGAGAATCAGGCTCAATGTCCAGTCAGCTCCCTGCTTTACGAGGCTTAATGTCTGATGACATTTGCTCCCTTCCTTTGTTACTAACTAGCCGGCTACCTTAATACTGTATCTGCTGTGTGTGTCTTCCTGCACCTGCAGTACAGGTTCTCCGGGTCCAGTCCTGCGAACTCTGCTTAGGACACAGTGGCCTTCGCTGATGTTCGCCACCGACTGAGCAGCTCTCCCTTCCACAGGGGACAGGCTAGACAAGGCCATGTAGGAAAGCTCACTGGAGAAAATCGGCCCCAAACACCTTCTCTCCCTCTCAGCCACCCACCCCCCTCAGGGATAGTCTGTGATGACCTCTTCTTGAGAATCAGCTCGCGTTTAGTGAATTTAACTTCAGAGATAGTTCTCAAATCTTGAAAAGTCGTCCAAAAAAAAATCATATACACAATGAGAGTTTAGATAGTGATTCCTTCTTTCTGAAGAGGAGTGTAGTTTTCCCGTTGGCTGTAGTGGTTCCGACCGACATGGACTTGGCCCAGCCGCTCTCTACCCCGACAGCGGCTGCCTTCCTCCATGTGGAGCGGGGGCTGCTCGGGCGTCCCCTCTCCGGCCCTCCCAGCTCAGGCCCACGGAGAAGGATCGCAGCTCTCCTGGCCGGAATGCGTACACGTACGTGCAGTATTCCAGTAAGCCCTAGTGTGTTCCCACACAGCACCAGATCCAGAGACGCATGATTGTTCACATCCGCTTATGGGCCCCTCCCCCTTTGGAGACACACTGACCCTGAAAGTTGTGTTTAGCCTTGTTTTTATTAATAGTGTAGTTTTATCCTACATATGTATTCAAAACCATACTCTTGAGTTTTAGTCGATTTTCCCTTTTGCCAGAGGTTGTCTCATGTTGAAGGCAATGTTCTAGGATTCATGCTTTTCTCTGAATGTTTTAAGTCGCCAAGATTTATTCACATGGTTGTGGGTGGTTGTGAGCAATTCTCACCACTAGATGATTCCTGTTGTGTGGTTGTTGCCAGGGGTGGCTTATCTGCTGTCCACTTTGTGGGCGGTGGGTTATTCTCAGTCTTTGGCTATTTCTAAGCATATTGATTATAAAGATTCTTCTGCATCCTTCCTGATAGATGTGGGCAGGTTTCTCTTTGGCATCTGCCTGGTGTGACCGTTCAACTTTATCAGATAATGCTGAACCCCTAAATGGCTGCACCGTTCTCCACCCCCACCAGCCATCTCTAATTCACTGAATGGGGCTGGAGAAAAAACGCTTGTCCACATGGAGGAGATGAAGTCAGGCCGGCACCTCACACTATCCGCACAATTCCAAGTACCTCGAAGACTTAAATTCCAAAAGCAAAGCTTGTAGTTGAAACGTGAGATAAATATTCATCTTACGTGGGTAGAGAAGAACTTTTTTTTTCTTTCCTTTCTTGATTTTAGAGAGAGAGGAAGGGAGAGGGAGAGAGAGAGAGAGAAACATGGATGAGAGAGAACATCGATCAGCAACCTCCCGCATGCCCCCCACTGGGGATCGGGCCCACAACCTGGGTAAGTGCCCTGACCGGGAATCGAACCAGCGACTTCTTGGTGCATGGGTCAGCACTCAACCACTGAGCCACACCAGCTGGACTAGACAAGAACTTCTTAAGACACAAAAGGCATAAACCCTACTAAACAAATGACAGTTTTGACTCTTAAAATTAAGAACATTGCTCGTCACACAAAGACCTTAAAGAACGTGAACAGACAAGATGATACTTTAATATACACAGCAAAAAAGGGACGAGAATCCGGAATGTAGAAAGAAGCCCTAACCAGCCACGAGGCTCCCGGGCGGGTCCCCACGGACACCCGGGCCCCCCCACAGTCCGCACAGCAGTAGCCAGCGGTCTTTCTGGAACCGGGAACCAGACCATGGCATTCCCGTCTCTGAGCACCTGCCACCGAATTTCCTCTCTTCACAGTCACATCTCAACTTGGGGCTGGACCTACAGCCCAAGGCCCTTCCTCGACCTCATTTTGGCCCATCTTGGCCTCCGAGGGCACTCAGGCCTCCCCCACCGAGGGCCCTGGAGTGGTCACACCAGCACCTGGAAGTGTCTTTGCCAGCAAGTCCTGCGGCTGGTTCTGGAAAAAGTCTGTCCTGGCGGCTCCCTCTAACGTACACCTCCAGGCTGTACTGTTACAGCACACAGCTGTCTCTTCCACGCCGCCGCCTGTGTCCCCCAGGAGGAAAGAAGGGGGACCGGCCCTCCTGGAGCCATGGGTCAGGTCGGGGAACAGAGGTTTTAGCAAGTGGAGGTTTTCTCAGGTGTCTGGACGACACCTTGCGACACATGCTGTGACCAGGACTCAGCCTGAAGACAGCTCCATGATGTCAGGATGGTCCCAGGCAGGCACACACGTGCACACACAGCCCTCGCCACACACATGGTCCTGGGGGTGACCGGCCTGGGAAGTCAGGCTCTGCATACATGGCCAGGCTAATGCACACGTGCACACACACACACGGTCACTGAAGATTAAGCACTCCACATACTTTATCTCTGAATCCCACAGGAACCCTCATGAAGTTGGCATTACCCCCCTTGTACAGTTGCGTAAACTGAGGCTCTTATCTGAGGAATCAGCTCACGAGTGGCAGGGCTGAGCCTCCGATGCCGAGCTGACATTCTCGTCACTTCCTGGCAGCTGCTGGCTGCTCACGTGGACCCCGAGAAGGATGAGCAAACACACCTCCGCGGGCCACACAGATCCAAGACCAACTTCGAATCGCCACACGTTTCTGCTTTCCTGCCAGGAACTTGGTCTTCACTCTGTGCTGCGGAGGTGAGAGGCGGAGAATGGAAAGTCGCTGGCGCGTGACACGCATCTGTAAGAGCCCCCCCCCTGCTTCGTGCAAAGTGGAGCCCATGAGAGCGAGTGGCCGTGGCCCCCCTGGTGCCTTTGTCTGTGTGGAAGGCTTGGCTCCCCTTCCTCCAGGCAGACTCAGGCGCACAGACCGTGCACGGAGCAAGGGGGCTCAGGCCCCTGGAGCCCTCCTCCGGGTGCCTGGTGCAGGGCACCGCCCGTGCAGCCACACACAGCAGCCCTGTGCAAACGAGACCAGCCTCCGATGCAGTGAGCTGGAGGTGGCTTGTCCTCTGGCTGGTTTGTTCAAAGCTCCTGGTGCCATGCTCAGAGCAGGAGAGGCACAGGGGACAGACAGGCCGGCCCAGTCCCAGCACACAGCCGGCAAATGTGTCCAAAGAAAATTGCCTTTTTCCAGATGCCACCAACTGCGCCAGGTGCTTCTCCCGGTCGGTCTGTCTGTCTGTCTCCCTCTCCGCTGTTCTCTCCTCTTTCTCCGTTAGTACCTCTCTCTGTGTCCCTAACTCTCTCTGATCAATTCCATTTAATTTGCTGCAACAGAGAGATGTTCTGCTCGCGGGGATGGCGGTCCCAAACCGTGGAGGACTTGAGAGGAAGCGCTTCAGTCAGACCGCGGGCCTGAACCACTCCTGGGATTGGCCAGGGACTCCGTTGCTGTGGCAACCCCACTCGCAGCTTCCTGCCTGACCCCCTGCACTGGGCATCACCTTCATTATTACCCTCAGCGACACCACAGATTATTAAAGCACTTTAATTAACTCAGCTTTGGCGCAAGGGTCTTAGTCACCGCCTGTCACCCTCTCTGCAGTGACTGCCCTGTGCCACCTCCCGGAGGGCAGTCCGTGAATCAGTCCTGGCCTTTTGCACATGTGGGGCGAGGAGAAATTACATCCAAATAGCACTTGGAGAGATTAAAGGAAACAGCTAAGGCTGCCGCTCTGCCTTCCATGAGGCACGTTCATTTCGGGTCAATACTGACGCGTTAGGGAAGAAAACCAGCTGTTGGTAGCCGTGTGTAGGAAGAACGTAGGCTGTAGTTCTACACCCGCGCTTCCAGTGCAGGGGACACAGCAGTCCTCGGAGCAGACAGCCCCTGCCTCCCTGGCCCGCACCTGGAGGGAGGGAGGACGGACAAGGGGGGGGAGACAGAGGGGATGATGACCCCGAATCAAGCAGGTGGGCTCCTAATCTGGACCCAGGAACTTGAATGGTAAAAATCCACATTTCTGTTTCACTAGCCTCTAACTGAGATTCAGCATTTCTTTCCAATATGCATGTAGGCAGCAACCTCAGTATGGCAACGGTCCCTGTGACTTTGACCATAAAAAGCACAGGTGATTCCGTACCACGTTGCATTTCTCACCGTTCATGCCCATCACCACGTCAAAATGACTGTTGGTCTGGCCCTGGCCGGTTTGGCTCAGCGGTTGGAGGGTTGGAGCGTCAGCCTGCGGACCAGAGAGTCCCAGATTTGGTTCCCACTAAGGGCATGTACCAAAAAACAAAAATGACTGTTGGTCTGAGTCCCACCCGCGGGTCCTGTTACGGGTCCGGTTATGACACAGCATGTATGTTGCTCTGCAATCCATTTGTTTTATTTATATACTAATATATTTATGCAATCCATAATTTGGAGTATGGTATCTTAATATAATTGACTTCCTTTACAACCTAGATGTTTTCTTTCATGCACTTAAGAACCTTATTCTGGCCCTGGCCAGTTTGGTTCAGCGGTTAGAGCATCGGCCTGAGGTCCAGAGAGACCCGGGTTCGGTTCCCGCTAAGGGCGCATACCTTGGTTGCAGTTTGTCCCCGGCCCTGGTTGGGTTGTGTGGGTGGCAGCCACTCGATGTGTCCCTTCACGCCGATGTTTCTCTCTCTCTCTCTCTCTCTCTTCCTCTCTCTCTCTCTCTCTCTCTCCCTCCCACTCTATCTGAATAAAAAATGGAAAAATGTCCTCTAGTGAGGATGTAAAAAAAAAACCTTACTCTGAGAAGGCTTTGCAGACAGCCCAGAGATGGGCGGGCATCAGTGGTTAAGGACCCCGGCAAGGAAAATATATTATCACTAAGGTGGTCCTTGTTTTTCCCTCACAGGAGGTAGTCACTGGCATCTCATGAAGGTCTCTATCTACACCTATCTATCATCCAGGGGATTAATTAATGGACATAAGCCAGGATATGTATAAATATATGTGCATGAAGAGAGTGGGCTTTTATTCGCAAAGAGAAGTCGGAATTTCAACACTTATTTTTTCTCTATTTTTGACCATTCTAGTCCTCCAAAGTGCCGCAAATATTACATATAAATGTGAGGACTGGTGAAGTTGACCTGGACTTTCTAGTGGGAAAAAATACATACTTAAAAAATTAAAAGCCGTGGAATGGAAGATAACGTGATGCTCAGTACAGACTGCAGAAGTCATTATGCTGGTTAATTAAAATCTAATCCTGTTTCAATGAAGTCTACCAAAGCAAAGACACTGAAGCGTACACTCTGTACACTTAATAATACCCTCCAACAGAAACTGAGCACATCGAAGTCCCAGGACTGGGGTTAAGCGCTTTCGTCCTCTGTTTATTTTGTTTAACAGATACTCCAGGAGCGTCCGTTTATCTTATATTCGCCATACTGGGAAGATGGTGCAATCTTAACCCTCAGTTTTCAGATGAAGAACTGAGGCACAGGCAGTTTAATGCCTCCTGTTGGGTCCCTCCAGCCAGTCTGCACCCACACCTCTGGCTCCAGGGTCCTTGAGAGGACCCCCCACAGTGCACTGGGCTCCCTCTCAGGCTGGTCTTCATGCTATTGGCCATTCCTTGTCTTCACACCGCTGCTGCGTGAAGGATTCGAACCTGGTCTGTCTGAATGGGGACAGGCTCTAATTATCATGCCGTTCCAAGCCGTTGCTCAGGTCCCAGCTGAAACAGGCATCAAAGAGTTAAAGGCGTGTGGTGAGATCATGCCTTGGGCTTCTTAGGAAATCCTCCCAGTAACTCACCACCCCATCCATTAATGGAAGGACACGAACCTCTGGAGTCTAAAGAAAACTCCCATTTCCCTGACTTTGCTTGCTTAGTTTTCATCCTTCAAAGGATAACTGCTGTGTAGATACCAAACCAGCATCAGATAAAAGTGCGAGAGCTGCAGCTAATCGGCCATCTTCACCTGGGGAGCTGCTTAATAGCCACCTTCCCCACAAGTCCATCATTACAAGCAAGACTGCAACTCAGCACTTATACCACTGGGGCGAGTGCTAGAAGCCATGGGGTGACCAGCAAGCCCATCTGCACAGCCCTGGGGATGTGGAGCTGAGACATGGTTTCATCCTGATAATGGAAATGCAGGGCCACAGAAGCTCAGTGACTTGCCTTGGTTTCAGCATGATCACCAATGTCAAGATCAATGTATTCCTGCTCCACTCCCTTGTCCCAAGCAACGGCGGTAGCACTCTATCAACATACTGACGTGGAATTTACACGCAGTCAGTGCCTCCAAACTGCTTGTGCAGTTCAACGGGCAATGTAAACACGCACGTAATCAGCATAAAAATAAACAGACATAGAACAGTCCCATTGCCCCTAAAGGTCGCCTCCTATGGGTTGGAGTCAGCAGCGCCCCTGGCCCTCGGCATCCACCCAGCTCCGACACTGCGGGTTAGACTGGCCTTTCCCAGAACTTCACGTACATGGAATCACATAGAAATGTCATAGAAGTGGGGGTAGATGCAGTGTTTGCTGTGCGTCTACAATCTGCTGTGCTCTGGAGAGGCTGGAAGGACAGTATGTCAGGGCCATTGGAAGGCACTTGTCCGTCCCTGGGCGGCACACCTGTCTCGCTAGCTCCAGTTGGAAGAGTCTGGTGAAGCAGGGTGCCCAGTGTCCAGGCACCAGAACTCAGCTCGGCCTTCTGCACAGCCGCCTGCACAGCCCCCACACCCCCGTCCGCTGTCCCTTTCTCAGTCTGCTCGCAGGGGAACATGTGTTCCACCTCATCTCTGTGGAGGGCACCGCGTACCGCCTTGACTCCCCGGAGTGGCTCGTCATTGTTCTTCCGTCTCAGCTCAGAGCCCTTTGGGGGCCTTTCAGCTTCCCAGCGAATATCACCCCAGTCCCTGACTCCCAGCTTCCCCCCTCGGTCGGATCTCTTCCACCAGTGGCTCCTCCACGTGCCCGGGAATCTGGCTTATTGTTGAAATTCTTGGCTTCCCCTTCAGTTACAAGAGGACCTGGCGCATTTCAGTAGCAGTGAGACATGGAGGTTGGGGCTTCGCAGAAGCCAACATTTTCTCTTCCCTGGACAGCGCTGGGCTCTCCCGGAGGCACGTTTTCACTGGCGGGCTCTCCCCCTTGTTTCCCTGTCAGGGGACATGGATGAGAAACGAGGGGTGACATGTGGGGGCTCTCTGGGGGGAAGGCTCTCACAGGAGAACACTGGATGTTGAGCGCGGGCAGACAAGAGAGGCACGCTCTCTCTGAGCCTCGGTGTCCCCCTTAGACAGCTGGGCTGAGTCGTGAGGGGTGCCCCCTTCACCTGGCCTTGCCCGAAACCTGAGCACCCGACAGCCACACGCCGCTGTTCATGCACGCCTCGCCGTGGCCACCAGGGTACAGAGAGTAAGCGTGGGAAGACTGCCGGAGTCATGCCCTAGCCAAGCCTGCCCCCGGGTACCTTTATACAAGCCTCATGCTCGGATGGATGAAGCCATGTTCTCTGCCTCAGAACTGTGCTTGGCAGAATGATCCCCGAAGGGGTCCATGCCCTAATCCTTGGACCTGTGAAACTGTTGTGGTACACGGCAAGAGAGAATTGAAATCTAACGAAGATTACGGATTTTAAGACAGAAAACGTATCCTGGAGTGTCCGCGTGGCCCCCCTCGCGGACTCTCTGGCTGGACTCCGAGGAGGGGTGCAGAAGAGGGAGAGTCACACGGCTCCAGGGAGGACTCCTGTCTCTGAGATTCAAGGGCCGCGTGAGGGACCAGAGACAGACCTCTGGGAGCTCCGAGCACCCCCGCTGACAGCCGCCAGGACTGGGGGACCTCAGTCCCACAGCCTCAGAGAACGAGGTTCTGTTAATCACCCGAATGAACTAGGAAGCAGATTTCCCCCAAGCCTCCCAATGACAGTCTCCCTGGTGGACACCTTGGTTCGGCCAATGAACCCAAAGCGGAGAAGCCGGTGAGCTGCCCAGACTTCTGACCTGCAGACTGTGGGAGGGACAGCCGTGGGGCCCTCTGCCTGTGCTGACCCCCGTGAGGCCCACCGCTCCGGTGCTGCCTGTCCCTTCTCCAAGCGTCCTCCAGCCCGTCCTCCTGCCCGTCCTCCAGCCCGACCGGCTCCTCTGGCTGGCGCCCCCCAGGCATGCCCTCGCCCCCCAGGCATGCCGCTCACCCCCCAGGCATGCCGCTGGCCCCCCAGGCATGCCCTCGCCCCCCAGGCATGCCCTCGCCCCCCAGGCATGCCGCTCGCCCCCCAGGCATGCCCTCGCCCCCCAGGCATGCCCTCGCCCCCCAGGCATGCCGCTCGCCCCCAGGCATGCCCTCGCCCCCCAGGCATGCCGCTCGCCCAGGGCCCTTCCCCGGAATGCGCTTGCCCACAGTGACTTCCTCTTTCACCTCCTCGGGGACTTTGTCCAAATGTTCCTTCTCAGTAAGACCTCCCATGCCCCCCCAGCCACCCCTGCCTTGTCTCTCTCTATATCGAGCATGTGTATGTGTACTTACTTCTTTTCTTTCGCATCTGACCTTTCTATAGACCAATGGTTCTAAATGGGGGCGATGGTCCCCTGCCCCAGGGCATAGTTGGCACTGTCTGGAGACACTTTTGATTGCCAGGCATGACGGGGGTGCTACTGGCATCTGGTGGGCAGAGGCCAGGGGGTTGCCTAACATCCCACAGGACAGCCCCCCAGAGAAATCCCCAGCCAGCTGTCGGCAGCGCACAGGCTGCCCTGCCTTAGACCAGGAGCCCCCTGAGGACGCCGGTTCCCCTTCAGCACTGCCCAGCGCCGAACAGACCTGCATGCAGCCGGTGCGCTGTGGGCCTGTCTCGGGCAGAGGATGACTTTGCAGGAGAAGCTGTGGGGCCGGGAGGAGGGGGCGATGAGCACCCCTGCAGGAAGGGGGGGCAACCCCTGGACTAGAGTCCGGCAGAGCAGGGGCCGTGCCCCGGGGTGGGAGGCAGGGTCGTGGGGGGAGAGTGCGGGAGTCCACGCGTGCTCCAGGCCTCTCTGAGTTGGGAAGGAAGGCCTCCTCCTCCGCTCCCACCTTTCAGAAACACGCTGAGGAGCAGGGACGGATGCCACAGCCCTGGCTCCGTCCTTCTCTGCCTCCTCTGCCCCAGCTCGGCCACCCCCTGGGGGACAGAGAGCAGAACTCCAGCAAGCCAGGGCCCTGATGCCTGAGCCTGCGGGATCAGCAACCACCCAGTCCACTGGGTGCTTGATGCTGCTCGGAACGCGGACCGAGACCCTCCTGGACCTATCCCCGCTTTATCTTTCCTGAGACTCCAACTTGGGATGTCACCTATACTTGGGAGAACCGCAAACCCTGCAGGAATTCTATCCTTCCCATCTTACTGAAGGTCGGGACCCCAGCACCCCCTGCAGCATCCCGGGGTGCACTCGGCAAGCGCACCCACGGGAGACACTCCCCCTATGTCGACACGTTCTTGAGGGACCCAGGAGCCTTTCCTTTCCAGATCTCAACGCAAGCTTGAGCACCTGGAGGAGCACGCAGAGAACGGAGGGCGCCGGCCAGGTGAGGCTGCCCAGGTGAGGCTGCCCAGGTGAGGCTGCCCAGGTGAAGCTGCCCAGGTGAAGTTGCCCAGGTGCGGCTGCCCAGGTGAGGCTGCCCAGGTGAGGCTGCCCGGGTGAGGCTGCCCTCCTTCCTGGGCGTCTACGTCCCGCACCAGGCAGGTGGGCCACCACTCACTACTCAAGCCGCCCTCCATTCCAGCCACACCCCAAACAGATTTAAACATTAGAAATCTGATCATCAAAGAGTAAGTTTACAGGTTCTACCCGTCAGAACCAGGTTGTCGTCAGAGTCACCAAATAACGGGGGTGTGGACAACGTGGAAGGGGGCTTCCTTCTTCTGTAAAGTCTGGCAGACGTGACCCAGGGGCCAGCTCTGTCCGTCCTTCCCATTGGCCACCTCTGTGGTTGTAGGGCCTGTCTCAGGGTCCATCACACACCCGCCGCCACACCTGCAGGCTCCAGGCTCTAAGGGAGCACATGACTGTCACCTCATTGGCCAGAATTGGTCACATGTTCACCTCCCACAAGGAAGGCAGGGAAATGTAGTCTTCCTTCTAGGTAGTCCTGTGCCCAGCTACAAATCCCATTCTTGGAAGAAGACTTGGGGAAAACAGAGTGAACTCTGTCTCATAGATAACGGTGCAAGTGGCGGCCCTGTTTGCAGAAAGCAAAACCCTCCAATTACCATTTCTGCGAGTGTTTCTGCGAGCGTTTCCTGGCGTGAGCACAGGCAACGCAGCAGGAAGGTGAGACGCAGCACCGGGCTGGTCCAGGTGGGGGTGTGGATGCTGATGCCACATCCAGGCCTCTCCCCCTGCCCAGGGGACAGTGCTTCTCCCCAGACCTCGGGTGGGGCTGAGATACCACGGGACCCACTGGATGGCTCCAACCGGGCTCAGGTGATGGGGTTTTCTTCTGCTGTCCCCACAACACAGCCCTTGCTGTCCTTACCCGCAACCAGAGTTCCCATCAGCATCGTGGGCTGGACAAGTCTCTGTTGTGGGGGCTGTACTGTGCCGTGTAGAATATTTAGCAAGATCCCTTCCGTCTGTCTCCTAAATGCCAGTAGCACCCAGTAGTATGTGTGTCACTTAACTGGTAACCAGAAATGTCTCTAGATGCGCTGCCCCAAGGGAGCCCGCCATCCCCTCCCTCCTTCTTCCCTCTGCGGATCCCCACGAGACTGGCAAACAGAGGAGCCATGGGCAGCGGCAGCTCGTCCCAGCCTACCCCCTGAACCTGTCCCAAGGCCCCCTTTTCTCTGACTTCCCCGTGAGACACAGCAGCCCAGCCCAGGCTCTCTGCCCCTTCTCTGCCCTTCCTGGCTTCACTGTCCTAGGTGTGTTTTTGCTGCGGCCAATAAATTCTTTCATACTTTGTTACAAAAACAAAAATAAAAATGTCTCTAGACATTGCCAAATGTCTCCTTGGAGCAAAATCACACACACACACACACACACACACACACACCCCATTGTCCTGAACCCAGTACCAACTAGCGCCGCACCTGCAGCTGACGTATCGTATCTATAAGACCCAGAAAGAGAGGCGGGGTGGGTCCACCTCCCTCTGCAGGCCCCGACATGTTTATTAAAGAATGGACACTGGGTTTCAAATGCAGAGATGGGGCCTGGGAAGGGGGACAGGATGAGGGCAAGGAGTGTCGCTAGAGATGTGCTCACCCGAGAGCCCGGGTACAGAGGTGGCCGCTCAGAGTCCTTCGGAGAAATGAAAGTGGAGCTGAGGGTGGGAAGTCGCTCTTTGTCTGTAGGTCCAGGGGCTTCTGGGGATCACGTTGCAACCAGATGGAGAAAATCTGAGACTGACGTTAAGCAGAGGCAGTAAGAGCTGAGAGATGGCAGTGAGACAGCTTAATGACATCACCTGAGACGCTGGATCCCGCTGGGCCTGAAGCCTTCTCTCTCTCGCTTTTTCTTCTTTCCTTATTTACTTTTTTCCTCCTTTTAAACCAGTCTGAACACGATTACTGTCGTTTGTACCTGAAGGAATACCAATCATGGCAATAAGTGTCTAGGTCACATCCATCAACGCTGTGAAGCCATGGTGTCATGGGACGTAAGTGGTCCTAATGTTACTTCGTTTCTATTAACTGAGTGAGATGCCCTCTCATCCAGGATTTGCACGTCCTCCGCATGAACGTGAAGGACAGAACCACATGCTGACCTATTCCAGCTAGAATCTCGAGCTACATGTTGTCTTCTGGAAAGAAAGAACGAAGCCGTGTTGGGGTGAGCATGGCGGACGGGCTTGGGGAGCCTCCGTGCTGGCTCCGAACCCCACGGCGGGCCGCGTCCACACAGCTCGCCAAGCACAGAGTGTGTTGCTCATCTGATTTTCTTCGCTTCAGAGCAGGTTTCTAGATTGTAGGGTCCCTCAAGCTCTCGGTGACTCCTGCGGGTTCAACTTCCGCAAGACTTGACTCAAGGGCCGGGCGCGCGTACGTGCTCAGTAAGTGGTGTTTATCGATGGAAAGAGCATGTGTGAGATTGTTCTTTGTTTTTATCAACAGATTAACTGCGATGATTCATTCAAAACCTTCCAAGGAGAAATATTACCCTTAGTTTCACACACCGCGGAATTATTGCTAAGCTGCAGAATAATAGTACTATACTTATTACAAAGGTTTGCTGAATGAGGAACAAGTTACAGCACAGAAAATTCAGAAAGTACAAATGATCAAAAGCTTAGAGATGACTGAAGAAAAACCTTTTAATTTGTAATTCGAGTAATATCAGCAACGTTTAATCGGCCAGTTGCATCCCAGAAATGCCGCATGATTCGGAAGACCTACGGAGCTCAGGGTCTCTGAAGCATCTCTTTTTTCCTCTGGGTTTCTTTTAAACACTCAAGCACAGTCTGGGTGTTTTCGCTTTTCTGTTTGTATTAAAGATGTTTTGTCGCAACACAACGATCATTTCTGTTTCGAGAAACACAGGAACGGATCAACCCAAATAAAAGCCTCGGTTAATGAAATACTTCATGAGAAGGGGGAAAGCAGAGCTAGCTTTCGTCTGTTTACCATAAAAGTAACCGAGACTCCACCTTGGAGCACAGACTATACAGACTGTTCATTGTATATATTGGCATTGGTTTTTTAAAAAAGCTTTTGTAAACATATCCTATTAAAACTTAATTGCTACTTTTATCATTTACTCAAATAACGTCTCAGAGGACTGGGGCGCATTCATCACAGACGTTCACTTGTTACGGCGCAGGGGTGGGGATGACGGGGTGCCAAGTGTACCCTGCCGGGGACTGTTATCTACCCGCGGCCATAAAGGGTCCTTTAAGACTATCCAGAAACATCGACTCGTTAAATATCCTCATTTGTAAATCTGTGTGAATATCTTTTTTCAATTTCCTGGGTCATGTTTGTTTAGGAAAAACCCAACTGAGTATCTTTAGGTCCAAGAGCTGGGTTTCAATTCTGGATACGGGCCGAAATGGGAAACTCTCGTCGGAACAGACACTCAGACCCAGGGCAACTCCTAGAGATCCCACGGAACCTTAAGGGTCTCAGAGGTCAGACAGGTTAAGCAGGGCTCCGTGGGGTCAGTCCTGTGTGCGTGGGCCACACGAGATTCAGTGTCTGTTGCTAAATTCAGCTCAGTACTACGGGGTGGGTTGTTTTTGTCTCCTTTCGATAGGGAATGAGGACAGGGTGGTTCGGGAGAATTCCCTGGGAACGGAGTCAGGTGACTGACCTTCAGACCTGTGAACTGTCCTCACCAGGAGCTTGGCAGCCCCCTAAGGGTCCTGTGACATGGCAGATTCTGAATCAGATTGGGGATGGGGGCTGACATCCTGCATTTCCAACACGCCCGCCAGTGCTCAGCCCACACTTGGCAGAAAATAGTCACATCTCTTCAGCTAACGAAGAGCTTGTCCCGTCGTCAGAGGTCCCATCAGAACAGAAGCTCCGTGATGCCTGGACACTGCTGCAGCCCACACTGCTCTGCAGACCGACCCAGGGACCCCGCCCTGCCCATCTGCCCGGTGGAGACCGAGAGCCTGCTGTTCCCGAGGTCCCCGGGCTCAGCGTTCTCATCACGGCCCGAAGAATCCAGGTGTCGCTGAAAAATGACACATGGCCAATTCCCACAGCAATCATGGAGTTTTCAGTCTGGGAAAGACACCAGAGAGATGAACTCACCCTTCATCACTTAAAAAATTATATATCTATAGCATCATCGGGCTTTTTTTGCATTACATCGTACGTGGGCTCCCAGGGCAGGAAATGCTCAGAGCAGAGCTGAGGCCACGGGGAGAGGGGCCGGGCCAGGTAGCTCCCGTCCCCACGGGGAAGGCGGTGAGGCCTCTCCCCAGAAGTCTTCAGGTTCCAGAAGAAATACTCAGATTTAATGCAATGCACTATGTTTTCCCTTTTATTTTAATCACTGGGGTGAAGTTCACAGGACATAAAATTAAGCATTTTATTTTATTTATTTATTTTTCTTTATTGATGTTAGAGAGGAAGGGAGAGGGAGGGAGAGATAGAAACATCGATGAGAAAGAACATCGATTGGCCGCCTCCCGCATGCCCCCCCTGCAGAGGGGGCCCACAACCTGGGCATGTGTCCTGACTGGGAATTGAACCAGCGACCTCTTGGTCCATGGGTCGATGCTCAACCACTGAGCCACACCGGCCGGGCAAAACTAGCCATTTTAAAGTGAACAATTCGGTGGCATTGAGCATATTTGCAGTGTTGTGTAACCAAACCACTATCTTATTCCAAAACGTTTTCCTCCCTCCAGAAGAACACCCACACCATGGGGCCGCCACTCCCCAGTCCTCCCCCCAGCCCTGGGCAACCGCCCACTTGCACTAACCTAGTCTATTTATCTCCAGTAACCGGAGTCATGACACGTGGTCTTTTGTACCTGCGTTCTCTCACTTCGCAAATGCTTTGGGGCTCAGCCACAGGACAGCCTGCATCAGAACTTGGTTTCTTTTTGTAGCCGAAGAACATTCCATTGTGTGGAACACCGTGTTTAGTTCATTCATCTGCCCGCTGATGGACATTTGGGCCGTTCCCACCCGTTGGCTATGTTGCATTATTACTGCTACGAACATTCGCGTGTGAACGTCCGAGTCCCTGTTCTCAGTCCTCTGGAGGATACACCTCAATGCGCGGTTTTGTAGAGGAAGGACCAGGCTGCAGAACGTGGGTCTGGCCCAGCTCCACAGAACCACACCAGCCCCTAGCCCCCTCAGTGGTCACCCCAGGCCAGCTTCCCCGCTGGGACAGCCCTCCCTCTTCCTGGGTTCCAGACCCTTTCCGCCTTCGGAGCTCAGCTCTCCACCACCTACCCCACAAGCCTTCTCCGACCAAGCGGTGCCCCCCGTCCTTCTCTGTCTTCCTGTTTCACGGGGATCTAACTGCTCCACGTGGCACACGGTGCAGCCTCACGTGGTGAGCTCGCTCACCAGTGCCAACTGTAAGGACTTAAAGGATAGGAGCTTGACACGTCGTTGTGACAGATTAATCCTGGGGGGAGCCTGTGGAGCCAGTTGGGTGACGTCTGGTCTGTGGGTGTCCACCCTGGGCCGATACAGCTGGTCCGTCAAGGTTGCTGCCCGAGGACAGGGCGACAGGGCGTCTCATCGTTCAACAACGGGAGGAGCGGCCACTCTGCTTTCCGGAATCTCACCTGCTGGGGATGCCCCAGGGCTGAGGTCACCGTGAATATGCAGACACACACTCTTGTCAACCCCATGTTGCCACTTTCAGCCACCGGCTATGTGGATGGAGTCCTGGCTGGGGCGTCTCCCAGGAGAGCAATGGACGTCCCTCCTCCCACTTGACTAGAACCAATCGACAGACCAATGGCCTTGTCCCCAGAGGACCCAGGTCTCCATTTCCCTACTTGATCCTTTATGGAAACTGTCACCAAGGAAGTGCTTTAGGGTCTTTGGGGAAAAGTCAATAAAAAGCTCAATTTTAAAAAATCCATCCCAGAGATTTTTATTCCCCATTTAGGTCCTTAGTAGAGTTATTGAAGGACCAGCTAATCCAAGAAAGGCTGAGAGAGTCTGATTTTTGAAAAAGGGAAAAGTTCGAAAACCTAACTCCTCCTCTTTTTTAAAAAAAGTTTCTTACATTTAGCAATTTAGAAAAAACACTGTATTTCAGTCTTAAAACTAGACAAAATAATGTTCCACTGTCTTTGATGTCAAATAAAGGAGACGAATATACCTTCACATGAAGCCTATGTTGCCCTCACAGTGCGAATGAAGAGGTTTGCATTCTTCCGGCGAAGACAGACAGCTTCTCGGAAGCACACACACTAGCCCGCCGGGTGGCTGGCTGGTTGGAGCGCCATCCCGTGGAACTGATCGATCTCCCCCCCCCCTCTCTAAAATCAATAAACACATCCTCAGGTGAAGATAAAAAATGATTGTTTAAAATGCATAGCAAAATATCAATGAATTGCCCTGGCCGGTTTGGCTCAGCAGTTAGAGCGTCGACCTGCGGTCCGGAGAGACCCGGGTTCGGTTCCCGGCTAAGGGCATGTACCTCGGTTGCAGTTTGTCCCCGGCCCTGGTTGGTCGTGCGGGTGGCAACCACTCGATGTGTCCCTTCACGTCGATGTTTCTCTCTCTCTCTCTCTCTTCCTCTCTCTCCCTCCCACTCTATCTGTGCAAAAAAATGGGAAAAAATGTCCTCGGGTGAGGATAAAAAAATAAAAAAATATGTTAATGAATTACCAAACCTATGTTCCCAGCGGGAAGTGGAAGAATCCAGAGCAGGAAACCTGTGGTGCGCTGGGTGCCGGTACCGCCCTGGGTGCTTACATTTCGTTATCGAGTTAATAATCCCACCACGACCTCTGTTTCAAGGTGAGGAAACCGAGGCTGGGAGAGGAGAAGTCACCACGCCAGCCTCACACACTCGTGCTCACGGGACCAGGCGAGAGCCCCAAAGCCCGCTTTTCCCGCCGCCTTGAAAGGAATTCGTAGGCGTGAACAGCCGTCCAGAAGATTCTTCGCAGTAGCCATCAGGTCTGCGTGCCACCTTCCTATGTCTGCCACCTCCAGGGCCTCACTGGAGACGCCCCTCGACCTCTCCACCTGCTGAGCAAGCCTCGTCATGGAAACCGGCAGGTGCCCGCCCCCGGGGACTGTGTACACAAAACTCCCGTGAGACACCTGCGTGTATCCAATTTCCTGCGGCACCAGCTCACCCACTGAGCGTGAAAGGGAGGGAAAGTACTAAACCACTCATTGGGTGAATAGTCATTGTTTATCCTCATGCTAAAAAACAACCACACAACCCTTTCCGGGAACAAAAGGAAGTATGGAGAGGTGGGGAGAACAAAGGGCGGGAAGCAGACAGGCTTGGGCACGGACACTTCTTCCCGGTAGACTCAGTATTCCTGTCTGTGAATGGGGGTAACGATAAAACCACTATTATAAAAACAATGTGTTTGTTCACAGTAGCCAAAAGGTGCCCACGGACAGGTAAATGGACAGAATGTGGCCCAGCCGTACAGTGGAACATGACTCAGCCTTAGAGAAAAGAAAGGCCATTCTGACTCCTGCTGCAGCATGAAGGAACCTTGAGTATGTGATGCTGAGTGAAGCGACCAGACGCTAACGGGCAGGTACTGTGTGATTCCACGTATATGTGGCACCCAGAGTACTCAGGGTCACGGAGACAGAAAGCAGAATTGTAGGTGCCAGGGGCTGGGGAGAAGGACGTGAGGAGGCAGTGTTTCCTGGGGATGGAGTTTCAGTTTGGGAAGATGGAAAGTTCTGGAGGTGGATGGTGGTGATAGTTGCACAGCAGTGTGAATGTACTTATAACACTGAGTTAGACACTTAAAAACGGTTAAGGTGGTACATTTTATGTTATGTGTATCTTACCTTAATTTTTAAAAATCATAAATAATAAAGCATTTGCCCTAATTCTATCTTGGTTGCTCAGGAGAGAGGAAAGACACTCTGCATCACAGACCAAATTCATTGAGTCCATTGTCCTCACTCTTCTTTTTATTGTAATTTTTTCTTTATTGATTTTAGAGAGAGAGGGAGAGGGAGAGATAGAAACATCGATGAGCAAGAACATCAACTGTCTGCCTCCTGCGTGCCCTCCACTGGGAATCGGGCCCACTACCTGGGCACGTGCCCTGACCGGGAATCGAACTGGTGACCTCTTGGTGCAAAGGTCACTGCTCAACCACTGAGCCACACCAGCCGAGCCATTGTTCTCAATCTTAGCTGCACCTGGTGGGTCGAGAGGAGGCAGCATTCAAACTATCAACAATCAACACCCACCTCGACAATTCAAATTAGAATCTCTGGGGGTGGGGTCTGAGCAGCAGATTTTTCTAGAAGTTCTATTGTGTGAGTAGATGGAGCATCTCCAAGCTGGATGGGAGTCGGCTCAGATCAGAACTCCTGGCCTAGCGCTTGTTAGTCATCTGGCTGTAAAATAGCAAGACACGCCTGGGATTGCATGTTCAATGTAATTCAACTCAGGAAACATGTACTGCCTACAACAGGGCTGGCGGCATAGGCACAGGGCCCTCCCCACAAAGGGCAAACCCTTGGTTTTACGCCCCATGATTGCCATCTTAAAATTTTTAATAATGTTTGAACATGAAGTCCCCAGTTTCTTTTTTCTCTCGGTCCTGTAACAATGTATCCAGTTTTACCAGAACCTGTTCTAAGCTCAGAGAAGATGGAGCTGAAAGGTGGGGTTTCCACCCTCGAGGAGGCCACAGGCTGCAGAATGTCAAGGGCAAGTCCAGGGGCTTCCTGACCCACCACTAACAACTGACCACCCAGCCCAGGAAGCTTGGCACAGAGCTGCCTGCAGAAGGGAGAGAGGCAGCGTGGCTGCAGAATCATCCTGAACGAGCTCGCGACTGATAATGAACAACAGCTACAAGAAACAATGGCAGAGAACACGGTGTACACTGGGCTGTGGAACAAGGCGGAACCGAACCCGGAGCAGGCATCTAAGGACCTGCGGATCCCAGAGGTCTTGCTCCGGCCTTGGCCCCGTGCTAACGACCTACCAGCAGTCACCACCCAGCTGAGGCGCCCTGTCCCCCTTCTCTGCAGCTTCCAGTCTGAATAAGACGTGGGGGAAGGACAGCCGGTAGCAGCTGCCATTCACCTGAGGCTGCTTTGGTATCGGCCGCGGTACTGAGTCCTTGACACAGAGTATGCCTTCCCTTCATGGCTCCATGAGTTGGCTATTAATTGCTTCATTTTATAGATGAGTAAACGGAGGGTCAGAGAAGCTAAGGGACTTTCCCAAGGTCATGCAGCCGGTTGGCAGGTGATGAAATGGGAACTTGGGTTTTGGCTGTCAGTCACTGTAATATATTCTTCACCGAGCCATAGGTCACTGATTGGCCCATACCGTGGATTTCACAGGGAGGTGTGTGATGCAGACGCACGGAGCCGGTCCGTAAGCACTGTAGGAGGTCAGCGAACCCGAAGATAAACCTAGACCATTCTGCGTTCTGTGAGTCCCGTGCTGGGCCAACAGCTCTCCCACGGAGAGAAACGAGAGGAGGCAGGAACAGCACCTGGAAAGTTCTGGCAGAGCCACCTGCTGTGGGCATGTGGGATGAAAGCCCTGCCGTGGGCCCTCGCCGAGCCAGCCTGCCCACAAGTCGGGGGCCGGTTTGAGTGCAGACAGCTGCCCTCCAGATGATGGAACGGAGCAGGCTGTGGATGGGAGCCTCAGGGAGGCCAAGTGGGGGCGGGGTAAACTGAAAGCGAGCCACCTCGGGCCATAGGTAATAAACATGCTGTTTGGGAGCTCCCAGTGAAGGCTCTGCACCTGGCCGCTGCTGGCTCTGGTGTTAGCACCACGCTGCAGGTGGCTTTGTACCCCAGCCACCCCGGTTCTCCCAGTGAAACACCACGCTCCACTCGCCACCGGCTTCTTCCTCTTTCTTAGTGGAAATCTACTGCCTCCTTAAAGCAGTGCATGGAAAATTACAAGGTCAGTGCCACACTTGGGGCTAGAAAAGCACATAACCTGCAATGATTTCCAATGATCCAGCCTTTGGTCATCGAAAAAAAAGTCTGTGGGGGAGGAGGGTGGAAGAATCATCAGGCCCTGAAGCAGATGACTCATTTCAGAGAAAAATGGCAGGGTCATTGCTGAACAGATGGGTTGACAGGACACTGAACAAGTGCTGCTTTTCATTCATTTATTCATTCATTCGGGCATGCATGCATGCATTCGGGCATGCATGCATGCATTCGGGCATGCATGCATTCATTTGGGCATGCATTCATTCGGGCATGCATGCATTCAGCAGATGTTACTGAGCCCTTGCTGAGCACCAGGCTCTGCTGTGGCTGCAGAAGTAGCAGAGCTCCTAAAGCAAAACCAAAAGGTCCCTCTTCCCTTCGAGCATCCACTCGACAGAGGACAGAGAGGAAACGTTGGGAAACCATATGTGTGGGCATGTGTTGGAGGCAGGAAATAGAAAACTGGAGAGGGGCGGGATTAGAGCCAGAGCTGACGAAGGTGCGCAGGTAGCCGTGAGGTTATCTGGGGAGCGTGGCCCCTCCAGGCAGAGGGAGCAGCGTGGCTGCAGCTGAGTGCCTGGTGAGCAGGGAGGGCCCCCGGAGGGCCTCGGGGCCACCATGAGCACTCCAGCTTTGCCTGAGCGACATGGGAGCTGCTGCTTTGTGCAGAGGAAAAAAGCACTGGGACTTGCTTTTTACCAGTCTCACTTTGGGGAGCAGGGAGCTAGGAAACCAGGGAGGAGAGTGTTGCAGGATGGGTGAGGGTGCAGGAGGAGGAGGGTGCAGGAGGGGGAGGGTAGGTGCGGGAGGGGGAGGGTGCGGGATGGGTGAGGGTGCAGGAGGGGGAGGGTGGGTGCGGGATGGGGGAGGGTGCGGGATGGGGGAGGGATGCAGGAACTGAGGATGGGGTCTGTTGATGGAGGTGTAGTTGATGGACGGCGGAGATTTACAGACTGTGCGCACCTCTACCTCATTTCAGGACGTTCCCGACCCCGGGAATCTCACCAGGGGTCTCCTGGCACAGCCTGTGGGAGGCCCACGTCCCCATCTGCGTCTGTGGCCCTCGCTGACAGGAGCCTGGAGCTGTGGTATTGTCATTCCTGGCAGCCCTAGGATTAGGTCAGATCTCTGTTTACTGACAGGAAGGGACACTCGGGTGAAGGGTTCAAATAGCTGTTCTGGTGGAAAGGGTAGCCGTGGGCGTACGCTGGCCTCAGTCCTGCGGCTGCGCTGCGTGCCCACACCCGTCCTCAGCCTGCTGACCCCGGGAGCAAGCGCTTCCCCTTCCAGACAGATCGAGGTGTGGAGCCACACCTGTAACCCGATTCCGTCTGCTGTAAAAACCAGGTATCCTGGTTAGGAATGAGTCCACAATACGTTCCAAGGTCTTCAGAGGTGTTCTGTGCAGAGCTCAGCAGAATAAAATAGAAGTAAAACATCTCAACGAGAAAAGGTTTCCTTTCAACTCCAAGGCGTGCAGGTATTTCTTTTACACAATTAACATATGGATCACCTGGCCTGAAGAAGCAATTATGCTCAAACCTCAAATGCAAGTCATTCCAAAGCAAACATTTTAGCAGGTGCTGCTTCAGTTAATCTGGGTGATGATTAACCCAGGTTTTGCACCTACACCCCGAATCATTTTCAAATTAACAGAACACAATTCTGTGTCAAGTTTCTAAAGAGGCACTAAAGGTCTTTCGGGCACGATTCACGTGAAAACAAGCGTGCAAAGTTGCCTAGGAAACCCCCTGGCGGACATTCAGTGGGGGGAGGGAGGCATTAACAATAGCTGCCCAAACAAGGCGGCTGGGGTGAGTGGACTAGTGGCCCCCCAACAGCTAATGTTCCTGTTCTAACCCTCAGCCCCTGTGCATGTGACCTTATATGGGAAAAGGGTCTTTGCAGATGTGATCAAGTGAAGAATCTCAAAATGAAATCATCCAGGGTTTGGGTGAGCTCTAAGGCAAACATCAGGTGTTCTCAGTAGAGACAGACCCGGAGAAGGCTGAGGGAAGGGAGGCAGAGACTGAAGTGATGCAGCCAGGAGCCAAGGAATGCCTGGGGCCACCGGGAGCTGAGAGAGCCGAGGAAGGACCCCGACCCCCCCCCCCCCCCAGCCTTCAGGAGGGCGTGGCTCTGCTGACTGCAGACCTCAGACTTCTGGCCTCTGAGCTGTGGTCTGAGCCTTCCTGTCTCTGTCCCGGCAGCCCCAGGGCAGGAACACAGCCTCCGGAAGGGAAGGTGATGTTGGACTTGTGAGTCCTCAAGCGGGGAACCAGCTGAGACACACACTGTGCCTTGACTTCCACCTGCAGAGCTGTGAGATGGGCATTGATTTAAGCCACCGACGCTGTGGTAATTTGTTAGAGTGGCAACAGGACATTAGCACCGTGGGATGTCACAGGCGTGACCAGAGGGGCTGGGGCCTCTTCAAATGAGTGGCTTCAGGCTGAGGGCGAGGATGTGGGTGGTGGAGAAAGTCCCAGATGGGGCTCTCAGGGACCTATAGGCACTGAACACAGCTTTGGGGGGTTGGGACTACTTCTCTCCGGTACTGGCCAGGGCCCCAGGCACACACTCGTGACAGCATGCCTGGCCCAGTTCTCCGGACAACCCCCCGCCCCGTCAATATCCTTCCTCCTGCTCAGCGCAGCGTGCCGATCTGGCATTTGGAAAATATAGTCACGGGAAACCAAATGGGAACCTGCCCACCTGCACGCGGATGACATCCCAGGATGCAGACACCTCCTAAGAAGCTCTAGGGGTCTGCAGAGGCCGTCCCCCACTTCCGGCCTTCTCTGACCCTATCCACATGGGCTGTATGAGAGGTCTCTGCATGTCCAGAAGCTCTCTTTCGAACTTATCCCAAACCCATCCCCTCTCTCTGCCCACCGCTCCTCTCCCGCTGCAGACTGTCCCTGGGGACAACTGCAGCAGCCACTGGGGCCATCCTGTCGTGTCCCCATATGACCACAGTGCTTCCCCAAAATGCACAAGTCATCTCTTGCTCAGAACCTTCCAGTGTCTTCTTGTCACTCACAGAGTGACATTCAACAGGTTCCAGTGGCCTCAAACCCCTCTGGCATGGCCCAGCTCCCCTCCAACCCCCTCTCACACCATCCCCTCCAGCCCCGAGGTTTCTTTGTTCCTCAAAAGGCCGGTTTCTGCATTTGACCTTTGGCCCCAGCCTCCCAGAATAGGTCCCTTTGGCAGAAGGATTATTTTGAGCTGATTATTTTTGAGAAAATGCAAATACAGGAGAAGCTCTGAAAACAGATTATAAATTACCCTTTTGTAAGGAAAATTTGCATCTATAAAGGAAATCTCCATTTAGAAGGGTGTCTCCCTCCTTGTACTAGGAAGAGAAATGTGACTAAATAGCAGAAATGCTTGTCAATGGAGAAGAGAAGGACTTCAATCTGCATGACAACCTTGCCCTTGTTTATTGTGCTTTTCCCGCTGGCCTCTCTCCCCACCAACATTTTTCTTGTGTCTTTAACTGGAGATGGTATTTACGGTAGTGGCTTGGGCCGTCTCCCCTTCCCATCCTCACATGCTGGCAACCAGCAAAACCTGGAGAATGGAGCAGGGAGGCCTGGGTGATAACAGAGCTGAGTCCCCACCATTGTTGACCTCAGGGGGGCTTGCAGTGAGCAAGCAACCAACTTTTACCTTTTGTGCCATGGAGATTTTTAGGGTTCTTTGTCACAGCAGCATAAGCCTAGCTTGTGCTGACTGTTATAATGGTCTTTGGGGGAAATAATTGATGTGTGTTTCTCAAAGCTTAAAAATGTGCACTTGCCCAAAATCTCAGATGGACGTTTATGAACTTACCTAGAGGAAAAAAAAACCAACAACACACAACTAAGATCAACATGTTTTTCCAGCGAAGATGGCAACCCATTAGTACTTCCAAACCTGTTAAAGACGCCCCAGACTCTGGCCTCTGCTGCAGGGCACTGGGCTGATAGGAAGGAGCACATACACGTGATGCTGTTGTAATTTAACCTAATTATGAATTAACAGGAAAGGAGCAAAGGGAAGGCCAGATATTACAGTCATTTGTGCAGCTTTGCCAGGAAGCTGCATTTTAACACTCCTCAGGGGGCTACCAGTCTATTCCCCGCAATCTCTGGGGGAGGGACTGGACGGGAGAACAGACACATGTCCACTAAAGCCTGGGTGATATAGGAAAGGTACTTGCCTGTCAGTCACACCTGGGAACAGGTCATTGGCCAGAGTAGGCGTGGCCACTGCAAGCGCAGGAGGATTTGAGATTTTTAACCCCTGAAACAAAGGTGTTCGTTCTGCTGCCCCCTTGCACGCCTGGTTTCTCAGGAGCCCTCATGCTCTGCACTCCTGCATTCGCCCAGACACAATGGATTACTGGACTGCAACTAGCCTGATGCTGTACCGGACCCAGTTCCTACATGGAATGGAAACCTTGGACACTGGCTCTGCTTCTAGCTCTACTGTATCCCTGGCTGCTCATCTTTCAGGACTGGACTAAGGGAAATGGGACTTTGGAAGCCCAGAGATGTAATTCCACACAAATAAAAATCACTCATCCTCCCCTGCAAGTCTCAGAAAATGCTTTTTTTGGGGGGATATTGTAAGGACCCGACCCCCAGCACCTAGTGGGGAAAGGGATCCCCACTATCACTGATAACATATGGACATCTATTACTGTTATCAGTGGGGCGCCCTCTGTGTCCCCACCTGTTACTGGTGGAAGTGGGATTCTTGGGGTGCCACGAAAAACAAGAATTTCCTGAGGCCCCCCACAGGGTATGAAGTATCGTGGAAAGTTTTATTGGTGATGTAACATTGAGGGAGTTCTCCTTCAAGGTCCCAGCTCCCACTATCCTGCCATGGAAAAAGTCCTGTTTTGCTTCCAGCAGGGCTAAGATCAAAGCCGCTGCCCAGAGTCTCCACTCCATATCAGCGTCCAGGCCAGCCCAGCATCTGGCTGGTTTACCTTGTGTTCCCAGCTGCAGTCCATTGCGTGTGAGGGCCACGCAGCTTCTAGGGCCACATGGCAGGTGAGTACAGGTCACAGAGCAAGAGTGCAAGGAAGCAGGAGCAAAGCAAGAGGAACAAGAGAGAATTCTGTCTGGGGGATTTCACCCTTCCAATAGTTTGTACACTTGCAGTGGCTCTACCCTCTTAGCCAATCCTTGGTTCCCCAGGCTCCACTGACAGGCAAGCACCTCCCTCTGTCACCATGACTTCACTGTGTGTGCACCCATTCCCCCCTTTGCTGGACCCCTTTCCCCAGCGATCTGCAGGGAATGGACTGGTGGTTCCCTGGGGAGTGTGAAGCTGTAGCCTCCTGGTGAAGCTGCCCAGGTGACCATGCTAACAACGTCTAGCCTTTCCTATTCTTCTTTTCAATGATTAATATTAACTGCTAGTTACAATGGTTACATTACTACTGTTGATAATAATAACTGTGCAGTGAGGATATTTTAAATCTGCCAGGCATGGAGGCAACAGCTTTCCCATATTATCTTATTGAATTTGGACAATACCTTATCAGGTAGGGGTTATTCTGATCCCTGTTTTATGGATGAAGAATCTGAAGCTTAGAGAGAGTGCCTGACTTATTCAAGGTCATCCACAGCTATCAAGTGACAGCACTTGCATAAAAATCGGGCTCCTTTTACAGAGTACAGAAGGAAGACGGAAAATACAGGACGTAAGGGACACTCATTCATCCTGTGTCTTCGCAAAGGGATTGAGAGACACAAAGGCCACTATCTGGGGTGAGTCTTTCACTGGTTGCAGAAGTGACAAGGTACCTCCGACTGTCCAGCCAAGGAGGCCTGGGGACATGTTAGCCCCGCCTTACTTGCCATCAGTGACCTCATTGCCACCCCTTGAGATAATAAAAATAATATCATTTGATTTAGAGTTGATCTTGGTCTGATGAAAATATGGATAAAAGCATCTTGCTGATTTTAATCATCTGAAACATGACCTCTACATAGGAATTTGGCAACTTGATGTGCAAACTTAACCTTTTCTTCTAACCACATTATATCACCAAGCCTCTCCTTTGGGGAAATACTGGAAGCTGACCTGCTGTCCAGCCCGCCTCTGACCTCACTGGAATCATGGCCCAGGTCCAAGGAGGCAGGGCAAGACCGAGGTGATAAGGAACCTGGTGCTCCTCCTAATCTCTTGGGTAGAAATATCCTCTCCGGCATTTGACCTCATGACAGTCACCTTTCCTGTGGCAGATAACTTGTTTTTCGTGTTTCAGTGACTTGGGCTTGGCGTTAACATAGGCAGGGGCTCGGGGGAGTTTCACAGCATTATTAACATCCAGGGATGTCCTGTTACTGGGTCAGGTACTCTACAGAAAATTATCACCTGGAGAGAAGGGACAAAGGCACCTGAAAGCGTTCTGGCCGGTTTGGCTCAGCGGTTAGAGCGTCGGCCTGCGGTCCTGAGAGACCCGGGTTCAGTTCCCGCTAAGGGCACGTACCTCGGTTGCAGTTTGTCCCCGGCCCTGGTTGGGCCGTGCGTGTGGCAGCCACTCGATGTGTTTCCTTCACATCGATGTTTCTCTCTCTTCCTCCCACTCTATCTGAACAAGAAATGGAAAAATGTCCTGGGGGAGGATAACAAACAAACAAACAAATAAAAAGGCACCTGAAAGGTTTAGAACAGGTGTACCCCTTGGACATGTGAATTATTTTGAGCTGAAGGCAATTGAGACCCTGTGTACTTATAAGAAGCTTTTACCTCTCCCTCAAAGAATTTAAATTTGGGGCCTTGACCATAATCAGAGTTATTGCCAGAAATAACTTTTTTATGGTCTGTCTATAGGGCAAGGTAAACCTCTAATTACTGAACATCTGCTCTTATCATCCTGCAATGACCTTCCTCCCTTCTGAAGTCCCACGGTGATCCTTACCTTATCCTTAGCTCAGAATGTCATATACACCTCATTTCCCCTTTCTGTCCCTGAACCTCTCATGATGTGGGGTCTCTGACTCTCCTGTGTATGCAGGGTTCCCATGGGTATGTGTGTAATTACATTTGGTTATTTTCTCCTGCTAGCCTATCTCATGTCAATTCAATCTTTAGACCAGCTGGAAGAACTTAGAACCGAGAAACCGTCTCTTCCCGCCACACACGCCTAAGGCATCTGTCCCCCGGGACTGGACCGGTGGTGACACCACACCCTAAGATGGCAGGACAAGAATCAAGGATGGTTCTTAGCGTGCCCTAAAGCACTGTAGCTCAGATGAACTATAGTTCCTAGCACTTTGGTTTGCATTTTCTGATTATCAAAACATCTCCCCGAGTCCAGACAGGTCACCACGTCCTTAAGCTTCAAGGCCCATGTCCTGAGGCCACACGAAGGTGTTCCTGTCCAGAGCAGAGGGCAGGGAGAGGCATGGAGTTGTCTGCGAGATCCGGGAGCCCTCAGAAGGGCACAGCTGTCTCCTGCTTGCCAGCCCCCGGGGAGAAATCTCTCATCTCAGTGGCTCTCATCGGGGTCCTTCCCCCCATGCATTTGGCCAGCCATGGAGCAGGGCCAGGGTGAGGCAGGGAGAAACAAGGAGAAAAATGTAGGAGGTCCACATTCACAGGTCTGGCAAGCGCTAGGCACCTCGTTTACCGCCTTGGTCCCACCCTAGCCTGGAGACACGCTTATCATCCACTGTCCCACCCTGGCCTGGAGACACTCTTGTCATCCACTGTCCCACCCTGGCCTGGAGACACCTTGTCATGATTGGGGGTGAAGTGGCTCCTGGCTACCTCTCCTGGATGGAGGCCAGCGAAGCTGCTCAACCTCTACGAGGCACAGGGCAGCCCCTGACAGCATGACTCAGCGCAGCCCCTGACAGCTTGACTCAGCGCAGCCCCTGACAGCATGACTCAGCGCAGCCCCTGACAGCATGACTCAGCGCAGAACGCAGCAAGGCCGAGGTGAGAACCCCTGGGCCAGCTCTGTGCATTTCACGAAGCAGTGAGAGCCACAGCTGATTCTGGGATGTTCAACTCTCATGAGAATCAACAGCCAGCGTCCACCCCACTGCAATTACCCAGGCAAAGTGAGTTAGCAATCTGAGCGTCCCATAAAACTACCCTCGAATTGTCGCGGTTTGACGGGCCTGGGCCTCAGGCCACGCAGAAAGAAGGGCAGGCCCCACAGAAGCCAGATGGGGCCACCTCTGTCGGCAGTGAGGAGGCAGCTGGGCAAATGCAGCCGGGCTCAGCCTTCTAGTTCCCGTCGGTCTGCAGAGAGTACACTCTCCAAGGCCACCCCAAGCCTGATGTCACACTAGGGAGAAAATGAGTGAAGCTGAGCTGGTGAGTTAAATGTCCCCAACTGTCTACCAAGATTGTAAGCTCAGCATTACTTTATCCCAATAAAACCCAGTGACCTAGGCTGGGGCCACAGTCACTGTCCCTTTTTGTTGATGAGCAGACGGAGTTATGGGGGGTCCAGTGACCTGTGGGAGGTTGCGTAGCCAACAGCGACGTCCTGGGCAGTCGGAGGCCTGCCTTCTGGACCATCCATCGGTCAGTCCACACACTTTCTTCAAAACCAAGGGGGAGGAACCGGAGCACCCCCTCATCTGTTCTAAACCCTGGGAGGCCAGGGGAAGCGCTCAAATCACCTTCGTGCTGGGTTTCTTCACAGAGTAGGCTTTCTGCGGGGTCAGCTTCGACCTTGACTCCCGGGGAAGGCCAGAGCTCTGGACAGCCCTTAGCAAACAGGCTCTGTCCAGAACTGGAGGTTCCTGGCTAGCGCCCGGGATGGAGAGCGCCCGGAGATCCATTTCATCTGAACAGAGGAGGCCGTGTCTGTTTCAGGACCGGTTTTCTCTTACGTCGTGCACACTAATGCCCCCGTGTCTCTCTCTGAGGACCATCGGAACGAGAAGTCGGATCAGATCTTTGATCCTGGGTTTTTGTCATTCACTCTTCCAGGCTCTCGTTGGTTCCTTTCAACTCGTTGGTTCCTTTCAACGGCTGCGTCTTAGTCTTTCCCTGGGCCTTGCAAGGCAGGACCCGGATCAGCCAGAGTCTGCTTTCAAGCGGAAACAAACACAGTGTCAAGTGTCGAAGGGTCTGTCTTGCCCAAGGGGTGTCACCATGTAAATGGCAGTAGCGCTCTCTGCCTGTTCCCTGGGCACACATGTGTGGACAGGGCAGAAGCTGCTCTCCAGCCAGCGCTGTAACTGTCTGCAGCCCAGCCCCAGCCCACCCTGCTGCCCACACCACAGAAATGCTGCCGGCGAGGGGACCCCGCTGAGCGCGTCTGCCCGCTGGTGCTGCACATGTGCTTGACGTCGCACAGGTAAAGTTCAGAGGACGGTCATTAAAGCTGGGGACAGTGAAACAAGGCAGGGCTGGGGAAATGAGCCCAGGCCGGGCTGCGCTGGCTCACTGGGAAGTCAGAGAAAAGGGGGCCTTGGGGACAGGTTCAGGGGTTTGTCCATTGCTGCCCCGGTTGCAAACCTCCTGGGGTCCCTTGTGGTTGAGGAGATGCTGCCTGGGGGGAAGAAGGGGGTGGGGCGTGGGTGTGCTCCTGGGAAGGGGGGTGCACTCTGGAGCTGCCTTTTGAGGGGTTTTAAAGGCTGGGTGGTTAGGGGAGGTCTTAGGGGAGGATTTCAATAGAATATTCATCAGCTTTATGCCGATGTCCCAAAATGAGATTATTCTCTTAATTTGTCTGTCCTTGGGTGCGGTTGACAAATGGCACTAATTGGATTTCTGCTGTCTGTCTCCCTGAGCAGGGTGATTTAAGCTATTTACCCTTGGGTTAGAGAGGAGAAGTGCACACCATTTCCTTTTTTTCTCTTTATTGATGTTTTAGAGAGAGAGGAAGGGAGAGGGAGAGAGAAATAGAAATATCGATGAGAGAGAACATTACATTGATTGGCCGCCTCCTGCATGCCCCCCACTGGGGATTGGGCCCACAACCTGGGCATGTGCTCTGACCAGGAATTGAACCGGTGACCTCCTGGTGCGTGGTACGATGCTCAACCACTGAGCCACACCGGCCGGGCCCATTTACTCTCGAGTGTCCTTGGTTTAGGGAAGACAGGATTTGCTGGGTTGCTGCAAACTGCTGTTCAACTATCTGCCTGTTTCCTTATTCTGCTTGTCCGGGCTCACTGGCCTGTCTCAGAAACAGCTCACAGGGCCGACATTACCACCCTGTGGAGAACCTGCTTGTGCCCGGGCCCGCGCTGCAGAAAGGCTCCGTGCACGCTGAGAAGATGGACGCTCGCAGCTCGCAGCAGGTGCGGCTCACCTGGCGCAGAGCTCAGTGGGTGCGCGCCTCCCGGACGGGGCATGACAAAGGGGGCAGCACACCCCCTGCCAGCTGCACGGCCAGGATGAACCCCAGCTCCACCACTCAGACCCATGCGCCCTTGGGCAAGCCACTCAGCTGGAATGGGCCTCAGTTTCCACTTCTGTCCAAAAGGCAGTTGGTGTGGGATCCAACAGGTCAGCGAGTGTGAAGGCTGAGCCTTTGCAGCACAAGGGGGTCCAGAAAGCAGTGGCTGTCACCTCTGATCTTCATAATAGGCCTGGAAGCGGGGGCTTGAGGACTTCTCATCACAGATGGGGCATCTGAGGCTACTCACATGGATGTGACTCGCTGTAGGTCACAAAGCTGGTAAGTGGCAGACACATGTAACCCCAAAGTCAAACACTTCCCTGAGCCAGTTCGGGGCTCAGCACAGTGGGTGACTGGCTGGGCGGAGGAGGCTCACCTTAGTTTTGCTGGCTGTACACCCTTCAAAAGTGTGTGTTGCTGTGACTCTAACTTGCTTCCAGTGGAAATCTAACCTTTGCATCTAGTGGAGATGATCGTCAGCCCGGTGGCACCTTCTCCCCTCTGCTGGTGGCAGAAGCCTAAAGCATAAGGAACAGCCTTGTGGCGGTGTGAACAGCACCCATGGGCCTCATTTGTAAAGCTCTCACTTCAAGGGTCGGGCCCTGTTTATCCCCCTTGCAATGCTGGGGCGGAGGACTCACTTAGAGGGAACCACAGGGAGAGGTCCCATTGGCCGCTGATTGCTGTGCCTGTCGCCCAGGGGTGTGGCTGCACATGACTCCGCTGTCAGGGACAAGTGGTCTGTGGTCAGGGGTGGGTCTGACATCAGGAGAAGGGAGGGGGTCTGGGAACACAAAACCCACCTCCCCTCCAAAGGCAAGACAACCAGCCTTCCACTCCGCCCAAGACTTACCTGACCTTCCTTCCCACTGAACCCCCTGAACTCCCCACAGCAACCTGCCCACACGGTTCATAGCCCCATCTCCATCTTCTTAATCTTGCCCTTATTGGTGGGCAGGTCTCATCATGCTGCTAAGAGACAGTGACTTGTTAGCTTGGTCTGGCGATAAATGTTGGGTGATGGAAGGAAGGAAGGAAGGAAGGAAGGGAGGGAGGGAGGGAGGGAGGAAGGACAATCTGTCTGACACCTGTCTGCTCCAACAATAAAAAGTCGTTGCTTTCATCACGCTGGGATCCCTTTCCTGTCCTCAGCTCCAGGAAGCCAGACGTCAGCTGAATCCTGACCTCACACAGAGGCCAGGCCAGCAGGTCACTTTCTGTTGTTTCAGTCTTTGTTGACCTGGGCATGGGGGCTGCTGGCCGAGGGACCCAGAGAGAATCAGTGGTTTAGGAGCCCAGACCTGGCCAGTCTCAGGCACATGTGAAGACAGAGCAGAGGAGGGTGACCTGCGAGGAACAGGGAGAACAGCATCCCCAGAGAGGGGTGCTCCCACACATCTGCAACTTGGGCTCCCCCACAGCCCAGCCTGCATGCCTCCACTTTGGGCATTAAAGCCCAATGCATATTAATTATGGTTGTTTCCAGTTTCCAGTCTGATCATTGCATCTCTGTCATATCTGAGTCAGGTTCTGATGTTTGTTCTGTGTCTTCGAACTCCTCTTTTTGTCTCTCAGTATGCCTTGTAATTTCTACTGAAAGCCAGGCGTGCCTATAGAGTACAAGGAACCCAGTCCTGGTTCCCAGGAACGTCTCTGCCTCCGAGTTGTGACTCTGCATCTGCCTGTCTCACGTTTTGGAGGCAGTGGTTGGCCCTATGACCTCAGTCCTCTGATGGTTGTTAGTCGTCAGTGTGTTGATGCTTGTTGTGTGGATGGGAGGAGTGATGCCTTTCCCAGCTCTTCACATGTTTGGTGAAGATCAGAAGTCTGCCCATTTCTTTCATCCCCAGCACACCTTCCATGGCACCTTCTTGGAACCTCAGATGATGCTGTGAACTCTACCTGGGGGTCTTCTCCACTCCCCCTCTCCATTTCTACATTAGCAGCATCTTTTAGGTCTAGCTAAAGGCAAGTTCCTCTAGAGAAGTCTTCCCTGACACCCCGATCGAAACTTTCCATGTTCTTGCTTCGTCTCTCTATGGGCACAGCAGATGTTCTGCCCCATGGAGTCATGTCACTCATGAAGCTCAGAGCTCCTTGGACACAGAGTGTGGGCCTGCTCATCTGCTATCCCCAAGACTGGATGCTAAATAAATACTGGTCAAATAAATGGGACTTTAAATTCCCATCCCACAGCCCCATGTCTACACATTTCTAAAAATATATCATCTTGACATTACCAGAATATCTGTTAGGGAAGTGAGCATCTCTGTTTGGCAAAATATCTCAGTACAGCTTCTCAGAGTAAACATCGAGGGCCCGAGGACGAGAGTCCGTGTGCCACAGGGAGTTAAATTGCAGCACTGGGCATTATCTTAGGGATCTGGGAAGGGGAAAGAGCCAAAGGGCAGTGGAGGTGACCAGCAGGAGACTGCCAACTACAAAGGGAGTCCAAGGTGCGCAGGAGCTGAGCAGGTGCCCACGGGGACTTGCTTAGGCACGGAAGAATGCTCCCCAGCGTTGTTGGTGTTGCTGCTGCCGAAGTGCCCCAGCTCCCCCAAGTCGTGGGCCAAATCACACACCTAGTGTGAGCGTGTTTCCAACGGGAGACCTGGACGGAAGTGCACGTGTGGTGGACACAGCGAGAAATGGGTATCGCAGAAGGGGAGGACGTGTCTGTAAAGGGAACCATTCCGCTGAAGCGGACTCGGCTTCCCACGGCCTGCAGAACGGGCCGACACCACCTCGCGCTCAGACGCCCAGCTGCCAAGTGACACACACAGTGCAGGCGCGCGCACGTGACAGACGGGACGCTGCGCAGGCGCACAGCCGGAGCTCCTCTCGCGACGGCGCGGTCGGGACTGGCCGCTGGGCAGGGCAGAAACACGTCTCAGCACAGACTGGGGGCGGGGCGGGGAGAGAGGCCTCTGTGGGTTTGTTTGGTCCCGTTGGGTTTTGCAAAGCAGATACAACAATGACTTCATCTGCCCCAAATGGAGACCTGGGGGGATTTGCAGCTATCAGCCAAGACCTCGGCGGCCATGTGGGTGGGGGACAAAGGGACATGGAGCCACTGGGCTCGTCAGCCGGCCTCTTGGTGTGGGCCTGGACAGGGGACCCAGGGTGACCGGTCCTCTCCGAGGGACAGGCCTGGAGTGGATGCTGCCCTAGGATGGTTGGTCCTCCTCCTCCTCCCCCTCTTCCTCCTCCTCCCCCTCCTCCCCCTCTTCCTCCTCTTCCTCCTCCTCCCCCTCCTCCTCCTCTTCCTCCTCCCCCTCTCCTCCTCCTCCTCCTCCTCCCCCTCCTCCCCCTCCTCCTCCTCCTCCTCTTCCTCCTCCTCCTCCCTCTTTCCTTTTCCCCCTCTCTCCCGCACCCTAGGATTCTATCTGTAAATCTCCTAGCCAGACTCCCTCCAGTAATCTCATTATCCAAAGCAAGGGAGAAACCCAAGAGGACCCCCAAACACATAACACAACATTAATTAGTTGCCAGAAGGCATCCCCAGAGAGCGCGTGGAAACGCCACAATCGCAAACGAATCCCAACGGAAAGGCCCTGGGAGAGGCCAGGCGCTGGAGTAAGCTGAGGCCACCTCGGTGCCTCGGCTGGGAACACAAGCAGTCCTGTAACGCAGGGCTCTTAAAAGAAAGTTATTGACTGCTTTCAGGCAGCTTCAGCAACGGCACTTGGCGGATTAAAGGCCGTAACTGTACCTGCAGGTGTATATCAAGTTCAGACATCTGATTCCGGTTACAGGGCCCTGGCGAGGCCGGCAGGCTCGATATTAGACATAACCATTCTGCTTAATGCTTTTTTCGAAGTCTGGGTAATTCACTGCTGGGTTGTATTTCATGTTTAGGTTGTCTGGCTTGCTTTCTTCTTAAGAAAACAACCAACCAAGACCAGCAGGCCACACATTCCTAAGAATCATGAAATCATAGCCTGTCAGCGCTGGGAGGTGGCTCAGAAACCCCAACTCTGGTCCCTCTGCTTTGCAGTAAAGGTAACTGGGACCAGGGGAAGGGGAGAGAATGGTCTCTTGGGGCAGAGGAAGGGGTCTAATATAAGAAGAGATAGCTCTCGGCAAAGAACCAGGTTTCAGAACTTCCTCAAAACGGTGCCTCCCAATTCCACACCACTGGGATTTAACAATAATAACACCCACGGCCCTGGCCGGTTTGGCTCATTGGTGAGAGCGCCGGCCCGCGGACCAGAGAGTCCCGTGTTCGGTTCCCACATTAGGACACATACCTCGGTTGCAGTTTGTCCCTGGCCCCAGTTGGGGTTGTGTGGGTGGCAACCAGTCGATGTGTCTCTCTCACATCGATGTTTCTCTCTCTCTCTCTCCCTCCCTCTCTCCCTCCTGCTCTGTCTGAAGATAAATGCAAAAATGTTCTCAGGTGAGGATAAAAATAAATAACACCCACTGTTGGTATGATTGTTTTTCCAGTTTATAAAGCGCTCTCAACTGAAATCTTTTGATGTTCACAATGTGTATGTAAATTTATGTATTATGATCTCTATTTTATAGAAAAGGAAACTAAGACTTACAGAGATCCGGTGATTTGCCCAAGATCCGAAGGTTTGGGGCTTATCTTTTTTTTTTTTTTTTAATGTTTTTATTGATTCTTTAGAGAGAAGAAGGGAGAGGGAGAGAGGGAGAAACAGCAATGTGACAAAGAAGCACCCGTCAGTCGCTTCCAGCACATACCCGATCAGAGACTGAACCCACAACCTGGGCATGTGCCCTGACCAGAAATTGAACTAGTGACCTTTTGGTGCACAGTACAAGGCTCAACCAACTGAGCCATAACAGCCAGGCTTGGGGCTTATCTTTTTTGTCAGTTTTCAGAGTTGAAGGGTCACGGATGTGACCACAACTGTCTCAGGCAAACCAGGGGTTCAGATCCCCAGTCCCACTGTCCATTGCATTAGGGCCACATCTTTTTCAAAGGACTTACGGTTTTCTGGTGCTAAGTGACCCTGTGAGTCGGACAGGGTGGGTGTCCAGAATGGGCCCCCTCGAGGGTTTGAGTCTGGGTACAAAGGCAGGGTTCCTTGCAGCTGCTGTAAGTCCAGGGTCCCAAATTCCTGCTTGGAGCCCTTCTCCCCACATGATCCCCACTGGGAAAGGGAGGGAAAGGAAGTGTTTCATAGCCTGGTAACATGTGAGACCAGAAAAACGTTTTCTTTAAAAAGAGAGAGAAGCACCCTGGCCGGGTGGCTCAGTCGGCTGGAGCATAGTCCTGTACAACAAAAGGTTGTGGGTTCATTTTCTGGTCAGGGCACATACCTAGGTTTCGGGTTTGATTCCCAGTCGGGGTTGGGGCACATGTGGGAGGCAGCCAATCGATGTTTCTTTCTTTCTCACATTGATGTTTCTCCCTCACATTGATCTCTCTCTCTCTCTCTCTCTCTCTCTCTCTCTCTCTCTCTCAACCAATAAATAAATTTTAAAAAGAGAGAGAGAAAGAAGTGATGGTGGCTGAGAGCAGGCTTGTCATTGACCTTCAGGGAAATGAGAAGGGTCCTAATGCCTCACAGACCACAGGGCACATGGCCAGCAGTCCCCTGAGAAGCAAGTGTCAGCCTGGTTATATTGGCTTTCTCAGCCACATCACACCCTGAATGGAGCTCTCGAATCTTCGGGTCCATGGGAGTCACCCAGGAGCTCAGCTCACCCCAAGATCCAGGAACCAGAGTCTGACTTGAACCAGATCTCCGGGCGATTTGAAGGGGCAGCAGGGCAGAAACAGGAATTTGAACACGATTCAGTGGGTATTGCAACATACGTAAAAACAATTTCTAAATCTCCTTTTTATTTCAAATGACTTAATGAATGGAAAACCATTTGATAAAGTAAAATTATATAATTATTATTTTTTTACCCAACACTTTTATGGAGCAGTTTCAGTATATTTGGATAAAGCATAAATTTGGGCCGCAGAAGGGCCTGGGTTCAGACACCGGCCTTGACCCTAACAAGCTGAGGGACTCAGGCAAGTCATTCCATCATCCCAAACCTTGGCTATCCCGACGGGAAAGTGATGATGTAAAGAGGATGGGATGATGACTGAATGAGCACGGCAGGGCTGTTGTGAGTCAAATTATATCAGGTCTATAAGTTGCCTTGTGTACTGGGGCATTAAAAACATGGTAGCCTTGCCCAGCCGGTGTGGCTTGGTGGCTGAGCGCTGACCTCTGCACCAAGAGGTTGCCGGTTGGCTTCCTGATCAGGGCACATGCCCAGGTTGGGCAAATATCCAGTGGGGGGCGTGCAGGAGGAGGCTGTCAATCAATGTTCTCTCTCATCAGTGTTTCCACCTCTCTCTCCCTCTCTCTTCTTCTCTCTCTAAAATCAATAACGAAAAAAAAAAATTTTAACGGTAGCCTTTAGCAACACTGTTCTGTTGCTACCTTGGTCACTGGGGCCATTCACCCTGTCAAGCGCAGCTTTGATTTCTCATGAGTCACTCCCCTCGCAGCCCGGGTTGAGCCAGCACCACAGCGTCTTTCCTCGCTGCTGCCTGGCCGGCTGTCCATCATGGCCTCGTGCAGCCTGGGGCTCAGGCCATCGTAGGAGCACAGGGCGGTTCTTTTAGCGAGTGTTTGCTCAAATCAGGTTCAAACCCAGACCCTCTGGGGCAGGTGAGGGAGTCCGGTGTAATTCCTTCCCATGAGTGAAATGGGAGAATTACCATGGCAACCCAACCTCAAAACAAGGCAGGCGTTCAAACTGTGCCATAGGAGGTCAGAGGTGTGCTCCGGAAGCTCGAAGGAGGAGACGTCCCAGCTGGGCTGTAATGAGCAGGTGAGGTCTGTGCCCGGGGAGGTGCCTGGAAGGGCTCTCTGTGCGAATGGAACAGCTCGGACAAGAGCTCAGAGGGAGGTCCCCATGCCCTGAGACTGGGCAGTCGAGCTTCCTGGCCTGGTCATGGTGTGCCACCCTCAGAGGAGAGGATGGAACAGTATGAGGCCAGCCCTGCTCACCCACCGGGCCTCCCAGCAGATGGGGCTACCAGGGAGCCGGGGCGGGGCTCTGCTCCTAATCTCTGCCATGGTCTTTGTGGTGGCCAGCACGGGAATTATGTTTAGCGTGGCCAAAAGAGGGTGGCTTTGAGGACTACAGATGCAGCCCCCGGCCTTCCTCACTTCATCCGGGACACATCCCATTTTGGATGAGCGTTCGAGACCCGGGGGGCTGGTGACTTTCCTCCCGTGGGAACCCAGATCGTCAGTGCAGCCTTGCACCTCGTCCCACGAGACACATGGTCTTGCGATCAGAAGCCCAGTGCTCCAAGACCATGGACTTTCAAGAGCCCTGTTAAATGTGGAGTGTTGTTTCTTTTTCTGCAAGACCGTGGATGCCTTGGTCGATGAGAGAGGTAGGCTATGTGGAAAAGAAAGCCAAGGGGTGGGTGTTCCAGGGTGCGACCCCGTTCTGTGGAAGGTCGGCTCCGTGAAGGCAGGCGCAGGGCCCGGTCTTGGTCACTGTGCTCTGGTTTAACGGCCCAGGTGAAGGGAACGCCTCCGGGTCTTGGTGAAAACAAATGTTTGCCCAGAGCCCGAAGCAGCTGTCAGTAGAAGAGACACTGGCTTCAGACGCGCCCTTTGCGTTCTCTGAGCCCTTAATCTACGTCCGGGTGGAACATTTGTCAGGACACATCCTGTTTTTATTTACATGGCAATACTGACAGTTCAGGTCAAAAGCAGGAGTGATCGCCCTGGCCGGTTTGGCTCAGCGGTTAGAGCGTCAGCCTGTGGTCCAGAGAGACCCGGGTTCGGTTCCCGCTAAGGGCACGTACTTCGGCTGCAGTTTGTCCCTGCTCCTGGTTGGTCATGCAGGTGGCAGCCATTCGATGTGTCCCTTTCACGTCGATGTTTCTCTCTCTGTCTGTCCCTCTCGCCCTCCCACTCTACCTGAACTAAAAGTGGAAAAATGTCCTCAGGTGAGGATAAAACAAACAAACAAACAAACCAAGCAGGAGTGACCTATGTGTCCTCTCTCAGATCATATGCACGGAAGAAGCTGGTGCTCTGGACCCAGGGTTCCTCAACCTGGGGTCACCAGGGCCAAGCACCTGCAATTTCCCAGGCTCCCCAAATGAATCTAGTGGACACATTGAGAACCAGCTTTGACTTCATCAAGCAGCATGACCATTCACCTTGTGGGGGTCCCTCTGGGGCACGTGGTACCAGGGGTCACAGTCACCTTTCCCAGCGCCACCTGCCACTTCCTCAACCTCTTCTAGAGACAGAGGCATCACAGCTGCCAACAAAGCCACTGCCCCACACCAAGGAAACCGGGAAGAGGACCACAGGCAAGACCATGTAACTGACGGTAAGGTTTCTTGAAAAACAAAACAAAACAAAAAACCTTTCATTTACATCTCCAGCAAGCAGAGCTGACCCACAGCCTCCATCATAGTGAGTGGGCAGGTTTACAAGCTCTTGGAAGGAATTTAAGCAGTGCACGGTGTAATTATCTTTTCAAAACTACATTTCATAACCCAAAGGTAGCCTCCATCAAGGCCACTCCTACGGCGTCATCCACCCACCTCCGGGGGCCGTCAGCCAGGGGCTCAGACAATCTCCCTCCAACCTTTGTCACCAGCTCTTTCTTCTTTCCTGTGTGACCCCTACACCACATTCCTCCAGCTAATTGTGGCCAGCTGTGCGTCCTGAACCCTGGCATCTCGCCATTATCAAGAGAAACGTTTTACATCTTGAAAGAAGCCTTCGTAGACTGCAAGAGACCTCATCCCTCTAACCTCCCCACCTCCGCCCCCACCGCCCCAGCAAACCTGGGGAACATTGCAGATTCCAAAATTAATAAAGTCATGCAGAAGGATAGAAAGACAAATGAAGAAGAATCTAGGATGAGGCACCAAGTCCAGTCCCATTGGTTCCTGGTGGGCTCAGCAGAACCTGTAAGTGTGTGGACACAAGGAGACCTGTCTGGGACAGCCATCCCTGCCGGGGCGGGTCCCAGGCCCAGCTGTGCACCCAGTGAAAGAGGCAGCAGAGGATAGTAGAATAACAGACAACTAACCATAGAGGGGCACGAGCCATGGTTATGAGAGATGTTGAACATCCTTGCTCTGTTTACCGTGATCACTTTGTTCTGATTAAAGAAAGCCCATTCTGACCTGGCTGGGAGCTGTGCACCCTGGCAGCTTACTTTGAGAATGCCGTCCATTCTCCTCACCCGGGAACTGCCCCCTTCCATCATGGGAAGACTAACAACCTCGGGGCTGGTGCACAGGAGACAGCCCACCTCCGCCAGCTCCCATTACTGCCCCACGCCTGGGACCTGTAACCACTGACCCACAGATCCTCCCTTTGCTGACTTCCCCAGACACTCTACCCATTTCTCCTTGACTTGGAGATTTTACTTTATTTACAAATGTTGTCCTATAAGCAAAGATGCCACTCCATCCCCTTTGAAATATTATAACCGATGATTTCCAAAAAAAACCATTTACATAGTTTTAATCTTTCTGCATAAAACTGTATTATGGGATGAGCAAAATATAGGATGGCCTAAGACATCAAAACAAAACAAAAACTTATCCAGCATGAATGCCCTAGTGACAGATGGAGAGAATAAACAATCACACTCCTTAATACACTAGTCCAAAAATGGAAAACATGGATAATTTGGGGACACATAAATGCTTCACAATAAAGTCTTCTTATATAGATAAGTCTTCTTAGCATCGTTCATTCTACCCATTGATGTTCCCGTTCCTACTTCCCCTTGTAATACCCAACATAAGCGACCGCGGGAGGGGAGAGCAGAGGTCTGCATGACGACCTGGCTCACGGAGCGACAGGCAGCCGGGACCCACTGCCTAGTTTCACCAGCACAGGAGCCACGGGGAGTATAGGACGAGGAAGGGAAAAGATACACAGGCCTTGTTCATGGACACAGAGGGACACCTCTGCCTGTCATCCATGCAACCGGGAGTCTGGGTGATGGAAGGCGCCCATGTCTGAGGACCACAAGCTGGATACATTATCTCTGGTCCACGGGCCGACACTCTAACCGCTGAGCCAAACTGGCCAGGGTGCAGCTGGATACATTGTGTAGAAAGAACCCCCTTTCTCTCCCACAGGCTCTGTTTGTGGATTTGGCCCAGTGACCCCAGCTGATGTGGGGGCACTGGAGAAGGTTCGGGGTTCCCACCTTCCTCTTGTTAGGCTTTAGGAAAACCCTCATTTGGTTCATCGCTGTCCCTCCTTCCCTGGGGCCTTCCTTCCCAGGGCTAGTTGGGCTGGGAGGGGTGTTCACACGGAGGATGTTGGAAGCTCCAGGCCTCTGACATCTCAGCCTCACTCATCACAGAAACCAGGGCAGTGCTGAGTAGCCCAGGTGCATCCCCGCTTTGCAAAAGAAGCATTATAGCTGCCTTGTCATAAATGAGTTGGGATAACAGGCGGGTGGGAAAGATGTCCCCAGGTGTTCAAACTCCCCAGCCCTTCCCAGAAATGGTGGGACCCCAGATTGGCCCACCCCTAAGAAACCGCCCCTCACCGGTACAGTTTGGCTTATACCAAGATATAAATCAAAAGCAGCAGCTTCCGAGGGGAGAGATAAACCACAGAACTTATATGCATGTACGCATAACCAATGGACATGGACAACAAAGCTGGGGACGGGACGGGGGGATGGGGAGGAGGATGTCAATGGGGTAAAAAAGGAGAAACATCTGTAACAACAACAACAAAAAACAACAACAAAAAACAAAAGCAGCAGCGTCTAAGTGACGAAGCTACCCAGGGCCTCAAACATAGACTCAGGCAGAAAAGCATAAGGAGAGCAAGTGCCCACAATCACCTCAAGCTCACAGTGCCTCCTGGCTCGGACATTCCCACCCTGACCCCCAGGGGAGCAACTGCAGCGGGACACCAGCAGCCCCTCCATCCTGAGACTCCTGTGCTCGCCCTGGGCCAGTTCTGGGCATTGCTCACATGCCAGTTTCGAGTCTTGTCTGCACCGACGACACACGAAGGCGATTACCAAGGTGATTACCAATTCTTGTCTGCACCAAGGACACAGGCAGGTGATTGCCATGGCCTCTGAGGCTTGAACCTGCCCTGCCCACAAAAGACAATGGCCACGAAAGCCCCATCCCCACCTAAAGCACCAAGCTACCAAGGCAGTGCCCACTGCACTACCTCCTTGCAGGTGTGCGGTGACAGTCAAGTCCCGGCCACCGGTGTCCCCTGCAGCCCCTCCAGCACCAGCTACCACCTCCCCACCGCAAGCCCGGTTCCAGCCTCCTGGTTGGAGTACGCACTGTCCGCCTGCGCTTGGCGTCATTTTCACTGGCCCTGTTAGAAAACACAGACGGTGTGAAAGAAATCCCCCCACTGCGGGAAAACGCCAGAATTGGGGGGCTGGTGGCCGGCAGGTCCTCTGCCCTCCAGGCTCTGAACCTCCATCAAGCGGAATGCTCAGAGCCTGGAGGATTTTAAAGTTTGTTTTCATAAGAGGAGACCACAGAGCGTTCTGGACATTTGTGGAACAAACCGCAGTCTGTCACCTGGCCGGAGGGCAGTGGAGCGAACACCCTTGGCTCTCGGTGTTTGTGCGCGGAGGTCTGTGCCCTGAGATCGAGGTCTCCTGATGGGTCCACAGAGCCCGGAGATGGGGCCACACTCAGCCAGCTGCCCTCCGACATCGCTTGGAACAGGGTTGAATTTTTTAAATCTCTTTCACTTCTCTCTCCACAAAATTATTGGTTAAAAAAAAATGTAGTTAACTGAGGATTCTGGTTAGCTCTCATGCTGCTAATGTAGGTATTTTTTTTTCTTTATTGATTTTAGAGAGAGAGGGAGGGAGAGGGAGATAGAAACATGGATGAGAGAGAACATCGATTG
Source organism: Molossus molossus (assembly GCF_014108415.1). Classification (NCBI taxonomy): domain Eukaryota; kingdom Metazoa; phylum Chordata; class Mammalia; order Chiroptera; family Molossidae; genus Molossus; species Molossus molossus. The sequence goes on along the minus strand of NW_023425388.1, from coordinate 9,273,223 downwards.
GCCGCCTCCTGCATGCCCCCCACTGGGGATCAGGCCCACAGCCTGGGCACGTGCCCTGTGGGAATCGAACTGGCGAGCTCTTGGTGCGGGGTCGACGCTCAACCACTGAGCCAGCCGGGCACTAATGTAGATATTATTATAAAACAGTACGAACGGCGGCCCAGAGCAGCAGTACCACCCAATAGAACTTACTGGGCTGATGGAAAAGTTCTGTGTCTGTTTGGGCCAGTATGGCAGCCTCTCACCACCACTGAAATGGTGGAAACTGATTTTAAATTTTAGTTCATTTTAATTATTTGACATCGAAATAGCCACACATGGTTGAGTGAACAGGTCCCGGAGGCACAGAAAGGCCCAGGGGGCGGGGGGCACTGATGAGAACGCTCGGGATGACAGGACTCTGCAGCCAAGCCTCATTCCAGCACTGATTTGTTGACTAGAGCGAGTGGACGCAACCTCGCTGAGCTTCGATTTGCTCATCTGTAAAATGGGCATACGACAGCTCTCACTCACTGTGTGGAGTGATGATTTAGAGAGACCCTCCACGGGGAGCCCCAAGCTCGTGTCCGGTTCAGGTTCCCGAAAGCTCAGCTGTGTGGGCGGCAGGACGAGGAGAGCTTCAGCACGTCCTCTGCCCTTCTCCACGCGTCATCACTCTTTGGGATTTTTTTCTGACTCGGTGTTTTAGTAGGTTGAATTGTGTCCTCAAAAAGGATACCCAGGAGAAAGCCACGTGAAGACAGAGGCAGAGACTGAGGGGATGCAGCCACAAGACAGGGGTGCCTGGAGCCTCCAAGAGCTGGAGAGTAAGGAAGGACCCTCCCCAAGAGCCTGGCCCTGCCCACAGCGGGTCTGGGACCCCCGCCTTCCCGAGCGAGCGTGGGAGAATGCGTCTCCCTTGTTTCCAGCCCCTCGGTGTGGTGCTTGGTTGTGGCAGCCGCAGGAAATGCATGCAGGTGCGTTCATTTCCCCTGCTGGAAACCAGACCTCATCATCTGGGGTTTGGAATGAGTGGGCCCATTCTATGGTCTAGGCTCATATAAAAAGAAACAACACGTTTAACTTGGTTTGACTCCTTCGAATGGGTTAAATTTCTAGCCTCATCATAAGGACCAGTTCAACCAGGAGACCTTAGAAAAGATCAGATGGGACGTGGACGTGGCGGGAGCCCAGGGTCATTGACACTGCGAAGGCAGGTAGAAGTCTGCACGCAAGGATGCAGGGCAGCTGCGGCGTGTGCCTGGAGCCATCCCTGATGGGGCAGGACACGGGAGCTGAGCCAGGGTGAGGAGCCCAGAAGTCTGTGGACTTGGATGGAAAGGAAAAAATCCGTTTTATTTTCAATGACCTCTAACAGAACATTAGCATTTTCTTCCTCTGGGAACGCAGGCAGCAAAGCCTAGGACTGTGCCCGTGACTGCGGATTCACAGCGGTTTCATCGTGCGTTTCAGTGGTTCAAGTATCTTCCATGCTTATCTCTGCTTTGAAATCCTGCTACGTATTAGGCCACTCGGTCTTATTTTTAACATATTAACAGAGAAGCACGTAGGCTACAGCGCAGCTCTGGTTTGGGGTAACATTTTGTTAACTGTATTTAAATAGAATGGACTTCTTTGTAATCCTACGTCATTTATTCCATGCATTTCAAATCCTTATTCTGAGAAGGGACCCCTAGCTTCGCCGGCTGCCAAAGGCTCCGCGGCCCCGAGCGTGTCGGGAACTCGATTCAAATGTTGGAACCTGCCCGAGGGCCGCTGTGCCCTCTCAGGACAGGCTCCAGGCAGCTGGAAGTCCTTCAAGACGCACTGTCGCATGAAGAAGACAGGTGATCTTCCGGAGCCACTAACCAGAAGCCATCGGATGGCTCTCCAGCTGGGTGAGCAACGCAGCGGACACGTAGCCAATGAGCTGCGCTCAATGGCACCGCTCCACGGCCCAAGGGGAACCGGAGTATTCATCTTTGTGAATTGTTTTACTCTGGCGCTGTCTCATTTCCAGGAATCAGACAGTAAAAATGATATATTTTTGTGGTTTGGCATTTGGAGCTTTACTCTGGCTTCGCTGGTTACTGCCAACATCTGCAAATTATTATGTGTTTTTTAAAAAAATCACCCACCACCACAGGCTGCTCCCACAGTCCCTGGCTGGGCCCGGCCTCCTGCCAGGCCACGGGGCACGTGCTTGGACAGGAGGCAGCTGGGTCAGGACCCCAGGTTTCCTCGTAAACCTCTGAAGATGGGTGTGACAGTCTCCTGCGTCTCACTGTCACTCAGTCATCTGTTCCAGGAAAGAAAAAAAGTGAATGTCCCAAATAAAAATTACGCAGTGTGTTCGTGTCAATGTCAAGGGACCTTTGGTTCTCAGACCCGTCTCAGCCCCAGGCCACCGGGATGAGCGAACCATCTGGGTGCCCGGCTGGAACCGCAGCCGCAGGGGCCCTGCCGATGGTGGCGGACGGTTCCGGCCGTTGGAGAGGCCCAGGCCCGGCGCTCACAGACTTGGCAGGACCCAGCACCTCGCCCAGCAATCCGTCCCCGACTGGTCTCGTGACTGACTCAGAGCGGAGCAGATGTTTGTGTGGGAAGCGGCCGCGCCCGACATCTGTCCTGCGGTGGGAGTTGTGTGTGCTCACGGACATCGCTGGGGCCCTGGGTGGGAGGGGCAGCATTAGCTGGCTGCGTCACAGGAATCTAATTATGGGGGAACTGGGGTGAAGTCCCTGAGATAAGCAGCCTGACTACCTCAGGTGGTTTGTCATTTTCTCCATAACACACGTGAATGTCATACGGCTCATTTGGAAAGAGCTGGGTGGACTCGCGTCACGTGATACCAGACAAAGCGTGCCGAGTGCCTGCTCACTCGTGGAAGGGGGGGGGGGGGGAGGAGCAGGCCGCCGAGTGCAGAGTGGAGCTGAGGACTCAGAAACGGAGGCCAGGAAGGGTTTTGGTGAAACCAGACGCACACTTCTGATGGAGACGGGGACAAAGCAGTGACCTCAGAAAGGCTTTCTGGGAGAGGCGAGCTTCTACAAGAGATGAGGTGCAGCCCTGGCCAGTTTGGCTCAGCGGTGAGAGCGTCGGCCTGCGGACCAATGAGTCGCAGGTTCAATTCCAGGGCACGTACCTCGGTTGCAGTTCATCCGCGGCCCTGGTCGGTTGTGCAGGAGGCAGCCAGTCGATGTGTCTCTATCACATTGCTGTTTCTCTCTGTCTCTCCCTCCCTCCCTCCTTCCCTCCTTCCCTCCCTCCCACTCTATCTAATGATAAATAGAAAAATATCCTTGGGTAAGGAATAAAAAGAAAAAGAGAGAGAAATGATGTGCACAGTTGGAGAAGAAAAATAGGAAGAAGAAAGGGCACCAAAGCCAAGGAAATTGTAGGAGCAGAATCAAAACTACATGGATAAAACTTAAGATAAGTAAACTTACTCTAGAAAAGTCTCCTTCAGAGGTGACACCTGACAGGAAAGAGGTGGAAAGGATGGAGGAAGTCCAACCTACACCAAGGCCTGATAGCCGACGCCCACCCTGTTTGAAACCCATGCCAAAGTGCCCCCGCCTTCTAAAAATGTCACCCCAAATCCCCAAGACACCACAGGTACAGACACCTAGACACTGGTCCACCTGAGCCTGGTGACACCTCGGATGTGCGCACAGTAGGCCATGAATGAACAGATGCTGTCTGGCTTAGGAACTTGGACCTCAGATCTATCCCTGCTATTGCTTGCAGATGAGCTGAGTGGCATATTCCATCGATTATCTGTGACAGACATTGTGCATTATCCCAAGCAGCGGACACCACATCTGCTTTGTTGTACGCATATTAGGTGACATTTAATGTTGTCTGTTTTCAGAACAAGCAACAACGGATGGAGTTGCAGAACACGTGTCACCCCGAGCAAGAGGTGTGTCCGTGAAAGCCACATTTTCTAGGAGGGTGGCAGTGTCCTCGTACCTAGATGTTAGACCGACATTGGCAGCTGAGTCCCTAATCACCTTGCTGACAGTATCTCAAGCAATTATTTTAATTTGAGACTTCACAATGACAATCAAAAGAATCCTTGAGTATGACCCTACCAGGGAAGGCATTATACCGAGTGAGGTAAATAGATAACGTAACATAGGACATCTATCCTCACACTCTCTCTCTCTCACACACGCGCACACACACATCCACACACATAAGTGAGCCATATGTGACAGATAGCTCTCCGGGGGTCTGGCCAAATCGTCTCCTTATTTTGAGGTCCGGCTTTGCTAAGCCTGGTGAACTTCCTCCGTGTACCTTGCTCATGCACGTCCCACACCACCGCGTGTTGGAATAGCCGCTCCCGTGAATGCAGAACTTGGGCTTCATCTGTCTGCAGTCAAGTGAAGGTCACTCTCTTCGTGTCCTGGCGCTGATCTAACACAGGAACTCAGACGAGGCAACTTACACAATAGAAATTCACCGCCTCACAGTTCTGGAGACTGAAGTCCAAAATCAAGGTGGGAGCAGGGTGTCTGCCCCTCTTGGCGTTGGGTGTTTCCGGCAACCCTTGGCATTCTTTGTCCTGTAGACACACCACTCTGCCTCTGTCATTGTGTGTCTGTGTCTCTCCTCCTCTTCTTATAAGGGCACCAGTCATATGGGATCAGGACCCACACAAATTCAGTGTGATCTCATCTTCGCTGATTATACTTGCCAAGACCCCAATTCCAAATAAGGGTACATTCTGATATACCAAGGGTTAGGACTTCAACATATCTTTTTTATGGGGGGGTGCACAATTCAGCCCATAACAGTCACTTAGGTGGACAGCCCTCGCTAACTGCACACACTGGTTTACTTTCTGCTCTTTCTGAGGAAGGGACTGTTCTGTCTGAGGCTGGAAATTAAGAAGACCCTTGCTCTGCCAACATACCCCCCTGCCCTCCTTGCATTTCCTAGGGACATTGCATTGGGCTGTACCTAATAGGGCTTTCCTGCTCATTCTTTAAAAAAAAAGATTTCTTATTAATTTTGAGAGAGAGAGAGAGAAACATTGATGTGAGAGGGAAACATTGATCAGCTGCCTCGGGCACACTCCCTACAAGGAGCTGAACCTGCAACCCTGGCAGTGCCCTGACCAGGAATGGAAGCAGTAACCTTTCAGTGCACTGGACGATGCCCAATCAATGACCACACAAGCCATTATTCTTAACCTCTTCCCCATTGTTAGATCCAAATCCACGGAAGAGCTTACACCGCTATTTCATGGACCTTCCTGATCTGTCGGGAGCGTGGGTTTGGCAGGAGGTCTGCAAGAAGACAGGCTGAAATCAAGGAACCGGGCAATCGCTTGGTGCAGGAGAGAGCCCTGCCCCACACCACAAAGAGTGGGTCCACGCTCCTCCCAGGTACCCCCAAAAGAGGGGTTCTGTCTGCAACAAACGTACAAAACTGCTGGTGGGAATTGCACTCTGGAAACTGAAGAACAGCACTGAGCATGTGCAGTGTGTTCACTGGACCCCAACAGCAGAGCGGCCTTTTGGGGGCCGGGCCAGCCAGGCCCCTTCCTTCCCCCGTGCTCCGCAGGGTGGACACACACAACCCCACAGCCAGTGCACGCCCGAACCACTGAGCGAGGGCTGCTCAGAACTCCACCCCCTCACCAGCGCGCGAGAGTGGGCACCCACACAAGAGTGTGCGAGTGTGCGCATGTGTGCGTGTGTGCGCGCGTGCGTGTGTTTAAAGAAAAGCAGCCTGTTTAGAGTTCGTCAGAGGCTCTGGGAATCGAGCGTGGCTCTGGGCCTGTCCCCTGCAGAGCGCGCTGTGACGGGTGCGCAGGGTGCCCGGGCGGAACCGCAGCCTGCACGGCGCCCAGCCAAACCCGGCCGACGCTGCTGTAGGGGTTGTTCAGAGCTTTCATTTCTGTGTGTTTGTTTTTTCTTCCAGCTACAAAAAATGTAGAAGGGAAAAGAATATGAGACCAAAAAGGCTTATTATTACCTGAACAAGAGGGTCATTGGATGGGCTGAAGTCAGTGAAATGCTTTGAAGATTAATGAGACCGTATAAATGTTAATTTGTTATGAGGTTTCTCCGAGGACATTAACCAGAGCACAGAAGACGTGCCCATAAATGCGGCGCGGAGTCCGTGGCCGTAATTAGTGTCTATAAAGGTCTCTTTATCAGAGTCGCGCGATGCCAGCGCAGGAGGGGTGATGACGGGCTGCTCCAGCTCTGGTTCTTGGAGACGAGAAAGGGGGACCACGGGCTGGGACGTTCTTCAGAAACGATCATTGCACAGGGAGCAGACACACCATGGTGGGGGGTTCACGATGGTCCCGAAGGTGGGGAGAGCAGATGGAGCCCCCCTGGGTGGACTCAGAGTCCCTCGAGAGACCGAGGCAGCAAAACCCCTTTTGTCCACCCTCCACTGCTCGCTCCGTCCCAGCTGCTTTAATGAAGATGAGACCGAAGGTGGCTGCATAATCGCAGCCCTTTCCAGGGGACCCTAAGTGAGGACCCAGGTGCTGAGAATCCCCACCGCCCCACTGAGTCAGGGGCTTCTTGTGGGAACACACCTCAATGTGCTGACAGTGTCGGAAAAAAATTAAACCGAATTAAAGGTCTCTACATGAAGCATCTTCAGCAACCAGCAACTGTGGTCCAAAGGTCCCCATTGACCCACGTGATAGGCTTCGTGGTATTGTCCAGCACCTCCTGGACACTGGCCCTCAGTGGCCACGGAGGGACTGGGGTTAGGAAACCCCCTGGGGACGAGAAGACACATCAAGACCAGGTGAGGAGAGGGTCACAGTAATCACAGATGAATGTCAGTGTTCTGCAGAGATGTGCAAACATTTCACCAACGACGCAAGTGTGCGCCGTAGCCGCTGCGATGGGTGCCCCCAAATGCATGTACTGAAGCGCCACCCCAGCACCTCAGAATGTAACTGTTGGGGGACAGTGTTTTAAACAGGTGACTAAGGTGAAATGAGGTCATTAGGGTGGTCGTTCAGCCTGACTGGTGTCCTTATGAGAAGGGGACATCTGGACACAGCGAGACAGCGAGAATCGGAGCCTACACAGAAGAGACCATGTAGACACAGGGAGAAGGCAGCCAAGAAGAGAGGCTTCAGAGGAACCAGACTGCTTACCCCATGATCGCAAACTTCTGGCCTCCCGACTGTGAGAAGATATCACCTGGTCTGTGGGACTTTGTTGTGGCAGCCCTGGTAGATCCATACAACTACTATCAGAGAGCTGGTAGATTCATACAACAACCATCAGAGAGCTGGTAGATTCATACAACAACCATCAGAGAGCTGGTAGATTCATACAACAACCAGCAGAGAGCTGATAGATCCATACAACAACCATCAGAGAGCTGGTAGATCCATACAACTACTATCAGAGAGCTGGTAGATTCATACAACAACCATCAGAGAGCTGATAGATCCATACAACAACCAGCAGAGAGCTGGTAGATCCATACAACGACCAGCAGAAAGCTGATAGATCCATACAACAACCAGCAGAGAGCTGGTAGATCCATACAACGACCAGCAGAGAGCTGGTACATCCATACCACTACCATCAGAGAGCTGGTAGATCCATACCACTATCATCAGAGAGCTGGTAGATCCATACCACTACCACCAGAGAGCTGGTACATCCATACCACTACCACCAGAGAGCTGGTACATCCATACAACTACCATCAGAGAGCTGGTACATCCATACAACTACCATCAGAGAGCTGGTACATCCATACACTACCATCAGAGAGCTGGTACATCCATACCACTACCATCAGAGAGCTGGTACATCCATACACTACCATCAGAGAGCTGGTACATCCATACACTACCATCAGAGAGCTGGTACATCCATACCACTACCATCAGAGAGCTGGTACATCCATACAACTACCATCAGAGAGCTGGAGACCACAGAGCTCCCACTAGCCTGGAGGGCTCGGGTCCTGGGTGTCCTGCCCTGCCCCTGGCTCCCAGACACCAGCTCAGGGTTCCAGGAGCCTAGTGAGCAACTCAAGGCAGTGAGAACACTAACCTGAGGTGTCACTTCCTCCAGGCAGCCTTCCCTGACTGCTGCCCCCCTCCTTTGGACTGGACATCCTGCACCCCTCCTTCAACCTCTCAAAAACGCCTCGAGTCCCATGTATTGGGCCACTTTCAGCATCCTGTGGTGATTCCCCGATTCCACCAGCGTAGCCCCGGGAAGTCCTGTGCCTTTTGTTAATCCCAGTGCTCCTGTGCCCAGCTCAGCGCTGGTACTGGGTGCACAGGGTTCTGTCGCCAGAAGCTACCAGCAAACCAGGACAGGTAGGCCCGGGGCGAGCAGCTCACAGACCTGGTCCCTGCAGAGCTGACCTGCCGTGTGAGGTGGCGGCACGCCCGGTGGCTGGTCCGGGCACTGTGCAGGCACGTGGAGCCCAGGATCGGGCCCCTCAGCCCCGAGGACAGTAAGGATGACCAGCCCGGGTGGCCCCATGGATCAGGAGATCTGCCGGTGTGAGGGAAAGAGTCTCCGCAGAGGGGACAGCATGTGAGGGCGCAGAGGTGAGCAAGGGGAGTCCCAGTGGCTGAAAGACGCTCCGGATGGCCGTGGGCAAAGCTCAGTCTTCGAGAGGCGCTGGGTCAGGGCTGCGAACTTGGCAAGGGCAGGGCCATGAAGGGCCTTGTGCACCGGGTCAGGGCTGTGAGCTTCGCCTGAGAAGGAACTGGCCAGGGAGGTGACCCTGGGTTCTCTGCTGTTTCCAAACCCTCTGGCTCCACTGGCCTTCGGCCCCCAAGGACGCCCTGGGTGAGGACCTGCCTCCTGCGGGCCTCTTCTACGGGGCGAGGGGCCTGCGGCCAGCACTGACTGCCCCTCGGCCTGAGCCCCAGCCGGGTGAGCTGGGATCCGTGCACGATGTCCCCGTCCTCTCCTCTCTGGGGCCTCAGTCCGCTCTCCCCCAGCCCCGAAATGAAAGCCAGCTGGGAACACTGTCACTGCAGGGCTCAGACGCCAGCCCCGTGCTCCGAGGGAAGGAAGGTGGGCACCCACAGCACCTTTGTCACAGACACCGGGCTGGTCTGTGCCCTGGAAGACCCAGCCCACAGCCCACGGGGCGGGCAGCAGCACAGTCTGTCTGCTGGGGAGGAAAACTCCAGGCGGCTTCTTAGGGAGGAGAAAACTCCCTCATCGCTGGTGTCCTTGCCTGGGGAGTCTCCAAGGACAAGGTGAAGCTTTCCAAGAAAAGAAGGAAAAAGCAAAAAAAAAAAATACAGGAAATGATCATTTCCAGACTGCTTCTGAGTGTGCCTGTCCCCACTATTGAAGAGTTCTCGTCTGTTCCCTCCTTCCGCAATCTGCCACCGAATTAGGGCAGGGACTCAGTTTACAGACTTTTAAAAAAGTCCTACCCAAGAATATTTTTTCATTGATTTTTTTTTTAAGCTAGAGTTGGGGGTTGGAGGGGGAGAGAGAGAGAGACAATGATGTGAGAGACACATCGATTGGTTGCCTCCTGCACGACCCCGACTAGGCCGGGGACCAAACCCACAACCAACGTACATGCCCTAGACTGGGAATTGAACCTGCGACTCTTTGGTCTGCAGGCCAACACTCTAACCGCTGAGCCACACCGGCCAGGGCTCAGCTTACAGACTCCTGTGTCTGTGATATCACCTCTTCTTCATGTACATCGACGGGGGTATATTTTGACAAAGCATCGTGGTTGGCTTCAAGGATTTTAAAAAAATCATGGGGTGTAAACATATTGAAATAAAATGCTAAATTTTATTTGGAGTTCTTCTAGGATGCTGAAGAGATGAAAAAAAAATCTTTCTAGAATAAAATGACTGCACACAAGTGTTAAATATTCTAGCAAAATTAGCGCACTGTGTGTGTGCGTGGCGAGAGGGTGCTCAATCTCTGTTGACTGAGTCAGGGACTCGGTTAACCCTAGATGCCCAACAAGCATGGGTTAAATGACTGAATGAATGAACTCAGGGGCTAGAGCTGGTGTACTCCGAGTCACACGATACTGGGCGCTCACAAGAAGCTCAGGAGTTGCACCGCTTACTGTTGACACCCTAGGGTCTGAGATGCAGGGCTCCCCACATTTTCTTCTCCTATTTCCTTTTCCAGGTTTCTAACAAATGAAACAAGACATTCCTGTGAGCCGGTAACCCCTGGCATCCCGCCTCGGCACACATTCCGTCGTTTTGACATTGTCTCTGATCATCAGATCTTGGCCCCTGCTTGTCCCCAGATCCTGTCCCGACAGCTACAGGTTCCAGCTGCCCGGAAACGTCCGCTGACCAGCCACCCACACCGTGCCTGGGGCTGGGCAGACCAGTTACCTTTCCAAAGAGCCTTTTCATTTTATTTCACCATCCGTGTGTGTTATGTCAGGCGTCCTCTCTCTCATACACACGTGCACATGTATGCACAAGCGTCCACACACGTGAACACTCACCAAGCACACGTACACACGTGTACACAGGGACGCCATGGGAGGAAAACCTGGCCCTCACCCCCACCAACGAGTCCCAACACTTCCTCCCAACCCATGGCCCCCCTCTTCCTGTGCTGGGCAGCGACCTGTGCCCTCTGAAGAAATGGGACCCAGCTCCATCCTGCCCACGCCCTGCCCATGCCCTGCCCTCTCGGTGATAAAGTGCAGACATTTGGGAAATAGTCAACACTACAGCAGACCCTGTCCTGAGCCTCGGTGGCTGCATTTCAGATCAGCATAAAGTCCCCAAAAGGCTTCCAGAAAATGTAGTGGGTGCTATATACATACAAAGGGATCTGGGACTCACTCTCTGGACAGTCCTTTTTGTTCCAGAAAGAAATCCCAGATGACTTATTGATCATGAATGCCAACATCCTTAAAACTGACAGGATTAGCTCATGCTCAGAACTTCATCCACACTGTGCTAGCTCACTCCGTGTGTGTCTCTGTCTCTGTGTATTTCTGTCTCTCTCACCATCTCTGTGTCTCTCTGTGTCTCTCTCTCCCACACACAGACCCACCACCGCATCGCACTCAACCCAACCCTTTCGTCTTCAGGTCCCTTCAACACCAGTCTCCCCTCACCTCCCTTGGAACGGCTCACCCCGCGGGCCACAGGAAGTAATGAGGTGTTCCAGTCAGAAGGCCTCACCTGACCCCCTGCTTCAGCCTAGACCGGCTCAGAGAAGGGGGTCAAGCGTACCCCACAGTGCGGAGTGCGAGGCCACGACAGTGCGAAGCAGAGGATCAGACGTCCCGGTGGGGATGAGGACGAGGACGAGGACGAGGCCGGGATGGTCCTGGAGCCCCCGGGCCCAGACCCTTTTGATGCCAGAGCCCCTGCCCATCAGGGAGGAGCGAGGGGGAGGGGCAGGCCTGGAGGGGCCAGGACCAGCCAGCACACTTGAAGCATCTGGGGTTAAAAGGGAGCAGAAAAGAAGAAACCAGCCAAGAAAGGAGGGATTTGGGACACCTTTCCTTCAACAAATGCTTGTTGTACTCAGAGCTGATCTAGTCGTGGGGCTTCAGCAGAAACATAGACAAAATAGACAGAAACCCCGCCCTGTGGACTGGACGTGGGAAGAAGGGGGCTTTGGGGTGGACAAGGGACAACATGAGCAAACCATGGGGCACCAGGTGGTAACATGCTGAAAGAATACAAGTGAGGAGGAGCGTTGGGTGGTGCACACTGAGGTAGCATCTTCATCAGTTCCGGCTGCCGTTCGAAACACAGACCCAGTGGCTTCAATGTGCCATCCCAGTCCGGGGGCCAGAGCCTGAGACTCAGCGGGCAGGGCTGGTTTCTTCCTGCTGGTAGACGGCCATCTTCTCCCCGTGTCCTCTCGGGATCTGTGTCCTCATCTCTCCTCAAGGACACCAGTCAGGCTGAATGAGAGCCCACCCTAGTGACCTCATTTGTACTTAATTACATCTTTTTTTTTTTTTTTATCCTCACCCGAGGATATTTTTCCATTTTTCGTACAGATAGAGTGGGAGGGAGAGAGAGAGAGAAACATCGACGTGAAGGGACACATCGAGTGGCTGCCACCCGCACGACCAACCAGGGCCGGGGACAAACTGCAACCGAGGTACGTGCCCTTAGCAGGAACCAAACCCGGGTCTCTCCGGACCTCAGGCCGATGCTCTAACCGCTGAGCCAAACTGGCCAGGGCCTTAATTACATCTTTAAAGACCTAGCTTTAAAATCAGGTCACATTCTGAGGTATTGGGAGTGAGGACATCAACACATGAATAGGGCAGGGAATGGGGGGGTCTCAATTCAACATATAACCTGGATGGTGGGGGCTGGAAGCCTTCGGCGTGTCCCTGCAGACTCACTCTCCACGGCTCCCCACTCTGCTCTCTGTCACTGGTGGGTGAAATGCCTCTATGGCCCCACCTGCCGGCCTCCCTGGAGTGCTGGGGAGGGAGCACATGGGAAGCTTACGGGGCAGGGGGTGCTCTGGTGTCTGTGCACATGGGAAGCTTACGGGGAGGACGGTGCTCTGGTGTCTGTGCACATGGGAAGCTTGCGGGGAGGACGGTGCTCTGGTGTCTGTGCACATGGGAAGCTTACGGGGAGGAGGTGCTCTGGTGTCTGTGCACATGGGAAGCTTACGGGGCAAGGGGTGCTCTGGTGTCTGTGCACATGGGAAGCTTACGGGGAGGAGGTGCTCTGGTGTCTGTGCACATGGGAAGCTTACGGGGAGGAGGTGCTCTGGTGTCCGTGCACACGGGAAGCTTACGGGGAGGAGGTGCTCTGGTGTCTGTGCACACGGGAAGCTTACGGGGAGGAGGTGCTCTGGTGTCTGTGCACACGGGAAGCTTACGGGGAGGAGGTGCTCTGGTGTCTGTGCACACGGGAAGCTTACGGGGAGGAGGTGCTCTGGTGTCTGTGCACATGGGAAGCTTACGGGGAGGAGGTGCTCTGGTGTCTGTGCACATGGGAAGCTTACGGGGAGGAGGTGCTCTGGTGTCTGTGCACATGGGAAGCTACGGGGAGGAGGTGCTCTGGTGTCTGTGCACATGGGAAGCTTACGGGGAGGAGGTGCTCTGGTGTCTGTGCACATGGGAAGCTTACGGGGAGGAGGTGCTCTGGTGTCTGTGCACATGGGAAGCTTACGGGGAGGAGGTGCTCTGGTGTCCGTGCACACGGGAAGCTTACGGGGAGGAGGTGCTCTGGTGTCCGTGCACACGGGAAGCTTACGGGGAGGAGGTGCTCTGGTGTCTGTGCACACGGGAAGCTTACGGGGAGGAGGTGCTCTGGTGTCTGTGCACACGGGAAGCTTACGGGGAGGAGGTGCTCTGGTGTCTGTGCACACGGGAAGCTTACGGGGAGGAGGTGCTCTGGTGTCTGTGCACATGGGAAGCTTACGGGGAGGAGGTGCTCTGGTGTCTGTGCACATGGGAAGCTTACGGGGAGGAGGTGCTCTGGTGTCTGTTGCAGGCCCCTGCCTGCCGGGCTGCCTCACGGAATTTTTTCTCCATCCTCTGCCGAGGGTAACTGCTCCTTGTCTTTTGTCCTTCAGACCAAGGTTGGTGAGGGCTCCCCACTCTTGCTAGTCCTGGGGTGCTGTATCCTCCTAAACCCTGCCCCCAGCTTGGTAAATGGTCCCTTTATCAAGTTCACTTCAAATGATCCCATTTCAGTGAACCAGCCAACCAATACAGGGGCCATGGCTTGTCCCCCTGGAAAAAAGTCAGAGCAATACAAAGGAAATAAAAAAAAAAAAAAAACAGTCACCCCGCTGGTGCGACTCAGTGGACTGAGCATCGTCCCATGGACTGAGAGGTCCCAGTTGGATCTCAGTCAGGGCACAGACCCGGGTTGTGGGCTCGATCCCCAGTAGGGGGCGTGCAGGAGGCAGCCGATCAATATTTCTCTCTCACATGGATGTTTCTCTCTCCCTTCCTCTCTCTCTAAAAAGCAATAAAAACATACTTAAAAAAAGAAAAAACACAGTGTCCCAGAAGCCAAGAGACTTTCAAGAAGGCACTGTGATCTATGGTAAGAGCGGCAGAAAGGAAGGACTTGACAAGAGGCTACAAATACAGAAAGACCCAGGTCCCCAGCAGCAGCAGCAGTGGGGGGGGGGGGGCAGCAGGAGGCGGGAGTCTCATCGAAGACAAAGACACTGTTGTAGCTCAGGAGCTGGGGTGAGTATCACAGTAAGAACACGCGGTCGGTAAATGAGTTCTTGTGGTCGCGAAGGTTCCGCCAGCAGCACTGCCTGTGCGCGTGAATGTGTGTGCGCGCGAATGTGTGTGCGCGCGAATGTGTGCGCGCGCGAATGTGTGCGCGCGCGAATGTGTGCGCGCGCGAATGTGTGCGCGCGTGAATGTGTGTGCGCGTTACACTCACAGGCAGATGGATGAACGGCCACGGGGCCAGCGACTGCAGAGTTTATTCCATTAGTAAGGATGTATCTCTCTCACAGAACAATAAATATCTATCTAGCTTTGAAGATAAGCCTTGTTTGTTGAAGCCATGCTTCTCCAAAGACCCGTTTTACGCTACCACTTAATTAGTGAGACAATCTTTGTACTTTCGGTGCTGAGCGACTGGGGGACTTCCTTTTTCAGTGCCCTTCTCTTTAAACAGACTTCATTTTGTAGCGCGAAAGGGAGTGGGAAGTAAGAACGGGGGTTCCCGTGTGCCCCCACAGGCACAGCCCCCCTCACTATCAACAGGCCATGCCATAATGTCCACTTCTAAAACACTTTAATTTGTTTAAACAGCCATAGAATTATTCCAAAAATGTCCTGGCAACGAACAGCATTAATATGTGTCTGCTGGCTCAGAGTTAGAACCAAAAGATTGGAGATTTTCTTACAAATTATCCCAGAAAGACTGCCTCTGGGCACAGAGCCTGGACCTCCCTGGAGAGTCTGATTCAGCAGAGACCCTTCCCCAGCTGTGGTCGCTGGAGGACTTATGGGAAAAGGGATCTGAGACAGAGGGAGGGGCCACCAGAAGCTGGAAAACACAAGGAAACAGATTCTCCTCCAGCCAGGAAAGCAGCCCTGCTCATGCCTCACTGTGACACCAGGGAGGCCTGTGTCCGACTTCATTTAAGCCGCTAAGTTTGTGATCAACTAGTACCACAGCTACAGAACTAACACACTGTTATGCTGGTGTCTGTGAGCACACACATGTGTGTGCACGGGTATCCCTGCTGTCGCAGAGCCTGAGGAAACAGGGGTGCCTCCTCCCCCTCTGCCCACCAGCGTGCACACTGCATTGCAGCTGCGTGACTCCTCCTAGATTTCAGTGATTCTTCAGCGACACCAATACGCACTGACTGGACCAGCGTTCCTCTCCGGGCCCAGGAAAGTGGGAATGTGATGCAGAGACGAAACCGATGCTCTCAGGTTATCAAAATTCCCAGCTAGGAAGCGGCCTGCTGGGAGAGCCGGTGGCCCACGTCAGGCCACAGGGGTGGCCTCTCCGGCCTGTGATTATACTGCTGGACAGTCACGGTCTGGGACGCAGGTGCTGCCGGGACCTTCACTCCCCTTGACCACACTCCCTGGATGAGCAGCTGCTGAGGCTGAGAGGCTGCAGCGCCTCGGACCCAGGGAGGGGCCTGCCCACCCCACAGGCTGTCTGTGGTCCCAGGACGAGAGGAGGCCCAAGCAGGGGCTGGGGGCCAGCTTCTGGAGAGGAGCTGGGCGGAGGGGGAGGGTATTCCCGGAGAGGAGGCCTCTTGCTCCCCACCCAGTGACCAGGGCACCGGGGTTTTCTGCTGGTTACAGACACAGCAGCCTGTGGCCCGGCCAGGGGAAGGACAGTGGAGCGACACTGGCCTCGGATGGGGATAAAGGCACATGACCACAACAGTTACAGGGAAGGGCTCGTGCGCTGATGAAACCCAGGCCACAGGTGTGCGGGTGGTTCCTTGGACAACTCCTGAGATGCTGTCCATTCAACCTTAGCAAGCGTTGGCCGCACGGGGAGTGTGGGCCGGGCACAGTGATGTTTCTAGTGCGAAAGGGAGACGGATGGCTACAGCTTCTTGGGGTAACACTGGACGGGCACTTTACACACATCGTGCAGGTAGGCTGCACAGCAGCAGGCGGATCTGTCAGGACGCCCATTTGAGAGAAGGGTGCACCGAGCCTCGGGAGGTTGTCATTTACCCAGGGTCGGGGCTTCTGCCATGGCTGTCACCCAGGCAGCTCGATTTTGGGTTTGGGAGGCAGTGGGGTGTTGTATTAAGAACTGGGGCTCTAGAACCCACTGCCTGGCTCTTTATTTCCCCCTCTCTGCCTCAGTTCCCTCATCTGTGAAGTGGGGATAATACCTGTGTCACGGGATGTGGTGAGGAGTCACTGGACTCGTGCCCACGAGCCCAGAGCGCAGGCAGCAGGGGGACGTTAGCTCTTTTATTCACGTTCGGTCTCAGCTTTGCAGCTCTGGGACCTTGAGCAACTTACCGTCTCTGCAATTCAACATCAGAAAACGTGGCATCCTGACGGGAGCCACTGGCGTGGTCAGTAAGTACCCAGCTCTGAGGAAGGGTCCGCGAAGGAGGAGAGAGCTTCGCCACCCCACCCAGGAGCCTCCCGCGCGTGGAACCGGAATTTCCGGACATCGGCCTTCGCCGTGCCAGTCCTCCGAGGCCAGTGCTGTGAGGCTACCCTGTCGCCCCACTGTTTCTCACCACCTCCTCGTCGGGAGACGCTGTCTTACAGCAGAAGGAGGGTTTTCTAACCGCTCCAAGCCGGAGAACCTAGGGCGCAAGGTCAGCGGCCTGGTGTGGCCGGGTCACAGGCATTCGCCTCCCTGTTCACGTCCCCGCAGCGCGGGGCTCGACGGGCGGACTCAGGGTGTGCGCGTTGCGGGAGCCCTCGGAGCAGCCTGCGGCCTGGGCACAGCTTCCCCTGAGCGGAAGGAGAACCCCGGAGAGATCAGAGCCGACTCAGCAGCACGGAGTTAAGTCCCGCAGGTGGGCGGCCGGCCGTGGGAACGTGCCCGACAGCCACGTTCAGGCCCGAGGAAAGCACAGCGTTGCCGTGAGACGCGGGCCTCTGAGCGCCCGACAGGCAGGGCAGCACCGCACCTGCACCCCTGTCCCGGGGGCCACGCCCAGGATGCTCGCTGTGCGTGTCCCCGTCCTCAGCTGAGCTGGCGGAGGTGGCACAGAGCGCGTCCTGCTCCAGGTCACGTGAGCGCAGACCTGTGACGTCCAACTGCAGCCACCCTGCAGGGGGCCTTGGCCGGCACCCATGAGTCAACACTTCTGGTAGCGATTCTGTCACTTTCCTCTGGCGGACCCCTCCCCCTTCCTCCTTTCCCTTATCTCTGGAGCACACGCCACTCACCGAAGGAAAAGAACCGCCGGACACAAGATTTACCTCCCGCTGGGAACGTGGGTGGAGGCCAAGTCCTGCTTCCCTCTCCCCCTCCCCGAGGCCCTGCCTGAGCGGAAACCGGCCGCCAGAGATAAGGGGACCAAGACTGGAATGTGCTTCCTTTTCTGCCTTCAGACACGAGTCCCTGGCAAAAAGCTCCTGCTGTATTCTCCTCCAGCACAAAGCCACCAGCTGGGAGGCTTATCTGTCCTGGAAACCAGAGGCCAGAATCAAAGTGTGAGGGCCCCAGGGCCAGTCCTGGCTCCCCTCCTCCCTCTCCCTGTCCCTGCGGCTGCCGGGATCCTGGGCGGCTTCGGCTTGAGGCTGTGACTCCTCCGAACTGTCCCCGCTCACGCTCACGTGGCCTCCCTGTGTGCCGCTCCTCTGAGGGTCGCGCCTACTCCAGCATGACCTCGTCTGGACTTAACTCATTGCATCTGCAAAGACCCTGTTTCCAAATAAGGTCACCTTACGAGGTTCTGGGTGGACACAAACGGGGGGAGGGGCACTATTCAAGCCACGACAGCAGGTTAGCAAGCCGCCCCCCCCCCAGCTCTGCCATGCCTCTCCTTAAACACGCAGCTGGGGAAGACCCCCCACCCAAGGGGCAGCAGCACCAGGCAGAGGTGAGTGAGAAGAGGGGGCTTGGGTCCCAGCACCCCATGTCCTGCCCATCCCCGGGCCCTTTCATTTAGTGCAAACGCTTCATCCTTCTGAGGATGTCAGGGCAGACAGACCAGACCCTCTGTTTGTGTGACACCCCCCTCCGTCCACAGCTAAGAACTCGGTGTACAGTACTGACGCCTTCCTTTCGTTCCCATTCATTCAGATGTGATCCGCCATTCCAAAACGTCCAGAGGGCAGGGACTGGAGGGTGGAGGAGGGCATGGTGGAGGGCAGGTGTGACCTAGCCCATACTTGGGGCACCTCGCCGTGTCTGCTGGGTCTGTGCACGCTGACCAGATTCATTCCTGCAGCAGCCACGGCCTTCAGTCCTCGGCAATCCGCCCTGTGCAGGATGCGAAGGAACTCGTTTCCCACCTGGGGATTCTCAGTGGCTTGCCTCCCAAGTCACATGACTCTCCGCGTTGGAAAGACCTGCAGGTGGGGTCGGAAGTCCTGGCTGGGCTTCTGGGCTGGGTAACACGGACACCTCTGTTCGTCCTGGGCAAGAGTTTTCCCACTGCATCCGGAGAGGAGGGTAGAAATCTTACCCTCGCCAGGGCTAGTCTGCAGCCGACGGAGAAGACAGGAGTGAGAGCCCCCCACGAGCCCCCCACGAGCTCCGCACGCCATCCACACACCAACCACTAGTCTCACTGCTCATCGGAACGTAACAGATGACAGCTGGGGCGCACACAGCGCGAAGAAAGGAACGGGGTGCGAGCAGGAGACAGCTCCCCACGCCCAGGGTTCTTTACAAAGGAGAGTCCAGCAGAGCAGACGAGGCAGCGACCGCTTGGGAGAAACAGCCTTTCATGTGGCCGGAGAGATTCAAGCTTTAGAGTCAAAGGGGGCCGAAGGAGCAACTCTCGTTGCAATGGTTCAGCCAACTCTCCCCAACTCAGCACATCCAAACATTTTTACTTCCAGTCCTCAGCCTTCACCTGTTTCTGGTGCAAGGCCCCATAGAAACCGTCTCTTTTCCTTCCTTCCCCTGTCCCTGTCGCTTTTTTCTCCCCCACTACAGGCTCTGCACACTTTCTGCTCTACAAAGGAAGACATTCTGCCCTGGGTGGTTTGGCTCAGCAGTTAGAGCGTCGGCCTGCGGACTGGAGGGTCCCGGGTTCGGTTCCCGCTAAGGGCACGTACCTTGGTTGCAGTTTGTCTCTGGCCCCGGTTGGGGTCGTGTGGGTGGCAACCAGTGGATGCTTCTCTCTCACATCAATGTTTCTCTCTCTCTCTTTCTCCCTCTCTCCCTCCTGCTGTATCTGAGGAAGGGAGGGAGGGAGGGAAAAGGGAGACATTCCAGAATGTTCTAACACAACTGGCTCTCATTGCCCTGTGTCCCAGGTCTGGGGCTTGAGTCCCAACCATCTTCACAGCCCTGCTTATTTTCCCTCAACAAAAGACAACTTCGGATGACCTTGTTCAAGTGCACCTCTGCCTCTTCCATGACAATTCCTCCCTGTGTGACCACATGTAGGTTTTTGTCAGAGGTTTGTTTTTCCCAAAACACTCGGTCTCAAGGAGTAGTCCTCTGGTCCTGCTGGGGCGTCATCTTGACAATCTGTCTGTATTTTGCACCCGCCTTACACAGGATACCTGACTCAGGCATCAGCTCTGGCCCCCAAGAGGCCTCAACTCCCTGCACAGACAGACCTCTATCCAACCAGCATGAGATTCAGAATCACAATATCCTCACGCGTAGGCGGCGTGACTCCCCTCCCGAGTGAGCCACAGAGCGGGCTTGGAAGGCACAGCATTACCACAAGGGAACTGCGGACCCGGACACCCACGGAGCACTGCCTAAATCTGACCACGTGCAATGAACTTTTTCAATATAGTGGTGCTTTGAGAGTCCACAGAACCCCAGTTCCTCTGAAGAGTTAGGAATTTTTGACACCTTTTGGACCATCAACATCTTTTTTCAGTTAACACATGCCAAAATCCTGTGGGTCGCCCTGGCCGGTTTGGCTCAGTGGTTGGAGCGTCGGCCTGAGGACTGGAGAGTCCCTGGTTCGGTTCCCATTAAGGGCATGAACCTCGGTTGCAGTTTGTCCCCAGCCCCAGTTGGGGTCGTGTGGGTGGCACTCACTTGATGTGTCTCTCTCACATCGATGTTTCTCTCTCTCTCTCTCTTCCCTCCTCTCTCCCTCCTGCTCTATCTGAAGATAAACGCAAAAATGTCCTCAGGTGAGGATAAAAAAAAAATCCTGTGGCCTTCGAGGTGTGTTGACATCATAGGGACTCTCATTTTCCAAAGCCCCGGGAGTCGCTGGTCCGGGCAGTAGGTGTCTTGGGAGGTTAAGGGGTGGGGTGGACAAGCTCTGCAGAGGAAGGGGCCTCTGATCTGGGCCTGCGTGCGGGAAGGGGTCGTGAAGAATTGGGATCAGTGGGTGCTAAGAGGGAACAGACTGGCATCTTGGCAGGAGAAGAGCCTGAGGAGGTGGGTGGAGGAAGAAACAGATCTGACTGGGGGTCTGTGTTGCCCCCAGGTCCCGTGGGGCATTTACTCACCAACCTCAGACAATCAGAGGACACTCTGGTGCGGCTGGTCCCTCGGGCAGGTCTGGCCTCTGGGAACACAGCCGCCTCCCCACGTTCTCCGGCACCTCCAGGCCTTGCTCCGTCCCTACCTGCACGGCCAGGAGGGTCAGCGGACACCGGCCTCTGGAGCCTGAGGCAGCACCTAGGAACCCACCCGGAGGGAGGCCCTCCACCCAGCACCCAGGGCCGGCCCCACCCTGTCAACCCCCCACCCACCCCCTGGAAAAGCGAGATTGCTGTCTGGAGCTTCCACTGTGTTTGGGGTGGGAGGTGGAGATTTGGAAAGGAAACTGAGTCACCTAAGATATGGACTTGCTGCTATATAAATACGAGCACAGTCCGACCGCCGGCTTCGGAGATGGAAGAGGGACTTGAGGGGCCAACCCACGTGCTCCCAAAATAGCCATGTTCTTTTTTTTTTTTTTTTTATCCTCACCCGAGGACATTTTTCCATTTTTTGTTCAGGTAGAGTGGGAGGGAGAGAGAGGAACAGAGAGAGAGAGAGAGAGAGACATCGATGTGAAAGGGACACATCGAGTGGCTGCCACCCGCACAACCGACCAGGGCCGGGGACAAACTGCAACCGAGGTACGTGCCCTTAGCGGGAACCGAACCCGGGTCTCTCAGGACCGCAGGCCGACGCTCTAACCGCTGAGCCAAACCGGCCAGGGCAAAATAGCCATGTTCTTTTTAGATATTCAGACCCGGAGGCTCACCAGCAGAGGGGCTGAGGGGCTCTGCAGCCTGGGAAGCCTGCCCACGCTGACTCCTGTCCCGATTTGTGATGCCGATCCCCTTTCTGCACCCGCTGGCCAAACCTGACACCGTGCCAGGTGCTGACCTCGTCCTCCCTGCCCCCGGAGCCCCCGCGTCCACCCCACGCTCCTGGCTCTCGTCGCGGGACCGCCCACATCACTGCCTGGCCCCGGTTCCACCGCCCCAGCCGGAGTGCACCCTGCTTGAGGCCTTACTCCCCTCACCACCACACTGCTGCCTATCCCAGCCCTCACGGTGTCCCAGGTGAGCCAAGGCCACTTCGCTTGCACTGCTACCTGCCAGGAGTCCCCTCGCCCGCCCCCTCTTCAGTCCCAGGGAGCCTGCGCCCCGGGAAGGCTGGGGGCCCTGGTGTCGAACCGGGAGCTGCGCTGTGATCTCATGGAGCTTGCAGTCTGGGCTTCGAGAGAAGCTGAGCAGTGACACGTGGCCTTTGAGCTACAGCAGGGTGAGTGCCACAGAGGAAGGGTACCTGGCCGAGCCCGGGGTGCGAGGAGAGGGGAGCACACGGGAGGATGGGGCCACCCTCGCAGGACAAGAAGCAGGCATTCTAATCAGAACGTCGGATGTTTGCTCTGGAGAACGACGGGCAGGAGGTGAGGATGGGCACGGGCTGGTCACGTAGGAGGCTTTGCAGCCTTCCAGGTGAGAGGTGGTGAAGACCCGGCCCTGGCGGATGCGGAGGCTGAGCCCAGTGCGCAGAAGGGCCGATGGGGTGAGAGAGGACGAGAGAGCCAGTCGCTTGGCATCCTCCGGAGAAGCGGATCCAAGACGAGATACATGCGCACTTACCACAAGGAAGTGGCTCACAGTCGGCGAGGTGGAGGGCGGGAGAGCTCATGGGGTCCCAGCTGACGCTGACGGGAGGCAGGAGAAGACCATGTCCCAGCTCAAGCAGGCAGAGGGAGCGGCTCTCTCCTTCCACCTTGAGTTCTATTTGTGCCCTTTACAGATTGGACGAGGCCAACTGGCTTTACTCAGTTTACCAACCAAATGCTTATCCCACCTAGAAACAGCCGCACAGTACCACCCAGACTGACGGCTACCGAGCGTCAAAGCACTTCCTGGCCCAGTCCCGGGTACCATCAGCCGGCACAGGGCACAGTGGAGGGTTCGGAGTGAAAGGTGCCACAGATCCAGGGAGGACAGCAGGCAGGGGTGGGGCTGTGCGTGGGGGCGGGGCCTGGGAACACCCATGTGGGGGTGTCAGTGCAAAAGAGCTAAGATGAGAAGAACCCGCTGGGAAGAGCTGAGTACCACAGGCATGCGGATGGCTCCTGGGGACCTCAGCACTGGACCTTTGAGCAGACAGGTGGTAAGATGCCTAAGAAGGTGCTCGGATGGAGCCCGGCCTCCCCCGAGGCCACCTGTGTGCTGATGCCCTGTTTATCCCCTCGCTAACCCCACAGTTCTAGGAGATAGTAAAGGTACAGCATCTATTTAACGTGGTTTTGATATTATTCTCTTGAATGTCCTCCACGCGTTTTCTGAATGGAAGGAGGGATGAATGAATAAATGAACGAAAGAACAAACGAACAGACGCTTCTTCCTGCTCGCTCCGCTTTCCCTCTGCAGCCGCATCAGCAGCGGGTCACCCGGAGCCCGCCCTGCTCCCTCCAGCGCATCAGCCCAGCCTCACGGAGTCAGTGCCTCCGCGTCCCTGCCCAGCACTCAGTGAGGATGCAAGATGTTCTCATATCAGTTTGGTGGGCTTTTCCTGGGAACTGTTTACGGACAGACACCCACCCCCGGCCGTCAGGGAGAGGGGTGCAATCCTCCTCTCCAAGTCACCTCTCCACTTCCCACTTCCCCGACCGAGTTTCAGGCAAGGCAAACCTCTCGCTTTATCAGACGTGCCTGTGGCCACACGACGCACGGCGTAGAGCAAACTCCCAGTGCAATTTGTTCCTCCGCGTGAGCAGGGGTCCACTGGAGGGCTCAGGCCCAGAGAAGCCCTGAGCCCATCTCAGTGCTGCTCCTCCAAACGTTTGGGGTACGCCTGTTCTGGGGTGCTTCAGGGTGAGGTCCATGAGACATGCCTGCTGCCACTGTGCTGTGCGCGCACACACACACATGCACACACATGCACACGCACACAGCATGCACACAAACACGTGCACATGCACTCATTCTCACACACACATGCACGCGCACACAGCATGCACACAAACACGTGCACATGCACTCATTCTCACACACACACTCACATGCACACACACATCACCGTCCATCCTAGTGACACCTTCCACTTCTAACTCATCCTGTTCAGCCCAAGAATGTGTCTGCAGGACAAAGGCCTGTGACACACACGCCTGGGGACGGAGGGTGTTCGAAGACCAAACCCCCAGGAGGCAACTCGGATGACCCTCAGAGTAAGCTGTTCATCCTGAAAAGTGGCAACAAAGAGCAGGATAAACAGAGTGAGGAGGTAGGTGGGCGGCTTTGTGGGCTCAGGTTCACACGGCAGATGAAGGGTAAGGTGTTGTTTTGGGGCTGCGACAGCTACTATGTGGTCATCTGCGGTGGCCCTGTCTGCGGACATGGAGTCCAGTGTGACCTTCCGCCCCAACCCCATCCCTAGAAATGCTTGGCCGGCAGGCTCGGGACAGGGGAGGCGTGCTCTGGGCCACCAGCGGCCGAAAGAGCCCTGTCTGGCACTCTTTTTGGGGTGGTCCCATGAAGAAGCATGTGCCCCCTGCTGCTGAGAGTTTTCACACGTGTCTAAGTTAATATTCAAAAATGAAAACAGCCATTCTATGAGAGGGGTGCATTGGAGTTCTTAAACTTATTTCTCTCATGTTGTTATCATTTCACACTTTTAAGTACCTTCAGTGAGAGAAGAAATGTCAGCCCATTTTCTTTGACCTGCCCAGGGGGTCGCAGTGACCACCCTGTCCCCGCGCTGGGGGAGGGGCCCTCGGAGGAACACCTCACCCCAAGCATCCTGGGAGACCAGGTTTCAAGGAGCAGACGTGACTGGGCCTCGTGTCATACCACTAGGTCACCTCAGCAGTTTTCCAAGAAAACCAACCCTTCCAACGCGATTACTAACACCCAGAGTCTTGCATTTCTTGGATACCCGTAGCCTGGCAGCACCTGCCCTAACAGAAATCTCACGAACAGTCACCAACCCACAAACAAAGACGTGAGCAGTCTGCCTGCTGCTGTGGTTTTTGCTTTTCCGGAAAGTTTATTTTGTACATCCTTCTGCTTAAGTCATCCCACAACATTAGCAAGCGGAGTTTACTCAGAGCTACGCGGGGTGTCGGGGCTGGTGGAGTCCAGCGAACGTCGCTAAGTGAGCGCAGACTTCCTCCCGGGATGACATTGTCCATCTTCTTCCACTAGGGTTGCCTAGGCAACCGTTTCCTCTCTGTCAGCGCGGGAGGGGTTCCATCCACTGTCTGACGGAGTGTCCGTGGGTGAACGGTGCAGACGCAGGATCCAGCTGCGTCCTTAGTTTCCTTCCCACGTGTGGAGTAAGCTGCTGCCTTCCCGGGGCCTCTGGTCTCGTCAGGTTGGAGACGAACCAGCTGGTACTCTGGAGCTAACTTTTTGGAGACACACACACACATCCTGTTACGATGAACTTTTTACCCCAGGCTGAAGCCTGTTGTGCTCAGTGAACCTGGGAGGTAATCAGGGTTCCGGGGACCAAAACCCTCCTACCTGAACTAACAGAACCGCCTATCAAATGAAAGAGCACCCAGCAAGGTTCTATCTGGGGGTCAGCAGAGGCACAGGGCTGGACCCCGTCCTTCATCTCCACTCCTGGGTTTAAAAAAAAGACACAGAAGGAAAAATAACACCTGTGAACAACCACCTGGGCTTTGCAGAAAGGTCCTCCCATATTGATGAAGGTCTGTCTGTTTTCCTTTCATGTGCCCAAAGGGGAGTGAATGATCGAGAGAGATCTTATCCCACAGAAACACCACTCCCGGGACTGTCACAGGGAAGAAACGCAGGTCAGGCCCTGGGCTCTGAGCTGCAGGGAGCTGGTAAGTACAGTGCAGGCAGCGTGGTTATTAGCGTGACGGTGGTGATGACTCTCTAACTGCCGGGTGACTCCAGCATCAATATCCAAACAAAGATAATAACAGGTTGAACGGGACACGGACAGCTTGCCCTTGAATGTGTTCCTAACCATCGAGCCAACTCTGCAGCTCCTTGCCTTCTCAAAGACTGACCTCAAGATTCGAACATTGCCCGGCCGGTGTGGCTCAGTGGCTGAGCATTGACCAGCCCTCCAAGAGGTCGCTGGTTCAATTCCCGGTCAGGGCACATGCCCAGGTGGTGGGCCCGATGCCCAGTGGGGGGCATGCAGGAGGCAGCCAATTCATGTTCTCTCTCATTGATGTTTCTCTCTCTCTTTCCCTCTCCCTTCTTCTCTCTAAAATCAATAACGAAAAAAAAAAAAAAGACTTTCTTAAACAGTTTTCTCAGCCCTCCCCCGCCCTTCCTCCGCCACCTCTCACCGAGCCCAGGACGGACTCTCTGCAGGGGCCATCCAGACACATGTTGAAAGTCACTTAGGACGTTATGTGTCTCAAGCTCGAAAATACTCGATTTCCACAAAGGTGAGCTGGCACAACGATGCTGTCCCAGGACAGGAAACCAGTGGTGTGAGAACAGGGTGGGCACTCTCTCTGTAAGGACCAGCGAGCAAGTGTTGTCTGCTCCGTGGGCCGTTCAGCCGTTTGCAGCTCTTCAGCTCCGCCGCTGGGTTGTGCAAGGACAGCCACAGGTAATATGTAAGAGAACGGGCCTCAGTAAGTTCCAATCAAACTGCATGTACGGGTGCTAATAATGTTTACATTTCATGAAAATTTTCCTGAATATGTTTTTATTCATTTTTTAGAGAGAGAAAGAGGAAGGGAGAGAGATAGAAACATCGATGTGAGAGAGAAACATCGATCCTCCTGCACACCCCTGCACCGGGGATCGAACCCACAACCCGGGCATGTGCCCTGACTGGGAATCAAACTGGGACCTATCAGTCCATGGGACGATGCTCAATCCATTAAGCCACACCAGCTGGGCTAAATTTCATAATTTTTTTTTTATCCTCACCCGAGGACATTTTTCTATTTTTGGTTCAGACAGAGTGCAAGGGAGGGAGAGGAAGAGAGAGAGAAACATCGACATGAAAGAGACACATCGAGTGGCTGCCACCCGCACGACCCAACCAGGGCTGGAGACAAACTGCAACCGAGGTACGTGCCCTTAGCGGGAACCGAACCTGGTCTCTCTGGACCACAGGCTGACGCTCTAACCGCTGAGCCAAACCAGCCAGGCTTCATAAAATTTTTATGTCACAAAATAGTATTCTCATTTTGATTTCCCCCCAGCCATTTAAAAATGTAAAAGCCATTGCTAGCTGTGCATAAACATGCAAAAACAGGGGCACCCGACTTAGGCCTGTGGGCTGGACGTTCTGAGCCCTGGCCTACGGCACTCTCTCGGTCACGAAAAGGTGTGTCCGCCTCTGAACGCCCGCGTGCCGTCTGCTATAAAACACACTCAGAACCACGAGGTGAAGGGAAAAAGCACAGAGGACAGCCGAGCGTTTCCTTCCTGAACTCCTCCGGTGCGTCATGCATTCGCGCCCCCACTTTGGAGACGGCTGATCTAGCAAACGAGAGCACCCCCACAAGACTGACATTTCCTCCTAGCTCACTGTTTCAAGAGATACAGGGGCCATGGGGCATCAGCGTCTGAGACCCTTTGGCAAAAGGCAGACATGCTGGCCTATACCACAAGGCCTGACGTGATGAAGAACTCAGTGCTTCCAGACCTGACGACGGCCGGAGTCCGTCAGCTCAGAACCCGCAGGCGCACGTTGGTTTGCTCAGAACCAGTCAACTTGTGCGACGGGGACAGAGGGTCTAATCTTTTATCCTGATTAGAGAAAGGTAAGCCCTCCACCTGCCTCTTCCTTTGTTTCCTGGGGGAGCCCGAAACCATCCCAATGTCTTTCTTGAGTTTGACAATGAATCTAAGGGGTCACCTCGCCTTGTTAGGAGACATTACTGGATTTACTAGTAATAAGACATTACTATGTGGAGAGTGTTCTTATCTTCTGTCTAAATCTGGATCAGTCAACAATCTGAACCCCAACGACCTCAAGTTTAAGTCTGTCCCCAGACAACTCAGAACTAGAGGTTGACTCACCCCACCGCCCTACTGCACCCCCACTCACCCCGTAAGCACACACTCCGAAGGTCAAGCTACTGCAGCCAGACCCAAGAGGAAAACAGTGTTAGGACCAGAACTTGTCAATCATCATGATTGGTGCTTCAGAAACTGCCATCAGGTGACCTGCAACAGACTGAAGCTTCCGGAACGCAGACCAGGGTGTTGAGAATTTCCACCAAGGACAGTAGAGAGTGCTCCCATGTAGAGGTACAGGATGGCCCGGGCCCTCCAGGCGGGCACCCCCCAGCATTCCACCTCCCTGTCTGTCCCACCACTGTGCTCACAGCTCTGGAAAGCAGACCTTGGTCAGACCTCGTGTCCTGATTTAAGGGTAAAAATACGGCCACCATCGCTCTGCAGATGGACTTGAGACATTTCTACAAATCGTGGCAAATGGAAGCTCAGTTCATTGGTCCCTAAATGCTCCGTTCAACCCCTTTGTCCCATTTCACAGGACAGGGAGAGCCCTGACTAATCATGTCTGAACTTCTGAAGTGCACAAAGACAAATGACCCGGCTCGTGGGCCATTCGGAAAATTTGGGAAAACTCTAAATGAACCAATGCTCCAAGGAAATTCTGGTGAGTTACCTGGTTCTGGGAGATTAAATTCAGCAAGATGAAGAGAAACGGAGGGCTGGCACTTGGCACCAATGAAAGGCCCCATCGCACCCTCCCACCCAGAGGGCGTCCCTCCTGCGACCCTCAGCGCACCCTGAGCACGGGTGATTACCCGCCCGGCCCACTGACGACCGCCGTCTTCTGGCTGATCCTTGTCTCTGGCAGGCCTTCTGAACGCCATCAACAGCTCGAGCAAGACAAAGATGCAGATGGACTCCCAAACAAACTCCCTTCTGTTGTCCTGCAACGACTTGATTGCCCGTAATGAGCAAATTATAATAATTGCGGACAATTACGCAAAACCTTTGACTTAAGCAGCAATCCTTCCCTGGTGAACGGCAAGGCCCTTCCTAAATAAGAATTAAAGGCCACACCAGCCACCTGAGCTAAGGCCGTTCACCCCGCTTTAGAGATGGGGAAACCGAGGCACTGGGTGGCACATCTCTTATTTTATAAGACAAACTTGTACATTTTAATTAGTTTAAATTAAATTTGTACATTATCTATAATGGGTGAGTTAATAAATTGCTTAGCCTTTCCATGGAATGGAAAGGGAGGAAGCTGTTAGAATTCATGTTTTCAGAGACGCAGGGGAAATGCTGAAGATGGAATTTTACATGGAAAGAAGAGGATTATGCCACAGTTGTGGAATGGTCTTGATCACGTGTGGAGGTGTGAGGGTCTGCCTGTGTGTCTGTGTGTCTGTTTTTCAAGTCTAGACCATCAAGTCAATAAGGGCTGTCAGTTCCCGGTGGGAGTCAAGATGACTCTTAGCTTCTCCCTCACACTTTTCTTTCCTTACTTCTAGATTTTCTAGATAAAGATCGAAGCTTTTATAATAAGAAAATAAGATAAATGTGACTTTAAATATACTTCTAAATTCTACAAAAGATCTTTTTTACTTATTTTATTTATTTTTCCTTTATTGATTTGAGAGAGAGAGAGAGAGAAACATCGATTGTCCGCTTCCTGCATGCCCCCCACTGGGGATCGGGCCCACAACCTGGGCATGTGCCCTGACCAGGAACTGAACCGGCGACCTCTTGGTGCCTGGATCGATGCTCAACCACTGAGCCACACCGGCTGGGCTACAAAAGTAAGATCATTTTAAAGACTTTCTACTCGCTGTTTAAAATCAGGCTTCTTCACATACATTTATAAAATATTTACTATTCAACCTCCTAGTAAAGCATTTCCCCGGTGCCCTTCCTCTTGCTTGGGGCGAATTCATAAGCATGGCCCCCAGGGTGGGCTTCTCCCCGGAGCTGCCACTGGCTGGTGTTCATCTGGAGAGGCTGGAATGTCCACCCGGCCGGGAGATGAGGCCCGGGGCCGAATCCTGGGTTGCAGAGCAGCCCCTTGGAAGGGGCGCAGGATCCGTGGGGTGACCTTTGCGGGCCACTGTCCCTGGAAACGGACGCATGCCTGCGCCTCCCTCTGAGCCCCTCTGTCCTGTTGGGTGGTCAGGGAGCGATAGAGGGCAGGTGACATTAAAGACGGAGTGGTCGCTGGCGAAACGGTTCGCTGCCGGCCCGGAGGTGTCGCCTCCTGTTGTGTGGGCAGCCGCTCTGTTTCCTGCCCTCCGACGAAAGGCTTAAAGGTTCACGCTCTCCTTTAAATACCACCCTCCTGCCTTTAACACCCGCACCCTAAACGAAACAGCATCGGCCAGGCCTGATACCTCTCAGGATGGGCGGTGTGCAAGGGCTCGTGCCCACTAATAAAATCCTCCTGCCGCACCCCAAAAGGAAAGAGCCAACCCCCTTAACGAACGGCAGCTCTGCCCCCAGAAGCTCAGGCCCCTCTCCCCCTGCCCGTGGAGCACTGGGCGCTGGCATAGCTCCACAGGCTGAGCACAGGCTGACGCTCCCTTCAGCAATCGTGGGAACTCTGGCTATACTGGGGTGCTGCAGGGGACACGGGCACAGTGGGCAAAGCGCCCAGCTTGTCTCTGGCCTGTGGCCCTGCAGAGCGGCCCAGGGGAAGCAGCTTGTCCCAAGAGATACAGCAACCTCTGTGCAGGGCCTGCTCTGTGCCCGTTTCTGCAGAGCTGTGGCCTTCTGCAAGGAAACTGGCACCAAAGTCTTGTCTTCATTAAGCTGTGCGTCGAACACGTTTTCCAGCAGAAAGACAGTTCTCCCAAGACCTGACAGGAAGTTTGGGACTGAAGGAAGGCTGGGTGGAAAGGGGCTGGTGGAAGGGGCACAAGGTCAGGGGGCACCCAGCTGGACCAGCCCTCAGAGCAGAGACGGGCTGCTTGGCAATCCATAGCAATTTCATCCGGCCTGGGTGCAAAAGGGGAGGTTTGAGGCTGGGCATTCTGCCAGGGAGCCCTGAACACCACCCGCAGTGAGGATGTGAGGGGGTGAAGGGACAGGGCCTGGGGTCACCTTGCAGTCAGGAGACTTTCTGCAGGACAGAAGCAAAGGGCGAGCGAAAGTGAGCCGGGCCAGGGCCCCAGGAGCGTCTGCTGCCTACGCTGCTCTGACAACCCTGGAGACTCTCCTCCACCTTCCGTGCCCCCGTCAGCACCCAATCACCCCCCTGTGTGAGGCTGCAAACAGCGAACACAGACCCCCGGAGGTCGCAGCTGCTGGGCGAGAGCCCTGCGTGCTGAGGGAAGAGAGTAAGAACGGCGTTCAGCCCTCCCTTTCCTGGGCTGGGGCCCTGGGGGGTCCTCGCCCCTCACCTGCTCCAGGCCCCTCACCTGGCTCATCCTCCCTGCGGTTCAGTTCTCTCCTCCCACCAGCCACAAATGCCTTCTCCAGGGTCCACCCAAACCCTGTCCCCACTCTGCACCTGGCGTTCTGGGCCAGCGCAGACTGCGGAAGCAATGACTCCAAGAGAGCCCCCGCTCCACCCTCAGGAAGTCACACCAGGTGGCCCATGGGCGGTGACAAATGACCCTGACAAAAGCACTGTCCGGCCACCCAGGCTAGACAGACTCATTCAGTTACTAGAGATGTCAATAGTAACATCCATTGTCATGAATCCCACAGACAGGTGTTTTTGTTCCCAGATATGGGACAGAGACCAAGCAGGAAGTCGGGAACTCAGGAGACGCAGACCCCACCCCCACCCCATCCCACTTTCAGGGCCGTGTGACGTCACACAGCTCTGCCTTGCTGACCAGGCACCTCGGGAATTCGCTCCAACTGTGAAATCCAAGAGTTGGGAACAGCCGCCCGCAGGCTCCCTGGACGGAAGGTCTTCCTGGCGCTCACACGCTCAGGGGCATCACCAACCTCCCCTCCCGCCCCAGGGGAGCGGGCAGCGTCTCCAAGCTGCTGAGTGGGAGAGCCGAGACCCCTCCGGACCCCCGTACTATGTCCCAGCTGCCGTGCATGTAAGAGAGGAGTCCCGGGGCCTTTGTCGAGGTGGCTGAGAGGAGACCATACCCTGGGCCCAGGGCACGGAGCTCTCTCTCCCAGGACTGGCCCGTCCTCGGGCCCTGCAGGACCTGACCCAGCCTCCTGTCCCTCCCTCTACGGGAACCAGTGCTGTTAGAGAAATTCCAGCCCCCAATGCAGTCCAGGGAGAGAAACCGACCCAAAGGGGGACGGGATCATCTTTTGTGCTGCCAGAGAACCCCGGTGAACATAGACCCAGCCGTGAAGATGCGCCACCGTCGCCGCCGTTAACGCAGGCTCTGCCGGCCCCAAACTGGGGATGAAGTGCTGCCTAGTCAGAGGCAGCCCGCCCGAGGCTCTGTGCGGCCGCCCTCCCCCCGCTGCCGCGTCAGATCCAGAGATGACGAGGCAGAGTTAATGAGGCCCAGCAGAGGGCTAATTAAGGGCTCACTGAGCTACATACCTGTGTCTCAACACAGGGCCGAACTCCAGACCTGCGTGCGAGGACACGGGGCCCAGCGCCAAGGAGGAATGTGGGGTGGCCCACGCCATCGCCCCCGCGCCGCCTCGCTGACCCCGAGGGGGCGAGCTCCAGATTCCCGCCTTCCACGGGGACCGTGCCAGCCAGGCTGGAGGGAGGCCAAGGCCTCCGCCCAGGGGAGCCATCGGGGGTTCCACCTCACCCATGGCCCACTCCCC
This sequence comes from Molossus molossus, assembly GCF_014108415.1. NCBI lineage: Eukaryota > Metazoa > Chordata > Mammalia > Chiroptera > Molossidae > Molossus > Molossus molossus. The sequence goes on along the minus strand of NW_023425388.1, from coordinate 9,241,030 downwards.
AAGGTGCTAGGCCTGCACGGCCTGCTTGGTGCCAAGGGTCGCCCACGGTCAGCACGAAGCGTCAGTGAGATGTGGTTCGCGTGACGGTACTTAGAGAATACGAGAGGGAGGTATTGTCTCACAGTCCTGGAGGCCAGATGGCTGAAACCCAGGGGTCGGCAGGGTGGGCCCCCTCGGAAGGCTCTGGGAGCACCCTCTGCCTCTCAGCATCTGGCGGTGGTGACAGTCCTTGGCTTGTAGACGACGCATCACGCCAATCTCCGCTTCTGTTGTCACACGGCGTGTTCTCTAAGGACACCAGTCACGATGGATTGCCACCCGCCCCAATACAGTACGGCCGGATCTCAGCTTGCCTGCATCTGCAAAGACCCTGTTGCCAATAAGTCCACCTTCAGAGGTACTTAGCGTTAGGACTTCAACATATGTTTGGGGAGACACCTCAACCCATAACAGAGTCCTACTACCTGGACTCGAAAGAAAATAATACAACTCAAAAAATTTCACTGCAACGTTATAGTTCAGAAACATATAGGGAAAAATCTAAAGGCGTGTTATTCGAAATTTTTTGGTTGGACTACTACACAGTCGTGAAAAATGAGTATGGAGAGACCACGTGGCAACATGACAAGGTATTTCTAACAATGCCAGGCCACACCTCTGACTACAGTTGTGACAAACGCCTGTCATGTGGACAAGGCCTGTTAGGGAACAGAAACAGCGGTGCTGGAGGCGAGGGAGTGTGGATACTTTGTAGCCAGTACTCTTGTATCAAGCATCTCTCTTTTTTTTTAACATATTTTTTGAATTAAGAAGAGGGAAGAAACAATGGGTTTGAGTCATCTCTAACACTCAGTAGTGAGATTCGGGGAAGGGCTTTAACTCTGTTCTAACTGCAGAATGGACAGAACGTGGACCTTCTACCCCTGAGAACCGCTGGGACTCACATGGCCCGAAATGACCTACAGACAGGGACCGCTTGATGGCCAGGGCCATTCACAAAGCCTTTCATCATTCCTGTCGTTACAGGGCAAGGCTGTCTTTCTGCTGCTGTCCTTTTAAATGCCTGAGTGCCCTCTGACTAACAGATACTTTCAGCAGTAAAAAAAGGAAGAACAGGAATGAGCAGATCTAATGAGCACAGAATCCAAGTGAACTCAACCAGCAGACACACGGACGTGGGCGGAAACTTCCAGAAGTTTGGGTCACTACCACGTGGTTTCCCCGCCACAGGCTGAGCCTTTGGCCCCGGAGCCGCCCTGAGAACGTGCCCTGGGTTCGCTGGCACAGTTCACTGGTGTTGAAGCCCATCCAGCCGCCAGCTGCCCACCCTCTTCAGTGCATGAGTCATTCATTCCGTAACTACTGCTCAGGGCTCACGGATGGAAGCATTCTTCTGCGATCAGGAGGGGACAGTGGGCAACGCACAGTCCACGAGGCACAATCAGACATGCAAGGGAGCGAACAAGCTGCCGCCCACTGGGCACCTCTGCTCTGCCCCCCTCTGCTCTGTCCCCCTCTGCCTATGACCACAATAACCTTCCTAGCCTCACACAACTTACTCTTGCAGGATTGTTGTATGAAATGCAGGCTGTCCACTAAAGTCGAATCGCAGATGAATGGTGGGTGGGTAATGGTTTAGCATGAGCATGTCCCATGCAATATTTGGGACATCCTTACACTGAGGGAGGGTTCACCGGGGCAGAGTGGAGACCTGAACAGGTGGGAGGCGTGGCAAAGGGGAGAGGAAAGCCCATGTAGGAGCTGTCAATATTTAGAGTAAACGGCACTGACCACTGAGCACCGCCTAGCAGCCGGGTGCTACTCTAAGCACTGGAATCCCTTCCTGGTCCTCAGTCACCCCGTCTTACACACCAGGGAAAGGGATCCAGGGAGGCCAGGCGGCCTTGCCTCAGGTCACCTCATCAGGGAGAGGCAGCTGCAGGCTGGAACCGGGTAGGTGACCCCAAAGCCAGTGCACGTCGGGGCCACGTTCCTTAGGGTTTACATCCTGACATTCCCGATGAAGAGGCTGGCGCAGCCCACTGGAGCCTGGAACCTTGTGATTGCTGCTGAGGGGCGAGGGTGAGGGGTTTGCTCTGAGAAATGTGGAGTCCATCTCGGACCCCTGCAAACATTCTTCCCGGAGGACAGGGGAGCCACCCTGGGCAGGGAGAGCTGCAGGCCTGGGCAGAGCTCACCGACAGAGAAAACCTGGGCAGCGCTTCCATCTGGGGCGAATGGATGAGGACGAGGGGAAGGGCCGCCGCCTCCCTGGAGACCACCTGGGCTTCCATCTGGGGAGAATGGATGAGGACGAGGAGAAAAGCCACCGCCTCCTGGGAGACCACCTGGGTTTCTATCTGGGGCGAATGGATGAGGACGAGGGGAAGGGCCGCCGCCTCCCGGGAGACCACCTGGGTTTCCATCTGGGGAGAATGGATGAGGACGAGGGGAAGGGCCGCCGCCTCCCGGGAGACCACCTGGGTTTCCATCTGGGGAGAATGGATGAGGACGAGGGGAAGGGCCGCCGCCTCCCGGGAGACCACCTGGGTTTCTATCTGGGGAGAATGGATGAGGGCGAGGGGAAGGGCCGCCGCCTCCCGGGAGACCACCTGGGAATGTCCCTGCCGTTCACGGGCCATCATTCCTTTCCTCGGGAACCCTCGGGTGTCCAAGAACGCTCTGGTGGGTGCTTCAGGGCTACGGGTGGAGAGCCTGGCTTCCTGGTCTAGACTTGCTACCTGGGCGATTTGATGAATTTCTTTTATTTCTGAACATTTTCTGGGAGGAAATGCAGAAGAAAATACCGGAAAAGAGAGAGAAGGAAATCTGGAACCCAAGGGGCCTCCATACTCTGCAAAGCCACCCGAACACACAATGACCGGGTGACTGAGTTACAGACGAGAACAGGACAGGGCAGGGCACCAGACAGGGGCCGGGACGTGTGCGTGCGGCCGCGTGAAGCTGGGTGTCCGGAAGGACCACACCTGGGAGACGCAGAGCCCCTGTGCAGGACTCGGGGCGCTCCCTGCGCTGCTGGTCTTTCAGCTCGTGGGCTTCCTCCCGCGCGGGGCGCTCGAGGTCAGTGTGAACATCCAGGCTCCCTGTGGCTGCCCCGTGGCTGCCCCGGTCCACCTCCAGCCACAGGCCGCTGCCCTGTCCTGGGGGTGGGAGGGCGGTGGGGGTGGGGAGAGCGCCGCCACAGTCTGGGTCCCCAGAGTGGTGAGACCTGCCACACCCCGCGGGTCAGGCAGCACACACAGGCGGCAGCCTGGGCCTGGGTGTCTGCACCGCGACAGGTGTTACCCTTTTGCTGGTTTAGTTTGTATTTTTTGAATTTTTTTATAGTGTATGTTCCATTTGAAATAAGAAAAGAGATTCTTTTTCCCCTAAGGAAAGAAAAAGAAAAAGAAAGGGACATCGAGGGCATGACCTGCCAAATCGTACTACAGAGGTCGGATTCCACACCACGTCCGGAGGACAGAACGTTTCCTTTTTGACTAAAGGATGGCGCCTTAGTGACGGCCCAGAAGGACACTGCAGGTGGGACGGTGCCCTGAAGTGCTTCCAGGGCCCTGGAACGAGGGATCCCACCCATGCACCCGTCTGTGGAAGGGGCTTTCCTCCTTCTCCGCGTAAATAACTTGATTTCGGAAGCTCCTCCACGCCCACTGTCCCAGGGGGGCACAGAAAGCCTCCGGCAGAGGCGGGCCGGGCTCTGCAGCAGGTGGCCGCTTCGGAAGCGCGCTCTGCTGGGGCGTTATCCTGACTTGCTGCTTCTTCAGCCCACAGAGGAAAGTTGATATTAATACCCATCTCCAGGGTACAGGATGCACAGCCCTCCCCAGACCCCACTGACCGTCCGTGCTCCTTCCAAAGAAAGAGCACGGAAAATAGACAGGCTCCGGTGGAGGGGTCCCGGGGGGAGAACATCCCGGGTGGTGCCTGGGGGCACTCCGCAGTCATTGCTACCCAGTCCCAAAGTCAGCTGGTGGGGGCACCGCCAGGAAACAGCTCACCCTGCCCCACCATCGTCGGCAGCCTCCTCCCTCCCCCATCATGCACCTGCTCGGCTACCACCACCCCTCACCTGCATGACTAGGATGATTGCAGCCACCTCCTACCTGGTCTTCCTGCTCCGCTCTGGGCCCATGGTAGGTATTTATTAATAGATTGATATAATGCCATGATTTCTAAACTATAAAAAAAAAGTAGTTACTTTTAGAATCAATAGTCTCAAGTCACATAGTTCATGCTACCTGCTGTAAGAGACTCAGACCCATGGTGACAAGGTTTTGATGAAGGAAAAGGTGTTTCCACCTGGGCATGCGGGGGGAGGAGACAATAACAAGGCAGGCACCTGGCTGGGCAGGACTAAGGATGAACTCACTGCACCCCCAGCAGGGCAGGGGCCAGTGCTAGATAAAGACCCGTGTCCTCGGCGGGCTGGCCCTTAGCATTTTCTAAATTCTTTGCCAATATATTAAGTGAGAGTGGCATTTTATATTAATTTACATTTCTTGGCTTGCTAGTATGGTTGACTGCTTTTTATATGTATATTATTGATCATTTCTGTTTCTTTTTGTGAGTATCTGTTTATGCTCATTGTTCATTTGGGTGTTGTTGGTTTAATTCCTTAGTAAAGTGATTGATGCTCTATCTCACACACACACACACACACACACACACACACACACACACGACCTATACATACAGCAAATCAAGATTTCTACTTTACTATTTAGCTTTTAATTCTGTTAATGTCATTTTTGGATATGTAGTCAAATCCTTTTATTTTTTCATTAATGCTTTTCCTTTGCTTCTATATCTAGAAATTCCTCCACTCTAAAAACAGATCAGTATTAACCATATTTGTAAGTCTTCTATGATTTTATTTTTTATACTTAACTTTTACACACATGGCATCTATTTTGTCAGGTGTGATAACAACCTAGAGCAAGAACCTCTAAGTTCCCACCCATTCGCCCTGCAGCCCCCTGTCTGCGCCACCCTGCTGACTGAGGGCTGTTTCCCACCTGGCGCAGGCTCACCCCGAGGTGAGTGACCACGTGCCAGGTGAGACTAAGGCCTCGGGGTCCCCAGGTCACATCTTCCTGGGACATCTGTTGCCGTGGAAAGATTTGGGAGTAGGGTTAGAAGTAGGTCATTGAAGTCATCTGTAGCTGAAGGCATTATTCTAACATCAAAATAAGCCAGTCCGCGGTGGAGAAGAAGCCAAAGTTCTCATAAACACTTTAAGGTGAAAGTGAAGACCTCAAGGTTGCTGTGAGGGCTACACTTTGGAGGACAGCTGGGCAACCAACAGCAGAGCCAACAAATCCGAGATGCGCCCCACGACCTCTCTGCCAGGAGGTCCATCGCAACGTCACTGATTATGCAAACATTCGGAAACAACCTAAAATCCCAACGGCGGTAAATTGGTAATATCAATTATGATATGACAGGATATGGTGTGATGAACGGGGATCAATTAAAATCACTTTCATGTCTGCTAATAATATGAGTCATCGTCGTGAAAGGGGGAGAAGAGAATAACAGAGAACTAACCATAGAGGGGCACTAGCCGTGGTTGTAAGAGATGTGGAACATCCGTGCTGAGCTCATTGTGATCGCTTTGTTTGATCACAGACAGCCCGCTCTGACCTGGCTGGGAGCTGTCCTCCCTGGGAGTCTGCCTTGGGAATGCCGTCCATTCCCCTCACTGGAGTTCAAGGGGAAATTGTTCAACGTCGTGGAGAGACGAACAGCCTGGGAGCCCTGGAGACAGACAACCCTTTGCAGGCGCCAGCTCACATCACTTCCCCATCCTGCAACCTGTAGCCGGTGTACCCATTGAGATTCCTTTTCGGCCTACCTGCCCTTCCCCACAGAGCTGCCCAAAGGGAGCGACCAGCCACTGAGGGGGCGCAGAGCAGATCTTTCAGGGACGACCCACTGCTCCCCCACACTGCGGGCAGTATTGGGGGGAAGGCTCCCATATGATTCAACCTTGTCTGTGTAATTGGCTCAAGTGGTGAGAGGCAGCCCGACCCATTCATTGTCCAGCTTCAATAACACTTATACTTGTCCTTCGGGTCCCCTGCACAGTCCAGCTGCTATGGTTATTGAACAAGCACAAGCGAACGGGTCACGCCCCTTCATGGCTTAGGTGAACGCACACTAGGTGGCACTTCCAGAACACTCAGGCAGAAGGCAAGACTCACATCAGGACTGTTCGGAGGGTAGACATGATCCTGAGTGGTTCTTCCACAGTGAAAGCCCTGTGGTCTGCCTTATTTACCTGGGAGAAATCTGGCCTCAACCCAGATCCCACGGGTGCAGCACCATCCCCAGTGGTCAAGATGACGGAGGAATGAGCCTTCCTAGGAATGAGCCCTCCTAGGAATGAGCCCTCCTAGGGCTATGAAATCACACCAGCTGATTCAAAGGCTGGTCATCAATGAATCTTCCAGGCTCATCTACGGCCAAAAGGGAGGACTATAGACAAAAAAGGGGCTCTGTGGAAACCTCACAGAGCGATCTGATCATGGTGGGTAGTCCACCCCAGCTATTTCTAGTAAGAGGGTTATCTTTGCCTAAGTCCTGTCCACTGTTTCTACGTTAACACACTTCTGAAATAACCACCCTCGGGAGAGCACGAGTCTTGATGACGGTCCCGCAACCCGATCCCGCCTGGCTTTGTCCCCATCGTCCTTAGTCCTCCCCTAAAGCCAAGTGCACGCCAGAAGCTGCACAGCTGTTCTTCTCGGGAGCATTTGGGACCCAGCTTTCCAAACGTGGCATCAGTTTGGCTCAAATAAACTTACGAAAATTCTCCCCCCAAAAACGGTTTGGTTTGTTTGTTTGTTTTCTTAGTCCTCACCCGAGGACGTGTTCCCAATTGATTTCTAGAAAGAATGGAAGGGAGGGGGAGAGAGAGAGAAATATAGACGTGAGAGAGACGCATTGATTGGTTGCCTCCCACGCATCCCCGGCTGGAGCCAGGGATCAAACCTATAACCCAGGTTTGTGCCCTGACCAGGAATCGAACCCACGACCCCTCAGAATGCGGGCTGATGTGCTAACTGCTGAGCAAACCGGCCAGGCCATTTTTTTAAAGATATTTTTAATCACAATCACTTTTTTCAACTTGAATGCAACCGGGAGATAACATAAACCTAAAAATGCTATGAAAACATGTACATATATGTGGGAAGGAAATACATCAAAACATTAACAGTGGCAGGCTAGCGGGGGTCTTTATTTTCTTCTTTAGACTTTTCCGAGTTTCCCATTTGCTAAACGATGCATTAATGATTTCCTCCTCAGAAAAGGAAGTGGGTTTGTAGTGGAGGCTGCTTGGCCTGGCAATTGTTCATCTTGTTTCTGAGAGTGTTCTGGAAGGTGGCAGGGGGACACTGCTATTTCCGCAGTGGCCCCGGGAGACCCCTGGGAACTGGGATCCTTTTATTTTTGTTCTCGTATGTTAGGAGTAGAGGCACATGAACAGTTGTCCATCTGTGTTAGCATCTCCCTTCCAGAAAGAAGCATGTCCCTCTCCACTGTCCCTGTGACACTCGCAGGGTGACTTGGGGCCACACGTGTCCACTAGGAGGGTTTGATCAGCTTCATTTCCAGAACAGATCACTCCCAGGACCGTTTGCGATCATTAGTGTGAGATGCGTCTTCAAAGCCTTTCTTGGTTGGGAAATCTGAAGGAACTCCACGGTCACGCCACCTGTCTGTCTGTTAAGGACCCGGCCAGGTGGGGACCGGGCCAGTTAGGGACGGTACCTCCTGTGAGTCACAGCACGCTCTCTCCAGACAGTGGGCTGTGACAGCCCAGGGCAGCTGCACCCCGCCACCCCCAACCTGGGGAGCAAGCGCCCTGGGCCGCACAGGATGGCCACAGAGCTGGGGCAAATGTGTTGAAGGAACGGCTTCTGGCTCGTGCAATATGAATTGCTTAATAAACGTTAAATGATTCTATTTCCCCCCCCCCACACACACACAAAACTAGATTAAAATCCAAAGGGAGACGGACACTTCAGGAAAACAGGAAGAAAGGATATTCCTGTCCACAGGTAACAGGATGGGAAGGGAGGTGCCCGCAGGCTGATCGAGAGGGACAGCATCACAGGACAGGGTCCGTTTCTAACCACCTAGCCCGACATCACCGGCACTGGCTTCCTGCTTCAGACCTAATGGGGGCGGGGGCAGGGATGGGGAGAGCTGGGGAGGCGCTCCCTTGACCCATGGTGGAATGTGACCCCTTTATTTATAATTCCCGATACCCCAGTTGTCCCTTCCTGGTCTTACATATAGTCTGGAGTGCCTGGTAGGTGCCAAGCAGAGAAGTAATCTAGCAGCCTGTGTGGAGACACTTTAAGACCATGTAAATATCTTGCTCCTCATCACACACACACACACACACTCAGCATCCACTGATGTTCTTGTTCAAACCAGTAATTTTGCCATGATTACAAGGTAATGATTTTTGCAACTACAACATTTCTGCCGCATTCATCAGGCGGCACCTGGAATGAGGAAAGTCTTCCGTTTTCCTTCGTGTATTTACAGTGCACTGTCCGCGTGGAGAGCCCAGCCTTCGAGACCACGGTGTCCACGGTGCACTCGGAAGCAGCTCAACCTTCATGGTGGAAGCTGACGGTGATGTCTTAGTTCTCAGTTCCATCTGCACGTGGATGGGAGACATAGATGCCTTTGCATCCACAGAAACTACTGAGGATAAAAGACACGCCAGGTAATTTTTTTTTTTTATTCTCACCCGAGGACATTTTTCCATTTTTTGTTCAGATAGAGTGGGAGGGAGGGAGGGCGCGGGGAGAGGGGGAGAAATCGACGTGAAAGGGACACATCGAGTAGCTGCCTCCTGCATGACCAACCGGGCTGGGGACAAACTGAAACCGAGGTACGTGCCCTTAGCGGGAACCGAACCTGGGTCTCTCTGGACCGCAGGCCGACGCTCTAACCACTGAGCTAAACCGGCCAGGGCCATATCAGGTAATATTTTAAAAATATGATTCCCTGGCAGCTGTATTCCAGCCCAGAGAACATAAGCCTGTGAGCAAAGTGACATCAACGTGGTCACAGAAAGGTAACCCTGCGCCTTCCTGGAACTGGGCGGAGAGGCCGCTGCAGGGCGAGGGGACCGTGCAGACTGTGTGTGCAGGACCGGGCGACGGAGGCGGCAGGCACGGTCTGGAAGGCACCCGCTTTGGTGCGGGGTCCTTAGACTATTGAAGGGTGACACCACAGGTGACCAGGAAGTGAGCTTGTTTCAGAATATATGACGAGCCACCTGACAAGGTAGAAGATGGGGCAATGCTCTCCGTATACGGATCAACCTGGCTCGAAGGCCGGGTCGTGCGGCCATGGGCCTGTCCTCAGCAGGAGGCCCGATCCTCACGGGAGCTGGCTCTCAGTGACTCCTGGCTTGCCTCCTTAGGGTTCTCATCTCCGGCAAGTGTGAGGAGCCAGGAGACAAGAGGCGGGTGCGCAGCCCTAGTCCCAACCACCAGGCACCCACACAGGCGCGCTGGGCGCCTTTAGACTGGACTGAGTTATCGGAGACGTGCCACGCGGTCCTCAGGATGACCAGGGGCACAGGGCGGGGTCCGTGTGCCCACGTCTAGATGCTGAGACCGTGTATTTCACAGACACTAAGTTCACTTTTAACTTTCATTCCCAACACACAGCACAGTTCGTGCGCAGTCCAGGAGTCCTGCTCTAAAACAGTACTCTCGGAGCAAAGGAGCCAGAGCAGGACGCCCCGACAGGGAGAGCTGAGGCGAGGGTGACATGGCACAGGGGCTCTGTGCTTCCCACCCAATTGTTCTGTAAGCGTGAAGCTGCCGAAAGAAAGAGGATCTATTGGATTTTACATATATATACAAAATCAACCATTAAAATTATATAGGACTCACCCAGCCGGTGTGGCTCAGTGGTGAGCATCAACCTGTGCAACCAGAGCTCACGGGTTCGATTCCCGCTCAGGGCACACGCCCAGGTTGTGGGCCTGATCCCCAGTGGGGGCGTGCAGGAGGCGGCCAGTCGATGTTCTCTCTCATCGATGTTTCTATCTCTCTCTCCCTCTCCTTTCCTTTCTCTCTAAAACCAATAAAGAAAAAAATTATATAGGACACTATTGTGTATGTTAAAACACGACACACAGGCTGAGCATGTCTGTGTCGCTGTTGGTTTGGAGGCCACGCAGGCTGCACGCGGAGAATGAAGGCTTTGGGATTCGGACAGTGGTCCAGGCTGCGATTTCTGGCGCCCATGAAGGAAGGTCATTCACCTTCAAACGTGCCCAGGCAGGTGAAGGGGAAAGATCAGTAGAATAAAACAAAAGAGGATGCATTTTAAAAGGAAACATTCAATAGAATATTTAATAGTTTAAATGACAGAGTTCCAACCAAAACTCTGCACAGCTGTTCCCAGCACGTCCTGATGGAGCATAGTCCAAAGCACAGGGATGCTCGCGGGGCGTGTCTCCCCATTTCTTCGGTCGATTGCTGCTGAAAGAGACGCCCTGGTTCTTCAACGTGCCCTCGCCTAGACCGAGAGATAAGCCTTCAGCAGAACACAGCATGGCAGTCTCAAAACCACGCAAACCACCGATTTCAGGCGAAAGAGCAGACGCTTGACCAACACGCTCTTTGAAGTGCAAACTCTTCGCACATTCCAAGAAAAACAGAAGAATATTCTCCCTGTTGGCTCTATAGATCACACCTAGGGTTTCCCTTCAAGTCAAACCTAAACACACATTGACCTGTGATGACAAAGCTGTTTAAACACTCAACGCACATAATAAAATACCTCAAGGGTGCCAAGTTTCATTTACTTTAGACGGGGCTGTTTCTCTGGCTCCCGGGCCCCGCCTGTCCTAACAACGAACATCTCATTCCGGGAAAGATTATGAGCCAATTATCAGGGGTTATTTCACAGAACTGCTCCTGAGGAGACAGGCGGCCTTTAAAGAAAACCAATCTATAGAGTGTTTTAAAAAGAAAATAAAATTCAAGAATAGCAGACTTCAGTTTTAAAATATGTTCAACCCCATAAGCTTACATTTTTTTTTTTTTAAGCTGCAGTGGAATTGTGGTTCCAGGGCAATGAGCTAGATGCAAAAAGCTACATGATTTGGGGGCCCACTGCAAAATGAAAATGGGGGCCCCCTGTTCACAAATTAAGAAATTCAAAATGGCAACAGTAAGCCAAGCGCAGGGCTTTTCTGAGTGGGGCGCAAAGGTGGGACTCAGCACAGAGGGGACACCACGCTGGGGGGACACCACCCGGGGGGGGCCCAGGGTGTTGGGGCAGGCGGGGTTGCCTTGGACCTACCATCACGTTGTAGTTTGCATCTGCCATTTGCAAACACTGAACAGTCCCTGGCGCCCGGCAGTATTCAGTGACAGCGCACGAAGCAAAGCTTCTAACCTTTGTCTTTTTATTAACTAGACTGAAACGTTGGCATATGTTTACCATAGTTTGGAATAGTATGGGAATCATGTGCTTTTTAAACATTTGAAAATGATACTCGGTGTCAGGACCCAACCCTTTTCGTTCCTGCTTTGTGTGAGACGTCTCCAGAACCCACACCTGCATAGGGGGCGCCACCTTCTTCCATGACAGCTTCCCGGAGGCACACCGCTGCTCTGCACCCTGAGTGAGTGAGGACCTGCGCGCCCTGGCTGCACCTCCGTCCTGGGGAGGGGTTCAACGCGGGGTGCCCTGGGGTCCACCCGAATGGATCGGCACACGCAGGCACACTCTCAAAGAACATTCACAGACCCTGAAACCCTTCCAAAGAAAACTGTTAAAATTCCGCCCTCCACCCAACACTTCTGAACACTCGGTCTCTATGTTCCCCTCCTGAAAACCAAGCCAATGAGACGCGACGTGGATCAATAAACGTTTGCTGTGGCGAGCCAAACAGCGTGATTTGGGCGCAAGCCTGTTGCATTTATCACAGTTGTGTAGTCAGTAAGTCTGACGTCTGTTAAGACTGAAAAGCCATTCACCCAGCGGGACGGCCTCAGTTTGCAGTGGAGCAGCTCCCTGGCTGCAGAAACCAAGGTGCGCCACTGGAAAGGGCTTGGGTTGCTTTCCATCTGGATTTTATTTCTTTTTATTATTATTTTTAAAGCTAGTTGATGTTTGAATAGGTAATGCATGCACATGGTATCAGAAAGTGCAAGAAGGTGTATGAGATGCTTTCTTCCGCCCATCCCATTGTCTCCACTCTTGGTCGAGGGTTTCCTGTGCTCTTCAAAGATTATTCTGCAAATACAGCAAGTATATATTCCCCGCCCCTTTCACACGAAGCTTGCTGTACTCCGCACCCTCTTCTGCACTCTTTCTTTGAACTGTCCCCGCCGGTGCATTAAAAGCATACAATTCGTTGCCTTCCATTGTGTGGATGTCCCATGATAACCTTAACCAGTTTTCTCTTAGGGGACAATTATGCGGCTGCCAATATTTGGCTACTATAAAATTACCCAAATGTATTGTTCAAAGGTCATCTGGGAGGATGTGGGGGAGCGAGGAAGACAGGAGGACCTTCCCAGGGATCATTATTAAATAGCACAACTCAGTCAAATACAGGAAAACTCTTCAGGGGCAAATGGCAAGTTATTTGGGAAGCAAACGTGCAAAGGGAAGGCGGGATTTGTGTTGAAAGGGAGAGAGGGACCCTAGCTGGTGCTCCATGATGAGCTCCCCTGTACCTTGCCCACCCATGTCCCAGAGGTGGGCTGCCAGGCATGTCCAGCTTCCTGGGACCACCCTCAACAGCGCAACAGCCTCACCCACATACTCCTATGGGTCTGATGAGAATGCATTTGGGACCTAGACCCAAGAGCACCCCCGTGGCGAGCTCCAGTCCCGTGCTCGGCGCCGTGTGCCGACGTTTCGTTCCGACACTGCACCTGTCTACACCCAGCAGCAAGGCCTGAGGGTTCCTCTGCCCACTCACCCACCAACGCCGAGTACCCGAAGACGTCCTAATTTTGCCTCATAGGCTTAACATGATCTCATTTTCTTCTTTGCATTCCTCCCAGTCCTAATAAAGCTTTCCTCAGGGGCTGGCGTATGGGGTCGCCTCTCCTGTAAGTCGCCTGTTTATACCCTTCACCCTTCCGCTCATTTGAATTCCTTCTTCCTCCTGTTGGTTTGTGGGTGCTTCTTGCATGGCCTTGGCTGGTTTTAGCTGGGGGCATGTCTTTCTGAAACCTGACACCTTCTCCAAATGCCAGTCCTTAACTTTGCTCACGGAGTCCTGGCGGCAACAATGCTTCATTACCTTTTCAACATGACGCGAGCTTTTCGATTCTGCTTACTAATCTTTCCCATCTCTAGGGCCCAAGCGCTCCTCCCACATCTTCTCCCACTGAATCTGCGGCTTTCACTGCTGGCTCTTTGGTCCAGGTGGCGTCAAAGTTGGTCAGGAGGTCTTCTCAGTTTGCAAAACAAGCCCCTGCAGAAAAGCCAGGCATTTCCTGGCAGAGGGTCTCCGTCTTGAGCCAGCACTTCCGGGGGCTGCTGGGCGGGTGCATTCGAAAGCCCAGGGGCTGGAGGCAGGGAGGCTCCTTCTCACGGAGCTGTTGTGTGCAGGGCACCTGAGGAGAACACCTTCGCCTTCCTCACCGTGCAAAGCCCACAGAACCCTGGCATGCTGGAGCCATCGTGGCTGGTTCACAGGTCCTCGGAAAAAACAGCCTGTGGTTCAAATGTGGTAGGAACAAGGATCATGAGTAGTACCTGCAGTACTGTCCCAACAACGGGTGCTTGCTCTCTGCCAGAGACCTCGTCAGCACTTTGCGCACGTTATCCCAGGATCTCTGTTGCGTAAGTTCTCGCCGAAGCCTCGGTGGAATCACTGTGGGGAGTGCCGAGACACGGCTGGTGAGAATTCACCAGGCTGGCGCCTGCTGCGGAACACGCAGTGACACAGTACACCGCGAGAAACCGATGTCATTGGCCAACCTTCCAGCCTCAGCTCCAGGAGTCCATTAGTAGCTTGTGTCTTCTGAGCCCAGCCCTTTGCTGGCAGGTGGTGATGACGCTGTGACCTCCTTTCATCTAACTGGGGCAAACCTAGAGCCAGGGCAAGAAATCCTCACTTTGCAGGTTTTAACCCAGTGTGGGATCTAAAAGAAAGTCCAACTCATAGAAACAGAGAGCAGAAGGGTGGTTGCCAGGGTTAGGGGTGGGACACAGGAAGAGGCTGGTAACAGGGTGCACACTTTCGGCCGTAAGATGAATACACTGTGTTGTATAATTGAAATTTGCTAAGATAGTAGAACTTAAGTGTTCTCACCCCCTCCCCAAAAGTAAACATGAGGTGATGGACATGGTAATTAACTCAACGGTGGGGATCTTTCCCAGTGTACATGTATATCCAATCATCATGTTGCACACTTTAAGTATGTTACAATTTTATTTGTGAACTAAACCTCAGTAAGTTTAAAAATAAATAAATGAAGTCATAACCCAGCAGTGGGGTGGGGTTCTCATTGCCCCCTAGATCTAAACGAAGTGAGCTTGAACCCCCAATTTCATGAAGGTTGCATTGGTGTGAGGTCCTTGTTATTAATTCTGATGGTTCTGAGGTTATGGCCTCTAAACCCCAGCTCCGGGCAGGTGTCCCAGCAGGTGCTGTCTGTCCTGTACTGTGGTGACCCAGATGGCAAATAGAGCCTGCGTCACATTCCACAGACACACATGTGCATGCACAAATACACGTGCACACCTAAACATGTGCAAGCACACACGAAGCACCTAGAGCAATGAACATGTGCACATGTGGGACAAGCACACTTGAATATTTGTGCATGTGAACATGTAAGCATGCATGAACACATAAACAGGTATACACATGTAAAGACAGGTACACGTGAACAGGCGTGCACACTCTCTCTGTCCAAACTAACTCACACCGTCACCAGGGTGACTGGCTTGACTGAAGGCTGGAGGCCGAGATCGGCGGAGAAGACTTGTCGCTGAAGGCCCGAGAACGACCGCCAGAGGCGACCAGCCTTCTCCGTTCTGATCACTCCTCACAGCTCCTGCCCCAGCCCACCCCCCCCACCCCCACCCCACACATCATCCCTCCACCTCCTGACATCTCTCTTCTCCCCCCTTCCCCTCCTCCCCCTCCTCCTCCTCTCGTCTCTGACGCAGCAGGTCAGCCCACGGTACACGAGCCCTCGTCAGCGTACACTGCTCCTCGCAGGCCTTTCTCTACCCCGAGCCCTCCTCAAGGTGTCTTCTGAACACCATGATGGTTTCCTCCTTGAGAAGAATTCTGCTGCTAGTTATTCAGAGAATCAATTTTTTTTTATCTCTTTTTTTTTGGAAGAAGGAGTCTGTGAGTTCAAGAAATTCCGTTCCTGGGCTAACCTTCCAGCGTGGATTCTTGAACGAGGCTTTTCTGTCACCTCCCACAGGAGGTTGGGCCCCTCTTAGGTGCTTCCCCCTCATGTCTTCTCGGGACCGGAGCCCAGGCCAAGATTCCAGGTGCAGCGTTGGCCAGGTCGGCTGCCCTCACCCCACAGGTTCTGAAAGAACCGGGCACGGAAACATCCCAGCATCAGTCACGGTAAACGTGACCTCTTGGGACCTCTTCCCACTGACCGTCTTCTCCATCCAGTGCAACTGCCCACGAAGCCCATCAGCCCGTGGCGATGACCCAGTGAACGTGGACTCCTCAACGGCAAATGTCTCAAGCCCTCTGCAGTGGGTATGGCCTTTCAGGAACGTAGACGGACCTGCCGTCATACGTGCTGAACGAGACTCCGCCACGGAGGAGGGACACAGTTCGGGGCTTCAGGTTGTCCTCCGGCGGAACAAAAGGAGTGAAGCTTATCTTTGACTTGAGTTTCATTGTGGGTTGGGCAAACTTGATGATGACCCAGACGACAGTAGTATTTATTGCAAAGCTTAAACAGGTAACGCAAACTCTCCAATTTCACATTTCGCCCCCTAGCAATCCCAACTTTCAGAATCACAGAGGAGCTTCTGGACTTTCCCCACCTGTGCATCCTTTGTCAGGCTGATAACTGGGATATTGAAATACGGTTCCCTGGTTGTGTTTGGGAGGATAAACTCTCCTGTACCCCTCTAGGTTCTTCGGGGTGTTCTAAGAATTAAATCCACACGACAGATCATCTGGAGAAAATAACCAAATTTAATTGCGTGCGTCCATAGGGGAACCCCACATACATGAGAGCGTCTAGGAGCCCGCCTACAGGAGAGGTTCCAAGGCAGAAGTGAAAGGGAGGAATACAGACGCTCTGAGCTAAGGGTGCGGCAAGGCCCCTGGGGCTTCAGAGGGGAGGAGGGGCATTGAAGGGTGAAACGGAAACAGAGGCTCAGTAATTAGACGTTTGCCCTGCCCTACAGACAGCTCATAGAAAGTAATTTCTGATACTAACTCTTATTATAGGCAAGGCCCCGGATTTAGACTCTTCAAGGGGAGGTGAAAGTTTCTAGGAACCTTGCAGGGTCTTGATTGCCTTCAGCTCAAAATAATTCACCTGCCGAAGTATCACATCTTGGGGAGGCCTATTCTGGACCCCTTCACTTGGAATCCCAGAAAGCAGGGACCCCACCAGACATGCAGACATTCAGGCTCAACAGAAACCTGAACTCAGGTTTGGGGCATGTTGAGTGACGGTTGTCCAGGTGTTTGCAGAAGCAACTTCAAGATGACCTTTAAGACTTGTCACCACGCCCTGGCTGGTTTGGCTCAGCGGTTAGAACATTGGCCTGCAGACCAGAGAGTCCTGAGTTCGGTCCCTGCTAAGGGCATGTACCTCAGTTGCAGTTTGTCCCTGGCCCCGGTTGGGGTCTTGTGGGTGGCAACCATTCGATGTGTCTCTCTCACAACGATGTTTTTTTCTCTCTCTCTCTCTTCCTCCCTCTCTCTCTCCTGCTCTATCTGAAGATAAATGCAAAAACATCCTCAGATGAGGATTTAAAAAAAAAAAAGACTTGTCACCAATAAGATCAACTTTGGCAAAGACCCCTCCCCATACCCCTCCCCGAATCCATGCAAAATTCACTGGTCGTCTAATCACAGGAACTAGACATTGGTGCAGTGTGTCTAATTCCCAGTGTCCTTGATGCCTGCACCAAAGCTCGCCTTAGAATCAGTATCCAGTGTAAGTGAACACTGGCTGTGTAGCTGGAGCGAAGGCGTTCGACACGCCTATGTGATGCTCCAGCTCTTTATGAGCATCTCCCTCGCAGCGAGGATGCTCTGGCTCTCTGATGGGATTCTGCCAGAGAGCTCCAGTCCCGCAGGGCATCGCTGGGGAGTCAGACCGGTAATGACCACCTAGACACCCCAATAAATAATGGTGTGAACAGTTTTTCCCAAGAGGATTCTGTGCCAATGCCTTAGAATGAAAAGACACAGTATAGAAACACATATAGAATTTGGAAGAGGGGCCCTTTACCCTGTCCATTCCAATGACACGTATCCTCCAAGTGACCAAATATCCCATGCTTCACAATTCAAGAACTGGGCAGGGAATGGCTTTTAGAAAAGAAGATCGTCGTAGGAGGGCATGTCCTATAACCGCACAAAAGCCTGCCAAGTGTCTGCTCAGTGCTAAATGTTACCGTTCACCCTAATAACAAACCTACTGAGGAGGTATATACACCCTTTGTTACCGATCAAGCTCAGAAAGACTAAATAACTTGTCTAAGGTCAACTGGCAAGAACCAGAATTTCCATGTAATTTTGTCTGATCCAAAACTATTGGTCCATAGGAGTCTACTCAGGCTGCCATAATAAAATGCCCCGGACTGGGAGGCTTAAACAACAGAAATTTATGTTCTCCCAACTTTGGAGGCTGGGAAAGTCCATGATCAAGGTGCCAGAGTGGTCAGTGTCTGATGACAGCTCTTTTCCTGGCTTGCAGACAGCCACGCTCTCTGGTGTCTTTTCTCATAAGGACACTAATTCTATGGGAGCAGGGCCCCACACGTATGACCTGGTTTAACCTCAAGTTCGTTCTTAGAGGCCCCATCTCCAATACAGTCCACTGGGGTGTTAGGTTCAGCACATGAATTGGGGAGGAGGGGATACAAACTTTCATCCACATCATGCCGCCTCTCTATCAACACATCCATTAGCAAAACTAGCATTAAAACTTTAGGTATTTGTAGCCACAACATCATAAACTGAGATTCAGGTCCTCCCTGGCTTACATCTTTTCTACCATTAAACGTTTTCTTCCTGATTTTGGATAAGAGAAACAATCAAGAAGCAAGAATCCAAGTTAGCAAGAGAGCCAGTCTTTTTCTTGATGATGTCCAAGAACTGTTTTTGTCTTGTCGCACCTCTATTTTAATCCTGTCCGTCTTAGGTATCACGGTATTTTCTCCTGGGTCACACTTGCCTGTCTGCTTTTTCTAAGGTTGCCTTCACTGCACAGAAAGCCTTTGTTTCAATGTGACCACCAGAATTGTCACGGGGACACTTGGGAGAACAGAAGACGACTCGGCACTTCTTCCCTAGGCTCGGAGACATGTTTCCCCAGTCCAGCCATCAGCAGGGGCTCGGATGACCCACAGTGCCAGCCGCGCCAAATGCTTCCGATCCTCGCTCAGAACACTGAAGAATTAAGATATTCCCAGTGCTGAGCCACAAACCCATGAAAGCCAGGAACCAGAGAGAAATAAGCCTCACTCCCAGCTGTGAAAGACATAATCTTTCTTTAATATTTTGGTTCTCTAACAGAGCAGAAATCCTTTTCTCAGCACATCACACCCGAGGGGGTCCTCGCCACGGGAGGGACTTTGAAATCCACGGGCTGGGACTTCAGGCAGCAGCGTGCTTTCGTGTCTAAGGCTCCAGGGAGTCGTGATGGGGGAGGCTGATGTCCCGACTGATGCAGAGGAGCCAGGAGGCAGCCACTGGCTCGATCGCTCAGCCCTCAGTCAGGTGCCAACTGAGAGGCACACGCAAGATGGGCAAGGCGCGGACGGCCCCGGGGGCCCCCGGTCTCACGGGGGAGGCGGTGGGCAAACAGGTACACGGCACGGCAGATGGCCCAGCGGGAGCACAGGTCCCCTGGGGGCAGGAAATGGAGCAGCCCAGAGAGCTCACGGTGCCCTCAGAGAAAGGGAGAATCTGCGCTGAGGCTTGTTTGAAAACCGAATGGTCATGAAGCGAGCAGGTAAGCCCTGGCTGGAGGGCTCTGTGGTTAGCGCATCAGCCCTCAGCCCAGAGGGTCTTGAGGTTGATTCCCAAGGGCACGTACCTGGGTTGCAGGTTGGATCCCCAGTGCGGTTTGGGGCACGTGTGGGAGGCTAATTGACGTACCCTCTCACATGGATGCCCCCCCCCCCTTCACTTTCTAAAAAAAAAGTCAGTGGAAAAATATCGTTGAGTGAGGATTAACAACAACAACAAAAAGAGCAGTTAAGACCATGGCTTGGCAGAGACGGACAGGGCTCCGATGGCGGCTCCCAGCGCCCTCTGGCTGAGGGCCCGCAGGAGGAGGTAGCTGACACGGAGGGGCGAGACTTGGACGAGAGGCGCCTGCGTAGGGCCTGCGTCAGGCGCACCTGGCTCCCACTCCGGACGCGTGTTTGCGGTGGGAGAGATTTACTGAGGAGAGCAGGGGCCACTGAAGATTAAGTGTCTTGACCTCCGGGCAGAGACGTTTGCTCCAGCCTGCGGCTGGGGGGAGGAGAAGGGGCCTGGCCGAGAAGCCACACGCTGAGAAAAGCCAGCACGGGGCGTGTCCGGCACTTTGCAAGGACACCTCAGGTCCCTTTTAACGGGGGTGGAAAACGTGCTCCTCACAGTGTCTTTTTTTTTAATTGTGGTAAAACATATAAAGCCCCAATTTTTACCTTTTTAAGCATTGTTAGGTGGACAGGCCAGTGGCATGAAGCACATGGACACTGTTGTGCGGCCGTCCCACCACCCAGTTCCACCTCCTCCTTCTTCCCAGACTGCACTCTGCACCTGGACCGTGTCCCTCGGAATACAAAACGTTTTTCTGTGGATGGCGCCTAACTTGCCTATTTTTTCTTTTGTTGTTTGTGCTTTGGGGTCGCATCTACGAAGGCTTTGCCTAACCCAGGATCGAGTTTTCTCGTTTTAGCTCTTACATTTAGGTCTGTGGTCACTTTGGGTAGAGGGTGTGAAGGGCCTACTTTCCTCCTTTGTCTGTGGGTGCTCGGTTGTCCTGACCCCATTTTTCCCCCAAGCATCCTGTGTTTTTTGTTTCCCTTTTATTGATTTTACAGAGAAAGGAAACAAGAGGGAGAGAGAGAGAGAAACATCGATGAGAGAGGACATCAACTGGCCGCCTCCTGCACGCCCCCCACTGGGGATCGGGCCCACAACCTGGGCAAGTGCCCTGACCGGGAATCGAACCAGGGACCTCTTGGTGCAGGGGTCAGCGCTCAACCACTGAGCCACATTGGCTGGACCAGGCATCCTGTGTTTTTATTTGTTAAATCTTATAAATATAGTTAGAGGTTTAGCAACAGGAACAAAGCAGGAGGCATCTTCAATCCTCGGCATCTCGGGCTGGTCTTTTCTAGGGAGATGCTTACCCCCTTCTGTCCCCCTCAAATGAATTCACACCTCCCAGCAGCCCGCAGTCCCACTAGGCTGGGGCTGAGAGAGCACCGAGCCCAGCCGGCCTCAGGGAGCGTGTGCTGAGGCTGCCCAAGGTCACATGGCCTTCACTGGATCCAGCTTCTTGGCTAGGGATCAGTGACCTGGTCCCACCTCCGGTCTGTGTCAAGGTTGGAGCTGAAACTGACGAATGTTCCTTCTTCCCATGAGTGCCCTCTGAGCCCCCTCCCCGGGCTCCCATACTTCCTCCCTTTTAACATGTGGACATTTCCAAGACAGTCACACCAGGGGCTTGTCCTCCCTGTCCAGCCCTCTGAGCCCTGCTAGCAGTGTCCTTTGGACTCTCCGGCCTCTGCAGTTGACAGACGTCACTTTCCCTACCCACTGCCCCTTTGGTGCCCAGAAACTTCCCCCTGGTCTGGAGGCCACCAGCCAGATTGCAGAGCCTGCCTGTGGGAGCTGGCAAACCTGCTGGGCCGTGTCCCGACGCAGCCTGCACTGTCCAGCTGCCTGGCATTCGGCCCGAGAGCCGCCTGCTGACCTGCTTTGAGGCTCAGACGCGCTATGGCTCACAGCTTTCTTCTGAGCCCCAAAGTCACGTCCCCCGACCAGCCCTAGCGTCCACACAAGATGACTTGTTATCAGCACAGGTGAGTAAGGCCTGAAGGCCCCGCCGGGGTTCCCCATGAGCCCTGCTGGGGTGTGCATGACGTGGACAGGCTCACCTGCCGTGGGTTAAGCACGCACCCTCAGTGCCTTCCGGTGTCTTGATTCATACCCGGGACTCATGATTGAACATCTCCTCCGAGGCCCATCTGGCCAAAGCGGGGCAGGGGGTCAACGCATTTCCACAGGGTTTCGGTTAATGGAAGTCTCGGTTCTCTTTATGAGCCGAGGAGGAAGGCAGAAGAACCAAAAATATATTCACCTTCTCCATTGAAGACAATTTTTTTCCTACCTTCGCAATGGAAAACACACCATTAAACTTCCACATTATTGATAAAATGTATTGTCACAAATCGACCTCAGTTTTTCCCCAACCATGTATATCAGTCAGCGTGCTGCCAGAGAAACATAACCTGTGTGCGTGTGTGCGTGTGTGCATGCGTGTGTGTGTGTGCGCGCGTGCATGTGAGAGAGAGAGACGTCAAGGAATTGGCGCGTGCGAGTGTGGGTTTGGCCGGCAGGTCTGAGTCAGACCAGCTGGAAGCTCTCGGGCAGGACCCAGAGCTTCAGTCCACAGGTGGGATTTTTCTCCCTCGGGGAAGCCTCAGACTTGCTCTCAGGGCCTTTCAGGGGACTGCGCGAGGCCCATCCACATCAGCAAAGAGAATCTCTTTCTTCCGGTCAACTGATTGTTGATGTTAAATCAACATCATACTTCGAAATACCTCTACAGCAACACTGGTTAGCATTTCCCTAAATGACTGGGCACTAGGACCAGGGAGGTTGACACATAAAACGGACAGTTGGACCGTGAGGTGCTTCAGTTGGACCGTGAGGTGCTTTCTGTCCGTGGGGGCTCACTGGCCGTTATTTCCTAGACGAAGCTGCAGGATGAGGAATCTGCCAGCCCACCCAAGGCCACACAGACAAAGTGGCTCAACTTGGAAGGTGCTAACAAGTAAAGCTCTGGACCAAACTCACAGAGGACTCAGAACTCATGCAAGAGTACTCCAGCCAGGGCCAAGCGTGGGCATCCAAATGTCGCCAGGGATCCACCCACCTCCGATGCCTCCTCCTCATCCTCCCCGTTCTGGTCATGTCTCACCTACTGAAAACTCCTCAGGGCTCCACAGCAGCTACAGGACAGAGCCCAGACTCCTTTGCATAAAGCAGAAGGTCATTCATGACATGGTCCTAGCCTGCCTTTCCAGCCGCCTCTGCCACCGAGGTTGGACCCCTTGACAGGTAGTGACACATCAGAGCACATGCAGGCCTCACGTACTCTAGCTCTGCCATGCCTCAGTGCCTTTGCACATGCCATTGGTTTTCCCTGAAACCCCTTCTGGCTTTGACCTGAAACTCCTACTTCATCCTCAAAATCCATCTTACGTTCCTCTACACCTGAGAAGCTCTCAGACCCTCTCCAGCCCCCAAGTCTGTTTATACAACCATAGCCCTCATTCGGGGTAGATTAGGGGCGCCTCCTCCATACCCCACTAGCCCTTCCTGCCTTCCTCTTTGGTCTGTTCTTCTCAGAGTGTGATATAATTATGCTTTTATGTTCACTAAGCTGGGATATTGAGGAACTAATTACTGTACCATCTTTCATTTTGTGTGTGTAGGAACAGAAGTCAGAAATGGGCAAACTGCAGCCCACGGGGCGATCTGGCCCCCTGCCTATTTTTGCAAATCAAGTGTTATGGAAACACAGCTGTGCCCATTCGTGTAAGTATTGTTCACAGTGGCTCTCGTGTTATACGGGCAGAGCTGAGTAACTGTCCAGGTGACCAGCAAAGCTTAAAATACTAGTGAGCCCTCCACAGGACACGGCTGCTGAGCGCTGCATAGACTCACCAGCAAGAAGTTGCCTTTCTGGCCCCCAGGAACGCAGGCGTGCTCCTTGGTGCTGGAACTCCTTGCCCCTAGGTTAGTGCTAGTTGTGCAGTTTTACGGACTGCCCATGAAGACTCCCCAACCCTGGCCTTTGCTAGGAGAAGGATACCCAAGAAGGGGCAAATGCGTCGTAAAGACCCTGGAGGCAGAGCCTCGGGTTGAAGGCCATTCCCAAAGGTTCTGAAAGCCGAGGCACATGTGGCTTAAACACTGACTCAGTCCCCATTGACCTGTGGCCCTCAGTGAACCCAGGGGAAGACCCCACAGAATTAGCAGATCTCTCTCAGGGGCTTTGAGAGTCTCAGAAATCTGATGCATCAACTAGACACATGACTATTTCATGATGTTTGAGTCTCTGAAAAGGGGACATCGGGTATTCACTCCTCAAGGACAAGAACAGCCATGGAGGGTCAAGAGAGAAAGAGACAAATCCCTTCCCATTCTCATCTTCAGGTACCCAAGTCTCTGAAGTGGGGGGCCCAGGTCTTGAAATTAGCTGTGTCTTTATAGCCAGAGGCCCCACAAGCAGGTCGGCACGCAGCAGGAAACCACAAATTCACAATGACAGTAGCCAGGATCCAAGGATCCGTTCAGGCACCCTGTCCCCACTGAAAGTCTCTCTGTTTCCCAGACTGGTAAATCACTCTAGTAATTTCAAATCCGAAACCGCACTTGGATGCTACCGCGGCAGAGTTGCAGCAGGTGCCAACTGTCTGAAGACCGCGCCATGGCACAGGCCCCACCCAGTGCGGGCTGGTCTTGAAGGAGAGCTGTGCCCTCCAGGACTGAGACATTGGTCTCGTTGAGAGATGGTCAATGTCCACTTGGTCTGCCCTTTCTAGACGGGCAACTGGCGTGAAATATTTGTGTACTATGGTGAAGATCATATTCATCTCAAATATTACTTCCCAGGGAGGGCAGAGCCCCATCCTTCAGCCAGCCCAGGAGGATTTTCCCAGGATTTCAAATGATCTGCAGAGCCATGTGGCCATTAATTACCTTGATGTCATCTGCTCTGAAGGTCCACACAAGGGAATAGGGCAAAATCACATGCTGCTCAACAAAAAAGAAAAAGAGCCCATCTTCCCCCTCCCCAAGGGAAACCAGAAACTACAATTGCTTTTCCAAGACATTCACACGGGAGATGTGAAAAGTGACCCAGAGAGATTTCTCATCAAAGGGAGTTAAGACAATGACAATTTCTAACATGATTGGATTTGCAACTGCAGACAAGACTGTCTGCTAGTCGGAGACTTTTCATTGCCTTGGCTGATCTCCTCCCCTGCATCCAGTAATTTTATTATTATTATTGGGCTGTGGGGTTTTTTTGTTTGTTTTATTTTAGAAAACATCTCAGTGTGTTTTCAGTAGTTGTCATGGAGAGTTGGCACCAGAGAGACTTCCTGGGGAAAAATTATTTCAAAGGCTCATGTCCTCCAAACAAACACACCAAAAAAAAAAGGAACTTTGAAAACAAAAATATTTTGATAAGATCCATAAATGTAATTCTTTCTCTGGCACCCACTAAGACCCTCACCATCTGCCATTACCTACAAATTATTGGCTTTGACTGCAATGTTATGATTCTACCTGACAGCCGGTATAAAAGTTGAACAAGCTAACAAAACACAATTAACATAACTGATAAGTGATTGAGAAAAGCTATAAATACAAGTTCTGGGGAGCGGTGCGAGGCACCAGGGAACACGTCTACACGCAAGTGTTCGCAAACGTCTCTGTGTGCAGACCACTTGTCAGCTCGAGAGCACAGGCTGATGACCAATACCAAGTCATTTCATAACTTCTAGGCAGTTCTAGAGGGGATGGCTACTGAATCATCTGTAGACTCACTCAACAAGTACGTGCAAGTTCCATAATGCTGGGCATGAAGACAAAGCATTTCCCACAAATACACACATGTATAAGATCTTAAACACAGTCTCTTTCAACCATGAGGAATATATATATATATATTTGGAGTCAGGTGAAAAATGTATAGTATAGTACAGTGAGCCAGAGCACCATGAGGCCATGCAATGAAGAAAAGGTGCTCTGTGCTCTAAGCCTCTACCACCCAAATTACTGGAATTACCATTCAGGAAGTATGAGCAAGAAAGTGCGTATTTCCAAAAGCCATCTTTCTAATGTGATGGGATGTGGAGGAAAGACATCTAATAGAAGACAGAAGATCAAAATGAAACCAATCAATCCTGTTGTGCAGCATGCATCTCGTCTTAGGCCTTCCTAACACTAGTGGGAAAGACCTGACCTTTCTCTTCTCATATTTCCGTCCACCCTCCCCTCTTCGGGAGACCAGGGTCAGGGGAGGTAACACGCTCATTAGGGGCCTTTCCCTTCCTCTTACCGCCCATCTCCCTGACTGTTCATGCCTATTGCACAATCTCATTTTTAATTTTGCTTTCACTTTTTCTCTCCCCTCCCTCTTAGATGCTACTTGAACATTTTTCCTTCTGGATATTCTACTTTTAGAAATTTAAAACATTCAGCATTTAAGTCTCATCTGTAATTTTTTTCTCTTCATTAAATGCCAATGTCCACTGGAAAACCATAAAAGAGAAGCAGAAAGAGGAGAAAAAGAATATTTAAAAGAAAGGGGGGAGGAGCTACTATCTCAGCAGCCAAAATATAGCCAGGAGAGCGGACCTCAGGCAAGCTTACAAGATCTTAATCACGTTGGTGCAAGGCAATTTTGGAAGTCACAGACACCTGCAAAGGAAAGAAAAAGCCTTTTCTCCAACAATACAGGAGGGTTTGGTTTCATTGAGCTGTAGGGCACCTGTATGCTGATTTTAAGCTCTCCCTTCCCCACCTGTCCCCACAGCCATTTGGTACACATTGAAGACTCGATAACATGATGGACGAGCCAGAACATTCTCTTCTGGCTCCTTCCAGCCTAGCCTGTTAGTATCTTCAGAGATTCTCCAACCCCTGCCCATGGTCACCCACTAAACACTCCTTTCCCCTCTGTGCTCATCCCACAAATGAAACTTTTCAGGAGTGTGGGCTTATGTCAGCAGCCTTGGCCGGTTCCCACCAGGAGGTGGGTTCCTAGTAAGCCTCCTCTCTCCTTGCCACATGTATTGGTTTTCTATTGCTGCTAGAACGAATGACCATAAACATAGGTGCTCAAAACAACACGAACTTATCTTACAGTTCTAGAGGGCAGACATAAAAAATGGGTGTTACTCAAAATGAGGTCTCTACAGGGCTGGTTACTTCAAGAAGCCCTAGGGGACACTCTTTGTCTTCTCCAGCTTTCTGATGGCTGCCTGCTTTTTCTGCCTCCTCCCTCCATCTTTAAAGCCAGCAACAACAGAATGGAATCAATGAGCTGGTACACGGAAGAACCATTTGGGGGTGGTGGGTGTTTTCATGTAATAATTTCCATCATGGTAGAGAGAGTTTAGAGGGACCCTGGATATCTGGTTTGGGCAACTGAGACGTGTCCTTCACTAAGACAGGGGAGAGAGGGGAGAAAAGGGTTTGATGAGAATAGATTATAATATTTACTTATTCATTTATGTAAGTACCTATCTACATAAGTGAGCATTTATTATGAATACTAATGAGTTTATAATAAATGAGTATTTGCTATTCATTTACATATTCATTCATTCATTCATAAATATCACCTGAAGCTACTGCGTGCCAGGTGGTGTGCTCTAGGCCACACTGAGTAGACAGCAGTGAACTAGATAGACAGCATCTCTGACCCGAGAGTCTCGTGTCTTCTACCAGCATCCGTGAACCTACCAGGCTGACTCGTTAGCTTGCAAATAGGTAAAATCTAGGACCCTTGACAATTCTTCACAATGTTTTTTAAAAGTATAAGTCTTAAGACCTTGATGCAGAACATTTTAATTTGGCCTAAAATGTCTGATCAAGCACTGCAAAAAACTTCACTAACAAGATATTAATTTTTAAAAGCCTTCTCACTGAGTCAAAGGGCAACCAAATCCCAAAGAAATGAAATAGATACTATAGTCTGAGTCAATAAGATTCCTTTCCCAGGCTAGGATGGTTCACTCTGCTAGTTTGCATTCTGACAGGTGACGGAGAATGATTTGTGTCCACATGGGTTCCTCTGCTCCGAGGCACACAGCTGGGCCAACTCTCCAGTCTCCCTTGCAGACAGATGGACGTGTGAATGGTCCGGCCAGTGGAACGTGGGTAGAAGGACCTGATGCCACTTCCTGGTCTGGCCCATGAAAACCTCCATACACTCTCTTCCTGCATCGACTAGCTGTGTGGAGAGGACACTAAGGCCCCGGAGCATGGCAAGGTCATAGACAGAAGGAGCCTGGATCCCTGAATGACACTGTGGAGCAGACTTCATCCCCACTAAATGTCCACCACCAACTGGGCTTTGCATGAGTAAGGAGTAAATTCTATTGTATTAAACCACCAAAATATTGAGGTTGTTTTTTCATAGAGGTTAGCCTATGGTGACTAATTCAAACCGTTTCTGTATATGAATCTTAATATGTATATTAGCTTCTCTCTCTCTCTCTCTCTTATTTTCTCAGAGACATAAACAATCCTCTCTCTACACCCCTTGAATTTTCTAGAACATTGTCTTTTCTCTTCCCTTTGTGTAGCTGTGTTTGCAGCCTCTCCTGGCAGGAACCACAGGCTAAGTCACTGGGTGGCTGTCTCCTCAGGGAAGAAATCACCTGCAGGATGACCCTGTTGACAGCCTGGCCATGCTGTGACACCCTGTGGGACTCTGATTCTCTCTCAGAGCATGCTGCACTTGCAGACTTGCTGCAAGACACAGAAGACGACCATGAGGTGGCATTTGTAAGGCCTGGCACCTCTCCTCCATGGGTGCCCTGAGCCCTCTGTTGGCACTTAGGCACTCCAGTACCCACAGAGCGAACTGGAGCCAGCCTGTGCCGTCCAAAGCAGGTGATCACTGGGGTCCAAGCCCAGAACCTGTTGATTCTATCAGCACAGTTGTCTCCAGTACACAGGGGCCCTTGTACACTGCCCAGGCCCAGGGCCACCCCATCAGCTGCAGCCTCTTCTCGTCTCTCTCAACACTGCTCAGCCACCGGCCCTCACCTCCAATCTGCAGCCCTGATTCCACATCCCATCAAGAAGGTTTAAGAAGCTTTGCTATTTTTGCACATCAGTTTGGTATTCTGGACTGGGAAGCCTGCAGTCACTGTACCCAGGTTAGAAACCCTAGCCGCAAGCTGAACTTAAATGCATCTCACTCAGAAGTGACTAAAATCAACAGCTTTAGAGTGTCCAAACTGGAGGGAGGGTCCCTGAATAACAGATGCACCTCCAGCCGTCTGGGGACTGCCGTACCATTCAGGCCGCAGAGGCTGAGGTGCCCTGTGGAGGAGCAGCCCGACTGGGTGCACCCTGTCCCATCACACCCCAGAATGCGGGCAAGAGACAGAGGGACTGCCCAAGCGCAGCTGGGTGCAAGCATGATCATTGCCCAGAGCCCCCAACACGGCGCTTATCTGACATGCTGGACCACACTTCTGTCTGCCCCTCACATGGGCAGACTGTCCCCAGCCCCTCTGTCAGTTCGCTGGAGTCTGCACTGGCAGGGCCGTGGTCATCTGCAGATGGGAGGGACAAGCAGGACCACGTGCTGCCTGGGCACTGCGCACCACTGGTCACTTAGCTCCATATGTAGATGGACCTCACCTTCCTCATGATCCTGAACCCCAGGCCAACGTGGTCCACATGCAAGAACCTCCTAGAACTTAGCACCTCTTGGCACAGTGCCGGTCAGGCAGGACGGCAGTACTGAGTCTCGGGCACAGGCCTGCACTCTCCTCCCCACCCAGGGTCTGGAGAAGCCTGCCAGGCCGCAGCCTTCCTCTGAGTGTTGCTACTGTGGCTCTCTGTGCCTGGTCCCCATGTCCCCGTCCCAGCACCCCAGGGCAGCCGCCAAGGCTGACAGGCCCCTAGGAGACGGCCTAGCAGGACGCCTCTGACCAGCAGGCAGGCGACACGGAGGGGACCAGCTGGCCTGCTCAGGCCTTCTCTGCAGTGGGGAGTGAGGCCCACCAGAGAGACTGCAGGCTACCACGCGTGCTGAGGACACACGCAGGGGGCCTCAGGCCCGTGTGCCTTCCATCACACAGGCACCCTCGTGCCTCTCCACCCCTTGGTGCCCACACCACGAGGGGGAAGAGCTCGGCGGCCGCAGCCATGGCAGGGAGCTGGGCAGGGACCGCAGACAAAACCAGACAAGCACCCAGCCTTCCAAGGAGTCGCCAGTTTCTGGGGGAACAGGACACAGTAATCCTCTCTCGGGGACACCTCCTTTCTCTCCCCTGTCCCACCCTCGGCTCCTGATCATCAGGGACTTGGAAACGTGCTTATGAAACAACATTCAGTAGAAAAGGGGAGGACTTGCATACAGCACACCCAGCGATGCACATCAGCGTGTTCTAGACCAACATGTTCGCGGGGCCATCCCGACGGGTGGGGCCATTGCAGTAACTCTCATCCCCTCATTTATAATAATTTCCCAACTTTCTACAATGGGCATGTAGAACTTGGATAACGAGGGGAAAGAGATGTTTTCGTGTCTAAGAGTAGATGACCTAGGGGCCATGTGAAGTCATGTTCTCACGTCTGCAGCCGTGTGTCTGGGTAACGTTCTCCCAGGAAGTGGTGGCACCATCCCACAGGCACCTCGGCACTTAGAAGTCACAGCCAATGGGGTAAATGGTGGTGGGCGGAGCCTTCATTTGGGGTGCTGAACACACAGTACAGTGTACAGATGAGGTGTTGTTGACTTGCGCACCCGGGACCTGTATGATTTTGTTAACTGGCGTCACCCCAAAATACAATGAAAAGGAAAAACACAAAAAATAAAATTCACATCTGGTGGGAGGTGGTTGAGAGTGTCTCGGTTTTTAACCCGAGGCTCTAGATCACAGGATGAAGTACGTGTCTGTACCTTCCAGACACTGCTCAGCATCACCAAAGGAATAAAACAATCATTTGCATATTTGACTACCAGGGTGTCCCGGGAGGAGACGTTATTAGATGATCATTGTTCTAGAAACTTCTGTGCCAGAGATGACTCAGGCATCTTTCTGTTTGGGGGAAAGTTACGTCCGGAGGGCTCGGACTTCCAGTCCCTGTGTCGAGGAGCTGCGGGGCCGCTGTTCTGGCCACTGCTTCCTCGGGGGCTGCGGGCTCGTTGCCCTGTGGGTGCTCGAGTCAAGACCTCTGACATGCCCGGCTGGTGTGGCTCAGAGGTTGAGCACTGACCCCTGCACCAAAAGGTCGCCGGTTCGATTCCCGGTCAGGGCACGAGCCCAGGCTATAGGCCTAACCCAGCGGGGGGCATGCAGGAGGCGGCCAATCGATGTTCTCTCGTCGATGTTTCTCTCTCTCTCTCTCCCTTTCACTCTCTAAAAATCAATAAAGAGCCCTGGTCAGTTTGGCTCAGTGGTTGAGCGTCGCCTGCGGACCAGGGAGTCCTGGGTTTGGTTCCCGCTAGGGGCACGTACCGGAAGGAAGGAAGGAAGGAAGGAAGGAAGGAAGGAAGGAAGGAAGGAAGGAAGGAAGGAAGGAAGGAAGGAAGGAAGGAAGGAAGGAAGGAAGGAAGGAAGGGAATTTTAAAAGAAAAAGAAAGACACCTGTATGCCAATGCTTCCTTTGAACACTTTCTTTCAAATCATATAAAAGTAACGCTGACTAGAGAGCTGAGCTAGGCCTCTATTACCCACCAGCCCAGAAAGTTCCAGAAAGGTTCGAAATGTAAAGACAGCGATCACCAGGACAGTTTCACTCCTACAAGTCATTTATACCCTGGGAGGATCTGGCTGAATATGTTTCTCCATCATCTCTGGGATTTCTTCCTTGCTTTGTTTTTCCTCAAATCTACTGGGCAGCGTTGGCCTAAAGAACTGCCCGAGCGTTAAAGCCAAGATTCTTGGAGGTATTCTCCAAGAGCATTGCATATGGGCCTCTTCCTTGGGAATTCACCCGATTCATCAGTCTGCCGGAATGGTCTTGCCGCCCCACCTCTTCTCGCGAGGAAGCAGGAGAAAAGGGGTTAATAGCAGCCACGAAATGGTGCTCACCTAGACCACCGCTGCCTGTGAATAGTACCTTGGTTGTCTCTGATTCCACATACCAATTCCCTGTTAAAATGATCATTAATCTGTTTAACAAATGTTATCTGAAGACCGGCTATTGTCGTCATTTCTGATAAAAGCAACGAATGTGATTCGAGTCCCAGGCCACTCTGTGCTCAAAGGACAGGGTCCGGTCAGTACTTCTTTCCCAGTGGTCCTTCCTCCACCCTTTCAGCTGGAAGCTCTCTCTGTGGCCGGTGTCCTTGAAATAGAAGAGTTGTTTGTTTTAGGCTGGAGACAGGCAAACATTCGTTACAAGGCTCCAGAGGATTTTGCAAACAATCCCACCCATGACTTCCAGAGCTTGTGTAACATTGTGTGCAAAGCGTGGGCCTCTTGCATGGAGCCAGTGTTTCCAGAATGTTTACTTTGCAGAAGAGAGCGTGCATGTTCGCTGTTTCGCTTGAAAACTTCCATCTGTCCCCGGATCCACTGGGCACAGAACAGACACACGTTCGCATCTCGGCGGATGGGCGTGGCCTGCTCCCGGCCTGTCCCCGGATAAGCTGCCTCTGTGTGACTCAACACCTCTGGGTTTACGGTGGCTGTCCTCCTGCCACCAGGGACTGATTATTCACAAGCCAGGTACAGACAGATTCTCCAGCCTTCTTCTTTTTTTTTTTTTAAAAAAAAGTATCTTTTTTTTTTTTTTTTTTTATCCTCACCCGAAGACATTTTTCCATTTTTTGTTCAGACAGAGTAGGAGGGAGAGAGAGGAAGAGAGAGAGAGAAACATCAACGTGAAGGGACACATCGAGTGGCTGCCACCTGCACGACCAACCAGGGCCGGGGACAAACTGCAACCGAGGTATGTGCCCTTAGCGGGAACCGAACCTGGGTCTCTCTGGACCGCAGACCGACGCTCTAACCGCTGAGCCAAACCGGCCAGGGCTAAAAAAAAACCCATATCTTTATTGTTGAATGTATTACAGATGTTCCTCATTTTTCCCCTATTGACCCCCTCCTCCCCATTCCTGCCCCTCTCCTGCCTTTCCCCACACTGCTGTCTGTGCCCACTGGTTATGCATATATACTTATAAGTTCTTTGGTTTATCTCTTTCACCCCCTATTCCCCCTTCCCATTGAGGTTTGTCAGTCTAACAACAAATTTGATCTTCTTAATCCCTTCACCTTTTTCACCTATTCCCCCAACCCCTCTCCCATCTGGCAACCAACA
Organism: Molossus molossus; assembly: GCF_014108415.1. Classification (NCBI taxonomy): domain Eukaryota; kingdom Metazoa; phylum Chordata; class Mammalia; order Chiroptera; family Molossidae; genus Molossus; species Molossus molossus. The sequence continues at coordinate 9,208,518 of NW_023425388.1, read as the reverse complement.
AAATTTCTCTGCATCTACGAGAATGTTTCTGTTCTGCTTGTTCATTTTGTTTGTAGATTCAATTGTTGATAGATATGTATTTATTGCCATTTTGTTTGTTCATATTTTTTATCTTTTTCTTCAAGAAGACCCTTCAACATTTCATATAATAACGGTTTGGTGGTGATGAACTCCATTAGCTTTTCCTTGTCTGGGAAACTCTTTATATGGCCATCGATTATAAATGACGGCTTTGCAGAATAGAGTAATTTTGGTTGTAGGTTCTTGCTTTTCATCACTTCGAATATTTCTTGCCACTCCCTTCTGGCCTGCAAAGTTTCTTTTAAGAAATCAGTTGACAGTCTTATGGGAATTCCCTCGTAGGTAACTAACTGCTTTTCTCTTGCTGCTTTTAAGATTCTCTCTTTGTCTTGAACCTTTTGCATTTTGATGATGATGTGTCTTGGTGTGGGCCTCTTGGGGTTCATCTTGTTTGGGATTCTCTGTGCTTCCTGGACTTGTATGTCTGTTTCTTTCACCAAGTTAGGGAAGTTTTCTGCCATTATTGTTTCAAACAGGTTTTCAATTTCTTGTTCTCTCTGTTCTCCTTCGGGCAACCCCAAGATGTGAATGTTGGCACGCTTGAAGTTGTCCCAGAGGCTCCTTACACTATCCTCATTTTTTTTAGATTCTTTTTTCTTTTTGCTGTTCTGTTTGGGTGTTTTTTGCTTCCTTATATTCAAACATGATGGCTTGTTTCTTGGATTTACCTACTCTACTATTGAATCTATATAAGTTATTCTTTATTTCAGTTAGTCCCTCCTTCATTTCTGACTGGTCCTTTTTTATGCTCTTGAGGACCGCTAAGTTTACTGAGGTTCTCACTAAGTTCATTCAGCATCCTTATAAGCAGTGTTTTGAACTATGCATCTAGTAGGTTGCTTATCTCCATTTCGCTTAGTTCTTTTCCTGGAGTTTTGTTCTGTTCTTTGATTTGGGACCTGTTTCTTTGTCTTATATTGGCCCCCTCCCTGTGTTTGTTTCTGTGTATTACTTCACGAGAGGTATGGGGCTAGCTGAGACCAGATGCTGCTTGTTTGCAAGAATCTAGGAAAACCTGAAGCAGGCTCCAAGCCAGGCCAATCCTATGGTTAAGCAACTGACAACAGCTTGGGTGGGCCTGAAAGCTGGGTGGGGCGGGGCCTCAGGGAGTCACCTGGGTGGGGCTACCAGTGTGAGCCAGGTTGCTGGAGTCCCAGATATGGTGGCTGTCTGCCACCCCAGGGAAGGGCTCACCAAAGGAACAAAAGCCTCTGACAGCACGTCTGTCCAGGAGAAAGCCCCCTCTCCAGCCCTCGCTCCAGTGCCAAACAGCTCAGTTCTTCCCCGTATGTCTCTGGAAACTTTCAAGCTGCCTCCCCCATGCTTGAGCCTGGTAAGTGTCAGTCAGAGTAAGTCCGTGCGCGGGCCCTTTAAGGAGCTGCCTGGGGCTCCAGCCGCCTCAGCCTCCCTGAGCCTCAGTTCCCGCTGTTTTTTCCAGCCAGAAGTAATGGGGATTCTCTTCCTGGCACTGGAACCCTGAGCGGGGCACCTGGTGTGGGACGGGGACCCCTCAGTCCTCAGGGAGGACCTTCCCAGCCGAGGTGTCCTCCTGATTTTTATCTGCCACACGTGGGTGTTGGACCAGACCGCCCTCCTACCAGTCTGGATGTGGCTGCTGCTTTAATTCCGTAGTTGTAGGACTTTCATTCAGCTTGATTTCAGGCGGTTTTCAATGATGGTTGTTCAGTGGTTTATTTGTAACTTCGGTGTGGTTGTGGGAGGACGGATACCGTGTTACCTCCCCGCCATCCTGACCAGAAGCCAGGAACCATTGTCTCTAGCCCCTGAACGCAAGTTGTCCAGCCGAGTTTAAGCACAGAAAGACCCAGACAGTTCTGGGACCACGTTATGGGTTGAACTGTGTTCCCCTAAAAAGAGCTAGGTATTTTTGAAGTCCTAACACCTAGGCTACAGGCTGAATATTTGTGTCCCCCCAGAACCCCCCCAAGATGGATATGCTGAAATCTTCATCTCCGGTGTGATGCTGGGAAGCAGAAGCTCTGGGAGGTGAGGAGGTGATGAGGATAGAAACCTGATGTATGGGATCAGCACCTGACAAAAGGGAGCCCAGACAGCTCCCTTCCACCGAGTGAGGACACAGCGAGGACCACCGTCTGTGGGCCTGGAAACCTGTCCTCACCACGCACGGAATCTGCCAGCACGTGGTCTCGGACTTTCAGGCCTCAATGCTGTGAGAAATCAACTTCTGCTGTTTGTAAGCCCCCGTGTTCTGTTATAGCAACTCCAATGGACTCCGGCACCCTAAGGCCTCAGAATGGGCCTTGTTTGGAGACTGGGTTTATAGGGGTGATCAACATAAAATGAGGCCACTAGTGTGAGCCCAGGGTGACAGGTGTCCTTATAAAAAGGGGTAATCAGGATGCGGGCACACACAGAGGGAGGACTTTGAGAAGGGAAGGGGATGCCATGGGAAATTTGGAGTTACGCTGCCACGGCCCAGGAACTGGCAGGGGGCCTGGAACAGAATCTTCCAGAACCTGCAGGGGGATGGTGGCCCTGCTGGCACCTTCGCCACAGACCCTCCTCTCCAGGACTGTACGAGGACGTGTTTCTGTTGTTCCAAGCAGCACCCAGAATCCTAGCAGTTCCCGTCCTGGCTCCTTTCTCGTCTCTCACGCACGTCAGCCCCGCCTGGTCCCCGACCCACGTCAGTGATGTGAACTCTACCACTTATGGGCCCAGCGTCTAAGAATGCGTGAGCTATAGAGCTGTCAGATTTAACCAATAAAAGTACAGGACACTTGGTTAAATATGAATTTGAGATAAATAACAAGTCATTTTTTACTATTAGGATGTCCCAAAGAAATATTTGCAACATACTTACACTAAAAAATAATTTGTTGTTTTTCTGACATTCAGTTTAACCTGGGCTTCCTGGATTTTATTTGGCAGCCCTGGAGAGAGAGCATCTCTCAAATAGGTCAGACTCCCTGAGAAAGACACGTGTTTGGTGCCACAAGGCAGGCTGGGAGAATTTCCACGGAGCTGGACCGAAGACAGGGGCCAAAGTCTGCCATCAAATCACTGATGCTCCCACGAGGAACAGCAGGAGCTTCATTTCCTAGGAGAACGCCCCATTCTGGCATTTCCCAAGTAGGCAAAACATTTCTCTCTTTCTGCCATTTATGACATGGTAGAGTCTCTCTCTCAATGCAGGCCTATGACCGAATGGTTCCGCCTAAAATGAGAGTAATCATTGCAGAGGACTCAGAACAGACAGGGCCAGCTTCCTGGGCGTGTGACCCATGCAGTCACAAGGACCGTGCCCTCAGAAGGTTTATCCATGTTGTCGCATGGATCAGTACTTTGTTCTTTGTTAAGGCTGAATAATATTCCATTGTATGGATATACCACATGTTGCTTATCCATTCATCCATCCATGGACACTTGAGTGGCTATTGTGACTAGTGCAGCTGTGAACATTCACGTACAAGAATTTGCACCCGAATACAGATGCTCCTCAACCTATGATGGGGCTGCATCCCAAGGAACTCATCATAAGTTGAAAATGCATTTAATACCCCTAACCTACCAAACATCATATCTGAGCCCAGCCTACCTTAAACATACTCCAAACACTTAGATTAGCCTCCAGTTGGGCAGAATCTCCTGACACTGGGAGCACACCAAAAACTGGGGGTTATTCACTGTCCTGACATATGGCTCACTGGGAACCAGGACTCCCTGCCTGCTGCCCAGAATCACTAGAAAATATTGTGCCACATATCACTAGCCTGGAAAAAGATCAAAATTCAAAATTTGAAGTATGGTCACTACTGACTGTGTGTCGCTTTCACACCATGATAAAGTCAAAATATCATAAGTCAAACCATTGTTAAATCCGGGACCATCCATACTTGTTTCCGTTCTTTTGGGGCATCATCCTAGGAGTGGAATGACTGTGTCCCCATCATTTTGATTGTATGCAAACTTTTTTGAGACACCATATGTCTGCGTATTCTGTGTTGTGTCTGCTCACACTTTCAACATTTATCCTGATTCTTTTCCTGCAAATCAAGGGTCAACAAACTTTTCCTATCAAGGGCCAGAGAAGTAAATGTTTGGGGTTTTGTGGGCCTCCTGGTGTCTGCTGCAACTGCTCAGCTCTGCTTTGCAACCTGCAGCAACCGCAGACAATAGGTAACAAGTTTATCGCGCTCCAATCAAACTTCCTTCAGGAAAACAGGCAGCAGGCAGATTTGGCCCTCAGGCTGGAGTTCGCCCAGCTCCAGGACAAGCACGAAAGGTTGTGGCCTCTTCCAAGTGCTCCATTCCCTGGAGGATGGGGCTCCTGCAGCCAGGCTAAGTGAGGCTATGCGAGGTCAGCATGCATGGTGTTGGTCTGTTGTTTGTCTTTTGATTTGTTTTTCTGTTTTATTCATCCTCAGCTGAGGATTTTTTCCATTGATTATTTATTTATTTGTTTGTTTATTTATTTATTTATTATTTTTATCCTCATTCGAGGACATTTTTCCACTTTTGTTCAGATAGAGTAGGAGGGAGAGAGAGAAAAACATTGACGTGAAAGGGACACATCGAGTGGCTGTCTCCCGCACAACCCCAACCAGGGCTGGGGACGAATCACAACTGAGGTATGTGCCCTTGTTCAGAATCGAACCCATTGGTCCATGGGCCAACGCTCTAACCGCTGAGCCAAACTGGCCAGGGCTTTCCACTGACTTTTAAATAATGTGGAAAGGAAGGAGGGAAAGAGAGAAACATCCATGTAAGAGAGACACATTAATTGGTTGCCTCCCGCACCACCAGGGCCAGGGATCGAATCTGCATCCCAGGTATGTGCCCTTCACTGGGAATCGAACCCATGAGCCTTTGGTCCGTGGGCCGACACTCTAACCCCTGAGCCAAAGCGGCCAGGGCAGCACGTGTGCTGCGCATCGAGATGGACAGAGGCGCGCTCACATTTCCACGGCCAGTGGGGTAACAAGGAAAGGACCCGGCCATGGCAGGAGGGCAGCACCCAAGAACTTCCTGATTATGAAAATGTGACATCCTGGGCTGTGTCCCGATCTGAGCAGCTGAGCTGAGTTTCAGGAATATTAGCCACCCTCTGTCTGCGGTGGTTTAGTGGATGAGAGGCTGATGAAGACTCGGACTAATCGCTCAACAGCTCTTCTAACATTCACGCTTCCTGATATGTATCGGGAGAGGAAGGGCCACCCACGCTCAAGAACTCATGTGTGCAAGCACTAATGAAGCCCTCGCTGCATGCAGGCACGATGCTAAGACTTAGGTATTCAAATGATGTTTTCCAGGAACTTCACCTGGGCAAATTGGCTTGGATACTATTTTTTTTAAATTGATTTTAGAAAGAAAGGAAGGGAGAGGGAGAGAGAGAGATAAACATCAACGAGAGAGAACATCGATTGGCTGCCTCCTGCATGCCCCCCACTGGGAATCAGGCCCACAACCTGGGCCTGTGTCCTGACCAGGAATCGAACTGATGACCTCTTGGTGCATGGGTTGAGGCTCAACCACTGAGCCACACCAGCGGGGCTTGGCTTGGATACTTTTAGTAATGGGGAGCTCATTATCAGTATAGGGCAGTCTACCCCTTGGCTGTGCTTTGCTTCCTCAGAAATCCCTAAACTTCGTTAGCGTAATTCTACACCTCCCTCCAACCCGCTGACTGTCAACAGGCACCCCACCCCCACCCCGGCACATACAGGCAGAGAACAGGCATGCAAACCAGGAGAGAGCAGCAAAGGAACACCGACTACAGCTTTTGTCACCCCATACTTCTAAAAACAACCTCAATTTCACATCCAGTGACTTTGAAACGAGCCCTAACGAGGGCGAAGTTGACAGCTGAACCCGAAGGAGCTGGCTCCCGGGAAGAAGAGGGTCCCCCGAGGACACTACCAGAGCTCTTCCCTGAAACCACAGTGACCGAAAGAGGCACATGACAGCACGGACTACGCAGGCCCGGGCCAGGCAGGTCCGGGTCTGGAAGGCTGCGCCTTCCCTGCCCGCTGCGGGAGGGCCCGGGCGGCCGCTGTCGCGGGAGCTGCCTCCTCGCTGCGGAACCAGGTAATGACAGCAGCCACTCCACAGGGCTGCCGAGTAACAGACGTGCCGAGCCCGCAAGGCTGTGAGCTAACAGTCCGCGGGCTTCCCGCCTGGCCTCTCCATCAGCTCCACAGAGCAGGGTCGTCACGCGGGGGCTGCTGCAGGGAGCCACGGCGACTCCGCAGAAACACCTGGAAATCCGGGGGAACCGGGAGCAGACAGAGGTCAGGGCCAGGGGAAGAGGGGAAGCAGCCTTATGGGGAAGACACTGGAAGGGGCCCACCCGTGCCCCTCTGTCTCCGAGGAGTCCCCGGCTGCGTGGCCGGCCTCACACCTTCCTGCCCACACGCAGACAAGATCCCAACCTCGGGCAGCGGTCTGGACGGGGCCGCAACCTGCTGGGAAGTTATGAAAGCCATTTCGATGGTCACAGCCAGCAACTGACAAAAATGAAACTGGAATGAAATGGAATATGTCAGAATGCATAGCTAAGTGTTGTTGTGTTAAACTTTGTCAGCACTACGTCCCTGGGCATGCATGCATATGTTATCATATGTTATAGACACGCATGTACATAGACTAGAGTCAAAAGTGTCCGTGTGCACAGTGCACATTAAGGATAAGTGCTGCTTAGAGAAACCCTCCCAATTAGAAACATACATGCACATGTGTGTACATATGCACATTGTACTCAACTTTTTCCAGTTACAGTCAGAAAAAAATTGGAAGCCTCTGTGTAATGCATGCTTCAGGAAGGGATCCCCTGGGCTCTGGGGGTGCGAGAGGGAGGGGGAAGTCTGTGGTTCACTTTGTGACCCCATCCTGCAGTCTGGGGAGGGTGGGCAGACAGCAGACACGGGAGGCAAAGCCGATTAACAAGCATTTCGCATCTGGAGAGCAGAGGGATGCTCGCTTACTTCCTGAAGAAATAGGTGCTTGAACTGATTTTAAATGCAACGACTAATTCCACCATCAACTGAGGAATGTGGGCAGGGGCTCTAATGGTACCGACCAGGGCGCGTTCCGGTGAACACGCGCCCACTGTAAGCAAAGCCTGTGCCGGAGGAAGTTCAGATTTCTCCCGAACCCGGGAGTCAGGTGCTCAGGAAGCAGAGATTCGAATATTGATTTTTCTAGCTTTCAGCACCAGCTAACTGCACCCGATGGTGTTATAAACTGCAACAAACCCACTGAAATGTCAGCCCAGAGAACAGAATTCTGATTTTACAGCACTGACAAAGCGATCCCAGAACATGTGGGTTTGTAAAACAAAATTTCTAGTCACCAAACATCCTGTTGTTAAAGCAAAATATCCAGGCCCAGGGCCCCAGGGAGGTGCCACCCCGGCAGGTGCGTGCTGGAGACACCCATCAGGAAGTAGGGTCCCTGAGGGTGCCCCCAAGACCCCCTTTTCAACCCCAGCCCATTCATCGTGCTGGGGTTCTGGGGTTTGGGGATTTTTGTCTTCCCTTTTTTGAGTCACAAAGGGTGGGCATCCTTTTTAAAAGTCTGTTAAGGAAATCAAATCCCAGGGCTCCCTCCCCCGTGCAGGTCAGGATTCCAGCCCCCCACCCCCCAACACCGACGCCCTCTGCTTCCCTCCTCCGTGTGCACTGGTGCTGCCATTTCAGACGGCGATGACAGCTAGCGCTTGCTGAGCAAGTAGTTGGGTGACCAACTCGTCCCTGTTGGCCTGGAACTGTCGAAGTTTTAACATTGAAAGTCCCATTGAAACAGACGGCTGGTCACCCTGACCATGTGCCAGAACCGTCTGAACATGCCCGATGTGCCCGTCATCTGCCCTGACCGCCACGGGGCATACACCGTGCCCTGGGCGTAGATGTGATCTGACACATGAAGAGGCGATGGGACTGGAAGAAATTATAATTATGTGACGCGATCCGAGGTGCTAGCTACAACGTAACCATAGCACAATGTAAATGTAACAAATCACTATGCTGTGCACACTAAACTTAGAATGTTCTATGTCCAGCATCTCTCAATGAAATTAAAAGAGGAGATGGGTTCATCTGGTCACACAGGTGGTGAGCTGGAACTCCGACCCTAAGCTCACCTCCAGGGCTCCCACCGTGCTGCCTCCAACCCTGGCGGGGGCGGGGGGGGGGGGCAGAGCAAGGTGACGAGGCCAGGACATGATTCTCCGCCAGAGCCCCTCTGCCAACTCCCAGCGACATTAGCCCCGGGAGACCCAGCGCCGACCTCTGACCTCCAGCAGCATCAGGCAGTATGTGTGAACTGTTTTTAGCCACCAAATTCGTGGTGATTTGATCCAGTAGCCTTGGAAAACTAACAGACTTAGGTCTGTATTAGGTCTACCCTCAGGGATCTTATAATCTACTAAGACTAAAAGCGCAACAAAACATCCAGGGTGAATGTTATTCAAATAATTATTCAGGACTCAAGCCGCCGCTCCAGCAACGCTCCTGTCCCCAGTGCAGAGCTGGTGGCCCTCGCCAGCTGACAGCGTGCGGCAGCCTGCGTGACCACGCGCTTGCTCCCCTTAAGCCTCTTGCACATTGGTAGCTGCTGGCACCCAGCCTGGCACCATCCAGCCCATTTCACTGGGTGCCTTTGAGAACAGAACTCACAGGACCAATCTAGCCACTGATTGATATGGTCTGGCCCACCAAACCATTACAAAGTAAAAGAGTCTAAATTTTTAATTAATTGTCAATATTTAAGATTCTGGAGATGTCGTAGAAAATAAAGACCCCCTTCTTCCCCTCAGAACACGGAGAGACCCAGCGGCCATCAGCCAGGCTGCCTCGTCAGCTCCTGCTCCCAGGCGGTCCCCAGCCCCTGCCGGTGGGGGCCGCAGGCGGGTGTCCAGAGAGAGGCCTCCCTCCCTCACCTGGTGCCTTCACTGCGGAACTCCCTGAGGGGTGGCCTGTGTTTGATCTTAAAATCTCATCTGCAGTCCCAGAACAGCCCCCCACAGGGCCCAGACCACCTCCTAACTGACCAGCCTGGGCTTGGCCACATCCCACAGGGGTCATCCTGTCCACCGGCGGGACCGACCCATCCGAGCACTCCGGCCTGCGCCAGCCTCGAGGGGAACCGAGGGCCACCCAGGCAGCGGAAAGTCCCGGGGTTTCGTGTGAGGAGAAAGCAGTGTGTCATGACGAGGTCCTGATGCAGGAGCCTTCCCGTCAGGATGTGTCAGCCTTTACAGAAGGATGTACTCCAACGGCCCAGACGGGAACCCGGAGCTCGGAGGGCTCGTCCCGGGAGCCCGGGCGCATGAGTAATCGCAGAGGGTGCAGACATACCCAGCTCTCCTGTCTGTGGACTGGAAACGTGGCCGAGTGGGAACACCAGCGTGTGGGGGGGATTGGGCAGGGAATGTGGCCACGTGGCGGAAAGGGCCCGAGACGGTGCGCGGATCACCAGGGGAGCACTGGGCACTGGCACAACCCCGTGGTCCCCGGCGGCGGGGAGCTTCCCTGCCACGGCAGGGTGCGAGCAGGCAGCCACCAGAGACGCAGAAGCACCCCGAGCCACACCAGTCTGCACACACACTGCTCCACACAGTGACATGCCTTCCGCAGGGACCCAGCACCAGGCCTTTCCTATCAGCTTCCTACACAGGACTGGATGAGTAGACGCTCCCCTGCGTGGTTCTGATCGGAGGAATTCACTATCCCTTCCAGAAACATCGAGGCACTCTGAACCGAGATTGCCCACCCACAGGCGAGCACAGACTCCAGGGGGAGGCTTCTCGGGATCCGTCAAAACCCTGGCCACGTTCACACTTCCTAATGGACTCAAAGCCTCTCTGCTGAGCAGAGCCGGCCTGTTATGAATGGTTTATTCCCACATGTTCACAGTCACCATGCAAGCCGCCAGTGCACTCGAACCCTGCAGCGGCGAGGCTGGCAAGAGGGACATTTTGTCGTTTTTTAAATAAAGAAGGTGAAATTCAAACGTACTGTCTTGTTAGAGTCGCTCAATCCCTCAGGCCTCCAACCTAAACCCAACCCTGGCCCTGGGCCACTGTCCCCCGAGCATCCTTCTCACAGGCCCTGCCCTGCACATGCTCAGTGCGGCCCACCTCCCAGCACACCTGCCTCTGCCTTGCCTCCCGCCAGCCCCTGGGTCTGAACCGTGTGGGTCGGACACCATTTGAGGAGGACCCTTAGGACAAGGGTGCGCTTGTTTATTTCCTGGGAGGCCCTTGGCGTCTCAGAGCCTGGTGCCCTGTCCCCATCTTCTGTCCAGATGCCCGGGAAAGCCACAGGAGGCCACATTAATGAAGATAAGAGCGAGGGAGGCACCCCACCAGCCACCACTTCCTCCGGAGACCGACCTGCAGAACCACCCGGCAGAGAGCATTTCCATCTCCTGCCCCACTGCTGCCCCTGGAGTCCGCGCCTCGCCGCCGGGCTCCCTGGTAAAATCCAGCTCTGGTGGAGGGGCTGTCCCTCCTGGCGCCTGTCACTGGGGAGGGCCCGGCTGGCAGGCTGGTGATTCCCCTCGAGACCTGCCACTGTAGAATCAGAAAGACGTGTTCCTCCCATTTTACAGCTGTAGAAATTGAGGGGCCCGTGCCTGGGGGGGCATTGGAGCCTGCGCCCCAACCTGAGCTCTCCCGGCACGGCTTGGGGCCGCGTAGGAGACAGAGAACAGGCTGAGTCTGAAGTTCTGCAGCTGTGATTGCTGCAAACACAGCCTCGAGGGGAAAACTTCCCTTTGTCCTTTCCCCCCCCCCCGCCCTCTGACCTCTTAAATCTCCCTGGGGTCTCTGGGATCCTTGGGGGAATCTCCCCAGAGTGCTCGTCACAGAACTGCACTGGGCGGAGCGGGGACATTTTCGCTGAGGACACCAGGTCCTGCACATTGTTTGGCAAGCACAGTGGTTAGCATCGTCAGTCTCCTGAGTGGGTGGGTGGCTGGGTGGGGGGCCGTGACTCAGGGCAGCAGGTTGCATAAGCCTTGCTGGGACGGGAGGAGCGAGAACTGGGGAGCACATATTTACATAAGCATATGCATCAGCAGTCACTGGCTATCATTAGTCATCAGGTGGCATCTCTGCTTTCTGGGGAGATGGGAGGCAAGGACCCAAAAAGCTGCCATCGGGCTGGTGGAGCCTCAAGCAGCCGACGCCGTGAGGTCGAGGGGCAGGGACGCCGTGAGGTCCGGAAGCCAGCCCTGAGGAGCTTGAACGAGGCCAGAACTTTCCTGACAACGGCAGGGTGTCCCCCAGTTGAGAACACTGAATGGCGTGGCAGCTTGCTGGATGCCCTGCATCACGCCGTGGACAGTCGGGCTTTTACAGGACCCGCCCTGGTGGCTGCGCTGCGAGGCCTGGCACCGGTGGGTGGGACAACCAGGGCCTGACAAGGGGACGACGGCCGCTTCTTCTCTGGTGGGGTGGAGAGGCCCCCCTCACGGCTCCCCCAACCAGCTGATCTTGCCTGGCCCCCGTGTAAGAGTCACCTGAGCTACTTGTTACAGATGCAGTGTTGGGACCCTGCCCCATGGCTCCAGATTCCAGTTCGGGGGGGGCAGGGCAGGGGGCACTGCAGCAACGAGCACCCCCACCAATATGCCGACTCTCAGACCTCGGAATCCCCAGGGACTGTCCAACTACATGGGTTTACCTAGTACATGGCAGACCTACTGAATCCAAATCTCCGGACGCTAAGCCAGGTGACTCTCAGTCATTCAAAGTTGGGGACCCCAGCCCTGGCCAGTTTGGCTCCACGGTAGAGCATGGTCCATGGACTGATGAGTCCCGGGTTCGATTCCAGCCAACGGCACATATCTCGGCTGTGGGTCGTCCCTGGCCCTGGTTGGGGTCGTGCAGGAGGCAGCCAGTCGATGTGTCCCTCTCATGTCGATGTTCCTCTCTCCCTTTCTCTCCCTCTCTCTCTACCTGAAGATAAACAGAAAAATATTCTTGGGTGAGGATTTAAAAAAAAGTTGGGGACTGATCTTGGATGAGTGGGTCTCAAAGTGTGGTCCCCAGCAGTAGCAACATCTGCTGGGACTGGTTAGAGATGCAGTCTCAGGTCCTGTCCCAGACCAGCTGAATCAGAAAGTCCGGGTGATTCTGCTGCAGCTGAAGCGTGAGAACCACCAGGAGACTGAGCTTCCCAAGGGCATACACCTGTCCCAGTCATGGCTGCTCCCCCGAGCAGAGCTCCGGGCTGGGCACAGAGGAGGCACAGGGCTCCGTTTTCTGCTGACTTCTTGCGGGCTCTGCTTGGTCCGACTGCCCCAAAGTGGCCAGCAAACCAACCAGAGCCTCATGCATGTCCCTTCAGAGTCGCAGGAGCACAAACGCAGCGTGGGGTGTTTCCCCGGCTGTTGGAAGCATAGAACTAATGCCCCACGGCTGCCACACACGTGCCTGACTAATTCTAGTGACGGCTGTGATGGAAATCGGGGTCCCTCGTCCCCTTCGAGTTGACTTGCACATGTGCATTTCTGCTGCAGTCCCCCCCACCCACTGACACCCACTCACCACAGAGCCTCCAGCCTTTGCCTCAGCACTGCTCCCCCGCCCCTCCCCCACCCTCCACACCCCTCGCGTTCCCGTCATCCACGAAACCTGTGCAGCCCTTCCAGCCCCCGCTGGCCTGCGTGCGCGCGCACACACACACACACACACACACGGTCGCCTTCAGCATGTGCACTTTCGCAAATGTCTGTTTTATTTTCCCACTGAAACGGCCAGTCCGCTGAGGGCAGAGACGATGTTCACTTGTTTTGTTTTCATTTCCTCAAACTGCTCAGCACCCAGCAGAGTCGTCAGCGAGGTGCCCAGTGAGGCTGCGCTTGATGACGGTGCTCACAGAAGCATGACACCATGAGTCACTGCTGCCCGAACGGCTGGACTTCCAAGCACACGCAAGAGCAGCTCCAGGTGCCCGAGCATTCGCCCCCCACCTGGGACTGACCTCGTCACAAGGTCGGATCCCAGAGAATCTAGCCCACTGACCTCTGACTCCAAGGCTCCTCACACTCTGAACCTGCTCTTGAGTCCCAGCTTCACCACTTATTAACATCACTCTGACTATTGAGCTGTGGGGATCTCAGCTGCTCCCCTCCCATCCCCCACTTTGGAAGAATCTGGCTTTGCACACCAGTGACGCCCCTTTTGCACCCATCAGGGGGGTCGTCCTACTCTGAGAGGCATTTGAATTTGGGGATCAAAAAGGATTGAGGAACCCTGGCCGGTTTGGCTCAGCGGTTAGAGCGTCGGCCTGTGGTCCAGAGAAACCTGGGTTTGGTTCCCGCTAAGGGCATGTACCTCAGTTGCAGTTTGTCCCCGACCCTGGTTGGTCATGCGGGTGGCAGCCACTCGATGTGTTCCTTTCACCTCAATGTTTCTCTCTCTCTCTCTTCCTCTCTCTCCCTCCCACTCTATCTGAACAAAAAAATGGAAAAATGTCCTCGGGTGAGGATTAAAAAAAGGGGGGGATTGAGGAGAGTAGAAGAGGAAGGAGGGGGAGGGATGGGGAGAGAAAGCTGGAGTGTCCGGGAGGGACAATGACGAGGGGCGTGGGCGGTGGAATCCTCCAATGTCCTTCCAGAGGCACAGATAAAAGCAGCATTTCCTTTGCATGATCTTTAGGGATCACACTGGGGTTCTTTTTTTCATCCTCACCCAAGGATATGTTTATTGATTCAGAGAGGGGGGTGAGGGTGAGGAGAGACATTGATGTGAGAGCAAAACATTGATTGGTTGCCTCCCACATGTGCCCTGACTGGGAATCAAACCTGCAACCTTTTGATATGCGGATAATGCTCCAACCCACTGAACCACCCAGCCAGGGCCAAACTCTGATTCTTCAATGTGCTGATTCTCAGGCGGAGTCAGGACTTCAGTAAGGTCCCAATGATGACAATGAACATTTCCTGGGCTCTGGAGCTGAGGATGTCACACGTAATCACCCCTGAGGTAGGGACTGTAGTCAAAACCATGTCCCAGGGGTCAAGTAAGGCACAGAGAGGTTAAGAAATTGCTCCAGGTCCCACCGCTTGTTGTGGGGTTTGAACCCAAGCCCAGAGTCTGTGCTCTCACACTTCTGTCCCTTTGTTAGGCCAAGACGGAGCCCACAAGCCAGCCCCCCCCACACACACACACCCCCAGCGCTTCGCCAGGTTCTCGCCTCCCTCCCCTAAAAGTGAGCCAGGCCCAGAACTGAGCTGGAGGCGTCAGCCTTGGAAGTTGATCCCCAACCTGAAGTCTGAGCTCTGATTCTGTCCCACGAGGGGCCAGCCGGGGCCTGAGTGGGCAGCAGGGACAGAGCCGCCCGCCAGGGGTCTGCAGGCAGAGGGGCACAGCCTGCAGCGGAATGGAAACCAGACAGGTCCAGAGGCCCTGCAGTTAATTAAGACTGCAGGGAACTCTCAATAACCCTTTTGTGGATCAAAAGCACCCAGATGGAAACCCAGCTGACAAACCCAAGAAAACCGACTTCATGGTTTCTTACGAGAAAACACTTACTACATCAAGGACTGAAGAAGCACTTTGTTCCAGACCTTCGTGTGAGCACCCGGGACTCGGATTACAAAGCGGCCGCGCTGCCCAGTTACAATAAACACGGCCTCGCTGCAGCCCGGCTGTCCAGGTGTAGGGGAGCCAGAAATAACACATGGCAGCTGGGGCCAGAGCTGGGGCGCCCACAACTGCTCTTTCACGAGGTTTCATTTACCCGAAGAAGCCTCACACGCGCGCACACACCACCCACCCCGAGTGGGCGCCCGGCAAGGCGAGAAATTCCACAGACCTCCCCGCCACCAGGTGGATCCCCCCGAACTCGTGTCCGCTTGGATTTTCCACTCACATGCAAGGCGACTGAAAACACAAGGCTCCCCTTGGTTTTACAACCTGGGCTGCACGTCGGACTCACCTGGCGCTCTGACAATTCCCCAGGCCCGGGTCCTGGCCCCAGGGCTTCTGGTGTAATTGACCAAAGAGCTTCGACACCAGGAGGTTTAAAAACCCTCCAGGTGTCGGGAGTTAAATGGTGTTTCCCACCAGAAGACAGGTTCACCCAGAACCTCAGAACATGACCTGATTGGGAATAAGGGTTTTTGCAGATGTCACTAAGGTGAAGGATGTCTCCGTGAGGTCATCCTGGATCAGAAGGGGCCCTGAACCCGATGACTGGTGTCCCTATAAGAGACAGCAAAGGAGGAGACACAGGTGAGTGCCAAGTGAGGATGGAGGATATTTTCCATTTTAGATAGAGTGGGAGGGAGGGAGGGAGAGAGAGAGACATCGATGTGAAAGAGACATCTGTTGGCTGCCTCCTCCACCACCCCAACTGGGGCCGAGATTGAGCCAGCCCCCAGGTACATGCCCTTGACCAGGAATTGAACCCGCAACCCCTCAGTCCGAGGCCTGACACTCCAGCCACTGAGCCAGACTGGCCAGGCCGTGGCATTTTTAAAAATGCTCCAGAGGCGATTCTAATTCACAGGCAGGACTGCAAGCAGCTGCCAGAACCGACGGCCTTCGGCAAGCACGCTGGCTGTGTCCACACGGTGCGCCTGTGACCTGGCTCCCCCCAGGCCAGCAGGCAGACGGGTGCTGCAGGGCTTCCGGGAGCCGAGCAGTCTGAGCACCTGCAGAGGAAGCCTCCCTGGCGACACTGACGGGCAGAACCCGGATCAGAAGGCGTCGGGGTCCTCTGGGGTTGTTGTTGTTGTTATAGTTGTCTGGTTGGTTTTGTGGGTTTCTTTGTTTTTCTGAGATGCCCCCAAGGAAGGGGTACCTGAAGCAAACCAGAAATGCCAAGAGAGCAAATCCAGCTGGTTGCTCCGGAGGTCGGCCCAGGCGGGGGCCCGAGCTGGTTTGGGGGCAGCCCTGAGGAAGAGGGGACGGCCCCAGAGCAGTGTACTGCGGCTGCCAAACAAGTCCCGCAGACCGGGGGGCTTAACCCACAGAAATGCATCGGCTCACGGCGCGGACGCCGGAAGTCCAAGGTCACAGAGACAGCCGTGCTCCTCCGGAGGCTGAGACGGACCCTGGCCCAGGCCGCTCGCTGAGCCCCAGGTGCTTTGCTGCAAACCTTCGGTGTTCTTGGCCTGTGGACAGATCACCTGATCTCCGCCTTCACTGCACCTCCGTTCTCCCTGTGCGGGTCTGTGTGCAGATTTCCTCTTCTCATAGTGACACCAGCCAGACTGAATTAGGGCCCACCCCTCCGACCTCACCCTAACTGTTCACCTCTGTGAAGGCCCTGCTGCAAATCCAGTCACCTTTGAGGTCCCGGGGGTCAGACTTCCAACACAGTGGAGGGACACAATGCAACCGCCTAACAGCTCACACACCTGCCCAGACGCCAGAGGCTGGCACCAGTCATTTCTGGGGGGAGGAGACCGGGGATCAAGAGGACTTCCCGAGACCACTGGAGCTGCTCTGGCCAGTGTCCACCAAGTGAACAGGTTTCTTCAGCCTTCTCAAGTTCCAGGGTCTTGACCTGAGACCCTTCACCCCTGGCCTGGTCTCAGGGATCTTTGGTCCAAGGCGGAGGGTGCGTGAAACAGAGGGTACGCCTGAAGTAAGGAAAGGTGTTGGGGCTCCTCGGTGTGCGTCCAAGGGCAAGGGAACCTCCAGAAGGGGTTCCGTCTGGCAGCCACCCAGAAGGGTGGCCCATGTTTTTGTTAAGAAAAGATATGCTGCCCAGCCAGTGTGGCTCAGTGGTTGAGCATCCACCTATGAACTAAAAGGTCGCCAGTTCGATTCCCAGTCAGGGCACATGCCCAGGTTGTGGGCCCGATCCCCAGTGGGGGACATGCGGGAGGTGGCCCATCGATGTTCTCTCTCATCGATGTTTCTCTCTCCCTCTCCCTCTCATTTCCTCTCTCTCTAAAATCAATAAAGATAAAAAAGAAAAAGAAAAGATATATTCACAACAGAGACTAGATTTCAGCTCCTTTAATAACAATGCTCCCACTTATTTAATACTGAAATAAGCTGTTTTTAAGCATGTTTACCGAAAGTGGCTATTATGATCCTTAAAACAAACCTGACTCGGGAAAAGTAGGTGCTTAGTTAAAGGCCACACGTGGTGATGTTAAACCCAAGGTCTTGGTGCTCATCAGAGACAAAGCCAAACCCCAGCCCCTGAGTTCTAGAATCTTCTGTACTTGGCACCACACTCCCTACCCCTCGCCTCTCTAGGAGGTTGGCTCATGGCTCCAACACCTGTGCGCTCCCTTCTTTCCTCCCTCGAAAACCAGCCGTGGACACGGACCACGTCCACTCCGCTCTCCCTCCCCCTACCTCCGCCCTGCCCGGGGGGCCAGGGAAGGGCAGCCCCCGCTTCTGGCCGGTCCCTGGGCCACAGAGGGGTGTGTAGGGCTGGCTGAATTTGCTCTCGCATGGGCACCTGTCCCAGCTGATTACTTGACAAGTTCCATCTTTATTTCCATTTCTGTCTCAGGGTTAGTATTGCCAGTAAGAAACAAAAGCCTCCTTTATGGACTGAGACAAAATAAAACACACCTTCTCCTGAACTAAGTAAACACGGACTCGGGCGCAGATGGCATCGCGCACACTGGGGAAGTCGCTGCAGGAACTGCCAGGAGGCTGAACAAACACTGTGGGGTGGGAGCTGAGTGCACACGGTGACCCCGCGGTCGTGCTGAAGGCGGGGCCGAGCAAGCAGGTAACCGGGAAGATGTTCGGAACGGACTGCTCAGGGCGGAGGGAAGCGGGTTCTGCTTCGCTTGTGCCCTGGGTCCCTTAGACCATGAAAGATGAACCCCAAATCCTTAGCAGCACATGAGTGGCAGAAAGTAATGTCCTCTTAATTGATCAATTTCCTACAACGAACAAACATAACAAAAGAGCCCTCTCTAAATACAGAGGGAGAAACTTCCACTCATTGCAGGACCCCTCTGCACTCCAGGCCTCTCCGCGGAGAGCTGGTCAACACCAGCCGGCCTGCCCGTCTGAGCTCAAAGTGTAGCCCTTGAGAGGACACCAAAGAAGAACTGAGTCCATGACCAGACTCCCATCCGGCGCCCGGCCCCACACTGCCTGGTCTCGCCGCCCTCTGCACGGGCATTGCGTCCTGGCCCGATCGCCCAGCCCAGCCACCTCCCCTGCGGAGCAGGGCTGCCCTGTGAAGCCGGGTCAGGCTTCACCAGCCAAACCCAGAGTCTCGGGGAAGTGCGGCCAGAGGGGAGGAGAAGGGTTCAGAGGAAGGCGCCAGGGAGCTCGGTGTGGCCGCGGGCCCTAGGCTCCCGGAAAGAGCAGAGGTGCTCCTTGAACTCAGACGACGACGTCACCCCAGCATTTTGAGGGAGTGATGAGCGGAAACCCTGTCATGACTGTGACACAACACGCAGTCCCTGGGGCTTCTGTCGTGACAAGGTGGCAGGAACTACTGACCCCCGATGCAGGGCGGTGCTAGATTCGATTCCAGGTTGGAGGTCAGTGTAAAGGAAGATGTCATGTGTTTCCACCCAAGCTCAGGGGCCCTTGAATTCCACCTGTGATTAGGAATGGAGGCTCATCTTTGCCGCCCACACGGCCGGGCTGACACTCGCCTGTGGCCGTTGGCCCACGATGGCTGAGCAGTAGCCCCACGTGGACGGTGTCCTTCCCTAAGATCCCACAAGCAGCTCCACGTGCGGCCACCCGCGGCGAGATGGGGCTGCCCGGCAGCTTCAGGCAGACATGCGACCCCGGATGGATTGGCCCCCTCGAAGTAACCCTACGAGGACGCTCGGGAGTTATCACGTGAGGACGAAGGTGCCCAGGAGCTGCCTCTCCTCTCCCACCTGCCGCAGCCCGTGTGTGGAAAGTGGCCGACATCCACGCAGGAACACCTGTTGCCCAGGTGAGGCGGGGCCCTGGCCCGGCGAGGAGGCCCATGGAAAGGGTCAATGCATTTGGGAAGAAGCTGAGAGTCATGAAACTGGCAGGCTGCATCTTCAATTACATTGAATAAGCAAAGCCATGACCTCATTCAAAGGCACCTACAAGACACACGCTCTCAAGTGAACTTGCCTCCTTTCTTGCCTCCTTTTTCCAGCCACTCGGGCTGCAGCCCTTCCCCCCACAGGCCTCGGCTCCGTGGTAGAGAATGGGTTTGCAGGCCCCGTCTTCCGAGCCCACGCCCACGGAACCCAGGCCGGCTCCTCATTTCCCCGTTGCATTCTTGAAAAGCCTCCTCGTCTCTGCTGAGCACCGTCCTGTTTTAGAATCTCATGAACTGCAGGTTCCAGTCAGATTTCTATAAGCAGCTGGGGTTTTTTTTCCTTGAATGGAATTGTTTTGCTCATTTGTTTCACTTCCTCTTTGGGGATACCAGGGAACACCCGTTCCCCTTTTCCTGGTATTGGAAGCGCGCACGTCACTTCGCGCAGCAGGAAGTGGAAGTGGAGAATCCTGTGGCTGCATTGTTTGCCAGACTGTACCCGCCGTGAGCCACTGGGAACGACGGCTTGTCATTGTTTTCTTTTCCAGCGGGTCACCGAATGTGAATGGGTCTCTGAGGGGTGTGTGCGTCTGGCGACGCCTCGCGTGAGGACAGGACGGGGTTCCCAGACACATCTGTCCCCTGAGCCCCGCGGCCTCCCGCCAGGTCACACCCAACCGCAGGCTAGGAGAGCTCACAGCCCTGTGCTCTCTCCACCTCCACAGGATTCGAAACTTCTGAAAGCTTTGGGTATGAATAATGAATTCTGCCCACAAGGAGGACCCCTGTCCGATCTATTAGTCCAGAACATCTCAACTTGATCCAAAAACAGGGTAGCAAAAATATATTTACCCCCCCCAAATGCAACGTCATTGGATGCAAATGGTGACAGATTTCCTCCCTAGCCTGGGACAGGCGAACGGAATGCTGGGAGGGCTGTAGACTCACTCCAGGGCGACAGCAGGTAAGAACACCTGTCACAGAGAGCTGTAGAGGACGAGATCCAGAAAGTCACGTGGCCTGTGCGGGCGTGGCTGTGCAGAGCCACACCGGACTGCTCGTCAGCCTCCGCAAGGTCCTCCTGGGGTCACTTCCTGTCCTTTTCAAGAACGACACCAAGTCCTAATCTTCCCCCACTGAGTCCTCAGGAGCTCAAGGTAATTGCATTTTTAAAATCCGTCCCATTTGGGGCCTGTGGCTCAGGTGGCTGGGCGCTGTCCCGTGCACCAAAGGGTTGCTGGTTCAGTTCCCGGTCAGGGCGCACACCTGGGTGGCAGGCTCAGTCTGGGCAGGGGCGTGCCGGTGGCGGCCCATCCGTGTTTCTCTCTCACATCCATGTTTATCTTTCTCTCCTCCTCCCTTCCTCTCTCTAAAAATCTATTTAAAAATATTTTTAAAAACCTATCCCCTTTTGAAGTTTTCCTGAGCCCCTCCAGCTCTCATTCCATGTCACCCTGCACTCTCCCAAGTCCCCTAAACTCTCTTTTTCAGTCCAAGGGACACGGGAGCCCCTTGCGTGTGTAGCCGAGTGAGCTGTGGCAAAAACAAGCACAAAGACGAAGAGTGAAGACGTGGGACAGAGGGACGCGGCCCGGCTCTGTGCCTTCCTGTGTGACTGTGGGCAGTCGCTCTGTGTTCACGGCAAAAGGTCACGTGCAAAGCCCAGAGAGCCTCCAGCCAAAGAAGGCTCGGGGGCTGGGAGCTGTCCCTGCTGCTGAGAGTTACCCCCAGACCAGGGACCGGCAGGAGGTGGCCCCACCAAGAGCCTGTGTGGGAACCAAAAGGATCCTCCCCCAGGGGGGTCCTACGCCCCTGGAAGAGCTGCCCTGAGAGCTCCCATTGGCCGGAGCGGAGGGTGCCAAGGTTCGCGCCAGCTGCAGAGAAGCCCCCGAGAATCCAGTGCCAGGGACACCGCTGTCTTTCCAAGCAGTGGAACCATCCGGAATGCCCTTGGACATGTCTAGATCCTTCCACGTCCCCGTCTGTGCAGAGACTGCCAACAGCAACGCGCCAGCTGCACCACAGCATGAGCTCCGGCAGCGACGTGGGGCGGTCATTCAATGTGCGGGACCACCAGCCAGGGAACGACAGTGGTAGAATGAGAGGTTCAAGAGCCGAGCCGTGCAAAGTGCCCACGGGGAAACTGCGACACTGAGTCTCGAATTGCAAAGGCTCTGAAGCCCAGATAAACACCGCGAGCGAAGACCAGCCAAGGAAAGTGTGTTTCACTCACTGGAAAGAGGCACGCCCACACTGAGGCTTATACACAGGCTTTTTAATCATTTCTCCCAGGAAAAGAAACTCAAGAGCTGATTCTTCAGTGTGGCTGCAAGAGGAGATGCTCCCTCCGAGTGGCTAAGGTGAAGTCTCTGGCTCCTGTCCCATTAGGGGGCCTATACAGGCCCAGCTGCAAAGCCCACCCAGGTTTAATCTGGTTGGAAACAAGAGAGAAAGCATCTGGGGTGGGAAAAATAAAAACATATATTATTTTGCCCTGGCTGGTGTGCTCAATGGTTAGAGCATCTGCCTGCACACCTAAGGGTCACAGGGTGTATGTCTGTATTGTAGGTTTGTTCCCTGACCCCAGTTGGGGGACATGCAGAAGGCGACCAATTGCTGTTCTCTCTCACCGATGTTTCTCTCTCTCTCTCTCTCTCTCCCTCTCCCTTCTTCTCTCTCTAATATCAATAGAGAAGAATTTAAAATTTTTTAATATATCATTTTGAACTTTTTTAATTTAACATTTTTAAAATTTATAGACACACCCACACTTTGTTAAACCACAGAAAGACAGTACATCTTTCCTGTCCTATAGAGCAAACTCTGCTGAGATATTCAAATGGTCAAGAGAAAATGCAGGGAACATGGCAGAAACTTCTGCTTAAGCACCTGCTCAAGAAGAATGGAGGGTGCAGAGCGAACGGGCCCTTGAAGGGAGACTTGAGAAATGGGCGGAAGTAGAAGGAAGAGTGGGAAGTCGCCCCTATTCCCCCATCCAAGCCGCTGTTTACATTTTTCCATTTCCTTCCACATTTTTCCGTTGAACACACGGATTTCCAGTGCCATCCACGCTTTTGCTAGTCACCCGAGCCATGTCCGGTGCAGCCGCCCACGGCTGGTGGTCACCGTCTATTTCAGTGGCTGTGTAACATTCCATCAGTGGGATCCTCTAATCTGCATGTAACATTGTTTCTAATTTCCTCCTCATAATAAACATAGCTGTGAATATCTCTGAGAAAAGATCTGTGTGTTTCTCAAGACTGGAACCTTGTCCTATTTGTCTTCATGGTCTCATCAGGACTTAGGGAACATGGAGGGAAATGAATACATAAATAAATAGATGGATGGACAGATGATGGATGGATGGATGATGGATGAAGGGATGATGGATGGATGGATGGATTGAAGGCATTTATCACAGGAGTTTTTGGACTCAGAATTCTCAAAGCAGCATCTCTTCAGCCAGAATATGAGTCACCTGCTATTTCTGATATGACAGCCAAACCTCCTGGATATTTATATTTTGGCACAGGCTTTACCTACCCTTTTTTGAAAGTGAACACTTTTTTTGGTTCCTTGAACATCTGGAAGAGTATCCCACCACAAAACTCACGTGTTCCTCTACCCGACATGCATTGAACACTGCTGTTTGCACTTGTTTAGACTGGTTCCGAGAGGCAAAGGTGAGAAGGCCCCGCTGGCCTCTGGCTGGCCGGCAGCACCTGGACGCCAGGCAGGTGAGTTCGTACATGTTCCAAGGAAGGAAGACCGTGCTCACCTGGTGACGAAGACCTGAGCTACAGTTCCCACGGGGGATCGGGGAACCGGTCTTCGGGCTGAGCCTAATGAGTCCACGTGGCACCGCTGGGCTGCGAAAGGGACTTTTTTAGAAGTCGGGTCAAGACATGGCCCCACAAGTGAGCACACTCCCAACAGAAAGCGGAGCCGCCGCCGTGGGTCATTGGGTTCACTCATTGGACAGTTAGGAGAGGGAGGACCCGCCTCCTCCGCCTGTGACCATGATGGGACACGCCAGGGCAATTGAAATCCTTCCTGATGGTGGCATCTTTCTCCCCTTCCTTCCCGCCCTGGCCTTTCCGGCCTCCCTGCCCCGGGCCAGTCTTGGGCTCCTGGTCAGCTCTGTCTTCCTCTCCGAGAACTCGCCCCCACCTGTTCACGCCCAGGCCTGTCCCCAACCCCAGGCCTCTCCAGCGTCTGTCTTCGTGGCCTGGGTCGTGCCACTCAAACGTTCACTGGATCAGTGAGGGCATTTCTGCCTCAAAGCCAGGAACCCTGGAGCTTTTGAAAGCCAAACGTGCTATTTCAAAAGATGCCCTTTGGCAAGAAACAACGTGTTCCTTTTCCTATGACCTTAACAAGACATTAGGGAAGTAGACGCGAACTTGGAGGGGATGGAACAAGATGGGTGAGGTTCCGTTTTAAGCAATAAACACGAATATGTTGTTTCCCTTTCTTGCAAAAGTGGCCTGGGCCAACCTGTGAACTCGATGTCCTCCAGGACGGAAGGCGTGTCCCCTGAGGGTGTCCCAAGTCCACACAGGGCCATGTCACAACAGTCATTAAATGCCCATTCCACAGCCCAAGCAGCTCGGTGTGCTGTCTTATCCTGCCGGCCACCACTTTCTGAGTAGTGTCAAACATGCAAAAATGCTGGTGACTTCTTGGACAATACAGGGCAGCCACCGTCAGCATTTCCAAGTGCTGATGAAAGAATTACCTTCGTTTAAAGACAAACCAAAATAAAGCCTGCCTGTTCCACAGTGCCCTCCTCTGCAGAATCCCACCCCGTTAACGAGGCTTCCTGCATTTACACCGGGCACATTTGCATCTGTTTTTCATCAGAAGCCCAAGTGTCAGCCCTTTGGCACTGGGGCCAGCTGGTCATAATGCCTGGGAGCAGAGCTGTCCCCTAATTACCGCGTCCATGCTAACCACTGGGGGGCCAGCCCCGCATACCTGGGGTGAACATCTAATATCGGCTGTCTGGGGCTTCTCCGCATTCACCCGAAGCAGGGCTCGGGAACGGGAGTGTCTCTGACATTACGCTGCCATCGGATCTCTCGAACACCTCTTTGCAAAGTGAAAATGGTCCTCGGTACAAAAGCTGTCTCCACCAGAAACCTGCAAGGATGATCAAAGGGCAGGGAGCCTGAGGTCTCCGTTAGCTCCGTTAGCTCGGGTTAGCTCCGTTAGGTCGGGTTAATGAAGAACTTCTCGGGGGGGAGGGGGGGCATGCAGAGCAGAACATACAATGTTGTCATCCCGATTTGGTATGTAGACGGTAGAAAGCCCATTTCTAAGCCTGTGTTATCATCTCCCGTGTCACCGTTCCCACTCGTTCACCCCCAATCGCCTGGGGTTTCCCAGCAGCAGGTCCTGCTTCATTATCTGTGGTGTCAACTGACCCAGAGCGACACGGGAAGGTTTGTGTGTCAGGGACTCCTAAGAAAAGGACAGGGTCAAAAGTCATCTCAAGAGGAAATTTGGCCTCGGCACCCCAGGCCTCCCACCTCTGTCTCCAGGAAACTCCTGTCCAACAAATCAGACGTTAGTGCCATGAACCCCGAGTGCCGTTCAACCTCTGAACTTATCAATGACACCAGCCAACACGTGGAGCCGTTTACTCCTCCGTTACCGAGGGCAGCAAGACGGGAGCAAGGGAAGGAACGGCTTGGCAGGACCCGGGGGACACTTCAGGAGCGTGTTTACTTGTTGGCATCTTTACGGCTTTCCCTGAGAGATGATCGTTATGGTAACAGATGGCTTCACCTTTGGCTGTTCAATAAATGAATGCTTGAAAAAAAAAATTTTTTTTTAATCTCTTTCAAGCTTCATCCTAATGATCTCAGGGGGAAAGTCTCCATTGCATTGACCGGGACTTTTAAAGTAGATTAATTGGCTGTCCTAACGTTTTCTAAGTTAGACTCCAAAATCACGAAACACATAATCCTAGCCAGAGCAAATGCTGGCTCTCTCCAAAGGCGGCTGACTTTCCGGAAGACTCGGAGAATTTGCTATTACACAGTTTTGACTTCATGGAGTGCGGAGCAGTAGACGTCTGCTCAAAGTGAAGATCTATTTCCCCAGGTAACCTGGCGCGGCCCCCACCTGATGGGGAAGTCACTCGCCCTGCAGGAGGACTGCCCCCGGATAAATCCATCAGAAGAAGGTCCCGTCTCTCAATGTCTAGACTGGCTTAGAATGTTTTACATGCCTACAGCACCTAGCAAGTGCCAAGCCTTCACTCATTCATTTTCAATTCATTGATGCATCCAACAATATTTCTTGGGGACTTACTCTGGGCTAGGCACTGTGCTAAGTGTATTCAACACAGAGGTGAGCAAGACACGGGCCTGTCCTCATGGAGTCCATTCTAGTGAGAGAGACCAAATGACACATAAGTATACATGTAACATTAAGTCAGGTAGTGAAGAAAAATAATAACACCATGGGAGTAGACAGAGAACCATGGCGGGGCCAAGGGGTTCTTAGAATGGTCAGGAAAAAAACCTCTCTCAGGAAGTAATGTTTGAGCAGAAACCTGAGTAAAGTCAGGGAAGAAGCCAAACAAATATCTGGGAAGAAGGCAAAGTGAATAGCAGTCCTGACTTAGAAACAAGTTTGTTGTGTTGAAGGAACATCCAATCAAGAAGGCCAGCATGACCTCACCCCTGTCAGAACGGTTGTTATTAAAAAGACAAGAGATGACAAGAGTTGGCAGGGATGTGAAGAAAGGAACCCTTGCGCACTGTTGGAGGGAATATAACTGGTGCAGCCACTATGGAAAACAGTATGGAGGTTCCCCAAAAAATTAAAAAATAGAAGTACCTTATAATCCAAGATTTCTACTTCTAGAGATTTATCCAAAGGAACAAATCAATATCTCAAAAAGTTATCTGCACGTCCATGTTCCTGAAACATTATTTATAATAGCCAAGACATGAAAGCAACCTAAATGTCTATCAATGGGTAAATGGATAAAGAAAACACACACACACACACACACACACACACACAGAGGAATATTATTCAGTCATAAAAAAGGAAGCTCTACCATTTGTGACAGTGTGGATGGACCTTGCGGGCATTATGCTAAGTGAAATAAGGCAGTCATAGAAAGACAAATACTGTATGATCTCACATACGTGGAATGTGAAAAACAAACTAGATGCACAGATACAGAAAACAGATTGGCAGTTGCCAGAGTGGGAGATTGAGGGTGTTCGAAATGGATAAAAGGGATCAGAAGTACCGACTTCCAGTTATAAGCCAAATAAGTCATGGGATGTAACGTACAACAAGGTGACTGACTGAGGTTAACAATACTGTATTGTATTGTATTGTATATCTGAAAGTTGATAAGAGAGTCAATCTTAAAAGTTCTTATCACAAGTAAAATATTGTAACTATGTGAGATGATTGATGTTAAGCTTATGGTGGTGACCATTTCACAATATATACATATATAAAATTGTTATGTCGCACATCTTGGACTAATACAATATTATATGCCGATTATATCTCAATAAACCTGGAGGATAAAAGGTTAGAATGGAGTAAACAAAGCAGAAGGTGGTAAGAGACGAAGTTGATAAGGCAGGGCCAGATCAAGTAGTCATTGTCGGCACTTGTAGGGAAATTGAATTTGATTCTATTGAGGTTTCCCTTTGTCTCTGGTGGCCAGAAGTTTTGCTATGATGTATGTTGATGTGGTTATCTTCCTTGAGGTTCAGAGTCTTCTGGAGTATGTAGTTTGATGTCTGCCATCTGTTTTGGAAATGTTGTTGTCATTATGTCTTCAAATATTACTTCTGCCTCATTTTCTCCCTTCTCTTCTTTGGGACATCAAACATATGTATTTGACCTTTTCTCTGCATCCTTACGGCTCTTTTAGGCTTTCTTCTCCATGTGCTTCCTTCTAGATATGTTTTTTATTCTGATTTACTAATTTTCTCCTCAACTGTGTCTAAACTGTATGAAAACTTGGGGTCTTAATTTGTTAACATATTTTTTTATTTTCAAGATTTTCTTCTGATTCTCTTTTCTAGCTTCTAGTTCTCTGCCAAAATCTTCAACTTGTATTTATTTTTTGTTGGTTTTTAAAAATCAATTTCTTTCTTTTATAAAATTGTTTATTTATTGATTGATTTGAGAGAGAGAGGAAGTGAGAGGAAGAAAGAGATAGAAACATCAATGAGAGAGAACATAGATTGGCCGCCTCCTGCATGCCCCTCACTGGGAACCGGGCCCACAACCTGGGCATGTGTACTGACCAGGAATTGAACTGGTGATCTCTTAGTGCATGGGTCAACGCTCAACCGCTGAGCTACACCGGCTGGACTCAACTTGTATTTATTTATTTTTAATATTTTAAGATAGTTAGCTTAAATCCACTATTTGGATTCCCTGTTGGTATTTTTCTTGTACCTCTTCTCTCTCTTTAAAAAAAAATATATATATAGCCCTGGCCGGTTTGGCTCAGTGGTTGGAGCGTTGGCCTGCGGTCTGGAGAGACCCGGGTTCGGTTCCCACTAAGGGCACATACCTCGGTTGCAGTTTGTCCCAGGCCCTGATTGGGTCATGTGGGTGGCGACCACTCGATGTGTCCCTTTCGCATCGACGTTTCTCTCTCTCTCTCCCTCCCACTCTATCTGAGCAAAATATCAAAAAAAAAAATGTCCTCGGGTGAGGATAAAAAAATATATATATACACATACATACATATATATATGTATGTATGTATATATGTGTGTGTGTGTGTATGTGTGTGTGTGTGTGTGTGTGTGTGTGTATATATATATATATATATATATATACATATCTCATTGTCTTTTCTCCGCATGCACTGGTTATTTTTATTGAATGCCAAACACTGTATCTGAAAACAACGATGTGAGAGGGGGTGACCTTTCCCAGGAGGAAAAGCAGCTCTAGGCTCCAGCAACTCATTCACCCTCTCTGGAACTGAAACAATCCAAACCTGGGCTTCATTTCTTGGGAGGGCCAGTCTATTTCTTGCCAATCCCCACTCCGAGACTGTAGCCCCTTGGGGTTTTCCCAAGCCAGATGCCCTGGGGGCAGGAAGGTGCCCAGGGCCTTGTGGGCTCCGAATGCCCATGTTGATTCTCCTACCGCTGTTGTCTGTCAACAGCTCTGTTAGCTTCTCACTCTTAGCTTCTTTCTTCTTCTACGGAAAGGACATCAAGAGGGACAGAGTCACAAAGGCTGGCTCGCCTTTCTCCACTTCATTCCTCTCCCAGATCTTGGCCCTGAAATTGTCACTGCCTTTAGGCATTTTTCATATTTTCTTCATTTCTAGCTGTTCTCAGGAGGAGAGTTGGACTCCATTGTGTGTGTGACAAATTGCTTGCAAAAATAATCGAAATTCTCCACCCCTCCCTCTACATATACAGATGCATACACACTATTTATAAATTATGAACATGTTCTATTTTAGTAATTAAAAAGTGTACAATGTGTGTATTATTAAATAAACAGAAGGACGGGGAACAAGTAAATATAAACAGAAGGTTTAATGGTTTCCTGTCCTCTCCACTTTGGAGGCCACTGGGCTAGGAATAGTGGGGGCGGTGCTAAGTATTGTGGGTCAGGTGGACTAGGGTGGAAGGAATGAGAAGGGGTTGGGTTTGTAATGTGTTTTGAGGGTAGAATTGAAAATACTTGCTCATGGCCCAGCTGGTGTGGCTCAGTAGATTGCGCGATGTCCCGTGGAGGACGTCGGTTCGATTCCTGGGTTGCAGCTCGATCGCCAGTGGGGGGCGTGCGAGAAGCAGCCGGTCGATGTTTCTCTCTCACGCTGGTGTTTCTATCACTCTCTCCCTTCCTCTTGTCTCTCTAAAAAAAAAAAAAAAAAAATCAATAAAAAAATACTTTCTGATGAATGAAATGTGACATGTAAAGGAAAGAGGGTGGGGTTCAGGGCAAATGTGATGTTTTTGGTTGAAGCACTGGGTGAATACAGGTGCTACTGACTGATGCGGGGAGGGCCGGGCTAGGAGGGGCGATGAAGAGTCTACTGTGCAGCGTGGCCTGTCAGCGATCCTGAGTCCTGAGTCAGCAGCAGCATTTCCTCCAAGGAGCCCTTCCCACTTCAGAGCTGGAGCTCCCCAGCGACACAGCCGAGGACGCGGATCCCTCAAGAGGGCAGGGCTGTGGCCACAGACAGTAAGTCAGGGCACCTCCCTCTGAGAAGGCGACCTCAAGAAAGTTGTGTAAACTCACATCCCAGCTCTTCCCAAAACCTTTCTCGGGCTCCTCCTACCCCTTCCCAACTGTGCTTGCAACAGCTCTAGGACCTCTGGGTTCACATTCCCAGTCTGGGTTCTTCAAAATACCAGTTCTACAAGTTAATACAAGTTCTGTGATGAAAAAGAACAAAAAGGAGGAGGGAGAGACAAAAGAGAAGAAAGAAAAGAAGGACAGGAGGAAGCGGATTCTCATGACCATGTTTGGAAAATGCTACACTAAACAGCATGAACATAGTGAAGAACTTTTTTCTTACTGCAGGACTTCTCAGAGCCTTTAATATACTAAAGTGCACTATGACTCTCTAAGAATACAAGGTCTGTAGTAGTTCCTACACTTAATTTTCTTTTTTTTTAATCTTCACCTGAGGAAATTTTTGCATTTATCTTCAGATAGAGTGGGAGGGAGAGAGAAACATCCACGTGAGAGAGACACATCAACTGGCTGCCACTTGCACAACCCCAATCGGGGCCAGGGACAAAGCGCAACCGAGGTACATGCCCTTAGCGGAAACCAAACCCAGGACTTTCTGATCCGCAGGCCGACACTCTAACCACAGAGCCAAACCGGCCAGGGCCCTACACTTAATTTTCTACATGCCTATTAATAGTTCGTGAAGTAATTTTTTCTACTGAATGATTCAGGAGACACTGCTGCAGCCCAGGGTCAAATTCTGCCTGCCACCTGTTTTTCTATGGCCAGCAAGCTTAGTTGTTACATTTTTAAAAAAACATTTTTATTGATTTTTAGAGAGAGAAGGGAGAAGGAGAGAGAAAGAGAAACATCGATGTGAGAGCAGAATATCAATTGGCCGCCTCCTGCACACGCCCTTCCTGGGACGTGCCCTGACCGGGAATCAAATCAGCAACCCGTCCATACACGGGACAACACCCAGCCAACTGAGCCAGACTGGCCAGGGCTTAGTTGTTACCTTGTTAGAAGGTTGTAAAAAAAAAAAAAAAAATCAAAAGAAAGGCAATATTTCAACATAGGTTCAAATGGTAAGAAATTCAAATTTCAGTTCCATAGAAAAGTTTTACGGGACACACCCATGCTCGTCTGCTGACGCATCGCCTAGGACTGCTTTCTGTCTCCAGCAGCAGCGTTGGGGAGCTATGGCGGAGATCGTGGGCCTGCAGCGCCTCAACGTTTCGTATTTGGCTCTTGCCAGAACTTGGCCGACGCCTGCTCTAGACCTCCCACCGCTATAGCATTAACGTAACTGCTCTGCGGAGGATTTGCAGGGCAGTGAACTCGCTGTGTGATACCGCCATGTGGATACCTGTCCCTCTGCACTTGTCCAAACCCATGGAATGCGCACAGCAAGAGCAAACCTAATGTAAACTATGGACTGAGTGAGGGCGATGTGTCCGTGCGGGTTCGTGGCTGGTAACAAAGGCACCACGCTGGGGGGTTGTTGTTGGTGGGGAGGCTGTGTGTGCTGGGGGTGCAGGGGGGTGGAGGTATATGGAAAACCTCTGTACCTTCTGTTCTATTTTGCTGTGACCTTGAAACTGCTCTACAAATAACCACTTGTACACCCTGGCCGGTTTGGCTCAGCGGTTAGAGCGTCAGCCTGCGGTCCAGAGAGACCCGGGTTCAGTTCCCGCTAAGGGCATGTACCTCGGTTGCAGTTTGTCCCTGGCCCTGGTTGGGTCGTGTGGGTGGCAACCACTCGATGTGTCCCTTTCACGTCGATGTTTCTCTCTCTTTCCTTCCCACTCTATCTGAACAAAAAATGTCCTTTTTGTCCTCAGGTGAGGAAAAAAAAAAAACAATAAATAAGCACTTGTGCAAAAAAAAGAAACACACATGTGTATGTATTGATTTACATATGTATACGGTATTTCTGGAAGATAGGCTGTCTGCAGAGAAAAGAACTGGATGGTGGAGGATTTGTGTTGAGGGGAGAGCCTCTTGTGGTTTATTAATTTTGCACCACGTGACTCTCTGACTTATTAAATTTTTTTAGAAGAGTTTATTTAAGCCAAATGATGACACACTGGGAAGCAAGATCTCAAATGCTTCCTAAATTCTTTTCTAATCCTTATTTGAGGATATTTTTCCATCTATCTTTAGATAGAGTAAGAGGTGGGGGGAGAGGAGAGAGAGAGAAACATCGATGCGAGAGGGACACATTGACTGGCTGCCTCCTGCACGACCCCAACCAGGGCCGGGAACGAACCACAGCTGAGGTGTGTGCCCTTGACCAGAATTGAACCCGCAAGTCATTGGTCTGTGGGCCAACGCTCTAACCACTGAGAAAACCAGACAGGGCACTCCCTAAATGTTTTAATAAAACATTTGAGAAATATTTTTTTTTAAATGTGTGCTCTTAGTCTGCATCCCGCCTCAGTTCTAGTCACTACTCCGAGAGCAGGAGCCATGATCTATGATTTTCTGTCGGTGGCAGAATCTGGAGCAGAAAACACTACGGTGGTTTTCTTGCCAAGTGTTCAATACTCGTGAGGAGGTGGCATTTTTTTTCCTTTATTAATTTTTAGAGAGAAAGGGAGAGGGAGAGAGAGAAACATCGATGAGAGAGAATATCAGCTGCCTCCTACATTCCCGCCTCTGGGGATCAGGCCCACAACCTGGGCAAATGCCCTGATGGGGAATTGAACTGGTGACCTCTTGGTGCATGGGTCAACACTCAACCACTGAGCCACACTGGCCAAGTGGAGGTGACATTTTCTAAAGGCCATTAGGAGAGCCTGGCTGGTGTGGCTCAGTGGATTGACTATCACTCCACGGACTGAGAGGTCCCGGTTCGATTCCCTGTCAGGGCACATGCCCAGGTTGCAGGCTTGATCCCCAGTAGGGGGCGTGCAGGAGGCATCAGAGAGTGTTTCTCTCTCACATCAATGTTTCTGTCTCTCCTTTCCTCTTTCTCTAAAAAAAATCAATAAAAACCTATTTTTAAAAAATAAAGGCCATTAGGAGAGATGTGGAGACCTGCAACTATGAGAATTCATCTATCTACTGGGAACGCAAAGCCGCTGGTACTGGCCAGCGAGGAGGGTCTGCTGCGTGGGAAAGCTGCGCCGCTGGACCCCGGCCCGCGCGCACTGCCGCCGTCGCCTTCTCCTGGGAGGGAAACTTAACCTTCACGACTGAACTGCATGATGTGTGAGCTCCAGAGCATCCAACACCATCTAGCGGGGATCAGAATTCATACCCCACTCTGCGGATGCTTTGAGTTACATAAGAGCAGTGGAATAAGAGAATACAAATTAAACGTGCTCTGCCGAGGGTAAGGCACCACGATAGCGACCGAGGCCCCCCCTCCCCTCGAGCCCCACCCCAAACCGCAGGGCCAGGGCGAGGACCGCCGTGCAGGCCTGCAAACCACACATCCGGACACTTAAAAGCGGTACATCAGGTTGACAAACTGTTGTGTCCAGCCTTCCACCTTGATGAATATACCCGACAGCAGCCTGGAAACGAGGTGGGCTTGAGAAATCTTCAACTCCCAGGGGGCTCCAGGATGCCACTGGAATGCAGAGGCTCGGGAGGAGGCGCTGGCCCCACCCACCAGCCCCCGCCCACGTCCCAGCCTCCCCCTTCCTTTGCCCACCCAGCTCCGTCCATCCCCTGGGAAAGCTCACACGCTTGTTAATGCCCAGCCCCCTAGGACAGCCACGTGCTACCTCACAAACAGCCACGCCACAGCCACCCTGCGCTCCGCACCTGGTGCACAGTGTGGACCAGGGCTCGGGCTCACCCCACAGACTCCTGGCCCCTGGGGAAGCCAAGGCGAGGCCTTCCTTGTCCAGGCCCAGGGCAGGGCTGATGCCGACACACAGTGGCCACAGGGACCACCGCTGGCCAGGTGCACCCCTCCATGCGCTTCACATGTCGTTTTACTGAAGAACAAATGTTTCTTCAACGACGCTGAGTGTCAAGTGGCATTTGCGTTTGCATCTCAGCAAGACTGTCCCTTGAAAGTCTGTTCTCGTTGAGAAGGAAGATTTTCCAAGTTCTAAGCGGAGAGGGATTGGGTCATTGAGATGCTTCCCTGGAGGAGGGAGAATCCCCTCTCCCCGTGAGGAATAAGCCTTGGGTAGGAGAAAGTGAGGTCGAAAATACAAGAAATAGGACCTTCAGTTAGGATGGCGAGTAGGTAAATGTGGTATCACCTCCTTCCACAACCACATCAAATACAACTAAACTACAGAACAACCCTCATTCAGAACTGCCTGACATCGAGCTGAATGGAAGTCCTACAACTACGGAATTAAAGAAGCAGCCACATCGAGACCGGTAGGAGGGGTGGGGGAGGGGACAGGCTGGTCCCACACCCACGTGTGGCAGATAAAAATCAGGAGGACACTTTGGCTAAGAAGGTCCTCCCTGAGGAGTGAAGGGTCCCCGTGCCACACAGGGCACTCAGCTCAGGGTTCCAGTGCCAGGAAGAGAATCTCCATCACTTCTGGCTGTAAAACCAGCAGAAACTGAGGCTGAGGGAGGCTGAGGCTGCTGGAGCTCCCAGCAGCTCCTCTTAAAGGGCCCGCACACGGACTTACTCCAACTTGCTCCCTCCAGGCTCCAGCATGGGGGAGGCAGCTTGAAAGTTACCAGAGACATATGGGAAAAGGCTGAGTTGTTTGACATCAGGGCAAGAGGTAGGACAGTTTTCTCCTGGACAGACGTGCTGGTGGAGGCCATTGCTCCTTTGGTGAGCCCTTCCCTCATGGGGCCAACGGACAGGCACTCTATCTGGGACTCCTGGCTCACACTGTTTGCCCCACCCTGGTGATCCCTGAGGCCCTGTCCCACCCAACTTTTGGGCCCACCCAAGCTGTTTACCGTGACTTTACCATAGGATTGGTCTGTCTTGGCTCCTGATTTGTATTTTCCTAAAACCTCTCAAACAAGCAGCATCTGGCTTCAGCCAGCCCCACACCTATTCAGTGGCCCAGGCCTGGCACTAGAAGCAGCCAGCCTTGGTTCACAGCTTGGCCTCTCCTGGGCACCTCCAAGCCCAGCACAAGAAGCAGCCGTCTGCAGGTCACTTTGTAGCTTATGCCAGGGGCCTGGGTAGAACTCAGGCAGTGCCTGACCTTGGCTGCGCTTCCCAGGAGGCCCTGGAGCCAGCACACCCAGTGGACAGCTTCGGACCATGTCAAAGCACATGACCCAACCACCTCCACAAGCAACACACTCAAGGGGTGGACTCAGTGGGTACCAGAGCCCTGCTGAAGTAAGTCTTGCTCTTTGGGCCCCTGCACAACTGATCCTCCAAGGTGGTCAGAGGTCAGCGGTCAGTGGGCACAGCCAGTCCTTACAGCTGACCAGCCTGAGGAAATCCCTCCCACTGAAGAGCTAACAGCAATCAAGACTCAATTACAACAGAATACAGTCCATATGGGGGGTACACTTCAAGTGCCTAGCCAGGGAGGCTGTGACACTGGACCCTACAGGACACCTACAGCAATAGGCCACCCTATCAAGCCTAGGAGATGTAGCAAATCTACCTAATACACAGAAACAAACACAGGGAGGCAGCCAAAATGAGGAGACAAAGAAACATGTCCCAAATGAAAGAACAGAACAAAACTCCAGGAAAAGAACTAAACAAAATGGAGATAAGCAATCCAACAGATGCAGAGTTCAAAACACTGGTTATAAGGATGCTCAAAGAACTCATTGAGAACTTCAAGGAACTTAGTGAGAATTTCAAGGAACTTAGTGAGGACCTCAAGACCATAAAAAAGGCCCTGGCCGGATTCGCTCAGCGGTTAGAGCGTCAGCCTGCGGTCCATGGAGACCTGGGTTCGGTTCCTGCTAAGGGCACGTACCTTGGTTGCAGTTTGTCCCCGGCCCTGGTTGGTCGTGCGGGTGGCAGCCACTTGATGTGTCCCTTTCACGTCGATGTTTCTCTCCCTCTCTCTTCTTCTCTCTCCCTCCCACTCTATCTGAACAACAAACAAAAAAAAAAGGAAAAATGTCCTCGGGTGAGGATAAAAAAAAAAGAACATAAAAAAAGACCAGTCACAAATGAAGGATGCACTAACTGAAATAAAGAATAATTTATAGGGAATCAACAGTAGAGTAGGTGAAGCTGAGAATCAAACCATTGATTTGGAATATAAGGAAGTAGAAAACACCCAATCAGAACAGAAAAAAAAAAATTTTTTTTAAAAATGAGGATAGTATAAGGAGCCTCATTCTCATCATGGGGGTACCAGAAGGAGAATAGAGGGAGCATGAAGTTGAAAACCTACTTGAAAAAATAATGACAGAAAACTTCCCTAATGTGGTGAAGGAAAGAGACATACAAGTCCAGGAAGTACAGAGAGTCCCAAACAAGATGAACCCCAAGAGGCCCACACCAAGACACATCATCATCAAAATGCAAAAGGTTCAAGACAAAGAGAGAATCTTAAAAGCAGCAAGAGAAAAGCAGTTAGTTACCTGCAAGAGAGCTCCCATAAGACTGTCGATTGATTTCTCAAAAGAAACTTTGCAGGCCAGAAGGGAATGGCAAGAAATATTCAAAGTGATAAAATGCAAGGACCTACAACCAAGACTACTCTGTCCTGCAAAGCTGTCATTTAGAATCGATGGACATGCACAGAGTTTCTCAGACAAAAAAAAACTAATGGAGTTCATCACCACCAAACCAGTATTATATGAAATGTTGAAAGGTCTTCTTGAAGAAGAATATCAAATATATGAACAATAAAATGGCAATAAATACATATCTATCAACAATAGAATCTACAAACCAAATGAACAAGCTGAAGAGAAATAGATACAGAGTTCTCTCCTAGATACAGAGAACTTTTTGTAAGTTGCCAGATGGGAGGTAGGTTGGGGGGATGGGCAAAGGCGATGAAGGGATTAAGAAGTACAAATTGGTTGTTAGACTGACGAACCTCGGAAGGAATGGGGGTGGAGGCAGGAAGAGATAAACCGAAGCACATATATGCATGTATACGTAACCAATGGCACAGAAAATGGTGTGAGGAAGGCAGGAGCAGGCACGAGCAGGGAGGAGGGGGTCCATAGGGGGAAAAAGGGAAGACATCTGTAATACTTTCAACAATGAAGATAAAAAATAAATAAACGAAGGATGCAAAAAGAAAATACAAGAAACCCAGCGCCTATGTCACGTGACCCAGGCAGCCATAGAGAGAAGACAGAGCAGGAAGAAGTGACACCTGACCCCTGTGGTCAGCACCTCAATGGCCGGGATGCAGAGTCCTTAGAAGAATCCAGGCAGCCATCTGGGAGCCCTGGAACACCCCAGGCGCAGGAGGAAAGGCCGCGAGCCCCACGGAGAACTCCAGCTTTCAGCTCAGAAAAGGAGGAAGAGTGGGGGGTCCACGGAGACCGGAGCCTAGATGAGCCTGAGGAACCCCTCCCCCGACCTGGCTAGAACATACAGGGGAGCAATGCCCTGGTGAGGGAGTGTGAATTCTCAGAGTGTGCGGGTGGGCTGGGAGAAATTTGTGGAGCCGCAGGTTTATCTAGAAAACGTTTTCTTCTTGATAAAGAGTCAGTTAAAGAGAAATTGGTCTGCCTCTAACCGACTGTGTGTTGAGGTGATGGCTGGTGCAGCAGCAGCCATCTTTAGGTCAGGAGAGGACAAGTATATGGAGCAACCATTCCAAAGAGCAAAGGGGTCCTGGTCCCCAGCAGTGCTGCCACCTCAGGCTGTACAATGTGGGTTTGGGGTGTTTAAGTCTTTTTCACTAGGATTCTGCCTGCCTCATAGCCCAAAGTTTCCTAATGAAAACAAATCCTTCCCTGCTCAAACATGAAAAGCTTCTTCTCTGCAAAAAGACTTACTGTCTTTGCTTTCCCTGGAAAAAGTAACGGGAAGGCAAGCAGACCGCCAATAACCAGCAGCATGTACTGTGAGAAGAAATCGTCTAGGCAGGGACAGTGCTTGTGAGGGAGAAAAACACTTGAAAGCATTTCATGAAACAAAGGGCAGTTTGGATGGAGGCTGCCGAGGAAATGAGGGGACAAGCGAGCAGCCCAGAGTGATCTGCTCCGAAGCGGGGGGTGTGGAAGGCGCCGGTTCCCTTCAGAACCCGGGCACCAAGATGTGAGTGAGTCCCACCAGCTCTCGGAGCCCCACCGCCTTCATCTCCAAATTAGGAATAATTCCAGAACCGCCCGTCCCGCAAGTGGGTGAGTGTGATAACATGAAAGGCAGGTTTCCTTCGAGCTCATGGATGTGGAATCTGTCACCCACATGAACCACCCCAGCCGGTAACCGCCTGCCTGGCCGAGGGGTGTTAATGTGTGGCTTGCTTTGATGAGGACCAGGGGCTGGATAAATAAGGCTGCTAATAACTCCCCCCGCACACCAGCGTGGGCCACACACTGTCTTAGAGCCCGGCCCCTTGCTAACAAGAACCCCACTCCTGCCTCTGCCTCCCACTCGAGGGCTGGGGAGGTTCTCAAGGAGTGTCCCGCCC
The DNA here is from genome assembly GCF_014108415.1 of Molossus molossus. Taxonomy (NCBI): domain Eukaryota; kingdom Metazoa; phylum Chordata; class Mammalia; order Chiroptera; family Molossidae; genus Molossus; species Molossus molossus. The sequence continues at coordinate 9,170,759 of NW_023425388.1, read as the reverse complement.
ACAAATGGCCAATCACTGCCCCTGGCTCAGCTGCTTCCTTCCTCAGCTCATTCTCTGGATCCTTATCCCAGGTCCTGATGCTCACCAGGTGCTGCCTGCTGCTGGGCTTTCCTCCCCATCACGTGTACGAGTCAGTGCGGGACATCTGTAGCTGCCCAGAGACTGCATGTTGGAAGCAGAGAAGCTCTGGTCTAAGCTCAGACTCTTCCCAACACAGTGACATGCATACGAGGAACCCGTCCAGATAAATCCACTGAAGTCCAAACCTGGGCTGGCTGTTCGTGCCACAGAGCGGTTGCAGGTGCCATAAGCACAGCTGAGAGAAGCACAGTCGGCAAACTGCATGACCCTTGGAGGTTGCAGGGAGGAAGGACACTCCCCACCGGTGGTGTTGTCTGTTTTGCCACTAAGATGACAGCGATCTCGGGGACGGTGACTAACCGTAGCTTTCATGCTGAATATCTTCTCACATCCTCCAAAAGATCATTTCTAGGCCGCATCAGACATCATTCATTCAGAAATAACCCTTCTCGATACAAAGAAAGAAAATACGTGCCCCAAAGGACATAGCACCTGGGCACGCAGTTGGCACTCAAGAAAGATTGGTGTGACAATGTGAGCTCCCAGCCTCGCACAGCACCTGCAAAATGTTTACATAAGTAATAAACGAAGCAAATACGTGAAGAGAGTCAACTGGTCTTGCCATCCACCTTCTCAGAGGCTCCAGAGTTGGGGCAGCACCAGGAACCCTGATTCATCCCATCCTAGCCCTCCCTGGAGTTGCCACCTGAGTAACATATTCTGGGTCTGCAAGGTGTGCAGGAGAGCATGAGGAGGGAAGGACCCCCTTGGGCCAAACTGCAGTCGCCCATTCAGGAGCCTGGGCCATGCCCACGCCTCCGTCTGGACTGAAATCTATTTCTCTGGGTTCGATGGATGATTATAGCACCTAAAGTTTTCCAAGACACGTCGGACGAATTTCCATAGCAACTACACTGTCTGCCATCAGCAAGAAGTTTGGCTGAAGGTTTACTGGAGTTAAATACATTTTGAGAAGAAAAAAAATGAAGACTTTCAGCATTTGGCACATCCCTCAGGCTGGGCGCAAAAGGAGGTGGAGACTCGGGGGCTGGGGGCTCTCTCTCAAGGCCTCCGTGAACTACGGCGCTGGTGTTTCAAAGCCCAAGCACTCTCTCGAAGGGAGGTTTTCCTCCAGAAACTCAGCGCCTGATCTTGGGACTGGCAAACAAAACTGTACCGGGAAATTCAGCCATGCAGCTGAGACCAACACTCTATCATCTTCCCAAACAGCAAGTTGTATCCAGACTTGAATATTCACTGAATTTCACATTCCTGCCCCACAGTTTCTTTAAAGTGAATAATTGTCTAAGCTGACGACAGTGAGACCTGTGGTTTAAAATTCGGAGTGTCTGCAAAGTCTTATATGCTCAGTGAGATTTCCTGGCTGAAGGAGAGACGGGCGGGGGCTGTCTATATTCTGATTACACATGTACCCGGGAAGATGATGATTATTTCCAGTCACCCATCTTTAGCCAAGGGTTGCTTTTTATTCTTTCTCGAGAAAAAAATATGTATATTCCAGGAAACAAAAAGGCATACTTGAATTTTATTCTCTGAACAAGGGGGAACGAATCAATGTGTCTTCCTCATTTTTCTTCCAGGAATGAATGACAAATGACTCTTCTCATCTTGGAGCGGTGCTGGGCTGGAAAACAGCGCCCTCCGAGGAAAATCAAAACCTTGATTCATAGCATTTCCCAGTTTCCAAGGTGCAAGTATCCCTACCGTGGCCAGTGTCGAGGCATCCATCGTAGCAACCAGTTCCCAGATTCCTGCCTATTTAACAACCGGTGCTCGGGAGCCATCAGCCAGCTTCGCTCACCGGGGTCTTGACGAGGATCGTTATCAGTGTCCGGGACACGTCACTCCTCAGTGCATGGAGACAACTTTACGAGGCATTGGTAACATTCCAGTAATAAGACGGACACCAGACATGTCTCTGCATTAAGAGCCCATAATTTAACAAGGGGGGGGGAGCACAATAACAAAGGCCTCTGGAAGCGCATCCATTTGGAATGTTATATCCCTTTCTGGACACAACTTTTATTTTTTAATCTTTATTGTTGAAAGTATTACAGATACTTTTCCCCCACTGACCTCCTCCAGCCCGCTCCCCCCGCCCCCAACCTTCAACACATCACTTCTGTGTCCATGGGTTACGCATATATGCATATACGTTCATTGGTTTATCTCTTCCCACCACCACCCTTCCCTCTGAAACAACTCTTTTTTTTTTCTTTATTGATTTTAGAGACAGAGGAAGGGAGAGGGAAAGAGAGATAGAAACATCAATGAGAGAGAACATCGATTGGCCGCCTCCTGCATGCCCCCCACTGGGGATCGGGCCCACAACCTGGGCATGTGCCCTGACCGGGAATCAAACCAGCGACCTCCTGGTGCAGGGGTCCATGCTCAACCACTGCGCCACACTGGCCGGGCGAGACAAGTCTTGTAGTCAGTTATGGTATACCAGAGTGCCCAGGATTAAAACCAAGTGCCAGGCATGGAGAGCCCAAGGTGTGGCATGGTGGTGAAGGACCGTGCAGTTAGCAAGGACAGAGGAGACGGGAGGAACTGGAAGTGCTCTGTGAATCCAAGCGCGTCCCCGAGGGTTGTCACTTGGAAGGGGACTTAGAAGGCATTTTCTTTTGTTCCAAAGATGCCAAGTATGTCTGTTTGGTATAAGACATAAGGAAGCTGATTTCTGTTCACATAGGATAATCTTTCTAAAACATATGAGACACGACATTGTCATATCAGAGGAGATGAGACAAAAGTAATTTTAAGAACCTCTATTTCTGCCCAGTTGGTGTGGCTCAGTGGATTGAGCGTCATCCAATGGACTGAGACATCTCCATTCGATTCCTGGTCTGGGCACATGCCCAGGTTGCGGGCTTGGTCCCCACTAGGGGGCGATCAGGCAGCCGATCGGTGTTTCTCTCTCACATGGATGTTTCTATCTCTCTCGTCCTCTCGCTCTAAAAAAAAATCAATAAAAACATATTTTTAAAAAAACCTCATTTCTGAACTCGAAAGTCTTCCCTTGTTATGTTAGTGAGTGACTTTCTCCCCTTTTTATTGAAGTTATTGGGGTGGCACTGGTTAACCAAATTATACAGGTTTTGGGTGCACAATCCTACAACACATCATCTGTACACTGTACTGTGTATCCATCACCCCTGGTCAAGCCTCCGCCCATGGTTCTTTATCCCCTCAATACCCTCCTGCACATCCCCCCACCTGGCAATCAACACACAGTTCGTGTCCAGGAGGGTTTTTTTCTTCCCTTTTTTTTGTTTTTGCTCAATCCTTCACACCCCCATCCAGCCCTCCCCTGTTGCCCCATATTATATACATTACCAGGCTTTTCTTATCTCTCTGTACCCACAAAATCCTCAGCATCCCCATCTCTCTCATATGCCCTGGGGACCCCAGGTACGTCTGGCTGTGTAAGCCTTGGCCACGGGCTATGCTGTACCTTTATGAAGACACAGACTCATTCACACTGATCCGCCCCTCCCCCATGGCACCTCCCCTTGGCCTCACTCAGCATCTCCGCAGTGAGCTCAGACGGGCTCCAGCAATCAAAGGAACTCATGCACGCCAGTAACACAGAATTTCAAAGACCTCATTTCTAACAGTTCGATCGGTTTATATGACTTCAGAAACATTCCCTTGTCCAGTTCTCACAGTGGCCTCAGGATACAGAGATTAGCGTCTCCCTTACAGACGAGGAGACTGAGGTTCAGGCAGGTCCCACAACTTCTCGGAAGTTCCTCCACGACAGAAGCAGGACTCGGACCAGGTCTCCCATCCCGAGTGTTTTCTTTCAAGTCCTGCTCAGAATGATTCTATACGTGCCACACGGAAAGGTGCCCGGGGGGTTCAAGATGGGGCCTTGGAACTGGACACGGGAATCCATGCGGGGCTGCCATTCAGCTCTCCACATAGGGCACCGTGTGGGGAGAAGACTGTTCTCCTGGAGATGGGCATAGTTCACCTGTCAGACCCCTCGAGGGGGAAACTAACAGTCAATGAGGACAATGCCCCTACTTCCCGCGGACCGCCCGCTGCAGGCACAGGGAGACCGGGGAATCTGGGGCGGGCTCAGAACCAGTATGTCCCACTCCCAGGAAAGGTGGTGGCAAACACTGTAAATACTGAGCTACTGTCGAGCGAAGGCACGACTCGTTCAAGATCATATAACAGCGTTTTGAGAGAAACGATGATTTCTTCTCTGGGGGTTGTTAAAGGTGGTCACAGATTGAAGAAGCTTCCGAAACAAGGTCGACATCTCCCTATCTGCCTTGGTTCACCCACTGCCCACCCAACCACCTGCACCCCAAGGCTTGCACCTCCCCTGGCACAGACAAGGATCCTGACCTGGGTCCCCGACACTGGATTCTCCCCAAGAATAACTATCACTATGTGGCTGGAAATGACAATCTACAGACTCAGCTGCAGCCCTCACCCTAGATCCTCGCCCTCGCAAGAAGTGTGCTCAAGTGCCAAGGTGCGCCCAGTTGGCATAATGGTGCAGATGACAGACGCTCTCAGTTCACCCTGAACCAGGACCTGCCGGGCCGGCTTAGCCTTGCGGTCATTTCCACCAGCCATCCTCACCCTCCCACTCAGCGGTCCCCTCGGAGGGCTGACAGCCAAGCTTGCCCACAGCGATGCAGGCCCTCAGCATCCTTCCAGGGCCTCCTGGTGGCCCGGCCCCTGCCGACCTCACTGGGATGTAGTATCTCTGCTCAAGGGCAGAGTGTTCAGCGAGCGTCTTAGCCTCTCAAATCCACAGACGTGAGACCCTGCCGCATGGGCGCTGCGGGCGCTTTCAGACAACGGGGTGAATGGAACGTGAAACCTCTCTGCGAAGGTATCGACAGGCCTCCAAAGAACAGAGTGGGAGCAACACAGAAAACCAGGCTCCTGGGGGAACCGGCTCACACCACACTCTGCCCTGGACAAGGTTTTCCATCTCCAGTCTGACACCTGGAGAGGGTCCTTCCAGTGACCTGCTCAGGAGGGTGGTGGAGCCGCAACCAGCTCACCATTCGGGCTTCTGTGCTGTCAGTCAACCTAACATTATTCCTCACCTCCCCCCACCAGGAGTGGTGCATTCCAGCCCCTCAGAAGCAGGAGCACTGTCAGGAAGTCACCAGGCTTTGGGGGTCAGGGGGCAGCTCTCCACCAGCCTTATCCCGAGTTTGTCTCTATCTGGGGACATGTCCTTGGGGGTGTCTCAGTGCCTCTCCTGCAGTGAGCTTGCCCCAGGCTCAAACCCTGGAGCCTCAGCCCTAAGTCTTGAGAGTCTCAGTGAGGAAAAGAGGGCTTTGGGCGCAGGAGGCAGGAATGGAAAGCGGAACGACTAGGAACCTTAGACACGAAGTGGGATTGCTCACATGAAGAACGTGGAGGGGGCTTCCCGTCGAGATGGCGGCACAGCTGACCGCGCTCCTCAGATCCTCCCACGACCACCGCCAAATTACTACTGAACTATACAACCACCATCACTGGAAACCGCCTGAAATCTAGCTGAACAGAATGGACCCGGAGACACAGAAAGGAGTGGGGTTCAGACTGATAAACCTCAGAGGAGGGGGGCAGGGGGTAGGGAAGAGATAAACCACAGAACTTACCTGCGTGTGTGCATAACCAATGGACATGGACAACGAGAGGGGGGATCGGGAGGAGGGAGTCTGGTGGAGGGGAGAAACATCCGTAACAAAAATAAATGCATTAATAAAAAATAAATAGAAAAAGAAGTCTCATAACTAAGGATATGCAGAAGAAGCCACATCGAGACTGGTAGGAGAGGCAGAGACACAGACGGGGCTGGTCCCACACCCCCGTGTGGTAGATAAAAATCAGGAGGGATGTCTCTGCTACAGAGGCCCCCCAGAGGAGCAAGGGGTCCCAAAAAAGTAGATTACCTACTGTATTTGTTTCCTGGGGCTGTTGTGACAAAGGACCACAAAATGGGTAGAACAGAAATTGATCCTGTCATAGTTGTAGAAGTCGCAGATCAAGGTGTTGGCAGGGTCATGCTTCCACTGGAGGCTCGAGGGGAGACTCTACTGGTTTGCTGGCGACTCTGGGTGTTCGTTGGCCCAGAGACACATCACTCCAGGCTCTGCCTCCATCCTCACCTGGCCTCCTCTTACCTGTGTCTGTGTCTCTTTCTCATCTTAAAGGGTCCCAGTCATACTGGATCAAGGGTCCACCCCACTCCAGTCTGACCTCATCTCACCTAATTTCATCTGCAACAACCTTATTTCCAAATAAGGTCATGTTCACAGGTACCAGGGCTAAGATTTTTACATAACTTCATAACTTCTTAGAGGATACATTCCAACCTGGAACACCTACAAAAGAACAGAAACAAGATGTTCCTTGGGGACTTCCGGTCAAGATGGTGGCGTAGGTAAACGCGGTATTGCCTCCTCCCACAACCACACAGAACAACCATCATTCAGAACCTCCTAAAATTGAGCTGAATGGAAGTCCTACAACTATGAAATTAAAGAAGCCACACCGAGACTGGTAGGAGGGGCAGAGACATAGATGGGCTGGTCCCACCCACATATGGTGGATAAAAATCAGGAGGGACACCTCGGCTGTGAAGGTCCTCCCTGAGGAGTGAAGGGTCCCCGTTCCATACCAGCTCCCCCAGCTCAGGGTTCCAGTGCCAAGAAGAGAAGTCCCCATAGCTTCTGTCTGTAAAAACCAGCAGGAACTAAAGCTGAGGGAGGCTGAGGCTGCTGAGCACAGACTTACTTGGACCCACTCCCTCCAGACTCCAGCCTGGAGGAGGCAGCTTGAAAGGCACCAGAGACATACAGGGAAGAACTGACTTGTTTGGCATCGGAGCGAGAGCCTTCTCCTAGACAGACGTGCTGTCGAAGGCCCTTGTTCCTTTGGTGAGCCCTTCCCTGGAGCAGCAGACGGGCACCATATCTGGGACTCCAGCAACCTGGCTCACACTGGTAGCCCCGCCCTGGTGATTCCCTGAGGCCCTGCCCCACCCAACTCTCAGGCCCACCCAAGCTGTTTCCAATGGCTTTACCATAGGATTGGCCTTTCTTGGCTCCTGTTTCAGATTTTCCTACAATCTCTCAAACAAGCAGCATCTGATCTCAGAGAGCCCCATAGGTCTCATTAAGTGGCCCCAGGCCTGGCACCAGAAGCAGCCAGTCTTGGTTCATAGCTTGGCTTCGCCTGGGCACCGCCAAGCCCAGCACAAGAAGCAGCCATCAGCAAATCACTCTGTAGCTTATGCTGGGTGGCCCTGTGTAGAACACAGGCTGACCTTTGAGCCAGCCCACCCAGTGAACAGCTTCAGATCATGTCAAAGTACCACCACCCAACCACCTCCACAAGTTACACACTCAATGAGTGGACTCAGTGGGTACCAGAGTCCTGCTGAAGTAAGTCTTGCTCTGTGTGGTGGCCCCTGTACAGCTAATCCTCCCAGGTAGTCAGAGGTCAGAGGTCAGTGGGCACAGCCAGTCCTTGCAGCTGATCAGCCTGAGTAAATCCCTCCCATTGATGTGCCAACAGCAATCAAGACTTAGTTAACAACAGAAGGGTGTACAGTCCACACTAGGGGTGCACCTTGAAGGCCCAGCTGGGGTGATCAGGGAGACTGTGCTACTGGACCCTACAGAACACCTACAGCAATAGGCCACCCTACCAAGCCTAGGAGACATAGCAACTCTACCTAATACATAGAAACAAACACAAGGAAGCAGCCAAAATGAGGAAACAAGGAAACATGTCCCAAATGAAAGAACTAAACAAAATGGAGATAAGCAATCAATCAGATGCAGAGTTCAAAACACTGGTTATAAGGATACTCAAGGAACTTAGTAAAATCTTCAAAGAACTTCAAGAGAACTTAAAGGAACTTAAGGAGAACTCCAAGGAACTTAGTGAGAACATCAACAACATAAAAAAGGACCAGTCAGAAAGGAAGGATGCACTAACTGAAATAAAGAATAATTTACAGGGAATCAATAGTAGATAGGTGAAGTCAAGAAGCAAGCCATTGATTTGGAATATAAGAAAGCAAAAAACACCCAATCAGAACAGCAAAAACAAAAAAGAATAAAAAGAAATGAAGATAGTGTAAGGAGCCTCTGGGACAACTTCAAGTGTACCAACATTTACATCATGGGGGTGCCAGAAGGAGAAGAGAGACTGCAAGAAATTGAAAACCTATTTGAAAAAATAATGACAGAAAACATCCCTAACTTGGTGAAAGAAACAGACATACAAGTCCAGGAAGCACAGAGAGTCCCAAACAAGATGAGCCCAAAGAGGTCCACACCAAAACACATCATCATCAAAATGCCAAAGGTTAAAGACAAAGGGAGAATCTTAAAAGCAGCAAGAGAAAAGCAGTCCATTACCTACAAAGGAGCTCCCTTAAGACTGTCAGCTGATTTCTCAAAAGAAACTTTGCAGGCCAGAAAGGAGTGGCAAGAGATATTCAAAGTGATGAAAAGCAATGACTTACAACCAAGATGACTCTATCCTGCAAAGCTATCATTTGGAATTGATGGACATATAGTTTCCCAGACAAGAAAAAGCTAAAGGGGTTCATCACTACCAAACTAGTATTATAAGAAATGTTGAAGGATCTTCTTGAAGGAGAAGAAGAACAAAAATATGAACAATAAAATGGCAGTAAATGCATATCTATCAACAATTGAATCTAAAAAAAATGAGCAAGCAGAACAGAAATGGACTCATAGATACAAAGAACTTTTTGTTGCTTGCCAGATGGGAGAGGGCTGGGGAGATGGGTGAAGAAGATGAAGGAATTAAGAAGTACAGATTGGTTGTTAGAGTAATGAACCTCAAAGGGAAGGGGGGAGGAAGGGCAGAAAGAGATAAACCAAAGAACTTCTATGCATATATGCATCACCAGTGGACCCAGACAATAGAAGGCAGGAGGGGGATGGGGTTGGGGAGGAGGGGGTCAATGGGGGAAAGCGAGGACATCTGTACTATATTCAACAATAAAGATAAGTTAAAGAAACGTTCCCCGGGGCTCTCAGCGGCACAGTAGTAGAAACGAGAAAGCAATGGAGTCCTAGCTTCGATACTTGGAGAGGAAAATATTTTTGACCTAAACTATATCTAATTCAAGTATTATTTAGCATAAGAATGTAATAACGTTATTCTGGTGCATACATGGTTTCAAAGAATTTATTTTACAAAGCCCTCTTTGAGAAAATCCTTTAAGGGTTTACTCTGGCAAGAAGAAAAAAACGAATTGAGAAGAAAGATGAAAGATATAGTGACTAGGAATCTGTTTAGAACTTAGCCAAAGAAAAAAAAAAGGTGTCGTCAAAATTACGAATGAACCCAAAATACTAGATTCCCCAGTGGGAAAAACTGGCTGAGACGTGCCTGTCTCTTTCGAGTGGGTCATCGGCGCAGCAGCATGGATTTCCGTGGAAGGCTGTTGGGGCTCCCAGTGATCTGGGAAAAGCAAGGAACTGAGGACGTGTGGCTCCTGACAGTGGCCGTGTCACTCTGTCCTGCCACTAACCCCCTTCATGCACGAGTGGGGACAGGCGGGAATGAGCAGTTATAAAGGGGTGGCCACAATGATGTCAACGGTCACCGTTCTCCCCATCTTAACGAGGAAGTCTCAGAGGCTCTGGGCAGCTCAGTGCTACCCTGGGCTACAGGCTTCTGAGCATAGGAGCTCAGAGCAAAGGGCGCTGAGAAGCCATGGGGGCCATCAGTCTTGTTGGAGATGATGACATGATGCTGGAGGCTGGGAGTGCAGCCCCCCGCAGTGGGTCTCACTGTGGATGAAGACAGTCATCTTCAAAGACTCGCGAATTGCATTTCAGGAAAATGGAACAAACTTGTTTCTGGGAAATTGAGCACATTTGCACATTTCTTCATTCACCCCAATTAAGGACATCAGAGAAACAGAAGACTCACCCAAACTTACAGCCAAAAGATGTCATGTCATCCAAGAACCACATGAAGGGTTCAACTAATCCCTTCAAGTCCACGGTCAACAATAAAGTGTGTGGTTTGGGAGCGGAGGGTGGTTTTTTCCCACCCTTACTGGCAATGATTGCTTACCCCCCAGTAATCCCCCAAAATGGTATCAGGGTTTTGTTTTTTTTAACAACGTACACACACGTACACACATGCACACATCAGGCTCGTGTGCCTGGAGAGCATGTCAGCTGCAGGCCGCTGGGCCCCAGGAGCTGCGTCAGGACCCTCCTCCGCGGCCCCACACGCCCTGGCGCCACTGCCCATCGCCCTGCTGGGAAAGGCCTGAGGCCGGAAAATGCTAAAAAGGAAACTCTAATTAAAGAAAACTGACCTTTTGTTCCTCAAATAATTTGGGAGCAAGAGTATCTGCTAATTCTTTTTCTGATTATATTTATGATATTTTTCCATTTGGAAAAGCGTCAGCGAGGGAAAAGGAAACAACAGAGCTAAGAAACATTTCCACTTTCAAAGAAGCAGACTCCGTTTCCAAGGGACCCTGCCCATGTCTGTCACTAGCCAACCGCAGACTAAATGCCAAAGAAACCCGTGTGTGCCCAGGTGTGGGGTGGGGGCCTTCCAGAACAGCCCATCCCTTTTGTGGCCAGAAACCGGCTCTGGTGGGAGGGGCCGCAGCCCCAAGGGAGCCCCAGAGGTGGCCAAGGGCCGCTCCTCGGGCTCAGGGGAGACCCACCCCCCCACTATATATATATGTGTTCTGTCCTACTGTGTTTAAATATTTCCACTGTAGGAAAAGGAACAAGGAGAGGCTGGGGACAGAATGGAAAGGATCCTTCCTTACCCTGTATATCTCTGTGCCTTTTGACGTCTGACCTTGAAAACGTGCGTGCGTGTGCGTGTGTGTGTGTGTGTGTGTGTGTGTGTCCTGTGGGTGAACTGTTGTCTTCTGAGAGATTTCGGCACAACTTCCTCATCTCCAGCAACTACCCACCCTCATTCAGAGCACACCATGCTCTGCCCTCCCCGCACCCCCCGGCACACACCCACCCGACACACACCTCAACACACCTCGTGTGACATACACCTCACACCCCCAACACACACCCTACACCCCACACGCCATACATGACACACATACCACGTACAGCACACCTCCACACGCACACGCCCATGGCCCCAGGACACCTCGGCAGCATTTCTGAACCCAGGGGCAAGGCAGGGCTCAGCTTGCCCCACAGGTCACAGCCACGCTGCCACAATCTGGATCACAGGGGCCCTGCCTTCTAACCCTCTGGGATTCCGTGCCACCTAGAGGCTCCTCAGAAGTAAAGGGGGAGGCAGAGGCTGGCGTCACGAGGGGGGAGAGGGCTTGGGGCCTGCCATGTACAAGGAAGGTGCGCATCTCTCATTAGGACTTGGGGGTTGGGCTGCCCACTGGCGGTGCTGGCCAGGCCATCAGGACAGCTGGAAGTGGCTAACACCTGCAGGTTGGCTGCTCCACCTTGTTATGTACGTACACGTCCTCCTTTTGTAATTATACAAGCAAAGCATTTGGCAAGATGCAAAGCGTCGTTCGTTGCAGATGCAGCCTGAATCACACCCGCCCACCAGGGTGCTGTTGATGCGAGTGTTGCTGAGCCCGTGGAGCAGGTGGGACTCTCCCACCACTCGAGGGTGTGAGCCGGCCTGTCCCTTGTGCAACGGTGGCACTTCCTGTTACAGGTGACCACTTGCAGGCCTCGGCAGTACAGGTCGCCCCTGGCACACACCCATCACCTGTGCGACACAAAGACCAGCTGCTGCCCGCCCAGGGGGACGGAACAAGGCCAGGGACTTCCACCCTCTCAGCTGCCTCCTTCGCCCTTGCAGGGGAAGGTTGTGACATTGGGCAGGGTTGGAGGAAGGTCTTGGAGCCCAGGTGGCTTGGGTTGTCCCCTCCATCCGGCCCTCTCCAACCATTCCTGCCAAGCTGCGGTTGTCAACCAGACACAAACTGGCCCCCAGGGGGACATTTCACAAGCCTGGAGACATTTTTGGTGGGCACAACTAGGAAATGGGTGCTCCTGGCACCTAGTGGGTGGAAGCCAGGGCTGCTACTAACATGCCACAGTGCACAGGGCAGACCCTGCAAGGAAGGACATCTGCCCAAGTGTCAATAACGGGAGGCTGAGAATCCGGCCTTCACTGCCCTACATTATTACTGCTTTTAAATAGGTGGATGTTTTAGCTCAAAACAGCAGAATCACAAATTCTAAAAAAAGGAGAACCCTCTTACAACATAAATGCGCTCGCCTGCATTAAACAGCAGGAAGCGGCAGGGTGGAAATGTCAAAGAATAGGTCATGCGCTTCCCAGGCTTATGTGAATTTGTATCTCAGGGGTGCAGTTCTGCAACACAGCGTCTGTCCACTGCACTGTGTGCCACCACCCCAAGTCGAGTCTCCTTCCGTCACCATGCATCACCATTCACCCTCTTCTGCCTCCCCCACCCCCTTTTGCGACCACCACACTGTTGTCTGTGTCTATGAGTTTTATTTTGTTTTTTGCTTAATGCCGTCAGCTTTTTCACCTAGCCCCCCACCCCCCTCCCCTCTGAGAGCTGTCAGTGTGTTCTCTGTATCTGTGAGTCTGTCTCTGTTTTGTTAGTTTATTCTGTTCACTATGGTACTTGTCTTCCTCTGACCGGCTCCACGCAGCACTGTGTGCATTTCTAACACGCCCCCTGTGGAGCGGGAGCCCTGTTCTCTAGCTCCGCCTCCCACTACCCTGCCACCCGTGAGCGCTCAGCCTCCAGACATCCACATGGAACCATTCGGGGACATGAAATTCACGTCTGCGTGTTCTTTTCTACCCAAAGGGTAGTATCTTGTTCAATGTTCCTTTTGCCTAATTGGGTAATTTGGTTATTTTTAACTACGAGATTAATGATTAAAAGGTCAACCTAGTTAGAATGAACTAGTCAAATGATCTGTGATAGTCGACATTAGCTGTAAAAATTGTTTCTACCCCCACTGAACAACTCCTCGATCCCTCCTCCCCCCAGACCCAGCCACCCACCATCCCACTTTCTGTCTCTATGAATTTGACTGCTCTAGGAACCTCACGTAAGTGGAATCATACAGTGGAATCAATACAGTGGAACTGCCCTTTATTGTGACTGGCTTATTCCACTCAGCATGATGTCCTCAAAGTTCGTCCATGTGGTAGCTTGTGTCAGGATTTCCTCCCTTCCTTTTCAAGGCTGCATAATATTCCGTCCTGTGTGTAGACCACATTATGCTAATCCACTCATCTGTTGGTGGACACTGGGTTGCTCCCACCTTTTAGCTACTGTGAATAATGCTGTTATGAACACGAATGTACAACTATCTCTTTGAGACCCTGCCTTCAATTCCTTGGAACTGCTGGATCATGTGGTCATTTGATTTTTTGAGGAACCGCCATACTGTCTACGAGGCTGCACCGCTCCACAGTCCCACCGACAGGGCACAAGGGCTCAGTTGTCCCACATCCTCGCCAACACTTGCTGTCTTAGATGTTTTGACCATGGCCGTCTTTACGGGTGTAAGGTGGAATCGCATTGTGGTTTGGGTTTGCATCTTCCTGATGACGTAACAATTAGTGATGTTGAGCATGTTTTCGTGGGCTTATTGGCCATTTGTACATCTTCTGGTCACATTCTGTGGGTTAGAACTTGGTCATATGGCACCATCTAACTACAAGGCAGTCTGGGAGATGCCATGTGGTTGGGCTATGCATTAGCTATCTATTCCACCTGACAATAGTACCACCTACCTGGTAATTTCTTAAAACTCAACATTTTTTTTTTTTTTTTTAATCCTCACCCGAGGATATTTTTCCATTTTTCATACAGATAGAGTGGGAGGGAGAGAGAGAAACATCGATGTGAAGGGACACATCGAGTGGCTGCCACCCGCACGACCAACCAGGGCCGGGGACAAACCGCAACCGAAGTACGTGCCCTTGGCGGGAACCGAACCCGGGTCTCTCCGGACCGCAGGCCGACGCTCTAACCGCTGAGCCAAACTGGCCAGGGCTAAAACTCAACATTTTTTATCTCACAGTTCCTGTGGCTCAGGAGCTTGGGCACAGCTTACCTGGGTCCTTTGCAAGACGGCAGGTAAGGGGTTGGCCAGGGCTACAGCCTCATCTGAGGCTCAACTGGGGAAGGATCTGCTTCCAAACTCACTCTGGTCGTTGGCAGAACTCAGCTCCTTGCATTGTAGATGAAGGCTTCCGTTTCCAGCTGAAGGTCCCCCAGAAGCTTCTCTCAGTTTCTTGAAGCCACTTTAGTTTCCTGTCATATGAGATTTCCTCAAAACCTACCGAAGAGAGACTCTTTCAAGATGGGCGCCACCATTTTATATACAGAATCGTGTGATTCTGAGTTATTTTAGGAGACATTATGGATGGAATTTTATATAATCTTCATGATATAACTCATAACAAAATTCAGAATCTGTAAAAGAAAATATTGGTAAATTTGACTTCATATAAATTCACACACAGTCTTGTATGTCCTGCTACCTTTGTCCTACTCGATTGGTTATAAGCAACTCACATGTCCTGCCACACTCAAGGTGAGGAGACCACCAGGGCGAGAACATCAGGAGCCGGGGACTGTGGGCACCCTGGAGACCACCGAGGCCCCCCTCGAATTCCATGACAACAGAAGAAAGGAATTTTGGAGGACAACCAGCTAACAGCCTCCACCACAATAGGGTGCAAATATTTTTCTTAGTAATGGAAGATTGCTAGGTTGAAGATGGACTTCATATTTTAATTTGATGATTATTTTGTGGTTGGTACTTTAAATTTGTTTATGGTATTGCTGAACTACAGAAGCTCTGAATTTATATGAAGTCAAATTTACCAATATTTTCTTTTACAGATTCTGAATTTTGTTATGAGTTATATCATGAAGATTATATAAAATTCCATCCATAATGTCTCCTAAAATAACTCATTATTACGGCCAAGCATCCCATTTGGGGGGAACTTTTTCTTCACTACCAGGGTAATTTGTTTGTATAAACTATTTTGCTGCTGACTTGCTTGGAAAGCTATTTGTTCACAATTTTGCTAATCAGTGACTTTTTAAGGGGAATAAGTGGGATTTCAGCAAATTATTTTCACCGTTTAATGTACAATTCTTAGTATGGCTCTAAGCTAAGCAATAAAATTTCATAGAAAGTTCTTTCTTGGTGCAAAATCAGCATCATTCACATGTAGCCAGTGATACAGTTTATTCCAGTTCCTCTCGGCCCTTCTTGTACAGGGCAAATGTCTTGTGGCCTTGGACGTTTACCCTCAGAGGTCACTCTGTTGCTGTGTGTTTACTTCCACACAGAAAATTACAATTGTGTCAATAGGGCCCATTCACTTACAGTCACCTGCCTCTCCGACAGAGGCTACATTGTTGGGAAAACACAGAGAAACACATGTCCTTCTTTTCCTTCAACAAATATATAGGGCACACCCTCTCTGGGCAAAGTACCCTATGCAAAGTGAGTAGCTGCTAAAAAATAAAAATAAAAAATACCTTGCCCTATGGCTGGTTTGGCTCAGTGGTAGAGCATCGGCCTGTGGACCAATGAGTCCTGAGTTTGATTCCAGACAAGAGCATGTACCTCGGCTGTGGTTTGTCCCCAGCCCTGGTTGGGGTTGTGCGGGAAGCAACCAGTCGATGTGTCCCTCTCATGTCGATGTTTCTCTTTCTCTCCCTTTCTCTCCCTCTCTCTCTACCTAAAGATAAAAAGAAAAATATCCTTCGGTGAGAATAAAATATTTTTTAAAAATACCTTGAAACATCGATTGCCACCAGCACAGGAATTCCACAGTTTAGCTCTATAGATTCTACACTTGTGATGACATTAACATCCCAGTATTCAGACTACCAGGTAGCGTCAAGACCTTCAAACACAGGCATACAGACCAGTGGAACAGAACAAAGAACCCAGAAATTGACCCAAGACACTATGCTCAATTAATATTTGACAAAGGTGGCAAGAGCATACAGTGGAGTAAGGACAGCCTCTTTAATAAATGGTGCTGGGAAAATTGGACAGCTACATGCAAAAAAATGAAACTAGACCATCAACTTATCCCATACACAAAAATAAACTCAAAATGGATAAAAGACTTAAATGTGACCCATGAATCCATAAAAATTCTAGAAGAAAATGTAGGCATCAACATTTCGGACATCATAGCAGCAGAATTTTCACTGATACATCACCTCAGGCAACAGAAACAAAGGAAAAAAATGAACACATGGGACAACATCAAACTCAAAAGCTTCTGCACAGCAAAAGAAACAACCATCAAAATGGAAAGGCAACCCACTGTATGGGAGAGCATCATTGCCAATGATACATCAGATAAGGGGTTAATTTCCAATATATATATAGAGTGCTCATACAGCTCAACAAAAGGAAGACAAAGAACCCAATAAAAAAAATGGGCAGAGGAGCTAAATAGACACCTCTCCAAACAGGACATACAACTGGCCAAGAGACATATGAAGAAATGCTCAACATCACTAATCATCAGAGAGATGCAAATTATAACAACAATGAGGTATCACCTCACACCTGTCAGAATGGCCGCCATCAACAAATCATCAAACAAGTGCTGGCGAGGGTGTGGAGAAAAGGGGCCTCTAGTATAACGCTGGTGGGAATGCAGACTGGTGCAAGCCACTATGGAAAACAATATGGTGTTACCTCAAAAAATTAAAAATTGAACTGCCATTTGACCCAGTTTTCCCACTTCTAGAAATCTATCCTAAGAATCCTGAAACACCAATCAGAAAAAATATATGTACCCCCATGTTCATAGCAGCACTATTTACAATAGCTAAGAGCTGGAAACAGCCCAAATGTCCATCAGTAGACGTATAAAAGATAAAAAAGTTTTGGTACATATACACAATGGAGTACTGTGCAGCTGTAAGAAATAAAGATCTCTTATCCTTTGAGACGACATGGAGGGACCGGGAAAGTATTATCCTAAGCGAAACAAGCCAAGCAGAAATTTGTAGAATATAATGAACATAACAGTCTGAGGAATAGGGTAGTCCCAGAGACATGGAAGTAGGGTACAGACTGACAACCCTCAGAAGAGGGGGTGGTGGGGGGAGGGAAGAGATAAACCACAGAACTTATATGGACATGGACAACAAAGCCAGGGACAGGGTGGGGGGATGGGGAGGAGGGTGTCAATGGGGTAAAAAAGGAGAAACATCTGTAACAAAAATAAAATAAAATAAATTAAAAAATTTTTTTAAAAGGTTGGAAATTGCTGCTCTCAAAAAAACAAAACAAAAAAAGACCTTCAAACACAGCCACCTAGGGCTCTGGTGGCCACAGCAGAGCAAACAGGTGGGGAGGAGGCCGCTGTCCCACGCATCTCTGCATCCGCAACATTTGTCGAATCTGCAATACCCATCAGTTTTGCAAGCGCAGAACTGACCTCCATGTGTAGTGGATCCAAATCTAGGTCAATAAACGCAGGTGTGTGAGAAGTGGAGTCCTGGCCTCTTCCTAGCTCAGCGGCGTTTCCCCCGGTCAGATCCGGTCCCCTCCACTTCCCTGAGTTGCAGCTAATTGCTAGGGCAGGTGCCTAGGTGTCTGAGAGGAGCTGAAGGGTCACTTGTCCGTGCCTGCCCCTGCCAAAGTGACCTCATTCCCACCAGTCCTGCTGAGTTTCCCTCTCCCATCCCTGGGCCACCTCCGCCCGGCTCTCTGCTCGTCTCTCTTCCACTCGCTCCCCCTCCGTGGCCTGAGCACAAGAGTTTTGCTGACGCCCCTGAGGGCTGAACTTGGAAATATAGAAGCACAGACCCGACTCCAGTTTGCCTCTTTCTGCCGTCCCATCCCCCACCCCCACAACAAGAATACGGATCTGAGTGAGGGGCACAGATGAAAGTGCCAACTCTGTAGCTCATCACTCTTGTCACAGAGGCTGACGCATCACAGGGACATTCAGACCCACCAAACAAGCTGGACCGCCCGCCAGTCATGGCGCAGAACCCTCCTTGTTTCCAAAGGAAGGCCCAGATCCCTCCTCACCAATGCGAGGCGACGTAAGCATTGATTTCAGTAAGTATGATTAAAGCAGCTTTCAGGAGACACTAAAAGCTTATTACTTCTAATTACAATGTCGACCCAAAGCTATAACCACATTAATACTGGTTTAAACAAGAAAGTCTTTTATTTTCTCTCACGTAACAGTCCAGGTGGAAGGGCCACAGTGCCCAGGGCTATTTCTGTCGCGTTGCTTCTCCACCGCCACACCCGGAACGGAACGTCGGGACACCCCCTTGGCCTCAGGCCAGTGGAAGAGGAGGAAGGGAAGGGCCCACCCTGCGGAGGGCACGCGAGGAAGGGGCGCTCCGCTTTCCTTCCTCCCCCCCACCCAGCTGCGGGGCAAGCCGGGAGGGGGCGCTCACACAGCCCGGAGCTGGGTCCTTATTCCTGTAGAAGATGAGACCAGTGGATGTGACAGGACAATTAGCCATCCTTGACGCGCTTCTATAATAAAACAGCTGCTTCTCAAAACCTCTACCCATCCTTCCACGCGTCCCAGCAGTTCTCTGAACTCAGTGATTCCTTCCCACTCCAGACTTTATCTGTGCCATTCGCAGGACAACCAACTCCCAAAGGCCCCTCCCCAGCCGACCCGGGAGCCCCTCTACACCAAGCACCTGCCAGGGAGGGGGCCCTGCCGGTTCCTGCCATGGAGATGGTCTTTCAGCGAGCTCTGTGGCCCGCAGACACCTGCCAGTTCCTCCCGCACACGCACACGCACACGCTCACACTCTGCACTTCTCTGCTAGTAGACCCCCGCTGCGTTCGGAAGCAGCACAGGGTAAGCCGCTACCCAGAGCTGGGGTGAGCCAGGATTAACCTCTCCTCTTTGCCGTCAGAGGTGGCCACAGGACCCCATCTGGCCAAGCAGACGTAAGAGGACGGTCCCTGCAGGGGCTTCTAGGAATGCCTTTGCTGTCCTGCTCGAAGGGGACAGCCTTGGCTGGCAACACCCTCCCCCCTGCTCCTGCCGCGGTCCCGGCGCTGCTGGGAGGTGCCGCCGCCTCTGCACCGAGGGGCAGAAACAGCCAGCAGCAGAGGTGGCCCCGAGTCATCGTGGGTCCTGCAGCCCCAGCAGCAGCCTCAGCAGGGCTTCTTGATAAACAGGACTATCCAATCATTCAGCGCTAATAGGACACAGCTATCAAGCTTGTTGCTTATTACTAAGTGAAAGAAGCCAATCTGAACAGGCTACACACCATATGATTCCAACTCTGTGACATCCTGGAAAAGGCAAAAGACAGCAAAGAGATTAGTCGCCTCCAGGGGCTGGGGGGAGGGGAGGGGGAACAGGCAGAGCACAGAGGATGTTCAGGGCAGCAGAATTACTCTGATGACACTGCCGCAGTGGCCCTGTGTCTCCAAACCCAGAGAATGCACAACATGGAGAGTGAACCCCAACCATTGTCAATGATGGACTCTGGGTGATGATGACATGTCGCGGTCAGTTCATGGATGGTAACAAGTGCACCGCTCTGGGGACCTGTTGATGGGGGAGCTGTGTGTGTGGGAGGGCAGGGGGGCTGTGCAGGAAATCTCTGCCTTCAGCTCAATTTTGCTATGAACCTAAGCTGATCGAAAATAAAAAATATCTAACGCTGGCCAGATTGGCTCAGCAGTTAGAGCATTGGCCCAAGGATCAAAGGGTCACAGGTTCGATTTTAGTCAAGGGCACATACCTGGATCGCAGGTTTGATCCCCAGCCCCAGTTAGGGTCAATGTGTCTTTCTCACATCGGTGTTTCTCTCTCTCCCTCCGTCTCTCCCTCCCTTCCACTCTCTCTGAAAAAAAAAAATCAATGGAAAAATATCCTCAGGTGAGGATAAAAAATAATAATAAATAAAAATGTCTATTAATGTAAATATATCTATTACATGCACGCGACTCTTCACCCTACTGGCTTCCACCTCCGCAGTCAGGTGTGCTGACATTTGTGACCCCGTGGACTTTCAGCTGACTCCATCCACAACTTGCCTTCTCTCCACCCCACAGGAACTCACAGATCCATCCAACCCCCTTCCCAGCTGAAGGCGTGGGAAACAACCCAGCCGAGTGCATGTGCACCCGCTTCCTTTGGCAGACCCACTCCTCTTCGAGGCCGCCGGACAGCCCTGGCTTCGCGGACAGGAGCTGGGAGCCAGGTTGGCCACGAGCTGCCGACTGGAACAGTCTGACACCAGACAGTGCCCAGGCCGCAGCCCGGCTCGCTTGTGGCCACGTGCATCCAGATGAGCCAGGACTCACCTGCAGGCTGAAATCTGAACTCCGGGTGCTCCGTGCTGCTCTGCAGGCCTGGCGTCCACCTGCGGTCTCCAGGCTGGACCGTGCCCGGCCCGTGCAGGGATGCCCTCCGTGTTCCTCAGCCCCTGTGGAAATCCTGCCGTGGCCTCGGCCCAGAGCACAAAGCACTCAGCAAGCCAAATGGAAAACAGCAGAGAGAACCTGGGACTTGTCCCCTTCCTCCTGTGTCGGAGGGCCCTGGGTTCCAAAGGCAGAGCCTGCCTGACGGCCCCAAGCGCGCTGAGTGTGAGCGAACAGGCGGCCTGGAAGGAAGCCCAGGAGACACAGACAACTTATTGTTCCCGAGAGGGCAGCCGGGGGCCAGCCGCTCCAGAGGTGGCTGTGTGGGTCACATATGGAAACCATGCTGGGGAGGGACCCAGGCATCTGGAGACCTGGCCCTGTCAAGGCCGCACAATTAAGTGGGCGGGAGCCTCCTTAACAGCCGTCAAAGTGGTGGCGCAGGCCCAGGGCTCAGAGGGGGCGAGATCCCTGCCATTCCAGCCACCTTCAGATAGGACACCTGAAAAAGGGACAATGGAGAAATCGGTGCACCTTGACTTTCGATAAATGCCACCCTATAACAGGAGATTCGTTCAGACCAATGCTGATGAGAACAGGCCCGACACCAGGCCTCAACTGGACGAGGTGAGGCGGACAAAGGGCAACGGGCTGGTGTTCTGGGAGAACCATAAGCAGTCCCTGTAACTAGTGACAGTGTCCGCTCGGAAGAAACTGAGGCAACAACGGAAACATTCAAAATAACACGATACTGACTTTCTGTATCAAAAGGCTTCCCCACAGATCAACGTCCTCTAGAGAACAAAACCTCCTGAATCTGAACAATAGTAGCATCTCCGGGCAGAATGTTCCAGCACTGCTCAGAATGAACAGCGTCTTCCAGGAGAGGATCACTTTTTTATCGTTGGTAATAACTAGCTTGAGTTGCATAAAAATTGCAAGAGAAAAGAATCCTTAGAAATATTTTTTTAAACTATCCACAGAGGTGTTTAAGGGTCTGATGCATGCAGATTTCTTTGGTTCGTTTTTAATTGCTTGTGGGTTCTGGAAAAGGAAGAACAAAGAGTGTTATTGATACATGTAAGTCTTTAGAAAGCAGGTCCTAAGCGCCAGACACCGGCAGCAACAAAGAATCTTTGTGGAGCAAGACTGCCCCCTTGTGACCAATGTTTTCTTACCTGTTTCTGCACATTTAGAAGCTGACCAAACTGCCTGGTTGTCCCAGCTGCAGGGATAGCAACTCATATATGTTGCACCCCCTTTAACGCTCTTAAAGCGGAGTGAAGCGTGCAGGTGCAACGCCACTTCTACGTGAGAGGGCGGGGCGTTGGATTTAAGGTCACTGTCATCATCGCGTGTGCACAACAAAGTTCCCAGGGGGACTTGAGAAAATGCGGGGGGCTGATGTGGAGAAGGCCTCACTTCCATCCTGGCCGTGTTGTTTTTAACATTCCCCACAAATAAGTGAACTGCAAATACCCAAGGGAGGTACAGTGTAAACTCCTTCCAGTCCACACAACGTACCTTCTAGATGTTTTGCAGTAACAAGAGACTGCTGTTCACAACACTTCCGGTGACTTTTAAGACTGTCCCTAAAGAGAAGTTCCCTGTGGTCCTTTTTCCCGTTGATGATGTGTAAGCGTTAGGGCTGTCCCGTGTTGCCCTTCGTCTTCATATTCATGAGGTGTTTACCTGATTCAACAGGTACTTACTGAGCACCTACTATATGCCATATTGCTGGGACCCCGAGCTTTCGCTCCCCAGCTGAGGCCGCCCACCAGCAGCAGCAACATCACCTGGGGGTGCAGAATCGCAGCTCCGCACCCACCCACCGACAGGATCCCCACATGGTCACGTTAGAGTCTGAGATGCTCCGCCCGGGTCAGACATGAGCAAGCATCAGACTCACCTGGAGGGTGTGCTGAACGGCACTGCTGGGCCCACCCAGGTGTCTGACTCTGCGGGTCCAAGGTGAGCCTGAAGTCCGCTGGTCCCAGTGGTGGCCGCGGGTTGGCGTTCGCTGGGGCTGTGCACGCTGAGCAGCGCGGTGCAGCTGGGGCCCAAGCACCTGAGAATCTCCCTGCGCGGCTGGAGCAGCAGCAAAGTTGGGAACCACGGCCCTCGGGGATGAAAAGGGAGGAATTAGAAATCCTGTCTCATCAAGTCTCACTCGGCTGTGATTACTGGATGGAAATATTCTGAAGCCCGGGAAGGGCCCTCCAGGAGCCCACGTGTGGCCTCTTTGAGAGCAAACACAGAGGGTCTTGGCAGTGGAGGGCGGTGTGGTGTCCGTCCAGAGGGCAAGGGGGGGAGGGGGCAGAGGAAAAGGGGGGGAGGAGTTCGCAGAGCTTCTTCGGCGAAGCGGAAAGGCGCCCTGAAAAGGCTGGGATGTCCTTCCGCAGTGAAGGCTGCTGCCAGGGGCGCCTGCGAACCCACAGCCACGTGCTGGGGTTGGAAGGACCCTGAGAAACGCCAGGAGACGAGCCACGTCCATTTCCCCTAAAACCACTCCCCTGAGCGTGCTTCCCAACACCTGAATGTCGGGGCCCTCGCCCTCCGCGGTGGCAGGTGCGGTGCAGGCCCAGGGCGGGGTCCTCGGGGGGTCCCCGCCGCTGGAGCCACCGCGGCGCAGTGGGCGGGGCTCGTCCCACCCAGAGCCCCGCACCGACCAATGCGCATGCCCAACAGCGCTCAGATCGCAAAGGGCGCCTGCGGTGCGGGGCGCCAGGCCAGCCCCGGAAGGCCCGGGCTAGACAGCAGAGGCCCGGCGGCCCGCTGAGGGCTGGGCCTCCCTGGGCGGTGGGGAGAGCGGCGGGAACGTCGCGAACAGTCTGCACACGGGCAAGTGTCCGCCGTGTGTTCGCAGGCGCGGTGGGCACCTCAGGGAAGCTAGGCACGCGGTGCCCGGTGAACTGGCACAACCCACACTGCACAGATCCTGATTCTAGTCGGGAAGGGCTTCGGGGGCTTGTTCCAGGGCCAGGTGCTTCCAGAAGGCTGTCCAGCGACTGCTCTCCATTCGCGTCTTCATGCCAGGTGACTTCATCCGGCGGTGTCCGAGGGCCTCACGGAGCACGGTCTCCTCTGTCCCGCGTGAATTCCTGGATGACAGTAACGTGCAAAATATTGACGGAAAAGAAATGGATCTGTATGAAACAAGGCTTTGGACATGTGCTATTCAAATAAAAGCAAAGGCTGTTTAAAAGCAGCAAGCCCATAAATGCAGAGGTGGAGGGTGGAGGGCCGGGGAGGGGCTCCCCTGCACTTCGCTGAGATCTCTCGAGGTGGAAGCCACCAGGCCACAGGAGCGGGGCGCTGGGGCGTGTGTCCACCGTCCGTGCTCTGGCCACTGCCCCTCGGGTCATTGCGTCCCCAAGGTGACTAACAGAGGTTAACGGAAGGTCAGGCTTTGTGCTTCCTGGAAGGGCAAGATCTGCTCTGCGTCTGAGGCCTGGGGTTCGGGACCCTCAAATCTCTCCCCTGGGCACCCCTGAGTGCCTGTATTACGGCTCGTCTGGCTTTGCCTAATTAAAACTCTGGGTCTGTGTGACAGGCACACACGGTAATTGAGTACCTAAATCCTCACAAAAGCACCAGAAGTCAAAAATAGACTTTTCTAATAAAGTTAGATTGTAAATCTCTATTTATAAAAAAAAAAAAATCTATTTAAAGAGACACACAGACAATAAATGTTCTAACACACTGAGTTTATAAGGTGATTGAAACGTAGAATGACTTCACAATTAATCTGTGGATTGCACCGCTGCGTGCCTGGGTTCTGTTCTCAGCTCACAAGCCGGAAAAGTGAGGTCAGAAAATCCAGCACCCAACTCGCCTGGCAAGTCCTGGGGATGCCAGTCTCATCAGTGAGCCCCAGGCAAATGGATCTCCCCGTGACCATGAGTGGCACTCAGGGGGGAAGCAGTGTGGACCCCTTG
Organism: Molossus molossus; assembly: GCF_014108415.1. NCBI lineage: Eukaryota > Metazoa > Chordata > Mammalia > Chiroptera > Molossidae > Molossus > Molossus molossus. Next base: position 9,146,338 of record NW_023425388.1, on the reverse strand, counting down.
GAGCCCACAGGCTGCACCCAGCCAGCAGGGAGGCCCCGGGGTCTTCTGGGTAGAAAGTAGACGATGGAGGGGAAGTAAGCCCAGAGAGCAGGTGCAGCCATCTCCCCTCCTGTTCGCCAGAGCCCCCTCCTGTTCGCCAGAGCCCCCCCTCCTGTTCGCCAGAGCCCCACTCCTGTTCGCCAGAGCCCCCCTCCTGTTCGCCAGAGCCCCCCCTCCTGTTCGCCAGAGCCCCCCTCCTGTTCGCCAGAGCCCCCTCCTGTTCGCCAGAGCCCCCCCTCCTGTTCGCCAGAGCCCCCCTCCTGTTCGCCAGAGCCCCCCCTCCTGTTCGCCAGAGCCCCCCCTCCTGTTCGCCAGAGCCCCCCCTCCTGTTCGCCAGAGCCCCCCTCCTGTTTGCCAGAGCCCCCCCTCCTGTTCGCCAGAGCCCCCCCTCCTGTTCGCCAGAGCTCCCCTCCTGTTCGCCAGAGCCCCCCTCCTGTTCGCCAGAGCCCCCCTCCTGTTCGCCAGAGCCCCCCTCCTGTTCGCCAGAGCCCCCCTCCTGTTCGCCAGAGCCCCCCTCCTGTTCGCCAGAGCCCCCCCTCCTGTTCGCCAGAGCCCCCCCTCCTGTTCGCCAGAGCCCCCCTCCTGTTCGCCAGAGCCCCCCTCCTGTTCGCCAGAGCCCCCTCCTGTTCGCCAGAGCCCCCCCTCCTGTTCGCCAGAGCCCCCCTCCTGTTCGCCAGAGCCCCCCTCCTGTTCGCCAGAGCCCCACTCCTGTTTGCCAGAGCCCCCCCTCCTGTTTGCCAGAGCCCCACTCCTGTTTGCCAGAGCCCCCCCTCCTGTTTGCCAGAGCCCCACTCCTGTTTGCCAGAGCCCCCCCTCCTGTTTGCCAGAGCCCCACTCCTGTTTGCCAGAGCCCCCCCTCCTGTTTGCCAGAGCCCAACTCCTGTTTGCCAGAGCCCCCCCTCCTGTTTGCCAGAGCCCCACTCCTGTTTGCCAGAGCCCCCCCTCCTGTTTGCCAGAGCCCCACTCCTGTTTGCCAGAGCCCCCCCTCCTGTTTGCCAGAGCCCCCCCTCCTGTTCACCAGAGCTCCCCTCCTGTTCGCCAGAGCCCCCCTCCTGTTCACCAGAGCCCCACTCCTGTTTGCCAGAGCCCCCCTCCTGTTCACCAGAGCCCCACTCCTGTTTGCCAGAGCCCCACTCCTGTTTGCCAGAGCCCCACTCCTGTTTGCCAGAGCCCCCCCCTCCTGTTTGCCAGAGCCCCACTCCTGTTTGCCAGAGCCCCCCCTCCTGTTTGCCAGAGCCCCCCCTCCTGTTTGCCAGAGCCCCACTCCTGTTTGCCAGAGCCCCCCCTCCTGTTTGCCAGAGCCCAACTCCTGTTGCCAGAGCCCCCCCTCCTGTTTGCCAGAGCCCCACTCCTGTTTGCCAGAGCCCCCCCTCCTGTTCACCAGAGCCCCACTCCTGTTCGCCAGAGCCCCCCTCCTGTTTGCCAGAGCCCCCCCTCCTGTTCGCCAGAGCTCCCCTCCTGTTCGCCAGAGCCCCCCTCCTGTTTGCCAGAGCCCCCCCTCCTGTTCACCAGAGCTCCCCTCCTGTTCGCCAGAGCCCCCCTCCTGTTTGCCAGAGCCCCCCCTCCTGTTCGCCAGAGCTCCCCTCCTGTTTGCCAGAGCCCCCCCTCCTGTTCGCCAGAGCCCCACTCCTGTTTGCCAGAGCCCCCCCTCCTGTTTGCCAGAGCCCCCCCTCCTGTTCACCAGAGCTCCCCTCCTGTTCGCCAGAGCCCCCCCTCCTGTTCACCAGAGCTCCCCTGTTTGCCAGAGCTCCCCTCCTGTTCGCCAGAGCCCCCCTCCTGTTCACCAGAGCTCCCCTCCTGTTCGCCAGAGCCCCCCCTCCTGTTCACCAGAGCTCCCCTGTTTGCCAGAGCCCCCCTCCTGTTCGCCAGAGCCCCCCCTCCTGTTCACCAGAGCTCCCCTCCTGTTCGCCAGAGCCCCCCTCCTGTTTGCCAGAGCCCCCCTCCTGTTTGCCAGAGCCCCCCCTCCTGTTCACCAGAGCTCCCCTCCTGTTCGCCAGAGCCCCCCTCCTGTTTGCCAGAGCCCCCTCCTGTTCGCCAGAGCCCCCCCTCCTGTTCACCAGAGCTCCCCTGTTTGCCAGAGCCCCCCTCCTGTTTGCCAGAGCCCCCCCTCCTGTTCACCAGAGCTCCCCTCCTGTTCGCCAGAGCCCCCCTCCTGTTTGCCAGAGCCCCCCCTCCTGTTCGCCAGAGCTCCCCTCCTGTTCGCCAGAGCCCCCCTCCTGTTTGCCAGAGCCCCCCTCCTGTTTGCCAGAGCCCCCTCCTGTTCGCCAGAGCCCCCCTCCTGTTCGCCAGAGCCCACATACCCAAGAAGGCAGAGAAACACTATAGAAAAGGACTTTGCACAAACTACACCCAAGTTCAAATCCTGACTGTCACTTACTAGCTGGGGATGGCCTTCTCTGATGCGCAGTTTCTCAACCATAGAAATGAAGAAACACCCAGAGAATTGTGAGAGGGAGTAAATGTGTCTGAAATACCAAAACTCCGCTAAAGCAGAGCTTTCTCCCGCTGCCTGATGCCAAAGCAGACAGGCAACCAACACCAGCACTTCTGAGGGTGCCAACACCACCGTGGGACTTGGAGAGATGACGACCACTCCCCTCCCAACCCATTCCACACCCCCGAGTGGTTTCTGCCGGCTTGCTCTCCGTCCCGAAGCTAAGCGCACTTTCTGGAACCCTGGAAATGCTGTTTTTCTATGTCCAAAAGCCACGTGGGCTACTGAGCATTTGAAATGTGGCTAGAGCCACTGAGGAGCTGAATTTTTCATTTCGTTCTAAGTTATTTAAATGTAAATAGCCACACGTCACCAGGGGCTGCCGCACCGGACAGCGCAGTCGTGGTGACCTCTGCTCAGATCCACATGGTTCACGGGAAGGCAGACCAGTTCCAATCAAGGACAGCCCAGCGTCACTTACAGGGAGCAGCTCATCCAGGTGACGGCCCCGTGAACGCTGGGCTCCTGGCTGGGATTACAGAGTTAAGACAATATTTATTTTCGGACTTTCATGGAGCAAGCGATCCAGGTTGTGCAGGAACTTGGAGGTGCTGAACTGTGCTCGTGTTCAAGGTCCCAGGACAGCCACCTGGCCCTGCCTCCTTCTTCAACCTAAGGCTGTATGGACTTCGAGACTGGCCTGGGCAGGACCTGCTGCTAGGGAACTAGAGCAATAATGAGATTTCATTTCCTTTCAAAGAAACTGGTCCCCACCTCAGAGCAGCAGGCTCCACTTCAAGCCACAGAGTCACCGATATGTCTGGCAGATCCGTCTGCCCGCTGAGCTTGAGTCGGCCGACCTAGGGGTGAGGTCTCGGGCAAGCAGTACAGGCGGGGACTCTACCTTCACGAACCCTCAGAGAGGGGCTGCTGGCAAGGAACAAGGGAACAAATACTAAATTCAAGGTGAAGAGTGGAGTCAGCATGAAAAATAGAGTGGGGTGGAGGATGACTGGGAGGGGCGTCAGTCTGCTGGGGCTGTCCTCTGGCCGGCCTGCAGGTGGCCAAGAGCGATGAGGCAGCTGCTCTCCTCTGAGGCCTGCCTCCTTGACTGTAGACGACTGTCTTCTCCCCGAGTGCCCAGGTGCTTACCCCTGTGCGTGCGTCTGTGTCCTGATCCCCTCCCCTTCCAGTCAGCTTGGATTAGGGCCCACCTATATGATTTCACTGTCACCTGATCACCTCTTTATAGACCTGTATTTCCAAATATAGCCACAGTCTGAGGCCCTGCGGTCAAAACGTCAACATGCAGACTTGTGGGGAGACTTGATTCCGCCCACAGCGGGTTTTAGGTCCCGTGGGAGGGGACAGCAGCTCAGTCAGCTGTGGACCAAGGGTCAGAGGAGGTGAGGCTGGATTCTGAACTGAGCCTCCTGGAGGTGAATCAAGCACAGAGCTAGGAAAGCAATGAGTGGAACCCTGGCCGGCGGCTGTGATCAGCCTCGGCCCTCAAGTCCACTTGCTCATCCTCCCTGTGCCCCGAGGGAGAGGGTGCGCCGCCCCGGGGCTGTGGAGGCTGGAGGCCTGCACACAGAGGGAAGTCACACACCGGGCATCCGCAGTCCCCGGCTGAGGTCAGGAGGACTGCCCTGCGTCTTCACAGCCTGCAGCCGAGAGAGACAGGAGTGGCTTCCCGCTGCTGAAGTTGCCTCATCAAAGGCTTGCACTTTAGGGCCCAGCGCTAAAAGCTGAAGACAAGGGACTTCCAGATTTCCCAGAGAAAGATCCAGAATGTTGCTATGAGGGTCAGGGGAGCACTCAGAGGGAGCACAGAGTCCCCAGCATGCCAAGAACCGTGTGCTGTAGCGGACACCACAGGATGGAGCCCCACTCCGCCTGCAGGTCCCCGCAAGCCCCCAGAACAGCAGCCTGGAGAGGGTCTGCAACCAGGAGAAAGAGAACAGTCAGCCCCACTGTTGTTCCTGTTAGGGGAGTGGCCATGTTCATTTTGCTGGTCGGGGAAACAGTAAGCAATCAGAGGTTTCCAGAACTAGGGGCACCTACGGCCGAACTACCACCTCACATCCCACTGCAGGGAGTGGCGGGAAACAGAACTGTTCAGAATTGCCACCGGCCATGGCAGCGGCATCAACACCCATCTCCAGCTGGGCAGAGGACAGCCCTTATTTCCCATCATCCTGCGCATGGGGGAGGCACACGATTAGGTCCGCCCAGTGGCGCGAAGGCGGAACTGATGTCGCCAGGCCCGGCCGTGGCAGTAGGTCATTTGCAGAATGGCCTCCCTCTTCCCTTGCCTTGGATCATCCGTTCCCAGAGCTCCTGGTTCAGCCCTGTGATTTGCGTTGGCCAAGGGACAACAGTAAATGGGTCAGAAGCAGAACTTTGCAGAGGTGCCCGCACCTTGGCCGTGCCCTCTCATGGCTGGGAACCCTTCTCCACCATGTGGACAAGCCCAGGCTAGCCTTGAGTAAGTTGAGATCATGGGGAGAACGGCCCAGCCCAGCCTCCCCAGACCAACCACCCAGCAAGTCTACAATATCGTGAAAAACAAGAACTGCTTATTGTCTTAAACCACTAAGTTCAGGGTAGTTTGTTGAATAACCAAATCCAATAAAATCCATGAAAACCTCCAGCACACTTCTCCAACTTTGCTCTTCCTCATCTTCCAACTAAAAGGCGAGGACTCTGGGGATCTAGAGGAAGGATGGGCTATAAAGTGGAAGGAGCCTGGCCCCTGAGTGACCATGTGGAGCAGAGAATTCCATCCTCCGAACCTGACCTACATGGGATGGCAATAAGAGCAAGAATAAACTTGTCCCATGTCAAGGCCTTGAGGTAAGACGGTGAGAGAAGTATACAGGATCTGTTCCATTGGCCACGAGAGGCCAGGTTAGACTTCTTAACAGCTCTATTGAGGTATAATTTACACACTGAAAAAAACTTCTTTTGACCCACTGTAACTGCACAGTTCAGTGAGTTTTGATAAATAAATATATATACATTGTACTGTAATACACCAGCCAACATGAGCAAGCTTTAGAACACTTCCATTACCCCAACTGTTTCCTTCACGCCCCTACGCATTCAGTCCAGATTCCTACTCACCTCGGGCAACCACTGGTCTGCCATCTGCCTCTGTGGTTTTCTCGAATTTAATAAAAATGGACCCATACAGTACGTAGTCTTTCATGCTTGGCGTCTTTCACTCCGCATAATGCTTATTCGACTCATCGGTGTGGTTGCACGTATCAACAAGCTGTTCTCTTTCTGCTGCTCAGTAGTGTTCCATGGTTTGGGGACACAAGGTTCTGCTTATTCCCGCGCCGGGTAACGGACATTTGGGCTGTTCCGGTGGTTGGCCACTGTGAATAATGCTGCCCTGAGCATTCAGGTACACGTCTTTTTCGCGGACATGTGTTTTCACTTCTCGTGGGTAGATACCTAAAAGTGAAATGGTGGGGTCATATGATAAATTTAATGTTTATGGCACATTTATATTTAACTACATAAGAAACTACTAAACTGCCCTGGCCTGGTGGCTGAGTTGGTTGGTGCGTCGCCCCGTACACCAAAGGGCTGCAGGTTCACTTCCTAGTCAGGGCACATACCTAGGTTGCAGGTTCGATCCCTAGTGGGGGAGTGTATGGGAGACAACTAATCGATGTTTCTCTCTCACATTGATGTTTCTCTCTCTCCTTTCCTCTCTCTAAAATCAATTTTAAAAAAAGAAACTACAAAACTGTCTTTCCAAGTATTTTACATTCCCACCAGCAGTACTTGAGGGTTCCAATTGCTGCCCATTCTTGCCAACACGTGGTATTTTGATTCATTTTAATTTTAGCTGTTATACTAGGTGTTGTAGTAGCTTCTCATTTGTGGTCTTGACTTGCAGTTCCTAACGACCAGTGATGTTGAGCACCTTTTCATGTGTTTACTGACCATTCATATATCCTTTTTGTGAACCCTTTCTTCAAATCATTTGTCCGTTTTTCATTGAGTTATTTTTTTATGATTACTGAGGTTAAGTGTCTTTCATATAATTCATTGAATTACCTTGGCACCTTTGCCAGAAATCAGTCGACCATAACTGTGTGTACCTTGTTTCAGACTTTTATTCGGTTCCTTTGATCCACGTGTTTATCCTTACGCCGACCCCATGCTTTCTGAACCACCATCGGTTTCTAGTAAAGAAATCGGGTCATTTAAGTCCTCCAACTTTGTTGTTCTCTTCACAAAGGTTTTGACTATTCTTTGCTTCTCCACGTAAATTTCAGAACCAACTCACTCCTGCCCTGGCCCGTTTTTATCAGTGGTTAGAGCGTTGGCCCATGGACCAAAGAGTCACGGGTTCAATTCTGGTCAAGGGCACGTACACTTGGTTGCAGTTCAGTCCCCAACCCCGGCTGGGGTCATGCAGGAGGCAATCAGTCAATGTCTCTCTCACATCAATGTTTCTCTCTCTCTCCTCTCGTCTCTCTCTCTCACTCCTACTCTACCAGAAGATAAGATAAAAAAAAAAAAAAAAATCCTCAGGTGAGGATCAAAAAAATAATAAAATAAAATAAAAAACAAAGAACCAGCTCACTCCGGAACTAATCACTGTGGCCCAAAGAATTCGACTGATCAGGATGGCCCCCCCCAAGCCCACGGATGGGGATTTCTGGGTCCTGTTAGCAAGGGGAAAGGGCTAAGCAGACGCTGAGGAGGAGCCGCCGAGGCCTGTTCCAGGGCACAGGAGGGAGGTGGCCTATTCCGTCTCCACCCCAGGTCAGAGCCGACTGGCTCAAGGACAGACACTTCTCTCCCGTGCGGGGCGGAAGGCCACGAGCAGTGTGGGGGGGCTGGTGAGGCGTCTCTCCTTGGCTGATGGATGGCCACCTTCTCCCTGGGTCCACACGCGCACTTTTCTCTCTGCACACGTGTGGAAGAGAGGGTCCTGGGGTCTCCCCTTCTTCCTACAAGGACACCAGTCCTAACGAATTAGGGCCCCACCCTTATGATCAAATTTAACCTTGATTATCCTTCCACACCCAGTCTCCAAATACAGTCATATTGAGAGTTAGAGCTTCCGGGTATGAACGGGGTGGGGGGGGGGGCACCCTTCAGTCCATAACACCAGAAAAGGGCCAGGCTTTGGACCACCACCCCTCTCCTCAGACCGAGCTCCAGCTCGGACGCTTTGCAGGGTCCTCCCAGGCCGTCTATTAAATGTTTCGCTCGGCTTAGATTGTCTGCTCGGGAAAATAAATCTCTCCTTGGGAACGAAGGGGCTAAGACAGCGGTTGCCGGCAGTGACGCGAGCGTGGTGGCCGCCTCCCAAGAACTGTCCTTTTCGGCTCCAAAGCATCTACAAGTCAGGGGAAAATGGTAATTGAAAATGAAAAACAAAACCATACCTAAAAAAATAACTCAATTTCCAACCCAGAGAAGAAGTTGGACATGTAACTGGGTTTCCCCTTCTGCGATGTGTCGCTGGCGCGGCAGCCGAGCGCTGGCACCGGGACCGCGTCCTCGGCAGCCTCCCGTCCCCCTGCCCCTCACCCCGCTCCTGCCCGAGGGCCCAATGCAGACGCGGCCTCCCTCCAGCCCAGACCTCTGGCACCCCTTAGCCGGGCCCCGGGGCAATGGTCCAGGACGCTGTGTGCCCTCCAAATTCCTGTTGAAACCCTACCCCACAGCGTGACGGGCTGGCCGTGGGGCCTTTGGGAGATGGTCAGGGATGAAGGTGGCGCCCTCACAAGAAGAAACAGAAAGCCTGCTTCTCCTCGCCACCAGGAGGACACAAGAAGCCAGAAAGACAGTCCCACCGGGGACCGAATCAGCCGGTCTCTCGATCTTAGACTGCCAGCCTCCAGACCGCAAGCATCCATTTCTGCTGTTTAAGCCGCTCAGCCTATGGCATTCTGTCGTGGCAACCTGGGCAGCGACACCCTCCTCAAAACCTCTCCTGCCCCACACGACCTTCCGTCTGCCAGAGACCTCAGGAGACAGAACTGTGGCCTGAGAGATGCCCAACCAACCCGAGAGTCTTTGTGTGAAGACCTGCGGGCCAGTGGAGTCCATGCTCATTATTCATGGTGGTGAAGAGTCGCCAGGAAGCCCGGCCAGTGTGGCTCAGTGGTTGAGCATCGACCCTGCACCAAGAGGTCACTGGTTCAACTCCCAGTCAGGGCACATGCCCAGGTTGTGGGCCAGATCCCCAGTGGGGGGCATGCAGGAGGTGGCCAAACGATGTTCTCTCTCAGCGATGTTTCTCTCTCTCCCTCTCCCTTCCTCTCTCTGTAAAATCAATAAGAAAAAAAAATAAAGAAAAAAAAAGGTCGCCAGTTATCAGTGAACAGTTGCTCCTACGGGAGGTGTGAATATATATACAAGATATACATATCCCACATAAGTTACAGTCTTCAATCTTAAAATCAACTCACCCAGGCAGATTCTATTTTCTTTATTTTACAAAAGAGAAAACAGGGTTCCAAACTGTCAAGTGACTGGCCTGAGACCATCCCTCTAACAGGTGTCAGAACTGGGATTCCACCCAGTCCTAGTGGCCCCGGGCCGGCGCTCCTCGCCCACACTGCCCTGCCCCGTCCTGTCTCCCTCCTCTGGCCGTGGCTACATGAGGAGAGACACGCAGGCAGAGCCTTGTCTTCTTCGGCCTTCGCTGGACGCAGGTGCCTCAGCGGACTCCCACTGTGGCCACCCTGGCGTGTTCACACGAGGACCAGAAAAGTACCGGGAGCACTGATTCGGGGCTCACGGGTAAATCTCAGCGAACAGGCGACTCTGCAAATATGCAATCCACAAATACTGAGGTCGGACTGCACCTCATCTGCTGTGAGACTTGAGCACCCGGACCCAAATCGGCCTGTGAGGACGACATCTGTACGTGGAGCCCACCCGGGACGGGGACCCTGCTGTCACCCAGGTGTCCGTCGACGCTCCTCACTGCCCACAAAGTCCAGGAGCACAGGCGGCGCCCGCCTGCCTGGCCCGGGGCGGGGGGGCCAGAGGGAGGTGAGCGAGCCGGTGCCCGGCGGGTCTGTGACTTGGCTGTTGGAGAAGAATTAGCAGCAGCTCTGATGGGCACAGACGCGCACTCTGCAACGAGATCCGCGCCAGACGCGTTTGAGGATGGAACAGTGTGGGCCGTTTCATAATCCACTGGCTTGGGTTTTTTTTTTTTACCTAATTATAAAAATAATTCATGGTCAATGTTTAAAATTTTTTTAAAGTAAAAAAGCCCAACTCCTAAAATCAAGGACGGCCAGAATGGAAGCACACATCCTGCCCGGGTTTGTCGCCTGCAGTCCCCGCAGGTTCTCAAGTGCGTTTTCCTCGTGGGCCCACGCGTGCCCTGAGCCCCCAGCACCCACTGCTCATGCCTCGGAGCGTGGGCGGCACCGCAGACTCAGAGAGCCGGAGCCAGTCACACTCAGGCTGGGCTTGAACGGAGAGGGACGGGAATACACGGTCCGTCTGGGCTGGCCCTCCTGTCCTCTGCGATGACATCGGGGGGAGACAGGGTGCAGACGCTGGATCTCCTGCGTGCTCCTGACTTTCAGCCTCCAGACCGTAAGAATCTGACTTTCAAGCCAGGACCAGGCAGAGGCTGGGCCGGCAGATCACCGGGCTTGCAGGGCAGAAGTCTTTCCCAGGCAACACCCAGCCAAGTGCCCGAGCCCACAGTGAGCCCCCAGTGTGGGAACAGGAGACACGCCCCCCCGAAGTGTCGGGAAGCTGCCCTCGCTGCCCCTGGGCGCCCTGCGGGCAGGACACTCTCCGTACCTCCCTGACGGGCTGCGGCGGCCCCTAGAGAACAGGGACCGTGGAGAGGGACAAGGTCACGTCCACAGACACCAGGGAAGGCGGGCACAGGCCCTCCCAGCAGTGCCACCTTCCCCTGGCCCTGGGGCCGCTCCCAACGTGGAGACACACCCCAAGGAAAGGGCTACCTTTGAACTGACTGACATTTGGTTTCTGTTGCTGGTGAAATGTGGGCCCCAAAAGGAAATTAAAATCCGATTACAGAAAGTACAGAGCTTGGTTAGCCACTGAGTCTGGGTACTGAGATTCGCACCCAGTGCTCACACATGTGTATGTACATGATGCATCTATATGCACATCTGAAAGGGGAAAGGTCTGTGTGTGTGTGACCTTCACCCTTTGCAAAGACGCCTCACACACGTTCTGGTATTTCTCTCTAGCTCCTGCGCATGGAGAAATGCATGATAACCCTGCACTGCTGTGGCCAAAACTCTGCTGCCAAACCTCGGGAACCGCCTGGCCTCTGCCCTGGCCTCCGCCCCACGCTGACTTCTGGCTCAGGGCCCGAACTCACCTGAGCAGGGGACCATCAGGCAGGTCCTCCAGGGCGACCCTTCCCCCTCACAGACATGTTTGCCCTCACTCGTGAGTCTCCAAAATCTGGACTGAGCATCGCCCCGCCCTCGCAGGTCTTCTCCGGTGGTGTTGTCTACACAGAGGGCTCCGGGTCCAGGTAGATGGTACCACGTGCTGCTCGGCTCTGCGGAAAGTCCAGAGACAAGTAGGTGGTTTTGGGTGAGCAGCGGTGGGGTGGGGTGGGGGCTGTTGGAGCCGAGTTCTAAAGAAATGGGGAGATAAGGTGGGAAGAGAGACTAGATGTGGACCAGGAAGGAGCCTGAGTGGGGATCAGCTACTTGGAGTTGATCTGCTGAATGACAGGACTCGCAGGAGTCCCAAGCTCACGTGGTGAGTGTCCCTCTGAGCATGGGGGCGGGGAGAGGCACCAGGACTGATGAAAAAGGCCCAGTGGCCATGAAATGAGCCTTCTGCTTACCTGAGCCCTAATTCTCTCCTGTGAGGTCCACCTGAGAAAAGGTGGTCTAGTATTTAGGAGGAGCTGCACCAGGGAGCCAGGAGAGCTCGCTCGCGTTGTATGCCCACGCACAGGGTCCCAGAGGGTGGGAGGACAGCGGACCCAGGGAGGGCGTGGCAGCTCAGGGCTGAACGGAGGTCGGGAACTCTCAGACCTAGGAGAATCAGGGCACGTCCGCTGATGGAAGTAAAGACTCTCAGGGAGAGAAACGGGATGAGGATTTGGTCAGGCTTGAAGCAGATCATTAGTCCAAAAGCAGAAATGCCTTTGTGGTTATAAATAACATTTAAAAGTGCTTTTTTTTAACAGAACGGACTTCATCTCTTAAAAGTCCAAGCACTTCTGTGAACTTGCAATAATAATTGCACGGTGTTTTACCCCTTTCTCGGGGCGCCTTTAAAGTTCGCTGCGGCTGCGAGGATTCAGATGTAAGTCACTCTATTTCCTTTGAAATAAATACACTTGGAGCTATTTTGGTATCGGTCATGTTTAATATCGGGTTTACAACGTATAGACATGAATATATGAGCAATCTCACATTTTAATATTAAGAGATTGAGCAGGCAGCCAAGTTATGACCATGTGGTTTAAGCCCAGCACTCCAGCCGTTCGCGGAATTTCTGAGTCACCGCCAGCCGGCTCCGCAGTCTGGCAGCCACATGGCAGCTCAGGACGCAGGTTGTTTTGTTATAAACATCAAAGGCCCACGCTTGACCCCGTAAGGACCCCACCGCTCAGAGCACTTGCAGAGCAAGACCACCGTGTGGAACTCAGGGTCCAGCAGGGAGAAGGCCGAGGACGTGCCCAGAGCCCGGCCCGGCCCGGGACCCCACCTCGGGCCTGCACGTCACAGGCAGGGCAGGCTGAGCGTCTGGGGCCTCTGCTCAGGCCCAGTATCTCTGGAAGTCGGTGGCATTCTGGAACCAGAAAGAGAAACCCAACCTCTTCTGGGGCAAGCCCAGAAACCAGCGAGACCGCCAGGCCTGAAGGCAGGGTTTGTCTTGGCCGAGCCGGCTGGCACCGAGTGCTGGCCGCGGGGTCTGTGCTCGAAGGCGCTGTCTGGATGCTGACTCGATGCGGCGGGTGGACGTGCCCTGGGATGGCCGCCCTGGCCTCCGGCGGCTGCTGGCGGGGCCTCCCCAGGCTCGGCTGGAGGAGCTGACGTTCCCAGAAGACAGGTTTCCAAATACTGTTTTGCCATCTAGAGCACAGTTCTCGGGCCGGTTCTGCTTGCAGTGTATCCAACCCTGAGCTAAACACCTGCAGAGATTTCTAGCCCGGCGGGTTTCTGGGCCTCGGCCCGCACGACCTCTCGTTTCCGTCCCACAGGACTGCAGTCTCGGCCCTGGACCCGTGCTCTGCCCGGCCTCCTGCCGCACCTGTCCATCGGCACAGGAAGAAACCAGTTCCCAACGACTTCTGAACTCAAATGAGTGTCAGGGGAGCCGAGCCTGGAGCTGGAGCTCACCGTCCACAGAAGCCTGTGACGGGCATGCGTGCCAGAGCTTGGAGACACCGTGCCCGGTGTCCGTCTGGCCCGCCGCAAGCTGGCGGTGTTCCCCCAGGTCCACCAGCTGGGCTGGAGCCGCAGAGCTGCCGAGGCCAGGCATCGGGTTCTTGGGGACTGTTCCCTCCCTGCAAGGTTGAGCCCAGTCTCTGCCGGCCCAGCGGTTCCGGTCGTCTCAGCTCGGCCGGCCCAGCCGTGAGGCCCGCGGCCACAGTGCAGCCTCAGGCAGAGAAGCAGAGTCCGCAGGGCGTTTACGAGGGTCCGACCTTGCCGTCCTCAACCGCCACGGGCCTGGTGTCATCTGTATGACAGGCTCTTCCTAGGCCTGTGTCGGGAATGACAGGTGTGCCCAGCTGGTGTGGCTCAGTGTACTGAGTGTCGTCCCATGAACGGAGAGGTCCCGGTTCGATCGTGGGTCAGGGCACATGCCCAGGCGATAGGCTCCATCCCCAGAAGGGGGTGTGCAGGAGGCAGCCAATCAATGAATCTCACGTCGATGTTTCTCTCTCTCCTTTCCTTGCTCTCTAGAAGACCAATAAAAACATTTTTGAAATAAATAAATAAAATTAAAAACAACAGGAGCAAAATTATTAAACAGTTGGTTTTTGCCCTGGCCAGTCTGGCTCAGCGGTTAGAGCCTCGGCCCACGGACCAGAGAGTCCCGGGTTCAGTTCCCGTTAAGGGCATGTACCTCCATCGCGGTTTGTCCCCAGCCTGTTTGGGGTCTGTGGGTGGCAACCACTCGATGTGTCTCTCTCACATCGATGTTTCTCTCTCTCCCTTCCTCCCTCTCTCCCTCCAGCTCTATCTGAAGATAAATGCAAAAATGTCCTCGGGTGAGGATTTAAAAAAAAAAAGTTGGTTTAGTGTGTTGTATAACTCGGCTGTATATCAAACTAATTTTTACAAATTTGCATCCTAAACCTCAGATCATGTCATGAAGAATTTGCCTGTTTAATTCTGTTGCAAAGCCGTATTAGCAGAGTGAACGTGTATTTGTACACTGTGTAGGAACTAGAAATGAGAACTAAACCATTTTCTTACTTAAAGAAACGAAATGACAAATTCGAACCTACCTAGACGTCAAGCGCCAAGTGTTCAGGATGGAATTCAGGTGAGAGGGGACGGAGCCTAGCTCCCACGGCGATGAGGCTGGAGGAGGGAGACAGAGGGTTAGCTCATACTGTTTGTCCTTTTTCTAAACAAGCAATACTGACTTCCCTGGCTTTCAAGTTACATTCGCACAAGCACCCACACTGAGCTGGCTCCTGGGAAAACCTTCCCCTTCCACTCTCGTGGGTGTTGGGCAAACCGAGGGCGGCACAGGCAGACCTGCAGGGCACTCAGGACCGCCTTTGTGGGGCGTGTGGTCAGGACCCAAAGTGACGGGACTTTCGTCTCCCCTCCTTTCCCTTCGGACGGTGCGAATGAAGAGCGGCCCTGCCCTGGGATGTCACCAGAAATCAGTATTATTTGCACAGAAGCTGAGACAAAGCTTCTGTTGGTGGTCATAATGGAGCTTACTTAACCGCAGCAGATAGCTCTGAAATAGGTCACCAGATAGGGGCTGGTGATCCTTTCCCATTCAGGTGTTTGTGGTGACCGATTCAGTGTGGAGGGGTAGGCCACAGCTGGGGTAACCGGCAGCGAGCTATTCCAAAGGCGGGTCCTTGGGTCAGGAGGTCACAGACGCAGGGCCTGCAAGCTGAGCTCCTGGACTGGAGACTCCCAGCCAAGCCTTGTCTATCTGAGCTTTTCTTGAACCAGATTTATCAGGAGACTCCCAATTTGGAAGCCATGCTGAACTTATCCATTTCCTAAAAAACAGAAGTCCAGCCCTGGCCAGTTCGGCTCAGCGGTTAGAACACTGGCCCATGCATCAGTGAGTCGCGGGTTTGGGCTCGGTTCCGGTCAAGGGCATGTGTCTCAGTTGCGGTTCGTCCCTGGCCCTGGTCGGGTCGTATGGGTGGCAACCAGCCAATGTGTGTCTCTCTCTCCCCCTCCCTCCCACTCTATCTGATGATAAAGAAAAAACAAAAACAAAATAGAATTCCAGGCAGCCATGAGGCAGTGACTGCTGCTCATTCTCTGCGTCTTTCCTGCACATCCTCCTCCTCTCTGCCCCTCTCCCAGCACAAATTAAGATAGCAAGACATGTCCTGCTGGTGCGGCTCAGTGGTTGAGCATCGACCCTGCACCAAGAGGTCGCTGGTTTGATTCCCGGTCAGGGCACATGCCCAGGCTGTGGGGCAAATCCCTAGTGTGGGGCATGCAGGAGGCAGCCAATCAATGTTCTCGCTCATCGATGTCTCTCTCTCTCTCTCCCCCTCTCTAAAATCAATAAAAGAAAAAAATAAAGATGGCAAGACTTGAGTGCTTCAGAAATGGTCTCCATTGGCCTTAAAAAGAGAAATCACAATTGTAGGTAATCATGTGCGTTCATTCTGCTGATTACTTTTCTCTAGAAACCATCACCATTCACGTTCGTGATTTATTGGTGAGAATATAATTACGAATTCTATAAATAATTATTTATAGAATTCTATTAATAATTATCTCTAAATAATTATTGATGTTTCTCTGAATCGGTGGAAAGCGAAGAACCACCCACCACACTGCTAACTCCAACCACTAAGCACTGGCCTCCATTTTCCTTGACGATTTAGCAGCATGAAGCCCAGACAGGCAATCCTCCTGCTTCAAGCATTCCCGTCACCGGCTTCCAGGAAACCATGGTGCCCTGGCTCCATCCTGCCTTGTCAGATGCTCTTCTCGGTCTCCTGTCTCCCTGACCATCAACACGACAGAGCCCCAGGCTCATCCCTTGGTCCTCTCTGGACTCACTGCCTGGGGATGTCACCCAGGCTCACAGCACTAAATGGTCCCTTTGAGATGCCGTCCATCTGGAGCTGCCAGCTGGGACCTGTCTCCCGACCACCAGGCTCTACGTCCGACTGCCTACTCAACACCACCTGAGCATCTTGTTGGCACCTCACTTACATCCAAAACCACACTGGGCTTGTCACCTTCCGGGTCCCCATCTCCGCTGGTGCAGCTCCATTCTTCTAGGCTGGGTTCATCCTGGCTCCTTTCTTTCACGCTGACATCCAAGCTGTGGGTAAATCCTAATGGTCAGAGCGGCCAGTGGTGTGGTATAAATACAAGAGGTAAATATTATTGGGAGACAATTCTTCACGGTCTCACATTTCCACACTCGAGAGAGGTGCTAATTTTTCAAGGCTGTTTGTGTAGCAGTCTTGGAAGATGGAGGTGTTTTCTGGAGCCAAAGGCAGGTTTGCCTAATGTCCTTAAGTTGTCTCACGGAGAAAAGGCAGGTTTTCACTCTGACCAGTTTGGCTCAGCAGTTAAGAGTGTTGGCCCACAGACTGAAGGGTTGCGAGTTCGATTCTGGTCAAGGGCACGTACCTGGGTTGTAGGTTTAATCCACAGCCCCTAGTCGGGGTCACGCAGGAGGCAACCAGTCGATGTGTCTCTCACATTGATGTTTCTCTCTGTCTCTCCTTCCCTCCCTTCTAAAAAAAGAAAAAAAGAAATATCCTCAGGTGAGGATTTTTTAAAAAAGAAGAAAAAGCAAGTTTGGTTGCCATCCTTCATAAAACGTTTGGACTCCCTAAGCTCGAGGCTCCTCAGCGGTGAGCCAGGCCACTGCGTGCACGACACCCATGATGGTTCTGCATCATCCCCGTGGAACATGGGGGGGCGTGCAGAACTCACACAAACATGCAGCTAAGGCTGCAAGGCCCACTGTCTCCAACCCAGCAACCTCACGTCTTGTTCCAGCACCCCGGAAACGATGGCAGGCGTACCTGTAAGTTTGCACATTGGCAAAATCCCAACTTGACAGTATTATGTATGACATTTAGAGCATGGAGTCGACTTATTAGATACAAAGGAAGCCCACAATGTTTTTAAGGGTACTGTATTTCAGGCACTCATCTTTCTATGGCTAAGAAAACGACTCAGCTGCTATCAAAGATCATTTCTTTGAAACTAGACAAGGCATGTGATGAAAAAGGACATCTTAGAGCCAAGATCTAGACTGGAGAGGTTCTGGCAGAGAATAGAAGCTAGACCCATCAAAGAACACTTCTCACTCGTAGAGTAGTGGGGTCTGACACTATTTGCCCAATGCAATTTCAGAATTGGTAGACCAATGACTACTCATGTGCCCTAGTCTACGCCTTTCAAATGGAAGTATTTCTTGCAGATGTCCTGTCCCTGTCTCACCATTGTGTACTTGGTGTGTAGAGGGCTTATCTATTTACTTTGTAGGTTTCTGCAGAATATGCATCTAGATTCAAGACACTGGACTTCAAGTCTGATATAACTGAATATGACTCTGGGTGTCCCAGGACTGGGGTGTACATACTTTGCAATGGTTGGAGGGGGCATGAGTAATTGTGGGCAGGGCAGACGCAGGCATACTGATAGTATTAATGGCTCCAATTGGCCATGCCCCCCCCCATCCAAACCTTTTGGCGGTGCCCCCCATACTGTCTGCCCATGACCACATTGGGACTGCAGCAAACTTGATACGAAGGCTTGATAAGGCACTTTCGAGTTTCAGTTCCCTCTTTTGCTCCTCTGCAATCACAGGAAATGCCTGGGCAGGACTGCTGAGGGAACAAGTGACGTGGAAGACAGCCAAGTCATGTCAGACATGTGACTGTAGATGGAGGAGCCAAGACCAGCTGCACACACTAGAAGGGGCACCCATCCAACCTGCAGACTTATGACACATGGATGGTGGCTGCTTTAAGCTTCCGAGGTCAAGTGTGGGCATTAGGCAGCAATAGCTGGCAGACAAGATAGGTAATTGTTTTGTTCTTATCTGCCTGGATACTTCGGCCTTAAAATTCAATGTATGTAGATTTTTACACCTTTTCATCCTCATTACTGGTGTCACCTTCGGGCTCCACAAACACATAATGGATGCATGCTTTTTTGCCACAAGAGAAACACTTGGACTTCTATCATCACCAGACTTTCATACATGGGCCAAACACAAAACTTCCACACTCCACTACTGGAGGAAAACCAAGCTTACTCAAGGAGTAAGCACAGTGTCTCCCACCCCACTTCCAGCCATTACCAACAGTATAGGTAAGATGTATACATTCATGTAATATAAATGAGTCCACAACTAAAACGGAAGGAAAGGGATAGGAAGCATTTCTAAACTCCACCATTTGACATTTATTTTCACTAATGCACTTGTTTGTGGTTCTGTGAAGTAGTGTGGCTACTTGGCGTTCGTGACTCAAGTCACAGTCTAATGATCCCCATCAGCGCCAATCACAGCACACAGTTCACCTGCACAGGAGCCCCGGACAACTGGGTGCAGAGGCTGCCTGTCAGATGTCACTGAACTGATGAAATGCAACTCTTTTGTTTCATTTTGAGCAAATACATAACTTTGTTACCTTATCATCAATTTTTATAAAAACAAAACAAAACTGTAGTACTCATAAAAATTCCATATATTAGGAATCACCATCCGGTCATCAACTTTCAGATATCAGAGAATTTCTGCTCCAAATTAACTATACTTTGCCATATTAATACAACTTGTGGCTTTTTAAAAACTTAACTATATTACCTCAAAATATTCAAATAAAACAATACTCCCACCTAGTGGATAAAGAAAAACATCTGGCTTATTTCGGCCGTGTACAGATCCACCATAAAAAGCAACTATAACCACAATGAATTTAAAATGTTTATTCAGTTTTTAACACCCTCAAAATACCCCCTTGAAAAAAAGACCTATGAAACAGTGCTGCCGCCTCCCCAAAGGAACGGACGGTGGCACGTGACGAGTCATCTGGAGTCACGTGTAAATGTTACTCTGAACCTCGTTTGTCGTTACCAGTTTCCTCAGCTTCTCAGTGCTCTGGGGAATGTTCTGAAAGGAGACAATGAAGGTGTTAGCACAGTGGGCTGAGAATTCCGTGAGAAGCAACGGGCAACCCCTCCCTACTCCGGGCACCAGCTAGACAGGGCGCTGCTGTTCACCTCCTCAAACAAAAAGGCAGTAGGTCACACATCTAAGGGTGTCCTCCCCTCGCCCAAAACTCAGGAACCTCCCAGCCGGCCGCTTAAAGCCCTTAGCCGGACACAACGCGCTAGCTCGGCCCCTCTCTCCCCACGAGCCGACTTCCCTCTGCAGCCCAACGCCTCGTCCCCTCCACGCCCCTCCACGCCCCCTGAGCTCGCCCGCTTCTGGCTGGCACTGCTGTCCTCTGCACATGCCCACCCACTAGCATCCACCCATCTTTCAGATCCGGCTGAAGTGCCGTGGTCCTGGGGGCCCTCCTCTAACTGACCTCCCCCTCTCCTTGGCTGGCACGCAACAGTACCCTCTGTTGGGCTGGCATGAAATCACCGGCGCCACCCAAGGCCCCACAGTGTGGACCACCTAGCACTGTGGGGCGCTGGCAGCAGGCACTGGAGAATTGTCCCTGTTGACCCAACAGCACTCTCTGATGGACAGAAATCATGAACTCAGGATGACCACACGTGCTCACTAAGAAAACCACTCTTCAAAACAGCCCCCAAACTCCCCTCCCTCCCCCCCTTTATGTTTAATGTAAGGAATGAAAGGTTTTATTTGTTTTTATCCTCACCCGAGGACATTTTTTTTCCATTTTTTGTTCAGAGAGAACGGGAGGGAGAGGAAGAGAGAGAGAAACATCGACGTGAAGGGACACATCGAGTGGCTGCCACCCACACGACCGACCAGGGCCGGGGACAAGCTGCAACCGAGGTACGTGCCCTTAGCAGGAACCGAACCCGGGTCTCTCTGGACCGCAGGCCGACGCTCTAACTGCTGAGCCAAACCGGCCAGGGCAGGAATGAAAGGTTTTATAACAGGCTATTTAAATTTCTCCTTCAAAGAATATTCTTAAGAGCTGAAAGTTGACTTAAACGCTATATGACACAATTTACAATTCTCAGAACAAGTTACCTGTGTGCTGAGCATGAACCCCAATATGAACAGAATAGCCCCAGCCCCTGCTCTCATGAAGTGGGAAGAGCCAATCAGTTAATCAAGAAGCAAACAAAACTATTAGCACGTATTTCAAGAGAGATGTTCTATATGAATCAGCTCAATTTGTCAGAAAGTGTCCATTACTCCAGTGGATTCGGAAGACACACAGCTGTCCCTCGGTACCTGCAGGGGACCGGTTCCAGGTCCCCAGGATACTGAAGCCCTCAGATGCTCAAGTCCCTTATAGAAAATGGAGCAGAGTAATGCAGTCAGCCCTGACATCTGTGGGTATGGAACACCAACTGTACTTGAATTGTACTGAACTAGACTCTTACAGTTTGACTCTTATGAATGCAACAAATGGTTACTGAGGGCGATCTTCTACATGCCGAGTACGTGACACACAGGATACCAACGTGGAAAGACATGGCCTGTCCCCACAGAGAACTGACACTCCAGCAAGCAAACTAATTTCTGAGACCTGTGAGGTGAGGAACTCCAACATGCCAGAAAAGCCGTCGACACTAAGGGCCACTCTGATAAAACAGGCTTGGGAACAATGTTGCTGTAACCTCTTCCCTCTCAGGAAGTAGTTCTCAAATTGGGGGCCCATGGACTTTCAGCGAATCTCTTAGGGAAAGGAGGAGAGTTCCTAACTCCCTGAAATCACAGGCAGAATTCTTTGTGCATGTTACAATCTGCACTTTTCTGGGGAAAGGGCCCCCAGATATACACAGACTGAAAGCAGCGTGCAGGTTTATTTCATCTCCACACACCTAGTCCCATGCAAAATTAGGTGAATAAATGTTGCGATATTTGATCCATACTTTGCCGTCTCAAAAACTACCACCTTCCAGATTAATTCCAAATTAATTGCCTTCTCAAAAATTATCAACCTTCAAAATCAATTAGTTACAAAAACTTCTCGAACAGTAAAACCATCTTTCTACACAGCCGCCGGGGATTCAAATGCCTGGCACTGATCTCTATCACATGAACCAAACACTCTTCAACTTAGAGGGGTA
Organism: Molossus molossus; assembly: GCF_014108415.1. Lineage (NCBI taxonomy): Eukaryota > Metazoa > Chordata > Mammalia > Chiroptera > Molossidae > Molossus > Molossus molossus. Next base: position 9,125,443 of record NW_023425388.1, on the reverse strand, counting down.
TCTACAAGAGAGGGTGCTGATCAAATTCACACTGCAAGATTAGGAAGCTCTGTTTTGAGAAAAAAAGATCTCTAAGTGCTACTTAGGTTTTACACTGACACCATACATTTATGTTTGTTATTGTTTGTTCTTTATAACAACTCAGCTACGAAGTCAATGCGTTAGATGAATCCTTACCTTAACCAAACCTTTCAAGCTTCGGGAAGAAAGCACAGGCTTAAAAGCTTCCACTGTAATGAGGTCTAATTTCATCACATCAGTGTAGCACAAGTACAGAACGGCGGGGATTCTCCACACTTGACAGTAACTCAGAACTATGTATATACAAGGGGAGAAAAACTTTTCTGTTATAGAATTTTTAAATTAAAGTCTCTAAATAATAAAGGCTGCTTTTAAAAAAAGTTGTCTCTAATCAAAGCATTTACTGCCATTCTGAACTAATTTTAATGCATATTTTTTAAATTTTTTTTCAATTACAGTTTATATTCAGTAGTATTTTGTATTAGTTTCAGGTGTACAGTATAAGTGACTATTGTTTATTTTGTATTTCCTGAACATACTGCAGAGAAACATCTTAAGTTGCTACAAGAAATGTAAATAATAAATATATGAAACATAATATAAAATACTGAGCCACTTATTCTAATAAACTTAACATTGAAAGGAAAGAAAATCCTCTGAGTTATTAACAAATAACAACTAATTATATATAATAACGTTTACTACTGAAAAGTAAAAATTTAATTTTGATATTATGTTAGTAACAGGAACAAAAAATATGGAAACTACCAAGATCCAGTATCTGAAACCTACTATTTTGACAACTAAAACATACTTTACCAACTTTTCATATATCAACAATTTATATCCAACAGGGGCTCACACGATGAGTTAACAAAGACCAGAAACAGGGCAACTCCGAAGAGCAGCAGTTAAGAGCTCTGAGCTGTTCTCCTATAACTGTGTCTGGAAAGTCTTAAAACTCAAACCAAAGAGAACGTACGAGAAACTACAGATACTGAGGACGAACAGCAATGCACCGTTCATCCTCATTAACGAACTACGTCGGAAAGATCGCTAACATTCAAAGTGACAGCCCCCAGTAAAGCAGCAGCAGCAAGACGTCCAGGGGACGGGCTTCGATCCCACCTGCTGCGGGGAGACCGTGTGCGATGTTCGGCTGTTCCAGCAGTGGACAGCACGGAGGCTCTTTGGAATCCTGGGTTTTTAGGGCTCTCAGGAAAGGAGAATGAAGGCTGCTGGTGGATTCTGAAGTTTTGTAGTCAGTAACATGTCGACATGTGAGAATAGTTACTTGCATATTCTTCTTTGGACAAGAGCCAAAAACCTAACACACAATGATTTCAAATTAAAATATATAACATCATTACAGAATAGAAACATTTCTCCAGGTGTTTATTTAACACCACTCACAGTAATAGCAGGCCTTGCAGGGGTAGAGGTGTCCATGGAAATACAGAACACACGCTTTGCTGTCCCCTCACCTAGGTCTGATCTTGGTTCTGTCCCTTTTTAGTTGAGTGACCCTCATGTCCCTTCCCTGGTCTGTGAACTGAGGACAGCACGGCCTGCCTAAGGGAGCTGCAGCTGAGGAAATGAAACCAGGAGCACAGGTGGCAGGGCAGCACTGTGCTGCCAGGTGGCACCCAGACCCCCCAGCTGTCACGGTCCCTCCCTGTCCTGCCCAACAGTGACACCTGCAGACGAGTTTCGTAAAAGCCACTTTTAAGTAAATTTGAAAAAACGTTAAGTAGTCCCCCCTGATCCAGTTTTGCTTTCTGCGGTTCTGTTTTCCGTGGTTTCAGTTACCCACGGTCAACCCAATTCTGAAGATATTCAACAGAAAATTCCAGAAATAAACAATGCGCAACTTTTAAATTAGGTGCTGGTTCTGAGCAGCACAGAGAAACCCACATCCGGCTCTGCCCAGAGTGTCCACACTGTGCACACTGCACCTGTCACTGCTAGCAGCCACCTCACTTATCACATTGACTGGTGAGGTACTGCTGTGCCTGGGTCCAATTACTGTTATAATTACTCTATGTCATTAATTGTTCATCTCTTACCGCGCCTAGTTCCTAACCTTTATCACAGGTGTGTATGTACAGAAGACGACAATGTGCAGAGTCTGGTGCTATCTGCAGGGTCAGGCACCCGCCGGGTTCTGGGAACACAGCCCCAGGGATAAGGGGCCGGCTACTACATACGATGACAGCAGGCAAGTTCCAATCACTCTAACCTCAATGTCCCGCTAAGCCTGTGTCTGATGGATTTCCAAAGACTCTCAAGTTTTTAAAAATCTAGGATAATGGCCCTGGTTGGTGTGGCATCATCCTGTGCATCGAAAGGTCACTGGTTTGATTCCAGATCCAGGCACAAGCCTAAGTTGTAGGTTAGATCCCAGGTCAGGGTGTGTGCAGGAGGCAAACTGATGGATGTTTCTCTCTCTCCCCCTCCCTCCCTCCCGCTCCCATCCTCTCTCTAAAATCAATAAAAGTGTAAGAAGTTATTTAAAAATGCATGATGTTAACATAGAAAGCAGCTTATTTTTTTTTCTAATCCTCACCCAAGGATATTTTTCCATTTATCTTCAGACAGAGTGGGGGGGGGGAGTAGAGTGAGAGAGAAGAGATAGAAACATCAATATAAGAGACACAACATTTGGCTGCCTCCCGCACGAGCCCGACAAGGGCCAGGAACCGAACCCCAACCAAAGTACGTGCCCCGACCAGAATGAAAGCAGCGACTCTGGTCCGCGGGCGACGCTCTGACCATGAGCAAGCGGCAGGGCGGGAGCAGCTGTTTTTAAGCCCCTGAGGGACGAGTGGAGTGCTCCTGTCACCTGCGGCACATTCTTCTGTCTGATTCTTTGTAGATGCCTTTTAAAATCTGAAACTGCTGTTTAATATGGTGCCCCACGGGGCTTTACTTTTCTTTTTAATCCTCACCTGAGGCTATTTTTCTATTTATCTACAGATAGAGGGTGGGGGCAGGGAGGGGAGGGGGAGAGAGGGGAAGATGGGGAGTGGGGGAAGGGTGGAGGGAGAGAAGGGAAGGGGAGAGAGAGGGGGGAAGATGGGGAGTGGGGGAGGGGTGGAGGGAGAGAGGGGAGAGGGGGGAGGGAGAGAGGGGAAGATGGGGAGTGGGGAAGAGGAGGGGGGAGACGGGGAGTGGGGGAGAGGGGGGAAGGGGAGAAAGAGGGAAGGAGAGGGGGGAGAGAGAGAAAGAGGGAGAGGGGGGAGGGGAAGAGAGAGAAAGAGCGAGAGAAGAAGAGAGGGGGTAGAGGGGGAGAGGGGGGAAGAGAGGGGGAGGGGGGAGAGAGAGGGAAGGGGGAGAGAGAGAGGGCAAGAGAGAATGGTTGCCTCCCGCAAGACCCCGACCAGGGCCAGGACCAAACCACAACTGATATACACGCCCTTGACCAGAATCGATCCCAGGACTCTCTGGTCTGCTGGCCAACACTCTAACCGCTGAGCCAAACCGGCCAGGGCACAGCAGCTATTTTTTAAAGAAAAAAGAGATTTTAAGTCACAGCTCTTTGTTTGAAAATATTTTATGAATGGCTATTTCAAATAATAAAAGTGAATATTTTGTATTACATCATAAATGATATGCATGGCTCATTTCATTTGACAACTTTGTAAATAAACACACAAAAAGTTAACACTTATACATTTATTACCAGGTATGTCCCCTTTAAGACATAACATGCTCACAAGGCCTCATTTGCACCCTCCCTGTAACACTTAAAGTCTGAATCCACAACACTTGACACTGTCGGACTGTGTGTGATTATCAGCATTCTGTAGCTGACATGAACCAAACAGCGAAGGGACCCAAAGAGTGTCCCTAGGGAAAAAAACATTTTAAAATTTTTATTGGAAATGAGTATACATTTTTTAACGTCTGGAAAAATAGTCCCATAGTACAAAAATAATAAAAATTTTTTATGTAATAATTATCCTAAATTAAAAATACAAATTATTATAGCCGTTTCCTACCCTTCTGAAATCTGATGAACCTTCTCCCTAAAAAATACATATAGATACATGAACATAAAATCGTGTACATAATTATCAGGTTCACAGACCTTCTTAAATAATCTCTCAATTAATAAAATGCATTTCACAAATTTTTTTTTTAATCCTCACTCAAGGACATTTTTCCATTTTTTGTTCAGAAAAAGTGGGAGGGGGAGAGAGAGAAACATCGACGTGAAAGGTACACATCCAGTGGCTGCCACCCACACGACCCAACCAGGGCCAGGGAACAACTGCAACCAAGGTACATGCCCTTAGTGAGAACCGAACCCGGGTCTTTCTGGCCCGCAGGCTGACACTCTAACTGCTGAGCCAAACCGGCCAGGGCAATATTTAATAATTTTTCATAAACATTTCTAAGTATACTAATCTAGTTTAAAACAAGAATATATCAAATTTCTTATTTCTAATTAATTTAACTGTAATACCTATACAAAAATATACCTAAAATTTAAGCTGAAATGTTGCTAAAATGCACATAGTAGGTCTACTTCATTTAAAAAGGGTATGTGCCAGGCCGGTGTGGCTCAGTGGTTGAGCATCAACCCATGCACTAAGAGGCTGCTGGTTTGATTCCCGGTCAGGACACATGCCAAGGTTGTGGGCCCAATCCCCAGTGGGGGGCATATAGGAGGCAGCCAATCAATGTTCTCTCTCATCGATGTTTCCATCTCTCTTTCCCTTTCTCTCTCTAAAATTAATAAAGTAAAAAAAATTTTTTAATAGTATGTAACTGTTAAAATTATGATTATTCTCTAAAATTCCTAGTTCACTGAAAAATTTTTATTATTGGGCACATACTATGTGCATAATTTTCCCAAAAAATGAAGCCTCAATCGATTCATCATAAAGCTAAGAAAAATGGGTACAATATTTTGGAGTCTGGAGTGAGTGGCAGCTAAGTGCCACCCCGCCTCCACCCCCACCACTGCCACTGCCTCCGTGGCGATAACCTGCTCTGTTCCATGTGTGCAGCTGGAATTTCCTTCAAACAAAATAAAAAGTGAACAGGAAAAATTTAACTGTTTTATGCCTCTATGACCTACAATCGGTATAGCACAATGCTAATTATGTTTGTTACATAAGTCCTTTTATTGTTTATGTTCTCTAACAAATTCCTACAGTGTTTTTAAGAAAATAAAACCGCCCTGGCTGATGTGGCGCAGTTGGTCGTAGCGGGGTCCAGCACACCAAAAGGCTGCGGGTTTCAGCCCGTCAGGGCACATGCGGGGGGCAACCGATCAATGTTTCTCTCTCACATCGATGTTTCCTTCTTTCTCTTTCTCTCTCTCTCTCTCCCCTCCCTTGCTCTAATAAAAAAATTTTTTAAAATCAATAAAATTTATTAAAAATAAAAATACCTGCCCCACTTCAGTATTTGATGTCATAGGTCTAAGTGTAAAGATTCAAACCTTAACTAATGGCAACTCCTGCCGTCAAGCGCTCCCGGCCGCATCGCTCTCCTACCTTTTCCAGCCACTGATACTGCTGGTCTTCAGCAACGTAGCAGCTGCACTGACAAAGGAGAACCTGGAAAACCAAATTCCAAGTTTTTAGAGTCAAAAAAATGTTATGCACACCCGACTGTCAGCAGATACATATTGAGAATATCCTAATATAACACTTAGACAACACTTATTTTCCCGAACTTGCTATTGGCTTATTTTCCTTTAAAATAATATTTAAGAATCAAGCTCCTACTGGTGATTATATTGGAATGAAGTGTACACTGACAGAGTCGGCATGTGAGACACTGAAGATACTCCCAGTCCAGACCACCAGAGTCCTCTATAAAACAGGAGGGTACCAGCCGCGCTGCCCTTCTGAGGGTCACACACTGTAAAGACCTGTGGACCGTAAGCACTGTATCAACAGTTCTAGCACAGTCAATGACAGTGGCCCGAAAGGAACTCACGCCAATGGTAACCTGAAGTGTTGCTGATGCCTGTGAAGATGGTCTTAGTTTAGATATCAAGTTCCAGACCATATGTCCCAGGTGACATAACATGCAATGCCACAAGGCCAGAAAGGATGCAGTTCCTGATCGTGAATGCTCACAGAACACTATCCACAGAAGTCGGCCACGTCTTCTGTTAAAATACTGCCAGACACGCTAACTGCACAGGGCCCGGGATAGGGGCGAAGAGAAAGGCTGAGTATATGATTAGCTGCACCTGTAGGTTCTGAATAATCAAGAGATATCTAACTAATAAATGGTACAACTACACACAATAACTGAAATGTCTCCTACTTAACCTTCACTACTTATTAGAAAGTTAAACTTTTCCACTAAGGATCAGATCAAGAACATGCTTAGCCCCCACCTGGTGTGACTCAGTGGCCTGAGAGGTCCTGGTTCAATTTCTGGTCAGGGCACATGCCCGGGTTGCAAGCTCGATCCCCAGTAGGGGGCGTGCAGGAGGCAGTCGATCAGTTTCTCTCTCACATTGATGTTTCTATCTCTCTCTCCTTTCCTCTACCCCCAAAATATCAATAAAAAAAAATTTTTTTTAATTACAAAAAAGAAAAGATCATGCTTAGTTTCCTGATTAATTTCCTTTAAACACTGGATATTTTATAAAAATCCTTATGAAATTTCAATAACTTTGGAGTACATGCTACAGAAACAAACCACATTACTAAAATAAATTCTACAGTTTTGGAGGCTAACACTTGTCCTTACATTCTGAAATAAGCAACATTATAATATTATGGAATTACTGACTTCTTTTGATGTTTGAATTCCTGCCCCTAGCCTTGGTTCAAGTGTTCAGTAGTTGTGGTGTGGAACTCTGTCAGACAAGCAGATGGCTCGTCATCTGCTTGGCCACCTCATCTCTGACTTGTCTCCCAAACTGCCCAGCACACTGTATTTTCTGAATGAGCCCAAGAGTAGAATTAGTACAAATACAACCCAAAGAAATCACTCAGCAACAGCTACATAGTGTCTTTTCTGACTTAAAAAAATCAGGACAACTTAGGTTAGGATGCAAGCTTGCTACGGACGAAACTGTATTCAGAATGCATAAAGCCTTCACTTGTTTAATAAAAAGGCACCGAGTTCTCGCATGTACCAGGCACTGGCCAACTACTGGCTATACAGCAACAAAGTAGAGCTCCCTGCTTTGACAGAACTAATACACTCACTGCACGCGTGGAGTCACCAATGGAAATAAGTTTTTGAATGAGAGCAGCATTTAAATATCAAATGTTTATGGTTTGTTTCTAACAAAATTATATCAGAATTTCCTAAGAACTTTATCAACACACATTAATGTATATGCCACATTAATATTTATATAAATAACAAAGTGGTTACTGCCCTGCCTACTGGCGGAATTCCTTAGCCCAAAAGTAGATACATAGGAATGTAGAATTTAAAAAGATACTACATAAATGATGCCTACACAACTTCTTAAATATACAAGGCAAGTCCCACATACCGAGGGATTTGACTTCAGATGATAAAACACGCAAAAAGCCTCTGCAGGGGACAGATGCTCGGTGTCTGTTGTTCTACACCATTCATTCCAGAGTTTAGCACTACCGACTTCTTCCCAGACTCCTGAATTCATAACAAACGATGACAAAAATGCTGTGAAAACAATTCACATGAGTTAGTATTTGGTTCTGCAAGCTGTATTTTCCAGTCAGTAAAAAATAACTTTATTCAAGCTACTCTAGAATTTTAGAGCGCAGACAGCCATTGCAGGCCATCAACCTTACGCCACCATTTTGCAGAAAAGGAAACTGAGATCTTAAGAAGAACGAAATGGACAAATTTCTAGAAACACACGGTCTCCCAAAACTATTCCCGGAAGAGATAGAAAACTTGAACAGACCAATAACAACTAAGGAAATTGAAGAGGTAATCAAGACTCTCCCAGCAAACAAAAGCCCAGGCCCAGATGGTTTCACGGGGGAGTTTTACTGAACATTCAAAAAAGAACTAACACCCATTCTCCTCAAACTATTTCAAAAAATTCAAGAAGAAGGAAGACTTCCAAACACGTTCTATGAGGCCAGCATAATTCTAATTCCAAAACCAGAAAAAGACACTACGAAGAAAGAAAACTACAGGCCAATATCCCTGATGAACATAGACGCCAAAATCCTGAACAAAATATTAGCAAATCGGATCCAGAAATACATCAAAAAAATTATTCACCATGACCAAGTGGGATTCATTCCAGGGATGCAAGGCTGGTACAATATTCGCAAATCAATAAACGTGATACACCACATAAACAAAATGAAGAATAAAAACCACATGATCATATCAATAGATGCTGAAAAAGCATTCGACAAAATCCAGCATCCATTTCTGATAAAAACGCTCAGCAATGTAGGAATAGAGGGATCATATCTCGACATAATAAAGGCCATATATGAAAGACCTACAGCCAACATCATACTCAATGGACAGAAACTAAAAACATTTCCATTAAGAACAGGAACAAGACAGGGATGTCCACTTTCGCCACTCTTATTTAACATTGTACTGGAAGTCTTAGCCACAGCAATCAGATATGAAGAAAAAATAAAAGGGATCCAAATTGGAAAGGAGGAAGTGAAACTGTCATTATTTGCAGATGACATGATATTGTACATAGAAAACTCTAAAGACTCCATCAAAAATCTATTAGACTTAATAAATGAATTTGGCAAAGTAGCAGGATACAAAATTAACGTCAAGAAATCGACGGCATTCTTGTACGTCAATGATGAACTCACAGAAAGAGAAACTGAAAAAACAATCCCATTTACCATCGCTCCAAAAAAATTAAGATACCTAGGAATAAACTTAACCAAAGAAGTAAAGGACCTATTTGCAGAAAACTACAGGTCATTGAAAAAAGAAATAGAGGAAGACATAAAGTGGAAGCACATACCCTGTTCATGGATTGGAAGAATTAACATCATTAAAATGTCCATACTACCCAAAGCAATCTATAGATTCAACCCAATCCCCATCAAAATACCAACGACATATTTCATAGAACTAGAACAAATACTTCAAAAGTTCATATGGAACCAAAAAAGACCCCGAATAGCCACAGCAATCTTGAAAAAGAAGAACAAAGTAGGTGAGATCACAATACCAGATAGCAGGTTATACTACAAAGCGACTGTAACCAAAACAGCCTGGTACTGGCACAAGAACAGGCATATAGACCAGTGGAACAGAACTGAAAACCCAGAAATGGACCCAAGGCAATACGCTCAATTAATATTTGACAAAGGTGGCAAGAGCATACAGTGGAGTAAAGACAGCCTCTTTAATAAATGGTGTTGGGAAAATTGGACAGCTACATGCAAAAAAATGAAACTAGACCATCAACTTACACCATAAACAAAAATAAACTCAAAATGGATAAAAAGACTTAAATGTGACCCGTGAATCCATAAAAATTCTAGAAGAAAATGTAGGCAACAAAATTTCGGACATCATACGGAGCAGAATTTTCACTGATACATCACCTAAGGCAACAGAAATAAAGGAGAAAATGAACACATGGGACTACATCAAACTCAAAAGCTTCTGCACAGCAAAAGAATACAATCATCAAAACTGAAAGGCAACCCACTGTATGGGAGAACATCATTGCCAATGATGTATCAGATAAGGGGTTAATTTCCAATATATATAGAGTGCTCATACAACTCCACAAAAGAAGACAAAGAACCCAATTAAAAAATGGGCAGAGGAGCTGAATAGACACCTCTCCAAACAGGACATACAACTGGCCAAGAGACATATGAAGAAATGCTCAACATCACTAATCATCAGAGAGATGCAAATTAAAACAACAATGAGGTATCACCTCACACCTGTCAGAATGGCCGCCATCAACAAATCATCAAACAACAAGTGTTGGCGAGGGTGTGGAGAAAAGGGGACTCTAATACACTGCTGGTGGGAATGCAGACTGGTGCAGCCGCTATGGAAAACAATATGGTGCTACCTCAAAAAATTAAAAATTGAACTTCCATTTGACCCAGTGATCCCACTGCTGGGAATATACCTAAGAAGCCTGAAACACCAATCAGGAAGAATATATGTACCCCCATGTTCATAGCAGCACTATTTACAATAGCTAAGATCTGGAAACAGCCCAAGTGTCCACCAGTAGACGAATGGATCAAAAAGCTGTGGTACATATACACAATGGAGTACTATGCAGCGGTAAGAAAGAAAGATCTCTTATCCTTTGAGACGACATGGAGGGACCTGGAAAGTATTATCCTAAGTGAAAGAAGCCAAGCAGAAAAAGATAAATACCACATGATCTCACTTATATACGGAATATAATGAACATAACAGTCTGAGGAATACAGTAGACCCAGACACATGGAAGTAGGGCACAGACTGACATCCCTCAGAAGAGGGGATGGGGGGTGGGGGGGTGGGAAGAGATAAACCACAGAACTTATATGCATGTATGCATGACCAATGGACATGGACAACTAAGCCGGGGACGGGGGGGGGGGGGGGTGCCAATTGGGTAAAAAGGTAAAATATCTGTAACAAAAAAATAAATAAAAATTCATAAATAAAAAAAAAAAAAAAGAAGTAAAAGGCCACAGCCTCAGTATAGATAGTACTAGAGCCAAGTGTTGAAAAGGTTGTTGTTATTTTTTAATTTTTTGTTTCTTTTTAGTTTAATTTTTAGTTTGTTTTTGTTTAATGATTTTTTAAAGATTTTAAAGAGGGGGGGAGAGAGCGAGAGAAACATCGACGAGAGACAACAAGGATTAGCCGCCTCCTACATGCCCTGCACTGGGGATCTGGCCCACAACATGGGCATGTGCCCTAACTGGGAATCAAACTGGCGACCTCTTGGTGCATGAGTTGACACTCAACCACTGAGCCACACCAGCCAGGCAAGTTGACAAAGTTATTTTGGTGTTTTTTTTTGTTAATTCTCACTAGAGGATATTTTTCCATTGACTTTTTTTTTTTTTTTTAATCCTTACCCAAGGACACGAATGCATTTATCTTCAGATAGAGAGGGAGGGAGAGAGGGAGGAACAGAAAGAGAGAGAAACATCACAATGTAAGAGAGACACATCGAGTGGTTGCCTACCCACACAATCCCAACCAGGGCAGGGGACAAACTACAACCGAGGTACAGGGCCCTCTGTGGAAACCAAACCCGGGACTCTCCGGTCCACAGGCTGACGCTCTCACCGCTGGGCCAAACCAGCCAGGGCTCCATTGATTTTTTTAGATTACAGTGGGAGGGAGGGAGAGAGGGAGGGAGGAAAAGGTGAAGAAGGAGAAGGGGAGAGAGAGAAAGAGAAAGAGAAACAGATCAATGTGAGAGAGACACATCAATTGGTTGCCTTCCACATGACTTGACCAGGGCCAGGATTGAACCTACAACCCAGGTACGTGCCCTTGACTGGGAATCAAACCTGAGACCCTAGAGTTCTTGAGCTGACACTCTAACCACCAAGCAAAACCGGCCAGGGCAGGAGTTGACAAGGTTTACTGACACACTTCACTGTGCTCTCATAATGCAACACTTATCTGGAAAATTTTAGGCCAGCAGAACTTGATATAAATGAATCAGTAGTTATTTACCTTATAATTATTTGTCCTTTGAGCATTAGGGATACCTTATAGGACAAAGGATCTTGACTGGAATTCTCAAATGCTCTCCTATGAGCCGGAGAACCCCCTAAAATTATACAGATCTGTGCACGTGCATGTGTATGTCATTCTAGCTGAACCCTGCACAGTTCTAACTTTAACTTAGAACTTAAGTGTACAAAGTGTTAGTGATAACTGTTATTTTTTAGAGTGCTCATTACGTGCTTAAATGAGTCTGTTAATTAAAAAACATTTAAGAACCAGTGCTACAGAACTTCCGGTCAAGATGGCGGGGAGGTAAATGCAGTACCGCATCCTCCCACAACCACATCAAAGTTACAACTAAACTACAGAACAACCATCATTCAAAACTGTCTGAAATCAAGCTGAATGGAAGTACTACAACTACGGAATTAAAGCGGCAGCCACATCCAGACTGGTAGGAGGGCGGAGAGGGACGGGCTGGTCCCACACCCACGTGTGGTGGATAAAAATCAGGAGGACACCTCAGCTGGGAAGGTTCTCCCTGAGGACTGAGGGGTCCCCGTCCCACACCAGGTGCCCCGCTCAGGATTCCAGTGCCAGGAAGAGAATCCCCATAACGTCTGGCTGGAAAAACCAGCGGGAACTGAGACTCACAGAGGCTGAGGCGGTTGGAGCCCCAGGTAGCTCCTTAAAGGGCCCACGCACGGACTTATCGGACTCTCTCCCTCTAAGCTTGGAGGGGAGGCAGCTGGAGGGGCACCAGAGACATACAGGGAAGAACTGAGCTGTTTGGCACTGGAGCGAGGGCTGGAGAGAAGGCTTTCTCCAGGACAAACGTGCTGTCAGAGGCCTTTGTTCCTTTGGTGAGCCCTTCCCTGGGGCAGCAGACAGCCGCCATACCTGGGACTCCAGCAATCTGGCTCACACTGGTAGCCCCGCCCTGGTGACTCACTGAGGCCCCGCCCCGCCCCGCCCCACCCAACTTTCAAGCCCACCCAAGCTGTTGCCAGTTGCTTCACCATAGGATTGGCCTGTCTTGGATCCTGCTTCAGGTTTTTCCTAAATTCTTTCAAACAAGCAGCATCTGGTCTCAGCTAGCCCCATACCTCTCATTAAGTAATACACAGAAACAAACACAGGGAGGCAGCCAAAATGAGACAAAGAAACAGGTCCCAAATGAAAGAACAGTACAAAACCCCCAAAAAAGAACTAAACGAAATGGAGATAAGCAACCTAACAGATTCTGAGTTCAAAATACTGCTGATAAGGATGCTCAGTGAACTTAGTGAGGGCCTCAAAAGCATAAGAAAGGACCAGTCAGAAATGATGGAGGCAAAGTTAGAAACGAAGGAGGCTTTAACTGAAATAAAGAATAATTTACACAGATTCAATAGTAGAGTACGTAAATCCAAGAAGCGAACATCGATTTGGAATATAAGGAAGCAAAAAATGCCCAATCAGAACAGCAAAAAGAAAAAGGAATCCAAAAAAATGAGGGTAGTGTAAGGAGCCTCTGGGACAACTTCAAGCGTGCCATCATTCGCATCTTGGGGGTGCCAGAAGGAGAAGAGAGAGAACAAGAAATTGACAACCTGTTTGAAACAATGGCAGAAAACTTTCCTAACTTGGTGACGGAAACAGACATACAAGTCCAGGAAGCACAGAGAGTCCCAAACAAGATGAACTCAAAGAGGCCCACACCAAGACACATCATCATCAAAATGCAAAAGGTTCAAGATAAAGAGAGAATCTTAAAAGCAGCAAGAGAAAAGCAGTTAGTTACCTACAAGGGAGTTCCCATATGGCTGTCAGCTGATTTCTCAAAAGAAACTTTGCAGGCCAGAAGGGAGTGGCAAGAAATATTCAGAGTGATGAAAAGCAAGAACTTACAACCAAGATTACTCTATCCTGCAAAGCTGTCATTTAGAATCGCTGGCCATATAGTTTCCCAGACAAGAAAAAGTTAAAGGAGTTCATCACCACCAAACCATTAGTATATGAAATGATGAAAGGTCTTTTTGAAAAAAAGATAAAATATATGAACAAACAAAATGGCAATGAATACATATCTATGGACAATGGAATCTACAAACAAAATGAACAGGTAGAACAGAAACATTCTCATAGATACAGAGAACATTTTGTTGGTTGCCAGATGGGAGAGGGGTTGGGGAAATGGGGGAAAAAGGTGAAAGGATTAAGAAGTACAAATTCAGAGCAGGAGAAACGGCGGCGGAGTGAATGGAGCTACACAGACCATCTCCCAGGACCAAACTGGATTTACAACGAAAATAAAGGTAAATCTTCAGGAAGGGGCAACCGAAAGACACCTTGGAGGACCACATAACCAGGGACACCGACTCAATCCTGGTAGGCTTGCGAGGACGTGAGAGGGGGCCGGGAGCCCACGGTCCGCAAAGGCCTGGGCGGGGATCAGGGGGCTCGGCAGGAAGTTGCTGCTGCCTCCTCGGCTACGAACCCACCTGAGTCCTGTGAACTCTGCTGCCTGCTAAGTCCTTGGCTGGTGCCGCACGGACTGGCATGGACTGGCACGGACTGGCTGGGACCAGGGGACTCAGCCGGACGCTGCTACCAAGACTGAGTCCCGCAAACTCTGCGTGCTAAGCCCTCGGCTGGTGCCGCACGGACTCGCAGGGACCAGGGGACTCTGCTGGAAGCTGCTGCCACCTCGGCAGTGTCCCGCTACCGCGGCTCAGTCCTGGGGTTTCTACTGAGTGCAACGCCTTCTGCTGGTGCCAGCCGCTGGTGCCACAGCCGCTGGTGCCACAGCTGCGGCCGCCCTTGGCTGGAAGCAGCACCCTCGTGTTAAAAGTCCCAGGCGGCTCCACGACGCAGAGCTGGCAGCAGCCACTCACCTTGGGCTCCAGAAGAGGGAAGGCAGACTGGACTGGAACTGTGTGGGACAGTCGGGTTTTGGAGGGTGCTAAGAGCTTTCACTGAATGCAGCCACGCAGGACTGTGGTCATTTTACTCCTTCCCAGGGCCCTGGGGAGAGGCAGCAACCCCTCCCTCAGAGATTCAACCCCACCAGTGTCCACTGAAATGCTAATTGAGGCCCATTAACAACCAGCATCTGCCCCACCCTCAGGAAATCCTCTTACACTGAGCACCTGAGGGAGTTTTTCAGGCAACTCAGAAACCAAGGGTCTTCAGGTGACCTCTACTAATAACCTCCAGGCAAAAAAAAGCTAGAGGATAACTACCATTCCCTGGGCTAGCAACACTAACCAGAAAAGCTAAGACTTGACGGTGGTGTTTAAAGTGGGTCCTCCCTGGCTCATCCAAACCCAGGAGAGGGAGCCACAAACAGCAGAACATCAACACCCACAGGGAAAATTTGGCAGACCCCAAAGCCCACTGTGATAGCCAAAATGGTGAAAAACAGAAACAAAAGCCAAATGAAAGAACAAGAGACCTCTATGGAAGATGAGATAAATGAGGTGCAGTTAAGCAAGTTAACAGAACTAGAATTTAGAGCCATGATGTTGAGGAAGCTCAACAGCATGTGTAAGGATATGAGCGCCATGAGTAATGACACAGAAATGTTGAAAATCAACCAGTTGGAAATTAAAAACCAACAGGAAGAAATGAAGAATGACATATCAGAAATGAAAAACACATTGGAAGGTCTAAAAAGCAGAGTAGGGGAAGCTGAGGACCAGATCAGTGAATTAGAAGACAGACTAGAAAAAAATCAACCAATCAGAAAACCAAAAGGAAAAAACGATTAAAAACAGGGAGACAGCTTAAGAGAACTGTGGGACAACTGGAAATGGAATAATATTCGCATCATAGGAATCCCTGAAGAAGAAGAAAATAAGTGAGGGAGAGAGAGAATATATTCAAGAAAATAGTGACAGAAAACTTCCCTAATTTGGTGAAGGAAGAAGGCATTCAAGTTCAAGAAGCACAGAGAGCCCCAAGTAAGAAGAACCCAAACAGGCCGACACCAAGACACATAGTAATCAAACTGCCAAAAATTAATGACAAAGAGAGAATCCTAAAAGCAGCAAGAGATAAGCAATAGGTTAAAGAGAGAATCCTAAAAGCAGCAAGAGATAAGCAACAGGTTACCTACAAAGGAAACCCCATAAGGCTCTCAGCTGACTTCTCACAAGAAACACTACAGGCCAGAAGGGAATGGCATGAAGTAATCAAGGTCATGAAAAACAAGGATCTGAATCCAAGACTACTCTACCCAGCAAGGCTATCATTCAAAATAGAAGGTCAAATAAAGAGCTTCCCAGACAAAAAAAAAGGCTAAGGGAATACATTAGCACCAAACCAGCACTGCAAGAAATGTTAAAAGGGCTGCTGTAATTACCAGGAGAAATGGGAAGAAAAATAGAACCACACTAACCAAAAATGGCAATAAATAAGTACATATCAATAATCACCTTAAATGTAAATGGACTGAATGCTCCCATAAAAAGACACAGAGTAACTGATTGGATAAGAAAGCATGACTCATCTATATGTTGTTTACAAGAGACCCACCTCACATCAAAAGATTCACACAGGTTGAAAGTGAAGGGATGGAAAAAAATCTTCCAAGCAAACGGAAAAGAAAAAAAAAGCTGGGGTAGCAATACTCATATCTGATAAAATAGATTTCAGAATGAAGGCCATAATTAGAGACAAAGAAGACCACTACATAATATTGAAAGGATCTATCCAACAGGAAGATATAACCTTGATAAACACATATGCACCCAATATAGGAGCACCAAAATATATTTAAAAACTTCTGGAAGACTTCAAAGGAGAAATCGATAGCAATACAATCATAGCAGAGGACTTCAACACCCCGCTGACATCACTGGATAGAGGAAACAGAGACTCTAAATGAAGCACTAGACCAAATGGATTTAATAGATATCTACAGAGAGCTACACCCCAACACTACAGAATTCACATTCTTTCAAGTGCACATGGGACATTCTCAAAGACAGACCACATGTTAGGGCACAAACTAAGTCTCTACAAGTTCAAGAAGATTGAAATCATATCAAGCATCTTCTCAGATCACAATGGCATGAAACTAGAAATCAATTGCAAGAAGAACATACAAAGACATTTGAACACATGGAAGCTAAATAGCACGTTACTAAACAATGAATGGGTCAACGAGGAGATCAAGGAAGAAATCAAAAACTTCCTGGAAACCAATGAAAATGAAGGCACAACAACACAAAATCTATGGGATGCAGCGAAAGCAGTTCTGAGAGGGAAGTTCATAGCACTACAGGCCTACCTCAAAAAAAAGAAGAAAAATCTCTAACAGACTATCTAACCTCACAACTTAAAGAACTAGAAAGCAAACAAAAAGAAAGCCCCAGAGCAAGTAGAAGAAAGGAAATAGTAAAGATCAGAGCAGAAATAAATGACAGAGACCAAAAAAACAATTCAAACTATCAATAAAACAAAGAGCTGGTCTTTTGAAAAGATAAACAAGATTGATGGACCCTTAGCTAGACTCACCAAGAAACAAAGAGACAGAACTCAAATACACAAAATCAGAAATGAAAGAGGAGAGAGAACAACTGACACCGCCGAAATACAAAAGATCGTTAACAACTACTATGAACAATTATATGGCAACAAATTCGACAATCTAAGCGAAATGGACAAATTTCTAGAAACACATAGTCTTCCAAAACCGGACCAGGAAGAGATAGAAAACTTGAACAGACCAATAACAACAGAAGAAATTGAAGATGTAATCAAGACTCTCCCAGCAAACAAAAGCCCAGGCCCGGATGGCTTCACGGGGGAGTTTTACCGAACATTCAAAGAACTAATACCCATTCTCCTCAAACTATTTCAAAAAATTCAAGAAGAAGGAAGACTTCCCAACTCATTTTATGAAGCCAGCATAATTCTAATTCCAAAACCAGAAAAAGACACAACAAAGAAAGAAAACTACAGGCCAATATCCCTGATGAACATAGATGCCAAAATCCTGAACAAAATACTAGTAAATCGGATCCAGCAATACACCAAAAAAATTATCCACCATGACCAAGTGGGATTCATCCCAGGGATACAAGGCTAGTACAATATTCAGAAATCCATAAATGTGATATACCACATAAATAAAATGAAGAATAAAAACCACATGATAATATCAATAGATGCTGAGAAAGCTTTCGACAAAATCCAGCATCCATTTCTGATAAAAACGCTCAGCAGTGTGGGAATAGAGGGATCATATCTAGACATAATAAAGGCCATATATGAAAGACCTACACCAACATAATACTCAGTGGGCAAAAACTAAAAGCATTTCCCTTAAGAACAGGAACAAGGCAAGGATGCCCACTTTCGCCACTCCTATTTAACATAGTACTGGAAGTCTTAGCCACAGCAATCAGACAGGAAGAAAAAATAAAAGGGATCCAAATTGGAAAGGAGGAATTGAAATTGTCATTATTTGCAGATGACATGATACTATACGTAGAAAACCCCAAAGACTCCATCAAAAGTTTACTAGACTTAAATGAATTTCGCAAAGTAGCAGGATACAAAATTAACGTCAAGAAATCAATGGCATTCTTATATACCAATGACAAACTCACAGAAAGAGAAACTAAGAAAACAATCCCATTTACCATTGCGGCAAAAAAATTAAGATACCTAGGAATAAACTTAACCAAAGAAATAAAGGACCTATTCGCAGAAAACTACAGGTCATTGAATAAAGAAATAGAGGAAGATAGGACTTCCGGTCAAGATGGCGGCGTAGGGAAACGCAGTATCGCGTTCTCCCACAACCACATCCAAGTTACAACAAAACTACAGAACAACCATCATCCAAAACCGCCTGAAATCAAGCTGAATGGAAGTCCTACAACTACGGAATTAAAAAAAAAGGCAGCTACATCCAGACTGGTAGGAGGGGCGGCGGCGCGAGGGGTGGCGGCAGCGGCACGGCGGCGGCGCGACGGGCTGGTCCCACACCCAAGTGTGGCGGATAAAAATCAGGAGGCTCCCGAGGCTGGGAAGGTCCTTCCTGAGGACTGAGGGGTCCCCGTCCCACACCAGGTGCCCCGCTCAGGTTTCCAGTGCCAGGAAGAGAAGTCCCCATAACTTCTGGCTGGAAAAACCAGCAGAAACTGAGGCTCAGGGAAGCTGACCTGGCTGGAGCCACAGGCAGCTCCCTAAAGGGCCCGCGCACAGACTGGTCGGACTCTCTCCCTCTAAGCTCGGAGGGGAGGCAGCTCCAGGGGCACCAGAGAAATACAGGGAGGAACTGAGCTGTTTGGCACTGGAGCGAGGGCTGGAGAGGGGGCTTTCTCGGGGACAAACGTGCTGTCAGAGGCCTTTGTTCCTTTGGTGAGCCCTTCCCTGGGGCGGCAGACAGTCGCCATATCTGGGACTCCAGCAACCTGGCTCACACTGGTAGCCCCGCCCTGCTGACTCCCTGAGGCCCCGCCCCACCCAACTTTCAGGCCCACCCAAGCTGTTGCTACTTGCTTAACCATAGGATTGGCCTGTCTTGGGTCCTGCTTCAGGTTTTTCCTAAATTCTTTCAAACGAGCAGCATCGGGTCTCAGCGAGCCCCATACCTCTCATTAAGTAATACACAGAAACAAACACAGGAAGGCAGCAAAATGAGGAGACAAAGAAACAGGTCCCAAATGAAAGAACAGAACAAAACCCCAAGAAAAGAACTAAGCGAAATGGAGATAAGCAACCTAACAGATGCTGAGTTCAAAATACTGCTTATAAGGATGCTCAATGAACTCAGTGAGGGCCTCAAGAGCATAAAAAAGTACCAGTCAGAAACGATCGCTGCACAGTTAGAAACGAAGGAGGCTTTAACTGAAATAAAGAATAATTTACATAGCTTCAATAATAGAGTACGTAAATCCAAGGAGCAAACCATCGATTTGGAATATAAGGAAGCAAAAAACGCCCAACCAGAACAGCAAAAAGAAAAAAGAATCCAAAAAAATGAGGATAGTGTAAGGAGCCTCTGGGACAACTTCAAGCGTGCCAACATTCGCATCTTGGGGGTGCCGGAAGGAGAAGAGAGAGAACAAGAAATCGAAAACCTGTTTGAAACAATAATGGCAGAAAACTTTCCTAACTTGGTGAAGGAAACAGACATACAAGTCCAGGAAGCACAGAGAGTCCCAAACAAGATGAACCCCAAGAGGCCCACACCAAGACACATCATCATCAAAATGCAAAAGGTTCAAGACAAAGAGAGAATCCTAAAAGCAGCAAGAGAAAGGCAGCTAGTTACCTACAAGGGAGTTCCCATTAGGCTGTCAGCTGATTTCTCAAAAGAAACTTTGCAGGCCAGAAGGGAGTGGCAAGAAATATTCAGAGTGATGAAAACCAAGAACCTACAACCAAAATTACTCTATCCTGCAAAGCTGTCATTTAGAATCGATGGACATATAAAAACTTTCCCAGACAAGAAAAAGTTAAAGGAGTTCATCACTACCAAACCGTTATTATATGAAATGATGAAGGGTCTTTTTAAAGAAAAAGATAAAATGTAGGAACAAACAAAATGGCAATGAATACATATCTATCAACAATGGAATCTACAAACAAAATGAACAGGAAGAACAGGAACATTCTCATAGATACAGAGAATATTTTGTTGGTTGCCAGTTGGGAAAGGGGTTGGGGGAATGGATGAAAAAGGTGAAGGGATTAAGAAGCACAAATTCATTGCTAGACTGACAAACCTCAAAGGGAAAGGGGTTGGGGGGGTGGGAAGAAATAAACCAAAGAACTTATATGCATAACCAATGGACACGGACAATAGTATGGGAAAAGGTGGGAGGGGGGCGGGAGTGGGGAGGAGGGGGTCAATGGGGGAATTCTTTTAATAAAAAAATTTTAAAAAAATAAAAAAAAAATAAAAAAAAAAAAAAAAAAGAAATAGAGGAAGATATAAAAAGTGGAAGCACATACCCTGTTCATAGATTGGGAGAATTAACATCATTAAAATGTCCATATTACCCAAAGCAATCTATAGATTCAACCCAATCCCCATCAAAATACCAACGACATATTTCATAGAACTAGAACAAATACTTCAAAAGTTCATATGGAACCAAAAAAGACCCCGAATAGCCACAGCAATCTTGAAGAGGAAGAACAAAGTTGGAGAGATCACAATACCAGATATCAGGTTATACTACAAAGCCACTGTAATCAAAACAGCCTGGTACTGGCACAAGAACAGGCATATAGACCAGTGGAACAGAACAGAGAACCCAGAAATGAACCCAAGGTAATATGCTCAACTAATATTTGACAAAGGTGGCAAGAGCATACAGTGGAGTAAGGACAGCCTCTTTAATAAATGGTACTGGGAAAATTGGACAGCTACTTGCAGAAAAATGAAACTAGACCATCAACTGACACCCTACACGAGAATAAACTCAAAATGGATAAAAGACTTAATTGTAACTCATGAATCCATAAAAATCCTAGAAGAGACTGTAGGCAACAAAATTTCAGACATCATACGCAGCAGAATTTTTATTGACACATCACCTAACGCAATAGAAACAAAGGAGAAAATGAACACATGGGATTACATCAAACACAAAAGCTTCTGCACATCGAAAGATACAATCATCAAAACTGAAAGGCTACCCACTGTATGGAAGAGCATAATTGCCAATGATATATCAGATAAGGGGTTAATTTCCAATGAATATAGAGTGCTCATACAACTCCACAAAAAGAAGACAAAGAATCCAATTAAATAATGGGCAGAGGAACTAAATAGACACCTCTCCAAACAGGACATACAAATGGCTAAGAAACATATGAAGAAATGCTCATCATCACTAATCATCAGAGAGATGCAAATTAAAACAACAATGAGGTATCACCTCACACCTGTCAGAATGGCCGCCATCAACAAATCATCAAACAACAAGTGTTGGCGAGGGTGTGGAGAAAAGGGGACTCTAGTGCACTGCTGGTGGGAAAGCAGACTGGTGCAGCCACTATGGAAAACAATATGGTGTTACCTCAAAAAATTAAAAATTGAAATTTCATTTGACCCAGTGATCCCACTTCTAGGAATATACCCTAAGAAGCCTAAAACACCAATCAGAAAGAATGTATGTACACCCATGTTTGTAGCAGCACTATTTACAATCGCTAAGATCTGGAAACAGCCCAAGTGTCCATCCGTAGACGAATGGATAAAAAAGCTGTGGTACATATACACAATGGAGTACTACGCAGCTGTAAGAAAGAAAGATCTCTTATCCTTTGAGACTACATGGAGGGACCTGGAAAGTATCATCCTAAGTGAAACAAGCCAAACACAGAAAGACAAGTTTCATATGATCTCACTTATTTGTGGAATATAATGAACATAACAGTCTGAGGAATGGGGTAGTCCCAGAGACACGGAAGTGGGATACAGATTGACAATCCCCTAAAGAGGGGGGTGATGGGGGAGAAATAAACCACAGAATTTATATGCATGTATGCATGAACAGTGGACATGGACAACAAACTGGGGAAAGTGCAGGGAGGGAGGGGGAGGGGGGAATCAGTGGGGGGAAAAAGGAGAAACATCTGTAACAAAAACTAATTAATAAAAAAAATTTTTTTAAAAAAAGAAGTACAAATTCATTGCTAGACTGACAAACCTCAAAGGGAAAGGGGTTGGAAGATGGAAAGAAATAAACCAAAGAACTTATATACATAACCAATGGACACAGACAATAGTGTGGGAAAAGGTGGGAGGGGGGTGGGACAGGGGAGGAGGGGTTCAATGGGGGGAAAATGAGGAACATATGAAATACATATAACAATAAAGATTTAAAAAAAAGAACCAGTGCTACAAAGGAGAGCTATATAGACACAAACCACCTTTGTCCTTCCATATTTCGCCAAAACAGGCCCTGGAACTTAAGGAATCCTAGATACCAGAATCCATCAGAACCATTTCCTTACATTTGTAATTTCCCAAAGTCAAGAACATTACCTGTAAATCTTATTTTTAAAATTTATCAAAAAGACAGTGCCACATGAACAACAGGTTTAACTCAAATACAAAGTTACTCTACTATTGCCCTGGCCAGTTTGGCTCAGTGGCTAGAGCGTTAGCCCTTGGACCAAAGAGTCGAGGGTTCAATTCGGGTCAAGGGCACATGCCTCAGTTGTGGCTCGGTCCCTGGCCCTGGTTGGGATCATGCAGGAGGCAACCAACTGATGTTTCTGTCTCTCTCTCCCTCCGTCTCTCACTTCAACTCTATTTGAAAATCAATAGAAAAATATCCTCTGTTGAGGATTAAAAAAATAAAACATGAATAGTTACTCTACTATGACTTTTTCTTAGAAAAATAAGACATCTGAAATCTTTTATGATAAAAAGAAATAAGTAACTTGAGATTCTATTCTTTCACCAAAATGTCTAGTCTAATGCATTTCTACTCACCTACAGCATTATTTCCAACAGCAATTATAAACTTGGAGCAAGGATATTTTTCCAGCAGGGAAACGTCCAAAGATGTTTTCGTTTGTCTTCGAAGAATCCGTACCTCTCTAACACAAGAAACAAAAGATAAAACTAAAACAACTTAAATATAAATAGTACCTTTTTATAGTAAAAAGAATACTTAATATAAGTACGATTTTATATTCAATAAAACACAAATTTTGATTTTATAAAGAACAAAATTATAATCCTGAGGAAACAATGGAATTAGGTGATGATAACATAGAAAACCATTCGATACAAAGTTCCTGGAGAACTCTACAACAGACAGCAGGCTGTCCACCTGACCCACCGACCAATCTTAGCATCCCTAAAAGTGGGACAACCTGACACTGCGTGCCATAAGGAACACCAACCACCACCTTCAAAGCATTCTTGCCAGCAAAATATTGAATCTGAATCTGACCAAGCCTCTAGAAGGACCTTCCATTTACAGAAAATGCAGGTGATGGATACATGGTAAAGGACACCAAAAGGAAGCAATCAGACAAATCCAGCGTGCGGGACTTCCTACAGGACAACCAGTCTCAGCAAGGGAGAAAACGGAGGGGGACTGCTCTAAATGAAAGAAACCTGGAGAGACAAAATGTCTAGGATTTTGATTTACACAAATGTACTATAAAATGTGATGTCTGAGACAACTAGATACATTTGATCATGGACTGGCCATCATATAGTATCAAAAGTTATTTATTGTTAGGAGTGATGATGGCATCTGGAAGAAAATGCCTGCAACATTTGAGCTGCATCCTGGAAAATGTACAGGTGAAAGGCCATACTGACTTGGACTCGCTTAGGGTGGTGGCAGATAAACATGGCAAAATCGTCATTTCGCTGTTTTCTCCAATGTGTGTGTGTTTGGGAACAACACTTTGTAGCACGAGACATCCACCTGCCACTGACACACATAATGCTAACGGTAGTGTAGGCCGGAGAAGAAAGTTTGAAGAGCGTTGTCTCACATCCACGAAGCAAATACACGACAAACGTGGGGCAAGAAGATACAGCACTGCAGCCCTGGAAACGTTACAAGGCGGCAGGAACCACCTTCAGTCCGTGCTGAAGGGAGCCCGGCAGGCAGTTCCGTCGGAGAGCACGCGAGCCCAAGCCGTCCCGGAATCCGCAGCAGCCCGACACGAGCCCGCCTCCCCGCACAGCGCTGGAGCTGGTTTTGCCAGACCCACCGCGGGCTCCGCGAGGCCCCAGGCAGCCCCGGGCCGCGGACGAGCGGCAACCACCGGCGCCCTGCGCACCTGCCCCCGCGACAGCCGCGGCCCGGGGCTGGGGCCGATGGGCGCAGGCCCGAGCGCGCCGCCGGCTCCCCGCGCCCAGGACTCACCTCTTCCGCGCCAGCTTCCGCCGGACCTCCCTGTCCTCGGGCGTCTCGGTGTTCCCCTCGTCCTCCTCCTCGTCCTCCGTCCCAGCTCGGCACGGCGCCTTCACCACCTCACCGAAAAACGTGGCCGCCATGGTCTCCCTCCCACCGCCGCGCCCCGCCCAGCAGCGGCGCCCCAGGGAGGCGCAGGCGTCCCCTGCGCACCAACCCGCCCCCGCAACCCCGCGCACGCGCCCCAGAGCATCGCCGCGCCCTCCACGCCTGGCCCCCGAGCCCGGCCCCTACGTGCGGCTGCTCCGCCTCCTGCCCCGCCTCCTGCCCCGCCCCCACGCACGCGCCGCGGGACCCAGAAGTCCCGCAAAAGCAGAGGGTTTTCTCCCTCGGCTGGAGCCCGGCAGGGAGACCGAGAGATCGGATGACTGCGGGCTAGAGAGGCAGAGGCAGAGGCTGGCGCGGGGCGGGGCGGGGCGGGGCGGGGCGGGGCGGGGCGGGGCGGGGCGGGGCGGGGCGCGGGGAGGCGCCTGCTGTCCGGACAGGTAACCGACCCGGGAAGGGAAGGAGCACGCCGCCCCCTTCCCCGGCAGTGGCGCTCCAAAAAGAGGCGGGCCCCTCTGTCTTTCCCTCCCTCGCTCCTTTTCCGTTTTCCTCCTCCGTTTGGAGTGACACGCCGAGTTTTAATTTATTAATCACCTGGCTCCAGACCGCGATCGCTCGCGGGTAGGTGTCGCCCCGGTCCCGGCGCGTCCACGGGCTAGTGGACGGAGGGGGGATGGAAGGGCAGGAAGAAACACAGTGCTTCGCGGTGTTATAAAAATGAGACCTTTACTCCGGCAGTAGGAATTCACATTTCAAAAGCTGATGATCGTCAAGCTAATCTAAAAGACTTTATGAGACTGCAAAAATATTAGTTTCTTTTTAAAAATTTGGCCGTTTCTAATACAAAATGTTTCTGCTTTAAATATCCTTTCACTAATAATCAGCACAGTAGTGTATAATTGGTTCTCTTTAAAATTTGCTGGAAGACACAGTTCACAGAGCACAATTCCAAGCAGGAGAAAAAAAGGACAACTGTACCATAGTTCAAATAAAAATGAAAATATCCGGTATTGCAATGCAAAATTAAAAAACACTGACCTAGATTTAGTAGTGCTGAAACTAAATAGCATTGCTTACATTTTGGAATGTGGGGTAGGGGAAGACTCTTGAGATAAATTTTTTAAAATCTCAGAAAGTTGCTAGAAACATCTTGTTTTAAGATGTGGAGAAACAATGATCAACGAAAACCATTTACATAAAACCAGTACTTAGCAATTTTACACATTACTGCAAAATGTAAGACTGGGCTTTGAAGCAAAATTGAACACTTTAAGAATAACAGTAACACCAAATTGCTATCCTGTAAGAATTTAGGAAACAAGGTATAGTTAGTGAGCTAGAATACACAAGATTACCAATGTAATGTTTTAAAATGGCATTAAGACTCCTGGGTTAATTGGCTTTACAGAATGACTAAATAGCAGAATAAAAAGGTTTGGGTATCACTTTGTCTCAGTCCTTTTGTTGAATAAAACTGTCATTTTCACCATTAAGATCCTCAATTTGATTTCACAATTGTATTATGAAGAAATCATTTCTGGAAATCTGATTAAAATTATAAGTAGGGTAATGATAATACATTTGGCCATGATTAAAATTCTACATACATTTTAGAGAGCATTTTTACAAGAATGTTAAGATTTAAACAAACACTTATTTCATGCAATTACAGTTAAATTTAGGCCAAGCACTTAAAAAAAGGCAAATATATATTCAAATTAAATACTAAACCAGAGAAGGGTTCCATTACTAAAGAAGGCTTATAGTATAATCTCAAATGTTGAACAGAAACTAACCCCACCACAGTAAATTATAAATTTAAAATTAAAATCCTTTCATTACACTGAAATTGTCAAAAAATTTTGCATAAAATAATCTTGACTGAGACTTAAATATTTTCATTTTGTGGTATTTGTTGATGATGTAACTTACTCAATAAGAAATTTCTATGAAATTAAGTGTAAATATGGGACTGGAAATAGGTTTAATTTCATTAGAGATCAAAAATCAAACCCCATGCATCTAAAAATATCATTTATTAGGAATTCTGCCCTTTCTCATCTGCACTAGTAACAAGATACTGGTATCAGTATATCAGATGAAAGTATACTATAAACAGCAAAGGACACAAACTGTAGGGTAGAAATATTCTGGCTTATGCTAAAAAAAAAAAACAAACAAAAAAAACCAGCCTTTTTTTAAGCAGACATGCAACCACAAACAAATTTCTCAAGTAATCTAGACACTTGGCCAATCTGTATAACAAAAAAAATATGCATTATATTAGTCTTTTAATGAAAAAGGGCGAGAAACCCTTTGGTTTCCATATTTTACTTTTTCAGATTTATACATGCAAATCATATATTAATATTCACAGATACTTTTAAATGGGAAAACAACATCTAACAATTCAGTTTTCCAGTAGCATGTTCTGTGTTAAAAAGATTTGACAGTGCGTCCATTTAATCTGGTTATTTTAATTTCAACAAATACCTATAAGCAACAAATCAAACCTCATTGCAAGGAAATTCTTTATAGTATCAAGACCAGATTTTCTAATCCTATTGAAGGCCACAATGAAATAGCCCAGGCATACTGTCATAAAGTTTATTGTGGTGAGACTGTAATAAATTTGCTCAAAGTGTTCATAAAGTTCTAACTTTTAAGGAGCTGTAGAGAAACAGAGAATGTCACTGTATCATCTAAAAATATGACTGTTTTAATCTTAATCTGTACTTTTTATTTTCTAATTTATTAAAACTAAGACCTGCCTCCTAATGAGACACATTTTGGCATCTCTGTGAATGCTGCTACCTGAAAGTAAAAATGAGGAAAAGAAGTTGTGATAGTCACATTCATGGCTTTCATAGAAAAATATATATTCCCTGAATTAGTCATATCAAGTGGTCATCATTCAATATGAATTTCAGTATTATAAACAAAATAAGACATTAATGGATTTTCTCTATTTCCAACACTATTTCAGAACTTATTAAAATCCCCATCATTGAATCCGTGGGTCCTAGTTTAAGTTGTTTTGCCTTTGGGGTTGTGAATTGTAAAGACTTACTTGCTAAAGTATTTGCTTCATTCAAAAGTCAAATAGGCTCAATGGCACTTCTTGAAATGTGCCTAATTTTTATTTTCTAATTTATTTATTTTTTATTACAGATGTCCCTGCTTTTTCCCCCCTTTGACAGCCTCCTCCCGGCTCCCATCCCACACCCTCTAATTTTTATTTTAATGACAACATAGTCATGGTGGTCTGAATTTTTATATTCTAAGAACCCTTAAAATTAGCAGGTTGAGATTTTGAATTTTTTTCATTCCTTTAGGATTTTGCTATAGACCCTGTACACTTCCCTTCACAGTTGGCCCTCCATATCCAAAGGTTCCACATCTGGGGATTTAACCAACCTCAAGTCAAGAATACTCTATTGGGAAAAAAAGAGTCACATTGTATGTAGTTAGGCCGTATGTAGACTATTTTGTCATTAGTCCCTAAACAACACAGTGTAACAACTATTTACATAGTATTTACATTGTATTAGGTATTATAACATAGAGATTATTTAAAGTATATGGGAGGATTGCATAAACTATATGCAACTACTATGCCGTTTTATAGAAGGGACTTGAGCATCTGTAGATTTTGGGTAGTCCTGGAACCAACCCCACCCCCAGGATACGGAAGGACTGTATTTTCTTCCTCTAGGGAATCAAGAAATTTCTCCAAGGCCCTTCCTTTCTGAAAAGGAATAATGTCATGAAAGGCCATTAGTCTTTTAATTCCACCTCTCCAACAACAGGCTTCACAAATCTATTTCCTGGGAGGAAGCCTTCCTAGGACCTACTCCGACTCCGGATTATGGCTTTCAGAAAATTCCTCGAAAGGTGCCAATGAAGGATTACCTCCAGAGCCAGGAGCAGAATGCAACTGCCTGTTTACTTGTAGCCCCCATTTCCAATCAACGTCTACATTTTCATCGCCACTACTGTGCTTTCTTTCTTTCCAGAATCTGATCTAAAACAAAAGCATTTTGCTATTAATATCTTCTAGCTCTTTTTCACTTTCAGAATTTATACTTGTATCATCCTCTTTATAAACATTCAGTAATTTTTTCTTAGCCGCAGCAGAAGCATTTCGATGGGGCAGTTTTCTGCTACTCTTCCTAATCCAGACATTTTCTGGTCCTGAAATGGTTTCCTTTAGATTACTCATTATCTTTATTCTATTTGCAGCAACAGTAGCACATCTGCGGGGAACTTTCTCAGGCACCATTTTTGCTTTCAGAGTGTCACTAGGCATTTGCACTGCATCCTTCTGATTATGCAAACATGTTCTCATTTTTGTATTGGGTTCTCTGTCTCTAGGAACAGATTCTGAAAAACGAGTGAAAGTTCATGTAAATGCAAAAAATCTTGTAACACAAGATTTTACTACTTACATTCCTCAACAATACATTCCTAAACAATAAATTGTAAAAGTACTCACATTGCTAAATGAATAAAAACATAAGTGATCATCAATACTACACATTTTTGACATTGATACAAACTTACATTTCTTTATCTGCAAATGGAAGTCTTGAATAGGAACTAAGGTGCCTCCACCTGGCATATTTTATACTCTGTAAGGATAATGGTCACTTAAAACAGTAGCAGACTTGTAAGAATGGGGTTAAGTACTTTCAGTGTCATAAAGCCGTTCATCTAAATTACGAATTTTTAAAACAGAACAATATATAGGTTTTAAGTTTTTGTTATCCCTTCTAGCACTCTATGTTGAACCTCTTTAAAATGTTCAATAGTTCTGAAATACCTTTCCTAGAACCTAAACAAGAAGGAAATGCCACCATGACATGACCCAGCGTTGGCTCTATTTCAAGATCCTTGTTAAGGTTTTAACTCTAATACCAGTATTTCCTTTGGTAAAAAAAAAAACAAAAAACAAACAAAACACCATACCATTAAATTGGTAACTAGTAGATAAAAAAGAATTGCACATTGGTTTTATTGAACTGAAATATGGTTTTAATCCTAGATTCATTTCCCCCCCAAATATTTGAGCATTTTGTATAACTGGAATTGTTAAACCTACTTTCGTTATTCATGTATTTTCTGAGCTAGGTATGTGCCGGGCACATAGAGGATCAGGATAAAGATTCAAAAACAAATTAATTCTACACATACAAGTATAGTTACTGTAAAGAACTAAAAAGTTCAGAGTGCTGTGAGGATATATTCTAGAAACTCAACCTCCAATAAGGGGCAAGGAAGGCTTCCTTTGAGGATGTGTCCTTACAGCAGCAGTTAGAAAGTGAAGGGATCGCCCTGGCCAGTTTGGCTCAGCGGTTAGAATGTTGGCCCACGGACCAGAGAGTCCTGGGTTCGGTTCTCACAAGGGGCAGGTACCACGGTTGCAGTTTGTCCCAGGCCCCGGTTGGGGTCATGTGGGTGGCAAACAGTCGATGTGTCTCTCTCACATTGATATTTCTCTCTCTTGCCCCCCACTCTCTCTCCTGCTCTATCTGAGGATAAATGCAAAAATGTCCTCAGGTGAGGATTAAAAATAATAATAAATAAATAATAATAATAATAAAGTGAAGGGATCAGCCAGACAAAAGGTAGGACAAAGCAAGTCCTCCAGGCGGACTGAGGCGATTTCCTGAGGGCAGCTTGCAGGGCATCACACTGGAGCTCTGCTGAGCCACGTGACGGTGAGTGGCTCCTACTACGACTTACTCCACGTCTACCAATTTTTGGTGGACCCAAAGTCAGACTTTCAAATTTCAAACATAAGATGAATTAGTACTCCTCTAGAGCAGAAGTATGGTAAAAATGCATCTTAAGTTCATTAGCCCCTGAATGTTAGGTCTTATCTCTTGGCAATCGAGTCCCGAATTCGTTAAGAACCAAACTGCCACCCTGGCTGGTTTGGCTCAGTGGTTAGAGCACAGCCCACGGACCAGTGAGTCCCAGGTTCAATTCCAGCCAAGGGCACGTACCTCAGTTGCAGTTCGTCCCCCAGCCCTGATCAGGGTCGTGCAGGAGGCAGCCAGTCGATGTGTCCCTCTCACATCTATGTTTCTCTCTCTCTCTCCCTCTCACTTTATTTGAAGATAAATGGAAAAATATCCTCGGGTGAGGATTAAAAACAAAATCAAACTGTCTAAAATCATCTTAAAAGAAAACCTGCGGGTTTTCAGACCTTGATTTAATGAACTTTAGGTTTAACAAACAAAATTTCCAATCTGTAGGCCATATGTGAAAATTAACACCTTGTTAATTTAAAAATGCTTTTAACCAAGATTTGCTTATAATTAAATTAAGTCTATTTTTTGTTATTCACTGTTATTTTTAACAAATTTTAGCGAATAGGCCATATGTTGGAAAAAACACTGGTAAACTGCTCGTAAACAATGTTGGGAGAATTAGCAATGATCACAGCACATTGCATGCCTGGTGGTGGTTCTGCAGCAGTCTTAACGTGCACTGGCTGATGTTCCCACATGCACTAAGCCACATCCCACGGGTGTGCATTTGTTTACTTGCTGTGATTGGTGAATGCACAAGTTTACTAGACCTATTCAGTATAAATTAAAAAATTACAGCAATACATATATAAAACTTTTCTGTGAAATTAAACTTTTCATACATAATTTTAATTACACAAATGTATCTACATAAGTAAATAAAGGTAACATGTCAATTTTTATTTTATTTTTTTATTTTTTTTTATCCTCACCCGAGGACATTTTTCCATTTTTTGTTCAGATAGAGTGGGGAGAGAGAGAGAAATAAATATCGATGTGAAAGGGACATATTGAGTGGCTGCCACCCGCACGACCCAACCAGGGCCGGGGACAAACTGCAACCAAGGTACGTGCCCTTAGCGGGAACCGAACCCGGGTCTCTCCAGACCGCAGGCCGACGCTCTAACCGCTGAGCAAAACCGGCCAGGGCAACACATCAATTTTTAACACACACTCTTGGAAACCCTACTTTATTATATAATGGACACCCCCTCGCCCAAATTAGTCCATTAGATTGAGATTTTACTGTACACAAGTCTTGCTGGGGATGAGTTTGCAGGTCCTGGCCTCAAGTTTCCAGAGATTCAGCAGTCCATAAATAAGGACAGGATGTAGAGCCAGAAACAAACACACTCGACGTCGGGAAAACCCACTCCTGCTATAGCCTTTTTGCTACTAAGACTAGAAAAGAAGGGTTTGGGGTTGTCAGCTATCAAGCATTATTCTCTAGCAGTGCAAGTACCACCATCAACCTTCTTAGTTTTCCCTTTTGTGAATGGAGATGTCAGCCTTCCCATCACCAAGGACAAGTGAGTACAGGTGAAAACGGCTCCTCTGGATTGACCATGTTCTTTAACAGCGCAACAATTCTGAAGTCTTCTGCCCTCAAAAGAGAGCCCTTCAGATTTTACCTTGTCTATGATACTCATTACAAAGATGGGCTTGTGCTCTCTCCAAGACCCCGAGTTCTCCCCAAATAGGTTCGAAACTACTTTACTAAAAGAAACCCCCACAAATGCATTAGTCCCTTCTGCCAATTATGTTTTGCATGCTTTCCCAGCGAAATTCTATTGCTAAAGATACTGTTTTGTTCAATGTAAATCACCAGGCATTGCAAAAGATGGCATTTGGCAGACTAAACTGATCATGGCAGTGCCCATGCAGCATGCCCACCCCTTGTATTTGGGCTCTGTGGAGTCACATGCATATGAAGTTGGGGGTGAAATGGCTTAAAGTACAGTGTTTCTACCACTTCAAAAAATTTTTTAGGCCAGTGTGCTCAGTGGATTGAGCGCAGGCCCATGGACTGAGAGAGGTCCCTTTTCAATTCCTGGTCTGGGCATATGTCTGGATTGTGGGCTCAATCCTGAGGAGGGGGTGTGCAGGAAGCAGCCAATTGGTATTTCTTTGTCACATCCATGTTTCTCTCTCTCCCTTCCTCTCTAAAAAATTTTTTAAAAAAAACAAATTTAAAAAAAATTCTTAAGAATATTTAAATGGGCCCTGGCCGGTTTGGCTCAGCAGTTAGAGCGTCAGCCTGCGGTCCGGAGAGACCCGGGTTCGGTTCCCGCTAAGGGCATGTACTTCGGTTGCAGTTTGTCCCCGGCCCTGGTTGGGTCGTGCGGGTGGCAGCCACTCGATGTGTCCCTTTCACGTCGATGTTTCTCTCTCTCTCTCTCTCTCTCCCTCCCACTCTATCTGTGCAAAAAATGGAAAAATGTCCTCGGGTGAGAAAAAAAAAAAAGAATATTTAAATGGTGAACATTAGTCTCTGCAAACCAACCCCAGATCCAAAGCCAATCTTTAGCACATTAAATCAGTGTTGAGCAAAAGCTAGAAAGTTGCACAGGGTGTGCAAATGTAGGTTTATAGTGGAGTCCATAAAGGTTTATTCTTGTATTACTTCTTATTGCATTATCTGTGCTACAACTGTAAACCTACTTTTGCCCACTCCTGTATATTATTAATATGCTATAACGAATAATTAAAACTATATAGCAAACTTATGGTGAAATCTGCACGTATGGCAGGTTAAGGGTATACTCTTCACTCAACTAACTACAGCCATTTGCATGTTAAAAAAGCACTAAAGCCCTTGCTGGTTTGGCACAGCAGTTAGAGCGTCAGCCGTGGACTGAAGGATCCCAGGTTTGATTCCCAGTCAAGGACACATACCTGGGTTGCAGGTTTGATCCCTGGCCCTGGTGGGGGTCGTGTGGGAGGCAACTAATCCATGTGTCTCTCTCACATCAATGTTCCCCTCTCTCCCTTCCACTCTATCTAAAAAGCAATGGGAAAATATCCTCAGGAGAGGATTAAAAAAGAAAAAGCACTAAAAAATAGGCAACTGGTTCATTCCCAACACATACCCAGTTGACTAGCAGGGATAAAATCCACAAAACTGTTGTGGAACAAAATGATTTAAGTTGCAATTAATTCCTTTGTGATGTAGTGATGAAAATACCCTATACTGACAATTTAGGAACCTAGTAAATACTCTTAGGACATTTTAGTAAATGCTTATTTGTAATCTAAAATAAGGGAAAAGTTAAAATTCTACAGAAGAAACTGTAAGTAGGCTTTAAAAATACTTTAAGGAAATTTGAACTTCAAATATATATGCCCAGAGTGGGAGAGAATAAGGGGACAAGTTATATTGTATACAGCAACTCCAACTTGATAAAGCTGTATCTCTAAAGTCTTATAAAATAGTTATTTTATAGATAAAAATCTGAGGAAGACAGAAGAGTAACTTGTGTGGAATTAAAATAAAAATAATACATACATGTAAGACAGTGTTAATTTTATTACTGAGAACTTGGTCAAGTATAAAGTGCTTTATTCTCCTTGGAAAACTACAAACAGTTTTTAGAAATATATACAGGATAATTCAGTTAGAGAAGTCCAATTTATATGTTAGTGTACAAGCTTTAAAATGTTGGAGGATGCTATTCTAACAATCCATCTGTGATGGTGTCATTTAATACTAACAAGACAGTACAACTCAAAGTCCTATTGTTCCATTTGGTCTTGGGTCAGTCATGTGTCGGAACAGTCACTGAGAGCTTGAGATACTGTTGCTCTCCTATAAATGAATTCCTATTTGGATATGGCAAAAACATCAGAATAAAAATTTACATCTGTGGTAGTACTCAATCAGGTTACCTAAATGACAACTTTAAATCATAACTCAGATTACTGTGTATTCTAAGATGGTCTGTAGTGAAGAGAAACTGATAATAGACAATACAGCTTTGACTGAATGCAATAATCTCCAGTTTGTACATTTTAAAGATTATTCATATTCCAATTATACTTCTTTATTCCAATCATACTTCTGGATACAAAATTGTTTTCCTAAATCCAAAGTAAACTACACATCATTGCTATAGAAGCATAGAGAATTTTAATCTGATCAGTACTTTAACTGGAATATTAAAACAAATTTGAGAATGGAAAAAGAATGCCTGAATCAAAAATGAAAACAATATACTAGCCTATTTCATCTGTTTTTCAAGTAGTAACATTATTGATTCATTTAGTTGGTAGATATATCAATTCCAGAGAAAGCTTTTAGTTGCAAATTATAATCTCTCTCAAGCAAGCCTTTATCAGAGCTGGTGTGAGATGTCCTTTCTTCTGCCCCCCTTCACTGATAAGCAATGAAATGACCAGAACTCAGGAAGCAAATATTATTTAACACTGATATTCATCCCCCCTAAGGCATAAACTTCCAAAAGGACCCCATACACTGACAAATCTCTTTAGAGAATGACTGTAGAATAAAGTGTTTTCTGTAACTCTCTAGCTGTAACATGTTACTATTTTTTCCTAGGGGAGTTGGTAACAGTGAGAAGTCAACTCCTACATTATGGGAGTGTCAGGTCAAGAAACTGTCAGAAATAATTCCATAATCTAGAGTTGTTCTCCACTAGTTCGGTCACAGTTACAAACAGGTGGCTTCAGTTCATCTAGGAAGTCTTCTATACACCAAACAAGGGCGCCACAGAATTTGTGCTGCTCTGTTTTGCACCTACAGCTAATCCACAGCTTTCGCTCATCCCTAGAAAAAGTTCACTGGTAACATTCTTATGATTCTCACAAGCTTTGTGATGCGTACTGCAATTTTTTTTTCTAAAATTCTGATGAAAGCTCTATGAAGTATGAAAGGGATCTAATACTTATCTGCTTAAAAATTTTAAAGAGATGACTAACATAGGCAGGATAAGGTATCAGAAGTAAATACTGTTTCCAGTCGACTTTATTACTTCACTAATGAACAGCAGCAGGGTCACAGACACTCCAGTGACAACCCTGTTCGAGCACATCTCGTGCCTCCCTTCCGTTCCCTAGCTCACCCTACTTGTAGCTCTACACTCTGCCCACATGAGAAATCACAAAGGGATCGAGTTTAGGGAGCTGCTTAAGACAAGAAGTAAAGATGACCTGCAAAGAAACTGACTCCATATTGCAGACCTTACTGAATTAATCAGTCAGAAGGCTTAGTTTTTAAAAAAGCCTAATTAAGTTTATTATAACTCTTACTTTTTGTTAGCAACTGACTAAAAAACTGGTTCCTGGATGAAAATGCTAAGATTTAAACGAGTTAATGAGTTAACTTAGAAAGCTGAAGTAGAAATCCAGTGTGGGAGTAGGAAGTTAGAAGATCTGCCTCTTCGACAGGCTCCAAAACGGTGAACTGAATGTGTCCAGTCCAAGGACTATGGATCAACACTTAGAAAATTAACTTTAATATATTAAAAATTAATGATTCCTTTAACATTTAACCACTGATTGAAAAGAGTAATAATTTCTAAATCTATCCCCGTGGAACCAACAGTAAGTAGGGCTAGCTGTTGCGTGAAGTCTGTAGGTGGTTATCTCATTTCAGTTAGGTCAGAATGCCTCTTTCTTTTTAGCAGTCCAAATTCCCATTAAAAGTTTTAATAAATGATAGAACTTACCTTAAAATTAACTTCAAAGCTAAGTATGACCAGAAAATATGTTGTAACACTGATAATTATATTGAATGAAACTATTAGTCTTGACAAATAGATATACAGTCTACAACATGCTGCCAAAGAGCCTACAGATTTGCAGGACCCAACTGTTGTGACTGTCCTGCCCCCTCATCAACCTCCTTCCATCAAATCTGTAAGAGCAATCCTTGAAAAAACAATGAGTAAGACTCCAGATATTTTCTTACCACATTAACAATGTATTAGGAACAAGCTTGGCAGATTGAGTGACTGGTAAAAATTCCCTTGAACTTTGAGAATTCCCACCTATCCTTAGGCAACATCTATAATTTAAGAAAATAGCTATAAAAATACTCTCTGAATGTAAGAAGAGATAACACTGTCCTCATTATACTCTGTACACTTCAATCCTTTCCATTAATTCACAATTGAGCTATAAGTAGGATTAGCATTTACTAATCTATTTGGACTATATTTTTCTGCAACGCTCCACTTTCTCCCTAGCTTTGACAAATTTATTTAGTTTGGTCTTTCTGTTCCCAAATACTAGAATAAGAGATAGTCTTTAAACTATTAAGTTTCAAATTTCTTAGGGTTTCTGCTTTGTTATTCCAACATCCACTGCAGAAGTGCGAGGTATACTTAAATCATTGAGACCAAAATGTCTTCTACAATGAAGGTGCTTTGTTTGCCGCACCCCACCACACTAGAACTGAGCTATAATTTCCATGCACTATAAAAAAAAACGAAAGTACTTGGTGACAGCTACAAGATACCCGATCAAGTAAAGATGCTGACAGTATCAATGAAAAAAATGGAGCTGGTATTTCAGCTATAGTAAAGGACAAGACAAAAAGACCTTATCTGGCCATTTATAAGTCATTCGAAAAATCAACACAACCGAGTAGAAAGGAAAACCAAAAATACTATATGCACCCGTAATGATGTTCTTGCATTCTGGTATACAAACCCCTCATGTTTTATTCGGGTGGTACACTCAAATTCAATTTGTACTAAAGAAGAGATTAAAATCCTTTCAGCTTAGTTTTTAATACTATACAATAAAATTAATAAATTTTGTGTCCTAATGATTCTAAAGAAAAAAGGCTAGAAGAGGGACAGGGAACGTAGTATGGACCCAATGTTATTCTAAATAAGAATTTTTATGGAAGACGTCGTCAACCAATGGAGTGGGAAGGGTTTGGTGACATGTCTTATTCTTGTTTTTGGACAGCACTACCCCCAGATGGTATTTTTTATCAGTTTATGTTTCCTTTTTCCATTTGCACTTCTAGGTTTGAAGTGAATTTTCCTAAAACAAAAGTTCTTTCCTCTCATTTCATTTTATAAAACAAGTTTCCTTTTCAGATACAACTCTCTACTATTTAAAAGAAACTTTTGTGTTTTAATTTAGAAAGTGTAACTGCTTTATCCTTTTCTATGGATTACTAAATTGAGAAAGGATTTAATCAGATTTCCTCCTAAAATCAAAATAGGAGAATGACAACCCTAGGAATTATCTAGGGATAAACTTTTCCTTTTATTCAGAAGTTACTATACACATTGTCAGTATACCTTTTTAAATAAGTAGGATATGGAATAAAAAAAAAAATGCTTTAAAAATAACCTCACCTGTTTTTAAATGTTTGAAATCTTTTTTTTAATATGCTTGGTAAAATTAGTCTTTCAAAGAAGTCAAAAATCCAGTCTAAATACCTCAAACCTTTTTGTTTAAACCATAAATTAATAAAATCAAAGGACTCTAGACATACACAACCACAGTAGTCTTTTCCGCATGTGCCATCCGGTTACTTCAAGTGCAATGGAAAGCTATAGCACTTCTGGATCAGTTCACATTCAATTTCACCTCTTCTCACAAGAACAATACGAACCGATCCCAAACACATTAAAGTACATCCGTGCATTAAATCCCTGCGCATTTTCGCATAAAGAGAAGTAGAAAAAAAGTCAAATGTTCTAGTGCTCAATGTAAACATTTTGAACTATTAATTATTTATTAATTTTCCTTAAAGGTATTTAGGAGTGTGTGTCACATATTCAAAGTTAACCTTAGGAATAGCACCATGACAAAAAAAAAAACCCCCAAACATAAAAATGATTCTTTCTACAATCCCATAGTTTTACTTCAGAACTTAAGAAGCTACCATTGTCAACCATGCCTTCAAAGTTACCAGGCCAATTTTTGTTTTGTTTTTCAGATGAAACCAGAATACTTCTTACATAAACAAGGGTTTAACCATTTTGGACAAAATGAAAAATTAGTAATTAGTTGATCAGCCAATTGATGGCCAGTGAATTCAGTCTGAAAGATAAGAATAGTTCTACTGATGAAGCCTAAATTGTCAAAGTATCATTTTACCAAAAGAATTTATGTGTTTATATATGAATGTATTCCATATTTTTTTATGGATTTTTGGTACCTTTTTCCAAATGATGGTAAACATGGAATTATAACCCTGAGAACAGATATAAAATGGAAACGCTTAAGAAAAGTTTAAATAAATTAATGGACATGACATCTATCACCACTTCTTAAAATTAGGGAAATAAAGAGCATTCCATTAATCTTTTCAGGTCAAGAGTGGAGAACAATTATCCTGCATCAAACTGTCTACTACGTATGTACTACGAACTCGAAGAAGAACATAGTTTTGAAGTGGTGATAGCTCTCTAAATAACCAAAGGAGAGGCAAGGTATCCCACCTATCTCAGCTGATAATATCCAAAGAGAAAATACCTTCTACCAAGCCAAACAGGATAGATAACTTCAAAGTAACAACACTTAAGAACATTCTCTAATGCTAATACCAGAGTCTGGTGCTTTTCCATTTCTGCCACTTAATGGATACACAGTAGAAAAAGGTTAATTTTGTCTGAAACCAAATAGGGCCAATAAATAGTAAAGGTGAGAGTACTGTAACATACCCTTTGCTACAAAGTATGTAAACCATTTGAATCAAGTCCATCTTCAGGCACAAACAAGCTAGGAATGGCCACCTATACTGTTTGGAGTAGCACAACCTATCAAGTAAAAATATTTGGCTCGAAAAAATAAGTGTATTATGGTATTTGATGATGCGATAAAAGTTTCACTTTAAATGTATTATAAAATTATTTTCCAACAAAACATGACTTTCTTAGATTTAAACTCAAAGGTCACTAATAAAGATACACTTAGTTGCCCCAGCAAAAAATGCTTAAGATTGCACACGGCAGCAGTAAGCTAAAACAAAGAGATGGAAAATAACATTGAACTAGTTTCCTATATAGATGAGATTTGCAATTGCACACTTAACAAAACTCAACCCTACAATTTCAACAGAAATGGGGGGAACTATATATAATTATATATAATTTAGTCCTGTACGCTCTATTAAAGAACAAACTTTTCCTAAATCTAAGGCACACAAACTGCTCTATTTCACAGAGTAAGACTATGGAAGACCAAGAGTTTGGTTAAAGCCCTCACATGGAAACCAGGAGATCATGAAAAGAAAATTATACAGCATTTTGTTAGTGCAGAATTTAAAAGAAAATGCTAGGACTATGGTCTGGCCTTAGAGGTTTGAAATATACAATCAAAACATTAAAAAAAAATAATTTACCAGCACTTTATAAATTCAAGTTTATAAAATAAAAATGATATTTTCCTTTAAAATAAAGAAAAAGATAGACTCAACAACATTTGGAGAGAAAACTGGAAACCATTTCAATAAAAATGACCAAATTGGTATAATGCATTCTACTCAAGTAGCCAGGGAAAGAAAAAAAAGTGGTAGGTACCTTGCCTACTACTAATCATGGTAACATCTCCCATGATTGTAATGTCGGTATACACATAATATTTATGAAAAATATGTAAACACAGGTCATGTGAAATTGTTATACTACAATAGGACATGGGTTAGAAACTACCACCTCTTGACAAATTCGGAAAATATCTGCATGGCACTTGCTACCATGGAAGTAATGCTCATTGGTTTTGATAACCAGGATGTTTAGTGTTTAACATATTTCAAACTCTTGCTATATGTAGTTAAATACTGTTTAAGTAGATCTGCCCCCAAAATGAAGCATATTTTGGCACCTGTGCTGAATGCTGCTACAAAGGCAAGCAAGTGCAAATACAAATAACAGTCATGATTTAGTCACATTCATAACGTTTCATAGAAAAATATAAATATATTCCCTGAATTGTAGGACAAAAATAATTTCAACAGCCAGGTTTCACCATAAACTCCAGTCCATTTTCTCTTTAAATGAACTGGTTTTCCCTCAAGGTCATAAGGTGCAATCATCAAAATCTAACACATTTTCTAAGTTTCTGTCATCATCCCCATCATGGTATCTCACGGTCCTTCTACCCTGATTTCTCGTTTTTATTTTTGAACGTCGAAGAACTCTCTTAGATTTTGCATAGTCCACATCCTCCCAGTCATTATCATCCACATTTAACCTAGGACGCTTGCTCTGTCTTTGTCGCCTCACAGTTTTAGATATGTTATCTGTAAAAGTTTTACCTTTTCTAACTACTTTTGCTTTTCCTTTCGTTTTCCTCTTTTTGGTTTTTGTCTCATCAGTACAGTCAACATCTGATTCAGTTATAGACCCCAAATCGGAATCAGATTTGGGACTAGTGTCAGGTCCACACTCTGAATTCCCTGTTGTTTCTGAAACTTTCACATTTCCCAGTTTAGGATGCAGTCTCTTCCTCCTTATTTCCGTCTTAGCACCTTCCTGCGAGTCCTGAATCACTTCTGCCTTACTGAACGGAGCCTTCCCATAGGTCCTGAGTCTTCTGCCATTCCACCTGCGCAGCCCGTAGTTCAGTTCCTCTTCAAAGTTAGTCTCTGCAGTAGCTTTTTGCTCCAAAGTTGACTCAGAAGAAAATTTTCTAGCAGTCTTACCCCCTGGAATATGGCTTTTTGAATCTTCCTCTGAAGACCCAATCATTGAATTCTTTGTTCTAGAAGGTACAACATTTGTTTTGTGGTTATTGGTATGCCTGGTAGGCCTGTTCTTATGTTCTGAATTAAACATGCCTTCAGAGTCTGAGTCTTCATTTAAAGACTGATGAGTGCTTTTTGTACTACCTTCTGAGTCTGCTTCAGGTGGCTCCCCTTGACAGGCATCCTGTTCATTTGGCACTTCACAGTTTACATCTCCCTCAGAATCACTCACTATCTTCTTAGCTGTGGTACATGCAAAACGGAGGGGCTTTTTCCTTCCACTTTTGCTTCTAGTACATATACTTTCTAAACTAACATCTTCCATGTCACTCATGAGCTTAATCTTACTGGCAGCGGTGGTTGCACATCTTCGAGGAGCCCTTGGGAGACCTGTCTTGGCTTTGGAGGGTTTCTTAACCACCTTTGAATTGCTGTCTGAATCACTGGAACAGACCCTTTTCCTGGAAACTTTTCTGCTTGGTCCATGGTCTTGTGACGCAGAATCTAAAAATTAAGAGTATTCCTTTAATCTTTCATAGAACATTTAAACAACTTCAGTCCAGAATTCTTCATTCTTACTAACTTGGAAGGAAGATGGCAGTGAGCAGGGTGGGAGCGGTAACTTGTCAGCCTCAGCACCACTCACAAGCACAACATACTCCCATCAGTAAAATCCCATGCCTTTCTAGCTACATGCACAAAACACCTGAGAGTAAAACATTTTCTTTATATGATATATGAATACAGATTAAACTCTTTATCACCCACACTAAGGTATGCAAACTAACAGCTTCTTCTCAGCCTTCCTGAAACTCTCCTTGACTTTACAAGTTCCTATCACACCAACAACTTTTCATCCTAACATTAGCTAGCTGCCTCCTGCTCTTTAATATTTTTCATTAATCCCCATTTACCAGGAGTACATCTTAATTCAGTAACTTGTTTCACCTCTCTGTGCTCCAGAGTTAACAGTAAAATTGACAGTAATAGTCCCTATTTCATAAGAGACATCAAGACTAAACTGAGTAATACACACAACGCATTTAGCCACGGCCAGGTGGCTCAGTTGGTTGGAGCATCATCCCATACACCAAAAGGTTGCAGATTCGCTCCCGGTCAGGGTCCGTATGAGAGTCAACTGATCGATGTTTCTCTCTCCCCCTTCCTCTGTCTAAAAACAAATAATAACGTAACCACGGGTGAGGACTTAAAGCACTGAGAAAAACTCCATGAACATCTCAGTAACTGTTCTGCTAGCTGCTATTATTATTACTTACCACATTCCCTTCAACCAGTCCTACCCTTTTCTTTCCTCTTCTCAAACTACTATCACTAGTTTATAAATGTGCTTGCCTTGCTTTTCTTAAACCCATCGCCAATACAATGTCCCCATCACCAATACAAGAAGTAAAGTATTTAATAGAAATAGTTGTTAAGGCCAAGATTACCTGTTATGTGAATAAAACTAAACATATTCAATAAATACATAGGAATATAAGGGATGCACAGAAACAACTAATGGAGAATGCACAGGGCAGAGAGAAAACAGCTGGCAAAGAGAAGTTTCACAGAAAACAATGTATGCTATAAAGAAAGGACAATAAAAATAAATCAGTGAAATGTTTTCAATTACCTTTCATAAAATTGTTTGGTTTTTCTTTCATTTTGCCATCTGAATCCAAATCAGTTTCAGACACATGATCTGAGAAACAGTGGGAACCAGCCATAGGTTCACACTTCAAATTTCCTGACATAAGGTTTATTTCTATCTTGTGACATCTACCATCTTCTCTATCTTCTCCAGATTCAGAATCCTCTGAATCACTGAAGATCTTTGCTTTTTTAAGGAAAGCAGCATTCTTGCAACTTGTGTCATATTTCCTACCAGCATATTTTCTTGGTTCGGAATCTGCTTCCTCCTCTTCCCCTGAGATGCTTCCTGCCTTAAGTTTCTGCCTAGATGTTGATGGGCTAATAGTTCTGTTATGTCCATAATCTGAACCATGACTTTCCTCAGAAGACTCTATTTTAAGAAATTTTGTTTTAGAAGTTGTCAGAGTATGGGACTTATAACCATTAGCATGCCAATTTTTCCGGACTACCTGCAAGTCACTTTCTGACTCTGAATCTCCATTTTCAGATTCATTGACAGTGTTTTGGGCAGCATGAGAACTGGACAATGGTGACGACTGGTTTTGATCTTTTAGCTCCTCTTCTTCAGTCTCTGACCTTGAGCTCTGCCCATCTGCAGAATTATATAATAGCTTTTTTCTGGCTGCAGCAGAAGCACTGCGATGAGGCAGCTTCCGGCCGGAGCAGACGCTTTCCGAGCTGGACTTCTCCTCGACGTCGCTCATCAGCCTTATCTTGCTGGCGGCCACAGCGGCACACTTTCGTAGCACTTTCCGACTACTTCCAGCTCGGGCTTGCAGACTGTCACCGGTCTCCAATGAATTATTATCAGAGTCACTTAAATAGACTCTCTTTCGAGTAGCTTTTCTGCCACATCCATTTTCTAAAGAAACTGGACCTAAAAATAAAGTAACAATAAGATTAGAAAGGTCTTCCTATGTCAACATTTTTTAAATGGCTTTATTATTTTATTTTAGTACTGATGGTTCCTTTTATTTTACTGCCACAATTGGTTTCCTTTCTAAATCTAAAAGGCTTAAAGGATGAAACAGAATTGACATCCCAGAAATCAACCCACACATATATTGTCAATCAAGTTACAAAAAAAGAGATAAGAATACACAATGGGGAAAGAACAGACTCTTCAATAAATGGTCTTTGGAAAACTGAACTGCACATGAGAAAGAATGAAACTATACTACTACCCTAAACCATACACAAAAATTAACTTAATATAGATTTAAGACTTGAATGTAAGACCTAAAACCATAAAACTCCTAGTGAAAACATAGGCAGTAGGCCTTGGTGAATTTTTCAATCTGACACCAAAAGCAAAGGCAACAGAAGCAAAAATAAATGGGACCAAGTCATCAAACCAAAAGCTTCTGTACAGCAAAGAAAATCATTAAGTCATATAATTCAATAGCAAAAAAAAAAAAAGAAAGAAAGAAAAATCCAATTAGAAATAGACAGAGGCCATGGGCAGAGGCCCTGGCCAGGTGGCTGTTGAATGGAGCATCATCCCATGTACCAAAAGTTGCATATTCAATTCCCATTCAGGGCACATACCTAGGTTGTGGGTTCAATCCCCAGTTAGGGCACATACAGGAGGCAATTATGTCTCTCTCACATCAACATTT
Organism: Molossus molossus; assembly: GCF_014108415.1. Lineage (NCBI taxonomy): Eukaryota > Metazoa > Chordata > Mammalia > Chiroptera > Molossidae > Molossus > Molossus molossus. The sequence continues at coordinate 9,081,099 of NW_023425388.1, read as the reverse complement.
CTCTCCCTCTCTCCTTTCCTCTCTCTCTAAAATTAATACAATATATCCTTGGGTAAGGATTAAAACTTAAAAAAAATGGGCAGAGAACCTGAATAGACATTTCCAAACAAGACATACAGATGGCCAAAATGTGCATGAAAAGATGCTGAACATCACTAATTATCAGGGAAATGCAAATCAAAACCACAATGAGGTATCATCACTTCACACCTGTTAGAATAGCTATTATTAAAAAGACAAGAAAATACAGGTATTGACAAGGATGTGAAGAAAAGGGAACCCTGTGTACTGTTGGTAGGAATGTAGATCAGTACAGCCTCCATAAAAAAACAGTATAGAGGCTCCCCCTAAAATCAACACTGGAACTACCATATAATCCAGCTATTCTACTTTTGGGTATTTATCCAAACAAACAAAAACAATTCCAAAAGATCTTTGCACCCCCAAGTTCACTGCAGCATTATTTACAATAGCCAAGGTATGAAAGCAGAGTGAAGTGTCCATCAATACAGATGAATGGAGCCCGACTAGAGTGGCTCAGATGGTTGAGTGGTGTCCTGTGCACCAAAAGGTTACCAGTTCAATTCCCAATCAGGAAATATAACTGGGTTACGGGCTCAATCCCCGATCGGGGCACGTATGGAAGGCAATTGATTGGTCTTTCTCTCTTTCTACCCGCCCCCTAAACCTAATGCATGTCCTCAGGTAAGGATTAAAAAAAAATTGATGAATGGTAAAGAAGATGTGATATATATACACCCAATAGAATACAGCCATAAGAATGGATTCTTGCCATTAGCAACAACACAGAGGGACCTTCAAGGCATTATGCTAAGTAAAATAAGTTAGACAAAGAAAAGAAATACTATGATTTCACTTATATGTGGAATCTAAAAAACCAAACAAACAAAACAAAGCTCATAGATACAGAGGACAGACTGGGGAGGCAGCACAGATGGGTGAAGGGAGTCAAAAGGCACAGATTTCAGTTATTAAATAAATAAATCACGGGGACGAAATGTACAGCATGGTGACTATAATTAATACTATAGTGCATATTTAAAAGTTGCTAAGACCTGGCCGGGTATTTCAGTTGGTTAGTGTTGTCCCAATAAGCCAAGGTTGTGGGTTCAATCGCCAGTCAGGGCACATACAAGAATCAACCAATGAATGCATAAATAAGCGGAACAACAAATAGATGTTTTGCTCTTTCTCTCAAAAACCAATCAATAAAGAAATACAATTAAAAAAAAAAAAAAAAAACTGGTGCCCTGGCTGCATGGCTCAGTGGTTCAAGAATGCCGGCCTGTGGACCAAAGGGTTGTAGGTTCGATTCCCAGTCAAGGACACGTATCTGGGTGCCGGTTCAATCCCCAGCCCCAGTTGGGACATGTGTGGGAGGAAACCAATTGATCTCACATCATTGTTTCCCTCTGCTACCTCTCTCTTACACATTCTCTAAAAAAAAAAAAAAAAAAAATAGAAAAAATATCCTCAGGTGAGGATTAACAAAAAAAAAAAGAAGTTGCTAAGAGAGTAAATCTTTAAAGTCCTCATCTCAAGAAACAAAATGAGCCCTGGCCGGTTTGGCTCAGCGGTTAGAGCGTCGGCCTGCGGTCCTGAGAGACCCGGGTTCGGTTCCCGCTAAGGGCATGTACCTCGGTTGCAGTTTGTCCCCGGCCCTGGTCGGTTGTGCGGGTGGCAGCCACTCGATGTGTGCCTTTCACATCGATGTTTCTCTCTCTGTCTCTGTTCCTTTCTCTTCCCCCCACTCTACCTGAACAAAAAATGGAAAAATGTCCTCGGGTGAGGATAAAAAAAATAAATAAATAAATAAATAAAAAAAAAGAAAAGAAACAAAATGAAAAAAAAATTTTGTACCTATATGTGGTCATGGATGGTAACTAGACTTGTGGTCATTTCACAATGTATACAAAGATCATTATGTTGAACTCCTGAAAGTAATACAATGTTGTATGTCAATTACACCTCAATTTTAAAAAACAGCCTAAAGGACATTTAATCACATGTAGATATATTAAATCAATAAACCATTCAATTGTTTAGCTTTTGAATCCTCTTGATATACATTTCTCCAAAGCACTAGTGAGAGTCTCTTACCAGGCTTTCTTTGAGCAGCTCTGGTTCTGGTCATTCTGAGATTGCTGCTTCTGGCCAGTCTACTGCGTAAAGAGGGTACACAAGCTCTTGAACTCTCTTTGCTTTCCTCTGAACTATCTGAAGCTGAGGATGCTGAAGAGCTACCTAAGGAATCTTCCATTTCACTTTCTAAGAAAAATAAAGCATCAACATAACAGTTCATTACATATATTCTCTTATCTTTACACACGTAAACAGTTATTTTATAATAAAAGACTTAAAGCAAATTCTTAAAATACTTATTAGTGTATCTTTTTTGAACTTGTCTGAAAAAAACAGTTGATAAAATTTTTGCTATTAAAAGGTACATAATCAGCCCTGGCCGGTTTGGCTCAGCGGTTAGAGCGACGGCCTGCGGTCCAGAGACCCGGGTTCGGTTCCCGCTAAGGGCACGTACCTCGGTTGCAGTTTGTCCCCGGCCCTGGTCAGTCGTGCGGGTGGCAGACACTCGATGTGTTCCTTTCACATTGATGTTTCTCTTTCTCTCTCTCTCTCTCTCTGTTCCTCTCTCTCCCTCCCACTCTACCTGAACAAAAAATGGAAAAATGTCCTCGGGTGAGGATTAAAAAAAAAAAAAAAAAAGGTACATAATCAGCCCAGCTGGTGTGTCTCAGTGGTTGAGCATCGACCCATGTACCAAGAGGTCGCCAGTTCATTTCCCGGTCAGGGCACATGCCCAGGTTGTAGGCCAAATCCCCAAGTAGGAGGCATGTGGGAGGCAGCCAATCAATGTTCTCTCTCATTGATGTCTCCATCTCTCTCTCCCTTTCCCTTCCTCTCTCTCTCTCAAATCAATAAAAAAAATTTTTTTGTAAAAAAAGGTACATAATCAGCATTCCAAATCAAAGTTTGTTCTTCTCTTATTTCTGAAATTAACATATTACTCCTGGTTTGGATTCAGAAAATATAGTTTATATACCTAATAAACTTCCATTGAAAAATTTAATTAGCCCCATTATCTACTTCCTCCTGTATGTGAAACAGGCATTTCCAACAGAAAAGACACTAGCATTTCAGGTCCGGCAATTCTCTCCAGTAGCCCTTCCCAACAGTATAGTTGTATCTTTCAACTCATGCTTAAAAAAGGAAAAAGTGAGCCGGTCGGTGTGACTCAGTGGTTGAGTGTTGACTCATACACCAAAAGGTCACTAGTTCGATTTCTGGTCAGGGCACATGCCCAGGTATGGAGCAAATACCCAGTAGGGGGCATGCAGGAGGCAACCAATCGATGTCTCTCATCGATGTTTCCATCTCTCTCTCCCTCCCACTCCTTTCCTCTCTAAAATCAATAAAGAAAAAAAAATTTTTTAAAAGGAAAAAGTGAGATAATTTAAATAATGCAGGTCATTTCCTCCCTCTCTTTCCAATAAACAAAGGTATGCCCCAGTGTGAGCACAAGACTGGAAACCCCCATTTCCTGTTCCTCCATTCAGACTCACTTCTTACGTGCCTATACAGAATAAAAACTTCATCAAAATGACTGGGTACATACTGTTAAAAGACAAAATTTTACACCATAACACAACCCAACTCCATGTTAAAGAACAAAGTGGCAGTGTTAGGAAAATGTCAGTCACCAAAACGTTTCTTCCTTTGAAGTTACTCTTGTTTGTCCACTCTGACTGCTCCTACTCTGTTACACTACTCTCTACGTTGACTGTTTCCAGACTCTTCCTCTTCTCTGCATGCATATCACTGCCATATTGATTCATTTTCTTAAAACAGAATTCATCATGTGACTCCCTTACCCAACAAGGGACCCAATTAAGTCATCCAAACTCTTCTGCAAAGCTTGCCAGTTAATAAAACATGGCTGCATTCTTCCTGTTTGATCCTACTACTTCAAATCACAACAGTAATTATTACACTATCATCACAATTCACCAAAATCACTCAGAGCAATACCAAAGCACACAAACACCACAGCCTCATGCACACAATGCTAGCAAAGGGTTAACATCAGCTAGTCATACTACCAAATAGCAATAACATATACAGCTTAGAATTTACTAGGTCATCAGCTTCAAACTTACATCATGCCTTTTTTTTTTAATTCAAAGAAATACAAAAATGTCAAATTTTGCATACAATGTGTGATATTTATGTCACATTTAATATGTGGAGGATTCAAATTTGTATAAAATGTGGCAGTATCCTTTGCAAAGAACAGTCCTAATCAAACATATTCTAATTGTTCCATGTTTGTTACTTTGGTCTCTTCCATTGAATTTTAAGTTGTGAAGACCACATCTTATTTATTCCTTCCTATAACCCTATAGTAACTAGCAATATTACACACGTGAGTGCTCAACAGTTGAATAACATTCTACTTCTCACCAGATAACGTAGAACCATTTGTCAGAGTGACAGGTCTATTTCTTCTCGTTCTTTCTGATGATCCTGTTGAATCTGAAGAGTCCCCGGAAGTAACACCCGAAGAGACACTAGCACTTGTCTTGTGTCTTGCAGAATAAGCTGCCTGACTCGAGGTAGACTGGGTAGGAGAACCTACCAACTCAGGAGTTACTCTTGTCTGAGATTTTAAACGCTTCTGTTTGATATTTCTGGTCAAAGATATGAACAAAAGAAGTAATATTTAACAAAACAGAAAATGCCTAAATAAAAGTGTATTATTACTTTGAGAATAATTTTAGATCAAATAATTAAAATATTCATTATTAACATCTTATTCTGGCATGGATTACTATTAATATTCTTAATCTAAATTTGATATTGTTTGATTACAAACTGGAGTAATGAACAAATAATCCAAGTAACAGAGTTACAGAAAATCACACTGAATACCTCAGGTTCTTTGGATTAAATGCTTAGGGGAGTCAACACTTACGTAGTATAGGCATTTTTCACATGATGACTCTGAACCAGTATGACTCAACTTTCTCTCTAGTTTCCTATTTATGTTACTAAAAAAAGTATAAGATTAAGAGGCGAAATCAACAAAACCTGAACAAGACAGGCAAAAAGGGGTTGGGGAAGTAGGAGAAGGTAAAGGGGGAATAAAAGGTGATGGAAGGAGACTCGACTTGGGGTGGTGAACACACAATATACAGATGCTGTATTATGGAATTATACCCCTGAAACCTACATAATTTTATTAACCAATGTCACCCTAATAAATTATATTTAAAAAAAGAACAGAGAGGCAAAAAAGAGATCAGAACAAGCTTAATTTCTTTTCTAAGACACTAAGTGCCAATTCACCAGGTTTGGCCCCTGAGCCATGGATTAAGGGGAAAAACAGTGCAAGTTTAAAACAAGATAATCTTTGGATTTACATTATAGATCTGGGCAATACACATGTTGAGATAATACTATTTCCCTTTAAAACAAAAAGATAAAGAACTTTTTAGAAACATCTAAAGCATTTGAACTAAAAGGTAACCATAATCCTTTAAAGCAGTAATTGTTTGTATCATCATAATCTGGAAAATTCAGCCCAGCAGGTGTGGCTCAGTGGATTGAGCATCATCCCATGGACTCAGAGGTTCTGGTTCAATTCCCGGTCAGTGTACATGCCTAAGTTTTGTACATGCGCCCAATAGGGCTGTGCAGGAGGCAGCAGATCGGTGTTTCTCTCTCATCATTGTTTCTATCTCCCTCTCTAAAAAAAAATCAAGAAAACTATATTAAAAAGAAAGAAAGAAAATTCAAGCTTGTTATGTCAAAATTTTCACTTCTATTAATATCAACTGGAGGGTAGATCAGTAAATACAAAAATCATTATATGCTTCTACTTAATTTTTAACAGTGGACAAGTTGGTAATATCTCAAAGGAGAAAGCTTTCCCCTCTTATCCTATGTTCTTATGAACTGTTAAAACTCTTTCTTGGTTCAAAGAGTAAGTAAAGTTTTTAAAAATAATAAGCCCTGGCCAGTGTGACTCAGTTGGTTGGGTATCATCCCCATGCACCAAAAAGTTGACGGTTTGATTCCCGGTCCGGGCACATGACCAGGCTGCAGGTTCAATCCCCAATAGGGAGTGTGCAGAAGACAGCTAATTGATGTTTTGCTCTTACATCAATGTTTCTCTCTCTCCCTCTCCCTTCCTCTCTAAAAAAAAGTTTAAAAAATTTAAAAATGAACATAAAAATAAAAACTCACACAATAATAGACAAACCTGTCCGGCCAGTGTGGCTCAGTGGTTGAGCATGGACCCACGCATCAAGAGGTCGCCGGTTCGATTCCTGGCCAGGACACATGCTCAGATTGTGGGCCTGACCCCCAGTGAGGGGTATGCAGGAGGCAGCCAATCGATGTTCTCTCTCATCAACGTTTCTATCTCTCTCTCCCTTTCACTTCCTCTCTCTCTAAAATCAATAAAGAAAAAAAATATTAAAAAAAAAAAAATAGACAAACCCAAACTGAGGGTTATTTTACAAAATAAATGACCTCTAGTCTTAAAAAATGTCAATTAAGAAGACAAAGGTTACAAATAAAATTCCAGATTAAAAAAGACTAAAGAGACAGAGCAATTAAATGCCAATGCATGATCCAGATTAAGGGAAAAAAAATGCCCTGAGCACATTATTGAGTCATCTGTAGGATTACAAATAAGGTGTGGTTAAAACCGATTCTTAGCAAATCCACACCAAGTATTTAGGGGTAAAGAAGCATAATGTCAGAAATATTCTTTTGAATGATTTAAAAAAAAAAAGAAACATTAACAGAATATAAAGAGTATACAGGAGTTCTCTGAATTATTCTTCAACTTTTCTATAAATTTGAAATTATTTCAAAATGAAAAGTTAGAAAAAAAAAGGTAGGGGAGTACTCATAGTACTATGTACTTTATGTACTCCATTTACAAGTCACAAAGCAGCTGAACAGGTTTACTGAATGAGTATGTTTATCTGTTTTCAAGGAGGGTCTGTTATTCTTAACATGGGGGGACAGAGATTCAATGAAGATGTCAGCAAATCATCTCACCCAAAAAGCAAAAATATGACTGGCAAAATAATCCAAAGCAACCATTTCAGAACTCAAAAAAAACTAAGGCATGTAACCAAGTAAAAAGTGTTTACTGCCCTGGCCAGTTTGGCTCGGTGGTTAAGAGTGTCAGCCCATGGACCGAAGGGCCACAGGTTCAATTTCTGGTCTAGGGCACATACCTGGTTTGCAAATTCAATCCCAGCCCTGGTTGGGTTCATGTGGGAGGAAACCAATCGATGTAGCTCTCTCACATTGATGTTTCTCCCTCTCTCTCCCCCAGTCTCTCTCCCCCCAACTCTGTCTAAAAATCAAGAGAAAAATATCCTGCAGTGAGAATTAAAAAAAAGAACTTCTGCCCTAGCCGGTTTTGCTCAGCGGTTAGAGCATCAGCCTGCGGTCCCGAGAGACCTGGGTTCAGTTCCCGCTAAGGGCATGCACCTTGGTTGCAGTTTGTCCCCGGCCCTGGTTGGTCGTGCGGGTGGCAGCCACTCGATGTGTCCCTTTCACATCGATGTTTCTCTCTCTCTCCCTCCCTCCTACTCTATCTGAACAAAAAATGTCCTCGAGTGAGGATAAAAAAAAAAAAAAAAAAAAGAACTTCTGAATCTACCTAAAAACAGTGGTATCTGCTCCCAGTGTCTGTCTGTCTGTCTGTCTGTCTGTCTCTCTCTCTCTCACACACACACACACACACACACACAAATTCTGTGATATGACAGTCTTGAGGTAGAGTGAGCTGACCTGGTATGGGAGCTCCACAGAGAAGCTTTAGACCCAAGAGCACTGAAAGTATTGCTGACAATTCAGTAAGGCCTAAGGTTGTGTAATGGCTGGAGCAAGAAAGTTCAGCCAGAAATTTAAAGAAGAGATTTAGTGAATGAGATAGTCTTAGGAGTCTTTAAAACATCTTCCTGGGGATGTGTAAGATTCCACACAATATTTTAAGACTAAAACTAATCCAGTTACTGCTTAAACTGGGCTGACCTTGAGACTCATATCTGGTAAAATATAAGCAAAAAAGGCCCAGCTGGTGCAGATCAGTGGATCTAACGACTTCCCATGGACTGAGAGGTCCCAGTCTGATTCCTGGTCAGGGCACACGCCTGGGTTGTGGGATCAATCCCCAGTAGGGGGTGTGCAGGAGGCAGCTGATCAACATCTCTCTCTCACACATTAACGTTTCTCTCTCTCTCCCTTCCTCCCTCTGTAGAAAAAAAAAAATTTAAAAAACAAACAAACAAAAAATATATATATGCAAAAAACGAAGCTTGCCCTACCTCACACACGTCCCTTCCAGTGAAGGGTGAGAGCCTCACCTGAAGTGTCTGAGCACATCTCTGACCACCGAGTCATGCTGAGCCACGAAAGACAGCAAGAAAAACAGGTTCAAAAAACTACTTTTTCTTAAAGGAGCAGAAAGAAACTAAATACTGCAGGGAAAACAGACTTTCCAGAATTTGTTCTAGTCAATTCACTAAACAAAACCAGCAGCAACCTCTATCACTGAAGGAGGAGGATCAGAAACCAGTGTTTCTACAGGATGTTAACAATAAACAGCAATAATAAAACCTGAAACGTGATTTCCAGAGTTGCCCAGTTTTCTACAAAACACACAAGACATACAAAGAAACAGGAAAGTTTGTCCACATACAGGAAAAAAATGTAATCATTAGAAACTCTCTGAGAGGACCCAGATGTTGTAGTAAAGAGTGTTAAATAAAAAACAGAGACAAGACCTGAAAATTCCCTGAGCAGACAAAACCATTTCAGTCATACAAATAAAACTTAATTTAGCTTATGTTGCAACACTAACTTGACCTAGGTCATTTCTTGCCTTATGCCTTTGGAAATCATAAGCTAAACTTAAACCATTTCCCAAGACAAACATGAGGTAACCACTGAAAAGTCTAATATCATACCCAGTCGCCACGAAGAATGAACAGCACTGCTCTCTTGGTCTGTGAGGTGCTTCCAACATACACCCGAGCCTCATCTCACGTTGGGGTGTGAGTGCTCCTGGTTTACAGTCTTTTTAGTTCGTGTATATTAAACTTACTAATTTTACTTCATTAATTCATTGGTTTACTTCAGCTATTTCTGAACTTTTTGACAAGATACTTAAATTAGAAATTATAAATGTTTGAAGAACTAAATAAAATATTTACAGAATTAAAGGAAAATATGATGACAGAGAATATCAATAAAAGGACAGAAATTATAGAAAACAAACCAAATAGAAATCCTGGAGTTCAAAAGTACAACTGAAATAAATATTGTCGACATGGGCCCAATGGCAGATTTGAGCTGGTACAAGAATCAGTGAATGTGAAGATAGGTCAGTCAACAAAGATTATCCAGTCTGAAGAACATTGAGGGGAAAAAACGAAGAAAGCATGCGAAACCTGTGGGAGACCATTAATCACACCAACATATGTATAAAGAGTACCATAGAAGGAGAGGGAAAAGGCAAATAATGGCCCAAAACCACCCAAATTTGATGAAAAATATTACACATCCACAAAGCTGGACAAATTCCAAGGATAAACTCAAGGAAATCCACACCTACATGCATCATATTTAGTTGCCAGGTAGAGAGAAAATCCTGAAAGCAGTGAAAGAAAAACAACTCCACATATACAAGGGAGGGATGCCTCAGTAAGATTAACAGCTGACTTCTCATCAGAAACAATGGAGATCAGCAAGCAGTGGGATGAAATATTCAAAACGCTGAAAGAAAAACACTGTGCTAAGAATTCTATATCCAGCAAAACTAGTCTTAAATAATTAATGTGAAATTAAGACATTCCCAAATAAACAAAAACTACCAGAATTAACTGCTACCACATCTCCCTTACAAGATATACTGAAGTACTTCAGGCTGAAAAGAATTGACAGTAGAGGATAACTCAAATCCTCATAGAGAAATAAAGACCACTAGAAAAGATAATTACGTAGCTAAATATAAATAATATAAATATTTGATTTCTTAACTGATTTAATAGACAACTGCATATAACAACAAAAAGATGTAATCTATATGACAATAATAGCACAAATAACTGGGGTAAGGGAAATAAACTACAACAAAATTCTTTTATCTGTAAGAATAGTATTAAACTGAGTAGATTGCTTTGAATTGAAATGCATAGTGTAGCCCGGCCGATGTGGCTCAGTGGTTGAGCATCGACCCATGCACCAAGAGGTAACTGGTTCGATTCCAGGTCAGGGCACATGCCCAGGTTGTGGGCCCAATCCCCAGTGGGAGGCATGCAGGAGACAGCCAATCAACATTCTCTCTCATCAATGTTTCTATCTCTGTCTCTCCTTTCCTCTCTAAAAATCAGTAAAGAAAAAATATTTTTAAAAAAAGAAATGCATGGTGTAAACCCCAGGACAACCAGGAAGAAACCCATCAAGGGTATGGTGCACATTCAAACTATACATGAAAACAAACTAAACATTAACTAACTCAATTTGCACATTCCAATATTTTAAAATACATGTAAATTTGGTGTTAATAAAAGCTATAGAGTCAAGACAGAATTGAAATTAATATTAAATTACAAAGAGACTAAACCCTGTATTTTATATTTCTTCTTTATAACTAATTCTCAGTAAAAAAAAATTGGGTATATTATACCTAACAGACATTTTCCCACACACAATCAAATACTCAAAGGCCATATATAATAATCATTTAACTCTATTAAAAACATAAGGTTTCTTATGTAAAAGTAAATGACACTTTAATTCTTTATGACCTGACTAGTGTGGCTTAGTTGGTTGCAGCCTCATCCCATACACCAAAAGGTAGCAGGTTCAATTCCTGGTCAGGGCACATACCTAGATTGTGGGTTCCATCCTGGGTTGGAGGCACGTATGGGAGGCAACCCATTGACGGTTCTCTCTTACATCGAGATTGTTGTCTGTCTCTCTCTTGGCAATATTAAATAAATAATCCTTTATAATATTTTTATAATTGATGATTTTCATTAAATACTTTATAAATTTACATAATTGCAAATCAATGCACCAGTTCTATACACACAGAACATTTTCAAGACAAAAAAGGACTACTCTTTCCTGAATGCACTCTGAAATGATTAAGAGTTCTTTGCATAATAAAAATCAAAGACATCACAACCTGAAATTTTATAAAATTTCATATAAAGGTGGCAATAACCAATTCACCTGATACTTTTGTTAGCCTGATTGACAAGGTTACAATTTTGCTGTCTCCTGAACCTCTGGCTTCTTCGAAGTTTTTCATGAAATTTTTGACCAATTTTAAAATCAGAGGAGATTTTCTTCATTTTTTCTTCAAATAAGGCAGACAATCTCAAGGTCATACTGTAAATCTGAAAGAGTAAGAAAGCAAAACTATAACCACAAAGTATCTTTTACAATATTTTTCTAAATAAGAATATAATCATTGCTGTTATAGATAACAGCTCTTACTGACTTCATCTATTTCCCACTCCTTCCTTTCAGTGACATCTTCAAGAGTCTGCAAGAGTTTTTCCCATTTCATATCTACATGCACAAACCTAAAAAAATATCCCCTTTTCTGAAAGTTGATGGGCAGTTGGTTGATTTTCAGATTGCTACTTAGGCAGCAAAAAAGCACTGTCTCCTTAAGGCAAGGGAACTTTTCACCAGTCTCTACTTGACATTTGACTGCCTTTGATACCACTTAGATCTAAATATGAATTGCAGACAAAAGAATACCTTATATCCAGTATAAAGAGAAAAATAAGCCCTAAAATTTTAATATATATGAAAGATTGTGTTTTAACAATTTTTATAATTAAATAACATCAAATCTCTAAAAGAACAGCAATGTGATGTTAATAAGTGCTACTATAGGTAACATTTGGTACAACTGTGGATTTACAGGAAGTAGTCTTTACTCCTCTGCAATCATTCCTGAAAATAAAGGCAAAACTCTAGTGTTCAGCCCTGGCCAGTTTGGCTCAGCGGTTAGAGCGTCGGCCTGCGGTCCGGAGAGACCCGGGTTCGGTTCCCGCTAAGGGCACGTACTTCGGTTGCAGTTTGTCCCCGGCCCTGGTTGGTCGTGCGGGTGGCAGCCACTCGATGTGTCCCTTCATGTCGATGTTTCTCTCTCTCTCTCCCTCCCACTCTATCTGTACAAAAAATGGAAAAAATCCTCGGGTGAGGATAAAAAAAAAAAAAAAAAAAAAAAAAAAAAAAAAAAAAACTCTAGTGTTCAAAAGCTAATTATTATCAAACAACAAGTGTTGGCAAGGGTGTGGAGAAAAGGGGACTCTAATACACTGCTGGTGGGAATGCAGACTGTGGAATGTATAGCCACTGTGGAAAACACTATGGTGCTACCTTAAAAAGTTAAAAATTGAACTGCCATTTAACCCAGTGATCCCACTTCTAAGAATATACCCTAAGAAACCTGAAAACACCAATCAGAAAGAATATAGGTACCCCTGTGTTCATAGAAGCACTATTTACAATAGCTAAGATCTGGAAACAATCCAAGTGTCCATCAGTAGATGAATGGATTACAAAGCTGTGGTACATGTACATAATGGAATACTATGTAGTGTAAGAAAGAAAAATCTCTTATCCTTTGAGATGGCATGGAAGGACCTGGAGAGTATTATGCTAAGCAAAACAAGCCAAGCAGAGAAAGACAAATATCACATGATCTCACTTATTTGTGGAATATAATGAACAAACTGCTGCACAATCCCTGATATAGTAACTAACAATTATTTTCAATATTTTATGCATATATTAAATTTATTCTTTTCATTCAAATCTGAAGTCACCAATTTTAACAAGAGTGCTTTTTTTCAATCATATTGTTTGTAACCTGATTATCTTACTACTAGTTTCATACATGTTTTCTCGTTAGCTTTTATGTAAACTCAGTAAGACATATGAATTAAAAATAAACATTAACAAAAAAGATGCTAAAGTAATCAGCTCCTCAATTAAGAATGGTTCATATATATTTTTTAAAAAACACACAGTTAGCATCATACACAATGGTGAAAGACTGAAAATCTTTCCCCAAGATCAGGAATAAGACAAAGATACCAGCTTTCACCACAGCTACTGAACACTGTACTTTATATTCTAGCAAGAGCAATCAGACAAGAAAAATTTTTTTAAATCATTCAATTTCTAATTGACTACCTAACCTCACAACTTAAAGAACTAGAAAGCAAACAAGAAGAAAACCCCAGAGCAAGTAGAAGGAAGAAAATAGTAAAGATCAGAGCAGAAATAAATGACATGGAGACCAAAAAAACAATTCAAAAAATCAGTGAAACAAAGAGCTGGTTTTTTGAAAAGATAAATAAGATTGATGGACCCTTAGCTAGACTCACCAAGAAACAAAGAGAGAGAACCCAAATACACAAAATCAGAAATGAAACAGGAAAAATAGTAACTGACACCACAGAAATACAAATGATTGTTAACAAATATTAACAATTATATAGCAACAAATTGAACAATCTAAGTGAAATGTACAAATTTCTAGAATCACACAGTCTTCCAAAACTGAACCGGAAAGAGAGAGAAAACTTGAACAGACCGATAACAACGAAGGAAAATGAAGATGTAATCAAGACTCTCCCAGCAAACAAATGCCCCAGCCCAGACGGCTTCATGGAGTAGTTTTACCAAGCATTCAAAGAAGAATTAACACCCATTCTCCTCAAACTATTTCAAAAAATTCAAGAAGAAGGAAGACTTCCAAACTCGTTTTATGAGGCCAGCATATTTCTAATTCCAAAACCAGAAAAAGACACTACAAAGAAAGAAAACTATGTTCATCCCTAATGAACATAGATGCCAAAATCCTGAACAAAATACTAGCAAATTGGATCCAGCAATACATCAAAAAAATTATTCACCACAACCAAGTGGGATTCATCCCAGGGATGGCAAGGCGGGTACAATATTCGCAAATCAATAAATGTGATACACCACATAAACAAAAAGAAAGATAAAAACCATATGATCATATCAATAGATGCTGAAAAAGCATTAAACAAAATCCAGCATCCATTTCTGATAAAAACGCTCAGCAATTTGGAAATAGAGGGATCATATCTCGATATAATAAAGGCCATATATGAAAGACCTATAGCCAATATCACACTCAATGGACAAAAACTAAAAGCATTTCCCTTAAGAACAGGAACAAGACAAGGATGCCCACTTTTGCCACTCTTATTTAACATAGTACTGGAAGTCTTAGCCACAGCAATCAGACGGGAAGAAAAAATAAAAGGGACCCAAATTGGAAAAGAGGAAGTGAAGTTGTCATTATTCGCAGATGACATATTATACATAGAAAACCCTAAAGACTCCATCAAAAATCTACTAGACTTAATAAACGAATTTGGCAAAGTAGCAGAATACAAAATTAACGTCAAGAACTCGATAGCATTCTTATACACCAATGATGAATTCAGAGAAAGAAAAACTAAAAAAAAAATCGCATTTACCATCGCAGTAAAAAAATTAAGATACCGAGGAATAAACTTAACCAAAAAAGTAAAGGACCTATTTGCAAAAAACTACAGGACATTGAAAAAAGAAATAGAGGAAGATATAAAAAAGTGGAAGCACATACCCTGTTCATGGATTGGAAGAATTAACATCATTAAACTGTCCATACTACCCAAAGCAGTCTATAGATTCAATGCAATCCCCATCAAAATACCAATGACATACTTCAAAGAACTAGAACAAATACTTCAAAAGTTCATATGGAACCAAAAAAGACCCCAAATAGCCACAGCAATCTTAAAAAAAAAAAAAAAGACAAATTAGGCGGGATCACAATACCGGATATCAGGTTATACTACAAAATGACTGTAATCAAAACAGCCTGGTACTGTCACAAGAACAGGCAGATAGATAATAGAACAGAGAACCCAGAAATGGACCCAAAACATTATGCTCAATTAATATTTGACAAAGGAGGCAAGAGCATACAATGGAGTAAAGACAGCCTCTTTAATAAGTGGTGTTGGGAAAACTGGACAGCTGCATGCAAAAAAATGAAACTAGACCATCAACTTATCCCATACACAAGAATAAACTCAAAATAGATAAAAGACTTAAATGTGACTCGTGTATCCATAAAAATTCTAGAAAAAAATGTAGGCAACAAAATTTCAGACATCACACGCAGCAGAATTTTCACTGATATATCACCTAAGGCAACAGAAACAAAGGAGAAAATGAACACATGGGATTACATTAAACTCAAAAGCTTCTGCACAGCAAAAGAAAAAAAACACCAAAATGGAAAGGCCACCCACTGTATGGGAGAGCATCACTGCCAATGATACACCAGACAACAGGTTAATTTCCAAAATATATAGAGTGCTCATACAACTCAACAAAAGGAAGACAAAGAACCCAATAAAAAAAAATTGGCAGAAGAACTAAATAGACACCTCTCCAAACAGGATATACAAATGGCTAAGAGACGTATGAAGAAATGCTCAACATCACTAATCATCAGAGAGATGCAAATTAAAACAACAATGAGGTATCACCTAACACGTGTCAGAATGGCTGCCATCAACAAATCATCAGACAAGTGCTGGCGAGGGTGTGGAGAAAAGGGGACTCTAGTGCACTGCTGGTAGGAATGCAGACTGGTGCAGCCACTATGGAAAACTATGGTGTTACCTCAAAAAATTAAAAATTGAATTGCCATTTGACCTAGTGATCCCACTTCTAGGAATATACCCTAAGAAGCCTGAAACACCCATCAGAAAGAATATATGCACCCCCATGTTCATAGCAGCACTATTTACAATAGCTAAGGTCTGGAAACAGCCCAAATGTCCATCAGTAGACGAATGGATAAAAAAGTTATGGTACATATACACAATGGAGTACTGTGCAGCTGTAAGAAAGTAAGATCTCTTATCCTTTAAGACGACATGGAGGGACCTGGAGAGTATTATCCTAAGTGAAACAAGCCACGCAGAGAAAGACAAGTATCATATGATCTCACTTATTTGTGGAATATAATGAACATAACAGTGAAGAACAGGATAGTCCCAGAGACATGGAAGTAGGGTACAGACTGACAATCCCCAGAAGAGGGGGTGGGATGAGGAGAGATAAACCACAGAACTTATATGCATGTATGCATAACCAATGGACATAGACAACAAAGTGGGGGACAGGCTGGGGAGGGAGAAGGAGGAGGGTGTCAATGGGGTAAAAGGAGAAACATCTGTAACAAAAATAAATAATTAATTAAGTTTAAAAATAATAAAAATAGAATAAAAAATAAAAATAAATTAAAAAATCGCCCTGGCTTGTTTGGCTCAGCGGTTAGAGAGTGCTGGGTTCGGTTTCCGCTAAGGGCACGTACCTGTTTGTCCCCAGTCCCGTTTGAGGTCTCTCTCTCTTCTTTCCTTTCTCCCCTGTGCTCTATCTAAAGATAAGTGCAAAAATGTCCTAGGGTGAGAATTTAAAAAAAAAAAAAAAAGCCCTGGCGGGTTTGGCTCGGCAGTTAGAGCGTCGGTCTGCAGTCCAGAGAGACTTGGGTTCAGTTCCCGCTAAGGGCACCTACCTCAGTTGCAATTTGTCCCCTGCCCTGGTCGGTCGTGCGGGTGGCAGCCACTCGATGTGTCCCTTTCACGTTTATGTTTCTCTCTCTCTCTCTGTCTTTCTCTCCTTCCCACTCTCTCTGAACAAAAAATGGAAAAATGTCCTCGGGTGAGGGGAAAAAAAGGAAAAACATCTTTGAAATTGGAATGGTAGAAATAAAACTATCTCTATTCACAGATGACATTCTATTTGCAGTAACACTCAAAGAGTCCACAAAAAAAGTCATTAGCACTAAAAACTGAATTTGAAATGGCAAAAGCCATTCTCAAAATCAGTGAATTGCAAGGGACTCTGAGTAGCTGAATCTTGAAAAAGGAATAAAGTGGGAGGACTCACACCTCCTGACTTCAAAACTTAACTACAAAGCTACAGTACATAAAATGCTGTGGTACTGACAGATGGACAGAGAGACAAACACATAGATACAGACCAATGGAATAGAATCAAGTGAAAAAATAAACCCATATATCTATAGCCAACTGATTTTCAAAAAGTTCATTCAAAGGGAAGAGACCAGTCTCTTCAATAGATGGTGCTGGGACAAATGTATTTCCACCTTACATCATATACAAATATTACCTCGATATAGATCAACAACTTAAATATAAGAGAGTTACACCACAAAACTCTTAAAAGAACACATGGGTTGAATCTTTATGACACTGGATTTGGCAATGGATTCTTAGACATGAAATGAAAAGCACAAAATACACACACATACAAAGAATATATTGGACCTCATCAAAATAAAAACCTTTTATACATAAAAGGACATTATGAACAAGTGAAAAGACAAACTAAAGAATGGGAGAGCCCCGTCCAGTTTGGCTCAGCAGTTAGAGTGTCAGCCCATGGACCAAAGAGTCTTGGGTTCGATTCCGGTCAAGGGCACACACCTCAGTTACAGTTCGTTCCAGGCCCTGGTTGGGGTCGTGTGGGAGGCAATCAATCCATGTGTCTCTTTCACATTGATGTTTCTCTCTTTCTCTTTCTCTCCCTCCCTCCCACTGTATCTGAAGATAAATAGAAAAATATCCTCAGATGAGGATTAAAAAAAAAAAAAATGGAAGGAAATATCTGAAAACATTTATTTGACAGGATTTAAAATCCAGAATATACTAACAAATTCCTACAACTCAACAAAAAGACAAAAAACCCAATTAGAAAATGGGCAAAGCTCTAGAATAGATACTTCTCCAAAGATAAACAATGCTCAATAAGCACATGAAGAGATGCTGAACTTTAAGGTGTTAACCATATTTTCTTATTCTATGTATTCTTGATGCTCTGGCATCTGAAAACCTGGCCCTGGAGAGTCAGCCCCTCCCACGGCTACCTAATTCTTAGAGATAGCAAAGGACTCTCCTATGAGTATGCCTCTGACATACAAAACAATCAATCCTGAGTTCATATCCCTAACTATCTTCCTTATCAAACTCACATGCCAAGCCAATATTCCATTCCCCTCACCCTAAATCACCCCAGGGACAAACACCTGGAGACCATCCCAGTAGGCCAAAGCTCAAGATAACCAAATCCCAAACTGTTTACTTTGCCTTGCCTATCTGCAAAATTCTCAATACTATAGGCTCTGTGCTATAATCTTCCCTTCCTGCCCTCAGCCTACTGACCAACGCTGGTTCATTCCCATGTGGCCCTACATGGTGAGTCATGCCTCCTTGTTTCTAGGAATCTGTTAGTATAAAAGTTTTCCTTCATGGCAATCATTTCTATACCTGCACGTCCTCCTATACCTAATTAAAATAAATACCAGGTATGATTTCTAATAAGCTAAAAGAGAAATGCAAATCAAAACCACAATGAGATAATACTTCACACTCAGTGGGATGGCTACAATTTAAAAAAAGAAAATAGCGCCCTGGCCGGTTTGGCTCAGCGGTTAGAGCGTCGGCCTGCAGTCCTGAGAGACCCGGGTTCGGTTCCCGCTAAGGGCGCGTACCTCGGTTGCAGTTTGTCCCCAGCCCTGGTGGGTTGTGCGGGTAGCAGCCACTCGATGTGTTCCTTTCGCATCGATGTTTCTCTCTCTCTCTCTCTGTTCCTCTCTCCCTCCCACTCTACCTGAACAAACAATGGAAAAATGTCCTCCAGTGAGGATTAAAAAAAAAATAAAGAATAAAAAAAAAGAAAAAAAGAAAATAGCCCTGGCCAGTTTGGCACAGTAGTTAAGAGTGTTGGCCCTCGGACCAAAGGGTTTCAGGTTCGATTCCAGTCAAGGGCATGTACCTGGGTTGCAGCTTTTTTTTTTTTTAATCCTCACCTGAGGACATTTTTCCATTTTTTGTTCAGATAGAGCGGGAGGGAGGGAGGGAGGGAGGGAGGGAGGGAGGGAGAGAAACATCGACGTGAAAGGGACACATCGAGTGGCTGCCACCCGCACGACCCAACCAGGGCTGGGGACAAACTGCAACCGAGGTACATGCCCTTTGTAGGAACCGAACCCGGGTCTCTCTGGACCACAGGCTGATGCTCTAACTGCTGAGCCAAACCAGCCAGGGCCTGGGTTGCAGGTTTCATGTGAGGCCCCATTGGGGTCATTTGGGAGGCAACCAATCAATGTCTCTGTCTCTGTCTGTCTCCCCCGCCCCCCCTCACTCTATCTAAAAAAAAAAAAAAATCAATGAAAAATATCCTCGGGTGAGGATTAACAAAAAGGAAAGGAAAATAACAAAACATTGGTGACGATGTGGAGAAATTAGAATCCTCACACACTGCTAGGGAGAATGTAAAATGATGCAGCCATCATGGAATAGTTTGGTGGTTCCTGAAAACCCTAGACATGTAATTACCCTATGAATCAGTGATTCCAC
Source organism: Molossus molossus (assembly GCF_014108415.1). NCBI lineage: Eukaryota > Metazoa > Chordata > Mammalia > Chiroptera > Molossidae > Molossus > Molossus molossus. The sequence continues at coordinate 9,061,531 of NW_023425388.1, read as the reverse complement.
TAGTAGGTGTATACCCCAGGAAACTGAGGGCAAGAACTCTGACAGATACTTGTACTACCATATTCACCGCAGCATTAATTACAATAGCAAAAAAGTAGAAATAGCTCAAGTGCCCAGCAAGATAAGTGAATACACAAAATATCATATACCCAATCCATAAAATGGACTATTATTCAGCCATAAGAAGAAAGTGCTGCCCTGGCCGGTTTGGCTCAGCAGTTAGAGCATCGGCCTGCGGTCCAGAGAGACCTGGGTTCGGTTCCCGCTAAGGGCACGTACCTCGGTTGCAGTTTGTCCCCGGCCCTGGTTGGTCATGCGGGTGGCAGCCACTCGATGTGTCCCTTTCACGTCGATGTTTCTCTCTCTCTCTCTCTTCCTCTCTCTCCCTCCCACTCTATCTGTGCAAAAAATGGGAAAAAAATGTCCTCGAGTGAGGATTAAAAAAAAAAAAAAAAAGAAGAAGAAGAAAGTTCTGATACAACATGAATGAATCTATAAGACATTAAGAAGAAGTGAAATTAGGTAGACACAAAAAGACAAATGCTTAATGGTTATAAAGTTTCTGTTTGGGGTGATGAAAGAGTTTTGGAAATAGATAGCAGTTAATAGTTAAACAATATAATATTGTGAATGTAATTAATGCCAATGACTTGCACATTTAAAATTATACATTTTATGTTATATAGATTTAGCCATAATTTTGAAAATGTAATATACAAAAACCATTAAATTATACACTTTAAATGGTGAGTTGTATGGTATAAATCCTCAAACATGTATTTAAAACAAAAAGTGGAGCCCGGCCAATGTGGCTCAGTGGTTGAGCATCAACCCATGCACCAAGATGTCACTGGTTCGATTCCTGGTCGGGGCACATGTCCAGTTTGTGGGCCAGATACCCGGGGGGTGGGGGTGGGGGGCATGTGGGAGGTGGCCAATCAATGTTCTCTCTCTCCCTCTTGCCCTTCTTTTCTCTCTAAAATCAAAAAAGAAAAAAAAATTTTTTAAGGGGGGTCCACGAATGAAATTTATTTTCTTAAAAAAAAAAAAAAAAAAAGCCTCACAAACAATGAGTATTAATAATAACACAAGCTTGAAAAATTTTAGACTTGAATGTTAAACTGATCCAATAAGCAATTTGGATATTGAATGCAATGAAAGAGTTCTCATATTGAGACAAGAATAATGTAGGAAGGAATTTGATAATAAGTAATGAGGAGAAAGTGAAATTAAGGCAAAATGATTAATCAGCAGTGAGAGTCACTGATGATAGACAGAGAAAGTGCTGTAATATCAAGCAAGTGCTTTACCTTAAAATCTGCTCAAATTATTGCTACTTGGCCACACAGGTTCATGTTGTTTGTGAAAATTCCCTGACAGTATATGTGGCTCTTTTATATAGCTGTTAGGCTTCAACAAGTTTTGAAAAGTTATCAAACCCATAACTTTTTTAAACAAGATTTAGGAATGTAAATCATACTTATAATCTTAAATAATCAGAAAGCTCAAGTGCTTCTTCTTTGGATCCAAAATATTAGTTTACATCAGTAGTTCCTCTCCCACCTTCAGATTTTCCCTTTCTTACTTATAATATTCTTCCAGCTCTATCAGTAAGTTTTCAACCCACTTTTCAAGATTTCCATATGTATGAAAATCGATTTTTCTCATTCTACATATCAGATTTAAATTTGTTTATTTTTCACTGGGCCACCAATCTTCACCGTTTATAAAACTTTAGGAAAGATAAGCATTAGCTGTGGTGAGGTAGCAGTAACAGCTATTCAGTGGCAGAAGCTCTATTCTCAATAGTAGTCTGCTCTACTCAGTTGTCTAATGTTTCAACCTCTACCAGCCAGCAGAAAATTATCATCTATACAGATCATGCTCTTTTCTTCTTATAAACCACTGTTTAAATTACCTTTGATCTTTTGTTTGGTGTATATGCCTTTGCATTGCTAAATATCAACCGGATGTCTTTGCAAAATTCCAAAGGGCTGTCATAATTTTCCGCTTCTAAAGTTTCCCTTACTGTTCCAAAATCCATTGGAGTATCTATAATATCTCGGTAATCCTAGGTTTTAAAAACAATAATTAGTTCAAAGATTTCATTGCTGCTTTTAGAAACATAAGTGCATCAGATTGCTAAAATATTCAAAATTATAGAGGAGAAAAAATTAGAAGGCACTTAAGAATTATTAATAATTTTTTTAAAAAGACCTGGACATAAAGACAAGGTAAGAAATAACCAAAATGTTATACTTGGTAGCAGGACATAGACTGATTTTTTGTTTTGTTTTTTCAAATTATAAGAGAAAGTTATAAAGATAGCAGAAGTGAGCCAGTTGGGCTGCTTAGGCTCATGAAACAAGTTACAGAGGCAAAAGAGGGGCCCTTGGAGCTTAGGAGAGGGACAGGCAAAGGCAGCACACCTTCTGGGGGAAGAAAGGGGGACCGGAAAGGCATAGGGCATGCTCCCGAGAGGGAGAGCCAGACATGGACTGGTTTTTATTTCCTTGTTTACATCATCTGTAATTTCCAAGCTTTCTACAATAACTTAGTACTTTATTATCTGACTTTTTTTTTAAAGGTCATTTTCCATCCCCCTATTACTGGAGTGAAGACAGACACTGTTTATCCAATTTATAGTTTTCCTGGAGCTGGATCTACTTAGATAATAGATACCATGTAGAATTCTCCTATTATTATGGAACTGACTTAGCAGTAAGAGAAAAAAGGTAACATGAAGCTAGATGTCTTACTCTTTAAAAGTTTAACTTAAATACCTCTACCCGATCTCCTCTACACAAAATAAGTAAAGCCCCAAACATTCAAACAATGGCAACTTACTGGATATTCAACCAAATCAACAGGTTGTCTAAATGGTTCAGAATCTTCACATTGAAAAATTAAGTTCACTAGTTCCTTACACTGTTTCTTCCAGTTGCTTTCAACAGAGCTGGTTGCTTTGCTGCTCCTTTTTTTCCAATCATAGACCTAAAAATATATTCACAATATTAAAAGTATTTTCAGTGTTGGAAAATTGACACTATAATGTCATATTTGATTTTCTATCTACTTGGGGGAAAACTTCACTTTTCTGAAAAAATTCAATAATGTCACATCTAGAAATGTGTTACTCTAGAAACATTATTCATTCCAGCACTTATTTCCCATGTTTAGAAAATGTTTTTGCAGAATCTGAAATGTCACATTGGATGATGGGGTAGGCAGAACAATGACTCAAAGATCTCTACATCCTGATCCCAAGACCCTGTGACTATGTCACTTCACAAGGTAAAAGGGAATCTGTAGCTGTGACTGAAGGTTTGATCTTGAGATGGGGAGACTGTCCTGGATTATTTATCTGGCTGTGCCCCATTGTAATCACAAGGGTCCCTACAAGAGAGAGGCAGAGGGACAGAGACAGAGACTGGAAGAAGTTAGTAACGCTGCTAACCTGAAGGTGGAAGGGGCCATGAGCCTCTAAAAGCTGGGAAATGTGAGGAAACGAATTCTACTGCAGAGTTTCCAGAAAGGAAAGCAGCTATGCTGACAGCGTGACTCTGGCCCAGTGAGACCCATATCAAACGTCCCATTCACAGAACTGGAACATAATGTTTTTGTTGTCTAAGCCCTTTGATTTGTAATTTGCTACAGTTGCTATAGCAAACAAATTCTAAACAGATACTAAACACTTAGAAGAATTATATAAAAATGACAATCAGATTGACAGTAATTCAAGTCTAAATTTTCCAATGTTATCTGGGGCAAGCATATTATGAAAACTGTTATAAAAAGCTTAAGTTTAAGCAGCTTTTGAATGAAATTTACATTTTTGAGCATTTTCAGAGTAATAACCTTGACTTTAATTGACATATTCATTAGAACTTCAAGAGTTCTGCTGGTGACACCACAATTTTAACTACCCAGTATACAAAACTTTTTTCCATACATCCCCCAACTAATCCTCATTTTTTTAAAAAAAGGTTGTTACCAAATGCTAGTTAACTTTTCCCTTCAAAGGTCTCATCTTTTTCCCTTCCTTTCCTTTCCATTCCAAGCAAACACTATCCTTGACTAGATACTAACTCACCTCCTTTACTATCTTCTTATCCCTCAAAACGTATTTATCTATTTTAACTGTGCAGTTTATTATCTACTTTCGATGAAAACCTTGGTTTTCAATATCACCACCATCTGCTTCCAAAATTACAGCCATGCACAGCCACTTTGCTCATTCCACCATTCAACCTCTACAGCAAACCAGTGCCCTTACTAACCCACTAACATGCCACACTTCATTGCTTTTTCGGCTTAGATCATAATATCCCCTACTCTTTTTTACTCTTCTAACTGTATCAAACACCAACTTTTCCACCAAACCTTACCTAACTATACAGCTTTCAGTGATTATTCCTCTTTCTCTTACAAAATTTTCCATATCTATATCAATATAACTTTTCAAAAGCAACACCTAAGATCTTAGGTTGACTTTAAATAAAGAATAAACAACAAAGGTCAAATCAGGCAGATTAACTTACTCTCCTTCTTCCAGAAGATGTTTTAGGAAGATCATTATCATCCTAGAAATAAAAATCAGAGCACCTTAGGAGTTAATATTCTCATTAGAAACGTAATAATCTTAATTTAAAAAGTATATGAAAAACAGTGTTCTAACTTGTTAACAAAATCTCAAAAGAGAGACTATATCAGATGATCTTTGTGGCAAACTCCAACCATTCTTAATAACCCTTTACATTCCCTAAAAACATGCACTAATTCCAAAATATAGCTATAAAAAGCAGCTTTAAGTTTGTGTTTTAACTCTATTCATAAACCCCAGAAAGTCTCCTACAATTCCTGTATTCTGTACTCTCCACATTGTCTTATTCCCTAAAATCAATACCCATTTTTATTCCAATATAATTAGTACGAGAATCCGTGAACTACAATAAAAGTTTGTGCAGAAGTTATACTATACTGTGTTTAAAGAGTATCTTCCCTGCAATCAAAACTGACAGCCTAATTCTTAAGTAGTGCAACATCACTAATATGTGCTTCACTGACACCTCAAGACCAGCTTGACTGAAGGACTGGAGGGTACTTTGAGCATGGTCAAGTTCATTAATTTTCCATTACAATTAAATCCAATTCTCACACATTGGTTTTAAAAATATATATTTTCAAGGCACTTCCTTAATGCACCTCTTTCTCTAGCTAAAATTTGGAAAGAGAATATATTCCACATCAAAGTTATTCACTTAGACATATTTTGTTTGATATACAGATAATCAATCAATCATGGGCAAAAACAAATTATGTCACTAACCATCTAGATAATTAAAAAATATATTTTTATCAAGTGCCTTATTTTCATAGTTTATTGGAATATAGCAAGAATTGATATAGGTGTCAACATTTTCTACTTCACTCATTATTTTCAAGTTACCATTTGAAATTAAAAATCATTGTAAAATTGACAAATTTCATACCAAAGCCTTGGCGTTTTGCTCATCATTTTCAGAAGTGTTAGAAAGTTCTGAGATATCTGTACAGTCTTGATTCCTAAAAAACAATTTTTCATTTTTTTAACAGTATGCAGATACCATTATTGTTGCCAAAGATTCAAACTACAGGTCAGATATAAACAGTTACCCAACTATGCATACCTAATTTCAAGCAGAGAAGTATCAGGTTTTTACTCTGCCCTCTGCGGAAACAACTATCTATCTTAGAATATGAAAAGTAAGGGTTGTTTTTTTCTTTTTTCCAGTTAAGTACGTATGGAAATTTAGCTAGTAATCCAGAAAAAAACATATATATGGCCTCAGTTAATGAATATAAGAACAAGTTTTTCTAAGTATCATCACTAGTAATAATCATACAGTAAGTACCAAGAAAAGGGTTCATTTGAGATAGAAGAGAATAGAAAGAAAAAAAAATGAAGCAGCACTTAAAGCAAATTACATCTTAACCTCACTGTAAACACAGAAAGAATCCTAAAGTAGGGATGTCCAGGCATAAAGGAGATAAAAATGGCATGTGATCTTCCTGAAGAAAAAGAAGGAAGTTCTGGGAGAACAGTAGTAGGTTCAAGTGGTCCAGACATAGGACAGATTTAACTAAGGAAAGTGAGATCGACTGCAATGTGTTGCTACATACTAAAAACGATGGCGGAGTTTACAAAGTATCTCCTCAAATATATTCTTCTTCTACAGAATTTTTATAGCTCTGGGGAAAAAGCATGTAAGATCATATAGCAAAACTCACTAATTTTAAAGGATACAGGCTGAGTAATTTGTCCAGTCACATTAAACATTCCCTAGAAGACATTAGGCTAGACCTTGGATCTTGATTTTCCAGGTCTCTTTTCCCAATGCAGAAAAGTATGTGAAATAGTCGTGCATGTACAAACACTCTCATAGGACACAATCCAAAGACTAAAATGCAATCTAATTATGAGAAAATATCAGACAAACAAAATTAAGTACTCACACAAATCATCTAAAACTTATAAAAAATGATGAGGTCATGAAAGAAAGGAAAGACCTGGGAACAGGTTAAAGAAAATTAAATAAAACATTGAATATGATGGGGATTCTGGATAGGATCCTGAAACAGAAAAAGGTATTGATATAAAAACTAAAAACCTAATTAAGTACTACAGCTTACTCAATACTACTGTACCAAGGATAATTCCTTAGTATTTCATGGGGATACCATAGATATGTAAAAAATTGTTAACCAAAGGGAAACAGATAGGTGAAGAATATCTATCTATCTATCTATCTATCTATCTATCTATCTATCTATCTACCTGACAACTGTCTGTAGTATAAAGTTATTTCAAAATTTTAAGTAGAAAAATTTGGATTAATTTCTCACTCCTTTATAGAAATTACAATCACAGTAAGTATGTGAAATGTCATTTAAAGTAACATATTAAAAGGGTGTAAAATTCAGAGAGCAAAATTAAGCACTGGATAGATGCAAGAACACAATATGCAGTCACTTTTCCACAACTTTTTAATAATATGAAGTCACTTACTTGATAAATTTTAAAAGTTGGTCAGTTATCTTCTTAGCTGATCTTGCAATTACACTCTCAGGTTCATTAAATGTTCTGGCATTATGTTCTATATATCTGACTTCCCAAACCAATGCAGATAGCCTCCTTCAAAATAAGGCAATTTATGTTTTAGAAAATAGAGAGACAGAAACCAAGTAAAAAATTCAGCATGTGAAGCCAGCATGAGATAGTAATTAAACCATAAGTGCAGAGTAACAATGAATAATCTTCTCGTACTGTCAACTGGATCATATTCATAAGCAATTATACTGGTAGCTGAACTACAGAGAATTTATTTAAGGACCAAAAAGCTTAACAGATCACTTAATCGCATCCAGAAAATCAACAGAGCAACCTTCCCTTTTCACACTGCCTGTGGGTACATTTGAAGTTGTTGAGACTCAATAAAGAAAATGTGTTCAACACCATCAACCCTAAGAATCAATCTCACTATAAAGGAGCAAAGAAATTTCTGACCAAATGCATATTTTCATGTTTGACTACTGAACTCAAGAAGTCAGTTTTTTATAATAATTTTTCAAAGTACTTGAATTATAAAAAATAATATACCATCAATTGCTTTAAAAATATCAGTAAGAATAGTAAATTTTAGTCCAGCTGGTGTGGCTCAGTGGTTGAGCGTCAACCCATGCATCAAGAGGTCACCGGTTCAATTCCTGGTCAGGGCATATGCCTAGGTTGTGGGCCTGATCCCCAGTGGGGGGGCATGTAGGAGGCGGCCAATTGATGTTCTCTCTCATCGATGTTTCCATCTCTCTCGCCCTCTCCCTTCCTCTCCCTCTAAACTCAATAAAGGGGAAAAAAAATAAAAAATAGGAAATTTTATAGTCATCAGTGCTCTGAAAGATTGAAAGTACATGACTCTAGGTAACTAATCTTTCAGAGACCAAAGTCCACTTAACTAAATTTTACTTTTACATGGAACAGCTGAAAAGGAATGTTAAACATACAAATGAAAACATATTATTTCTCCCTGGCCAGGTAGCTTATTGGTTAGAGTGTCGTCTATATACCAAGGTTTCAGGGTTTCCTTCCCAGTCAGGGCACATACAAGAACCAACCAATGAAGGCACAAATAAGTGAAACAACAAATTAATGCCCACCCCCCTCTCTCTAGAATATATATTCTAACTACTTAACATAATTTGTAAGAAAAACAGACTACTTAAGTAAGCTTAAAGAATGAATCTGATCATTTTCTTTTTTTCTTTTTTTTGAAAGGGGAGTCCCTGCTCAGAGGGTGGTGCCCCTACTCTCGGGCACTCGGGCAGTAGGGATTTATTATTTATTTATTGGTACGTGCCCCTGGCAAGAACCAAACCTGGGACTCTCTGGTCCACAGGCCGAAGTTCCAACAGCTGAGCCAAACCGGCCAGGGCTGATCATTTTCTTATCCAGGTTCTAACCACACCTACCCAGAGGCACCTAACACAATGTTTTACAGAACCAAAAAATTACGATAATGAAAAAAGAAAATGAAACAAAATAATGTTAGTCCCCATTCCATCACTGTCATCATCAATTACCATTACCTCTATTTACTCTCGTTAGTATGCCCAAGTATTTTTTCAAACTATTTTTAAAGTAGGTTTCTACTAACCTGTAAAATCGATTAACAAGTCTCATTCGAATTGTGTAAAGATCAGTTGGGTAAGCCACTACAGTACAGTACTTCGGGTATGTACACAGATCAACTGGACCTGCAAAAGCTGCTGCTATATCTGTCAGGGCAGACAGAAGAGTTTTTATTAATAAATTCATAACATGTAAATGTATTTGTCCACAAATCATTCATAAAATACGCTACCAGCTACATTTAATACCGCAGGCTTAACCAAAAGACAACAACTAGAAACTAAAGTAATAAACTCAACCACAATTATGATACATTTTTAAGTATCTGTGTAGAAAATAAGCTTGAGCATTAAACATTTCACACTAAAATAACTTACCAAGATTCAAAAGTTGATCTATACCACTAATAAGTCGTTCACATTCTTCATCTCTTGATTTCTGACCCCATTCACCATCTTGTGGTTTGTAGAGCAATTTCTCTAGCTCATCTGAAGTAACAGAAATACTAGCTCCTAATTCCTCAGGTGGATCAACTATGAATTCCATTAAAAAAGAATGAAACAAACAAAAAAACAAATATACACTGTTTAAGTTGTCAAAGGTCATAAACAAGACACTAATTACAAAGAACAAAGTAGTTGCTTAATAGCAGAGATACCTGGCAGACACCACCTAAATCAAATGATTAAAGTTTACATCCCCAGTAACAGGATAATTGGTACTATGTGCCTCCTTATGATGAGGAAATACAATATCACTTTTCTGACCCTCTTGCCCCAAATGCAAAACACCACACAAACGCAAACTGAGGGAAATTCTACAAAATAACAGGCCAGTACTCTTCAAGGGTCATGGTCATGAAAGATAATGGAAAGACTCAGGGATCCCAGATTAAAAGAGACTAAAAAGGGATGGCAATGAAATCCAGTATGTGAACGGACATTAGAACAATACTTCAAATTCAAAGGTCTATAGATTAGAAATGTATCAGTGATAATTTCCTGGTTGATAGTCTCACTATAGTTATCTAAGATATTAACATTTGAGAAAACTGGAGATCCATAAATTCTATGCACTATTTTCTAACAACCTACAAGTCTCAAATTATTTCAAAATAAAATATTTTACAAGTGCAAAAAAAAACTAATAATGAAAGGGTACACATTTTTAAAAGGAACAAGAGATACCCTGGCCAGTGTAGCTCAGTTGGTTGGGCATCTTCCCATGCACCAGGAGGATGCTGGTTCAATTCCTGGTCAGGGCACATACCTGTGTTATGGGCTTGATCCCCAGCAGGGGGCATGCAGGAGGCAGATCAATGTTGCATTCTCACATCAATGTTTCTCTCTCTCCCTTTCCCTTCCCCTCTCTCTAAAAACCCATAAACTATTCTTTAAAAAATAAATAGCCTTGATCAGTTTTGCTCAGTGGTTAGAGCATCCACCTACAGACTAAAGGGTCTTGGGTTCGATTCCAGTCAGGGGCACATACCTGGGTTGCAGGTTCAACCCCTGGACCCAATTGGGGTTGGGCAGGAGGCAACCAGTTGATGTGTCTCTCTCACATCAATGTTTCCGTTCCTTTCTCTCCCTCTCTCTTCCCCTCCCTCTGCCTCCCTCCCTCCCTAAATATCAATGGAAAAATATCCTCAGGTGAGGTTAACAAAATAAAAATTACCAAGGGGCATCATGAATATTCAGAAAACATTTTTCTTGAAAATCATAAATAAAAAAAGAAAACTGTCAACAGGACTAGAAGATAAACCTAACAATGATAGATAATATCCATTTCCAAGACTGTTAATGAAAGTGAGCCTCTCTTCATACGTTCATTTTTCTGCCTGCTCATTATCTTTTGACAATTCTTCTAAAGGTTTCCTGATCTCAGTAACATGTAAAATCTCTTTATGTAAGAGCTTTCTATGATTTGTAACATCCTTTACAAAAGAACAGCTATAAACAGTAGTCAAAAGCACTGGTTGGAGCGTGATGACTTGGGTTAGAAGCCCAATCCCTACCCTTTCTAGATGTGTGTGTGTGTGACTTAAACAAACTGATGCAAATTCAATGACCCTTAGTTCCATCATGTATAAAATTAATAACAGAGCATCAACCTCAGAACAGCATTAAATGAACTAATCTACAGTCCTTTGAAACAGTAAAATCTTAAAAAGTGCTATTTTTTTTCTTACCTATTATATGCTTTCTATGTTCAAAAATGTCTTTTCCCATTGTTTGTAAATTACTGAGCTCAAATGAAAATCTAACAAATGGAGGTCAATGGTGACTTTTGAAAGTGCAGTTACTAGAAAAACATTTTTTGAAAAAAATTTCTCATTTCCATAAAAATCCTCATTTCCAAAGTAAACCAAGACAATGGTTTATGGAGATATATCAGAGAATAAACACAAAGAAAAGGGCTTGGCCCCTAAGGCAGACAACAAGAAAAACTCGTGGAGCAAAGATTTCACGTGTCAAAAAAATAGTGGGGATAAAAGGACAAAAGTTTTTGTATGTTTTTTAGATTAAATAAACACTAATATAAATCTTAAGAGTAAAGAAATGGAGGCAAGAGACATAGAGCACCCTTCAAAAAGTCTGCAAGAAGTAAATTAACTCAATAAATAAAATGTTCAAGAAAGCCGCCTGGCTGATGTTGAGCCTTGACCCATGCATGCACCAAGAGGTCCCGGTTTGATTCCTGGTCAGGGCACTTGCCCAGGCTGTGGGCCAATTCCCCAGTGGGGGGCATGCAGGAGGCAGCCAATCGATGTTCTCTCTCATTCATGTTCCTATCTCTCTCTTCCTCTCTCTCTAAAATCAATAAAGAAAAATCTTTTAAATGTTCAAGAAAGCCAAATGAAAGATGTTTCAAGGTATAAGAGACAAATTCAAACTCAAAAGGAGAGGAAAGAGAAAACTAGAACTGTTCGAGGGAAGGAACTACGTGTAAGATCCAGGTCCAAGAGAAGGAGAAAGCACTGGGCAGCAAGCGCCGAGGGCAGAGGCTGGCTCTCCCATACAACACCTTTCTCTCACTGGAGGAAGAGAGAATCCACAGTAAGACAGACAAGTGAGGTAAAGTAGAAGACAGAAGCCAAGTTAGAGCTTTTCTCTGAAGGAAGAACAAGGTAACAGAGTAAGGATGAGGAAAAGGAAACAGAGGCATGAAGGAGGTCAATAGAGTTGTAAGCAGGATTACATGAGAACTGGCCATGGACTACTAAGACGTGACCAGCATCAAGGGGGAATAAGAAATAATGAACCAGCCCTGGCCGGTTTGGCTCAGCGGTTGGAGTGTCGGCCTGAGGTCCAGAGAGACCTGGGTTCGGTTCCCGCTAAGGGCACGTACCTCAGTTGCAGTTTGTCCCCGGCCCTGGTTGGGTCGTGTGGATGGCAACCACTCAATGTGTCCCTTTCACATTGATGTTTCTCTCTCTCTCTCTCCTTTCCACTCTATCTGAACAAAAAATGGGAAAATGTCCTCGGGTGAGGATAAATAAAAATAAAAAATAAAAAGAAATAATGAACCAGATACACATAATTTTGTTGACTTCTTTTAGGAAAGCTCCCATTACCATAATTTGAAAACATGTCTCAAAGAATACAATTCACTCTATGTGCATTACTAAGATAAAAAATGAAAAACATAAAGGTAAAATACTTTCATTGTTTAAAAATTACATACCATTATCAGGAATTGGTTCCATATCCCATGGGCTAAGCTTTTCAATTTCAGTATTGTCCCACCTGTTAAAACCAAAAGAAAAGTTTGGGTAACCCTTCATAAAGAAACTTGTGGCTAATAATTTACAACAGTAAACAGGAATACATAAAATGAAAATTAACCACACTGTAGCAGTAAAAGTTTAAATGTTAACAGTAAAAAATGTTAAGGATACATAAAAAATTAAGTGTAAAAATGTTATGGCAGGTTCAAGAACAAAACTAGAAATCTTGTGTGGCCTGTACCAGGTTAAGTGAAGAAAAACTCAAACACAGTGTGAAGGACTTGAATGCGACGCTTCAGAATATAGACTTTATTCCACAGCCAATGAAAAGGCAGCAAAGTTGTTGTTTTTTTTTTAACAAAGGAAATAAAGTAATATGTGTTCCTGAATTATGATCCTGTAATGTCAGGTGGAGGAAATATTAGGAAGCTACAGAAAAGGTCCCAGGGAAGTAAGCAGAGACTGCACCCCAAGAAGTACTAGTGAAGAGGAAATGATAAGAGCATGCTTAAGAAACACTGTAGAGCCCTGGCCGGTTTGGCTCAGCGGTTAGAGCGTCGACCTGCGGTCCAGAGAGATCCAGGTTCGGTTCCCGCTAAGGGCATGTACCTCGGTTGCAGTTTGTCCCCGGCCCTGGTTTGGTTGTGCGGGTGGCAACCACTCGATGTGTCCTTTTCACATCGATGTTTCTCTCTCTCTCTGTTCCTCTCTCTCCCTCCCACTCTACCTGAATAAAAAAATGGAAAAATGTCCTCAGTGAGGATGATAAAAAAAAAGAAACACTGTAGAGGTGACACTACTGTGACTTAATGACAGATCAAAACAGTGGTGTTTTTAACCTGAAATGTATCAGTTGTTCATACAACAATCTACCATAATGTACAAATGTTTGTAGATGATTCGTTTTCATCTGCGTACAGACCTAACAATGTAACACTGGAAATGACTATCAGGGTATTGTGGCTGATAGGGCTCTTGACTTAGCACCGTTCCAAACCACCAGGCATCATCAATGATAGAACGGAACCTGTCACCTGGAAGAGATATGACCCAGTCTGAGACATCAGTTTGCAACACTATTTTAAATTTATAAAGTAACATGATATAAATTTCAGTTAAGATAATCAAAGCATTTTTTTTGTCAGATTAGCAATCCATCCCCACTTCTCAGCAGCCTTCAGTAATAATAACGCAGATGTGAAAGATTACACTAGGCAATTTATTGAAGGTACATGCCATACAGTATTATAGGCTAAAATGGTTTATGACTTAGGTTCCGTTGTTTAGTGAATCAAAACACCCACTCCAAAATAAGTTCTATTATATTTTACAACACAAAACAAAGAACAAAGTTTAACAAAACTCACAAATCTTTCACAACACTACTATCGATAAATACTCTTGTAATAAGTATATTAAATACATACTTATAAAACATAACATTTCCTGAAGAATAAAACAAATTATAAAAGGTAACTATGATTAGAATTTAATCCATGATTTTCTAAAGTTGTTCCTATATAAGTATCTTCACATGAAACAGTGTTATAATTCTTTATAAATATGTTTTTATTGATTTTTTTAGAGAGGGGAAGGGAGAGAGAGATAGAAATATGGATGTGAGAGAGACACATCAATTGGCTGCTTCGTGCATGACCCCTGCTGGGGATCAAGCCCGCAACCCGGGCAAGTGCCTCGACCTGAATTGATCTGGGACCTCTCAGTCCACGGGACAACCCTCAATCCACTGAGCGACACCAGCTGGGCACAATGTTCTAATTCTTAAGATCTCATAATATAAATCAGGTATAAATCTACTCTCAACAACGCTTACACATTTATTATTTTTTAAAAAGTTTGCCCTGGCCGGTTTGGCTCAGCAGTTAAGAGCGTCAGTCTGCGGACCAGAGAGTCACAGGTTCGGTTCCCGCTAAGGGCACGTACCTCATTTGCAATTTGTCCCCAGCCCTGATTGGGGTTGTATGGGTGGCAACCACTTGATGTGTCTCTCTCACATTGATGTTTCTCTCTCTCTCTCTCTTCCTCCCTCTCTCCCTCCAGCTCTATCTGAAGATAAGTGCAAAAATGTCCTCAGGTGAGGTTAAACATCCATATATCCCATTATCTTACCATAACATAAAAACAGGCAAGCAGATCTTAGTAAGACTAACCAACTGACTTCAACCAACTTCAGGGATTTTAGACTACACACCTTTGCAAATGTATTCTATAATTAAAACACTTCTAGTCCAGCCAGCGTGGCTCAGTAGTTAAGCGTCGACCCCTGCACCAAGAGGTTGCCGATTCGATTCCCGGTCAGAGCACATGCCCAGGTTGTGGGCCCGATCCCCAGTGGGGGACATGCAGGAGGCAGCCAATCGATGTTCACTCTCATTGATGTTTTTAATTTCTCTCTCCCTCTCTTCCTCTCTCTCTAAAATTAATAAAGAAAAAAAATTAAGAGATTATCAGAATTAATCTCTTTACAAAAAATCCTACCAAAAAAAAAAAAACACCTGTAGGAAAATAAACTGTATTTGGCCTGTTTTACACATATTGCAAAAGAAACAGACTACTGTAAGAACAATATCTCTTCCTTTACATCCACCCCACCATTTAAAAAAAAAAAAAAATAGTCAATCATCCAGAATTAATAATTCTTCAAGGAAACTTTTGTGGAAACAATACCAATCAAAATTAAAGTTACATGTGCCTACCACCTAGTGTAAAATAAAATCAAGTAATACAATCAAAAAAAAATTAAAGTTACATTTCACTAAGAAAGAAAATATTTACATAATAAAATACCCACAAAGCCTTGACTAAAGAGGGTATGCTTACAGTGAATTCTGTAAGAAACAGCAACATCACAATTATCAGTTACACGTTTTAAGGTTCTTAATAATTTTAAAATTCACATGGCTTTTATGTATTTTACATCAAAATCACTAAAAATCTGTAAGCCCCTCATCCCTCCACCCATCTCTCTACCATTAATTAAATTAGACTTTTGAAAGTATTTCATAATATATAGATATTCTAAAACTTCAACTTCAGAAATACATTGTAATAAATTTTTTTCTAACTTTTTTAATGAAAGGCATATACCTCAAACCTGACATAACACTGGTTTTTATCCAATCATGTGTCAATAACCTAATTTAATATAAATAGCAATTACAATATTAATGTAGTAACAAATTCAGTGGCTTCATTTTGAGATGCCTATAAACATGGTTACAAGAAAGCCAGTTTTTTATACCAAAAATTAACTTTATAATATTCTTCTTCCCTATTTATCTCTAACACTAAAAGATTCATTCAATTTGGACAAAAATATTTCTTCAGTGTAAGACTAACACTTTTTTTTTCTCTTTAATCTTCACCTGAGGACATGATTAGAGAGAAGAAGGGGAAAAAAAAAACAAAAAACACCAATCAGTTGCTTTCCATACGTGCCCCAACTGGGGATCGAACCTGCAACCCAGGTATGTGCCTTGACCAGGAATCAAACCAGCAAACCTTCGGTACATACAACACTCAACCAACTGAGCCATTCCAGCCAGGCAAGACTAACACTTTATATTAAAAGGAGCCATAAAAATTTGTTTTCTCATGGTAAAAACTGGCTTTTCTATTACAGTCTTTTCTTGGTTATTCAGGTTGATTGTTCTGTAATTTAGTTGTAATTCCAATTTGTTCCTGGGAGGAGGTGACTGTAACTTACACCTACTCTGCCACCACCTTGGAATTAAGAATTTTCAAATTTTCAAAACCTATTTTGGCTATTCATGAATAGAGTAAACTTCTGCTAAGTAAAGTTCTCAACATAGTATATATAGAAACAAGCAAATTTCTCTAATAGCACACTCGAGCTTCAGGAAAATAGGTTAAGATTTTATGGGAACGCAAAAATGAATTAATTAATATAGAAGATCTGGTACACTTTCTCAACCACAAAATTAAGATTAAAAATAACACTAGAGCCCTGGCCGGTTTGGCTCAGCGGTTAGAGCGTCGGCCTGCGGTCCTGAGAGACCTGGGTTCGGTTCCCGCTAAGGGCGCGTACCTTGGTTGCAGTTTGTCCCCAGCCCTGGTCGGTCGTGCGGATGGCAGCCACTCGATGTGTTCCTTTCACGTCGATGTTTCTCTCTCTCTCTCTCTGTTCCTCTCTCTCCCTCCCACTCTACCTGAACAAAAGATGGAAAAATGTCCTCAGGTGAGGATAAAAAAAATAAATAAAATAAAAAAATAAAAAAATAACACTAGATTATAAGAGGCAATTAGAAATCCATCTCTATAGTTTAGCTAGAAAAAATTAAATTTAAAACATTTTTTAATAGACATGTTGGCAAAACAAAATAAGAGCTTCTGACTTACATGTCAAGGGGGTTGAAAAAACATTAACAGATAAGAAATTTTAAGTTCTTTGGGAATTGGCTATATGACTTAACACCCACATATTATAGTTGCCTCTTTCTGTGCATGTTTGGCTAAATGTTTTTCTTCCAATAAAATTTCCTTTACCTCTAACCCCCAAATAATCGTGAGTACTTCTGACATTACTGGTAAAAATAGTTTACCAAGAACAACAATGCTCTTAACAATCTTTTGTTTCAACAGGGATGACTCAAAATTTATCTGAAAAGTATCTGCTTACAGTATCTGTAGAAAAAGGCAGCAGAAACTAGGAAAATTAATGAAGTTTTAACATTTATGAATGTGTACACCAAAAGATATAGCCTGGTATCTTAAATTTTAAGGTAAAACTTAAAATTTCTAGTAAGATACCAAAACTGATAATAGTAGATTAAGAAGTTATCCTAAATGACTAATGTCATTATGAGCTTCCCAAGATAACAGTACATACTGAAAAGTAATACTATAGCCCGGCCGGTGTGATTCAGTGGTTGAGCATCGACCCATGCAGTAAGAGGTCGCTGGTTGGATTCCCATCAGGGAACATGCCCAGGTTTTGGGCCCGATGCCCAGTGGGGGGCATGCAGGAGGTGGCCAGTCGATGTTCTCTCTCATCCATGTTTCTATCTCTCTCTCCCTCTCCCTTCCTCTCTCTCTAAAATCAATAAAGAAAAAAGAAAAGTAATACTATATGTACAACTGTAAAACAGGCACTACAGTTGCTAACTGATATTATCAAGCCTGATTACAGTCATCCACGTCCTGAAGAGATTAATGACCTACACAAATAAGTGACCTAAGCAAGTGAGCCCACCAGCCAGCCTTAAATGGCCACCATGAAAACCGCATTCAAGTTAGTGCCCACACTGAGGTGATTTTATTTTTTCTGTCCACCCATATACCTCATGATTATAAAGCATAAGTGTAAAATAAGCTTTTTATTTTTTGAAGGTTTCCTCAAGTCAGCCTTTTTAAGTCTGAGTTGATATCAAAGGTAAAATATTCTGGTATGCCAGACATTATCTGTGTGAAATCTGCATTATTTTTCAACTTTCTTTTTTTTTTTCCCTTTTTCTTTTTCTTTTTTTGGTACATGGCCCTAGCAGGAAACAAACCCGGGACTCTCTGGTCAACAGGCCGACGCTCCAATCTCTGAGCCAAACCGGCCAGGGATCTTTTTTTTTCTTTTCTTTATTGATTTTAGAGAGAGAGAAAAGGAGAGGGAGAGATAGAAACAAGGCTGAGAGAGAACATCGACTGGCCACCTCCTGCACGCCCCCCACTGGGGATCGTGCTCACAACCTGGGCATGTGCCCTGACCGGGAATTGAACTGACAACCTCCTGGTGCAGGGGTCAGTGCTCAATCACTGAGCAACACCAGCCAGGCTGTTTTTGAACTTTCTAATTATTTTACAGCATAGGATAATTTTGTGAATTAACCAGAGTCACGTTAAATATAATCAGAAATAATGCAGTATGGGGCAGTCTGAAAGGAAATAAAAGGTCAACTCTAGACTAGTCAATGAGTAAGAAATATCCTTTCAAAACATCACATACCCTAAGAAAAAATATTACTTGGCTAAAAAGTCAACTGAGAAGTAGTATCAAGCCCTAAGCAAAATAAACTTATAGTCACTTAAATTTCTTTCCAGAATGCATATATCTGCCTGCATCCACCAATCAAAGGAGAGATTAATTTCTAAGGATATATAAAACTCAGAAAGGATAGACTTACAAGACTGCCAATTTCTCTGTCTTGCTTCATCATAAAATTGACGCAACACAAGAAAGTCAATAACATCTGGCATATCGTGATATCTAAACAAAAATAAAAGATTAAACTCCTTGTGTAACAGGTTTATAGTCTAGAGCAACAATGTCCAAAAGAAATACAAGTGGAACTGCATATGTAATTTTTAATCTTTGACTAGCCTTATTAAAAAATAAGTAAAATCAGTGAACTTAATTTTAATAGTGTATTATATTTAACCCAATATATCTTAATATTGTTTCATCATGTAGTCAATACAAAATAATATTTTTACATTATTTTTCTTCACACCAACTTTTCAAAATTCAGTGTGCATATATTTACATCACCCTAAATTTTAATCAGCCACATTTCCAGTGCTCAATGCGCACATGTAGCTAATGGCTACCATTCTGGACAGCACAGGTTTGGAAAATTATTTACTCTAATACTTTCTCCAAAACAAAGCAGAAGCGATTTCACCTACAGGCCAGAAATCTCCACACATTTAAGTGACATGATAAAATGTATAAAACATGCCAATTCCTAATTGTGCCTGCTGCAGCATCCCTTTTTTTACTTTTTGTGGGTTCCCACCTGGCAGTAACTTAAACCCACATCTTAAGCTGTCCACAGTGCTCCAATTTAACTTACCCTGTAGCTAAATAGAAAGAACATGCTAACCAGTGACAGAAAAATTTAAATTTAAGTAATTCCATAAAAAATACACATACCTAATAGAGAAATATTTGTCCATAAGTTTTCCAGTTGCAGGATCTATAAATGCTAGTTTCAGGCAACAGAGTGTAGGAGGCCCAACCTCATATCGTATTCCAACTATTTTAACCAATTCTTGATCCTTTAACAGATATTTTTTAAAAGAATAAATGTTTAAAATGGTTAAAATAAATCAATTCCTCAAGACTCTAATTCTCCACATATTTCAAAATTTAGTCAATACACAATTTAGGCTTCCAAACCAGCAGACAAATTTAAGTGACTATTAATTACAATCATATTTGCTCAAATTAATCTTTGCATCTTTTTTTAAAATAGACATTTAATACTGTTTCTAATGTATGAAATATAATCACTTTAAAAAATTCCATAATCCCCCGACCCCCAACCCCCATTCACGGTTTCACTTTTTGCTGTTTCAGTTACCTGTGGTCAACTGTGGTCCAAAAATACTAAATGGAATATCCCAGAATAAACAATTCTTAAGTTTTAAATTGAGCACTATTCTGAGTAGCATGATGAGATTTCATGCTGCCCTACTTGGGACGTGAATCTTCCCTTTGTCCAGCATACCCACACTGTATAAACTGTACAACATACCCACTCATTAGGCACTTAGGGACCGTTCTCTATTATCAGATTGCCAACTGTTTCGGTACAGGGGAGCTTCAAGTTTTTCTACATTATACATGAGATTGAACCTTTTTTCCAGTTTGTATTTCTTTTGAAAACCTGCACTGATTTTTATTTTTTTATTTTTCTTTATTGGTTTTAGAGAGAGAGGAAGGGAGAAGGAGAGAGAGAAACATCAATGAGAGAGATGATTGGCCGCCTCCTGCATGCCCCCAACTGGGAATCAGGCCCATAACCTGGGCATGTGTCCTGGCCAGGAATCGAACCGGTGACCTCTTGGTGCATAGGTTGACGCTCAACTACTGAGCCACACCAGCTGGGCTGCACTGCTTTTTAAAATCTGTCCTGGTTATGCACATTTTAAGATTACTGATACATACTGCAAAACTGCCTTCCTAAGAAACTCTAACACACTTAGAATTTTACATGTCAGTCAGTAATATATGAAGACTGCTCACTGATAAACATGTCTTCCTTAAGGTTTAGAGGCAATAGCAGAAATGCTTTTCAGTAGGAAATTAATGGAAAAATTGTAATGAAATAAGTCTCCGGGTTTTTTAAATGAATTTAAGTAATTTAATTATATATGTGCTAAATGTTTAATAATACTATCATCTTACCCTAAGATCAATTTTTCTCCATGGCTCCTTGTTAGGGTTCAGTTCATAAATGTTATTTCTCCTGACAGCCTCTATATAAGCTTCATGACCCTGTCGAAAATATATTACCTACAAAACATTGAAAAATAACAAAAATAAAAACTTAAGTGTAACATTAAATTTGTTTTATGTTCCATATTCATGTTTTTAAATTTTATTACTCTACCTCATCACCCATTTGTGGAACAAAAGGAGACTTTCGAAGTGTGGTGTCAGTTATCCAAACTGGAGGATGAAATTCATATAAATGTTCCATATTTGCAAGCTCTGCTGGAGTCATTTTCCGCAAATTCTGCCAAGGGGAAGAAACCAGTTTAGTAGAAGGGAGACGCATGCACTCTTTGAGTGAAAAACAAAAGAAACCAGCATTCAGAATGATTATTGCATGTCACCTAACAATTACTTTTTAAACACCATATATATATTTGGTTCGTGAACATATATAGAAATATATCACTACTTTGCATTCTAGATCTACCTAACATTTTCGTAACAGCTCCTGAATTTAACAGATTCTTCATAACACTTTATATCCTACGCAAGGGAGCTAATTTCCAACCTAAATCCTCTTCAATACACAGCCTGCTTTGCCTGAGACACTGCTATGAATTTCACCACAGACTAATCATCACAGGTAATAGCCTCTTGAGTTGAGGTTTCAAGACTGGTGATTTTAAAATATGACCACAACCCTGGCCAGTTTGGCTCAGCGGTTAGAGCGTCGGCCTGTGGTCCGGAGAGACCTGGGTTCGGTTCCCGCTAAGGGCATGTACCTCGGTTGCCGTTTGTTCCCAGCCCTGGTCGGTCGTGTGGTGGCATCCACTCGATGTGTTCCTTTCATATCGATGTTTCTCTCTCTCTCTCTGTTCCTCTCTCTCCCTCCCACTCTACCTGAACAAAAAATAGAAAAATGTCCTCAGGTGAGGAAAAAAAAAATAAAATATGACCACAAATTCTTTGATACTCGTCCTCTCCAAAGTATCCTCTGCTTAAGGATAAGCTCAACTTGCTTTTAACAGAAAGAATAAAGCAGCAGTAACAATGTTTGACTTTAAGACTAGGTAATAATAGGCATCAGGGTGCCTGGCTGGTGTGGCTCAGTGGTTGAGCGTAGACCCATGCACCAAAAGGTCGCCGGTTCAATTCCTGGTCAGGGCACATGCCCAGGTTGTGGGCCAAATCCCCAGTGCAGGGCGTGCAGAAAGCAGCCAAACATCTCTCTCATTGATGTTTCTATCTCTCTCTCCCTCTCCCTCCCTCTCTCTCTAAAAATCAACAAAGAAAAAAAATTTTTTTTAATAAATAAAAGGCATCAGGGCTTACACTTCTGGATCACCAGCCTTGTAAAATATAGATACCAAGCTGTGAAGACACTCAAGATGCCCTATGGAGAGGCCATGCAGTGATAACTGAGGCTACACCAGCTAACAACTACATGAATGAACTTCAAAGATGATCATCTAGCCCCAATCAAGCCCTCAGACAACTGTAAACCCAACCAACATGATTAGGCAACCTCATGAGCCCAAATCCCCTAGCTAATCAGCTCCCAAATTCCAAACCCATCAAACATAAAATAACATGCATCCTATTTTATGCAGCTAAGTTTTAGGGTTATATGTTACACAGCAATAGATAACTAATACAAAGACATGGCATCTTTAAATAATGAGAGCTACCTGTATAACAGGAGCACATGCACTGTAAATATAAGGAATAGAAACATAATTAGGAAAAAAAATATGAAGATAGAACACAGCAAATGCAAACATATGAAAATGGGAAACATGGCAATAACAAACAAGAGAAGAAGAAAATACCTAAAAAATGCCTTGAAGTATATTTCTGGTGTTGAAATTAACAGGTGTTAGGGTGGGATCCTGAGCAAAACAGAACTTTCACTTTAAGTTTTCAGATTCAGAAAGGCTTACGTCCCAAGTCCAACTCAGAGCAGATTAGAAAGATAAATTTTAACAATATAGTAGCGTTTCCAAAAATGTTTTGTATTTTACACTGAACTCCTAATGATATAACATTGTCAATAAAAACAGTCTTCCATTTCAAATATGGACAGAAACGCCTCTATAAAACTGTACATAGATGTTATTTCTAAAGATATATTTTCTTACCTCTTTTTTAGGCTTACTTTCTTTCTTTCTCTTTCGTCTCCTTTTTGGAGGAGATAAATTCTCAGTAGACACTTCATCCTCTGAACTACTGCAAAATCGGGTAATACGCCGACGAGATGAAGTTCGTAAAGGAGGTTGCAAATTGATGCCTGCATCAGCTGTCCAATCAGAATACCGAGATGAAGAGTCACTAGAAAAGGAAAACATTTTCAAGTTGTATGGAACCAGAATCTAAGCCCTCATAGCACATTAATCATATAACCTTAAGATGAGAGAGAAGAAGGAGAGATGAAGAGGAGGGAAAGGAAGATCCTAGGAAGCCTCAATGTGAACAATCGGCCCTCTCCATCAGTGAATACTAAATTGACAAAAGATCATAAGCACTACGCAGCGGTAAGAAAGAAAGATCTCTTATCCTTTGAGACAACATGGAGGGGCCTAGAAAGTATTATCCTAAGTGAAACAAGCCAAGCAGAAAAAAACAAATACCACATGATCTCACTTATATATGGAATATAATGATCGTAACAGTCTGAGGAATAGGGCAGACCCAGAAACATGGAAGTAGGGTACAGACTAACAACCCTCAGAAGAGAGGGTGGTGGGGGTGGGAAGAGATAAACCACAGAACTTACATGCATGTATGCATAACCAATGGACATGGACAACAAAGCCGGGGACGGGACGGGGGGGGGTGGGGGGTGGGATGGGGTGGTGGGTATCAATGGGGTAAAAAAGGAGAAACATCTGTAACAAAAATAAAATAAAATAAAAATAAAGAAATAAATAAAAAAGAAATAAACAGAAATTTGATACGCAAAAAAAAAAAGAAAGATCATTAAGAGACCTTCACCGACACTGGAAATTAGGAAAGAATGTAAGCCTGAGGAATTTTGTTTTTAAGTATAATATAGATGAGAGAGAATTCATAGAAGACAACATCTATAGCCAACTAACAATTCCCCTTTTAAAAAAGGAACTGTAGCCCTGGCCGGTTTGGCTCAGCGGTTAGAGCGTCGGCCTGCGGTCCAGAGAGACCCGGGTTCGGTTCCTGCTAAGGGCACATACCTCGGTTGCAGTTTGTCCCCAGCCCTGGTTGGGTTGTGCGGGTGGCAACCACTCTATGTGTCCCTTTCACATCAATGTTTCTCTCTTCTCTCTCTCTCTCTTCCTCTCTCTCTCTCTCTCCCCCCCTTCCTCCCACTCTACCTGAACAAAAAAACAGAAAAATGTCCTCGGGTGAGGATAAAAATAAATAAATAAAAAAGGAACTGTAGTTATAAAAACAGTAGAGGTCACACAGAACCACAAGTAGTGCACAAACGCCCCCCCCCCCAAATTGGAGCCAACTCTAGAATAGACTCGACATTCTAATTGGAATGACAAACCATTAGCAAATACACTGAGAAGCCAAGGAAAGCACAGCCATGCCGAACAAAAGCTACTAAGTGCTCAGAGCTTCTTGTTGAGAGGCACTTTCCCAGATATAATAGAAGATACAAAAGATAGACCACTCCTAGCCCATCCTGAAGTAAAATCAAAGTCAAAAGGGAAACTAGACACAAAATAGTAGCGGCCGGCCCACCACCGGCCTCAGCCAACACTCAAAGGCCTCTACTGGGGCCATCACTGGCCAACCACTTCCCTCTCAGGCTCCATAAAACACATGCACACAAACACACACATTTCCAAAACCTTTTTATTATAAAAAGAGCTTTTCAAAAAATAGTTAAGAGTATTTGCATGACAAAATTCAAGAGAAGTTTAACTAAAAGACAATAAATATAAAAACAGAGATTGCCTAGAACTGGGGCCTAACAGAATGGTTGGATGGGTCTAGTTCAGTTTTGCAAGATGAAAGACTTCTGGAGATATTGACAGCACAACACTGTGACTGTACTTAACACTACTGAACTGTACAGTTAAAAATGATTTAGATAGTAAATTTTGCCACATTTAAAAAAAATTAAGAGTAGAGAAGTCTTCTAAAAATCACTCCAGCTCCTAATTATAATGAAATAAAAACAAGAAAGAAAGCAGGCAATATAGTATGGTGATCTAGACCAGCACACTATCAGTAGAAACTGAAATAAGATTATTTGAATCATATTTAGAAGAAAATTTTCTGGAGTCAGTGATAGATACATTGTGAAGAGAGAATTTTGTCCAGATTTATGGCTTAAGCATCTGCCAAGACAAAGTTACATTTACCAAGACAAAGAACAGATGTTAACATCTTGGTCCCATAAAATCTGGATATCAAAACTAAATAAAATATAATACATAATAAATGTAATAATGACATTTTCTGTTTATTTTTTTACTCTTCACCCTAGGACATGTTTTTATTGATTTTCAAGAGAGAGGAAGGGGAAAAGAGAGAGAAACACCAATGTGAGAGAGAAACATCGATTGGTTGCTTCCAGAACATGCCCCGACTGGTAATCAAACCTGCAACCTTTTCTGATGTATGGGACAAAGTCCCAACCAACTGAGCCACCCTGCCAAGGCGGCACTAATGATTTTACCACACATACTTTGAATACTACTGTTTATAAATGCAGCCCAAGACTAACTAGGTATTTTGAGTAAACATATTTTACACTCCTAGCTTAAATGTTTACAGTCAAACAAAAATATCCAAAGTATTTTCTATAGAAACAGCTGTTAACCCAGTTTTCTTCTTTCAAATGTATTAAAAACTCAAATGTTAATGTATTCAAGGCTTTGATCAAAATGCTTAAAAGATCAAAACAATTAAAAACAGATACCTTGAACTTTCACTATCACTTTCACTTCTTCTGTCACTTTTCCATTCCTCTTCTTCAGAAGAACAAGAACCTTCACTTTGATCACAGGAAGTCTAATTCATGAGAAAAAATAAATAAAATAAAAATCTTGATCTCCAAGTGAAGTTAGTAAGTCATGTAAACGTGTTTTGGACTTAAACCACTGTAACAGGCGTACTGTATCTCACCGTTGTTTCACTTTCAATTCCCTAATGTCATATGATGTCGAGTATCTTTTCACATCTTTATTTGCCATCTGAATAATTTCTTTGATGGGGTATATGTTAGATCTTTTACCAATGCTTATTTTTAACATATATTTTTATTGCTTTTTTAGGGAGAGAAGACAACATAGAAATATTGGTTCATCAGCTGTAGCAAATGTACCACACTAATTCAAGACATTACTAACAGGAAACGCTGTGTGCAGGGGGCAAGAGAGTATATGAGAACTCAATGTACTTACTAATTTTTCTGTGAAACCTAAAACGTCAAGTATTTTTGAAGTCAATAAAAAGAAATGGAAACAAACTATTCTCTGATTGCACAACTCTATTAGCTACAATCTACTTTAAGTTCTGGTCCTGGATACGAGGCAGATACTTTTAAATGGAGACAGGACCCCTTTTTCCCCCTCTAATAGCCATTTACATTAGGTGCATCAATAATGGATGATGAAAATGCCACCGAGGCCCTGGCTAGTTTGGTTCAGCAGTTAGAGCATCAGCCCGGGGTCCCAAGAGTTATAGGTTTGATTCCTAGCCACATACCTCAGTTGTGGGTTCGATCCCCGCCCCCCATTGGAGTTGTGCAGGAGCAACCAATCGATGTGTCTCACATCAATGTTTCTCTCCCTCTTCCTCCCTAGCACTCTATCTAAAAAAATCAATGGAAAAATGTCCTCAGGTGAGGATTTAAAAAAAAAAAAAAAGAAAATACCACCAAGAACTGAAATGTGAAACATCAAATCTCAGGTAAACATCTACCTTTGTTTACTTCATTTGAATAGGCAAAATGCAATGTCAGCCCAGCTGCTTTTGCTCAGTGGTTAGAGCATTGGCCTGAGAACCAAAGAGTCACGGGTTCAAGGGCACGTACCTCAATTGAGGTTTGTCCCACGCCCTAGTTGGGGTCGTATGCGAGGCAAACAATCAGTGAGTCTCTCTCACATTGGTGTTTTTCTCTCTCTCTCTCTCTCTACCCCTCCCTCCCATTCTATCTGAAAATAAATGGAGGAATATCCTCAGTGAGGATTTAACAAAAAAAGAATCTGCTTTTCATACTCAAAATGGACTTAAAATCAGAGTAATAAAATAAACTCTTAACTACTACCTGGAAACCAGGCACTCTCAAATATTTTACATGTATTATCTCAATTAATTCTCAAAACCCCTTATTAAATACAGTGTTAACATGAAGCTAATGAAACTTAAGTTTCAGAGGCTTTCAATTCGACAAGGCCCTGGTGCCTATTTGTAATTTTGAGTTATTTTTCTTAAAGAAGGTCCCTAAAATTATACAAGTTTCAAATCCCACAAAACTTGGATCCACCTATGAGTTCTGTTGTCTCCCAAGGCCCTACCTGCAAACTATTACTTCTTTATATATGGGGAAACCCAATGCTAACAAATGTAAAGCAGTATGCTTGGGGTCTCAGGACACTAAGGTTAAAAAATGGAATGTAAACTGAAGCTAACGCTAAAGCCCATGCTTTTCTACCATCAGAACTTTCCAAACCAAGACAGAATGGAACCAACACACACACATACCTCCCACCTCTGCGACAACACAGCATAATGAATTCATACTACTGTAAGAGGTAAAACAAACTACCACAACACAAAATTATGATTTTAAAAGGTCAAATGGATTAACATTCTACATTATCTATGTTTATATTAGTTTAAAAGTTCTCGGTTAATTGAAAATACATCAAATTAATAAATACAATGAGAAAAATCAGAAGAGTAACACCACTGATGATTTTAAAAAGACAAAAAAAAAAAAATCTATCATCATTCTTGATTTTCCAAAAAGAACAATGAAGAAAAAAAAGTATTAACTGGTATTCCCCTAACACAGTAAAATATTTATGTATATTGTAGAGACCTAAAATAAATAAAGCATGTAACATAATGTGAAAATGACAGACATTTCCACCAAAAACCGGAATATGGTCCAGTTTCTTCATTACTATTCAATACTGTACTGAAAATATTCAAGAATTCAATCAGACAAAAGAAATCAATTAGAGAGATAAAAATTAGAAGAGACGTAGTAAAAGTATCTGTATAAAAGAATATATATGGCCCAGCCAGCGTGGCTCAGTGGATTGAGGATCATCCCATGGACTGAGAGGTCCTGGTTCAATTCCTGGTCAGGGCACATGCCCACGTTGAGGGCTTAATCCCCAGTAGGGGGTGTGCAGAAGGCAGCTGATTGACATCTCTCTCTCACATCGATGTTTCTATCTCTCCCTTCTTCTCTCTCTAAAATATCAATAAAAACATGTATTTTTTAACCCAGCGATCCCATTTCAAGTAATATACCCTCTAAAATATGGTATGAAAATACATAACTTATAGCATTATTTATAACAAAAATACTGGAAACATCCTAAATGGCCAAAACCTGCAGAGTGGTTAAATAAATTGCTATAATCACACAATTAAATATGATTCAACTAAAAAAAAAAAAAGAAAAAAAAGAGGAAGATATTTATGAACTGATATAATGTGATTTCAAGAATATTTTCTTTTTTTTTTTATCCTTACCCGAGGACATTTTTGCCTTTATCTTCAGATAGAGCAGGAGGGAGAAAGGGGGGAAGAGAGAGAGAGAGAAACATTGATGTAAGAGAGACACACTGAGTGGCTTGCCAACCACAGGACCCCAACTGGGGCTGGGGACTAACCGCAAATGAGGTATGTGCCCTTAGCAGGAACCAAACCCAGGACTCTCTGGTCGGAGGGCCCATGCTCTAACTGCTGAGCCAAACTGGCCAGGGCTCAAGAATCTTTTCAATAGGCCCTGGTCAGTGTGGTTGGAGCCATCAGCCTGCGCACCAAAGGATCACGGGTTTGATTTCCGGTCAAGGGCATGTACCTGGGTTACAGGTACAATCCCTGGCTCTAGTCAGGGTGCTTGTGGAAAACACTCCATCTATGTGTCTGTCATATTTTTCACATCAATGTTTCTCTCTCTCTCTCTGCCCCCACCCTCTTCCACTCTGCCTAAAAAATAAGCCCTGACTAGTTTGCTCAGTGGTTAGAGTGTCAGCCCGTGGACCAGACAGTCCGGGGTTCAGTTCCCGCTAAGGGCATGTACCTCAGTTGCAGTTTGTCCCCAGCCCCAGTTGGGGTCATGTGGATGGCGACCAGTCGATGTGTCTCTCTCACATCAATGTTTCTCTCTCTCTCTTCCCCTCTCTCTCCCTCCTGTTTTATCTGAAGATAGATGCACAAATGTCCTCAGGAGAGGATAAAAAATAAAAAATTTAAAAAATCAATAGAAAAAAACATCTTCAGGTAAGGATTACGAAAATAAAAAGGATATTTTAAGTGAAAAGAGCCAAGTACAAAAGAGCATCTGTTGTAATGCTATATTTTTGTACGAAGTAGAAATAATAAAATATATACGTATCTAACAATGTGGGGGGGAACAGGAAGGATAAACCAACTAGTAGTGAAAAGAGTTATCTAGAGAAGTGGGGTGAGAATGTTTATCATAATTACCCAAAATCATTAACAAAGGGTTAAGTCCCACCAGTTGAGCATCAACCCATGCACCAAGTTACTGGTTCTATTCCCGGTCAGAACACATGCCCAGGTTGTGGGCCCAATCCTCAACGAGGAGCATGCAAGGTGGCAGCCAATCGATGTTGTCCCTCATTGATGTTTCTATCTCTCTCTCCCTCTCACTTCCTCTCTCTCTAAAATCAATAAAGGAAAAAAAATTTTTTTTTAATACAAATAAAACTAAAGGGTTAAAACATGCTCAATATAAGTTAAAAAAAATTTTTTTAACAGTCTCATTACATAAAACAAAATCATTTAGCCTTGGGCCAGTTTGGCTCAACGGTTAGAGTGTTAGCCCAAGGATCAAAGGGTCTCGGTTCAATTCCCAGTCAAGGGCACATACCTGGGTTGCAGGTTCAATCTCTGGCCCCAGCCAGGGTCCTGTGGGAGGCAACCAATCAATGTGGCTCACAGAGATGTTTGTCTTTCTCTTTCTCTCTGTTCCTCCCCTCCATCCCCCTTCCTTCCACTCTATATAAAAACAATGGAGCCCTGACTGGTTTGGCTCAGCATTTAGAGCATTGGCCCATGGACCGAAGAGTCCCGAGTTTAGTTCCCACGAAGGACACATACCTCGGTTGCAGTTTGTCCCCGGTCCCAGTTGGGGTCATGTGGGTGCCAGCCACTCAATGTGTCTCTCCCACATCAATGTTTCTCTCTCTTTCTTCCTCTCTCTCCCCCTCCCATTCCATCTGAAGATGATGCAAAAGTGTCCTTGGGTGAGGATTAAATAAATAAATAAATAAATAAAAACAATGGAAAAATATCCTTGGGTGAGGATTAACAAAAAATAAATTTAAAAAAATCATTTAAATGAACAGTTCTGATGATAACAGCAACTAACATTATTGGATATTAGGCACTGTTTTAAGGACTTTATATGGTTAAATTAATTCTTACAGTATCTCTGAGAAGCACAGAAAGGTTAAACAAGTTATCTAAGTGAAAGAATTTGGATTTAAATTCGAACCCTATGCTTGACTACTATCTTACTGCTTCATAAAGCAATAAAATATTCAACCATATGAAACATTTCATCCCTCAAAACATTACTGAATTAGAATATATTAACATTCTAATATTACTTTATAAAAACTCTTTACCAAAAATATTGGTTTCCCAAGAAAAATAAAAATGAAGACCAGTGCATTACATGTAGTTACTGAAAGTCAAGTAAAGGGGTTAGACATGACAGCTAAAGCAACTAAGGAAAAAATAAACTGGACTCCAAAAAATATAAAACTTTTGTGCTTTAAAATAAACCATCAAAGTGAAAAAACCCAATGAATGAGAGAAAATATTTGCAAGTCATATATCTGATAAAGGACTTGTATCAAGAATACAGAAAGAACTCTTACAGCAATTAAAAATAACAACCAAACTGAAAATGGGCAACAGATTTGCATAGAAATTTCTCCAAAGACGTACAAATGGAAAATAAACATATGAAAACATGTTCAACGTCATCAGTCATTAGGGAAATTCAAATCATAACCTCAGTGAGATGCCTCTTCATACTCACTAAGATAGCTAAAATCAGAACAGATAACAAGTGTCAGCAAAGATATGGAAAAACTGGAACCCTCATACAATGCTGATGGGGATATAAAATAGTGCAGCTACTTTGGGAAACAGGCTAGTAATTCCTCAACAGTTTAAACACTGGATTACCACATGACTCCTAAATATATACCCAAATGAACTGAAAACTTATGTCTAAGAACCTGCACATGAATGTTAGTTAATAAGCAACATTACTCATTAATAGCCAAAAGGTGAAAATAATACAAATATCGGCTGATGAGTGAATAAACAAAATGTGGTATTTTCATATACTGGGCAATAAAAAAGAAAGATGTACTTATACATGCTACACATAAATCAACCATGAAAACATTACACTAAGTGAAAAAAGCCAGTCGCAAAATCATACTGTATGATTCCATTTATATGCAATGTTCAGAACAGGCAAATCCACAGAAATAGCAAGTAAATTAGTGGTTCCCAGAGACTGGGTGGGATGGGAATGAGGAATAACTAAAAATAAATAAATAAATAAATAAAATAGGTATAGGGTTTCTTTTTAGAGGTGATGAAAGTATTTATTTTAAAATTAAACAGTAGTGATAATGACACAATTCTGTTAATATACAAAAACTTCTGGACAGTTCAGTAGGATACTAAGTATCTCAACAAAGCTGTGCATAATTTTTGTTAAAACTCAAAATGTGAAATTTCATCTTAACCTCTATAGAATACTGTCTTTTCACATAATTTCAGGGTAGAGTCAAAGTAAGATTTATTTAAGATTATTTTATACATTTTAAAGTTATAAACTCACATGTCTTATAGAGCTTGAAGATTCATTTCCAGAAGATAACTCAATCCGTCCAACATTTCTTCTACTATAATTTGGATATTTACGCCTACATGTCCTCTGCCTAAACTGTGACATCAAAACCACTGAATCAGACTGTAACATAAAGAAACATGCAGATGAAAATCAGTACCTGAATAAGTACAATTTCAACAAAATAGTCATTCTATCAGATTCCCCAAAAGATTTAAGGCAAAAAGTAAAAAATAATGGTTGAAAAATCAAAGAAAATATTTTTAATGGATTTTATTTTTTGCCTTATGCTGTTAAATCACTTTTTTTTTTTTTAATCCTCACCAGAGGACATTTTCCCATTTTTTTGTTCAGGTAGAGTGGGAGGGAGAGAGAGGAACAGAGAGAGAGAGAGAAACATCGATGTGAAAGGAACACATCGAGTGGCTGCCACCCGTACGACCGACCATGGCCGGGGACAAACTGCAACCGAGGTACGTGCCCTTAGCAGGAACCGAACCCGGGTCTCCCAGGACCGCAGGCCGACGCTCTAACCGCTGAGCCAAACCGGCCAGGGCTAAATCACTTTTATTTTTAAGATACTTAAAAGACATGGCTAAATTAGGCACATTAGATCAGCATTTTCCAAATAAAACTTTATGTTAATTATATGACCATGAATGAGATAATAACTCAAAAAGTTTATCACTTTATAAATATATATCTTAGCCCTGGCAGGTTTGGCTCAGCGGTTAGAATGCTGGCTTGTGGACCAAAGAGTCACAGGTTCAATTCCTGATCAAGGGCACGTACCTCGGTTAAAGGTTCAATCCCTGGCCCCAGTCGGGGTCGTGCAGGAGGCAACCAATCGATGTGTCTCTCTGACATCAATGTTTCTAAAAAAAACAATGAAAATATATATTATGATGCAGTAACTAACCTTAAGAAATAAGGTTATATGTACAGCTACAGAGAAATATCTGAAATAATCCTCAAATATTAACGCTAATTATCTCTAGGTTTTGATTTGTTGTCAATACTTTTCAATTCTGCTTGAATTTGAATTTTTAAAATATTTTATCAGAACAAAATAATCTTTAAAATCAGCCAAATAAAATAGATTTTTTTAAGTCCTCACCATACTTAGACAGAGAAGGGGGGATGAGAGAGAGAAAGAAACAAACATTGATGTGAGAGAGAAACACTGATCAGTTGCCTTCCATACATGTCCTGACCAACAATTGAACCCACAACCCAGGTACATGCCCTGACCTGGAATCGAACTGGCAATCCGGTGCACAGGACGAACTCAACCAATGAGCCACTATGGCCCAGCTAGATTGTATTTTAAGGGGGAAGGGGAGCTTTATTTTCTCAAACACCAAAGTCATACATGAAATCACTCAATAAAAAGCATATATTTCTTGCCCTGGACAGTTTGGTTCAACCGTTAAGAGTGTCAGCCCATGGTCTAAAGAGTCATGAGTTCAATTCTGGTCAATACCTCAGTTGCGGTTTGATCCCCGGCCCTGGTCAGGATTGTGCGAAAGGCAACCAGATGATGTCTCTCTCTCACATCCAAGTTTTTCTTTCTTGCTGTCTCCCCTACCCCCTGCCCCGATCCTCCTACTCTATCTGAAGATGAAGTGGGGGGGGGGGGCATCCTCAGGTGAGGATTTAAATTAAAAAGCACATATTCCTTGAATTAATATACAAATAAATTTTCACATTAGTGTCTTCTGTTTGATAATCAACAGGGTGTATTATCATTTCAACGTATCACTGGCTGATTTTAAAATGAATTATGCTTTCCTTAATTTGTCAGTATTAATTTTTGTTAACATGACTGATAATGTGTAAACACAGAAGAACAAGTACTCTGTCAAAAAAAATTTGTTTTTTTACATTTGTTTGAGCCCTGGCTGGTGTGGCTCAGTTGGTTGGGCGTCATCCCACACACCAAAAGGTTGCTCCCAGTCAGGGCACATGCCTGGGTTTCGGACTCAATGTTTCTCTCTCTCTCTCCCTTTCTCTCTCTAAAAGAAAAAAAGTCAGTTGGAAGGTATTATATAGCTAACAAGGCTATGAAGAATTAGACATAATCCCAAGGAACTAAAGCCCATCCTTGTGATCAATTCTGGGAAAATCCTGCAAGCACAACCATTTTCACCAAGTTTTGTAGTACTCATCTTACATACATTTTGTCTATCTTCCATGAATTCAATATTAACGCTGTTCATGTGATGTTCATGAAATTTCAAATAGAGAAATTAAATACTAAGGAATAAGATTTTCTTGAGTTTGGAAGTTTACAAACCCTTGTAACATCTAAAAATGTTTATAAATGTATGATTTGGATAAACTTCAGAAACAGACAAGAATAATCAGCAGTTTTAGAAGTAAGACAGTTACCTATGGAAGAGAGTGTAGTGATTAGGAATGAACACAAGATGCTTTTGATGGGCTGATAGTGTTCTAGTTCTTGACCTGAGTGGTCATTAGACAATACTTCTCTAGAATCTGTTAACACTATTAGACATTAGGCTACTTTCCCCAAGTTTTCAAACTATTACTCTTTCCTAACAGCTGTACAACCTTATGTCTACTATTTTAAATCCCAAACAGTGGCTTTAAGACATATTATTCTGTTTCAGGTAAAATTATTAATATTCTCAATGATCAAAACAAAACTAAAAATTTCAGTTTAATTTCTAAATTGCTTATTCCTAAGAAAAACAGAATTTATGTTACCTTTGGTGAGAGCTGAAGAGTTTTCTTTTTTCTTCCAATTACATAGAGATTTTTTTCCTCTTCACCTTTCTCTATTCTGAAGTCTTCCAACTTCCTGCAAATTTAGTTATACAGGTATATTAATTACTGAACTGATAAATAAGTTAAAGATATTAACAAAAAAAGCATTCTTTATGACTCTAAAAATCATAAGCTTATACACTTTAATATAGAAAATACCTAAAGTTATAGCAAACTTAAGTTGTACTTTATGTCAGAAATTTAATACGAATATTGCCCAGATGGTGTGGCTCAGTGGATTAAGCATCATCCCATGCATCAAGAAGTCTCCAGCTCAATTCCCTGTCAGAGTACATGCCCAAGTTGTGGACTCAATCCCCAGTATGGAGTGTACAGGAGGCAGCCAATCAATGTTTCTCTCTCATTGATGTTTCCATGTCTCTCTCCCTTACTCTCTTATCTAAAAATCAATGTAAAAGAACATATTACAAAAAGAAATTTTCCCAGCCAGTGTAGCTCAGTGGTTGAACGTCAACCTATGTACCAAGAAGTCACTGGCCCAATTCCCAATCAGGGCACATGCCCAGTGGGGGGCATGCAAGAAGCGGCCAATCAATATTCTCTGTCATCAATGTTTTTATCTCCCTCTCCCTCTCCTTTCCTCTCTCTAACATGAATAAAGAAAAAAAATTTTTTAATATAACAGAAATTAAACATGAATATAAATAAAATCTTAGCAGCAGCTAGAAAGTCCTATTTTTCGTATTTTACACAGAAATTGTCATTTGTTTGTATTCTGATTGTCCCAATTAGGATCAACTAAAACAAGCTTCCCCCAAATTAGCTACTCAGAGTGTCCTTGTATTTAAAATTCCTTTCTCTGAAGAAAAAATAAGAGCAGAATCCTCCTCCAAACTCTTTAAAATGCATGTTGTATACTTTGTAGAAAGCCAGAATATAGCAATGTTACCAGTTCTTCTAATCACCTGTGTTTTACTTACATGATACAAAAGAAACACTGTTACCCTGACCAATTTCAAAGCAAGGGACCTTGCACCATGACAAAGGTACTGATCATTATTTACCTTCTCCATGGTTAGAGAATGAGTAACTATCCTCATTCAACTGACTGAATGTCCTCATTCTCCAAGTTGATTACTGAAAAAACACAGCTTGTTTTTGTTCATTTAAAAACCCCACCAGGCTCAGCCAGTGTGGCTCAGTAGTAGAGCATTGACCCATGCACCAAGAGTCTCCAGTTCGATTCCCAGTCAGGGCACATGCCCGAGTTGTGGGCCAGATACCCAGTGGGGGAGCATGCAGGAGGCAGCCAATCAATGTTCTCTCTCATTGATGTCTCTATCTCCCCCCAACTTCCTCTCTAAAATCAATAAAGAGGGGGAAAAAAAAACACCAGAAAAGATTCAAAACTGACATCTTGACCATTCTCCAAGATATAACTGGACACTCAAATAAGTACAAGCACAATTTCTGTAAGGACAAAAACGTATTTCTAATATCACTTTTTCTCAATATTCATCTGCAGCCCATACTCAAATTACAATGGAACATTATTCCATCCACAGAGTGATTGTAAATTAGACTCAACCCTTCACAAGTTGTCAATTTTACCACTTTTATATGTATTTAAGGAATTATATGAGGTTTCTCACTTTCAGTCAAATTAAATTCCTACCCCGTATCTGTTTTTACAAAACACTACATACAATTCATTCTCAATCAATAATAATTTTTAAAAAGGTGCATTCTAGCCTTCAATCATTTTTGTGTGCAATTCCATGCCTAACAAATTGCTAATATCACTCAGCTAAAAAGAAGTGATATTGCCCTGGCCAGTTTGGCTCAGTGGTCGGCCTGCGGTCCAGAGAGACCCGGGTTCGGTTCCCGCTAAGGGCATTTACCTTGGTTGCAGTTTGTCCCCGGCCCTGGTTGGTCATGCGGGTGGCAGTCACCCGATGTGTCCCTTTCACATCAATGTTTCTCTCTCTCTCTCCCCCTCCCACTCTATCTGAACAAAAAATGTCCTCGGTGAGGATAAAAAAAAAAAAAAAGAAGTGATATTATAAAAGATTTTCGAATGAACAAAATTTCTACTATTACTAGATAAAGACAAACTATATATGCCTGAACTGTAGCCCTAATGAATTAATGATTCTAAAAAGTGAGCATCAATGCCTACCAGCATCACACACACACACTTATAAATCAGTATATATATACACATACACACACACGCACACACAAAATTAACCTCTGACAAAATTATTAGCTCTAATTAAACGTCTTACAAAAGAACTAAAAACATCTGACATCTAGACAACTGGAAATTTAAACACTGACGACATTTAGTTCTATTGAAGAATTGTCTGCTGTTTTTAACACACAATAATGGCATTACACTTATATATTTAAGACAATTCCTTATCGTTCAGAAATACATACTGACATGCTTTTTACAAAATGATGTCTAGGATTTCAAAATAATACTGAAGGGAAGAAAGTGGGTGTTTGTGTAGATGAACCAAGACTGGTTATCAAAAAATTTAGCACAGTAAAGAGTTAGAGAACAAGTCTGACATTTTCTTACCACAATTAAAATAGACTCCAACCCACTGCTAAAATATATTTATATGATTATTTGCACCACATATGGATTTAATACATGTAAATAACCATATGGATATATTTTTGTAGATAAAAACAGTATTAATAGATATCCTAAAACAAACCTAAATATGCCTTGTGGTACCTCTGGTACAACCACTCTTCGTTTCCATGCCTGCAGATCACGCTCTGTAGCAATCTGACTACGGGGAGCATTCTGATGCATCTGACGAACGCCTTCAACTTGTCCACTACGACGCAGACCAATATTTGGAGGGGACTGAATGTCTAAGCTTAGTCTTCTAAAACCTAAGAAAAAATTGTTAAGAAATGATTTCAAAACAAAATTTGATCTAGATGCATTTAACACACAATATATACAGTCCTTCTGAGATACAAACCAAAAATAAAGATCTACTGAAAAAACTCTGGAAAAAAGAATCCTCGTGTGACTGAGATCAAAATGTAGACTACAGAACAAACATTAACTATTAACCTCAATTTCCATTTTTACTCGACTTTCTGAAATTTTTTAATGTACATGCATTTTCTATTATAACACTGCATTTGCATTCATAAAAACCTTGCCTTCTAAACAGCAAACTAAAAATACATCTTTTTGGAAAAATTAGCATTGAAGATAGACTCCTCAAAATGCAGCTGCTCTGTTACAGTATTAACTGCAGCCTCAAAGATAATACAAGCCACTCAGGCAGGCAGCTGCCAGAGTGGGTATTAAAAATTCACAAAACTGCAAAGCGGGGAAATACTGGCAACACTTGAATTGAAGCTGGG
Source organism: Molossus molossus (assembly GCF_014108415.1). Classification (NCBI taxonomy): domain Eukaryota; kingdom Metazoa; phylum Chordata; class Mammalia; order Chiroptera; family Molossidae; genus Molossus; species Molossus molossus. The sequence continues at coordinate 9,023,721 of NW_023425388.1, read as the reverse complement.
CAAGTGGGTGATAGGGCAATGCAGACAACAGTGAATCCTGAGCCTGTGCAGAGCTAATCAGGTGAGCACCGGAGGCAAGACAACCTCCCACAAGCTGGAAGTCACAAACGATGTAGACCTGTGTGGGGGAAGAGGAAGTCCCAGGCAAAGTGCTTGTTTTTCTTAAAACAAAGGGTGAAGGGACTCCTGCTATTAATGCAACAGAGAAACTGGGGGCTATAGATTCCTTTCCTGCAGGAGGCTATAAAATTCTACTCAAGCTATGCCAGCTCTTCTGGCCTACGGTAAATCCACGTGCATGAACAAAACTTCTACATTCTTCCACACACAGCCTTCTGTTTACCTATCAAATGAATCACTTTGCATTAAATTGGTTCACCCACTAGAAATAGCATTAAATATTTTTATTAAAATGTACTGATACTGCACTGGCCAGTTTGCTCAGCAGTTAGAGTATCGGGCCGTGGACAAAACGGCTGTGGGTTCGATTTCTGGTCAAGGGCATGTACCTGGGTTGCAGGTTCAATCCCCTAGTTGGGGTCGTGCAGGAGGCAACCAATCAATGTCTCTCTCATCCAATCAATGTGTCTCTCTCACATTGATGTCTCTCTCTCTAACTCTCCCTCCCTCCCTTCCACTCTCTCTAAAAATCAATGAAAAAATATCCTTCAGTGAGGATTAAAAGAAAATTGATGCTTAAGAAACATTTTTTGAATTGAGAACTAAAACTCTAAATTTAACAGCCCAAGTCATAGTATTAATTCTCCAACAACCTGAAGAAAACATAGGCACAGGTTTTTTGTTTTTTTTAATCACATTACTTGTAATAACAAGAATGAGAAATAAATAGCCATAAAATGATTAATTACAAAGACTGTTTATTCCGCACAACGGAGTACTAAGAAGCTGTAAAAAGGTGAAGAGTTTTGCAAATGGTTATGATTTCTAGATGATTTCTAGAATATACTGGTAAGGAATGCAGAAGAATGCATATGCCTCTATGCCTCTTCTCTGATGCACTGAGAACATAGCACCAACCATGTAGTATTCCTGCCTAAAATGTTTAACCTGAATCCAATCATGTGATAATCAGACAAAATTCAAATTGAGGCCAATTCTGTGAAACAAGCCTGAACTAAAGTAGTGCCACGAGGAAACTGTTCTAGATTAAAAGAGACATAAGAATTAAATGCAATGAGCAGGGCTTGATTAAATCCTAAAATTTAAAAAAGCATGAATAACAATGTTGAGATAACTGGGGAAATGTGAGTCAAGACTGTACATCAGATAGTATAACAACTGCCAATCTCCTCTGTATTATTTCCACTACTAATGTAATTACTACTACACTCCAATATCAAGTACTTGGTCCTGAAAATTTACTTCAAGCCTTCTGATTCATAATAAAAAACATCAGTGCCCTACCCAATTCAGTTTTGTTTCTTGGTGTTTTTTTAATTATAAATGCTTAAAGCAAGGAAATCTAGAACTGTAGTTTTCCTTCAAGAAACCTTTCATAGTACTTGAAAATCAAATGTCTATTTGTTGGTACATCAACTCTACAGCCAACAAAGTTACCTCCAGACTAATACTTAAATTGTAAAAATACATACTTCCTTTAAGTTTTTCACATAACATGTACCTGACAATGACTTCATTTATTCTTCAATTTTAATCCAGCCATATTTATTACCTCTTCGTGGAGTTTCTTCCCCATTTGGAAGTCCATTTGGAATATTATCCTGTGCAACTCCCATTCTCTCATCTTGCTGCTGCTGCAGCTGTCTTATCATTCCATCAAGAACACTGGACTCTGGGCTTCCTTCACCATTATCATTAGTCTGTAGGCTTATAATTTGTTCAATTACCTCTCCATCACCTGAAAATTCAAGTAATGAACATAAAATCATAATCTATACAAACAAAACAAAAAAACTTTCAGTAGACTACAATTAAAATGATATTAGCACCAGCCGGTGTGGTTCAGTGGATTGAGTGTCATCCAAGCCATGGACTGAGAGGTCCCCGTCAGGCAAGATGCTGGGGTTGCGGGCTTGATCCCCAGGGGTGGGCATGCAGGAGGCAGCCAATCGATGTATCTCTCTCACATCGAGGTTTCTATCTCTCTCTCCCTCCCTTCCTCTCTCTAAAATATCAATAAAAACACATTTTTTTAAATTACATTAGCAATGTGTTGGAATTCCTGTTTGTTTGTTTTTAAATAACTGAAGATGTCCTATATATTCATAACTAAGTCAAAGAAAAGATTCAAAATTCACAAGGTCTTTCTTTTAGATAGTAAGTACCACAAAAAAAAACTCAGCAGAACCTTTGAAATCCCAGCAAGTAAACATGTGGAAACACATTTCAGTGAAAGCTTCCTTTTGCTAGTTCACAGTAATACCCCTTATTTATACAAGATACGTTTCATTAAAATCTTATGCCCCCGGCCAGTGTAGCTTAGTGGTTGAGCATCGACCCATGCACCAAGTAGTCGCCATTTCGATTCCTGGTCAGGGCACATGCTCGTGTTGTGGGCCCAATCCCCATTGAGGGGCATGCAGGAGACGGCCAACTGATGTTATCTCTCATCGATGTTTCTCTCTCTCCCTCTCCCTCTCCCTTCCTCTCTCTCTGTAATATCAATAAAGAAAAAAGTGTTTTCTTTAAATATTATTGCCCAATGTCTCTCACTAGAACACAGCAACTTTTCTGGTGCAGAGAAAAGTAGTGGCATTTCTTCTCTACTATTTGAAAAAATAACAAAGGAGTAACACCTTTTTGGTCTTCAATAAACTGTAACTCTAGTTCCCCCCCGCCCCACGTGTCCTGCGAGAGCATCTACAGTTAAGGGAGGTAGCTCCATGTGCCTCTTTGACTAAGCTTAAGTTTCTCTCTCTGAGATTGCTGTTAGCATAGCCAGTAACCATAATTCTTAATTCAAGTACAAAACCAGATTTTGAAAAAGTGTCTTTGCTTCATTATTTTTCAAATGATACACTTTCAGAGATATTTAACAGGTTCAGAGTCAGTGTTAATGGATAAAAAGTGTCAGATGGTTGTGGGGTCTGGAAAATTATCAAAACATTAGCATTTTATGTAAACAATTCCTTATATAATGCCCCACCATAAGATGCATCTTCTCTGAACATAATATATAACACAGACCAACACTTCGCCAATTTTTAAATTGAGAACCCTAACTGAAATTAGTAATTAAGCAAAAGGATTGCAAAAATTTGCTTAGAGTAACAGATCCAAAAACTAAAAATGTCATATACTACCACATTGAGAAACAAATACACTTCCATCCTACAATTTGAGTTAATTCCCTTATAGCTCTCTAACCTCTCAATTTTACTATAGAAATCAATGAAGAACTTACAACAGCTGAATGTCATAACTGCTTATTAGATTATCTTAATATCACTAAAGTTTTTAAATTTTTTCTTTATTGATCTTTAGAGAGAGAGAGAGAGAATACATCAATGAGAGAGAACATCAATTGGCCGCCTCCTGCATGCCCCCACTGGGGATCGGGCCCAAAACCTGGGCATGTGCCCTGACCGGGATTGAAACAGCAACCTCTTGGTGCATGGGTCGATGCTCAACCACTGAGCCACACTGGCCGGGCTTCCTGATCACTCTCAAAAACTGAGCTAAGAAGGCAAGAAGTGGAGCCCTAATCTAAAACAATAAAAAGATTTTAATTAGAAGTGACTATATCACAACATGAAACCAAAGGGAAAACTTCCCTTTTCCCAAAAAAAATCCCGCATATATACATATATCTTTTTTTTTCATAGCACAAAACATTTTATTAATTTATTTTTTATTAATTAATTTTTGTTACAGATGTTTCTCCTTTTCCCCCCACTGATTCCCCCCTCCCCCTCCCTCCCTGCCCTGTCCCCAGTTTGTTGTCCATATCCATTGTTCATGCATACATGCATATAAGTTCTGTGGTTTATCTCTCCCCCACCACCCCCTCTTCTGGGGATTGTCAGTCTGTACCCCACTTCCACATCTCTGGGACTACCCCATTCCTCAGACTGTTATGTTCATTACATTCCACAAATAAGTGAGATCATATGAAACTTGTCTTTCTTTCTCTGTTTGGCTTGTTTCACTTAGGATGATACTTTCCAGGTCCCTCCATGTAGTCTCAAAGGATAAGAGATCTTTCTTTCTTACAGCTGCATAGTACTCCATTGTGTATATGTACCACTGCTTTTTTATCCATTCGTCTACTGATGGACACTTGGGCTGTTTCCAGATCTTAGCTATTGTAAATAGCATAGCACAAAACATTTTAACGTAACTTGACAAATATGGTCAGAAGGGCAGCTGTTTCTGTTTAGCATAATGCAGTCACTATTCAACATTAAAGGAGGGTTCCAGCCATGGAGGCTTAAGTGCCACAGGAACTGCCATTACACTATAAACCACTACAACAATGGGGGAAAATACAGGAAACAAGTGCTTTCAGACACTGGAAAACAGGTAGCACAGGACTGTGATCCCTGAGAGAAGACCAACAAATGGGAGTCCAGTCTTTTGACCACTTCAGGTAAAAACCTGGAAGCAATTTCAAGGCTGCAACACAATGAGAGGAAACCCAAATAACATCCGGAAATCTCAGTGAGTAGAGGAGATAGTTTTGGGAGCAGGGGAGGTGCCACGAGTTTACCCATCATTGTTTCTGCACCATCAGTAGAAATGTCAACACTGTAAAAAAGGCAAATAATATTTCCCTACTATTACAAAGATGGCTGTGAACTCAAAGACCCAATTAAAGGTCATGGTAAAACTATGGCTCTGCAAACCAGTCACTAACAATTCCTGGCCTATAGCAACCATTAAAAATAAATAGGACAGACTGGCTGGTGTGGCTCAGTGGTTGAGCATTGACCCATGCACCAAGAGGTCGCTGGTTCGATTCTCGGTCAGGGCACATACTCAGGTTGTGAGCCCAATCCCCAGAGGGGAACATACAGGAGGCAGCCAACTGATGTTCTCTCTCATTTCTGTTTCTATCTCTCTCTCTCCCTTTCCCATCCTCTCTCTTTAAAATCAATAAAGGAAAAAAAATAAAAGGAGGCAGAAAAAAAAAGGGATAAAGTACAGAAAGGCTAAAGAGATTAACAGCAATATGGTAGAGAAAAAAGCGAGACACAAAGACTATATATGGTACAATTCCTTTTGTAGAACAGAAGGAGAAGAGTGACTCCAAGTAGGCCCAACGGAACTTCTTGGGGAAATGAAGATGTTCTGTATCTTGTTTGTCGTGGTTTAACATTGGTCAAAACTCATTTGAACAATACTTAAAAATGGTGAATTTTGTTGTATACGAAGTACACTTCATTAAACTAACAAAAAATAAACATTCAAAACAGTAAACACACAGTGATTTACATTGAGCTTAAACCTTATAAACTGATGATTTAGTTTCAGTAAATCAATCCTCATCCAAACAAAATACAAGCACATTCCTGATTTTATTGTGCTTCGCTTTACTGTATTTCACAGATATTATGGTTTGTTTTTAATACATGGAAGGTTTGTGCCAACCCTGCACCGAGCAAGTCTATCAGCACAATTTTTCCAACAACATTTACTCACTTTGTGTCTCTGTCACATTTAGGTATTTCTTGCAAGATTTCAAACTCATTATTATTATATTTGTTGTAGTGATCTGTGATCAGGGACCTTTTATGATACTACTGTCACTATTTGCGAGCTTCAGGAAGCACACCCATATAAGATGGCAAACTTAATCGATAAACATGTGTGCTCTGACTTCCCCACTGACCAGCCATTCTCCATACTTCTCCCTCTCCACAGCCCTTCCTATTCCCTGAGACACAATATTGAAATTAGGCCAATTAATAACCCTACAATGACTCTAAATGTTCAAGTGAAAGAAAGTGTCACCCGTCTCTCACTTTAAATCAAAAGGTAACAATGATTAAGCTTAGTGAGGAAAGCATATTGAAAGCCAATATAAGACAAAAGCTAGGTAGGCCTCTTGCACCAAACAGATAGCCAATTTGTAAATGCAAAGGAAATGTTCATGAAGGAAATTAAAAGTGCTACTTCTGTGAACACGAGAATAAGAAAAACAGCCTTACTATTGACATGGAGAAGGCTTTAGCGGTCTAGATAGAAAATCAAACCAGCCACAACATTCCCTTAGACCAAAGCCTAATCCAGAGCAAGGCCCTACCTCTCTTCAATTCTATGAAGGCTGAGTGAGGAAGCTGCAGAAGAAAAGTCTGAAGGTGGCTGAGGTTGGTTCATGAGGTTCAAGGAAATAAGCTGTCTCCATAACTTCAAAGTGCAAAGTGAAGCAGCAAGCGCTTGGCTTGTGTACAAGCCGCAGTAAGTTATTCACATCAGTTACCATAATTAAAGAAGGTGGCTACACTAAACAAAAGATTTTCAACGTAGATGAAACAACCTCATATTGGGAGAAGATGCCATCTACAACCTTCATAACTAGAGAGAAGACAATGCCTGGCTTCAAAGCTTCAAAGGACAGGGTGACTCTCTTGTTAGAGGCTAAGGCAGCTGTGAATTTAAGTTGAAACCTCCCTCTCAGAAAAAAAGATTACTTTCAAAATATCACTGTTCATTGGCAGTGCACCTGGTCACCCATGAGCTCTAATGGGGATGTACATTGAGATTAATGTACATCTCCTGCCTGATAACATAACATCCGTTCTGCAGTCCAGGAATCAAGGAGTAATTTCAACTTTCAAGTCCTACTATATTAGAAACATAATTTGTAAGGCTGTGAATGTCATAGACAGATTCCTCTGATGGATTTGGGCAAAGTAAACTAAAAACCTTCTAGAAAGAATTCATTATTCTAGATGCCATTAAGAACATCTGTGATTCATGGAAAGACGTCAAAATATCAACATTAACAGGGGTTTGGAAGAAGATGAATCCACCCGCACTGATGACTTTTAGGGGTTCAATCAAGACTTCAGTCAGTGGAGAAATTAACTGCAGATGTAGTGGAAATAGCGAGAGAACCAGAATTCGATGTGGAGCCTGAAGATGTAACTGAATTGATGCAATCTCATGACCAAACATTAACAGATGAGGTATTATTTCTTACAGATAAAAAAGTGATTTCTTGAGATGGAATTTCCTGGTGAAGATACTGTAAAGATTGTTGAAATGACAACAAAGGATTTAGAATATTACATAAACTTAAGTTGATGAAGCAGCAGCAGGTTTGAGAGGATTGACTCCTATACTGAAAGAAGTTCTACAGAGGATAAGATGCTATCAAACAGCATCGCATGACACAGAGAAATTTTCTGAAAGGAAGCGTCCATCAGTGTGGCAAACCTCACAGCTGTCTTATATTAAGAAACTGCCACAGCAACCCCAACCTTTAGTAACAACCACCCTTATCAGTCAGCAGCCATCAACATCAAGGTAAGAACCTGCACCAACAAAGAGATTATAGCTTGCTGAATGCTCAGATAATGGTGAGCACTTTCTAGCAATAAAGTATTCCTTAATTAATGAAATGTACATTTTTTAGACATTAAGCTATTGCATACTAATTGACCACAGTACAGTGTAAACATAACTCTTATATGCACTGGGAAATTTTTAAATTTGTGTGATTTGGCTCTGGTTTGACTCACTGGTTGGAGCGAAAGCCCGCGGACCAAGAGTCGTGGGTTCAATTCTGGTCAAGGGCATGTACCTCGGTTGTGGTTTGGTCCCCAGCCCTGGTCAGGGTCGTGCGGGAGGCAACCAATAAATGTCTCTCTGATTTCCCCTCTCTCCCTCCCTCCCACTCCATCTGAAGATAAATAGAAAAATATCCTCAGGTAAAGATTTTTTTTTAATTCATGTGGTTTACTTTATTGCAGTATTCATTTTATTGCAATGGTCTGTAACCGAACCTGCAATATCTCCAAGGTATGCCGGCAGAAGCATTTTTTTCTTTGCTTAACAATATATCAGGAGAGCCCAGACCAGTGTGGCTCAATGGACTGAGCATCATCCCATGAACTGAAAAGTCTCGGTTCAATTCCCAGTCAGGGAACATGCCTGGGTTGTGGGCTCGATTCCCAGTAGGGGGCATGCAGGAGGCAGCCAATCAATGTCTCTCTCTGACATCGATGTTACTCCCTCTCCCCCACTTCCTGTCTCTCTAAAAAATCAATAAAAACATATTTTAAAAAATAACAATTCCCGGCCGGTGTGGCTCAATGGTTGAGCGTCGACCCATGCATCAAGAGGTCATCGGTTCAATTTCTGGTCAAGGCACATGCCCAAGTTGTGGCCTGATCCCCAGTGAGAGGCATGCAGGAGGCAGCCAATCAGTGTTCTGTCTCTCATCGATGTTTCTATCTCTCTCTCCCTCCTCTTTCCTCTATCTCTAAAATCAATAAAGAAAAAAAAATTTTTTAAACATTACCATTGGACAAAACACAATCATAAGCATCCTGACATGATGCTCCAGGAAGGCTAAAACATTGTTTATTTTGCATTCTGTCAAAAAATATATAACCAGAGCCCTGGCCAGTTTGGCTCAGCGGTTGGAGTGTCGGCCTGCGGTACAGAGAGACCCGGGTTCGGTTCCCGCTAAGGGCACGTACCTCGGTTACAGTTTGTCCCCGGCCCTGGTTGGTCGTGCGGGTGGCAGCCACTCGATGTGTCCCTTCACGTCAATGTTTCTCTCTCTCTCTCTCCCGCTCTATCTGAACAAAAAATGGAAAAATGTCCTCGGGTGAGGATAAAAAAAAATATATATATATATATATATGTATATGTGTGTGTGTATATATATATATATATATGTATATATATATATATAACCAGAAGTTAATCACTGACAACTAAATTTAATGTGCAATCCCCAAATTGAAATCTATATCAGAGGATTATCAAAAAAGCTGAAACAGGCATTAGAATAAGACAAAATTAAATTAGACTATAGATTTGATAACAGTATTATCTGAGTGTTAAATATCTTTGTTTATGATTATGTAAGACAACATCTTTGTTACCCCCACCTGAGGATCTTTTTCCACTGCTTTTTAGAAAGAGTGAGGCAGGGGGAGAGAAGCATCGATGTGAAAGATACACATCAACTGGTGGGCCTTCTGTACAACCTCAACCGGGGGCGGGGGGGTGGGGGGAATTGAACCTGCAACCCAGGTATGTGGCCTTGACCAGAAATCAAACCCAAAACCCTTCAGTCTGAGGGCTGACACTCTAACTGCTGAGCCAAACTCGGCCAGGGCTATCTTCGTTCTTAAAAAATACTGTATATATTAAAGTATTTAGGGGTGAATGAGCATGAGGTTCAGAACTTAAGCCTCAAGTGGTGCAAAATAATACGTATCTAGAGATAAATGATAAAACAAACATAAGAAACGATTAACAACTGGTGGATTTGAAAGCACAGGAGTTCCTTGTATTTTTCTTTATATCTTTCAAATAAAAAGTTCTGTGGGTTTTTTTTAAAAGGGCTTTGTACTTACTTGTTGCCACATAGCCCAGCTGTGGAACCAAATGTTCATCTGCAGAATTTTCTCGGCCTGGTACTAATCTCTGATACTTAGTTGGATGAGGATTTCCATCTACATCTACCAAGAATGGTGGAGGCATAAGGTGAGGAGCCTGCTGAGTTTGCTCATCTAAGACATAATTATTAGAATCTCTAATCAGTGGTCTATAGTCAGTATGGAAGAACATCTGATCAGGAATCTAGAAAAGAAAAATTTAAACAAAAAAAAAATAGAAAAAGGAAGTTTATAGATTGATATTTTGAGGTTTATACATGTTAAAAGAAAACAAACATTAGGCAGTTAATTATAATTAGAAAAAAACAGAAATTAACACATTTAATCTATTTTCAAAATAACCTACATAACTACTTAATTTGCATGCTGTAAGAAAATATTTAAAATGACCTTTTCATACGGCTTGCTGCATCCAAAACCAAATATCAGAAGGTGCCCATGAGAGTCAGTACAGGCAAAATGCTGTCCATCCTGTGAAAACTTACAGTCAAATACAGCTCCATGCCCTTGTCCTTCAATCTAGAAAACAGAGAGAAAAAGCCTCATTCAATAGTTGAATAAAAGTTTGGCACATGCTAACAAAAAAGAGGAATAAAGTTATGACCAAGCCTATGGAAGTGTTTTTGCTGTACCAACTGTTTTTGTGTTGATAGACTGCTACAATATATAACTAAAAAATACATTTTTCTTTGCCATTTTATATTTTCAGAAAATAAATTCACTTTTTATTTTCATTTCTTTTAGAGAGAAGATGACCTGGCCAGTTTGGCTCAGTGTTAGAGCGTCGGTCTGCAGTCTAGAGAAACCCAGGTTTGGTAACTGCTAAGGACATGTGCCTTGGTTGCGGTTTGTCCCAGGCCCTGGTTGGGTCATGTGGGTGGCAGCCACTCAATGTTGTCCCTTTCACGTGGATGTTTCTCTCTCTCTCTCTCTCTCTCTCTTCCTCTCTCTCCCTCCCGCTCTATCTGAATAAAAAATAAAATGAAAATAAAAGTGTATTTTCTTTAAAAAAAAAAAAAAAGAAGGGGGGAGAGAGAGAAGAGAGAAACATCGATGTGAGAGAGGAACACCAATTGGTTTCCCTCCCACACACATTCTGACCAGAGATCAAACCTGAAACCTGGGTATGTGCCCTGACTAGGAATTGAATTATCCACCTTTTCGTCTACAGGACAATGCTCCAATTAAATGAGCCACACTGGCCAGGGCTAAAATTCACTTTAGATACCACTAGCCTGGAAGGAATCTTGAAAGATCTTCTAAGAATGAGTTCTCAAAATGACTGAATAAAAGATCACAATCCAGCCCGGCTGGTGTGGCTCAGTGGTTGAGTATCCACCCATGCACCAAGAGGTCACTGGTTCGATTCCCAGTCAAGGTACATGCCCAGGTTGTGGGTCTGATCCCCAGTGGGGGGGAATGCAGGAGACGGCCAATCAATGTTCTCTCTCGTTGATGTTTCTCTCTCTCTCTCCTCTCCCTTCTTCTCTCACTCTAACATCAATTTTTTAAAAAATCACAATCCAAAGGCTTTATTTCTAACAAGTAAATAATAAGCACCTTCATAAACTTTTGTTTTAATGTATAACAAAAGGCTATTGACTAATAATCTACAAAGTAAAAATTAAAGACTAATAAAGTGTGATATTCATGAACTAAAATCAATATTTTTCTGGAGTTTAAACTTTCTACTAAGATGGCTGATCACTATGCCAAAATTTGTAATGCTACAAAGTCTTGAGTTGTATATACTTAGCATAATTTTACCAATTGAAATGGAGGCACAGACACATTCACTCATACACAAAGCTAAATAGATAGCTTTTGAAAATCTTTCCCTCATGTGAATCAATCATACAGAGAATTCCATGTATGTATTTATTAGGCTTTAAATACCCTGATTTTTAGAAATATAAACTGTCAAAACATGCAAATTTTTTTCTGGCTAAACTTTACAATCCAGGTAGGGGAAACAAATACAAGCATGCATGGAGACACCCTGGACTCCACTTACCATATTAAAATAATGTTTCATCTTGGTGCCTTTTGTAACATCCCATATAAATATGCTGCCATCGTGTCCTGCAGATAACATAATTCTGGAATCAAAGGGATGTGTCTCCAAAACAAACACTTCATCAGCATGTCCCTTTATTCAACAAAGTCATATAGTTAAGGAGGGTTTGCAAATTATAAGTTTCTAATTAAAAACCCTTATGGAAGGAGGGAGGCAATGGAATTAAAGGGGAGACATCTGTAATACTCCCAACAAAAGGAATAAAAAATAAAAATTTAAAAAAACCCATACTGTCATAGGGTAGAGGGGCTTTTAAAAATGTATTAATGACAGCAATTTGTATCAGTATATATACAAATTTCTATTTATTTGATAATACAAATGAAAGATGTTTAATATATTAATTTCATAGCTTTAAAAATAAAATTATAGTTCAAAAACTCATGATTTGATATATTTGATAAGAACAACCTACCAACAAGTTATGAAGCAGCTGTCCAGTATAAGAATTCCACACTTTGAGGACATGATCATTCACAGCTGTGACAACAATGCTATCATTCTGATTCCATGCTATCATTGTTACTTTGGGTTTCATAAACCTTTCCTCTTCAGAAGTTAAGTCCCTAAGAAAAAAATACATAACGTATAAATTCACTTGGATGGTAGGCTATACAACATATACAATTCCCTATCTACAAAAATAAAGTTCACGTGCTTACCTTACCAACTCTACACAGGGTTCATCATATGTGACCCATAAAAGATTATCTATAAACAGATTAGGGCAAAACCCAGAGGGGGAGGGGATAATTCAGAAGCAGTTCAGAGACTGAATAAATGCAGATTTTAGGACACTAATGCTACTTATAAGAGCAAAGCATTTTCTTCTACCTCTTTTCTATTATTCTTTTCTCCTAAACTCAAGCCCTAACAGTAATACTTTCAACTGTTTCTCTCTATAGAGATGGCAAGAAATTTTAGGAAGACAAAGCCAGAACTGAAACACCAATCAGAAAGAATATATGTACCCCTTTGTTCATAGCAGCACTATTTACAATAGCTAAGATGTGGAAACAGCCCAAGTGTCCATCAGTAGATAAGTAAATAAAAAAGCTGTGGTCCATACACACAATGGAATACCATGTAGCTGTAAGAAAGATCTCTTATCCTTTGAGATGACATGGAGGGACCTGGAGAGTATTATGCTAAGCGAAATAAGCCAATCAGAGTAGGACATATATCACATGATCTCACTTATTTGTGGAATATAATGAACAGAATAAGCTGATAAACAAAACAGACCCAGAGACATCGAAGAAGGGTACAGACTGACAAACCTGGGAGAAGGGGGGCAGGAAGAGATGAACCAAAGAACTTATATGCATATATGCATAACCAATGGACATAGACAACAATGCTGGGGGGGGGGGGGATTGGGAGGAGGGTATCAATGGGGGAAAAAAGAGAAACATCTATAACAAAAATAATTAATAAAAAAAAATAATTTAGGAAGACAGAAACTCATCTTCATATCCCTACTGTGTAAAAAAGTGCCTGACACAGAGTCACTACACTTTCTGAACTATAAAGCAAGACTGTACTCATCTTTTTATACTTCCCTACAGACTGTTCTTATGGGTCCCATGATAATAAAAATATTGGATACATATGCCTGCAATGCACTGCAGCCTTTATGAAAGTGATATACAATATTTCTCTGTAAAAAATAATCAGTAGTAAACAATGGGAGGGTGAGGAAAGGCCTAGGGGCATCTGAAATCATACAACATGTAACAAAATAAATATATTTTAATGAAAGAAAACAGCTATAGAAGTATGGAACAAGTGGAATGTAACAGTATCTATGTAAATATAATAGAACACAGACAAGACAATAATTCTAACTAGATTGGTCACAGAAAAAGTGCAACATAAAAGAGAGGAAATGTAAGAAAGACTAAGACTTCACACTCCCTTTTAAACTAAAAGGTATTCCCTGTTAATAACAACCCTGAATTTACTAACAGACCAGTTCTAGTTCATAAAGTTGATCAGGCAAAGTCAGAACACTGAAACAAATATATCCATTAATTCTTACATACAGAAAACTCTGCTTTTCAAGATTTAAAAAAGATAAAACTTTAGATGAGAGAAAAATATTCCCACCACGAAGGGAATTACGTAAGAAGTTCTCTCCATGAAGAGTACAGCAGCGAAGAAATTAAGCAGCTGTCAGTCTCATTTTTAAAATTTTTATTCCAGTGTTTACACCAATGTTCCTATTTTCCTAATAAAACAATTGTTCATAGATGAATATGGTTTCAAATTATCTTTCCTCCCATTTCCCTTCATCATTTCAATTAATTAAGGAGTAACAGTATTCACTTTCACACTAAGATGACTTTGAGTATCCAGGTGTATAATTTTTTTTAAATAATGGTAAAGATCTACTTGTGAACAAGAATTATCAGATTTCTAGTATATATTCCTTCCATCCTCTACCACAGATCATTTCACAAAAATATTAAGGTCAAATTTATTTTGAAACCCAGTACAACTGTTTGAATCACAGTAGAGAATGAGTTAATTTCTCCTACAATTATTGAAAATAAAGGAGACATGAGGATTTCCAAAAGACAAAATGTATAACATTTCTCAGAAAAACTGGTATGAAAAAGTAAGTTAAGCCTTGGAAATAAACTCTAAACTAAAATCTGTAACTTCAGATTCTATAATACTGTAATAAAGTAATAATATTTGTACTGGGCAAAGGAACACTGATATGCCTACTCTGGACCAAACAGTATGCTAGCATCTTTCGTCCTGTTAAAATTCCCAATAGTCCTTAAAGACGGGTTATCATCGTTTCCCAGATAATAAAAAAGACTAACATTAAATATTCTGAAAATTACGTAGCTATAAACAATCTAAGTAGTATGTGAGCAAAGGTCTGATTCCAAAACATGTGCTTTTTAAAATTCCTAAAATCCTATCTACAAAAAAATTTCTGTATTTGACACCTGAGTAGTTGTTGTTTTTAATGAATTTGAGAGAGAGAGAGAGGGAGTGAGGGGAGAGGTGGAGAGGAAGATAAAGAAAGATAAACATCGCCCTGGCCAGTTTGGCTCAGCAGTTAGAGCGTCAGCCTGTGGTCCAGAGAGAACCAGGTTCAGTTCCCGCTAGGGGCACATACCTCAGTTGTGGTTTGTTCCCGGCCCCGGTTGGGGTCATGTGGGTGGCAGCCACTCAATGTGTCTCTCTCACATCAATGTTTCTCTCTTCCTCCCTTCTCTCCCTCCTGCTCCATCCATCTGAAGACAAATGCAAAAAAATGTCCTCGGATGAAGATAAAGAAAAAAAAATTATAGGTGGTTTTAAATGCAATACCTAAGAGGAAGTCAATTCTTTGAGAAATAGAACAAATATGTTGCTCTTTCCTACATGAATGTTAAGAGTCAGTTCTTTTAGACCAGTGGTTCTCAACCTTCCTAAAGCCGCGACCCTTTAATACAGATCCTCATGTTGTGGTGACCCCCAACCATAAAATTATTTTCATCGCTACTTCATAACTGTAATTTTGCTACTGTTATGATCACCATAGGAAATATGTATTTTCCAATGGTCTTAGGCGACCCCTGAGAAAGGATCGTTCGACGCCTAACGGGGTCGCGACCCACAGGCTGCGAACTGCTGTTTTAGATATAAGAGATTTAAGTATCTACATCAGACATGCAGGAGGTACCCATTCATTTAGATTGTAGGTCTTAGTCTTAGTAACAGGAGGTATCTCCAGTCCCCTGAACAAAGCAATCAACCAACCAACCAGGGAGAGACCAAGTACTTATGATATACCTACTTACAACAAACCATCTCAACTTACCCTGAAATTCTAGTAGCCATATCCAATAAAATGCTTCTCCACTCTAATTGCTCAAATCTCCAAATCCGCGCTGTTCCATCTCTGCTACCACTTAAAAACCTTAAAATATTTTTTAAAAAGATCTTATATTCACATACATGCCACCAATAGCTACAGTTAAAATCACAAGCAAACAAAAAGATGTATGTAGCTATCTTGACTGCAGGTTAATCTACAGATGTTAAATCAGAAGACAGAGCTCTGATTTAGAGTATATCTGAATGGAAAACATCTGGTTTGCTATGATTTGTATGGCTTTATGAAGTAAAGCACATTTTAAAAGCAATTAATAGCTTATCAAATAGATTGAGTTTTGAGAAGACAATAGCACCTGGAGAGGAAGAAAAAATAGGAAGAATAAAAGACTTGAGAAAATTAGTAAAAGCAAAAGCTCCATTCTAAGCATCTTAACTCTAAACTCATATTAATTCATGCTAGCCACTGTGTAAAAATAATCATCTTTTAACAAAGTGTTAAAAACTGCATTATTAGGAAAGGCACCTGAGAGACACTGGGAATCACACAAAAAAACGTGTGATGCAAGTGATAATTTCATTGCAGTATACAGCAGTCACTGATGAGAAAAGATTTAACTACTCAAACATAAGGAATTTCACCTAATTTTTCCGGAAATAAAAAATTTAGCTGATGTAAGATAAAGGAGAGAGCAATAAGTACAATTTTAATCACTTGTATTTCATGTGTTTCCCACAGTCCCAGACACTTTTCATTCAATTATTATACAGGGGTGGGCAAAATTAGGTTTACAAATGTGAGTACGGGAAATAACTAATAAAGCTATTGTAGCCCTGGCCAGTTTGGCTCAGCAGTTAGAGCATCAGCACTCGGACCAAAGGTTCTTAGGTTTGATTTCAGTCAAGGGCACATACCTGGGTTGCAGGTTCAATCCCCAGTCCAGTTGGGGTTGTGCAGAAGGCAACCAACTGATGTGTCTCTCTCCCTCTCTCTCTAAAATGCAATGGAAAAATATCCTCAGGTGACGAGGTGGGAGACGGGGGAGATTAACCAAAAACAAAAAAACTATTGTAATAATCATAATCTGAATGTTTTTCCATACTAACAACTGTAAATCTACTTTTGCCCACCTCTGTATTTACTAATAAGTACCTGCAATACACAAAATGACATATTAGCTATACTAATACGAAGCACAGTATATATGCCTAAAACATACGCACAAATACAAACACACTTACCGATCACCATTGTTACAAAATAGGATACTATCAACTTTATCCTAAATCGGGGTAGGAGGGGGAACAAACACAGAAGTCATCATCTGCATACTTTATAAACAAAAAACATAGTGTTAGAGCTAGAAGCACATTTGATTTAAAGCAAGAGATTCGCATTTGTGCTGCTTAGCCCTGTCATTCAAACATGAATTATACATTTAAGTGCAAAGAATTCAACTATAACTCTAACAGTACTACTAAGACATAGCTCCTGTCTCAAAGAAAGACACACGCAATAAAGTATCTGTATATAAACTGACATGGCCCTGGCCAAAGCTGAGTGTGGCTCAGTTGGCTGAGCATGCACTGGGAGGTTGCTGGTTTGATTCCTGGTCAGGGCACATGCCAGGTTGCAGGCTCGATCCCCAGGAGGGGATATACAGGAGGCAGCCAATGGATGTTTTTCTCTCACAATCAATGTTTCCCTCTCTCTCCCTCTCCCTTCCTCTCTCTTTAAAAATCAATAAAAACATATTATTTTTTAAAATTATTGAGTAAAAAAATTGATATGTGTGTAAAACATTATCAAAATATAAATGTTTTACCCTGGCCAGTTTGGCTCAGCAGTTAGAGCTTTACCCTGCAGACCAGAGAGTCCTGGGTTTGGTCCTGCTAAGGGAACGTACCTCAGTTGCAGTTTGCCCCTGGCCCCGGTTGGGGTCGTGTGGGTGGCAACCACTCAATGTGTCTCTCTCACTTCGATGTTTCTCTCTCTCACTTCCTCCTTCTCTCCCTCCCACTCTATCTGAAGATAATTGCAAAAAAAAAAAAAAAAGGTGTTTTCAGGTGAGGATTAAAAAAACCCAAACAAAAAAATATATGTTTTAAGCAGCTGAAAACAAGGCTGAATATACATTTCATAATCATCTATACGCCAAAAAAAAAAAAAATTTTTTTTAATCCTCACTGAGGATATGTTTTTATTGCTTTTAGAGAGTGAGGTAGAGGGAGTGGGAGAAAGAGGTGGGAGACAGGAGAGAGAAAACATCAACGCGAGAGAGAAACTTCCACAGACTGCCTTCTGCATTGCCCCTACTGGGGATCAAACCCACAACTGAGGTATGTGCCCTGACTAGAAATTGAACCCACAACTCTTTACAGGACAATGCTCCAACCAGCTGAGCCACCTGGATAGGCTTTTTAAATTATTTTTTATAAAGGTTTTTTTTAATTGCTTTTAGAGAGAGAGGACAGGAGGAGAGAGAGCTAGAAACATCAATGAGAGAGAACATTGGCCACCTCCTGCATGCCCTCCACTGGGGGGCTGGCCTACAGCCTGGGCATGTGCCCTGACCAGGACTCGAACCAGCAACTTCTTGGTACAAGGGTCAACGCTCAATCATTGAGCCATACCAGCTGGGCTGGGGCTTTTTTCTTTTAAAGTGATTCAAATCTGTTTATCAAATAGCCTCACAAAACTTTGTTTAGGAGAAAACATGACCTGACCACTAACTAATACTCCAGAATACTGAGTTATATATCTTACCACACACTAATAAAATACATTCTGATTTCATGAGCTAGGTTAAGATAAACAGGCCCACCTGAACCTAACCCCACCCAAATCAACTGTCAGAATTAAGATTCTGGAATTAAACTGAAATAACCACTGGAAAACAGAAGCAGTCAACGTGCTCAGTTGTCAATATCCTTCACCTTTAAATGCGATTCCTCCTACAATTAAGTAAAAATTATAACCCAATAGCCCAGCTGGTGTGGTTCAGTTGGTTGAGCATCGTCCCATGAACTGAGAGATCCTGGTTCAATTCCTAGTCAGGGCACATGCCCAGATTGTGGGCTTACTCCCCAGTAGGGTTCGTGCAGGAGGCAGCTAATCGATGTTTCTCTCTCACATTGATGTTTCTACCTCTCTCTCCCTTCCTATCTCCCTAAAAAAAAGTCAATAAAAACATTTTTTAAAATGATAACCCAGTAAATTAAATTAAAAAAAAAAAAGAATCCAGCCCTGGCTGGTGTGGCTCAGTGATTAGATCACTGGCCTGCACACCAAAGGGTTGCAGGTTTGATCCCTAGCCCTGGTCAGGGCAAGGTTCGGAAGCAACCAATCTTTGTCTCTCTCACATTGATGTTTGTTTCTTCTCTCCCTCTCTCTACTTCCCTCCTGCCCTTCCACTCTCTCTAAAGATCAATTAAAAAAACCTCCTCAGATGAGGATTAAAAAAAAGAATCCATATCAATTTCTGTTAGCAATATTTGACTGTATACCAACAGGAATATTACTAAAATTAATCTACAGAATTTGAAAACATGAATACTTACAGTGTGGCTTTCAAGTTCTGCAATTTTTTCAGGTGCTTCAAAACCCAAAAAGTACATTCTGATTACATGATCGGTACTACCAGTGGCTAAAAACATACCACCTGAAATAAAAATGTTAAGGTTGAAAAACCTATAGTTTATAACAAATATCTGAACAAACCAAATTTCGATATTAAATTAAGTAAGATCTCTTATTCTCAATAGATCCATTTCCCAATTCACAATATAAAGACATTTTAAAATTATACAATGTAGAGTGATATTAGGTTTATAATAAGAAATATATATTTCATTCCCGTTTATGGCACAGAACTCCTAAAACCTTTGGAATTTCCTAAGTGATAAGAGTGATAAAGGTCTTAATAGTCATTAAACCCTTTCAACCACACCAGAGTATATATTAACAAGGTGACTTCTGGAAAGCACCTAAGGGGGAGAGTGGGACTCATTGTCAGGAAAACCAACCATGTGATTAGAGGATTGGAACTTTCAGTCCAACCTATGGAGAGGAAGGAAGGGAGTTGAATCAATCACCATGGCCAATGATTTACTCAATCATGCCAGTATAAGGAAGTCTCCATAAAAACCTGAAAGAATGGAATTTAGAGAGCTAACAAGGAGGAGTTTGTGGAAACCTCCAATCAATAGATAGTAGACCAGAATCACAGGTCTGAAGTTTGATATGGGGAGAGGGAGAATCATGTAGGACTGAGTCCTTAACCTGTGGCATCTCTAGGGAGAGAGTATCAGAATTGGGTTCAATTTTAAGACACCCAGCTGGTGTGTAAAAATTATTTGGTGGTGCTGGAAAAAAAAAAAATCAGATGGGGCTATAACTTTTTCTAAGTTAATTCAATATGGAAATGTTCACTATTGCCCTCTACATTATTAGCTGTGACAATAACCTTAAGTGCTGCTGCTCTAAAAATGTTTGGTAAAGGGGCTCTGCGTTCTAGACAACTTTACACATATCTAAACCTAGCTATGGAATATAAAGTTCACTTGTTCAAGTTTTGAGACTTTTATAGGGACAAAGTCTTTGGCCTCTCCTAAATAGAAAGGTTAGCACACAAGTTTACTGTGCAAGAAAAGAAAATGGGGAATAATTTCACCAAGATGTATAGAAAATAAATTTTAACTACCAAAAATATACAGTTTAGCCCTGGCCAGTTTGGCTCAGCAGTTAGAGCATCAGCCTGCGGTCCAAAGAGACTCGGGTTCAGTTCCCGCTAAGGGCATGTACCTCAGTTGCAGTTTGTCCCCAGCCCTGGTTGGGTCATGCAGGTGGCAGCCACTCAATGTGTCCCTTTCACGTCGATGTTTCTCTCTCTTCCTCTCTCTCCCTCCCACTCTATCTGTACAAAAAATGGAAAAATATCCTCGGGTAAGAATAAAAAAAAAATACACACACACACACAGTTTAGCCTGTTAAACAACAATCACAATTTTGGTATATCATACACCTGGGGCACATGATTCAGGAATCACTAATGTGAACAACCTTGAGCCTCCTTTTAGCCAGCTATCTCTTCTATCACTCACTCTTGATTACTATTCAAAATCAGAAAAAAGGCAGAATGGAGGAAAGACAAGAAGAAGAAATGAAATGAACATCACAGATTAAACCTAACAAAATGAACATAAGTCATTTACCATCTATCTGATAAAGGTTCTTAGCAATTATGGGGTCATTCAATAAATTCTAAAATTAAACTGAAAGACGTGCTTACCAACACTAAAAGAAGAACAAAGCATTTGAACGCCTGGTCTAGGCTTTTCAGTAAACTTCAAAGGACGTGGACTATAAAAGATGATGTTTAAAATACATTAGTTTTATACATTAACATTGTTTAAATATTGATTTTAAGCTAGCATTATTTTTTTTATTGATTTTCTTTTTTTTGAGAGAGAGAGGAAGGGAGACATAGAAACAATGATGTGAGAGAGAAACATAGATCAGCTGCCTCCTGCATGCCCCCTACTGGGGACTGAGCCCACAACCCGGGCATGTGCCCTGACTGAAAATTGAACCAGGACCTCTCAGTCCATGAGATGATACTCAGTCCATGAGCCACACAGGCTGGGCTAAGCTAGCAATATTTAAATATTACGTTATTGCCCTGGCCGGTTTGGCTCAGTGGTTAGAGCGTCGGCCTGCGGATCGGAGAGACCCAGGTTCGGTTCCCGCTAAGGGCATGTACTTACTTCGGTTGCAGTTTGTCCCCGGCCCTGGTTGGTCGTGCTGGTGGCAGCCACTCAATGTGTCCCTTTCACGTCGATGTTTCTCTCTCTCTCTCTCTCTCTCTCTCTCTCTCTCTCTCTCTCCTTCCCTCCCTCCCACTCTATCTGTACAAAAAATGGAAAAATGTCCTCAGGTGAGGATAAATAAATAAATAAATAAATAAATATTACGTTATTTCTAGCCAGACCGGTGTGGCTCAGTGGACTGAGCATGGTCCAATGGACTAAGAGGTCCCAGTTCAATTCCCAGTTGGGGCACATGCCCGGGTTACAGGATCAATCCCCAGTGGGGGACATGCAGGAGGCACCGATCAATGTTTCTCTCTCACATTGATGTTTCTATCTCTCTGTCCCTTACCCTCCCTCTAAGAAAAAAAAAAAAAATCAGTAAAAACATTTAAAATATGTTTAAATAAATATTAGGTTATTTCTATAGTGCCTCACAGTATACCAAATGTTTCCACATATGCTATTAATTACAGCTGGATGGATTTTAGAAGACTGTCTAATCCCCATCTTCATACCGATCCTACTGCATAGAAAGAGGTCTACTAACCCATCTTGTAATTGATGAGACTACAGCTCAGAGTCTATGTGAACCCATCAAGGCTGCAGAGCAGGGTATAAAACCATCAAGGCACAGTACCGTCCAACAAAAATGGAATGCAAGCCACGTGGGTAACTTTCCATTTTTTAGTAGCCACATTAAAAATAAAAGATGAAATAAGTCTTATTTCATTTAACCCAATATATCCAAAATATCATAATATTAGTAACATTTCAATGAATTTAGACTCTTTCCTTCACTTTTTTTTCTTTCCTTCACTTTAAATCTTTGACATATTTCAGTGTACTGAATACTTACAATACATCTCAATCTGAACATTTTCATCAAATACACAGTTTTCATAAAACTTACAGCTAAAAAACTAAATTCACATACTCAAGTGTTTTTAAATATGCTTTAAAATTTTATAACTAAATCAAGTATTAGTATCTAAATTAATCCAGTTCCTCAATTACACTAGCCACATATGAAGTGCTTGAAAGTCACATGTCGCTAGTAGGTACTGTACTGGACAGCACAGGTTCAAAATCCAGGTTTCCTAATTCTTAAATGATCCTTCCTAAACTTCTATGTATCTCAGTATACATTTCTAATTGTTTTCAAAATGTTTCACATATGTATTATTTCTTTTTTCCCCCCACAAAAATATGCCCACTAAGATAGAATAGCTATGCTTCTTTTACATATTCAACTATTTAAATAGCAACTGTAAACAGTGAGCAGTCAATATGGCACACATGCTGTATATAATAAAAATTAAGTTCAAAAGTAAACAGGCAACCACAATCCATAATTTCTCTTTATAACAGACTTCATTAGACTAAATCATAACATTAAAAAAGAAAACTTATTACACGATTAAAGTCTCTTACCTGAATTTCAGGGATTCTAAATCCCACTGCCAAAAACAAACTGTCCCATCAGCACCAGTAGAGACCATGTACCTTTGAGAGCCTTTGGCCATTGGGCTAAACTAAAAAGCAATAACATACGTAACTCAGTTTTCCTGAGCTTCTATTAAAGTTGTAGTTTAAGCAATTTTTCAAAGTTAACTTCAACTGACCCTCTAAAATATAAGCAATCCAAAAACATAGGTGAAAGCATAACCTATAAAAAGGTAAAGTCTATCTCAAATTAACTTATAAACGTAATGTGATCTCAGTAAAAGATTATTTTCAAAACTAACATACAAGAAGAGCCAGAAAAACTTCTACAAAGAGAAAGTAAAGATCTACTCTTACCAATATGAAAGCATATCACCAAGCCTTAATAATCAGAACTATGGGGTAGCGTAAGGACATTAACAACCAAAAGAAAAAATATAAACTCCAAAATGGACCCTAATACAAGACTTAAGACAAAGGTGCCATCTCAAATCAGCTAGGAAACAATGAGTCACTGCATAAATGGTTAAAGGACAACTGTGCAGCAATCAGGGGAAATAACTGGATCTAGCCTCCAGATTATATACCAGAATATATTCCAAGTGAATCACAATTTAAACATTTTTTTAAATCCCATAAAAACAGTATTATAAGAAAATACAAAAATTGTATTGTAACTTCAGAATAGGGCTAACCATTTGTATTTAACAAGTACCAACTGTGCTATACAAACAAGCTAGAAAAAGGAAGTTCCATCTGTCCGGAGATATCCAAGATAAAGAGGAAAATAAGAAACACATACTAAGGCAAAGAAATGATATGAACAAAAGTACAAATTTGATAGAGAATATGGTATGTGATAGCAGTGGAAAGACCTATATGACTGAAGTGTTCATTTCTGGAAGTGGTGGTGAAACTGGTAGAGAATCTGGGCCCAATAACAGCAAATTAAGAGGTAACTAGTTAACAAATAAAACACTGAAGGCAACTGAAAGATTTGTCTGATGGCAATATACAATATGGATCGAAAGGAAATAGGTAAAGAGCCAAGAATCGATCCAATCGATCCAGTTAATCTAACAACCTTAACCTCAATCTTTCCTTCCCTCAGAGTGGGGAGGAAAGCCAAGAAGCCACACAACTTGCTGACTCGTGAGACATTCAAGACAAGGAGCTCAGCAAAAGAGCAGTACTGCCATTAGCAGAAAAAAAGTGGAAAAATAAGTCTGTGTGGGTTTTTTAAGATTCACATACTTATCATTATAACAACTCAGAAAGTATACTTTATAATCTGCTTTATTATTTTCTCCCAAGAACATATACTTTGTAAGGAAGGTAGGATTTAACCTATGACTTCAAAGAAGTTTCTTCCAAGCTCAGGTTCCTCAAGTATATAAAATGAAGGGTTTAAATGTTTAAAGTGAAAACCCAGAAATCAACCCAAGACATTATGCTCAATTAATATTTGACAAAGGAGGTAAGAGCATACAATGGAGAGAAGGCAGTCTCTTCAATAAATGGTGCTGGGAAAATTGGAGAGCTACATGCAAAGAAATGAAACTAGACCATCAACTTACACCATATATAAGAATAAACTCAAAATGGACAAAAGACTTAAATTTAAATGTCATTCATAAAACCATAAAAATCCTAGAAGAAAATGAAGGCAAAAAAATCTCAGTCATCACACATAGCAAAATTTTCACTGATATATCATCTAGAGCAAGAGAAACAAAGGAAAAAAAATAAATAAATGGGACTACATCGAACTAAAAAGCTTGTGCACAGCAAAAGAAACTAGCATCAAAACAAAAATAGAACCCACTCTGGGGGAATATATCTGCCAATGATACATACATGGGAGAAGGGGTTAATGTCAAAAATATATAGAGTAATCATACAACTCAACGAAAGGAAGACAATCGAATTAAAAAATAGGCCGAGGAGCTGAATAGACACCTCTCCAAACAGGACATACAAATGCCAACAGACATATGAAAAAATGCTCAACATCACTAATTCTCAAAAAGATGCAAATTAAAACAACTCTGAGATATCACCTCACACCTATCAGAATGGCTGCCATCAAACAGATCTTTAAACAACAAGTGCTGGCGAAGGTGTGGAGAAAAGGGGACACTAGTGCACTGCTGGGGGGAATGCAGACTGGTGCAACCACTATGGAAAACAATACGGTGTTTCCTCAAAAAATTAAAAATGGAATTGCCATTTGACCTAGTGACTACACTTCTAGAAATATATCCTAAGAAACCTGAAAACAACAATCAGAAAGAATATATGCACCCCTATGTTAATAGCAGTGCTATTTATACCCAGCCAGTGTGGCTAGGTGGTTGAGCGTCGACCCATATGCTGGGAGCTCTCCGGTTCAGTTCCTGCTTAGGGCACATGCTCAGGTTGTGGGCCTGGTCCCCAGTGGGGGGGGGGGGTACAGGAGGCAGCCAATGGATGTTCTCCCTCATTGATGTTTCTGTCTCTCTCCCACTCTCCCTTCCTCTCTCTCTAAAATCAATAAAGAAAAAAAAAATTTTTAGCCCTGGCCAGTTTGGCTCAGCGGTTAGAGCGTCGGCCTATGGTCCAGAGAGACCCGGGTTCGGTTCCTGCTAAGGGCACGTATCTCGGTTGCAGTTTGTCCCTGGCCCTGGTTGGGTCGTGCAGGTGGCAGCCACTCAATGTGTCCCTTTTACGTCGATGTTTCTCTCTCTCTCGTCCTCTCTCTCCCTCCCATTCTATCTGAACAAAAA
The DNA here is from genome assembly GCF_014108415.1 of Molossus molossus. Taxonomy (NCBI): domain Eukaryota; kingdom Metazoa; phylum Chordata; class Mammalia; order Chiroptera; family Molossidae; genus Molossus; species Molossus molossus. The sequence continues at coordinate 8,998,228 of NW_023425388.1, read as the reverse complement.
AAAATGTCCTTGGGTGAGGATAAAAAAAATTTTTTTTTAAAGAAAAAGAAGAAATAGCAGCGCTATTTACAATAGCTAAGATCTGGTAACAACCCAAATGTGCGTCAGTAGATGAGTGGATGAAAAAGCTGCGGTACATTTATACACTGGAGTACTATGCAGCTGTAAGAAAAAAAGATCTCTTACCCTCTGAGACGACGTGGAGGGACCTGTAGAGTATTATGCTAAGTGAAATAAACCAGTCAGAGAAAGACAAGTACCACATGACTTCACTTATTTATGAACTATCATGAACAAAATAAGCTGTCGATCAAAACAGATCAAGAGGCCAGCCAGTGTGGCTCAGTGAACGGAGCATCATCCATGAATTGAGAGGTCCTAGTTCCATTCCTTCTGGGCACAAGCCCAGGTTGCGAGCTCAATCCCCAGTAGGGGGGCGTGCAGGAGACAGCCAATCGATGTATCTCTCACATCAATGTTTCTATCTCTTTCTCCCTTCCTCTCTCTCTAAAAAAATCGATAAAGCCCAGCCGGTGTGGCTCACTGGTTGAGCATTGACCCGTGCACCAAGAGATTGCTGGTTCAATTCCTGGCCAGGGCACATGCTTAGGTTGTGGTCCCAATCCCCAGTGAGGGGCATGCAGGAAGCAGTCAATTGATGTTCTCTCATTGATGTTTCTCTCGCTCTCCTCCCTCCGTTCCTCTCTCTCTAAAAACCAACAAAGAAAAAAATATTTTTTAAAAATTTTTAATCGATAAAAACATATTTAAAAAAAAAAAAGATCCAGAGACATGGAAGTGGGGAACAAACTGACAAACCTCAGAGGGAAGGGGGTGGGGGAGTTGGGAAGAGATAAACCAAAGAGCTTATTTGCATATATGTATAACCAATGGACACACAATAGTTTGGGAAAAGCAGGAGGGATTTGGGAGTGGGGAGGAGGGGGTAAATGAGGAATATCTGGAATACTTGCAACAATAAAGATAAAAAATAAATACATAAATAAATAAAAATAAATGTTGAAAGTGACTATTTAAATCTAAGTTCTAGAATATGGACTAAAAGTAAGTTTAACTACACTTCAGCAAATATAATTAGCTTATCAAAATCCAAAACTTTTAAAGTAGAAAAATCATTAACTTATCACCAGTTTGTAATTGACTCATTCAGTTCAACCATAAACCTAAAGGAAGCAATAAGTCATCCATTAAACCTGCACCTAAAGCTCCAACAGAATTACATATTTATTAACTCACCTTTCCAAGATTCACATAAGTATAATTAATTATATTTTTTCTTGATTACTAATTTAAAATAGATCATATCATTACTAAGCATCTTACTATTTCTTATCTCCAAAGAGAATTTTAAAGGAAAAGGAGATAATACACAAATGTGCCCATGAATGCTAGTTTACCTGTAAAGAAGTAATTGACCCCGTGTGTCCTTGGAGCACAGCAACTGGGGCACAAGTTCTCAAGCACCACACTCTAATTATTTTATCACAGCTCCCTGCAGCAATCATTGTATTCTCATAGTTTACTGCCATATCTGAAATTTCTGCAGAATGACCCCTTAATGTGGATAATAGGCGGCCATTGTGTGTTGACCAAATCTTCACCAAACAATCATCTGAACCCTAAGGAAAAATACACCCAAAATAAATATTAATAAGGAAGTCTTTTACATCATTTAAAAGAATACCATTTACATGTCACTCAAATTAAGTACTTATAACTCCTCTTTCCAACTGTGGAACAGTCTGTAGATTATGACCCATGATAAGAACACTTTATAAACAGTTTTTTCTTCAAACTAAAGAATGCCTACATAAAGATATTATGAAGTCTTCATGTCTATGGATCAGACCACATTATAAATACTATCTTCCCAAAATTCTCTGCCAAGTCTAACTAAAAGTTCATGGCTCACTTATTTCAATAACAATGGTTAAATGTCAGTTTAGTTCACATCAAGCTAAATAATTTGGTAAGTGTTAGGACAGATCTACATTTCACAGGCTGAAATACAAGAGTAGTTGTTCCCAAAAACAATCAAAAAATTACAGGACTAGCACCCTCATTTTAAATAACCAAACAACAGAATCTAAAATTTATAGTACCAGCCAACATCCATCCATTCCTTAAATATATGGAGTATCTACTCTGAATCTCACAACTGAGAAAATTTGAAATTCTTGCCATCCTAATTTTCCCTTAAAACATTAAAAAATGTAGATTAAATTCCAAATATTTATATCATTTTATAATAACTGTAAAATAATATTTCAGTGTTCAAGTAATGAATCCATTACCCTGGATCAGTGAGTACTCAATGTGAATATGAATCACCTGTAGAGAGCTGGATATTTGTGGGAGGAGTTTTGGTTTGATTTTGGTTAATATACATTGTAGAAATTAACCTAACTGAGGAGGTCTAGAATGAGCTGAAGAAGTATTAGGCATGCATATTTTTAAGCATCCTTGATGATCATGCCCAAGGGCTACTGTTCTGAATCAATGTCTCACAACCACCAAACTATCTGCATCTGAATCACTTGGGACACTAAATAAAAACGCAAATTTATGGGCCCCACACCAGGCCTATTGAGTCAAAATCCTGAGGCTGGGAAACATGGAATCTATGTATTTTATAAGACTTCTTAAAAAATTATGAAGAACACCAAAGTGCTCCAGATGATAACAAATTGAGTTTAAAATGTTAACTCACTGTAAAGATTCTATGTCCTGTCCTATCAAATGCTACACAGTAAACAGCAGACAGATGTCCAAGAATCCTTCTGTGCATTTTTATATGCTGGTACATAGTTCCTGGAAATGCTGTGCTAAAAGTGGAACACCCTGTGAGTTGTTTGCCTCGATGTATCTCCACTAGGAAATAAAAACAACAAAAATGGTTAAGGGGATGCCAGTACATAAAAAGCTAAGAAAAACTCCAAAACAGAAATCCATGCCTAAGAACACAAGTCTCTTCCCAGTTCTGTTCTACTATAATCACTGGTACAGACTTTTTATTGTAATAAAATTGTTTTTTCATTAATTTTTATTACTTTTAGTAATTTTAGGGAAAAAATGTGAAAATTGATCCTTATTACTAAAACAATGTTACTACCAGTATTTTCTTTTAAATCTGAACAGAGCAGTTACAAACTTGGTCAAGAAATTAAAAGAACAGGCATCTGAAAGGCCAGCCTCACTTACCAAGATTGGGTGGGGAACCGTAATTCACCGGCATTTCAGGAGGTCTTCCTCTATGAAGAGCAGCAAAGGCAGAGCCCTTCCAAACTGTGTGCCTGCAGTCTTTAAAATGAATTTTAGATACACATAAAATCTTGAAAGTTAACCCCAAGAAAGATTTTATAGAATACTTACGTATATTTTAATAAACTGTTTATTCAAAGTTTTACCAACTAATATACTTTAACAGAAAAGCCCTAGAAGTTTATTAGACTATGTCTGAAGGAAAAAAATATTTAAGACATCTCAGATACAACAACAACTAACATCGTGTAGCACTTTACAATTTACAAAGTGCTTTCCACATACATTATCTCATGGAATCCTCACAACAACCCTGTGAGGTAGGTATTAATCGCCAATTTACAAGTGAGGTAACTGAGGCTCAAAGGTTCCAGGACCTTTAAAGAGATCCACTGCAAATGATCAGCCAAGATGGACCACAAAACCAGATCTTTTGACTCCAAGTCTCATTCAATGCCAAATAAATTTTTATTTTTCAATGTGGAATTATACCATATAATATTAATGATAAAAAGTCTTAATAACAACTGATTCAACTTTCCAAAAATGGACATTTTTGTAAGGAAAATTTTAATTTATTGACTTAAATGAAAATCCTTGATTTAAATAACTATTTAAATGTTACACTGTTTTAAAATTAATTTTGGCCAATATTACCATGACTCTAATCTCCTTTGGAAATATTGACAAAATTAAATGGCATTCCTCTTGTTTAAGGGTCATAGCTGATCTTTACACAAGAGCACATATGTAGGATCTGTGAGTCTGAACACTAATTCTAACGTCCCATCCCTCTTTGACCTACCAGCAGATATTCCAAGAAAAAAATGTCTGCCCCTCTATAGGAGGGAGCAGCAGAACACAGATTATACTGTGCTAGAAATTAGCTTCTTCACAACTAAAAGAGGATGGGAAGGAAGGCATCCTACTAAACCTCCACTGAGCCTCGGGTGCCCCAAACTAACAGGCATATTATGTTTTACATGAATGGATTCATTACCACTACCATGATCAGAGAGCAATTACCAGGCATCCTCCCATGGCACTAGTACAAAACAAACAGAGAAATATGGTCCCTACCCCTAGGACAGCTTGCTGAAGTCTCTTCTAAGGTCTGCCAGTTCTAAAGCAGTGCTCATCACAAAACGACATTGAGCTTGACACAAGTAAAGAAAACAGGCTACCCAGGCAACCACTATATAACAACCTAAAACAGAATAATTACAAGGTGAATAGGGACACAGAAGAAGGAAGAATATGAACAGTTTCCTGATTCAAGCCAGTGTGACATGGCCATAGCGCACTAAGAAACAACTAAAGCTGACAAAGCGGTCTGGCATAGAACCAAGAGAGAGGGTGGTTCCTTCTCGGGCAAGCTTTACACTGGTGGTACATCTAACAGGCAGCATCACATCAGCAACAGATCTTGAAAATAATCACGGGGGATGAACTTGATGTATGCTCAAGATCAGAAGAGCCAACATTCTTGCCCATTAGTTAAGCCACGTTGTATACATAGATCATATCACATACATATACTTAGTCTAAGTGATTTATACCAAGCTAACAGAAAAAGAACAGCAATTCCAACAGTTTGCTACCACATAACTTAGCAAAAAAATTAAGTTGGTGAAAAAAGAACCATGCAATTATACATTTTGGGTGTTTTTCAAACTGCTACCAAATTTAGAAAATCACTTCCCCTTTATAACAAAGGGCTTTCAAAGATCTAAATATCAAATGAAATATTTCTAGCATTTAAAGAGTTTATTAGACACATACAATTACATTCAATGAAGTTATAAGTGAGCTACAAAATGGAAAATTAAGAACTCACATTGATAAAACCTCAAACACATCTCAGAATTCAAACTTTTTAGCTTAACATCTATTCCTTCATTTTTTTAATGCAGAAGACCCATTAAACACTTATGCAATAAAATTCGATGTCTATGCTAAATGCAGAGAATTTTATAGTCCACAGCATGGTGTATAGTTACATATCACCTTTCTTCCACAATGCTCACATTACTTCACAATTATTATAATTATTAAGCTAGTAATACAAAGCAGAACACTTCTTCAAATTAAGGTACCTTTTGCTGTACGAAGCAAAGACTGCCTTCCTGCACCAAGTAAAGAAGTGACTCTTGAAATACTGGGTGGAATTTCTTTATCCAACATGGGACCGATGCGCTGGCAGATTTGCAACAGATGATCAGGAGCCACATGCTTATTGGACAAGACCTGTGTGGAGAGCAAGGTTTAAAAACAGCATTTTATAATAGTATCAAAAATATTAAATACTTAGAAATAAGACTGACAAAATGTAAAAACGTACAATGAAAACTGCGTAACATTGCTAGGAGAAATTAACAAAGATTTAAATAAACGGTAAATCAATTTTTAGATTCAAAGCTATCCCAATCAAAATCCCAGCATGTTATTTTGTAGAAATTGACCATTCCAATCTAAAATTCATATGCAAATGAAATGGCATAAAACAACCAAAGCACCTTAAAAAAAGCAAAGTTGAGAGCTAACAATACCTGACTTCATGACTTATCTAAGGAAGACTGATTTTCACAAAGTTTCAATGAAGAAAAGATAATCTTTTGAACAAATAGTGCTGAAATAAATGGATATCCATTTGCCAAAAATATATATACATATATCAACTTTGAGTCATATATCGTACCATAAAAAAAAATTATCTCAAGGCAGATCACTGATTTAAATATATGATCGAAAACCATAAAACTTACATAATAAAACACTGGAGAAAATCTTTATGACCTCACATTAGGCAACTATTCCTAACATGACACCAAAAGCACAATCCACAAAAGAACAGATGAATAAATTGGACTTTATCAAAAGCAACAACTTCTGTTTTCTAAAAGGTACTGTTAGGCCTTGGCCAGTTTGGCTCAGCGTTTAGAGCATCAGCCCGCGGACCCAAAAGTCTCGGGTTTCATTCGGGTTTGATACAGTCAAGGGCACATACCTCAGTTGCAGTTCCGTCCCCAGCCCTGGTTGGGTCATGCAGGAGGCAACCCATTGATGTTTCTCTCTCTCTCTCTCTCTCCCCCGTCTCCCTCCCACTCTATCAGAAGATAAATGAAAAAATTTCCCCGAGCCCTGGCCAGTTTGGCTCAGCGGTTAGAGCGTCGGCCTGCGGTCTGGAGAGACCCGGGTTCGGTTCCCGCTAAGGGTGCGGATCTTGGTTGCAGTTTGTCCCCAGCCCTGGTTGGGTTGTGTGGGTGGCAGCCACTCGATGTGTCCCTTCACGTCGATGTTTCTCTCTCTCTCTCCCTTCTTCTCTCTCCCTCCCACTCTATCTGTACAAAAAATGGAAAAATATCCTCGGGTGAGGATAAAAAAAAAAAATTTCCTCGAGGATTTTTTTAAAAAGACACTGTTCAGAGAATGAAACGATGATCCACAACTAAAAGAAAATGTGTGCAAAGCACTTATCTGAAAAAGACTTGTAAAAATCAGTAACTAGCCCTTGCCAGTTTTGCTCCGTGGTTAGAGCGTTGGCCCGTGGACCAATGAGTCTCGGGTTTGATTCTGGTCAAAGACACGTACCTTGGTTGTGGTTTATCCCCAGCCCTGGTTGGGGGCGTGCAGGAGGCAACCAGTCAATATGGCCCTCTCAGGTGGATGTTTTTCCTTCTTTCCTTCTCTCTCTCTCTCCCTTTCTCCCTCCCGCCTACTCTAACTGAAGATAAATGAAAAAATATCCTTGGGTGAGGATTTAAAAAATTAGTAATTAAAAAAACAAACATTTTTTAAATGGGCAAAAGATTTGAATCAACACTTCACCAAAACAGATATACAGATAGCAAATAAACACATGACAAGATGCTCAACATTACTAGTTACTGATGAAATACAAATTAAAAACATGAGATATCACTACACACTCAAAATGGCTAAAATTAAAAAGATTGACCAGATCCAGATTGGCAAGAATGTGAAGAATCTGCTGGTGGGTGTAAAACAATACAACCATTTTGGAAAACAGTTGGATGGTTTCTTTAATAACACATATACCTATCATATCCAGCTATTCTATTCCTAGGTGTTTACCCAAGAAAATGAAAGCATACATCCACATAAAAGTTTTAAACAGCTTTCTTTTTAAAAACCCAAAAGTGGACACAACTCAAATGTCTATTAACAGGTTAATATGAATACACACATTATTGTATTGTACAATGTTGTACCATTCAGCAATTTTTTAAAATATACTATTAATAGTATAAAAATATACTATTAATAACATATGCATGAATCTCAAATTATGTTCAAAGAATGCATAAAAAGAGTACACAATGTATGATTTCATATATATTAAAGTCCACAAAATGTAAACTAATATATAGTTAGAGCAAGCAGATCATATATTGCTGGGGACTGGGGAGAAGCAGGAGGAACTACAAAGGGGAAGAGAAACCTTTCGGGTGTGATACATATGTTTATTATCTTCACTGTGGTGATGGGTTCAACAGGTGTAATACACATCCAACTTATCAACTTGAACACTTTGCAAATATGTGCAGTTTACTGCATGTCAATTATACCTCAAAAACACACAAAGAATAATGTATAAGTTTAAGTCATGAATATGCCTGTTATGATATGAATGATATATCATAACATCAGGCATAATGATATGAATGTATCTGGCATAAACTTTAATGTCCTATCTCTAGGGTTTCTCAATTGTGATATCAACAGCATCTGAGAACAAAACAGTGTACAGGACTGTCCCCATACTCAAGACATATGGTATCCCTGGCTCCCTTCCATTAATGCCAACAGTACTACCGTGCTACTCTGACACCAACAATGCCCCATTTTCAAACTCCCTGGGAAACACTGCTCCAAAGAAAATTTAAAACATAGCTCCAGGTCTCACTTTTGGTTCTTAATTATAATTTCATATATGAAATGAACCTGGATTCATTATCAAGGTTTTGTTCATTAACCCTGGTGCAGAAAATGAAATATCTTCAACTTTTCAACCTTATACTTCCCACCCTGACAGCTATTTCAAGGCATAACTCAAAAGATATATCAAAGCTCAAATAGACTTCAAAAAGTGTTCATTACTAATTAGCACTCTGTGCTTCAAAGTGTCAGTAGGTAGAAGTCCAAAAACTATTGTAGATAATTAGCTTATCATAGGAGAGGAAAGAAAGATAGGAGAAATTAGAAGGTAATTCCAACAGGAATCAAGAAAATTATAGATCTAAGAATTTGTCAGTAATGCAAATCTGGGGGAAAAAAAAAACTAAACACTAAGTTAACAGCATCGGTCAACCTAAACAATGTTTTTAAAAGAGTCAAATATTTAAGATAGGCTCTGGTCGGGTAAGCTCAATTGGTTTGAGCATCGTTCAGATTTGCGAAGGTTATGGGTTCAATCCCCGGTCAGGGCAGTGCACATATAAGAATCAAGCAATGAATATATACATAAATAGAACATGTCTGTCTTTGTCTCTTTCTCTCCCAATTCTCCCTCTCTTTCTAAAATCAATCAATCAATAAAAATAAAAGTAGGACTGTTATGAAATATATATAGATTTAAGATAAACTGACATTGGGCAATGGCAGCACTTCTGTAAGAGAGAAAATCATTCATCTCTAATCTAAGTTTTCTTTGAGATTTCCACTATTCAGGTGGGTAGAGAACTTAGTTATACAACTGACTTAGAATTTTAAAATATATATATATTTGTTACTGATTTTTAGAAAGAGAAAAACATGGATGTGAGAGTGGAAGCCACACCAGGCAGGGCTGACTTTAAGTTGAGAGGTTATACAACCAAGCCTATGTGGTAATGGAGACTTGTTTTTGAAGATTAGATGTAAATAATATAGATAAAAAGAATTTCTCTGGATAGAAAAGGTATGGATAAAAAATATTAAACAGGTTGCTTCCTAGTGTTAGACATGATCTTACTTTCTCGCTAAAATGATCTAGAAGGATAACTTTTTTTTTTTTTTTACCCTCACCAGGGGACACTTTCCCATTTTTTGTTCAGGTAGAATGGGAGGGAGAGAAAGGAACAGAGAGAGAGAGAGAAACATCGACATGAAAGGGTCACATCAAGTAGCTGCCACCCGCACAACCAACCAGGGCCGGGGACAAACTGCAACCGACGTACGTGCCCTTAGCAGGAAGCGAACCCGGGTCTCTCTGGGCCGCAGGTCGACGCTCTAAACGTTGAGCCAAACCAGTCAGGGCTGGAAGGAGAACTTTAGAAAGACGCACATGCCCTGGTTGGTTTTGCTCAGCAGTTATAGCATTGGCCCACAGACCAGAGAGGCCCGGGTTTGGTTCCTGCTAAGGGCATGTATCTCAGTTGCAGTTTGTCCCCGGCCCCAGTTGGGTGGCAACCACTCGATGTGTCTCTCTCACATCAATATTTCTCTCTCTCTCTTTCTCCCTGTCTCCCTCCTGCTCTATCTGAAGATAAATGCAAAATGTCCTCATAAATGCAAAAAGTATTCTCGGGTGAGGATAAAAATACATAAAATAGAATAGAAACATGCACATTATACTCACTGCCTCAATTGAAGAAGCAATAAAACTAATCATTAAAACAACAGAAGGCGCCCTGGCCGGACTGGCTCAGGGGTTAGAATGTCCGCCTATGGAGCAGAGAGTCTCAAATACCATTCTGGTCAAGGGCACGGACCTCAATTGTGGTTCAGTCTTGGCCCTGGTCGAGGTCCTGAGGGAGGCAACCAATTGATGTCCCTCTCTCACATCAATGTTTCTCTCTCTCCCCCCTCCCTCCCTCCCTCCCACCCTTCCTTCCTCCCATTAAATCTGAAGATAAATGGAAAAATATCCTCAGGTGAGGATTTAAAAAATAAAAAACAGAAGCCTTCAACATAGCTTGGGCAACGTCCAGATACACTAATCCCATTCAGCAGCTATAACTCCCCTAAACATAATTACAGATTCTTTGCATTTCTCAGGACTCTAACAAAACCATCAAAAATCAGAAGGGGGGGATTAATCTATTTTTGTATAAAACCAAGTGCATGTGGAAAATAATTTTTGGTCTAGTCCCAATATAGGCAATAACAATAACCAAAAGATAATGATTCTGGATTATTAAAATTAATAGTACATTGACCAAATCAATATAATAATGTCCCTTCAATATGTTTTCAAGTCCTACACATGAATATGAGAACAGTCTTGATCAGCATCTCCAAAGAGTAAGCCACAGTTATACACGTCCCCAGGAATCCAGCTGGAACAGAGTCCCTACAACAATCAATCAGCCAATCCCTCTACCATCTTGTTTTTTTCTAGCCATATTCAGTCTCAGAAAGTTTATAAACCACAACCCTAGGATCACTTTATCATTATTGCCAAATACTGCTGTGAGCATGAGCCTCTTCAAGCCCAGGACAGCAGTTATAGACTATAAGTGGTAGTAAAGTCTAGATAACCTGACTAACTGGAGAGTTACAGGAGAAAGTAGCTTTTTCTGTGAAGTTTGGGATGCTGTAATCTAACCAGAATCTAAAATAAATATTTAACATATTTCATATATGCATATCTAACCTTTAACTTTCTCTCAAATTATTTTAAACTGTATCTAGAAACTTTGCAATGGGGAATATATAAGTAAACTATCACGTCACACAATTCCTATACAATAAAAAGTGCAGTACAACAATGAAGTGGCAAAGCACTGTCTTTCATACAACATAAAAAATTTGGTGTTTTCCTTGATTAATTCCCATCAGCTTCTGATAAGATTGAGGTTCTTGCCTCTTTTCTAAGCTTTATACAGAAGAGAAAAGTTTAGTAGGCAATGGCAGGATAAATATTCCTATAGAAATAAGAGGAGCAAGAGCTTAACATTCAATTTACACAAAAGGACCTAGTGTTAGCATGAAAATCCTTCATTTAAAAGCATTTATTTTTTAAAGCGTTTATTTTATTCAGAAATAATAAACAGTTTTAGCTTCCTGAAGCAGACAGTGATTACTTACCCAATAACCTCCCCACTTGAGTAGAACCTCACTTTTCCAGACTCTTTCATAACTAGGTCATGCAATCTAGTTCTGGCCAATGAAACTAGAAATCTCCTGGGGCAGGGGAATGATCCTAGAAGAAATTCTCCTCCCTAAAAAGGGTCCCAGGAATAAAAAACCCTTCCCTCCCATAAGTTCTAGGGTTATTACTTCCATAAAACTGAAAGTTGGAGTTGGGGAAATGGCAAACTACCATGCTACCAAAGCAGAAAAACACAGTCTTTCTTGATACCATTACATCAGTGCATAAATTCCACCTGCAGTCTTGTAAGACATCATCACATCTTTATTATTTAAGCCCCTGCTTCTAAGCAAATGTAGTATTCTATGGCCTATTTTCTTTTTTTTTTTTTATCCTCACCGAGGACATTTTTCCATTTTTTGTTCAGACAGAGCAGGAGGGAGAGAGAGGAAGAGAGAGAGAGAAACATCGACGTGAAAGGGACACATCGACTGGCTGCCACCCACACATCCCAACCAAGACCAGGGACAAACTGCAACCGAAGTACATGCCCTTAGCGGGAACCAAACCCGGGTCTCTCTGGACCGCAGGCCAACGCTCCAACCGCTGAGCCAAACTGGCCAGGGCTCTATGGCCTATTTTCATGTGTTATGCAATCACACATATAACAGCATGCTGAGTATCTGTAGCAAAGTCACCCACTAACCATCCCAATAGTGTGAGCCTTACCTGGAAAATGTTATCAATGCTAAGTCTAATACTAGATGGGGATATACCCTAAGTTAGCATTTCCATGCAATCTACTACTATCATTTTTTTCCTCCCTTAGCAAAACAGAGCCCTATTTCTAGACCATAAAAGCTTTTCCAAATTACAAATTATTCAAAAGAAAAACGCCTAAGATTTCTGATACTCTTTTTTAAAATACTTTTTCTTTACTGATTTTAGAAAGAGGAAGGGAGAGATAGAAACATTGATGAGAGAGAACATTGAATGGCTGTCTCCCGCATGGCCTGACTGGGGATTGGGCCCACAACCTGGGCATGTGCCCTGCCCGGGAATCGAACTGGCAACACTCAACCAGGGAGCCACACTAGCCGGGCAGATTTCTGATATTCTTGAGAGTGAGCTCTCCTCCTGTTTCTAGACCTACCATTAGATGATCATTTGAAAGGAATAAAATACAGAATGCAAAATTCTCAGGGACTTTACCTGACAAACTGGTGTTTTTCTCTCTCCCTTTCTCTCAAATCAATAAATTAAAAAAAACAAAAAAAGAGTTTAGACTGGCAGAGCCTTAAGGAGAGCAAATTTACAACAAACATTAGACTACTGCCCTGGACGGTGTGCCTCAGTTGACTGGGCATCTCCCTAAGGTTGCCAGTTCAATCCCTGTCAGGGCACGTGCCTTGGGTGTGGGCTCAATCGCCCAATGTTTTTTATTTATTTATTTATTTTATCCTCACCCGAGGACATTTTTCCATTTTTTTGTTCAGATAGAGTGGGAGGGAGGGAGAGGAAGAGATAAAGAGAGAAACATTGACGTGAAAGGGACACATCGAATGGCTGCCACCGGCACGACCAACCAGGGCCGGGGACAAACTGCAACCGAGGTACGCGCCCCTAGTGGGAACCGAACCCGGGTCTCTCTGGACTGCAGGCCAATGCTCTAACCGGTGAGCCAAACCGGCCAGGGCTCGATCCCTCAATGTTTTGCTCTCACATCAACATTTCTCTCTCTCTTCCCCTCCCTCTCCTTTCCTTCCTTCCTCTAAAAATCAATAAAAATATTTTTTTTTATCGTGCAAACTATTTTATTCAATATTAAGTTCCTAGGAATTTAAGTGACACTTATATTAGATAAAAAACAGCCCAGCCAATATGGCTCAGTGGTTGAGCATTCACCCATGCATCAAGAGGTTGCCAGTTCGATTCCTGGTCAGGGCACATGCCCAGGTTGTGGACCCAATGCCCAATGAGGGGCATGCAGGAGGCAGCCAATAATGTTCTCTCTCATTGATGTTTCTCTCTCTCTCCCTCTCTCTTCCCCTCTCTGTAAATAATGAAAAAAAAGATATAAATAAGTACATAAATCTTAAAGTCACTGAGAAAAATTTGAAAATCAACCAAATATCCAGTAAGCAAATGGTAAAACTTTTTCAGGGAACTGGGAAAGATTACACAGTGTAAATTTTTTTTTTTTTTAATTTTAAAGATCTTATTTTTATTAGAGCATATGCATAAAAAAAATAAAGAAAAATAAACACTTCTCATTTTAGTGATTTTTCTATTTTCACTTTTGCATTTTCTAAATATTCTACAATAAATATAAGCAGTTTTTATTTAACATTGAGTCACCTTTAGTCACAGTTTACAGAGAAAAGGCTAATGAACTAATTTTACAACTGACCCTTGAACAATGCAGAGGTTAGGGATGACTAACCCCATGCAGGGAAGATCCCAAGTATAACTTTTTTTTTTTAATCCTCATCCAAGGATATTTTTCCATTTATCTTCAGATAGAGTGGCAGGGGCAGGGGGACGAGAGAAACATCGATGTGAGAGAGACACATTGACTGGCTGCCTCCTTCAAGGTTACATACCCTTGACTGGAATCGAACTCGCGAATCATTGGTCCATGGGCTGATGCTCCACCCACCAACTATAATCTTTGACTCCTGAAAAACTTAACTATTAAAAGCCTACTGATGTGGTATTATTTACTGTGGTCTTAGAATAAAGTAAGCTAAACCCTGGCCGGTTTAGCTCAGCGGTTGGAGCGTTGGCCTGTGGTCCAGAGAGACCCAGGTTCGGTTCCCACTAAGGACATGTATCTCCGTTGCAGTTTGTCCCTGGCCCTGATTGGGTCGCGGCCCTGGTTGGGTCGTGTAGGAGGCAGCCACTCGATGTGTACCTTTCACGTCGATGTTTCTCTCTCTCTCTATTCCTCTCTCTCCTTTCCCACTCTATCTGAATAAAAAATGGAAAAATGTCCTTAGCTAAGGATTAATAAAAAAATTTTAAAAGTAAAGTAAGCTAAAAACAAGAAAAATCTTAAGGAAGAAAAAATACATTTACAGTAATGTATGCATGAAAAAACCTGCAGGTAAGTGAACTCATAGTTCAAGGGTCAACTGTACATACCACTTCATATTTTTTTAGAAAAGTTTTACTAAATTATAGCACAAAACTAGAATGTGATACACATCAGAAGTAATCAAGCAGAGAGACTATGAAGACAGAGATAGATAGATACAGCACCTTCACAAATTCTCCTGATAAACAACTAGCTTCAAAGTGAGAGGGGACTTGACAGCACCACTGGTTACAGTTTATCCTAAATGTACCTAGTAATTTAGGTCATCCCTCCCTGGTTGCTACTTTTGCCTTTATCCAAAGGAATAACAGAATTTTCTGTAATTTCTGTAAATATCAAGGCACAATCTTTCTTGATGTTTACTTTTATAAAGAGGTGGCTCCAGCCCTGGCCAGTTTGGCTCAGCAGTTAGAACGTCAGCCCATGGACCAAACGGTCTCGGGTTTGATTGCCAAAGGTATGTACCTGTATTGCAGGTTCCATCCCTGGCCCTGGTAGGGGTCGTGCAGTGGGCAACCAATGGATGTATCTCTTTCACATAGATGTTTCTCTTTCTCTCTCTCTCTCCCTCCCTCCCTTGCACTCTCTTTAAAAAAAAAAAAAGGAAAAATATCCTCAGGTGAGGGTTAACAACAAAAAAGACCTTTTTTGGTTCCTTGATAGTGACTTATTGTGATTTTTAAATTCTGTGTTTGGATTATTGGCATCTATTATTCCTGTGGACCCAGAGAAAGGAGATACCCAACACAAAGAAGGGCTTCTGGTGACTAAGTGGGCTCAAATTTGAAAGCACATCCTAGCAGCCCTACACAGAGGACCTCTTATGCTAACTGCACATCAGACAGAAGCCTACTCTGAACTGTGTCCCTACCATCTGAGCCAGCCCTTGTAAAGGAGTTCCTGGAACTATATTTCAACCAACAGAAGTGAGGCTTTTCCAATCAGGAGTGGTGCAGCTATATCCTCATTAGCATCTTCACACCTACCAATCAGAACACCTCCATCTGACCAATCAAACTGAGGATCTGGAGTCCTCATCTGCATAATGATGGATCAATTAGGAACCAAGGACTTCTCTGTAAGTCAGCTCCCCTCTGGTTTGGAAGCACATTTTCTCTGAAGGCTGCATTTCCCCCAATTGGAGCAAAAACACTAAAGACATCTAGCTGCAGCTTAAGGGGCCACCTCCATGCTATTTCATAATTGAGCTGTTTGCACTGAATAGTTTTCTTCCTCAGCACACCCCCAAATTGGGGATTCCTCTTGGTGTTGAATTGGCACCAACGAAGGACCAGGGTTGACATTCCTAACTTCCCTGGCCCTACATACTACAAGTCAGCTTCTGTCCAGCAAGTGGCAGCACTGAGTCTGTACCTAGGGCCTCCTGGATAACCCCTGAATGACTGCTAGAATGTGGGAGTATGCAAGGGGGCAAAAGGAACACCCCATCACACACTTTAGGGGCACCTCATACTCTGAGTGTCACCTTGGGAAATGCCTTGAAAATGTCAATAAATGCCTGGCTGGTGTGGCTCAGTGGTTAGGCGACGACCAAAGGAAACCAAGAGGTCACTGGTTCGATTCCTGGTCAGGGCACATGCCCAGGTTGTGTGCCTGATCCCCAGTGGGGGGCAGGCAGGAGGCAGCCAGTAATGTTCTCTCTCATCGATGTTTCTATCTCTCTCCTTCTCCCTTCCTCTCTAAAATCAATAAAGAAAAAGAAAAGAAAATTATCTCTTAAAAAAGAAAGTGTCAACACATAATTCAAGTTTTATTGGTGGGGGTCCCTCCTGCAGGAGCACCCAATTGAGTGGTTCCCAGAATCTAGTAAAATACCAGATTCCTCCCTGGCACCACCTGGTGGGGGCGAGCTCAGACACCCCCCACCGGTGACCAGGGGTTCCACCTCCTGGAGGCCAGGAGCACCAGGTGGCCCCCTTCCAGTGACAGAACCATGATGCAGTGAGGCATGGGGTGGGGGCAGAGTCTGTGGGAGAATGGCCAGGTCTCCTGACTCCCAGAAGGCCCAGTCGTCCCTAAACTTCCATGGGGCATACCACTTTTTAGTTACACCCTTATAGAAAAGCCACTATCAACATCTTCAAACATTTACATAAAAATACAGGCAAATGGAAAGACTTTAAATTGAGGCTCTACCACAGGTCTTTTCCAAGCAAAAGTCTATCCATTAGGAACCAGCCACAAAAACATATCATCGATAACGTAACTAACAAATAACAGAAAAAAGTTGGTAGGAGACTCTCCTGACCTACAAAAGATGTGATTAATAGTCCTAGCCCTACATCTAACGAGTTATGGGGTCTCGGACAGATCCTTTCTAAGACTCCAAATTCTTTTCTTTTTTTTTCCTTTACTGATTTGAGGGAGAGGAAGTGAGAGGGAGAGATATAAACATCAATGAGAACATTACTGGCTACCTCCTGCATGCCCCCCACCGGGGATCGGGCCCACAACCTGGGCATGTGTAGACTGGGAATCGAACTGGCGACCTCTTGGTGCATGGGTTGACACTCAACCACTGAGCCACACCAGCCGGACAGACTCCAAATTCTTATGCAAAAATAATAATAGGTGCTCTGGTCCGTTTGGCTCAGTGGTAAGAGGGTCGGCCTGCAGTCCAGACAGACCCAGGTTCAGTTCCCACTAAGGGCACGTACATCGGTTGTAGTTTGTCCCCGGCCCCGGTTGGGGTCTTGAGGGAGGCAACCACTCCTTGTCTCTCTCTCACATTGATGTTTCTTTCTCTCTCTTCCTCTCTCCCTCTTGCTCTATCTGAAGATAAATGCAAAAGTATCCTCAGATGAGGATTAAGAAAAATAAAAATTAGCCCTGGCCGGTTTGGCTCAGCGGTTAGAGTGTCGGCCTGCGGTCCGGAGAGACCCAGGTTCGGTTCCCGCTAAGGGCACGTACTTCGGTTGCAGTTTGTCCCCGACCCTGGTTGGTCGTGCGGTGGCAGCCACTCGATGTGTCCCTTTCACATCGATGTTTCTCTCTCTATATCTCTTCCTCTCTCTCCCTCCCACTCTATCTGTACAAAAAATGGAAAAATGTCCTCGGGTGAGGATTAAGAAAAAAAAAGAAAAGAAAAATTAAAAATAATAGGCAAAATTGTCCTTACAATGTACAAGATACATACCTAAGTATTTTAAGGTTTTGACTAATTCCTCACTACGTTAATGATCACAGCTAACACTCACATAGTGATTACTATCTAACAGACACTAAGAACTTTATGAGAGAGTCATCCCATGGACTGAGGTCCCAGTTCAATTCCCAGTCAGGGCACATGCCTGGGTTTGGGGTGGCAGGAGATGGGGGGAGGGGTGATTCAGGAGGCAGCTGATTGATGTTTCTCTTTCTCCTTTCATCTCTAAAAAAAAAAAATCAATAAAAACATATTTTTTAAAAAGGGGTATAGTGCATAATAGATAATGTATTATATGATGCACTTGAAATATATAATCTTATTAGCCAATATTACCCCAATAAATATAATTAAAACCATTTTTGTTGTTAATCCTCACCTGAGAGAAACACTGACATGATAGAGACACATGGATAGACTGCCTCCCAAACAACCCCAACCAGGGCCAGGGGTTCAACAGGTACCTGCCCTTGACTGGGAATCGACCTCACGACCCTTTTGTTCCTAGGGCCTATGTTCTAACCACTAAGCAAACCAGCTAGGGCTAAAAAAAATTTTTAATGGGATGTAAAACTTCAATGTATCTCATGACCATTCAGTGCTAAACAATGATCTAACTGACCTACAAGTAAAGCACACATCTTAGAGACATTTTAAGAAATCAAAAATCTTTTTTTTTTTTTTTTTTTTGGTACGTGCCCCTAGAGGGAACCAAACCCGGAACTCTCTGGTCCACAGGCCGATGCTCCAACTGCTGAGCCAAACCAGCCAGGGCGAAATCAAAAATCTTAATAAAACATCATGTAACAACCAAACTTGACTAAAAACAAGCTGGATCAGCTCAAAAATAATTTTTTAACCCATCATAGAGCTGAGGAAACAAATTTAAATTAACTACACCCCAGAAACTGATGAGCCCTTCTGTGAACTGACCGCAGATGAGAATAAAGAGGCACTTCTCAAGCTTTTAAAATTCACAGCCACCTGTGGGCTGGCATGACTAATTAGAATGCTGAAGAGACTCCGTCAGTGAGTCTGCACCCACTCCAATTCTAGCCAACAGGCCTTCATCAACTGCACAGGAGCAAAAAGTAGATGCAAAGTAGCTAGAGGACACCCCTCCACAAGTACACTGCAGGGACCCTCGCTAAGGCTAGAGATAAACAACAGGGTGGAAAGCCAAGATCACTCTTCCGTAACCCAAAAAGTTAGCAGAGAAAATAAACTACGGCAAGACCTTACAAAGTTTAGGAAGCTGGCAACATGGCTATAAAGACATCTGAGGAATCTCCTCGGTGCCCAAATCCCAAACGCTCCTGAAAGGGCTGATCCCACCCTCAAAACATATGAAGCCAGTGATGAACTGAATGCAACTAAAGCTGCATCAAGTCCAGAGATCAGATACAAATTAGAATGACCCTGCCCCACATACTTAGCTTGACAGAAGAAAAGAGCACGTCTTTTACTGGGGCTAAATATATTACTTCAACCTCTACTCTTTTTTTTTTTTTAATTTTTTTTCTTTACTGATTTTAGAGAGAGGAAGAGAGGGAGACATCGATGAGAGAGAATATCGACTGGCTGCCTCCTGCATGACCCCCACTGGGGATGTGGCCCACAACCTGGGCATGTGCTAACAGAGAATCAAACCAGCGACCTCTTGGTGCATGGTCAACGCTCAACCACTGAGTCACACCGGTCAGGCCAGCTGTTATTTCTTCAAAATAATTTTTTTGCCCTATTCTTCTATCCTTTCCATTTGGGACTTGACACATTAAACTATTTGATATCCTGTAGATTCAAGAAGCTCATAGAACCCTAAACAAAGTAAATGCAAAGAAGTCTACATAGGCACATGTGGTAAGTAGCTTCTGACATGGCCTCCAATGATCCCTACCTCCTGATATCCACAGCTTTAAGAAATCACCTCCCGCCCTGGCCGGTTTGGCTCAGCGGTTAGAGCGTCAGCCTGCGGTCCAGAGAGACCCGGGTTCGGTTCCCGCTAAGGGCACGTACCTCGGTTGCAGTTTGTCCCCGGCCCTGGTTGGTCGTGCGGGTGGCAGCCACTCGATGTGTCCCTTCACATCGATGTTTCTCTCTCTCTGTTCCTCTCTCTCCCTCCCACTCTACCTGAACAAAAAATGGAAAAATGTCCTCGGGTGAGGATAAAAAAAAAAAAAAAAAAAAAAGAAATCACCTCCCAGCAAGTAAGTTACAGTACTTCTAACCAACACAACACAGTAACATTGAGGCAATACCACTTTCATGATTAGGTTACAAAAGATTGTGACTTTTGTCTCTCTAGCTGACTATTAGTGTCATGTCAACTTTCAACCCGATGATGGAAGCTGCAATGCTGGAGAGACCAATGTGACTAGGATCTCAGGGCAGCCAAAAGCAAGCTAGGAACTGAGGCTCTCAGTCCAATAATACCCTCCAGGAACTGAATGCAGCCAAAAATTAGATGAGCTTGGAAGCAGTGCCTTCCCCAGTCAAACTTTCAGCTCTGACCAACACTTTGATTGCAACCTTGAGAAAGACTAAGAAAGAGAACGCAGTCAGCTGTGCCTGGACTCCTAATTTACAGAAACTGAGATAATAAATCTGTGCTGTTTATCAAGCCACTGAATTTTGGGGTAATTTGTTATGCAGCCATAGATAATGACTACAGTACATTATCGTAAAACTGCTGAAAATCCAAAACAAAATGAGAATCTTAAGCAGCTGAAGAAAAAACACTTTAAAGGGCGCAGTCGGTGTGGCTCAGTGGTTGAGCACCACCCATGCACCAAGAGGTTATCAGTTCAATTCCTGGTCAGGGCACATGCCCAAATTGTGGGCCTGATCCCCAGTGGGGGTCATACAGGAGGTCGCCAATCCATGTTCTCTCAGATCAATGTTTCTATCTCTCTTCTCCCTCTCCCTTCCTCTCTCTCTAAAATCAATAAAGAAAAAATAATGTTTTAAAAAGCAACCACACATCAACTAGAATTTCACAGCTAATGAAAATAACTTTAAAAGAAAACAAAAAAAGGGCCCAGGCCAGTGTGGCTCAGTTGGTTGGGCGTCCTCCTGTGCACTGAAGGGTTGTTGGTTGATTCCTGGTCAGGCACATGGCCCAGGGTTTAGGGTTAGTCACATACCCTTGACAAAACAATTATCCTCCTCTAGACAGGAAGCTCATCCTGTTCCACTTAGTGCTGGGATAGGGGGGAGAGAGGAAGATAGAGGAGGAAGAGGATACCCACCAGACAGACCAAATCAGCCAGGCAATGAGCAACTGACATGTCACAGCCATATCACAGGAGTATTTCAGAGATTTTAAATAATTTTAAGCAAAGTGTTAAGTAGGGTTTTAAGCAATTCTAACAGCAAAAGCCAAAATATATAGGCCTATTAAAATTTGTGTCTATTTCCATTAGGTAAACATTAACACTTGCTTCAAAATTTAAACAATTTTCCCTTTAGTAACATGAATTGACTTTCACGTCAATGCTTCTCTGCTTCATCAAAACCACTCTCACCAACCAAGACAGACCAATCCTTTAAGTGTTTCCCTGCATTAAAAACAAAAATCTCAAAATATCAAACTCAATAAAACATAAAAACTCTGCCATCACATAGAATTTCCAGAACTCACTTTCTTGAAAATATTTGCTCTTAAAAGTTTGCAACAAAAATCTCTAATAAGGCAAATATTAAAACTGGTAACTGAAATAGAATTCCTTTGTTATCTTCACCTGACTTTAAGTGTTAATACTTAATTGTTTACATACAGATGACAAATCCCCTTGTTTACTTTTTGTCCTTTTATTTAATTCAAGAATGGTATTCACATCCTACAAGTTCTGCTTACAGGTATTACAATTGTGGTAGATTATTCAAGAGCCCTTTATTCAGTTGTTTTGCAAATACAAGATGCTGAACATGTGCAGGCAACTAAAGAAATCCTTTGTCCTAATACACAAATTGACAAAAACATCTTTCTGGAAAATGTTTTATTCCACTAAGGACACACGAATGGATAAAACCGAATTTTATATATTGTGAAAGCAACTTATATATTAAATAAGTTGACAAAGTATAAGAAAGAACTATAAGCTATATTGATGGTGCTCCAAAAACAGAAACTGCACATATATAATGTCCAGCAGATGACAGTATAAATTCATCAAAATAACTCGTTTTTTAAGGTATTGAACATGTTTACAGGTTAGAGCAGCAAAACTAATGGAGGCATGACATGCTCTCACAGCAACAATATTTTTATTTTTATTACAATGATGAGATCAAAGAAAAAAATGCTAAAAGAGGAACATTTCTCCACCTTTCAGACACCAAAGGTTCTATTCCAGGGGAACAAGTGGTCTGAACACCTGGGCGGGGCCCAAAGAAGACGACCAATCAGGGCTCGAGTTACAAGTCGGGTTAAGAAGACAGGCGGACAAGAGCCGCTCGCTGAATGGCTGGCGCGCGCACGCGCGCCCCGGACTCGCCCCCCGAGCAGCGCACCTGGGTGGGGGCCCACCCCGCCTCAAACCGCCCGCCGCGTCGCCCCCTCGCCGCCCCGCCGGCGTCCTGGGCATTTCCTACCCAAACAAACACAGCCCCCCCGAAGCCAAAGCACACCTGCCGGGGCAGCCCCGCGGGCCGCAGACCCCCGGCCGGCCGCCCGCCTCCGAGCACGGCTCGGACACCTCGCCCCCGGGCGGGAGCCCCGAATGGGGGGCGGGCGCCCTGAAACCCCGGCACGGAAATGTCAAAGTCTCACCAACTCCTCGTAGCTCCTGTTGTGCTCGTTGCCCTCCCAGTCCAACCTCTTCGGCAGCAACTGCAAAGACACGAGATGCACACGAGTGACCACCGCGGGGTCCGCGTGGGGGCGGCGGGGCGGGGCGGCGTGCGCCCCCGGGCGGGCCGGGCGGGGGGCGGGGGGCGGCGGGGGGCCCGGGCGGGGCGCCCGAGGCACAGACCTGGTACTGCTCCAGCTCCTGCACCAGCACCTGCGGGGAGAGACGCGCGGTGAGAGGGGCGGGGGCGCCCCCAGGCCGCCCGCGCCCCCGCCGCGCCCCCGGCGGTGGCGGGGCCGGGCCGGGGCCGCGGCCGCCGCCCGAGGCCCGCACTCACCTGGGCGGCTCTCCGACACGGGCCGGCCGACAGGTACCGGGCGATGAGGAAGTACAGCTCTGAGGGGAGACGAGGAGTCAGTCGGGTCAACAGCGGGCGCGCCGGGGGGGGGGCGGGGGGGACGCGGCGGGGGCGCCGCGGGCCGCACGTCTTACCGGACTCGATGAGGGGCACCGGGCGTCGGGCGGGCGAGGGCTCCGCCATGGCCGGGCGCGGGGCGCGGGGCGCGGGGCGGGAGCGAGCGAGCGAAGCGTGTAGGCCGCGCCGAGGCCTGACCGGGCCGGCGTCCCTCTAGCTCAGGCGCGCCGCCGCCGCCGCCGCCGCCATGCCGTGCGCGCCCTGCCGCCGCCCGCGCCCTAGTCCCTCCGCGCGAGGAAAAGTAGTCCGCGAGGGGCCGCCCACGCCCCGCGCCGCTGGCGGTCGGGCCCCGCCGGGACGAGCGAGCGTCGGCCCGCAGCCCCGGGACTCGGCGGGCGCCGGGGAGCGGCGTCTGGGGGCGAGGGCCCGGCGGGGGACGGCGCGGGGGGAGGGGTGGCGCGTGGCCGGATCCCTGCGCGCTGTGAGGCGGCCGGCGCCCGCGGGGCGGGGGCTGCGGGGGTGGGGACAGGTCCCCGGCCCGGGCCAAGCGGAGCCCCTCCACCCCGACCTTCCGGGCTCGGGACGGGCAGCGGGCCCGGCCGCTCTCCGAAGGCACATTTCGCGGGCGGGCCCCGGGGGCCCCGGTATTCGCCCCTCTCCCCACGCAGATCGCTCACTTCGGAGAGAGAGGAGCCGGCCCGGGGACGGGGAGGAATGCGGGGACGCGGGCACCCGCCCTCCGGGGCTTGAGGGCGCAGCGGGCGTGTGGGGACAGTCGGCGCTGCACCCCGGTGGGCGCAACACGGGAGATGAGCCCGAGCCCGGGTCCTGGGGGAACCGGCCGTCGGGCGGGGAAAGGGTTAAAGAAAACGCAGCGCTCGGCGGAGGGATGGGGCGCAGCGACCGCCCTCCGTTCCCGGAGGGCACGGGGAGCCGAGGGGAATCGGGAGTCTCTTGGAACACGGGATTTGAGGCTGCAGCGGTGGACAAGGGCCCCCCAAATTCTTTTAACTGCCACGCTAGGCTTCCGCCCCAACCTCAGCGTGTCCAGGTCCCGTGCTGAGCCCTGAAGGGCAGCAGTGCGGGAGCAGACACCCCGCCTGCGGGCCGCGCACGTCGTCATCCCGGCTCTGCCCGTGCGACGACCGCCAGGGGACAGGTAGAGGGAATGGAGGGCCGGCCCGGTGGGACCCCGCACCCGTCTGCCCGTCTGCACAGCACGGCAGCTCTGAGCCGCAGCACTGCACCCGTGAGCGGTCAACAGTGCCCGCGCCGACTTCGCAGGGCTGGGAGGATTTCACGGGTGAACTGTAGTCAGCCCCATCCACCTGTGTGCTTGCTCTTGGAACGGTTTACACCCAATAGCAACCGTCCTTACGTCCGTGGGCAAAGAATCCGAACGTGTTCGGACAAGGGCAGCCGTTGATCTGTTCATCTGCTCCTTCCGCACACACCGTCAGGTGGTGGAGACAGAAGATGAACAAGAGCCACAGCCTGAACCATCAAAGACGTCAGTGTCTTTCAGGGAAACGGCTGTAGCCAACAAGGACAAGGTCTAGGGCAGAGGAAGGAGATCAACCTGCCTGGGGGGGGGGGGGGGGGGGATGCTAGAGAGGCCTGAGTTTCGGAGCCCTCTGCGTGTAGGAAGGGATTCCAGGCGTAGGAACAACAAAGGGCCAAAAGAGGAAGGACTTCAAGTTTAAGGAATTTCAGTGTGACAGTTTGGGTTGACTTTGGAGGTATGGATGGGACTCAGTAAGTCAGAAGTTAACCCTGGGCCGCATAGCCCAGTTGGGGAGAGCGTCATCTAGATAAGCCAAGGTTAGGGGTTCAGCCCCAGTCAGGGCACATACAAGAATCAACCAGTGAGCCCTGGTTCATTTGGCTCAGCAGTTAGAGCATCAGTCCAGGGGTCGCAGGTTCAGTCCCCCATCAAGGGCACTTACCAGGTTTGATCCCCAGCCCTTGTGGGAGGCAACCAATCCATGTCTCTCTCTCTCCCTCCCTCTCTCTTCTACTCCATCTAAAGAGAAATGGAGCCCTGGCCAGTTTGGCTCAGCGGTTGAGTGTTGGCCTGTGGACCAGAGTCCTGGGTTCGTTCCCGCTAGGGACACATACCACAAAAAATAAATAAATAAATAAATAAATAGAAAGAAATGGAGCCCTGGCCAGTTTTCCAGTGGTTAGAGCATCAGCCCACGGACCAGAGAGTCCCGGGTTCGGTTCCTGCTAAGGGCACGTACCTCAGTTGCATTTTGTCTCCAGCTCTGGTTGAGGTGTGGATGGCAACCCCTCAATGTGTCTCTCACATCAGTGTTTCTCTCTCTTCCTCCCTTTCTCCCTCCTGCTCCATCTGAAGATAAATGCAAAAATGTCCTCGGACGAGGATAAAAAATAAAGAGCAATGGAAAAATATCCTTTGGTGAGCATTTTAAAAGAAAAGAAAGCCCTGCCCAGCTGATGTGGCTCAGTGGTTGAGCGTCGACCCTGCACCAAGAGATCACCGGTTCGATTCCCTGTCAGGGCACATGCCCAGGTTGTGGGCCAGTTCCTCAGTGGGGGCATTCAGGAGGTGGCTAATCGATGTTCTCTCTCATTGATGCCTCTATCTCTCTCTCTCCCTCTCCCTTCTTCTCTCTCTAAAATCAATAAAGAAAAAAAATATAAAAAGAAAAGAAAGCCCTGGCCGGTTTGGCTCAGCGGTTAGAGTGTCGGCCTGCGGACCAGAGAGTCCCTGGTTCAGTTCCTGCTAAGGGGCATGTACCAAAAAGGGGGGGAGGGGCTTTTTCAGTGGTTAGAGCATTGGCCTGCGGTCCAGAGATCCAGTTTCGGTTCCTGCTAATGGCATGTGCCTTGGTTGCAGTTTGTCCCCGGCCCCAGTTGGGGTGGTACAGAAAGCAGCCACTCAATGTGTCCCTTTTACATTGATGTTTCTCTCTCTCCCCCTCCCACTCTATCTGAACAAAAAATGTCCTCTGATGAGGATAGAAAAGAAAAGAAAGGAAAGGAAAGGAAAGCCCTGGCCGGTTTGGCTCAGCGGTTAGAGCGTCAGCCCGTGGACCATAGAGTTGGTTCCCGCTAAGGGCATGCACCTTGGTTGCAGTTTGTCCCTGGCCCTGGTTGGGGTCGTGTGGGTGGCGACCACTCGATGTCTCTCTCTCACACGGAGTTTTCTCTCTCTCTTCCTCCTTCTCTCCCTCCCACTCTGTCTGAAGATAAATGCAAAAATGTCCTTGGATGAGGATAAGAAAGAAAAAGAATCAATCAATGAATGTGTAAATAAGTGGGACAACAAATCTCTCTCTCTCTCAAATAAATTAAAAAACCAGAAGTTAATTTTGGGAGCAAGTGAAAAGCTCTAAGGTAGTTTTTGTTTCAGGATAGATCTAAGAGGGTCAAAACTAAGAGGCAGGGAAAGTAGTTGGTAGACCCCTGAAATAGGAAAGATATAGATGCATTAGGGCAGTGGCTATAAGGAGGGAGAAGGAGAGGGAGAGACAGGGTCAGAAATATGTAGGGTTAGGTCAGTGAGGTGAGGTTAAGGTGCAGTGAGAAGAGAAAAATCTCCATTTTGGGCTTACTGGGTCAAGGTTGTATCACCTGCTGCGATAGGGCAAACAGGCTGTAGCTAAATTGTTCAAATGGATAACTACTTGGAACAATTTGTTCTTTTGAAGTTACAGGCGTATATTCCTGTGGGACAGACTGATCTGCTACTACAAGATTATCAAAGTTAGCAAATGACAAAGACAAAAAGGGGAGAATTTAAACTTTCAGAGGTTGACCAAGGAGTTGCATATTTCATTATGTAACAATATAATAAAAGTAAAAGATTGCCCTCAAAACAGGTTACAAAATATATATCCCCAGCATTAGTCATTGTCCAAAACGACGGTTCTGGTGTGGGCAGCATGGTGACCATGACGAGAGATCCGGAATGATGACAGTTTTCCTTTACAAGAGCACTAGTGGCTCCTCTCTACCTTGCTCTGACACCCGTGACAAATACCCTTCCTAGATTTGAACTACAGATTTCTGAGGAGGCAGAATGTCTTCTCCATTCAACTCTCAAGTGATGGAGACCCAGATTTGACTCCCTCTTATGCCAATGAAGAGGGGGAAAGGGAGATAATAGGGGCCCTGGCCAGTTTGGTTCAGCAGTTAGAGCATCGGCCTGCGGTCCAGAGAGACCCCGGGTTCGGTTCCCGCTAAGGGCACGTACCTCGGGTGCAGTTTGTCCCCGGCCCTGGTTGGTTGTACAGGTGGCAGCCACTCGATGTGTCCCTTTCACATCGATGTTTCTCTCTCTCTCCCTCCCACTCTATCTGAACAAAAAATGGAAAAATGTCCTCGGGTGAAGATTAACAAAAAAAAAGGGGGGGGGGGTGGAGATAATAGGGACCTGCCAGAAGCGGTCTCCAAAGAAGGTGAGAATCATGTATGTGTCCCTCCCACAATTGAATCTGAGCCACTCCAAATGAACACACTAAGATTTGCTTTTGGGTAAATGGGAATAACTTGAATTTCATCACAGTAAAGTTATATGGAGAGCTAAATGATCGAAAAGGTGCTTGGTAAGCAAGGGTTGGAAGATCTTAACCGCTGGTGACATCAGCTATAATTGCTGTCACCCATCTTCACTACAAGGGAACTAGGATGTTTCGGTGCTTAGCAAGCAACCCCTCCCCTGGATAAACATCACTGATCCTCGCACAGCTCTTGGTCAGGTGCCGTTAACATGCTCACCTCACAGTCGAGAAAGCTCAGGCCCAGAGAGCTGAGAAGGGTCCCATGGCATCTGGCCAGGCTGCAGGCCCCAGGAGGACAGGACCACCTTAGACAACACAAGCACTGCAACATTCCTTCTCCCTCCACCGCTTTTCACTAAGGAGGCAATCGGCCTGATTTTGGTTCCGTGTTTGTTTTTGGCTTTCATCGATAATCATTAAAATGGGTATAACTAATAGAGTGTTTCTGTGCCTTGGACACAGTGCTAACCATTCACGTGTATTACACAAGATCACAGAGCTGGTATGAGAGCTGAAATCTGGAAATGCATGTCATAAATACATGCATGGTCTCAACACAGGCAACTCGAGATTTTGTTTTGTTGTTCTCATTTTAAAGATGAGGAAACTGGCTCAGAAAGTTTAAGAAGTTGCCTAAGGATGAAAAATATTTTTAAAATAAAAAAGTGTAATTCACTGGGTGTTCCAAGTCAGTACTTAGGAGGCATAAATGCAGTAAGTGTAAATAGCATATCTGGGGAAATAGCAAACCAGACTGTTTCCAACAATTCATGTAGAAAAGTGTTAAAAAGTGAGGACTAAAAAGTGGATTAAGGTCAATTTTGCAAGAGTTTTAAAAATAAATATGAGCAGTGAAGAGCATGCAAAGAAAATGATATACATAATTCAAGTTCTAATATCAGTTATGTTGATGCAAATATACATTAACTGAATTTAGGTCCATTCAGCAGGTGTTGTCCATCCATGCACAGTATCAGCATAGTTCTGAGTGACATAAAAAAATAGATGATCCCTGGCTGGTGTGGCTCAGTGGTTAAGTGTCGACCCATGCACCAAGAGGTTGCCAGTTCGATTCCCGGTCAGGGCACATGCCCAGGTTGTGAGCCAAATTCCCAGTGAGAGCATGCAGGAGGCAGCCAATCGATGTTCTCTCTCATCAGTGTTTCTCTTTCTTTCTCCTCTCTTCCTCTCTATCTAAAATCAATAAAGACAAAAAAAATTTTTTTAAGTTCATGATGCTGGAACTACTTAAGAGTGATACCACCAAACTGAAGAATACATGGAGGTGAACTCAAGGGCACACTAAGCCTGCCCCATTTCATTCATTCAACAAAAACTGTATTGAAAGCCTTGTCTAAGGCAGGCACTAAGGTGCCAACACTGGCTTCTGTCAGATAAATCCCCTAGGAAAAGAAGTCAGTGTCTTGATAGATTTCCGGAGGACTTTGAAGAAAACATGAATCTGAGTGTTTAAGCCCACAGTCACTTGTGACCTGGCATCTAATCCCGGAGGCCCCTCCTCCACCTCCTGGCAATGTCATCTTTCCTCAGGACCTTTTCTTCCCTTTAACCCAACCAGCTGTCCCCTTAATGCTACTTGCCCCGCCTCCCTCAGCAAATTGTTTCCACATTTATCTCTTCCTCTGGGGCTTTGGCCTCTCCCTTGGCACTGTTTTCTGTCCCTGTGTGCTCCCACATTGCAGGCGTTGGCCCATGTCTGTCTCCAGGTCTCACCAGTTGTTCCTTTACAAGGTTTCTCACAACACTGGAGAAAACACAGTGTGATGGACAAGACGTTGGGAGCGTGGGAGCTGGAATCAGAAGGCGTCTGCGTTTGAACACCACTTACTAGTTGAACAACCTCTGTGGCTCAGTGTTTGTTTTTGGTTTTTATTGATAATCGTTAAAATAGGGATAACAACTAATATAGTGAGTGTTCTATATCCCGGACACTAAGCCACATGTATCGTTTCATCCTCGTGGGAGAGCTAGCATACACGGATTGTTTGTGAGCATGTCCAGAGAGAATGCCTGTCAAGCCCTTTGGGCAACGCCTCGCTCCCAACATGATGCTGTTACATAAAAGGGTTCTTTTTCTCTCAGTTCCCCCAGTCACCGAAGAGCCTGCTCTGCTCACAGGCCTCTTAGACTCCCTACCCCTTTGATCCTGTCACTTTTAAATTTCCTTAAGTACTACTTCACACATTCTCTATTCAGTCCTTCTCGTTCCCTATCACCGGAGCCCAAGCTCCTGGTTTGTTTTTAAAGCTGTGCACCCCTGCTGCGTCCCCAGCCTCAGGCACTCGGCTGTGGGCTTCATCGGTGGGAGGCCCAGCAGGAGGTGAGTGGGTGAGAGGGCAGTGAAGGTGTGTTTCTATTTCCCAGCTCCTTTCCTGCCAGGCCACAGGTTGGTGGTGGCTGCTGTTCCTCTGCTTAAGGCCACAGCTCACGAGGGACAGCCCTCTCTCTATAAGACCCTCTCTGGGTTTCATCTTTTATTTTTTTTAGTCATTTATTTTTTTTATCCTCACCCGAGGACATTTTTCCATATTTTGTTCAGATAGAGTGGGAGGGAGAGAGAGAAACATCGACGTGAAAGGGACACATCGAGTGGTTGCCACCGGCACGACCCAACCAGGGCCGGGGACAAACTGCAACAGAGATACGTGCCCCCAGCGGGAACCGAACCCGGGTCTCTCTGGACTGCGACGCTCCAACCGCTGAGCCAAACCGGCCAGGGCCCCTCTCCGGGTTTTAATACCCCTTCCTCGCCAGGACTTGGACTTCTCTTCTGAGTCAGATGGGAGTCATTCCTTACTGATTAAACTGCCCACACCCTTGTAAACACTAACATCATTAACTCTCCTCAATTATCCCAAAGGATTGCACCTTCTGTTTTCTTCCCAGACTCTGACAGGTGAGCTCTCCGTGGGGACCCCTGCACTCTAACTGTCCTCTGGCCGTCCAGAGCATCCCCTCTGCAGTGCTCGCTCCCTCTGCACCCTCGCCTCTTCCTCCTCTCTGATCTTGTCCTCTAGCTTGAAAGGACCCACTAAACTACTTCCTCCACAGAATCTTTCCTGAGCCTCCTGTTGGTCTCTTTCCAAAAATCTTAGAATCGCCTCCCTTTTAATCACATGCGCAGTCCATCGGTAAGCACCAAGGAGCCCACCTTCGAAACATACCTAGAAGCTAAGCACTCCTCACCTGGATGAGCACCCAGCCTAAGCGTCTTCCTGCTTCTGCCTTCTTCCCGCTATCACCTGTTCTCAACAGGCGCTTGACAGGGCCCTGTTAAAACCAGTCAGCCCGACAAGTGTGGCTCAATGGATTCAACGTCATCCCGTGGACTGAGAGGTCCCAGTTCGATTCCCAGTCCGGGCACATGTGCCTGGGTTTTGGGCTTGATCCCCAGTCGGGGACATGCAGGAAGCAGCCGATCAAGTTTCTCTCTCTTTTCCTTCCTCTCTCTCTAAAAAATCAATAAAAGCATATTTAAAAATAAAAAAACACAGTCAGCCCGGCTGGTGTGGCTCACTGAGCATTGACTCATCCACCAAGGGGTCGCTGGTTCGATTCCCGGTCAGGGCACGTGCCCAGGTTGTGGGCCTGATCCCCAGTGAGGGGCATGCAGGAGGCGGCCAATCGATATTCTCTCTCATCGATGTTTCTCTCTCTCCCTCTCCCTTCCTCTCTCTCTCAAATCAATAAAGAAAAAAAATTTTTTTTTTTTATAAAAAAGATCTGTCCTCTCTCAGAACCCTCTCATGGCTCCCATCCAACCCAGGGGAGGAGCTTATGCCCTACAAGGCCCCGAAGAGCTGGCCTCTCAGGACTTCTCAGACTCTGTCCACTATTTCCCCTCCTTTCTTTCTGCTCCCGCCATACTGGCTGCCTTGATGGTCCCCAGACCAGCAGGTATGCTGCTCCCTCAGTGTCTGTGCTCGCTGTTTTTTCTGCCGGAACACTCTTCCCCTAGAGCACTGTGGAGCCCAGTCCGTCACCTCCTTCAAGTGTGGGCTCCAATGTTACATTGCCGGTGAGACCTTCCCTAACTACCCAAAATAGCCTAAATAAAAGTAAAGCTTACCCTCACTCTGTTCCCCCATTTCCCTTTTCTCCCTCCTGCTTCCTTTTTCTCCATAGCACCTTTGACCTTCTAACTTGCTATGAACGTACCTGTCATTTTTGCTTCTTGCCTGTCTCCTCCCACCCTGAAGGCAGGCAGAGATTTCTATCTGGCCCTGGCCGGTTTGGCTCAGCGGTTGGAGCATTGGCCTGCGGTCCAGAGAGACCCGAGTTCGGTTCCCGCTAAGGGCGCATACCTCGGTTGCAGTTTGTCCCTGGCCCTGGTTGGTTGTGAGGGTGGCAGCCACTCGATGTGTCCCTTTCACGTAGATGTTTCTCTCTCTCTCTCTTCCTCTCTCTCCCTCCCACTCTATATGAGCAAACAATGGGAAAAAATGTCCTCAGGTGAGGATTAAAAAAAAGAGAGAGAGAGATTTCTATCTGTTTCGCTCTCTGACCTGTCTCTAGAGCTACAATGAAGCCTGACGTGGTAGGTGCATGGTCAATATCTATTGGATGTTGAATGAAAAATTCCCCAACAGGACAGGCCCACAAATAGGAGATAGTTATGCTCTCAACATTCACTCACACGTCCTGTGGTTGGTGTGGTGATTTAATCCAATGACAGCCCACGGAAACCTGATGGCCTGTAACAAACCTGGGGATGGGGCCCCACGTGGGTTCCGGGGCTGCCGTGAAGGCAAGGCCGGCAGGGACAGAGCTTGGGCCAGGAATGCCTAATCCTCTCCCCGACTTTCCCCACAGTGGTCCCGTGGGAGAAGGGCTCCGGGCTTCTCAAAAGAGGGAGGGAAGTAGTCTCGAGAGAGGCAGATGGGAAGAGAGTGTGTTCGGGAGCAGGAGTGGAGGCTGCTTTTGGGAGGGAATATCTGTCATACCTTCCCCCTGGCCACACAGTGCCCCATGTCCTCCTCCCCATCCCCCTTCATCCCAGCTGCCAGCAGCCCCATGCTGAGCCCCACAGCCTTCCCTCAAGCAAGCTCAGCCTTCTGTGGTCTCCTCGGGCCTCACTGATGGCAAAGATAAGACAAAGGAAACCAGCCTCACCGGCTTCCACGGTGAGCCTCCGGGAGGGGGAACCCAGCAGGCCCGAGAGGAAGTCGACAAAGGCAAAAGGACTCAGGTTGAGGTACTGGGGAAGAAGGGACTGCTCCAAAGTCACTGGTCACCTCGCTGGGCAGCGTTGCCTCTGTGACTGTTTACGCGACGGCTAAGTGTAAGCCGGGTGCCTAAGGCAAGGCCTTCCCTTTTTCTGTGATGACATTTGACCTTGTTTGCAACCTGGGGAAAGTTTCCTGGTCCCTCTTTTTCACCTATGGACAAGTCTGGCCTGGAACCAACAGCCTAACATGATATAATCTTAATTTTAAAATAGTAAATCCTCAGAAGGTTTAAGATACGAATATTGGTAATGAGACGAGGTTAAGATGACTTTTTGGCTCGACAGTCCAGAATTCCAGATCTCAAGCAGCAAGGTCTCTGAGGCAAGGACATGCAGGGAGGAGATTGGCCGGAGGGGGCTCTGTCAGCCCTGAGCCCACACCTCGGCGACCTAGGCTGCAGGCGTGGAGAACCGCAGGTGGGCAAGAGCAGGTCGCAGTTGTTCGTCTGGAACATGACACAGTAATCGGTACATAATATTCAAGAATAAACTCTGTTTCCGGTACTCACGACTATAAACCCACGTTTGCCCGACCCTGTATTTGTTCAGGACAGGCAGTCTTGGGAGACCAAGACAAAGCAGCCCAGAAGTGTCAACGCAGGACGGGAAACCCAGGTTCCCAGAAGCCAGAGTACATACCCCAGGCTTAGAGACACCCACCCCTGCCAAAGCTAGGACTTCTGGGCATGGCTTTGTGACAAGCAGGTCTTTCTAGCTATATAGGAACAAAACACTTCTCCCCGTAGGAGGAAGTGGGCCCTGCATGGGGTTAGGCCCCGGTTGGTTAGTTTCCATCAGGCAGCACGGACAGCATGTTGACCAGCCAGAGGCTTCATACTACTTGTTCAGAGGAGGTAAAACAAAATTAACGTGATCATAGGTAGTGCAAGAATCATCACAAAGTGCCCTGGACAGTTTTTCTCAGTGGTTAGAGCGTCGGCCCACAGACCAGAGTCGCAGGTTTGACTCCAGTCAAGGGCATGTACCTCGGCTGTGGTTCATCCCCTGCCCTGGTCAGGGTCATGTGGGAGACAACCAGTCAATGTGTCCTTCTCGCGTCGATGTTTCTCTCTCTCTCTCTCTCTCTCTTTCTTTTTCCCCCTTTCTCCCTCCCTCCCTCCCACTCTATCTGAAGATAAAATAGAAAAATATCCTTGGGTGAGGATTAAAAAAAAAAGAATCATCACAAAGTGAGTATGTTCACTACAATTGTGAGTAGATTCATTTCCATAACAACTAAAACATATATGATTTCTTACAAGCCTATAGGACAAGCTGTGGTAAAATCTAAACTTGCAAAGGCTACACATGCCACAGAATTTCATTATAAAGCTTTTCAGAGAGCAGAATATGACTGAAGAACATCTTGCAGTAAATAATTCAGAAATTCAATTTCATGATGACAAGATACATAATACACATAGATTTACCTTGAACCAGATTTGGTCCCACATGGCTAAGGCTTCCCAATGACTAACTTTGGGATTACTAGGCTGCAAAGTCTCCAGCTTTCTCTTTTGTTTTTATAAAAAAGAGTAATGACCAGCCCACGGCTCTGTGAATTCTCCAAACTCTTACAACTTCTCAAGGATTCTCATTGCATGGTTGTCTTATTATTAAGACAGGGATGCTGGCTGGGTCGTGCGGGTGACAACCATTCAATGTGTCTCTTTCACGTCGATGTTTCTCTCTCTCTCTCTCTCTCTCTCTCTCTCTTCCCCCCACTCTATCTGAACAACAACAAAATGTCCTCGGGTGAGGATTAAAAAAAAAAAAACAGGGATGGATTGCCCTGTAGGTGTAAAGTGTCCTGAGCGAAAAGAACACAGATGTAAACTTTGACCTGCCTGCTCCCCATCAGCAGGGCTTTCCAGAGCCCCTTAGGTTCCCCACAAGAAGCCACGACCAGCAAAGATTCCATTGGGTGGGAAAAGCTCTTGCTTTGCCATGCTCCTGGTTTGTTTTTTATTTTTTTATTTTATTTATTTATTTTTTTCCTTACCCGAGGACATTTTTGCATTCATCTTCAGATAGATCAGGAGGGAGAGAGGGAGGAGGAGAGAGAAAAAAACATTGATGTGAGAGAGAGAGACACATCAAGTGGTTGCCACCACATGACCCCAACCAGGGCCAGGAACAAACTGCAACGGAGGTACCTGCCCCTAGTGAGAACCGAACCCAGGACTCTCTGGTTCGCGGGCCGACACTCTTAACTACTGAGCCCAACCGGCCAGGGCTGGTTTTTATTTTTTATTTTTTTCTTTATTGATTTTTAGAGAGAGAGGAAGGGAGAGGGAGAGAGATAGAAACATTGGTTGGCCGCCTCCTGCATGCCCCCCATTGGGGACCTGGCCCACAACCTGGGCATGTGCCTGACCGGGGATCCAACTGGTGATCTCCTGGTGCGTGGGAAGCTCAGCCACTGAGCTACACCGGCAGGGCTGGGTTTTTGTTTGTTTGTTTGGTTTGTTTTGTTTTTATTCTCACCCAAGGATATTTTTTCATTTTTGTTCAGATAAAGTGAGGAAGAGAAGGAGAGTGAGGGGGAGAGAGAGAGAGAGAGAGAGAGAGAGAGAGAGAGAGAGAAAGAGAGAGAAAGAAACACCGACATGAAAGGGACACAAGGAGTGGTTGCCTCCTGGGGATGAATTACAACCTAGGTATGTGCCCTTGGCCAGAATCAAACCAGCGACTCAGTGGTCCTCGGGCGATGCTCTAACAGCTGAACCAAACTGGCTGGGGTGGTTTGTTTGTTTTTTCAAACCTTCCTGATCCTCTTTTCCACTTTGATACTTCTGGAAGCTTAATTGTCCTACCACCAAGTATAAAACTCCCCTGTATTTTTCCTATACATTCAACACACAGTCGGTGTATCTTTTAACACACATAAAACAAAACAGACCATTACAATTGCATCATTTAAAAAAATCAACCAAGTCATATGATCCCTCAGCCTCATTCTAGTACTGAGCTTCACTCTATTCCCCACCCTGGGGTATGGCTGGGGGAGGGGTGGAACAACAGGAGGGCGGGGCGGGCAGATTCAGGAATGGGAGGGCTGCCTAGGAGGCAGGACAGTGTTTTGCATAGTACCTGCTAAAGCTGAATGTGTGCAAAGCCCGTGTCCCAGTATTTCCACTTCTCACAACAGAAATGCACACTTGTGTTCATCAAAAGGCGTGTGCAAATATGTTCATGGCAGAACCACTTACAGTAGTCCCACACTGGAAATAACCCATGTCCATCCACTGGAGAGTGAATGGATAAATTAGAGTTTATTCACAATATTGGTGAGCTATACAAAAGTGGGAATGAGCCCTGGCCGGTGTGGCTCAGTTGGTTGGAGTGTCGCCCCGTACACCAAAAGGTTGCAGGTTTGACTCCTGGTCAGGGCACATACATAGATTAAAATTCCACGGTGCCTGTGGTAGTCAGAATAATGGCTCCCCCAAAATGTCCACATCCTAATCCCCAGAATTTGTAAATATATTCTGTTATATGGCAAAATGGACTTTGTATGTAATTTAGTTAAGGGTCTCAAGATGGAGAGACTGTCCAGGTGGGTCCAATATTATCACAAGTGTCCTTATAAAAAGAAAACAAGAGCCCTGGCTGGTTTGGCTCAGCAGTTAGAGCATCAGCCTTTGGATCAAAGGGTCTCAGGTTCAATTCCCAGTCAGAGGGTGCGTGCCTGGGGTGCAGGTTTGATCCCCAGTCCTGGTTGGGGTCGTGCAGAAGGCCAGCAATTGATGGGTCTCTCTCACTCTCACATTGATGTTTCTCTCTCTTTCTCCCAAAAGCAGTGGGGGGAGAGGGTATTCTCAGGTGAGGATTAACAAAACAAAACAAAAAAGGAGAAGAAAGCAAGAGCCAGAATCCAAGAGCAGATATGAGGAGGGAAGCAGAGGTTCCAGATGCATTTCTAAGCTGGAAGAAGGAGCCTCCAGCCAAGGAATGTGCTTCTAGACACTGGGGAGGGGAAACAAACAGATCCTTCCCTCCAGCCTTGAGCCACTAGGAGGAACCAGCCCTGCTGACACCGCTGACACCTTGATTACGACCCACTGAAACCCATTTTTTACTTCTGACCTCCACATTATAAAATAATAAATGTGAATTCTGCCGTGAAGGTTGTGGTTACTTGTTACAGCAGCAAGAGGTGCCAGAAGCAACTTCTTTCTTTTCCTTCTTCGCTTAGATTCTTCTCAAGGCAGGATCAGATGTGACTCCAAGGGATTTACCTATGGATGATTGAAGTTATTTCCATGTGGCCTCCTACATTTATTTATTTATTTTATAAAGCTTTTCATTGATTTTTTTTTTTTTTTTAGAGAGAGAGAGGAAGGGAGAGAGAGATAGGAACATCCATGAGAGAGAAGCATTGATCAGCTGCCTCCTGCACACCCCCTACTGGGATCCAGCCGAAACCTAAGCATGTGCCCTGACCAGGAATTGAACCGGGACCTCTCAATCCATGGGGTGACACCCAGTCCACTGAACCTCACTGGCCGGGCCTACGTTTACTTTTTAAGTTCTGGCTTCTATCAATACTTGGGGCTCAACCACAGAAAGCAGATCACCAGGTCTGTGACCAGGATGTGACCTGCAGTTGTGGAAGCTGGTTAAAGTCTCTGTGCGGCTGTCGTCTTCCTTTGTGACACTGGAGCCTGAAGTCCACGGGGCGGGTAGGCAGGAAGAGAAGGTGGGGAGCCGAGGACAGGCTGGAATCCACAGTGACAGATGGGAGCCCGTGTGGGAGTCTCACCGCCAGCCTCCAACTTGGAGGATGTGGGTGTGTGAGAGAAGGTGACACCCTTTGTCAAAGAGCTAAGTCACAGCTCGAGAATCCAGGGGGTGGTAAGAGTGGCCCCAGAGAGGCTGGGTGGGCAGGCAAACAACATCAATGCATGTGGGCGCCAGCAGCTCCTGGATGCCCTGCGTGGGCCTGCTGAGTGTAAGCATCCACGTGGCTCTGGCCCCACTCCGGCCTGGCTTCCGCAGCCACTCTGTGTGAGCATACTGGGAGGAGAGTGCTGGGAAGGGCAGCTCAGTTACCCACGCTGGCCTGTTTCACAGCCACCGCATGGCTGTGCCATTAGCTAGCATCCTGAGGGGCTCCCTTCACTCCGTCTGAGAAGTGTAAGCAGTAATAATACACATGGACTTTCATAAGAATTAAATATGTTGGTACCATGCCTAGACTATAAGACATTCGAAAAAATGTTAATGTGTTTTTAAAATATATTTTTATTGATTTTTGGGAGGGAGAGATAGAAACATCAATGAGAGAGACACATCGACTGGCTGCCTCCTGTATGCCCCCCACTGGGGATCGAGCCTGCAACTCAGACATGTGTCCTGACGGGGAATTGAACCAGTAGCCTCCTGTCCCATGGGTCGATGCTCAACCACTGAGCCACACCAGCTGGGCTAATGTTTTATTTTAAATATATATGTATGTATGTATGTACGTATTTTAGAGAGAGAGGAAAGGAAAGAGACATAGAAACATCGTGTGAGAGAGAAACAGCAATCGGCTGCCCCCTGCACGCCCCTCACCAGGAATCGAGCTTGAAACCTGGGCATGTACCCTGACTGGATTGAACTGGGACCTCTCAGTTCATGGGACAACGTTCAGTCCACTGAGCCACGCTGGCTGGGCAAGACACTCAAATTTTTGCTAAATTAGTTCATTGATCTCATTACTTAGATGTTCAAAGAATGTGCTTTTGGTTTGAATGTGTCACTCATAAAGATAATTAGCTCTTTGGAAGGTGAAAGACATCTATTACATGCAAACGTATAAAGTACTTTATACCAAATGGCTCTGTGGTCGGAGGACATGAATGTGACTGGGCCCCACCTCGTGTTAGTTATGTGGGCAAGTTAGATGGACATGGGGACTGATGTTTGTAAACGGAGGGTGATCGTTCTTACCTCAGAGTCGTCTTATTAACTTAGAAAATGTGGGCACCTGCTTAAAATAGTACCTGGCACCTAGCCAGCACACAATAAACATTTGCTCATCATCATCATCATCATCATCATCATCATTATTGTGTGTAGACTTAAATGCTAAGCTCTGTGGTGGGGTGTCAGTGGTTTTGTTTTCTTTTTTGTGCTTTTCTGTGTCTTCAGTATCATCTATAATAAACTTACATATTATTTTTTAAATACCCCACCACCACCCTGTCTTTTTTTTGCAAGTCCTTTTGGCTCCATTCACATGGTCCTCATTCTACCTTCTGCTCCTTCGAATATAAATAACTTTTTAGAACTAGTTCCTTTCTGTGTTCCCAAGACCAAGCATGCATCTCACCCTTTCTATATAGTTTTCTATCATTACCCCATATTTTTGGCCACCTCTTGATCCTCCATACCAGAAGAGTGACTTCTGTCCTAACTCCTGTTACGTCAACAGTAAATGCATCTTCTGAATAGCTGTACTGTAAAATTCCAATATGGTTAGACGATGGAGAGCATTTCTTCTAGCCAGTAGGTAAACTTACACCCTGCCAAAATCAACTCTACCTTTTCAACGTCTGATTCAATGGGCAAATATTTCTTCATGACTTCCCTATGATCTAAATTTAGATGGCTCAGCAAAAATATCCACATTTTAAAAATATTTATTTCAAGATTCCAAATAAATGCAATGCCAGGTTTAGCAACATCTAAGCACAAGCCTAATAGTGTTTTATGAACCAAGTGATAGTCTTCTTTTTCTGTTGTTTTGCTTTATTCCCCCTCAAATTTTTATCTTGAATATGCTCAAGCCTATAAAAAAGTTGAAAGACTGGTATAAAGAAATCTTATATATCCTTCATGTGCATCAATTGTTTACTTTATGCCACATTTAAAAATTTTTTATACTGAACCATTTGCAGTGAAATCACGCACATCATGACTTTTCACTTCAAATAATTCACTATATACCTAAGAATGAGGACAGTGTCCCACATGATTATAATACCATGACCACATCCAAGAAAATAAGCAATGATCTTTAAAGGCTATCTACTATGCAGTGTATATTAAAACTTCAGTGTATTTCATGTGAGAAACCAGGCTATGCAATTTTTGTTATAACAGCCCACATGAACTAAGACAACTACCCTCCTAACCTGGCCCAAATTTTTCTTAATCAAAATCCCAGTGGAAGATTGCGAGAAAATATTTGAAAATCATGTATCTAATAAGGAATTAATATCCAGAATACATAGAGAACTTTTAAAACGCAATAATAAAAAAGAAACAACCCAATTTTAAAAAAATGGCAAAAGGTCCAGCCAGTGTGGCTCAGTGATTGAGAGTTGACCCATGCACCAAGAGGTTGCTGGTTCGATTCCCAGTCAGAGCACATGCCCAGGTTGTGGGCCCGAACCCCAGTGGGGGCATGCAGGAGGCCGCCAATCAATGTTCTCCCTCAATCTCCCTCTCCCTCTAAAATCAATAAAGATTTTAAGCTGGGGTAGCAATTCTCATATCTGATAAAATAGATTTCAAAATGAAGACCATAACTAGAGACAAAGAAGGCCACTATATAATATTGAAAGGATCTATCCAACAGGAAGATATAACCTTGATAAACATATATGCACCCAATATAGGAGCACCAAAATATATTAAAAATCTTCTGGAGGACTTCCAAGGAGAAATCGACAACAATACAATCATAGCAGGGGACTTCAACACCCCATTGACACCACTGGATAGATCCTCTAGGCAAAAAATTAGCAAGGAAACAGAGACTCTAAATGAAGCACTAGACCAAATGGATTTAATAGATATCTACAGAGAATTACACCCCAAAACTACAGAATACACATTCTTATCAAGTGCACATGGGACATTCTCAAAGATAGACCACATGATAGGACACAAACTAAATCTCTACAAGTTCAAGAAGATTGAAATCATATCAAGCATCTTCTCAGATCACAATGGCATGAAACTAGAAATCAATTGCAACAAGAACATGCAAAGACATTTCAACACATGGAGGCTAAATAGCATGTTATTAAACAATGAATGGGTCACCGAGGAGATCAAGGAAGAAATTAAAAACTTCCTGGAAACCAATGAAAATGAACACCCAACAACACAAAATCTATGGGATGCAGCGAAAGCAGTTCTGAGAGGGAAGTTCATAGCACTACAGACCTACCTCAAGAAACAAGAAAAATTTCTAATTGACTGTCTAACCTCACAACTTAAAGAATTAGAAAGCAAACAAAAAGAAAACCCCAGAGCAAGTAGAAGGAAGGAAATAGTAAAGATCAGAGCAGAAATAAATGACATAGAGACCAAAAAAACAATTCAAAGGATCAATGAAACAAAGAGCTGGTTTTTCGAAAAGATAAACAACATTGATGGACCCTTAGCTAGACTCACCAAGAAACAAAGAGAGAGAACCCAAATACACAAAATCAGAAATGAAAGAGGAGAAGTAACAACCAACACCACAGAAATACAAAAGATCGTTAACAACTACTACGAACAACTATATGGCAACAAATTCGACAATCTAAGCGAAATGGACAAATTTCTAGAAACACACAGTCTCCCAAAACTACTCCCGGAAGAGATAGAAAACGTGAACAGACCAATAACAACTAAGGAAATTGAAGAGGTAATCAAGACTCTCCCAGCAAACAAAAGCCCAGGCCCAGATGGCTTCACGGGGGAGTTTTACCGAACATTCAAAAAAGAACTAACACCCATTCTCCTCAAACTATTTTAAAAAATTCAAGAAGAAGGAAGACTTCCAAACACGTTCTATGAAGCCAGCATAATTCTAATTCCAAAACCAGAAAAAGACACTACGAAGAAAGAAAACTACAGGCCAATATCCTTGATGAACATAGATGCCAAAATCCTGAACAAAATATTAGCAAATCGGATCCAGAAATACATCAAAAAAATTATTCACCATGACCAAGTGGGATTCATCCCAGGAATGCAAGGTTGGTACAATATTCGCAAATCAATAAACGTGATACACCACATAAACAAAATGAAGAATAAAAACCACATGATCATATCAATAGATGCTGAAAAAGCATTGACAAAATCCAGCATCCATTTCTGATAAAAACGCTCAGCAATGTAGGAATAGAGGGATCATATCTCGACATAATAAAGGCCATATATAAAAGACCTACAGCCAACATCATACTCAATGGACAGAAACTAAAAACATTTCCATTAAGAACAGGAACAAGACAGGGATGTCCACTTTCGCCACTCTTATTTAACATTGTACTGGAAGTCTTAGCTACAGCAATCAGACATGAAGAAAAAATAAAAGGGATCCAAATTGGAAAGGAGGAAGTGAAACTGTCATTATTTGCAGATGACATGATATTGTACATAGAAAACCCTAAAGACTCCATCAAAAATCTACTAGACTTAATAAATGAATTTGGCAAAGTAGCAGGATACAAAATTAACGTCAAGAAATCAACGGCATTCTTGTACACCAGTGATGAACTCACAGAAAGAGAAACTGAAAAAACAATCCCATTTACCATCGCGCCAAAAAAGTTACGATACCTAGGAATAAACTTAACCAAAGAAGTAAAGGACCTATTTACAGAAAACTACAGGTCATTGAAAAAAGAAATAGAGGAAGATATAAAAAAGTGGAAGCACATACCCTGTTCATGGATTGGAAGAATTAACATAATTAAAATGTCCGTACTACCCAAAGCAATCTATAGAATCAATGCAATCCCCATCAAAATACCAACCACATATTTCATAGAACTAGAACAAATACTTCAAAAGTTCATATGGAACCAAAAAAGACCCCAAATAGCCACAGCAATCTTGAAAAAGAAGAACAAAGTAGGTGGGATCACAATACCAGATATCAGGTTATACTACAAAGCGACTGTAACCAAAACAGCCTGGTACTGGCACAAGAACAGGCATATAGACCAGTGGAACAGAACTGAAAACCCAAAAATGGACCCAAGGCAATATGCTCAATTAATATTTGACAAAGGTGGCAAGAGCATACAGTGGAGTAAAGACAGCCTCTTTAATAAATGGTGTTGGGAAAATTGGACAGCTACATGCAAAAAAATGAAACTAGCCCTGGCCGGTTTGGCTCAGCGGTTAGAGCGTCGGCCTGCGGTCCTGAGAGACCCGGGTTCGGTTCCCGCTAAGGGCATGTACCTCGGTTGCAGTTTGTCCCCGGCCCTGGTCGGTCGTGCGGGTGGCAGCCACTCGATGTGTCACTTTCACATCGATGTTCCTCTCTCTCCCTCCCACTCTACCTGAACAAAAAATGAAAAATGTCCTCGGGTGAGGATAAAATAAATAAATAAATAAAATAAAAAAATGAAACTAGACTATCAACTTACACCATACACAAAAATAAACTCGAAATGGATAAAAGACTTAAATGTGACCCGTGAATCCATAAAAATTCTAGAAGAAAATGTAGGCAACAAAATTTCAGACATCACACGCAGCAGAATTTTCACCGATACATCACCTAAGGCAACAGAAATAAAGGAGAAAATGAACACATGGGACTACATCAAACTAAAAAGCTTCTGCACAGCAAAAGAAACAATCATCAAAATGGAAAGGCAACCCACTGTATGGGAGAACATCATTGCCAATGATGTATCAGATAAGGGGTTAATTTCCAATATATATAGAGTGCTCATACAACTCCACAAAAGGAAGACAAGGAACCCTATTAAAAAACGGGCAGAGGAGCTGAATAGACACCTCTCCAAACAGGACATACAAATGGCCAAA
Organism: Molossus molossus; assembly: GCF_014108415.1. Lineage (NCBI taxonomy): Eukaryota > Metazoa > Chordata > Mammalia > Chiroptera > Molossidae > Molossus > Molossus molossus. The sequence continues at coordinate 8,954,890 of NW_023425388.1, read as the reverse complement.
AGACATATGAAGAAATGCTCAACATCACTAATCATGAGAGAGATGCAAATTAAAACAACAATGAGGTATCACCTCACACCTGTCAGAATGGCTGCCATCAACAAATCATCAAACAACAAGTGTTGGCGAGGGTGTGGAGAAAAGGGGACTCTAATACACTGCTGGTGGGAATGCAGACTGGTGCAGCCGCTATGGAAAACAATATGGTGCTACCTCAAAAAGTTAAAAATTGAACTCCCATTTGACCCAGTGATCCCACTGCTGGGAATATACCCTAAGAAGCCTGAAACACCAATCAGGAAGAATATATGTACCCCCATGTTCATAGCAGCACTATTTACAATAGCTAAGATCTGGAAACAGCCCAAGTGTCCACCAGTAGACGAATGGATAAAAAAGCTGTGGTACATATGCACAATGGAGTACTATGCAGCGGTAAGAAAGAAAGATCTCTTATTTTGAGACGACATGGAGGGACCTGGAAAGTATTATCCTAAGTGAAAGAAGCCAAGCAGAAAAAGACAAATACCACATGATCTCACTTATATACGGAATATAATGAACATAACAGTCTGAGGAATACAGTAGACCCAGACACATGGAAGTAGGGCACAGACTGACATCCCTCAGAAGGGGGGTTGGGGGGTGGAGGGGTGGGAAGAGATAAACCACAGAACTTATATGCATGTATGCATGACCAATGGACATGGACAACTAAGCCGGGGACGGAGCGGAGATGGGGTGGGGTAGGGGGTGCCAATGGGGTAAAAAGTTAAAATATCTGTAACAAAAAAATAAATAAAAATTCATGAAATAAAATAAAATCAATAAAGATTTTAAAAAATAAAAATATTTTTTTTAAATGGCAAAAGACTTCAATAGACATTTTTCAGAGAAGATACAAAGAACCAATAAGCACATGAAAAGATGCTCAGCATCACTGATCATAGGGAAATGCAAATTAAAGCCAAAGTCAGATATCATCTCATATCACCATGCTGGCTACTATTTTAAAAATCAGAAAATAAGTGTTGGTGAGGATGTGGAGAAATTGGAACCCTTGTGCATAATTGGTGGGAATTTAATTGGTGCAGCCACTATGGAAAACATTAAGGGGGCTCCTCAAAAAATTAAACAGAGCCCTGGCTGGTTTGGCTCAGTAGTTAGAGCACTGGCCCAAGGACCAAAAAGTCAAGGGTTCAATTCCGGTTAAGGGCATGTACCTTGGTTGTGGTTTAGTCCTGGCCCCGGTCTGGTTCGTTTGGGAGGCAAACAGCCAGTATGTTTCTCATATCTATGCTTCTCTCTCCCTTCAAATCAGTGGAAATCAGTGGAAAAATATCCTCTGGTAAGGATTAAAAAGAAAAAATTAAACATAGAATTAATTTATGACTAACCAATTCTACTTATGGGTATCTTCCCAAGACAATCGAAAGCAGGGACATGAAAAGATACTGTATACTTGTGTTCGTAGCAGCATTCTTCACAATAGTAAAAAAAGAAAAAAAGAAAGCAACCCAAGTGTCCATGAACAGATGAATGAATAAACAAAATGTGGGACATACATACTATAGGATATTATTCAGCCTTAAAAGGAAGGAAATTTCTGACATATGCTACAACAGGGAGGAACGTTGAGGACATTATGCTGAATGAAATAAGCTAGTCACAGGAGGACAAATTGTATCATTCCACTTAGATGAGGAACTTAGAGTGGTCAAAATCATAGAGGAAAAAAGAATGGTGGTGGTTGGGAGTAGGGGCAACTGGGAGTTACGTTAAATGAGTACAGAGTTTGTTTTCCAAGCTATGGTGATGGGTTGTGCTCCTGACTGCACAACACTAGGGATGTATTTAAGACCACCGAACTGTGCAGCTGACACTGACCCATTTCGTGTCCCAGAAGTTCGGAGAGCGGTGAGCTCCCTGGTCAGGCACTCAGGATTTGTTTCTCCTGATATCTGAGAGAGCACCTTACTCATAGCAGCTCAGTTAAATTTGTTGAATTTAATATTTAGTTCACCTTGGCTTCAAAGATAGATGAAATAAGGAGTGAAGCAAAGGTGAAAAATTCTGCTACAACAGTTAAGGCTTGAGATATATTTCTTGTGGAAACCCAAGTCAGCACTGGTAAAAATTAGAATCTTTCGCGCTGTAATATGCAGCCACATCCTGATACAGACACATCCAAGCATGAAAGACTGTCACCTTCTCCTCTATGAATCACGCATAACAGATGAGCATATTTAAATTTTTTCATACATGACAAATCTATCTTTAGCTTTCATGTTTCTCAACTAGAATTTTCTATGGGCAACATAAAGTGCTTTCAGAGATAAAATTTAATGTTAACATTATTTACAGTTATGAATCAAACTTAAAATACAACAGTAAACTTTCCAGGGAAAGATGTAAGGGAACACTGGACTTAACAAGTGTCATATTCTAATAAGATACCACGGCCAGATCTTCTCTATTATAATTCTCTTAAAGTTAGTTAAATCAAATGTATTTTTTACTCAATAACATGTGTATTGTTGTAAAGGGGTGTAAATTCACCAGGAATGTAGTTGAAAGTTTGTTTTTATCCTCACCCAAGGGCACTTTTGCATTTATCTTCAGATAGAGCGGGAGGGAGTGAGGGAGGGAAAGAGAGAGAAACATCGATGTGAGAGAGACACATGGACTGGTTGCCACCCACACAACCCCAGCTGGGGCCGGGGATGAACCGCAGTGGAGGTACGTGCCCTTAGCAGGAACTGAACCCGGGTCTCTCTGGTCCGCGGGCCGACGCTCTAACCGCTGAGCCAAACCGGCCAGGGCTGGTTGTTGTACGCTTTGGAAATCACTGAGGAGTAGCATCAGACATTTATTTGGCAGTGTTTGCACGACATTAACTTCCCAGACCTCCTGAGAAAAGAAATACCACTTCAGTTAAACCCTATGACCCATCCTTTGCCCCTCCCGTTGTGGGGTCACATTTGTCCACAACCGAGAAGGCGTGCTGTGACCATCCCTGACTCTAGCTGCTCTTGGCACCACCCTGAGAGCATCTCTTGCATCTCTGAGCTGTGGCTTCCCTTCTCCCCAGTGCTTTTATATCACTTAATCACGTCACTTTACACTTCCGTGCCCTCAGAAAATGTCAAAACACCCTCTTACTTGGTTTTAATCAATGTCAAATTAGCTTCTGAAAAGACATGTGGATTCTAAAGATGAAACTAGCCACACTAGATTTTAAAAATAATAATAATAATAATAATAATAATAATAATAGCACGCCCTGGCCCGTTTGGCTCAGCAGTTGGAGCGTCGGCCTGCGGTCCCTAGAGGCCCGGGTTCGGTTCCCGCTAAGGGCATGTACCTTGGTTGCAGTTTGTCCCTGGCCCTGGTTGGGTCGTTCGGGTGGCAGCCACTTGATGTGTCCCTTTCACATCAATGTTTCTCTCTCTTCCTCTCTTTCCCTCCCACTCTATCTGAACAAAAAATGGAAAAATGTCCTCGGTCCTCGGGTGAGGATAAAAAAAAAAGCAGCTTCTTGTTCAATTGAACCTGCATCCAATCCTGACAAAATGTATAAAACTTCAAAGATACACAATTTTTACTACTAATGTAAATATTTGCTTTATGTGCATTTTGTTCACTTTTAGTTTCATACATATGTATTTTTTTTTTATCCTCACCCGAGGATATTTTTCCATTTTTTGTACAGATAGAGTGGGAGGGAGAGAGAGGAAGGGAGAGAGAGAGAGAAACATCGACGTGAAGGGACACATCGAGTGGCCGCCACCCGCACGACCAACCGGGGCCGGGGACAAACTGCAACCGAAGTACGTGCCCTTAGCGGGAACCGAACCTGGGTCTCTCTGGACCTCAGGCCGATGCTCTAACCGCTGAGCCAAACTGGCCAGGGCAATATATATGTATTTTTTAATATCCATCTTTATTTGCTTCAAAATAATCTGCATGTGGCAGACGGACAATGGTTTGCTGGCTGTCGGGTGACTGACTGGTACGTGGGGTCAGTACACTGTACTGCCTTTGACTGTGGGTAAAATTACCCCTAATTCAAACACACCTAAATGTAATGGCCAAATTAGGGCATAGCCACACGATTGACTATTAAGCAAGTATTAACAAATTTTACAACTAAAGAAAAACCCAAATGTATATGAAGGAAATTCACTATGTCTAAAAGAATTACTTTTAGCTTCTGGGATTAAATGATTTTACTTTACTTTATTTTTTTTTTTATCCTCATCCGAGGACATTTTTCCATTTTTTGTACAGACAGAGTGGGAGGGAGAGAAAGGAAGAGAGAGAGAGAGAGAGGGAAACATCGATGTGAAAGGGACACATCGAGTGGCTGCCACCCGCACGACCAACCAGGGCCGGGGACAAACTGCAACCGAGGTACGTGCCCCTAGCGGGAACCGAACCCGGGTCTCTCGGGACCGCAGGCCGACGCTCTAACCGCTGAGCCAAACCGGCCAGGGCGATTTTACTTTATTTTTTAGGTTGTTTTTTTCTTTTCTTTTCTCTTTCCCTCTCTCCCTCCCTCCCACTCTTTCTAAAAATAAATGGGAAAATATCCTCGGGTGAGGATTTAAAAGAAAAGAAAAGCACAGTCAATATTAAGCACAACTGGATAGCAGGGAGTTAGCAAATGGGAAGCTAGAGGCCAGGAACTCAACACCTGTATAACCAGATATGAAAGATAATTCCTCAGCCAGGGGCTAAAAAATATATTTATTTCATAATTAATAAAACATAAACAGACTACATAAAAATGTTTTTCTCTGGAAGTCTAGATTTTTCTCTAAAGCCCCTGAATTAGTATGTGTCATTAAGTAATATGTGATGTCGGGCAAGTAACAGACTGTTAGAGCCTCAAATTCCTTGTTTTAAAAAATAAAGACAGCCTTGGCCGGTTTGGCTCTGCGGTTAGAGCATCGTCTGGGGACCAATAAGTCGCGGGTTCGATTCTGGTCAAGGGAACATACCTTGGTTGCAGTTCGTCCCCGGCCCTGGTCAGGTCGTGTGGGAGGATACCAGTCTATGTGGCTCTATCACATTGATGTTTCTCTCTGTCTTTCTCTCTCTTCCTCCCTCCCACTCTATCTGATAGTGAGTAGAAAAATATCAAGTGAGGAATAAAAAAAATTGATTTTAGAGAGAGTCAGGGAGAGAGAAAAACATTGATGTGAGAAACATTTATTGGTTGCCTCCCACGGGGGACCAAACCTACAACCTGGGTATGTGCCTTGACTGGAAGTGAACTGGCGACCTTTCAGTGCATGTGGCGATGCTCCCACTAAATCACCACACTAGCCAGGGCTGCATTCGATTTTCTGAAACTGGATGCTGTTTATTATTTTCCTTTAACTTATACATATAAGTTATATACATCTTGTTTACATGATAGATGTAGAAATATAACAGATTTCCACAACAACACAAAAGTAATATGGAGTTCAAAAGAGAAGTCAGGAATTGAAATGAATCAAGATGTTAAAGAGAGAGGGCATTCAGCATGAGGAACTAAACTAAGCACAGAGGCAGGAAGGCGGGGTAGGGAGAAGTGGGAGGGAAACAGGACAGATCCCTTTTACAGTACCCTATACTTGTAGGGGAGTAGTGATGGAGGAAAATTAAAGTTGTTGCCGGTATGCAGAGATTCTTGGAAGCTGGCATGAAGTTTTTTTTGTTTTTGTTTTTTATCCTCACCCAAGGACATTTTTGCAGTTTAGCTTCAGAAAGAGAGGGAGGGAGAGAGGAGGTAAGAGGGAGAAAAACATTGATATGAGAGAGACCCCACCCACATGACCCCCAACGGGCGGGACAAACCGAGGTATGTGCCCTTAGTGGGAACTGAACCCTGGATTCTCTGGTCCTCGGGCCAATGCTCTTAACTGCTGAGCCAAACGGGCCAGGGCTGTTGTGAAGTATTTATTTGTAAACTTCACGCTGTAAACAATGACTTTGTATCAGTTAGGATTCCTTAGTTTTAGGCAACAACAAAACAATTATGGCTGACCAAAGTAAAAAAAAAAAGAGAGAGAAAAGTCGAGAGATGGATGAAGAGAGAGAAGGGAAGGACATAAGGAGAGGGGAAAAGAGAGAGAAACAGAAATAGAGAAATAGACTGACTAGTGTATTGAGTAGCTTACATTGTCAAGTGACCAGTCTAGAAGCCTGTCCTCTCCAGGGATCTCAGTGAGATGAACTGACAGACCAGCTCCTTAGAGGACTCAGTTCCTACTGCCTTCTGTCCGGGTGTTTCTCCATGCAAGATTCCGTTCCTAGGAGTGTGACTGACCTGGCATTTCCATCTCTGTGATCTGGGAGGTCGGGCTCTGTGCTTGCGGTTCATTAGAATAGAGCCAGCAGATAGATACGAGTAGGTAGATCCCCAAAGGAAGGGACCCCGAGTAGACTTAAAAAAAAAAAAAAGGCCCAGTGTGGATTCTGCAGTAAACTATGGGATGATTACTGTGTAAAACTTAAGAATTCCTTTACTCAAATAAATTAATTCTTCATCAAAAGATGTATTAATTTAGTTAAACCTCTGGAATCGTTGACTTCATCCCACTGAGCTACCATTTTCGGTCTGCTGACCTTAAAGCGTGTGCATCTCTACTACTGCTTCCCTCTCAGGGACTGTAATTCCCAGGCTGGTCCCGTTGCTTCTGAGGTGGAACTCAGATTAACCATCCTGTGCAGGAGATTGGCAGAGAATACTGAAAGAAATACTCATAAAACAATGACAGTCCGAGACAGAAACCCTGCGAAGAAGCCGAGCGACCCCAGACCACAGCTGCCATTTTCTGTGAATTGATGAGGAAGTTTCCCCTAGGTTTTTTTTTTTTTTTTTAAACAAAATCTTACATATTACTCTTGTAACGTAAACCAACTTGTTATGGAGCTGCTTCCCATCCTCCAGGACTCTTCCTCACCTATTCAAAGCGTAATGTTTTGAAACTTTCAACTGTCTTGCAATTAAGTATTTTTACTGCAAGCTCATGGAACAACTGTGGATTGTGATAGGTGGATATATCTTTAGGATCTATCTGTAAAGATTAATAAAAATTACCCATATTTTAGTTTCACCATGCTAGTTTTAATGGGGAAGGTGTCTAAATCTGACAAATGATGTTCTCAAAATAAAATACTATGCAACACTTACAAATGCTATAGAGTTAACATAGTAGTATAAGAGATTACAAAATAGGATGCATAGTAACACCAATTTTGTGAATTCACATTAGCATAGAAAAGATCTGCGAAAAATGCATTTTAGTTGTCTAGTAAATTAAGGATGTTCTTAGCTTGTCTGTATTACCTCATTTTTCCAAGAGTTGCTTCTATACTTAAATTACATACATACACAGTTCTCCTCCCTGCACCTGTCCAACCCCCCGATTCCTGTCCCCACCCCCACAAACACTTTTACACACTCTGAACACTGACTGCTATTTTTACTGCAAGCTCATGGAACAACTGTGGATTGTGATAGGTGGATATATCTTTAGGATCTATCTGTAAAGATTAATAAAAATTACCCATATTTTAGTTTCACCATGCTAGTTTTCCCTTGGCCTCCATGATTATCATGAATTGCAGTATTAGGCACCAGGTTCTGTGTCTTAAGACCTCTGATTAACCCACATTGGAAAGGTCAAATTCAACCTCTGATAAGCCAAGGGAAGGCAGGGGTCTTAACTGTTTAAAAAAAATTTTTTTTTTTTATCCTCACCCGAGGACATTTTTCCATTTTTTGTACAGATAGAGTGGGAGGGAGAGAGAGAGAGAAACATCGACGCGAAGGGACACATCGAGTGGCTGCCACCCGCACGACCAACCAGGGCCGGGGACAAACTGCAACCGAGGTACGCGCCCTTAGCGGGAACCGAACCCGGGTCTCTCCGGACCGCAGGCCGACGCTCTAACCGCTAAGCCAAACTGGCCAGGGCTAAAAAATTTTTTTTTTGATCTTCATCCGAGAACATTTTTCCATTTTTTGTTCAGGTAGAGTGGGAGGGAGAGAGAGAGAGAGAGAGAAACATCGACGTGAAAGGGACACATTGAGTGGTTGCCACCTGCATGACCAACCAGGGCCAGGGACAAACTGCAACTGAGGTACGTGCCGTTAGCGGGAACCGAACCCGGGTCTCTCTGGCCCGCTGGCCAATGCTCTAACCGCTAAGCAAAACTGGCCAGGGCTTAACTGGTTTTTCTAGTTAACACATTAAAGATTTGTTTGCATCGTTACTAGAAAGAATATTTTCCTTGTCCTTTTAGGATGTCTGAATTGATGTCAAGTCAAACATTCTTTCTTATCACTGTTTTGTTCAACACTAGTTGAGTTCTGGCTGGGTAGTCAGTGGGTTAGAGCATCATCTTGATACTCCAAGGTTGTAGGTTTGATCCCTGGTTGGGGCACAACAAGAATCAACCAATGCTCAGCTGATGTGGCTCAGTGAATTCAGCATTGTCTTATGGACTGAGAGGTCCCAATTCGATTTCTAGTTGGGGCACATGCCCAGGTTTCGGGCTCAATCCCCAGTAGGGGGCATGCAGGAGGCAGCTGATAGATGTTTCTCTCTCTAAAAAAAATCAATAAAAAAAAAAATATATATATATATATAAATCAACCAATGAATGAATAATTAAGTGTAACAAATCAATGTCTCAAAAGAAAAAAAAAAGCACTAGTTGGAAGGACGAGATTTTTTTGTAAGTACTGATCCTAGACATTAGACCTCAAAGTGGGTCATTAAAAAAATACAAAAAACTACCAACAGTTTCCCTTTCAACAGTAGTTGAGGGTTCATTTTATCACAGAAGGACAATGCTCAAGCCAGTAGAATCTGGAAGTATACTTCCATTCCAGTTTCCTGTACAGAAGATAATTCCCTTTAGGCATCAATCTGTAAGAAATCAAAACACCTTGCTATACTATTTTTAAGAAAAATATGTATTAGAAGCAATGAGTTCAGAACAATTCAGAAAAATTTTCTGACAGAACGATTTATGATCATTCCTAGGGGTGAGGAAATTTGCGTAGTATAAATGAACACTGCTGGATGGGTTCAATTTCATTAGTTTATTTTTAGGCATCCCTTTTAACTGGTACAAATAGGAACTAGAGAAATTATGGTACAAAAACACATTGCGTCACCCTGGCTGGTTTGGCTCAGCAATTAGAGGGTCGGCCTGCGGTCCCAAGAGACCTGGGTTCAGTTCCCACGAAGGGCACATACCTCAGTTGCAGTTTGTCCCCCACCCCAGTTGGAGTCATGTGGGAGGCAGCCACTTGATATGTCCCTTTCACGTAGATATTTCTCTCTTCCCCTCCCACTCAACCTGAACAAAAATGGAGAAATTTCCTTGGGTGAGGATTGAAAAAACAAAACATTGCGTCAAATGTGAGAAAATGTTTACTTAATTTACATATTGGGGAACCTGGTCAGATGCCTTTCCTGTTCTCCAGGGATTGCCAAAGCCCTTTTCCATCTCAGTTCATCCCAAGTCAGTGTCCTTTTAGTTTTTTTTAAGAACTTTTTTTTTATCCTCACCCGAGGACATTTTTCCATTTTATTCAGATAGAGCAGGAAGGATAGGAAGAGAATCATCGATGTGAAAGGGACACATCAAGTGGCCGCCACCCACACGACCCAACCAGGGCCGGGGACAAACTGCAGCCAAGGTACATGCCCTTAGCGGGAACCGAACCCAGGTCTCTGTGGACCGCAGGCTGACGCTCTAACCAATGGACCAAACCGGCCAGGGCAGTCAGTATCCTTTTTGCATCTGCTTTTTCTGTAGTCTCACACTTTTTAAGCTGTCGCACCTCACCACTCCCTAAGAACTGTGCTCAAAACGGTCATTTGTGCTTAGTCTTTGCAAAGCTGATACCCTAGGAATCTTGTTTTTAAAGCATTCTTGCCTCCTACACATCAGTCCACAGGCAAAATAACGTGTGAAGTACACAAGTCCAACCTTTGTTCCAAGGTCCCCCCCCTTTACTGGTAACCTTGGCAAGGCGATTTCTCTGGCCCTGTTATTTTTGCATTTGCCAAATCAGCACAGATGTCCAACACCAACCACCACCTCCTAAAACTATTTTGATGGTAAAACACCAAGTCAAATATACAAAAAAGCAAATCTCTAAAACATAAAAATACAAACCACTGGTCTAATCCTAGCTTAGTCACTACGTATAAGCTGACTTCCTGTGAAGAGTGAATACTTACTTTGCTTCAGAGGACACTGAACTGTTTCTCCATTATTAAACCAATTTAGTCACACTAACATCTTCAAAGTACAATGTAGATATTCAAGTACTACAAAAAAATTAAATATTTCAGTTTAAATTTTAAGAAAAATTTGGAAGTATATGGAAATTAAATAAAATTTAAGCCAGAACTTAATTCATGTGCTTCAAACAATTCTTTCACAATTGAGATTTTATTGTTTGTTTTGAGGATAAGTACACAGACATTTCAATTTGTACACAATTCTTAACATACGTACCAAAAATGTAAAGTCATGTAGTTGTGATTCTTTTCTAAACTGTTATTCCAGTGACTTTCCAGCTTAAAATTTGGAGGCTAATTTTCCTCAAGAGTATCAAGTACCAATATCTTCAAATGTTGATACGCTGTTACATCAAAATCCCACTAATTCACAATTTAATATCATATATACTACATAATCAAATTTTCAATCTTTCACAGCACATTAACAAGGTTACTAGGAAAACTGGACTACCACGCCAAAGATGTTACAGAGTGCACGGACTTCTGACAGGGAGAGCCAAGATCAAGGAGTGGTTTCTTTAGGAAACAATTATACCAAAAACATGGGAATAGAAGTAATTTAAAATGTTCAAGACATATTAAATGCACAACTGACTCCAAACTGCCATTTAGTATGCTTTGTATTACAGGATATAAAAACCTCCCCCATCTATGGAATGTTAAGCTGACACCCAAGACAATCAAAGCCTCCCATATTCAATATCCCACTATTTTCTGGTTGTACCAAAAAATAAACAACCAGCAAATGATTTCACCTCTTAAAAAAAAGCATTTACACTTAAAAAAATGGGATGAGGTGGAATTCCCTCCTTCTTAAAAATGTTTCTAGAGCTACTAAAAAACTTGCATTTACAAAATAGTTGATAAAAATATTCCTCTGGATTGTACAAGAAGGGAGACAGGGACCACTGATAAGACATGGTATATGATATTAATCAGACTTGGCTTCTTTCTCTCCTGCTTCATCTGAGGCTGGACTCTGCAAAAAAAATAAATAATGATTAAACATTTGATTTCTGTATCATTGCTATAATCTTTGAGATCTTTAGCATTTCACACAATATAGTTTTACTTGCATATATAACTATTAGGTCTTTAAAATACAGTCAATCCTCACCCTGGCCAGTGTGGCTCAGTTGGTTGGAGTGTCATCCTGTGCACCCAGCAGGGGCTTGCATGGGAGGCAACCAATTGATGTTTCTCTCTTTCTCTCTCTCTTGAAAACTTATCCTCATCACTTGTAATTTACCTACTCATTAAATTTGTAACCCCCAAATCAATACTAATGGTGCTTCTAGTTGCATGTAGACACAACACTAAAAATGTGAGCTGTCCAACAGGCGCATTCCCAGCTGAGGTTGTGCTGCCTTCTTGTTTCAGCTCTAATACTGTAAACAAGCATCTTTTCATGCTGTTTAGTGCCACACATTTCACTTTTTTTTTTTGGATGACGTTGTCTAGACAAGTATAGCGTTGTCTTGCAGTATTGCCAAGTGAAAGAATGGTGTGATGTGTCTTATAGAGAAAATACAAACATGGGGGAGGGGGGTTTTGCTTCATTTAGGCATGAGTCACAGTGCTGTTTCTGTTGGCCCTGAGTTCAATGCTAACGTACTGACAACATACTAAACGGGAACACACATAAAATAAGGTTGTGCTGATCAGTTGATGGAAGTGATGTGATCAGTGTTGCAGGAGTCTACCGTGTTTCCCCTATTTGCAACTGTTCAGCATTCACAGCAACCTTATAAAATACCACCACCACGAGTAAAAAAAATCAACTAGTTTGATAACACGTAGTAGGTCAAATTCTTCCCTCATAACTAGATTAGTAATGTCTTTTTATAGCACTTTAATATTTGCTAAAAGTAAATTGTGATCGCAGATTTTGTAAGTGGATGATCACATTAAAATCAGATCTATAAATAGAAAAGTTTAAAAATAAGAACCTAAATTATTTATCTTTTCCAGTTTAGTCAATAAAAAAAAAGGCTTGGCTTATAAAGTTATTTATCAAAACCTTGTAGCCTACTTTTTCTTTTAAGCTTCTTTTCCTGTCCTGGCCAAGAGGCTCAGTTGCTTGGAGCATTGTCCCATATACCAAAAAGGTTTTGGGTTGGATTCCTGGTCAGGGCACATACTTAGGTTGTGGGTTCCATGCCCAGACAGGGTGCATATGGGAGGCAACCAATCCATGTTTCTCTTCAGTCACCCTCTCTACTAAAATCAATGAAAACAGCTTAAAAGAATAAAGATTAAGAACATGAACTTAATATCATATATACTATGTATTTGCTTATCTTAGTTACTACTTTCTATTTTCTTGACCTAAGTTATTACTTAGTCCTAGACAAGTGGCTCCCTTTAAGAAAAACAAACCACCTTCATTCATTACAAGTGAAAGTAGTAAAAATATGCCAAATGAAGGGAATGAATTTTTAAAAAGTTAAAGCAATATCCAGAATATAAAAACAACAGCTCTACAGATGGCAATTTGAAAGAGAGACTAGAATATTTGTTTGAACAGTCCTGAGGTCATGTAAAAGAAAAACGAGTGCCATACCAGTTAGTAAATTAAACATTTTAAACACAGCCCGGCCAGTATGGTTTGGTAGTTGAGGATCGACCCATGCACCAAGAAGATGCTGGTTCGATTCCCAGTCAGAGCACATGGCCAGGTGCCAAATCCCCAGTGAGGGGCATGCAGGAGGTGGCCAATCAATGTTCTCTCTCATTGATGTTTCTATCTCTCTCTCCCTCTCCCTTCCTCTCTCTGGAATCAATAAAGAAAAAAAAAATAAAATAATCAGTCTATTCACTTGAGGTCACTGTACAAAACTTTCAGTATCTTACAAATGAAGACTATTGCCCTGGCTGGTTTGGCTCAGCAAGCAGAGTGTTGGCCCTCGGCCTGAAGGGTTGCAGGTTTGCTCCCTGGTCCCAGTGGGGGTCACGCAGAAGGCAACCAATCAATATGTCTCTCACATTGATGTTTCTTTCTCTCTCTCCCCTCTCCTTTCCACTCTATCTAAAAATAAATGGAAAAATATCCTCAGGTGAGGATTAACATGAAAAATAAGAAGATGGTTTTATTGGCTACATGAAAGTATACAACACAATTTATTATCCACTGTCAAGAGACAAAAACCAACACACAAGCAGTCTAACCTCCTCGTTTTTAGTTTCTCCATTTTCCGCGGGTAGATCTTCTTTAGGTTCCTGGTCAGCCACTTCGGCCTGCTTTCCCTTTGCTCCCCTTTTCCCTTTCGTTTGCACTTTCTTGTCTGCAGATTTATCCTATGACAGACAGTATCCACAATACTTGCAAGGTTAATGCTCTGTCCCACATAAGCCTGAGTTACATGACACGTTTACAGGAGCCACCTTAAGGTCCACCCCCAGTAATCAGGACAACCAAGTCTGCTAAGGAGAACTGTAATAGGACTTGCCTAGCAAGCCTCTTGTGATTAAACCTAAAGCCTAAGCTACACAACTTTCCCCAACACCTTCTCCATTACCCACTATTTTCTGAATTTCCACAGAGCAAAACAAATGAGGTGAAGAGCAGTTGGAGGAATCTCTTCCTCGGTAACTCTCAAACTTCCCTTAATCATGAATAATCAAATAGTCAAATGTCCACTGTCCTGCCCTGGCCGGTTCGGCTCAGCAGTTGGAGCACTGGCCTGCAGACCAGAGTCCCGGGTTCAGTTCCTGCTAGAAGCATGTACCAAAAAAAAAAAAAAAAACGCCACTGTCCTGACAAGATGTTTATCCTCACAGTAAGCCCATTCACCTAAAAAAAAAGCACCATGTTGGTGTGGCCAGGTTGACTATCATATAATGAGCAGCTAAAATGATTAATTTTGAGTTTATCATTTAGGTGTTTGAAGAATCTGAAAGCACACACATTAATTAGTGTAACGATAAAATAGGTTCAAAATTTAAGCCATTTTTAAAGCAATATAGAACATTATTGGCTCAGCAGTTAAGAGTGTTAGCCTTCGGATCAAAGAGGCACTGGCTCGATTCTGGTCAAGGGCACATACCTTAGTTGCAGTTCATCCCTGGTTTTGGTCAGGGTCCTGAGGGAGGCAACCAGTCAATTTGTCTCTCTCATCGATGTTTCTCTCTCTCCCTCCCTCCCTCCCCCCCTCCCACTCTATCTGAAGATAAATAGAAAAATGTCCTCAGGTGAGGATTCAAAAAAGGTCAATGCCAAGAGGAGGGAAAACAATCAATGCAATGTATTCTCTACTAGTTGTGGTATTCCATACATAGAGAGACAGCATGATGACTACTATTAATTCCATATTTTTAGGATAAATACTAAATAATGCAAACAAACATTTGGGATAACACCTCTACACACGTTGTTACCACGAAGCATCACAATCACATCCGTACTTTAAAAAAAACTATTTGTGCCCTGGTCAGTTTTTCTCAGTGGTTAGAGCGTTAGCCCTTGGACCAAAGTCTCAGGTTTGATTCTGGTTAAGGGCACATACCTTGGGTGCAGTTACGTCACTGGCAGGGTCGTGCAAGAGGCAACCAGATGATGTGTCTCTCTCACATTGGTATGTGTGTGTGTGTGTGTCTGTCTCTCTCTCTCTCTCTCCCTCCCTCCCTCCCTCCCTCCCTCCCTCCCATTCTATCTGAAGATAATGGAAAAATATCCTCAGGTGAGGAAGAATAAATTAATAAAATAAAGACAATCCTTATAAAATAACTATTTGTTTGCAATTTGATTTCTTTACATTTCTCATTAGTTTCACAACCATCACGGTAACATAAAAATGTAAAACCTTAAAAGTGAAAATACAATATGCATTAATATCGTGGATTGAAATAATACCACTTTTAACTATTAATAACCGGGAAGGTAGAGGAACCAAATAAATCAACATGTTTTTCTAATGTATGCTTCCATTTTTGAAATGCATCTAAGGAAATTATCTCAGGAGCACACACTGGGATATACATGTTTTAAAAAAAGCATGTCTAACTTGTAGTATGGTAATCAATACATCAAAAGCTTTACCTTCTGCTTAAGGCTTTAAATGAATCCATTATGAAAACAAATGGATCAATTATAAAAACAAAGATGTATTATATAAACTAAAGGGAAAACAAAGCCACTGCTTCCGTTTTTCCTTTGGGAAAACTGAACTGACAGGTTTGCTCCTTAAGGAACACTGACATGAAGACTCACCGGCTGACCTCTGAGAGAAAGAAAAATGTTTATTACATTTGATGTCCCAAACTGGATTTAAAATTTGAACTGTTTTCGTTAAAATACTTTAAGGCAGATCAAAATATAGAGAGATAAAAAAGGAAAAAAAGAATAATTTAAGAGGGAAACAGGTATAGTATTTCAGCCAATTGGTTTATTAAAAAGGCGAAGAATAAAAGATGGGTAATAATAGTACACTGCTCCTCCCAACATTCTTCAACAAGGTGCGCTATTTTTTAATTCAGCCCTCAAAATCTGGTGTGAGAAATTCTAAGTTAATGTACTATGTTTGTACCTTCCTTGAATCCTTGGGGAAAAAAAAATCACAAGACTTTCTATCGATGAAAAGTTAAGATTTTTACACTCGGTTCTTCTGTACATGTTTAAACAAAGAAATCGGGGTGGAGGGGGACATTTGGGCAGAGCTATGTGCTTTTATGAAGGAATTTTCTGGGGGACGAGATTGCAAATACAAACTCTCAATTTCTGAGTGAACAGAAATTAATCACACGAGTTTCCCTCGAAGAACACAGAGGGCTTAGCAGAGTGGTTTCACTGCTATATCCAACAAAGTTAAGATATTCTACCCTTTCTGACTTAAGTTCTCAAATGCACACATCCCCACGAACTTCATTCCAAAGACCTGCAATATGAACAATGCAATGAACTCCCTTACACATAACAACAAGTAAAACACTTTAAGAATAGTTATATTCTCAGAGACCACAACTCTTGATCTACCCGCGTTAAGATGCGATCCCCTACTTTGGCTTATGAACTTTACAAGCAAAAATTTACACATTTCCTTTCTCCTGGCCTCAGTCCCAACTTGGCTGTTATCATCAAAAGAAACACAAGCATGCAACCAGGGACAAACACTGACCATGTATGTATGGTCATATACGCGCACACACAAAGAATGGGTTTCCTTTGTAAGCTCAGGCTAAGATTTAACATTTTGGTCGTCTTCAGTTTCCTAAATCCTGCAGCAGCACTAATGAGACACATTATATCCCCGTAAGCCAGCCCAATTATGTCCATATTTTACCCAGATCAGGGGAAAAAAATGTATTCAAGTTGTTAATATATAAAACTTAACAAAACAGGGTAAAATCTGGACATCGCAGGAGACTAACACCTAACCATGAACTATTTTGAGGCATTCCAAGCCAAGACCTTAGCAACAGCGATTGATTAAGGGGAAGGCACGCGCCGAGCAGCTCTGCAGCCTTTGGAAGACACCAGGGCCATTACGGTAAGTTTGAAACCTACCTTTCCCGCCGCCTTTTTTGGCTTCGTTTCCACTTTTGCAGGAGCAGGTTTCTGAAAGGCAAAGGGAGCACTGAGTTTCTTCCGTGGGCACGATCCCACGAGAAACAAACGGGTGCAGGGCGCTTTACTTACGGCTGACAACCTCGCCGACCTCCTCTTGGGCTGCAGGAGGGAAAGGGAAAATGAGCGAGGCATGAGGCATGCGGCCCGGCCGCCCCCTCCCCCCAGGCGAGCAGCAGGGCGCTTACCTCCTCCTTGGCCGCCCCCTCGGCGGAGCTGACCTGCGGACGGAAGCACACCGGCGCGTGGAGCAGCCCCGAACAAAGTGCCCGAGGCCCCGCGCGCCGCCCGCCCGAACAATGCCCAGTTGACGTCAGGGGCTTCCCGCCGCCGCGTTCGAATCCCCCACCCGGATCTCCGGGCCACCGCACGTCCCCCAGCGCCGCTCCCGGGCCGCAGTGCGCCCGCCCCCGCCCGCCGCAGGTCCCCGGGCGCCTCCGAGGCCGGCAGCGCCGTGCAGGCGCCAGGCCTGGGCCTCGCGGGGCGCCGCAGCGGGCCTGGCGGCGAGGGGGCGTGTGCGGGCCGCGGCCCCCGCTTACCTTCCTCTTGGGCATCGTGGCAGCGGGGCGGGCGCGTGCTGAGTGCCTGGGGGCCGCGGCGCGCCTTGTGGCTTCGCGAACCTGGGCTGCCTGGCCGCTGCCGCTTCTCCCGCCGCCCAAGCTGCTCGGACCCGCGATGGGGGCAGTGGGAGAACCGGATGAAACCGGATTGGGAGCCCGCCTCCTCCTCCCCCCGCGTCCCCCGGCCGCTCGCTCCCCCTCCTCGCCAACTGGGCCGGCCCCCGCCCCTTCCCATTGGCTGCGGGGCCCACTCCGCCGCGGTCCAAGCCCTGAATAGGTGAGGCAGGCCGTCACTCGACCACTGCGCCCCGCCCCCGCTCTCGGCGCCCCCACTCCCGCCTGCCATCTCGCGGGGCCCCAGACCCAGGCGAGTGGGGCGGCGCCTCAGAGGCCGGTCTCGCCTCACGGTAGTTTGAAGCCGAGCCGCAAAGTGCGGTCTGCCCGCCTATTGGTGGATGCCCGCCACGTGATCCGTGGGTGCCGCCCACCCACAACTCTCCTGGATACCTGAGCGCTCGCCAGCTCACTGCATACCACAAGCCTGGAGTCCCTCCCTCCGAGGCGAATTGCGAGGGAACGTTTCAAGTTCGGCTCTGCACTGGAGGGGAGAGACAATGGGTTGGGTAGGAGCCCGTTTCTCCCACTTCAGTCGGCAAGAAAGGAGAGCGGGGCTTGCTAGCTTCGCAGGCCTGCGGGAAGCGGGCCGCAGTGCGCAGGCGCTGGAAGGGAGGTCGTGGGAAGGAAAGCGGGAGCGGGCAACTCTCGTGCGGTGCCAGTGCGCAGGTGCGGGGCTTTGCGACGTCTCGGGACTCGCGGCTGGCCCGCGGCGGTGTTGCCTGGCTCCTTCTGGTTAGGTTTGGACCATCCATTCCTTCCGGAGCCAGGGTTGCAGGGTCCCCGAGACACGTCCACTGGCAACCCCCCCCCCCCAAACCTCCCCGGCCCGCCTCTCCCTCTTGGAGCTGAAGTGAAGCTGAAAGCACGCCCACCCAGCTCCTGTCCCATTTTCACCAGTTGCTCACATAAGCACCTTTTTAAAGCAGAAAGGCTTTAAACTGGGGTTCTGAGCTGTGAACCCTGGAATCAGACCGCACGTTACTCTTTCTTTAATGAAGAGATAATTGCGTTTATCTTTTTTCCTTTTTTTTTTTAGATGAAGGGAGAGGGGGAGAAAGAAACATGGATGAGAAAGAACATAGATGGGCTGCCTCCTGCTTGTCCCCCCACTGGGGATCAAGCCCACAACCTGGGCATGTGCCCTAACTGGGGAATGGAACTGGAGACCTTGTGGTGCAAGGGTCGTAGGTCAGCCACTGAGCCATACTGGCCAGGCAGAAATAATTACATTCAAAAGAAGGAATTGAGTTGAGTGATTATAGAAAACTTTTTAATCAGAAAAATTGTCAGCTGGAATTCTTGGAGAGGAAGAAAAAGGCTACTTTTGAATCCAAAAGATTGGAAATAGACCACATGTCGATCACTTGAGAGGTCTGGATAAAATGTGTGGCACCTTCACATGATGGAATACTGAGCTACTGAGAGAAAAAAATATGAGGCATCTTTGTTGCTGAGGAAGTGAATTTTGAAAACCATTAGTCAGGCTATGTAACTCCTGATCAATAACTCTAGTGTCTTCCCTTCTCCATCAAGAAAGCCTGAAGGAAAAACTTTTGTAACAACAATAAATTAATAAAATAAATAATAAAAAGTATTCTGTGCCAGTAAAAAAAAGAAAGAAAGCCTGAAATCCTTAGAGCCTTAGAGTGACCTGGCTCACATCACCCACATCAGTGATTTTCACCACTGCGCACTGTTTCACCCTCTGAACCTGAAATAGGCCCCGCACTCCTTGCTTCCGGTCCTTGTCACTGTTCCCTCAGATCACTGCAGCTCTCTTCCTCAGTCTCCTTCCTGTCTTTGCACAAACTTCACCCTCTGAATGAGGCCTTTCCCGACTTTTCCTTTTAAAAGGGCAACTTCTTATCTCCAGTCTCAGCCTTCTTTTCTCCATAGCACCTATTGAATATATAGTTATATCAAATATGAAGTTATACACTCATTGCATATCTCAGGAAAAATACACAAGAAAGTGGTGCCGGTGGTTGCTTTCGGAGAGAACAATTGGGGGCAGCAGGGTAATATTAAAATTGATCCTTCTCTATCCTATCTGCATTTAAAAGAAAATAACATCAGAGAGGGACTGGCACAAATATGCTGCTCGATATCAGTAGTCATTAGGGAAATATAAATATAGCAGAAGAGTTTAGTGAGGTACCACTACACACCTATTAGAATGACTGTAAAAGACTGACATTAGGATGTGGAGGAACTGGATTCAAACCCTGTTGGTTGGAATGTAAAAGGCTAAACCACTTTGGAAAATAGGTCGGCAGTTTCTTGGTTTTTATTTAATTTTATTTTTTAGGGGAACTACATCTTCAAAAATGTCAGTGTAATAAAAGATAAAATCTACAGAAATGTTCCAGATAAGGAAGCAAAAGAGACATGTCAATTAAATGCAATACCTGACCCTGGACTGGATCTTGTACTGGAGGGGGAAAATGCTACAAAGGACATTATCCAGTCAGCTGACCAAACTGGAACACAAATGGCAGCTGGAGAAAAGTATTGTATCAATGTTTACTGAGGTTGTCGAATGTACTGTGATTATCTAAGAGACTATTCATAGTCATGTACTGAAAGAGAGAGAGAGGGAATGTGATATAGTAAATGGGGTAAAATGTTCAAGTAGGTGAATCGAAGAAGTAAGAGTATTTAGTGTTCTTGACAGCATTGTTATTTTTTGCAACTTCTCTATATGTTTGAAATTATTATTTTTATCCTTACCTGAGGACACTTTTCCATTTTTTGTTCAGATAGAGTGGGAGGGAGGGGGAGAAAGAGAGAGAGAAAAACATTGATGTGAAAGGAACACATGGAGTGGCTGCCTCCCGCACGACCCAACCAGGGCTGGGGACAAACTGCAACCGAGGAACCAAACCCGGGTCTCTCTGGACTGCAGGCCAACGCTCTAACCGCTAAGCCAAACCTGACGGGGCTGAAATTATTTTTTTAAAAAGCTAGTGAGCCCTGGCCAGTTTGGCTCAGTGGTTGAGCGTCGGCCTGAGGACCAGCGAGTCCTGGGTTCGGTTCCCGCTAGGGGTATGTACCACAAAAAGAAAAAGAAAAAAACAAAACAAAAAAATAAAAAGCTAATGAAAGGCTTATTTAGAGATAAATTTCTGGACACAGTATAAATCTTTTTTAAAATCCTCACCTGAGGATATTTTTCCATTTATCTTCAGATAAAGTGGGAGGGAGAGAAAGAGAGAGAGAGAGATTGAGATCAATTGGTTGCCTTCCATAGGCTCCCCGACCAGGGATCAAACCTGCAAACCAGGTACATGCCCTGACTGAGAATTGAACCGGCAACTTTCAATGCACAGGAGGGCACTCAACCAACTGGGCCACTCTGGCTAGGCCAAAATAAGCATTTTAAGGGTTATTTGGTTCTAGCAATTTTTAGTTTTTTAATTGATTGGGGAGAGAGAGAGAGAGAGATTTGCTCCACTTATTTATGCATTCAGTGGTTGATTCTTATATGTGTCCTTACCAGAGATCAAACCCACAACCTTGGCATACGGGGGCGATACTCTAACCAAATAAGCTACATGGCCAGGGTGGTTCAAGCAATTTTTAAAAATTGAGGTGAAATTTATATAACATGCAATTAACCACTTTAAGGGTACAATACAGGGCATTTAGTATATTCACAATGTTGTTCAACAACTACCTAGCAATATTAACAGTGCTGCCATTACGTATAATGTAACATTTGCATTTGAAAATCTTGCACAAAATTTTTAACAAGTTTAAAAAACGGCAAAATTGCTCAAACTACAGTGTTATATTTTTCTCATTAGCTCCTAACACACACATACACATTTACATTGCACATATGTGTGTGCTCACAAAGGGAATGCTTGAATATTCAGCTGTGCTAGAATGCAATTTTCCAAGAGATCCTCATACTTCATTAATGCATCCTGGATTCTAAAACAGGCTGCCAACATATGGGACAAATCCAGGACTCTGACAGCTAGTGAGCAATATAATGGCTATAAAATCTGTGCATTCAAGGTAACTGCCTGAGCTTATTTTGTGCTAGTCATGGAAATAAACACTGCAGATTTTACTTAATTCATTCTGGAAAGATCGTCATTCTGCTCTTTAATTCAACACTGTATGTACTCATCATCATCATCATCATCATCATCTTCATTTAGTAAAACCAAGTGGGCAAAGCAAAGAATAGGTAAACTAAGTTCCCACTAAATTGTTTCTTTTCTTTGTCCCCTCCGTTGTCACTGTGTTGGGAATAGTTTTTTTAATTATTTTTATTTTATCCTCACTCGAGGACACTTTTCCACCTTTTATTCAGATAGAGCTGGAGGGAGAGAGAGGAAGTGAGAGAGAAACATCGACGTGAAAGGGACACATCGAGTGGCTGCCACCCACACGACCCAACCAGGGCCAGGGACAAACTGCAACCGAGGTACATGCCCTTAGCGGGAACAGAACCCGGGTCTCTCCGGACCGCAGGTCAACGCTCTAACCGCTGAGCCAAACCAGCCAGGGCTGTGTTGGGAATAGTTGAGGCCATCTTGTTTCACCTTGTATTTCAGTGCTGTCTGGGTGTGCCTGTCTTGAGAAGAATCCACTTTGTGTTGGCTGTCTTCAGTAACTGACCCTGTCACTCAGTACTGAGCACATCTCTGGTTACTAGATCTAGACTGATTCCTACTGAGATGTCTTGGATTTCGTATTTTCTTTCCACATGTTGGTGGGAAAATTCAGTCCTCCATTGTGAGTGCTCTTTTTGAGAGCTGTCCCAATGAAGCCCCTGAAGGGCCAGATCCTCTCCCATCACTGCTACACATTCAAGGACATTTGTCTGGTGTTTTCTGTCAAATTCTTGCCTCACCAGAAATTGATGATCCTCCTCCTGGGGGTATGTGATAGTGGGGTGGGGAACAGCTGAAACTCACCTCTTCGGCCTGAAAGGCAGAGAGCGGAGGCGCTGCCGTAACTTTCCAGAAGGTAGTTTCTGCAAATTCTTCTAAATCTCTAGTTTGTCAAGGAGCCAGTAGCCTGGCTGCAGCTGTGGATGGTCCAGCTGGAGAGGAAGGCTATGGAGGAGAGGCAGGCTCCAAGCCGTTTGTTTTGGTTAGTTTAGCATCACCTACTAGCCAAGCTGCGTTTCCATGGAAAGACTTCATCCTACCGCTATTAAGCTTCACTTCACATGTTTTCTGGAAACAGAAATTTGTAGAACCACAGCTCCGTGATCCATTGTGATTAGGTTTTAGCCCTTAGGCTCCAGCCATGGCAGAAGAGGCAGGTAGACATCTTTTATTTACTATACATAAATACATAGATATACATAAATGCAAATTGGGATTCTTTTGCTGTTATACCCCATCTTCACCTAAATGTAGGTTAACTAGTTTGTTACAGGCTGATTGTAAACAGTGATGTTTAATTAGGTATGCAGTTTTGGAAACTTTAGATTTATTAGTGTTTAGTTTTGACATGTAAAAATATACTTTACATATAACTACTTAGGAAACATTTCTTTTTAAAGATACCTGCTACTGTAATCACGGTAGTTTTGTACTTAAAATAAAACAAGTGAGTCAATTTAAAGAAAGTATTAATTACATAATAACACAAGTGGTTTGCAGACACACTCAAACTAGAGACACTAGTAGACGAACCACCCGAGTTTGGAAAACGTCTCGCGGGAGTAGTGGTGCGTGGGAGCAGGCTACGGAAGCCCAGAAGGCCAGGGAAGAGGTATAAGCCGGGACCAAATGGAAAAGGCGGACCCGCCTCCCCATTCGCGCTGCGCAGTGCGCAGGCGCGGCGGACTAGGCCTCACTGCGCAGGCGTGGGCGCTAGAGACGGCGTGGTCCCCACGCATCTGCTGTAGTGGAGCTCAAGCTGCTGGGAGCGTCCGGGATGAGCGCCGTGGAGGCCGACCGCTGGGCGTGGCTGCTGGTACTCAGCTTTGTGTTTGGGTGCAATGTCCTCAGGATCCTCCTCCCGTCCTTCTCCTCCTTCGTAAGTGGCTGCCTGGCCTTCTAGGGGCCGGTGGGTCGCAGCCTCAGTCTTCGCTGAACCTGGCGTAGACACAGGGGTCTCACACTTGGCCGCGTGATGCCCGCATTTGGCCTGCAGAAGCGTCTTGGTTGGGCCCTTGAGTGTTTTACGAAAGAAATACCAAAATAAATTAATAAAATGGCAACACTTGGCCACGTTTTCACGTGGCAGCAATGTTCAGGCTGGGAGTTCTTAGTGTTCACCTGCCATCTGCACTCATTTCCGTTGTTTGTCTCTGAAGGCTTCCAGCAGCCCTCGGCTGCTAGGGGGACTGTGCCCTGCGCAGCACCGCGTCCAGGGTTTGCCGGAGGCCTTGGCCTTCCTTGCAGGTAGTGCCAGCTCTTCCAGGTACCGGAGAGGCGGATCTAAGGGTGCAGGAGCCCGCATTCCGAGGGATGGGTGGGGTAGTTGGCAGTGTCCACGGAGAATCTAAGTACGGTATTGTGTGATGCGTCCTCTATTCAGGGGAGCTATGGGCGCTGGGGAGCACCGTCTCAGCGGAGCGTTTTGCCAAGGTTGACTACATTACCTCGCGTCCAGCTGTTAGGCTGCTGTGGGAAGTGAATATCATACCATCTTCCTTTACCTCCCAGAAGAGCCTGACTCAAAAACCCATCCAGCTAGTGTCTGTTGGGTTGGAAGTTTGATCTTTAGTTTGTGATTTTTTTAGTTCTGCTCCTCTGCCTACTGGAGCATTAATAGGGGTTCCGTGGCAAATTTGATGGCGGGGGTGGGGTGTGGGGGGGAAGTGTGTGGGAGAATCATAGGGAGCTCTTCCCCAGGAAAGGACACCCTCTGTTTTGCCCACAGCGGGAGTGAGGGGCTGTCTGACCCAGACTGAGACCTCAAAGATTGGGTGCACGGGTTGCAACTTATTCTGGGAAACTCAGTTCTCCCTGCTTTTCACTCCTGGTATAAATTGCTGGTGGTGGTGGGGTGGCTGTTTAAGACTAGGCAGGATTTCTACTTCTTTATGTTTTGTTCTACCAGTATTTATTGAGTGCCTGTTTCGTGTAAAGCTCTGTTCTAGGCCTTACTACACCTATTGACCTGAGGCATAGAGACATCTCTCTTAGCCCCCATCCACCCCTTTAGAACCTTTCCTGATGCTGCTTAGTCCTTAAGATGATGTCCCAAGTTTTTAGAATTGCACAAAAGACTCGAAGAGCTGGCCCCTGCCCATCTTCTTTTTTAAAAAATTGTGGTAAAAAAGTGTGCTGTAAGGGACCTACTGGTCCCATGTATACATAAAATGAACCATTTAATCCTTTTTAGGTGTGCAGTTCAATGCCATTAAGTACATTCACATTGTTGTGCAGCCGTCACCACCATCCAAGTCCAGAAGTTTTTCATCTTCCTAAACTGAAACTGTACCCATTAAACGCTAATTCCCCATTGTCCCACTTCCTGGCGGCCACCATTCTACTTTCTGTCTCTATGAATTTGACTACTGTAAGTGCCTCATATAAGTGTAATA
Source organism: Molossus molossus (assembly GCF_014108415.1). Classification (NCBI taxonomy): domain Eukaryota; kingdom Metazoa; phylum Chordata; class Mammalia; order Chiroptera; family Molossidae; genus Molossus; species Molossus molossus. The sequence goes on along the minus strand of NW_023425388.1, from coordinate 8,929,807 downwards.
GCATAATGTCTTTAGGTTCATCCTTGTAGCAAGTGTTAGGATTGCATTCCTTTTTTTTTACAGAACATTTTTTTAAAAGAAATAGAAAAGAGAGAGGGGGGAGAGAGAGAAGGAAGAAAAAGCTGCATTCCTTTTTAAGGCTGAATATTAGTCCATTCTATGTATTACATTTTGTTTATTTGTTCATCTTTTGATGGGCATTTGTGTCCTTCCACCTTTTGGCTGTTGTAATGCTAGTAGAACATTGGTGTACAAATATCTATGTGAGTCTCTGTTTTCAATTCTTTTTTTTTTTTTTTTTCCTTTATTGATTTTAGAGAGAGATAGAGGAAGGGTGAGGGAGAGAGATAGAAACATTGATGAGAGAGAACATCGATTGGCCGCATCCTGCATGTCCCCTACTGGGTATTGGGCCCAAAACCTGGGCACGTGTCCTGACCCAGAATCGAACTGGCGACCTCTTGGTGCATAGGTTGACGCTCAACCACTGAGCCACACTGGCTGGACTGTTTTCAGTTCTTTTGTGTAAATACCCAGAAGTGGAATTGCTGGATCATATGATAATTCTACATTTAATTTTTTTGAGAAACTACCATTCTATTTTTCACAGCAGCTATACCATTTATATTCTTACCATCATTGCACAAGAGTTGCAATTTCTCCACATTCTTTGCAACTTGTCATTTTAGGTTGTTGCTTTGATAATATCCATTCTAATAGGTGCAAAATGGTATATTATTATGGTTTTGATTTGCATTTTTCTAATGATTAGTGATGTTGAACATCATTTCATGTGCTTATTGACCATTTTTATCTTTTTAGAGAAATGTCTATTCAGTCCTTTGGCCATTTTTAAATTGGGCACCAGGAGCTGTCCCCACGGGAAAGGCACCCTCTGTAGGCTCACAGCAGGAGTGAGAGGCTGTTTTTTGTTGTTGAATTAAGAGTTATTTATTTATTTATTTAGAGAGAGAGAGAGGAAGGAAGAGAGATACAAACATTGATGTGAGAGAAAAACATCAGTCGGCTGCCTCCTGCATGCCCCCAACTGGGGATCAAGCCCACAACCACGGTGTGTGCGCTGACAGGAATTTGAACCGGGACCTCTCAGTTCCTGGCACAATGCTCAATCCACTGAGCCACCAGCTGGGCAAATTAGGAGTACTTGGTATGTTCTGAATACTGACTCCTTATTTGATATGTGATTTGCAGATACTGTCTTCCATTCTGTGGGTTTTCTGTCCATCTTTCTTGCAGTATCACCTCCATTCTTATGTACCCCATCCCATTTCACCTCATATTGGAGCTACATGCAACTAATCTCAACTGCTCAGAGGCTGTGTATTATATTCCTCTATGGATTGTTTGTCATTTATCCTTAGCTGAGGGAGGAGTTGGAGTGTGTCTTTGGGGTATGTCAACAGCTATAAATAAGATCTGTCATCTCAGGCTCCTTCACCAAGCCTACACCGAACACTGTCACAAGAGGTTATTGCTGCAGTCTAGACATGGGTGAGCTTCTGCCCTGTAAGGGTGGCTATTCATCATGGATTTGCACTGGTGTCACATCCTGCTGCTTTTTACAGGCTGCATAACCTTTCTAAGCTCAAAGCAGCTTTCTTTTTTTTAATCCTCACCCGAGGACATTTTTCTATTTATCTTAAGATAGAGTGGGAAGGAGGGAGCGAGCGAGAGAGAAACATTGATGTGTCTCACATTGTCTGGTTGCCTCTGGCACCACTCTGACCAGGGCTGGGGATGAACCACAACAGAGGTACATGCCCTTGACCGGAATTGAACCCGCGACTCTGGTCTGCAGGCTCTAACTGCTGAGCCAGACCGGCCAGGGCAAAGCAGCTAGCTTTCTTAAACCTCTTTCCTTTGGTTGTAGCACTGTTTGCTGGGATTGTTAGCCAGGTTCAGATTATCTTAGCAGAGTACAGCCCCTGTTGTTCTGTCTGGTCACAGGCTTTGTGATGAGGGTCAATGAAAAGCTGTAAGGAACAATACTGGTTCTTCATGACCAGTAGAGGCTGCACCATCAGAGGTCCTGATTTGAGCATCCAAGTGGGAAAGACGCCCTAAAGAAAAACAGTTTGATTGGGAATGGACCACACTCCTGGACTTCAGATTATAACCTTCTTGCAATGTTTCTGATGGTTTCCATCCAGCCAGAAGCAAAGGAAGGATGCACAACTAATCCCCTGGGCCCCTGTCCTGAGGCCCTTGAGGAATACTAACGTCAGGAATCCTCTGTCCTGCGAAACCTTGCAAGGTCGTGGGAGGGGATCTCGGTCAAGTATTGAGGTGGGTTGTGGATCTCAGTCGAATATTGGGGTGGGGTGCGTGCTTGGATAAGGACACCCTAGTGCCTGGTGTTGACTTGGAATTTTCCTGAGAGTTCTTGCTTTTTTCCCTTCAAGCTGGTTCAGGACACATGGACGAGAGAGCCTTTTAATTTGGTAGGCGATCCAGAACTTTCTTTAGCCAAAGGCGGTCGAGGGGAAGAGGGGCAAAGACTTTCCTGCCTGACCGGTTGTGCGTGGGGTGCAGGAGGCGCACTGCACAGGTGCCTGAGGATTGGCCCGGAGAGGGCCGAGAGAGGGTCTCCTGGAGCCGTGTGCATTGCGCAGGCGCTAGGGACTGACATGGTGGAGGGCGGGGCGAGAGTCCCAGCGAGCCACACGCTCTGCGCAGGCACCGTAGGCCTGACTGTGAAAACCGGCTCCCGTTATCTTTAATGTATTTATTTGATGAATCCTTTCTAACTACTCTCCCACTGCCACCCCCTGTCCAGGGTGGCTCTGATAGCCTGTTTGGCCGGGTACCTTCCTCTTATCACATATGTGCCCCTCATCCTGCTCAGGCTCTGACTCCCACGTCAGGCTATACTTTCTTGGAGAGAGACCCCCATATCACTGTGCTTGGCTCTGACCCCCTCCCCGAGCGCCTCCCTCCTTGCCAGGGTGTCCCTTTTCGGGGGTGCTTGGGCTCTGAGTCCTCATCACTGGCACTCTGCACCCCCATCCTGCTCTGCCTACCTAATTTAGGACTGAATTCTTCAGAGAGGGAAGAAAATGTATTGTCCCTGTACCTGAATGACAGCTCTGGGGATGGAAACATTTTTTTTTTTTAATCTGTTTTTTTTTTTTTTGTCATCCTCACCCGAGGACATTTTTCCATTCTTTGTTCAGATAGAGTGGGAGGGAGAGAGAGGAACAGAGAGAGAGAGAAACATCAATGTGAAAGGGACACATCGAGTGGTCGCCACCCGCACAACCAACCAGTGCCGGGGACAAACTGCAACCGAGGTACATGCCCTTAGCGGGAACCGAACCCGGGTCTCTCCGGACTGCAGGCCGATGCTCTAACCGCTGAGCCAAACCGGCCAGGGCACATTTTTTATTTTATAATTACAATTTTATAGTTGTAGTGAAAGATACACATATGTGCCGTAGCAATCCATTGGCATGTCTTCTAACAGAAAAATATGTGAATAGGGATTCAAATCGGAGGGAGTTTTTTATTTTTGCAGTTGTAGGCAGCAGGACCAGGCCAAGGTAGCAGAGGCTGGCTGTCTGGGTAAAGGGCAGCCTGCCCGGCTGAAAGAGGCTGCAGGTAGGATGGTGGGGGAGGTGAGGGAGAATTGTCCCCAAGTGGAAAGGCCCCATCTCACTGTCCACTCCACCAGATGTCCAGGGTGCTGCAGAAGGATGCGGAGCAGGAGTCTCAGATGAGAGCAGAGATCCAGGACATGAAGCAGGAGCTCTCCACCGTCAACATGATGGACGAGTTTGCCAGATACGCCAGGCTGGAAAGAAAGATCAACAAGATGACAGATAAGCTCAAAACTCATGGTGCAGTTTTTGTTGTGTTTTTTTGTTTTTGTTTTTCCCTTTAATTTTTATAAGAGTTGATTTGAACCAAACTGATGACATTGCTGGGAAGCAAGACTTCAGATGCTCCCTCACGGTACTGTTTTCATTTGGAGTTTGGAAAGCTTCATAGGCGCTGACTCCCAGAGAAGTCTTTATATAGAGATTATACAGTATGTGTACTGATGCTTGGTTGTTCTAAGTGTTAATATAGAATTTTAAGTTGTCTTGAAGAAACCCAATAGTAATTACTACTTTTTCTTTATTAGCTGGTGATCCTTTGCTTTCTAAACACTGAAACATCCAGGATACTCTTAGAGTTTCTTCAGAGCCAAGTTTTTAGTTTGTCATTTTCAAATTCAACAGTTCTGAGAGAAGCCTAGAAAAAAATCTCCAAATGGATTCTCAGGAGCGCTTTTGTTCCGCTCTCTAGAAAGTGCCCAGCAGTATCCTTATCCTAGTGTAGACTCCGGGTAGGGCTCAGGTCTTACTTATTTTTATGTTTGCCACTGTCGCTAATATCTGCTGTAAAGAAGACGATTTTCACAGGGCAGCCTGTGTGCCCAGAGCGTGACAGTGAGACAGCTGTCTGCATGGCTAGTAAAACCTGCAGAGGGACCTGCCGGGCCTGAGGCAAGCTAGATTCTCCTTTATGGATGAGAGTACAGTGTAGACCGGGAGATCAGGGAGGAACATTTCGTCCTGTTGGTAAGTACATTGTAAAAAGACTGATTTAGATGAATAGCCTTAAAGTTTTTCAAAATTAAAGCTTCACATCTCACAATCTCTGTGTGATTCTATTTTAAATAATAGCATAGGGGGTGACTTAAGACATTTATATTTGCATACATAATTAGTGTATGTGAAAGGAAATAACATTTCTGTGTACGTGAATATTTTCTTCCCTCTTCAGGACCGATATAGTCATTTTGTCCTGTTTTTTCTTCCAGTGAAAGCACGGACCGCTCAGCTGGCCAAGATAAAATGGGTTATAAGCGTTGCTTTCTACATATTGCAAGTAAGTGTCCTGTTGTGTCACCGGGGTCATTAAAGTTAGTGATGGTCTTTGTTCCAGAACTGTTCAGCCCCTGGAATCCAGGCCAGGGAATTCAGGCTTTTCCCCCTTCAGCTGCTGTGCTGAGTGGTCCTGCCAGCACGTAACTCTGAACACTCTGAATTTGTAAGTTAGACTTAAAGAAGGCCTTTCTCGCCCTGGCCGGTTTGGCTCAGCGGTTAGAGCATCCACCTGCGGTCCAGAGAGACCCAGGTTCGGTTCCCGCTAAGGGCACGTACCTCGGTTGCAGTTTGTCCCCGGCCCTGGTTGGTCGTGCGGGTGGCAGCCACTCGATGTGTCCCTTTCGCATCGATGTTTCTCTCTCTCTCTCTCTCTCTCTTCCTCTCTCTCCCTCCCACTCTATTTGTACAAGGAATGGAAAAATGTCCTCGGGTGAGGATTGAAAAAAAAAAAAAAAAGAAGGCCTTTCTCTTGAGTAGAATTGTTAAATATCGGGATTTTTTAAAAAAAGCAAATGAACACTGAAGCAACTCCTTTGGAGTTCTTTTTTTTTTTTTTTTAATTTATTTTCTTTATTGATTAAAAGAAATTTTTTTTTTCTTTATTGATTTTAGAGAGAGAGGAAGGGAGAGGGAGAGAGAGATAGAATTATTGATGAGAGAGAACATTGATTGGCTGCCTCCTGCATGCCCCCCACTGGGGATCAGACCCACAACCTGGGCACGTGCCCTGACCAGGAATCGAACTAGCGACCTCTAGGTGCATGGGTCTAAGCTCAACCACTGAGCCACACTGGCCGGGCCTTTATGATTTTCTTAATAACGTTTTTTTTCTCTAGCTTACTTTATTCTAAGCACACAGTATATGATACATATAACATAAAATATGTGTTCATTGACTGTTTATGTTACTGATAAGGCTTCCAGTGAACAGTAGGCTATTAGTAGTTACGTTTTTGGAGGGTCAAAAGTTACACTGAGATTTTTATTGTGTCGGGGGTTGGTGCCCCTAACCTGTGTTGTTCAAGGGTCAACTACTATTATCGATGTAGGGGCTGGATTGATAGGGCTTGAGGTCATCGGTGTGGAGTGTCCTTAGTCTGTTTTCACGTTCCCTCCCCTTGCAGTGGTGACTGGTTGCATGACCGCAGGTGGTTTGCACTCACCACAGTGTCTTCGCAGGCCGCCCTGATGGTCTCCCTCATCTGGAAGTACTACTCTGTTCCTGTGGCCGTGGTGCCAAGTAAGTGGATAACGCCGCTGGACCGCCTGGTCGCATTTCCCACTAGAGTCGCAGGTAAGAGTTTTCTGGAAAACACAGTGGGAGAATGTGGAGAGATTCACGAGGAGGTGTGAAGTAGAAGCCCAAGTCGGCCTGACGTCCTCGTCCACGCACCTGGGAGCAGTGCTTTGTGTCTCAGCCCGCGAGGCTTGCAGTGAGGGAACAGATCCAGAGAAGTCACTGCACTGGCCTGCTGTCCCTGAAATGTTAGGTAGAGAGCGGGACTCCAGCCCAGGTCTGCCTCTGGACTCGCCCGAGCCGCAGCCCTTGCCCTGTGTATCCAAGCACTGCTCAGGCTCCCAAATTCCGCGCCCGCTGTCAGCTCTGTGCGCAGTGAGAGCGTTTGCGGCTCTCAGCCATGCTTCTATTTTTGAAAAGTAATTTCTTTTGGGTGTTAAATGTAGTACATGTCATTGTAGAATGACTACTAATATAAGAAAAAAAACCGTTAGCCATGGATAACCCCTCTCAACATTTGGGCACATTTTCCAGTCTTTTTTTCCTATTTGTTTTTATATGGGGGTGGGCAGAGGTAGGGTTACAGTTGTGAGCGCACAAGCAGAGTTTATCCTCGTGTTATAATTTCTCTGGTATTATATATTTTCTATACAAACAGCTGTAGACCTGTTCCACCCACCCTCGTATAGTTAAGGTTGTCCAATTTTTTGTCCCTTTTTACTTTATATTGTAAGCCTTTTCTCCTATCAATAAACTTTTCTTTATTAAGGAACTGTGAATAGCTGTTCTTCATTTGGATGTGTTATAATTAGCTAATTTCCCTCTTAAAAGATATTTATTGAGGTACTAATTTTTTCTACCAAGGATAATATTGTAGCACATGTTCTTGTCAGTCAGTCTTTGGTAATGATTTGTGATAATGCTGGAGGTGAATTACTAAATTAACAGTGATGACTGTTTAGATTTACCCACGCCCCCGTCCCTTCCCCCACCTCTTTTCAGGACTCAATCTTTTTTTTTCTATCCTCACTCGAAGACATTTTTCCATTTTTTGTTCAGATAGAGTGGGAGGGAGAGAGAGGAAGAGAGAGAGAGAGAGAAACATCGACATGAAAGGGACACATCGAGTGGCTGCCACCCACATGACCCAACCAGGGCCGGGGACAAACTACATCCGAGGTACATGCCCCTAGCGGGAACCGAACCTGGGTCTCTTGGGACCGCAGGCCAACACTCTAATCGCTGAGCCAAACTGGCCAGGGCAGTCTTTTTTTTCTTTATTATTATTTTTTTCTTTATTGATTTTTAGAGAGAGAAGAAGGAAGAGGGAGAGAGAGAGATAGAAACATCAATGAGAGAGAATATCGATTGGCTATCTCCTGCATGCCCCCCACTGGGGATCAGGCCCACAACCTAGGCATATGCCTTGACCAGGAATCGAACCAGCGACCTCTTGGTGCAGGGTCAAGGCTCAGCCACTGAGTCACACCGGCTGGTGTGGCATCGGGACTCCATCTTGAGGGCAGTCCTTGGTGCAGGAGGCCACCCTTCCAGGCAGCCAGCAGGCCACGGGCCACTCTTGCAGCCTGTCTTTCTGTGTCTCATTTACCAGTGGTACAAGAAAGGTGTGGGTAAACATTGCTTTATTTATAAAGCTTTTCTTTTTATATGTTTTTATTGATTTTATATTTTTATTTTTTTTATCCTCACCTGAGGACATTTTTGCATTTATCTTCAGATAGAGCGGGAGGGAGGAAGAGAGAGAGAGAGAAACATCGACGTGAGAGAGACACATCGAGTGGTTGCCACTCACACAACCCCAACCAGGGCTGGGGACAAACTGCAACCGAGGTACATGCCCTTAGCAGGAACTGAACCCGGGACTCTCTGGTCCACAGACTGACGCTCTAACCGCTGAGCCAAACCGGCCAGGGCTGTTTTTATTGATTTTAGAGAGAGATGAAGGGAGAGGGGGAGAGAGATAGAACAGTGATGAGAGAGAAACATCAATCGGCTGCCTCCTGCACGCCCCCTACTGGGGATTGAGCTGAAAACCCAGGCATGTGCCCCTACAAGGAATTGAACCAGTGACCTCTTGGTACATGGGATGACCCTTAACCAAATGAGCCACACTGGCTGGGCAAGCTTTTTTGAGAAGGGAAGACCAAATAGTTTCACAGAGTGGGCTTACAGTCTGTTAATATCATAAATAATAAAGTATATTTCTCTGGCAGTGAAGAGCAATTCAAACCAGTGCTCATTGTTCTGTGTAGTTCCTGCTTAGTAAAGAAGGCAGCCCTGTGAATTAGTAGAAAGTCCGATGCACTCGAACCCACAAAGTACAAACTTCGTTTTAGCCCAGCACTGCTCAAGAAGAGTGGAACTATTCTTATTTCCTCTAAGATAAAAGTAGCAGAGGTGGGGGCAGTGGGCGGGACACTTGGTGTGCTCTTATGTGGGATTTCTTTGTTTTCAGGTGGTGTTGGAATTACCTGCTGGATTTTAGTCTGTAACAAAGTTGTGGCTATTGTGCTTCACCCTTTCAGCTGAAAAAGAAGATGAATACAGCTCTGACACTTTTAAAAATGAATTTTCACTTAAGTTAAAAATCTGACTTATACTGACTTTTATTCTTGTTTTTTAAAAAACAGAGGAGAACCTACTTGTTCTTGGACTTTACATGCAATTCTTATAAGATTTACGATTAGTACATTTGTCATTGAGCCAGAGACGTCTGTCTGTCATACCTGTGTACTGGCCAGTATTGTAGCAGATTAGTGATAAGAAATATGTGACTTTATGGGCAGCTACATGTTGTTGCTCATGATTTACACTCTTGGCATATTTTAAAAGTCACATTACCAATTGGAAGGTCACAGTTTTCTGATAAGTACCTTAAAGACTTCATACTATTTTTAATCCAGCAATATTAGAAAACAATTTAATATTGCTACTAGAATTTGAAACTTTGTTTTTAAAGCTCATGCAGTACTACTACAAGATAACACTACCTGGCACTGCGTGTGCTTTTCTTTGTTTGAAATGTCACTTGTTGAGCAACCCTTTGTAGAGTATTATCTACTTATTTGAAGCTGTTAATTTTTCATTTCTGAGTTTTGTAAATGTATTCATGAGACCATAATGCGTTGTTTTGTGCTTGAATTATGTGTTTTATACTTAAAGCATTTCAAATGAAGTGTATTTTATAGGCATTTAATATTAATGCTCCATGAAATGGAACAAAGTTAAAAAACAAGATAGGAAACCTGATTAATTTAAGTGGATGCATGTTTGGCCCATAAAGTATAATTCTGCTAAATATTTTTTAAAACACTTTTTTCCTAATTAAAATCTTTGCAAGTGCTTGTGTGACTTCCTTCCAAATAAGTGACAACCACTTATTTGCTATGGCCAATCTGTAGCTAACAAGTGGCAGAGGGTTTTAACTGTTGACTAAGTGGGCCACATAGCACCTTAACGCTGGATTCCATCACTAGTTTTGAAAAGATCATATTTGCATTCCTGTTTTCCTTAATGATCCAATAAGGAGCTCATCATGATTTTTGCTAATTGTAACATGAAATGACAAAGTGCTGTGTTACTTTAGCATATTGTCACCAGAGCGGGTTTCAGGTTCTCCTGGTCATTCATACCCGCCTGTCAGCAAGTTGACGTGGCTTTAAGAGCAAGGAACACAGCTGTATTTCTAACAGATGGCATCGTGAGGACTCCGACACCAGCTTCCACTGTGTTAGTCACCACACAGGGTACACTCTGGCCACAAGGATGAGAAGCCAACTTGAGGAAGAGACGGTTGCAGCACAAGGAAGTTGCGGGGTCTGTGGTCCCTTAGAGGTCACAGTCTGGTGCCCGTTCGTCATGGGCTGCTAGCATCAAGGACGGGTTCTACAGTCAGCAGTCGGGTGGCAGCTGCATGTGCCCAGGGACGTCCTTGGAACACTGATCGGTGTAGTTACCCCGACAAGACCCTTATTTACCTCCGAAGGATATGTTCTTTCAGTTAATACATCAGTTCTGACAACTCTCACTAAGGCTGGAGGAAAAGATTTCCAGTTCACGCCTGTGAACGCTTTGCTTCCCACATATATCAATAGTCAATGCAGATCGAGTGGGGACATTTAAATGTTCGTCCTGTTTCACATCATTGTGGGTTTTCGAAAACTGTTTGTTTTTAAATAGATAATAAACATGAGACTGAATTTAAAAGATACAGAAAGGAATACATTGCAAAGTATATCTTCTGACCCCTTCACTATGAGTCACCCAACTTCCCAGTTTCCCACTGTGGCCAGTTTCTTAGCATTCTTCCAGCGATACTCCATACATTTATGAATATCGACACGTGTGCTTTTAAAATAAAATTCTTTTTAAATTATAAAGGTAGTACCTAAAAAAATAACTGTTGCCCTTTTTCTTAAAATTCTATTTGGCAAGTACAGGAAAAGAGCGAGGAAGCAAAGTCTCCCATCATTCCAAAGAACAGGAATTACTGGTATTAACATTTGTATATTTATGGACAGCTGTTGGTTTGTGTTACTATTAAAAAATACTGGTTATGCCTGGCAGGTGTAGCTCGGTGGTTAAGCGTTGACCCATGCACCACGAGGTCACTGCTGTGATTCCCAGTCAGGGCATAAGCCTGGGTTGCAGGCTTGATTCTCAGTAAGGGGCGTGCAGGAGGCAGCTCATGGATGGTTCTCTTTCACATCAATGTTTCTCTCTCTCCTTTCCTCTCTAAAAATAAAAATATATATATTTTTAAAAATACTGGTTATAATTTCTAGCTTTAGATGAAAAGAGACATTTGTTATATTTAAAATATCTAAAGCTCTCTTCATGCCAATTGTGTTTGCTGTATATTTATGGTAAATCAAGCAGGGAAGTCTTCCCATATACAAATACACAATCATTTTTGTATAGGGTTAATATATACTTCAGATGCCTGCAAAAGTGGGTAAAATCCTAGTCAAACTAGTTTTTTCTCCTCTGACCTGACCTGGTTCTCTGACCTCCCATGATTATTTTTACACATTTGTAGCTCTATGTGAAGACTGTGTGTATATGTGGGCTGACCTTCCCCTCCAATCTGTTTTTATTTTAGTGGGCCTTTTATTTATTTAAAAAAAATTTTGTTTATTGATTTTAGAGAGAGAGAAAGGGAGAGGGAGAAAGAAATATTGATGAGAGAGAACATCGATTGGCCGCCTCCTACATGCTCCCCACTGGGGATCGGGCCCATAACCTGGACATGTGCCTGACCAGGAATTGAACCGGCAACCTCTTGGTGCAGGGGTCTACACTCAACCACTGAGCCACACCAGCCAGGCTAGTGGGCCTTTTATAAAGACTTCTCTGACCACCTTAGATGATAGAGATTTCTTTTTTTCTTCCCTTAGTCTGAACACTAATATCAGATTTGTCAACTGACTTTTGCTTGCTGTTGTGTGGTTTTGTTCCTACTGTTTTAGAAATTATGTGATAAAGTGTTTTCTTTCTAGCAGTGCTGCAAATCAAATGCCTTTAGAGCCAGAGACTGTTCCTTAGGCTTTTTTCCCTTTATTGATTTTTAGAGAGAGAAGAAGGGAGAGGGAGAGAGATAGAAACATTGATGAGATAGAACATCAATTGGCCACCTCCAGCATGCCCCCCCACTGGGCATGTGCCCTGACTGGGAATCGAACCGGCAACCTCTTGGTACATGGGTTGATGCTCAACCACTGAGCCATACCGGCTGGGCTTCTTAGGCTTTTTTAATATCCCTCCTAGCATGTCTTAAGTCAGTATCCAGTAATATTTAAGTTAAAAAAAAACACCACATAATGGTTTTCTAGTAGGGCTACATATGCCTTTTACATGGAGTATAGTTTCTTCTTAATTGTGATGTTACCAGTTAACAGTTATTAGGATAATTTTCTAGGGTGCTGTGCTCTTACAAGTCCTTTGGTGACACCACCAAGATTCAAAGCTGTGTGTGTAGTTAGTGTGCACACCATGTGGACCCCAGGGCAGATGGATTGTCCTCTTTCTGGGCTCACTGTTCTGGTTTTGTGGGGAGCTTTCCTGCCTGCATATTTGGAATGTAACATAGGCATCCCTCTTACCACAGCGACTCTTCCTTGCCAGTGAGTTCAATCTTAAATGGAACGAATATTATGTAGATTTTGCTGATATTTTTGTTGTTTGTGCTGTTGGTGTCATCTAAGAATCAGTGGCCAAATCCAAGGTCACAAAGATTTATGCCCTTGTTTTCCTTTTTTCTTTTTTTCAATCCTCACCCAAGGATATTTTTCCATTGACTTTCAGATAGAGTGGGGGAGAGGGAGAGAGAGAAACATTGATGTGAGAGAGACACACCGATTGGTTTCCTCCTGCATGATCCCAACTAGGGCTGGGGATGGAACAGCAGCCAAGGTATGTGCCCTTGACTGGAATCAAACCTGACTCTCTTTGGTCCTCAGTAAAATGCTCTTAACCACTGAGCCAAACCGACCAGGGCAGTGCCTTGTTTTCTAAGAACTTTATAGTTTTAGCTTTTGCATTTAGATCTTTGAGCCATTTTGAGTAAGTTGTATACAGAGTGAGGTAGGGGTTCAACTTCAATTCTCTGCATGTGGATATCCAGCTAATTAAGCACCATTTGTTGAAAAATGCTATTCCCCATTGAGTGGTCTTGGCAACCCTATAAAAAAATCTGTTGACTATAGACATGTGGGTTTATTTCTGGACTGTCAATTCTATTTAATCTTTCTAATGTCTAGCCTTACAATACCACATGTTTTGATTACTGTTGCTTTGTAGTAAGTCTTGAAATTGGGAAGTATGAATCCGCAAACATTGTGTTCCTTTTTAAAGATTGTTTTGGCTATCCTTTGCAATTCCATATGAATTTTAGAATCAACTTGTCATTTTCTACAAAGATGTCAGACGGGATTCTCATAGGAATTGTACTGAATCTATAGATCAGTTTAGGAGTATTGTCATCTTAACAATATTAAGTCTTCCAATCCATGAACACAAGATGTCTTTCTTTTATGTAGATGATCTTTCATTTCTTTCAATAATGTTCTGTAGTTTTCAGATGATTGCTTTACTACTCACACTACTACCACACTCATACTTCTGACACTTCTGGTCACCCACTGTGAGGGAGTTTTATCCCATAAGAAGCAAATTCTCTGTAACACCAGCTGGGTATCCAACCATTTAACTCGATTCTGACACTGCCTACCTGGAGATAGCTTCAGATCCCACAGGTGCGAGGCTCAGTCCCACGAGACTGCCCCCTTCCAAAGCCAGTTGCAATTCAAGTCATCACTCTTCTGGCTGACGGGTTACAAATCGGAGGTCCCATGACCCTCTCCTCAGGTTCGATTAATTTGCTAGAGCAAATCACAACTCAAGAAAATTGTTTACTTACTGTTTATGTTTATTATAAGAGGATGTGATAAGGATCAAGGTGAATATCCAGATGGAGGAGATGTGCAGGGCAAGGCATGTGGGGGCACCCCTCTCCCAGCACCTCCACGGCACACCCACCCCAAGCTCCCCGAACCCCAGGCTGCTGGGATCTATGGAGGCTTCACCACGTGGGCGCGATCGCTCAGTAACTGTGTTCAGCCTCTCCCTCAAGAGCGTGGGAGGTGGGCCAGAAAGTCCCAGCTTCCAGTCATGGCTTGTTCTTCCTGGGGACCAGCCCCACCCAGGAGCCACCCAGGTGCCCTCCTAGAGTTGCCTCATTACAACGAAAGACACTCCTGTCACCCAGGAGATCAGGGTGTCAGGAGCCCTGACAGGAACTGAGGGCAGAGACCAATTTAAATTTTTTATGATCTTACAATTGCCTTTTGTTTTTTCACATCCCTCTCCGCCTTATGTTCTGAAGTTATTTGATTTTAGTGCTTACACTAGAAAAATCAGTGCTTAGTTATGACTTTACTCTCCTGTTCAGCAGTGTGAGGCTCCACACGTTAGCTTCCCTCCCGACGTATATGCTACTCTCGCCCCATATTTATGTGTGTTATATATGTATATGTGATACTTTATATCTTACTTTTTGTTACCTCACAGGAGATGATTGTATAAATCGATGTTTGTTTATTTTATTTTTGTTACAGATATTTCTCCTTTTTTTCCCCATTGACACCCTCCTCCCAATGCCCCCACCCCATCCCCTGCTTTGTTGTCTGTGTTCATTGGTTATGCGTGTATGCATATAAGTTCTGTGGTTTATCTCTTCTCTCCCCCCACCACACCCTCTTCTGAGGGTTGTCAGTCTGTACCTTACTTCTATTTTTTTTATTTTTTTTATCCTCACCTGAGGACATTTTTCTATTTTTTGTTCAGGTAGAGTGGGAGGGGGAGAGAGGAAGAGAGAGAGAGAAACATCGATGTGAAAGGGACACATCGAGTGGCTGCCACCCGCACGACCAACCACGGCTGGGGACAAACTGCAACCGAGGTACATGCCCTTAGCGGGAACTGAACCCGGGTCTCTCGGGACTGCAGGCCGACGCTCTAACTGCTGAGCCAAACTGGCCAGGGCTGTACCTTACTTCTACGTCTCTGGGTCTACCCTATTCCCCAGACTGTTATGATCATTATATTCCACAAATAAGTGAGATCATGTGGTATCTGTCTTTCTCTGCTTGGCTTGTTTCGCTTAGGATGATACTTTCCAGGTCCTCCATGTCATCTCAAAGGATAAGAGATCTTTCTTTCTTACAGCTGCATAGTACTCCATTGTGTATATGTAGCACAGCTTTTTTATCAATGATGTTTGTTTAGAACTACACATTTACACTCTCACCTATGAGAACTTTTATCTCAAATCACTTTTCTTCTGCCCATAGCTTATATGTAGGAATGGGTCAACGCACTGCTATTTGCAAAAGCAGGCAGCAGGCTGGACTGGGCCTGTAGGCTGTGGTTTGTTGATTCACCTGTTTGTTTACATATTGTTTTTGTCTCTTTATGTCCCAGGGGTGGAGTAGTTGTGACAGAGGTATACGGCCTGTAAAGCCTGAAATATTTACTATCTGGTTCTTTACAGAATAAGTTTGCTGATCTTTGCTTTCAAATTTCCTTTAGTGAGGCACTGATAGTGACAGTCTCTGTTTTGGTTCTTTGAAAGCGTGTCTGTTTCTTCCTTATTCTTGATCATTTTGGAAGGTATGCATTCTAGGATCACAGCATCAGCATGTTGAACGTGCTGTTCCATTGCTTTCTGCCCTCAGTTATTGCCACTGAGAACACAGTTGTCCCTTTGATGAGAAGCTGCCTTTGGCTATGTGATTGCTTTTTTTTTTTATCCTCACCCGAGGGCACTTTTGCATTTATTTTCAGACAGAGAGGGAGGAAGAGAGAGAGAGAGAGAGAAACATCAGTGTGAGAGAGATACATCAACTAGTTGCCACCCACATGACCCCAACCAGGGCCGGGGATGAACCACAACCGAGGTACGTGCCCTTAGCGGGAACCAAACCTGGGACTCTGGTCCTCGGGCTGATGCTCTAACCGCTGAGCTAAACCAGCTAGGGCACTATATGATTGCTTTTAAGATTTTCTCCTTGTCTGTGGTGCTCTGCAGTTTAATCATGATCAGGTGTGAAGTCCTCTTTATTTCAATTTCTGTTTATTTGGGGGGGGGGGAATTTATTGGGCTTTATAAGTCAATGGATTGAAATCTTTGTCAGTTCTGGGAAGTTGTCAGCTTTATCTAGATGTTTAGCCCTGCTCCATTCTCTCTTCCCTTGTCTTCAGAAACTGAGTAGATGTTTTGTTAAACTGTTTCACTCTATTCATGTCTGCCAGCCTCCCTTGCTTATTTTCTCTTTGTCTCTCTGTGCTTTGATACTGATCAGTGCTTCAGGTCTGTCTTTTACTGCCTTCATTCTTGTCTCATCTGCTGTTAAGCCTGTTTGTTGAGTTAATTTACATTATTATAGGTCTTCTGAGTTGTCACATATAATGAGTTCTTGTTTTTATTCATATTTTCAAAAACTACTTTTATTTCTTTAAACATTTTTTTTGTTTTTAGATAATCCTCACCCAAGGATATTTTTTCCATTGATTTTTTTTTTTTTAGAGAGATTGGGAGGAAAGGAGGAGGGAGAGAGAGAGAATCATCATTGATCAGTTGCCTCACACACACTCCCTGACTGGGGCGGATATAGAACCTGCAACTCAGGTATGTGCCCTTGACTGGCGATTGAACCCATGATTCTTTGGTGCATCGGCCAATGCTCTAACCACTGGGCACACCAGCCAGGGCTTTAAACACGTATTTTCCATATATAATTGTAATAGGTGAAGTCTTTGTAGATCTGGCCCTGATATGTTGTTCCTCTTGGTTCTCTTAGTACCTTGTTTCTTTTTGTGTATTTTGTGCTTTTTTTGGACTGTGCTTTTTTTTTTTTAACTCTCTGGGGGAATTTCCTGGGGCCTGGGTGAAAGATAGGTTCTTCCAGAGAGGATTTGCATTTCTACTGCTCTGGGGATACTACCAGCTTAGAGCTCTTTAAACTTTGAGGTTATATCAACCATCCAGGTAATCCAATTTCAGGCTTTTTTTATAGCAGAAGTGCCAGAGTACCTTGTCTACCTGACTACAGGAAATGTAGTTAAAATTGTTTCCTGCTTAGCCGGTGTGGCTCACTGGTTGAGTGTCAACCCATGCACCAAGAGGTCACCGGTTCGATTCCCGGTCAGGGCACATGCCCAGGTTGTGGGCCAAATCCCCAGTGGGAGGCATGCAGGAGGTGGGCAATCGATGTTCTCTCTCATTGATGTTGCTATCCTCTCTCCCTCTCCCTTCCTCTCTCCCTAAAATCAATGAAGGAAAAAAATTTTTTTTAAATTGTTTTCCTTCCTGATTAAAAACTTATGTTCATTATAGAAAATCATGGTAGGCCCTGGCCGGTTTGGCTCAGCGGTTAGAACGTCGGCCTGCGGTACAGAGAAAATCATGGTAGAAAATACACAGAAAATAAAAATTGGCCATAGTCTCCTTTCTCAGAGATGAAAGTTAGTATTTTATTATTCTATGCATATAATCTTTAAAATAATCTTAGATGACTAGATAGTAATAAGCTTAGATTTTTATTAAAGTTTCCTACAGACGCACTTTTATTTTATTTTTTTTAAGATTATTTTTAAAAATATATTTTTTTATTGATTTTAGAGAGAGAGGAAGGGAGAGGCAGAGAGAGACAGAAACATCAATGAGAAAGAACATCAATTGGCTGTTTCCTGCATGCCCTCCACTGGGGATTTGGCCCACAACCTGGGAATGTGCTCTGATCAGGAATAGAACCAGCGACCTTGGTGCATGGGTTGATGCTCAGCCACTGAGCCACACTTGCTGGGCTCATCTTTGTTTTTGTTTTTTATTTTTATTATTATTATTATTGTTATTTTTTTTTTTATCCTCACCCGAGGACATTTTTCCATTTATTGTTCAAATAGGGAGGGAGGGAGAGAGAGAGAGAGAGAAACATCGATGTGAAAGGGACACATCGAGTGGCTGCCTCTTGCACAACCCAACCAGTACCGTGGACAAACTGCAATCGAGGTACATGCCCTTAGCGGGAACTGAACCTGGGTCTCTCTGGACCGTAGGCCAACGCTCTAACCGCTGAGCCAAACCAGCCAGGGCTTTTTGTTGTTGTTGTTAAATAATTTTTCTTTATTGATTTTTAGAGAGGAAGAGAGAGGGAGAGAGATAGAGAACATCGATTGGCTGCCTCCTGCATGCTCCCTACTGAGGATCGGGCCCACAACCTGGACATGTGCCCTAACCAGGAGTTGAACCAGTGACGTTGGTGCATGGGTTGACGCTCAGCCACTGAGACACACCGGCCAGGCTCATCTTTGGTTTTAAATACAATTCTTTTCCCATTATGACTCACATTCCCTTTTAAAAGTTTATTTTCTATTCTCAATTTTAAAAAGTGTGTTAATATTACACACCAACCCATAAACATCTTTGGAAATACTCTGGTCTATTTTTTTATTTTATTTTTTTATCCTCACCCGAGGACATTTTTCCATTTTTTGTTCAGATAGAGTGGGGAGGGAGAGAGAGAGAGAAATATCGATGTGAAGGGGACACATTGAGTGGCTGCCACCTGCACGACCCAACCAGGGCCAGGGACAAACTGCAACCGAGATACATGCCCTTTGGGGGAACCGAACCCGGGCCTCCCTGGACCACAGGCCAACGCTCTACCACTGAGCCAAACCAGCCAGGGCACTCTGGTCTAAATTGTAAATAATAGCTCTTAAAAATAAATGAAGGAGTCCGCAGTGCAGCCGCCTCCCGCCCACCCGCTTCTTGGACCATGGCCAACACGGAGCGCACCTTCATCGCCATCAAGCTGGACGGCGTGCAGCACGGCCTGGTGGGCGACATCATCAAGCGCTTGTAGCCGAAGGGGTTCCGCCTCTGGCCATGGAGTTCCTTCCAGCCTCTGAGGACTCCTGAAGCAGCACTACATTGACCTGAAAGACCGGCCCTTCTACCTCAGGCTGGTGAAGTACATGAACTCAGGGCCTGTGGTAGCCAGGGTCTGGGAGGGACTGAGTGTGGTGAAGACAGGGAGACTGATGCTTGGGGAGACCAATCCAGCAGAATCTAAGCCAGGCGCCATTCGTGGAGACTATTGCATTCAAGTTAGCAGGAACATCATTAACGGCAGTGATTCAGTAAAAAGTGCTGAGAAAGAAATCGGCCTATGGTTTAAGTCTGAAGAACTGATTGACTACAAGTCTTGTGCTTTTGACTGGATCTATGAATAGAGGTGGAAAAAGCATCAGTCCCCTTTGGCTCACTTGGATGTGTCCCTGGACACAGCTCTTCATTCCACTAACTTGGAAGCAATAGGATCGACCTTTCTTTTCTAAAGCACATTTACCAATAAAGCCTTTTGAAACTGGAAAAAAAAAAATGAAGGAGGCCTTGGCAGTTGGTTAGAGTGTTGTCTGGATGTGCCTAGGTTTTGGGCTCAATCCCTGGTCTGGGCACATGCAAGAAGCAACCAATGAATACATAAAATAGCAAATACAATAAATCGATGTTTCTCTCTCCCTTCCTCTTTCTCTCTCTCTCTAAAAAAAGAAAAATAAATGAAGGCAAGTTAACTGATTAACATTGAGAGTACAGCTCTCTTTATATAGTCCTAAAACAAAATTTTATAGGTAAAGAATACATTAACTAGGACTGAGCAGCTAACTTATGCAGACACTAATTATACCAATGTGCTTTTTTTTTTAATCCTCACCTGAGGATATTTTTCTATTTTATCTTCAGGTAGAGAGAGAGGGAGAGAAAGGGAGAGAGAGAAACATCAATGTGAGAGGGACACATTGACTGGCTGCCTCCCGCACAACCCTGACCAAGGGCCAGGGTCGAACTGCAACTGAAGTATGTGCCCTTGGCTAGAATCGATCCCAGGACTCATTGGTCCATGGGTAGATGCTCTACCGCTGAGCCAAACAGGCCAGGGCCCAGTATGCTTTTTAAAATATATGTTTTTATTGATTTTTTTAGAGAGAGAGAGAAACATCAATGTGAGAGACTTTGATCAGCTGCCTCCTGCATGCCCCCTACTGGGGACCAAGCCCGCAACCCGGGCATGTGCCCTGACAGGGAATGGAACCGGGACCTCTCAGTTCATGGGATGATACTCAGTCCGCTGAGCCACACTGGCCAGGCCTGATATTTTTTTTTTTTTTTTTTTTTAAAGATCAAGATTAACAACAACAAAAAAAAGGTCAAGGTACAGGTATGCAACAAATATTTAAAAAAATACTGAATCTTAGGTATACATTCAGAAATATCACTCACAAAGGCAGGATATTAGATGCTCAGTTTAGCTGAATAAGACAACACTGCTTTTTCTTTTCTTTTTTTTTATCCTCACCCAAGGATATTTCTTCCCCTTTATCTTCAGATAGAGTGGGAGGGAGGGAGAGAAACGTTGATGTGAGAGAGACACATCAATTGTTTGCCTCTTGCACGGCCCTGACCAGGACCAGGGACCCAACTGCAACCCAGGTATGTGCCCTTGACTAGAGTCGAACCTGTGACTCTTTGTTCCACGGGCCGACACTCTAACCGCTAAGCCAAACTGGCCAGGACGCTGCTTTTTATTTATTGGGGGCGGGGGGGGGGGCAGGCCGGGAGCGCTTTTTATTTTTTAAATAAAAGTCCTCTGACCATATTGTACCCTTTCAAAGCTGCTTCATGTTTTTAAGTTACAATGCAATTTGATATTTGATAAAATTCTTGCATGTACGAGATGTGTATATCTTGGATTGATGAACAGACTTACGAGCTATAGAGTCCCATGCAATATGAAAGCCATAATAAATGAGTTTTCCAAAAGATAATGGACATTTCAGATATTGAAAAAAAGGTATTTGAAATGTTGTCACTGTCTAACATACAGTGGATTTTAAAAATTAGATTAGTGCCCGGCCGGTGTGGCTCAGTGGTTGAGCATCGATCCATGCACCAAGAGGTCGCCGGTTTGATACCCGGTCAGGGCACATGCCCAGGTTGCCGGCCAAACCCCACAGTGGGAGCATGCAGGAGGCGGCCAGTCATTGTTCTCTCTCTCATATAAAACAAAACCGTAATTATATAAAGTCAATTCATAAACTGGACACACACAGATTACAAAATTAAAGGCACAAAAGAACCAGAATATGAGACTGGAATGAATTAGAATATCAATTCTATTTAAATAATTATTTTTATTTTCCCTTCTGTAGGTGAAGATGACTTAATAGAATTCAGCACAGCTACTTTAGAATCTCCAAAAGCATTGCTGGCGGACGCCTGATTAGGGGGTGGCTGACACATCTTACTTTTCCAGGTCTCCTCAGACCCTTCAATGGCAGTACCTGCTTGCTCATTTTTGAAGGCATAGCCTGTTCCAAAGAGTTCCTTCATCAGACTGCTTTTCTTATCTCTGAAAGTTGCATCTTTAGCTTTTGTTCTGGAAAACTTCCCAAAAGAGGGCTCATACCTGCCCCCCCAGTGTCCGGGCTTCGGTTCCTCGGCACAGCCGTGCTGTTTGCCTGCGCCCTGGGCGCACCTGCAGGCCCCGGCGTTGGCCGGCCCCCCCGAAGCTGGAAGCCCATTATGCAGATTCTCAGTCGCCTCTGTGAACGAATAATGCTTCCTCCGTCTGAGGGGCGTTTTGGTGTTTGGAGCGGCGATTCTGTCCGGCACGTCCCCCGGCACCTCCGCCGCCGCTTTCATCTGTGCACTTTCCTTCCGCTCTTCGTCCGCTGCGCCGTCTTGCCACCGGCCTTCCTGCTCGGGGCCAACGGCTGGGATTCTCACTGGTGGTAGTTCTTGTTCTTTTTCTACAGTGGTTTTCTTCTCTTGGCCTGCTTTCTTCTCTCTCTGTCTTCCAGTACTCTCCAGAGCTGCTCGTGCTTTCAGATGTTGCTCTTCCTTGGATAAATCTGTGTTAGAAAAATAGTCAGTTTGGCGATCTTTAAAACCAGTGGACTTTTATTTCAGGGTGGCATGCACGTGCGCCTCGCTTACCCACACCGACAAGCACAGGCAGTGTCAGAAAAGGCGAGGAAACAAAGCACCCACAGGAGAACGGGGAGGTGCCGTTGGGCATGAACAGTTGCACTCTCCTGAAACGTGCCAACTGAATGAGGAGCATGAAACCCAAACCGCGATATTCATAAAGAACTAACACTTGCCAACAGTCATTACTAGATATTCAAACACCGCAGGCTGGACAGAGCGCCCGTGAAAACAATGAGGACCTCGCCGGCCCCCTGGTTGGGCAGCCCCAGAGCTGGTGAGGATGTGGGGAAGGGGAACCTGCGCCCCAGCCGGCGGCCGTGGCAGTTGGTGCAGCTCTATCTGGATGGCCGTTTGGCAGCACGGACCACGATTTCAGGTGAACGTATCCTTAGCCTCAGCAACGTCACTTCTAGGACTAAACCTGGCAAAATACACGATTCATACACGATATAAGGGTGTTACTGAGCTGGTTAAGTAACAGTGAAATGTCCCAAGTGTCCGTCAGAGGGGTTCTGGCGGAATAAATGGTGCCCCGTGGGGCCTGTGGACCCCAGGCATCTGAGAGAAGGAACGACGGACGCACAGGCCCTGCCAGAGACAGGTGCCAGTGTTAGTGAGAGCCCAGTGAGGAGGCCACCCTGCCCTGCTGGGCCGGCGGCAAGCCCTGCGCTAGCCCTCCTTCCTGAGAAAGGCCTGCTGCAGGCGGACACGCCGTGTCCACGCACAACCCCGCACGACTCCCGCGCTGATCAGACAGGCAGCGTCCGCGAATCCGAATGGCCCGTCACTGGGGAGGGAGAGGGACTAGTGCTGGACGTGCAGAGCCGGAAAACTTCTCACATTTCACACATTCTGAAATAAAACTATTAATTTATACTCCAAAAAAATAAAAAAGGAATTCTAGTAAGAGAAGTGTGTTTCAAGAATTAATGGTGAGTGCTCACTCCGGCAGCACAAGTACTAAAACGGGAACAGTCCAGAGACGGTCAGCACGGCCCCTGTGCGAGGCTGACACACAAATTCCTGAAGCGTTCCATAAAAAAGGAAGTAGTGGTGAGCCCGCCAGCGTGGCTCACGGGCTGAGCGTCGACCCATGCACCACGAGGTCTCCAGTTCGATTCCCTGTCAGGCATGTGCCCAGGTTGTGGGCCAGATCCCCATTGGGGGGCGTACAGGAGGTGGCCAGTCAATGTTCTCTCTCATCAATGTTTCTCTCTCTCTCCCTCTCACTTCCTCTCTCTCTAACATCAATAGAGGAAAAAAAAAAGAATGAGTGGTGAGCAAAGATGCCAGCAACGTGTATAGGTAATTCTAAATAACTGTTAATATTATGCCCTATGATACTTAATGCAAATGTTAAAATTTGTTAACAGGTGACATTGCTTATTTTCCACCTCAACTGCTCCCAACCCCAGACCGAGCCACCTTCGTCTCTTGCCTGGGTTATGGCACTGGGCTCCGGCTTGGCCTTCCTGCCCCTGCCCTTCCTTCACAGCAGCCAGAGGACGTGGATCTGGTCCCCCTGGTGAAGGGAACCCCAGGATGACAGGTAGAGGGCCCCAGCCCAGATGCAAAGAAGCGTCAGCATTAATGGCTGGCATCACCAAGACCTCTGCTCCCCTGTACCTCTCTGACAGCGAATGTAGGTGAGCCGGTCCTTGGCCTGTCTCGACCATGGACTGATGGAGATGTTGGTGCTGCAGCCTGGGTCGGCCGAGGGCTCTCATTTCACCCCACAGAAGCATTCTGCTCTGACCTACTCCCCAGAGCTGGAGGTGAGCTCTGGGGGTCTTGGAGGAAACTCCGAGCAGCCCATTCTGCCCGAACCTCCCTTTCCCAGACCTGCACAGCAGCCCTGCCCGATGCCGTGTGCTGTCGGGTTCTCTGCGCCAGGACGATGCAGGGCCTTGCCCTGGCTGGGCCCCTGTGCGTTCAGGGAAGCGGAGCCAGCGTCCCGTCCGCTGCGCTCTCTGCAAGTCGTCAGGTGGTCCTTCATTAGTGGCCACGCTGCCCTCAGTCGGCTGGGTTTGGTTTGCCACTCAGTTTGTTAAAACCGAACACATCGTTTACGGGTACATACAAGGATAGGGAATTGCAAGGCAAAGCAAGGAAATGAACAACCGGCCAGTTGTAAAACTGGGGCTGTTTCTGGTGGGCCGGAGGGGGATGTGCTTAGGGAGGGCCCACAGTGTGGTCTAAGGGACACTAATGTTCTATTTCTTAGGGCTAGTGGCTACACAGTGTACATTTTAGAATAATTCTTTGAACAGTATATATGTCTTTTATGTACCATTTTATACACAGACTTACAAAAATCAAATAAGAATAAATAAGACTTAAAAGTTGTTAAATTACCTTCATATTTTCTCTTGGAGTCCTCTCGGCTTGGTAGCTCACTGACAGAGTGAGGAATTACACGGACCGTTTCAGCGGATTTTTCTTTATGACAGGTGTTTCCTGCTGTCTTCTTACCCTATAATTCAGAAAAGCAGCAAAAACTCATCCTTGGGTACAATTTTAAATTGTATTGAATTCAGTGAATACCAGTACTTTTGTATAGATCAAGTGACTGTAGCCTGTTTTAGTACAGATATGTTTATTAGATGTTGCAAGATTTCAAATTTACCTTAATCGTCAAAGGTGGAATGTCTTCCGATTTTTGGGTTTCCTGGTGTCTCATACATATAAGTGAAATACTTTTCCCGTCTGCTTGTACTGATTTTGTTGAAGAAGCTACAGAACAGGTACATTATATATAAGAAACATATCTGACATTTGGAAGCATTATTGATTATAAGTATAAAGTAACGGGCATTTTGCAATACAATACAACAAAGGACAACAGATATTTTCTAAAGCTTTTCCATATATGCATAACGTCTGCCACCGTCATCTTTCCCTACCATTCACTTTTGTCTTATTTGGGCCACAAGGTTAAGGGCGTCCCAGTGGTCAAGGCCAAAGCAAGCAGGCGCTAGGCTGGGTCTGCGTAGCTTTCGAGGACATGGCTGTCCCTGCTTGCAGATGAGATTCAGAACTTGGACGCGCAGTTGTGAGAGCGAGTACCACTGTCGGTGTCCCAGCTCCTGCTGCTAGATGGCCCAGGCTAAGGTGAGTGACCACGAAATCTTGACCACCCTTTCTCTGAAGTATCATCCCATTTAAATGACCCCATGGTTGATTTTTATCATGATCTCTGCTGGCTGTTCTTCTGGATTACAATCCAGAGGCAAACAAAGGAAGGCAAGGAAATTTTGGTTGTTGCCTTTAAAAGTAAAACACATAAGCCTGGCCGGTGTGGCTCAGTGGCTGAGCATTGACCCTGCACCAAGAGGTCGCTGGTTTGATTCCCAGTCAGGGCAAGTGCCCAGGTTGTGGGCCCGATCCCCAGTGGGGGGCATGCAGGTGGCGGCCAATCGATGTTTTCTCCTATCGTTGTTTCTACCTTTCCTCTCCCTAAAATCAATAAAGTAAAAAAAAAAAAGTAAACACATAGTTACTTCTACTAAAACAGGGTGAGTGTTCCTGTTTTACCTCTTCTAAGCAGAATGTTACACTGGTAGCTCTTGTGGGTGGAAAGTAAGTACATCTTGTCTTGAAGGAAAAAAATTCTACCTGGGAATAAAAAGGTACAAACTAATGACAGCAGCAACATGGATGAGTCTCAAAAACATTATGCTGGACAAAGGAAGCCAGACACAAAAGAGTAGCCATTTATGATTCTATTTATCTGAAGTCCGAGAACAGGCACACTGCGCTGTTGTGTCAGAAGGGACTCGGGTCGCCTCCGGCCAGGGGTGGGGGACCACCTCCTGCAAAGTGGGCACAGGGGACTTCCCTAGGAGAGGGGTGCTCTGTCTTGACCGCGATGGTGGTTACGTGGGAATAAGTGTGTCTTTGTCAGAACCCACTGAAGCCCAGCCGGTGTGGCTCTGGATTGAGCATCATCCCATGGACTGAGAGGTCCCCAGTTCGATTCCCCATCAGGGCCCATAGCTGGGTTGCAGGCTTGATCCCCAGTAGGGGGCATGTGGGAGGCAGCCGATGGATGTTTCTCTCTCACATGGATGTTTCTATCTTTCTTCCCTTCCTCTCTCTAAAAAAAAAAAAAAAATATATTAATAAAACAAAACCAAAAACCATTGAGCCCTGGTTGGTATGTCTCAGTTGGTTAGAGCGTTGTCCCATGCCCTGAAGGGTCTAGGTTCGATTCCTGGTCAGGGCACTTACCCAGATTTCAGGTTCGATCCCTGGTTGGGGCACTTGTTGGAGGCAACTAACTGATCGGTGTTTCTCTCTTACATCCACATTTCTTTCTCTCTCTCTCTGCCTTTCTCTCTTCGTGGAATCAATGAAAAAATATCCTTGGATGAGGATTAAAAACAACAACACAAAAACCCATTGAGTTGCACACTTAAAAAGGGTGCATTTTAGTGAGGTAAACTGTACCTAAATAAAGTTGATTTTAAAATCCACATCCTGGCTAATAGATATTCTTAAAAGACTCGGCATTTGAGGGCCACCTGGCTGGAAGCTGAGAGGTTCTCCCCTCGCCGCCCTGCAGTGAGCGCGGAGGCTGAGCCGGAGGCGGAGGCGGAGGGCAGGAGCACGCTTGTTCTTTTCCACGTTGTAACACAGCAGTTTCATTATCCTGCTGGGATCACAAACTGCGTTTCAACGCCTAATAAAACGATTTTTTAAAATACCATTATTTTGGAAATATAAGTTAGGAAAATCTGACTAGCTACTTAAGAATAGGTTTAGAGGAAAAATAAAACATACCTTTGGGATCATCTTTGTCATACAAATTTTTCAGTATCCGATTAGTGTAGATGTTTTTAATGTCAAGCTCTCGCTCTTTCTCCTAAAGAGAATCATAAAACCAGTTTTTCTATGAATATTTGCTTTTCCTAAAAACTGATTTTTTCTAAAAAACAACTTTCGTGAGAGTTCAGTATTCTTTGAATAAAATCTATAATTCTAGCAGAAATAAAAATAGGTCCTATTATTATACATCATTTCTGACATTAAAAAGTACTTTTTAACAGAGTATCAAACTATTGTGATTAGGACAATATTTTTGAAAAGTTTCCAAGCCAGCTTCTTTTATTTTTTCCTGTCTCCTGACATTTAGTATTATTTTTGCATGGTACAATATAGTGGCCACTAGTCATGTTGTGATTTAAACTTATTAAAAGACATAGAAAGGTATGAAATCTTAGCATTTACAACAGCATGGATTGACCTAGAGAGTACTATGTAGGCTCAATGAAATAAGCCAGTTAGAGAGACACATACCATATAATTTCTCTTATACGTGAACGGTAAAGAACAAAATAAATGAATAAACAAAATAGAAACAGCCCTGGCTGGTTTGGCTCAGCGGTAGAGCATCAGCCTGCGGACCAATGAGTTGTGGGTTCGATTCTGGTCAAGGGCACGTACCTCGGTTGCGGTTTGTCCCCGTGCAGGAGGCGACCAGTCGATGTGTCCCTCTTACGTCGATATTTCTCTCTCTCTCCCTTTTTCTCCCTCTCGCTCTATCTGAAGATAAATAGAAAAGGGTCCTCAGGTGAGGATTTAAAAACAAACAAAAAATGGGAACGGACTCATCGATACAGAGAACAGATTGGTGGTTGCCAGAGGGGAGGGGGCCTAGGGGGCTGGGTTTAAAGGAGAAGGGATTAAGAGGTACAAATTGGTGGTTAGAAAACAGTACAGGGATGTAAAGTGCAGCATAGAGAATGTAGTCAATGATAGTGTAATAGCTGTACGGTGCAGGTGGGTACTGGAAATATCAGGGGGACACTTGGTGAAGTGTATGATTATCTAACCACTATGCTGTACACCTGAAACCAACACAAAATAATACTGAAAGTAAATTGTAATTGAGAAAATTAACTAATTAAAATGAAATAACAAATTCAGGCCTCAGTCACACTGCCCACATTCTGAGCCCTCAGTGGCTACATGTGGCGCAGGCCACAGTCCTGGACGCAGACAGAACACGTCCGTCGTCACGGAGTGTCCTAGACAGGGCTGCATCTACACAGCACGTGCGCTGTGGGGGAAGCCCGCACACAGACATCACTGTCCGGCTTTAAATCCCGATGTTCTTTTTAAAGTCTCAGCAAAACAAAAGGTTTTAAATCCTGGGTTGTTAAGGGGACACAAAATATTTAACTAAATGACAAATACTCCTTCTTACACATACATCAAGAGGCAAGCCTGCACTGGCCGGGTAGTTCAGTTGGTTGGAGCATTGTCCCAAGGTGTCAAGGTTGTGGGTTTGATCCCCGGTCAGGTCACATACAAGATCAACCAACGAGTGCATAAATAAGTGGAACAAGAAGATTGATGTTTCTCTCCCTCCCTCTCTCTTTCTTTAAAATCAACCAATCAATAAAAATTAAAAAAAAAAAAAAAAAAAAAGAGGCAAGCCAGTTAGACTCAAGACCACTGAGATTCAGTCAGCGTCACAGTCCACGGGAGGTGGGCCTGTGAGTTGAGGGTGACTCCCACGTCTGGTTAGAGAGGGAAGCTCAGGAGAAAAGGGCCTAGGGATGGCGCCTGGAAGAGACAGAAAGGATTGTGATGTGTAGGGGGGCAAGTTTTTGATTATCTGGAAGATTCAGTTACATCTTTTGGTTTGAGGCAACAGAGCAGCAACAGGCAGGCCAAGAACCGCTGACTGACAGGTGCAAGATGGCCACGGTCAAAAGGAAGTAACATGAAAGACAGTCCTTCGTGCTCGGAACAAACATTTAAGTCTGGGTACTCGCCACACAGCTGGGCCCAGAAACGAAGACAACAGATTCAGAACACAGTCCAGGGTACTTGTGTGGTTGAGTTCAATCAGTTAATCAAGAAAAACAATGAGAAAGAAAGTCCATACCTAGGATGCTCATGGAATGCTTGGGGACTATTCATAAGAAAGGAGACTCATAAGCTCAAAGGGTATCAGGTGAGAATCAAAGGGGAAGCTGAGTCATGGTGTGGAACCATACAAGGTCAGCATACATGGCTTCCAAGAACTGGAGAGGGAACAACGTCCTGCTAGACACTACTTCTTTGGCAGGGGTAAGCTTGTAGCCTGCGTGGAGCAGGGGTGCGGGACCTCCTTGGGAGCTGTGGAAGGCTCACATCCATCCCTCACTTTGGCCCATACTCTAGAAATGGAGCAGGGCCTAGACTGGGTGTTGGGTCACTTTAAAACAAGTTTCCAGCCCAGCTCGTGTTGCTAAGTGGTTGAACACTGACCCATGCACCAAGAGGTCACCGGTTCGATTCCCAGTCAGGGCACAGGCCCAAGTTGTGGGCCTGACCCCCAGTGGGGGGCGTGTAGGAGGCGGACAATCGATGTTCTCTCTCATCCATGTTTCTATCTCTCTTTCCCTCTCCCTTCCTCTCTCAAATCAATAAAGAAAAAAAAAAATTGAAAAAACAAAGAAGTTTCCCCCATCCATTCCCATAACTCATCTCGTAAAACTGAAACTCTATCCTCATTAAACTCCTCACTTCCTTCTCCCCAGCCCGACAGCCACCATTCTCCTTTCTGTCGCTATGAAGCTGACTGCTCTGGGCGTGTCACACAGGCAGAGGCACACAGGGTCTGTTTCTTCGTGACAGCTTACCTCATGACGTCAAGGTTCATCCACGCTGTAGCCTGTGTCGGAACGTCCTCCCTTTTCAAGGCTGACTAAATTCTAATAATATATATATATATATATATATATATATGATGTGTATATATAAAATGTATATAGGGTGTCTGTAGATTCTATTACATTTTGAAAATGAAATGTATTTTAATAAACACTGGCTTTATTATTAAAGTTGTGTATACATTTTTTGAGACACCCTATATATATATATAAATATATATTTAAATATGTGTATCACATTTTATTTACCCATTCATCTAGGCATATGCACTAAAATTAAAGTGTTTTGAGTCACTTGGAATGGTGTCTCTTTGTGATATTATATCACCACTGGAAAAACAGTGGGCTTACGTTTTTCATTGTTCTTTGGATTTTTAGGGAATGCTTCTCAATTTTTTTTGCACTTAATTCTTCTTCACAACTATGCAAAATATTTACAAGGTTCCAAAGTCAAATCTACCAGAAAGATATTCAAGAAATCTAGGTTCTATATCTGTCCTTCTCCTCTATCATTCTCTTCCTACTCCCACTGTCGCCCTACTATTGTTTTTCTTTTAAAAACGTAAGCATGTGTGGATATGTTTGTCTTGCCTGCTTTTCTTTCTTTCTTTTTTTATTCCTTACCTGAGGATACTTTTCTGTTTAGCATCAGATAGAGTGGGAGTTAGGGAGAGAGAGAGAAACATCGATGTGGCTGCCACATCAACTGGTTGCCTCCCGCATGACCCAACCAGGACCAGGGACAAACTGCCACTGAGGGACGTGCCCTTGACTGGAATCAAACCCGCGACTCATTGGTCTGTGGGCCGACGCTCTAACCGCTGGGCAAAACCAGCCAGGGCGCCTTTTCCTAAATAGCAGCATACTGCACACTTTCCTCTGCCTTCCTTTTTTACTCACCGGTATGGCCTGGAGATTATTCCCTATTACTGCATGGAGTCATTTCTTTTACAGATGCACAGAAATACATCATATGGAGGTTTATTTACTCTTCTTTTTAAAAATAAATCTGGATCTTACTGTATGTAGCATTTTATATCTTTCTTTTCATTAAATATTTCTCCTGTCAAAATAGTCTTTCAATGACTACATACTATTTATATGCATGCATGTGGCTACACGTGAAATACAAACTTTATTGAAAAATTCCCTGATTGTGTCTCCTGTGTGTGTGTGTGTGTGTGTGTGTTTGCCTTGACCAGTGGATCTTAAAGGTTTTTTCTGTTAGATTTCCATGCTGGTTGCTATGGTCATGCCCCTTTTCTGGCATCTTCTCTCTCAAGTTGCCCGAGACTCCAGAGAAGAAACCAACTCTCCCTGCGCTAAAAGGGAGACATGGGAGACATGGGAGAGCGCACGGCCAGCGTCCGCCCTCAGACTCTCCCCGCCTCTGAGCGCCTCCGGGCTCCTGGGAAACTGGAAGTCTCCACTTGACACAACAGACTTCTTGTCTTAAAGAATCGCGCTTAGACTTACCAGTGGAGGCTTGAAAGAGCGATATTTCTTAAGTGTCTTATCCAGCTTTTCCAACTTGTTGGATATTTATTTATTTATTTATTTATTTATGCTAATCCTCACCCAAGGATATTTTTTCCACTGATTTTTTAGAGAGAGTGGAAGGGAGGGAGGGAGGTAGAGAGAAAGAGAAACATAGATGTGAGAGAGACACATTGATTGGTTACCTCCCGCAAGTGCACCAACCAGGCTGGGGGTTGAACCTCACTTATCAGGTATATGCCCCTGACCTGGAATTGAACCCACGACCCTTCAGTCCGAGGGCCAACAATCTGACCACTGAGAAACACCAGCCAGGGCTAGTTGGACATTTTAGAAATCTAGAAGGCAGAAACATATCAAAAATCTGAAAAATATATTTTTAATTTTCATTTTAAACACTCTTTAAAAGATAGTGTGGCTTTAAAATAATTGTATAGGCCACTAAAATTAGTCTAAATATTTTAACACTATAAGTTAATTTTTAAATTTAAAAACTTACTTTGGG
The DNA here is from genome assembly GCF_014108415.1 of Molossus molossus. Lineage (NCBI taxonomy): Eukaryota > Metazoa > Chordata > Mammalia > Chiroptera > Molossidae > Molossus > Molossus molossus. The sequence goes on along the minus strand of NW_023425388.1, from coordinate 8,898,438 downwards.
TTCCACTAAAATATTAACAAAATACAATAATATTGTTTCATGTGATGAAATAAAAATAAGAAGTCCTATCAATGAACAGAATAGAGCTTTATTTTTTCCAATTAAGTACGCGTTCACAAGGCTGCTAACATATCTTAATAATTTTAGGTCATCTATCTGTTCATATGGTTGCAGGGAAAAAAGTTAATTTGAGAAATATATTCCTGAAGTTAAGTAATTTAATGATATAATAGGCATAAACAGCTCTGACAATTTGGGAAGCAGAATTTCACAAATGTTACATTTTGCTTTAAAAGAAGTACCTTAAGTTTTTGCTGAAGGTGTTTGACTTCCGTTTGCAGAGTCTGTTTAGCTGTTAGGGCAGCTAAGGTCTTCTGGTTCTCGACGGCCAGCTGCCGGTGGAAGGCTTTACTATTCAACCTCAGTTGCTTCTCCAAGCTCTGAAAACAGTGTATGTTTCAACTATTCTTAACCAGCACGGTTTTATTAAAAATGTCAACTTCAATGGAACTAACTATATTTATGAGAAGTGCATATCTTTAATACAGTTTTAGTGATGGCTTGTATAGTGGACATACAGTAGAACTGAACATACCCACAAAGAGCCAAAATCCCGGATCACGACTCCAGAGAATAAATAGCATGTTTCGAAGCTAATGTTTTCTATATTCTGGAATTTGATACAAATGTTTTTGAACGGGTTCTGAAAGTCAATGAATATAATCACTGTCACTCCAAACCTAAGCGGTTCTGCTGGTCTAACGTATTCTGCGAACTTGGCCTGTGTACAGTAGTCCTCACCTATCGTGGTCAATAGGTTCTTGGAAACTGTGACTTCAGTGGTTCTCAACCTTCCTAAAGCTACGACTCTTTAGTACAGTTCCTCATGTCGTGGAGACCCCCAAACATAAAATTATTTTTGTTGCTACTTCATAACTGTAATTTTGCTACTGTTATGTCTTAGGTGACCCCGTGAAAGGGTCATTCGACCCCCAAAGGGGTCGCGACCCACGAGTTGAGAACCGCTGCTTTAAGGGAACACTATATAACAAAACCAATTGCTGTAAGTTAGAGTTAAGTTCCTATGGCATATTCATGCTCATAAAATCATCACCAAACCTCTAAATGAAGACTTAACATTCTAATATTAAACACTGAAATAAAGGTGAACTGTACATACGTTTAAGAAAGATGAATAAAAACAAAACAATTCTTTCCAACCCGCTGATTCCAGTTCAGCGTCGTGGGTGGCCGGGGCCTCTCCTGGAAGTTCAGGGTGCCAGGCGGGGCCCACCCTGGACAGGACGCCCACACTTCCGGTGCAGGCACACTCACACTCACATGCACACCCACTCTCACCAGGACAAGGTGGACACACTGATTCCCCTCATGTGCATCTTTGGGATGTGGGAGGAAACCAGAGTCCTCAGAGAAAACCCACACAGCCCCCGGGAGAAAATGCAGACTCCTTAGGGACAGTGGCCCTGGGCAGGAATCAGTGTCTTTTCCTCATTAATGTTATAATGAAGCGATGTTGAATGAAACGTTCTCCGAGGACCTGCTGTATTCTTTAAATATCTTTCAAGCCTCTCATTCCAAAGGGTTGTCCAGCATTAGTCAGACCACAGTGGACTGCAGTTCTGATAACGGGCTGGAAGGTACAGTGGGGGTGCCCAGAGCCCCCAGACAGCGGGGCGACTGGTGTAGCACCCTCACCAGCTCCGCTCAGGGCTCGCTGGTGCACGGTCCCCTCTGCAATGACAACTGTTTCACTGGAGAACTGTTTGGGCTGGTCTTTGACAGAGGCTTAGCCAAAGGCCTTTTCTTCTCCCTTCTTTTTTTGGTGAAGGATGATTTCCTCCATTGAAATGTTAATACTTCTCATTACAGGAAAGTGGGAACATGGTAAGCTAAAAGGATGAAACAGTAACTGAAAACCCCACTCCCTAAAACATTAACATTAAAAAACAGCCCACAGCCCTGGCCGGTTTGGCTCAGCGGTTAGAGCATCAGCCTGCGGTCCCGAGAGACCCGGGTTCGGTTCCCGCTAAGGGCATGTACCTCGGTTGCAGTTTGTCCCCGGCCCTGGTTGGTTGTGCGGGTGGCAGCCACTCGATGTGTCCCTTTCACATCGATGTTTCTCTCTCTCCCTCTTTCTCTTTTCCTCTCTCTCCCTCCCACTCTACCTGAACAAAAAAAAAATGTCCTCGGGTGAGGATAAAAAAAAATAATAATAAAATAAAATAAAAATAAAAATAAAAATAAAAAACAGCCCACAAACATCCCCCCCCACAATTCCCTACAACCAAATAGAATTTCCCACACAACCAAGTGCTTCTGATAATAAAATACTCAATTACTTCTTGAATTCTTGTTGTTTATCGATATAAAAACATGTATATGTAAAAATATGTAGATGAGATAAAAATACATTTACTTTTACATGACAGACACATGGTAAGATGGACCCAGTGTTACCTACTAAGCCACATAAGAGAATTTTGGTATCCTCCTTCATCAGTGAGAATGAGATTGTTCATTATTTTCTGTAGTTCACATATCCATTTTAGGTGAGAAAATTCTCTTTGAAAATAGAGGAGGAGTTTACTAAAGAATAAATAACTGAGATTAAAAAAGTGGGTGAAATGCCCTGGCTGGTGTCGCTCAGTAGTTAGAGCATCAGCCCACACACCAAGGGGTTGCAGGTTCCATTCCTGCATGTGCAGGAGGCAACCAATCATGTGTCTCCCTCGTGTTGATGTTTCTCTCTCTCTCACCCTCCCTCCCTCCCTCCCACGCTAAAAAAAAAAATCAGTGGAAAAAAATATCCTCGGGTGAGGATTAACAAGAACAAAAAAGTGGGTGAAATGAATTGCTATTTTGTAATTATTTAAAGATCACAGAAAATACTTGTGTCTCGCCAACATAGATAAAGGAATTAAACAGTACATTAATTCCATTTATCTGTTTATGTCTCAAGGGACCAACAACTATCTGACGTGAAACAGGCAGAACTCTCACTGTAATCGGGGTGTTCTCCCAGGTCTCCCGTCGGTGGAACCCCCAAGCTTTGGACACCATGCATCATTAAGGAAAACAATCCATTAATTTCTTTACTTATTATCATTCCTCTTCTGGCTCTGTTCCCAGGATTATTATCAGGGAAAGTTTTCTACTTCGAAAATACCAAAGACGTCTATGTGGCAGTGACCAGACAAACAGGGCGAAGGCCGGGAAGGGCTGGGGAGCTCTGTGAGGTTCCAGGGCAGCAGCAGCCTCTTCAGGGAGTTACAGTAGCCCAGCCCGGGAGCTCAGTGGTGGCACGTCGACCCTGCATGCAGAGGTCGCTGGTCTGATTCCTGGTCAGGCACGTGCCTGGCTTTCAGGTTCCATCGGTCCATGTTTCTCTCTCGCTGATGTTTACATCTATCGCTCCCTCTCCCTTCCTCTCTCTCTAAGATCGATAGACATAAACATAGTTAGAAGGGGAGGGCTGGTCTCTAAGGCAGGATGCACACAGCGCAGCACAAGGCAACCTTCTCTGCACGAGCACGTCTCCCCTAAAAGAGCACGGCCGTTCTCCCTAAGAACACAGCCCAGGGCCTGCTCCTAGGGCTTTTCCCGACCCGAGCTGTGGGTCTTGCCTTCAAGCGCCCCTCTCCCCGCTCCCGGGCCCCCCAGCCCACAACGGCATGAATGTGCCAGCCAGTGGGCGAGGCTCGGGGCAATGCCCCACTAGGCAGGGGCAAGTGGGCACGTGCCCCCCACCCCCGCCTTAGTTCTGGGACGTCACATTTCTAGGCCTCTGAAATACAGACCTGTATTTTTTTGTCATTTGCCTCCATTTTCGTGGTGAGAATAGCCAGTCTTTCAGTAAGCTCTTCCCTCTCGGCGAGACTTTTGTCTTCGGAAAGGACCTGCAGGGCCTGCAGGGCGTCCTTGGTCTTCAGTAACTCGCGGTCCGCCTCTCTGAGTTTCCTGGCCGCCGTTCTTTCCTTCTCTTTGGATTTCCTAAGGAGCTGCCTTAAGTTTTTAACTTCATTCTGATGTTTAACCATAATCTGAGGCACAGTATTTTGGGACGTCTCATATTTTCCGATAGCTTTCAAGTGCCTAATTTGAAGTTGCTTCAAAAACTGGTTTTCTATGACGGTGGCTTCCATTTTGCGGTGCGTGTCGCTTAGCTTGTTTTTCAGCTCCTTGATCTTGTGGAGCCTGGCCGAGAGCACGCGGTGGGTCCCCGCCTCTCTCTGCGCCCTCGCGCCGGTTTTAGAATTTAAGAACGAGGCATTCCTGTTGGGCTTTTTTTCAACTGAGATTCCCTTCTGGCCTGTTAAGCAGACAATCCAGTTTGTTACTAGTAATAATACATAGAGATAGGCAGTTAGCAAACATGAATGTAAGTATACCTCGTCTCCTGCTCAGATGCACATATTCATGACAGCCAGAAGGGAAAAGAGCAAACACTGACGCATATCCATGCTGAGGCTGAGCACTTTATATACAGATGCCTTGTGTGATGCAATGCTTTAAGCTCAGCAGCAGTCTATTCTACAGCTAGACATTTTAAGTCGTTGGTCCAAGGTTACATAACTACAGAGTGATGGTGGAATGAAAGCCACGTCTTCTTCGACTCTAAAATCTGTACATATTTCTTTTATAAAACTAAACTAGAATTCATGATAACAGGTAACATTTACTACGTGCTTACCATATGTCAGATATTAAACTACTTGCTTGACATAGATGATCTGATGTAACCCTTCTAACAATATGTTTTGAGGTAATTAGAATGTAATATTGGAGCCCAACATTATGGATGAAGATCTCATATATTCAAAAAGACCCTTTAAAAGTCATCACACTGCTTAGAGAATATAGATAGATATTCTGTTTCTCAATAAATCCAACAAAGAGCATTTTCCCTCCATTACTTTGGCTGGGCACTAAATAAAGAAGTTAGGGGCTGCCCTGGATGATTTGGTTCAACGGTTAGAGCGTCGGCCCGCAGACCAGAGAGTCCTGGGTTCGGTTCCCGCTAAGGGCATGTACCTTGGTTGCAGTTGGTCCCCACCCCGGTTGGGGTTGTGTGGGTGGCAACCACTCAATGTGTCTCTCTCACATTGATGTTTCTCTCTTTCTCTCCCACCCTCTCTCCCTCCCGCTCTATCTGAGGATAAATGCAAAAATGTCCTCAGGTGAGGATAAAAAAAAAAAAAGTTAGGGGCTTGTGTTCAAACAAAATGTTTCTAAACAATATTATAACAAACTTATAGGCACCACGCTTATGTTATCGAAGCTGAATATGTCACATGCATGTGCGGCATCACCGTATTGTCAGCCCACTCCAAGGGTAAACAGACGGTGCTTAGTGAGGTCACTGCCAATGAGCACAGAGCTAGTAAGTGCTGAGACAGACCCAGGTCTGCATGACTGCGCCACTGCCCCATGTCTGTATGAATGTATGTATACCCCCTTTGTATGACACATATGTATGTATATGTGTACACCTGCGTATGTAAATACATGCGTGTGCATGTGTAAATATTAGTATATCTGCTTTCTGAGAGAGAGAGAGAGAGAGAGAGAGAGAGAGAGATTAAATCTGGATTCTAGAATCTAAAATATCTGGTCCTCATCCTGGAAAGAGAAGGGAACATCATGGCCAAGGTCACTGGAGCCCTAACCATAGGCTCTTTGGCCAAGTGTGGACTCATCCTCTGAGACATGGCTTAGTATGGTCGGCATGAAAGGTGATTCTGCCTGCGATGGAAACAATGAGCCAGCCCAGCCGGTGTGGCTCAGTGGTTGAGCATTGACCCATGCACCAAGAGGTCGCCAGTTCGATTCTCACGTTGTGGGCCCTATCCCCAGTGGGGGGCATGTAGGAGGTGGCCAATCAATGTTCTCTCTCATCGATGTTTCTCTCTCTCTCTCTCTCTCTCCCTCTCCCTTCCTCTCTTTCTCGAATCAATAAAGAAAAAAAAACTTTTTTTAATTAAAGAAAGAAACAGTGAGCCAAAAGAAACAGAGGGTGCTTTCTGGGGATAAAGCATTTGGATCTTGGCTGTGACAGAACACACAGATTTGATCACCATCACAGTATCTGTGTCACATCAATAACTGATAAACTGTCTTTACAACTGTGCCTCCAATGGCACATACTTTCCCATTGGTAGCCCCTGAGTAGGGGCTATGGTTGAATATTGAGTATTCTGGAATCAGCTTTTGAGTACATTGAAAATTGGAAAGCAGAGCAGGCCAGACTTTGTGACACCTACTAGAAGGCCAGTGATCAGGTGCCCATGGTTGTGTCGAGGCCACTTGTATAGCTTGGGCACTGGCTAGGGGGGCCCTAGACCCAGGCCATGTGGATCAGGCTGGATTAAAACAGGGCGGGGGCGGCAGCTGTCACGTTCTATGCCATGCCCAGTAAGACCGAACGTGACGTCTTAGGTGATGTGACTTTGGACAGGAGACGGAGTTCCTGGAGACTAGAAGGGTAAGGGATGGTGGTCACGTGGGCAGTGAGGCTGTGTCCCTGTCTCATGCATGTTCAAGTGTCTGGAGGGTAGGCAGGCAGAATGAGTGGGTGCCTGGGGACTAACCCCAGAGCTGTGGGAGCGCCAAGGCCGTGGGTGGGGATGTGCACAGAGGGTACGGATGCTCCGAAAAGAAGACGTGTCGACCTTTTACAGGTCACGTGGGCTTGGACAGGGAACACCTAAGTGATGAAAATGAAGGATCAGAGGCCCCTCCCCAAATGTTCTTGACTGTGTAAGGCCCTCCGTACGCCCTCCATTCCCCAAGCACACCTGAGATTACATTTCTTGTCTATACTACTGGGTGGGCCTGAGAGGAGGAGCCAGTTTGTTTCAGGTAAATATACTGCCTGACATTTGAGTGGTAGAGAATAAATTCATATTGTATACATTATGCATACTTATATAAGTATAAAATATGTAGACAATTAAAATAGGGTTTAATCCTTAATGATTTTATATCTCGTTATCCTAACCTACACATAATAAGGGAAAAACTTACCATTTCTATCCCATTTCACACAATTGAGGCAGATTTAGCTCAATGATTAAATTACTCCTATGATAATTAAGTTTTAAATCACTGAGTTAAAACCCTCAAATTAAGTTAATTCATCAAAAACATGTACATTTAGGCCCACAGTTAACCGAAAAGGAACTCTTCACATTACTTCCTGGAGAATGTGCTCTTCTGAACGGCTCAGGGACGTGCCCACAGTCCTGCCTTGCCCGCTCCAGCTTGCTGTTTCATACGGCTCCTCCCCCAACCCCTCCTTTTAAAGAGCCATTGACCCCTGGCCCACGCTGTTTCCTCCCCTGTCCTCCCTGGTCTCATCTAGTGCCCCTCTCCCGTCTTTTCCTCTTTGGGTTCAGTGTCTCGTTCTATTCCCCAGGCCTTCTGCACCCTCAGTCTGGCTCTGCTCCTCATCCCGAGCCGCGCCCCACTCACCCCTACTGGCCTGCCCTCCCCCGGGTCCCTCTCTTCCAGGTAACACTGCTCCGCCTCGACACAGATGCCCACTTCGGCCAAGGACCAGGGTAGGAGGAGGGTCGAAGGAAGGGCCTTGTCCCCTTCAGTTCTCCACAGCTCCCAGTATTAGTCTTTGGCGAGGGTCTCTTCAACACCACTTAGGTCTCCCGCCTACACCCGGCCACAGACAATGGGCAAAAGGTGTCGCCGCAATCCAATGCAGTAAAATAACTTCTTTTTCGCTACACTAATTTTTTTGACTGACTATCACACACTTTGGCATTCACAAAACACATCAAAGGAGGCTGTACAGGGTGGGGCAAAAGTAGGTTTACAGTCGTGAGTGTGCAAAACAGAGCTTATTTTTGCATCATTATTTATTATTTTATTATTTTCCCTACAAACAACTGTAAACCTTTTGCTCCACCCTGTATAATTGGAAGAGTACTGAAAACACATTTTCTACAAAAGAAGTCATGACTAATTTTTGAAAATTAAATTGTAGAAATATATTGCTGCTATTATTTACACTGATTTAGGTAAATCTCTAATACTTGACCAGAACAAACATCCTGTCAAATCGAAGCCCTCATTTCATCCTTACAATTTTTCTCTAATATTTTTCTGCCATAAAATTTGCTTTTCTAAGCTGGATCTTGAACACCATCTCTGGTGTTACTGTTCTTCAGTGAATTCCAGGTCTCCATCTGCAGTTCCTAACCCAGTGTTCCCAGACCCTGAGGGCCAGACATCTACTTTCAACATATGAGAAAGGTGAACTGACCCTGAACACCCACTGAGAAGGGGCTGTGCTGGCTAAAACATTAAACCTCTTTGATTTGGGTTAGAATTATATTAATTACTTGCTGCTTAAATTTCTTTGGCAAATGCTTGCAAAACATGAGCTGTAAGAGAACAAAATAATAAACCAAGGAAATACTTCGTTCTGTGACTAAGCTTGATGCTACAACAAGGGTTTGGGGTCTGTGGTGCACTGATAGGGGACCTTGAGGGCATATAATTTGAGTTAAAGATGCACGCATTATTTAAAATAATTTCAGAGTGTTCATACAACAAAGAGTACCCTCTCGGCTTTGAGGGCACCGCCAGGTGACTGAATTAATTGAGCTTTCTCCCAACTTCTGAACAGGTATCTTGCATAAAACACACAATAAATATCTTTGGAACAAATAAATGAGGAATCAGTCTTCAAAGTTAAATCGTAAGGTGATTATAACTGAAAATGCAGTTTGTTTCTCGTAGAAAGTTTTACTAATGCTAACCGCCTTCTCGCAGGCCCACAAAAGTGTAGACTGAGTATGAAATGCAGTACATAGATCCATGATCCCTTGTCGTCTAACCTTGGGGCCACGCTGTTTCTGAATTTGGGAGTTTTATTTTTTAAGATGCATGTATGGTGTTTTCTTTCTTTTTAAAAAAGACGTTTGTATTGAATGCAGAAAAAGAGGGGGAGAGGGAGAGAAACATTGACGATGAGAGAGAAACATCCACCAGCTGCCTCCAGTACGCCCCCTACAGGGATCGAGCCTGCTACCCGGGCATATGTCCTAGGAATTGAACCTGTGACCTTTCGGTGCACGGGATGACGCTCAACCAACTCAGCCACACCAGCCAGGGCACATGTATGGTATTTTCCAGGGTGCTTCCATCCCAGTAGGATTGGGGGCAGCACATTTTAATCAAAGAATATTTTTATAGTGAAATAGATATGACTATTCACACTAAATGAAATAAAGATCAGTATCATCTCAGTTCAAATCAGGGTTTTGTTGCCAAATCAGGTTTTGTGCCAAAGATATGAAAAATGTTTGGTCTTCGGAGCTTCATAAGTTTCAAATGCAGTTAAGGAACTGTGTAACTGTAGAAGCTCACCGCGATGCATGTTGTGAGACCGCTTCTAAAAGCCAGGGCCCCACTATGAGAGAAGGTGCTGGGCTTTCCATGTTCTGTCCTGAGCCTTGCCAGTGGGTGTGGGGCTCCCACCTTCTAGAAAAGGGGCTTCTAACCTTTTGAGAATGTGCTGAAAGCTAAGGGCTCTTCTCCCTAGAAGAGTTCACAGATGAAAATAGAAACAATGCATAGAATTGCATGGGGTTCACAGGCATGGGTCTTAGATGAAGAATTCCTCTCTAACTAGGAAGAAGGGGACTGAAGCTTCCCGATGACCCAGAAGTGGCACAGAGGGTCCTAGTCAGGCTGGGGTGACAGATACTAGGTAGATGTGACAGTTGGGTGTGCCTCACACACACAGGCCCTTAGTTATTTTCCAGCTGTTGACTGATGGCAACAGTTACAGTAGAGAAGAGTCCCCGCCATTTGTAACATAAGGAACATCACCCAGGGCTGCTAACATGGGAGGAAGTGAGTGCGGTCTGGGCAGGGAGGCAGGGAGTGAGGAGATGAAGGCTCTCACAAGGCTAATTCCAACCTGGACAGTTAGGAGTTGAAGGTGTTGGTACTTCTAAAATCCACCAGGAAATGACATTATCAACAACCTTTTGCCATCTCTGTTTCAAAAGATTATCTTTGCCAATATGCCTCACCGGACTTGGAGACCATCTTCTTGGGTTGAGACAGGAATTTATATTTCATGGGTGATTCAAACCATAATTCTTCAGCTGAGATGTAAGGCAAGAAGCCACTGAAATCCAAGTATTGTGGTACTCTGTAATAAGACCACCTGTCAACTAGAAAGGGGACCAACCTCACTAGTTGCTCCAGTAGGGTAAGCATGCAAGAGGGCTGGGGGTTATGTTTTAAACCTCACTTTCAGTTATTTTGTAATTATTCTTTTTTTTTTCATATTGAGGATATGATCATTTTTAGCTGGCTGCTTCTTCTGAATACAAAGTAAATTTTAAAAGAAGTTCTCTGTGAAAGCAGACTAAATTTCAAGTCTTCCAGTTCTGCACAAAGTACAGCCCTGGGCTGCTGCATCGAGTCCACCCTCTCAAGGGAGAGGCAGCAAGGGGGCACAACGCTTCGTGCTTATTCTTAACTTCTCTGCGCCCTAACTCCTTCCACAGAACTTCACTTAGAATACATGGCTACAACATGAAAAAATAACAAAACTGAATGTGGGCCACTTCAAACATTAGTGCATTAAGTAATGTTGTCATTGTAAACAGACATTTGGTCCTGCTTGATATGAGTGCATTAAATAATGATGTCACTGTAGCCAGACATTTGGTCTTGGTTGGGAGATTTTGTTTCTTACCTTTAGGTTGGGAGCTTTTAGAAACGCAGATTTTCTTCTCCTCCTTTTCCCGCTTTATAACAGGCTCCTCTAGATCATTTCTGTGAATGGCCGTTTCTGAACATTCGGAGAGGAAGTCTTCTGAATAATCATAGTAAGAACTTAAGCTCCTGCAGGAACACTGAGACCGGCTGTAATCGACACTCTTGTCAGAAGCGTAGCTGTGCCCGGGGAGACTGGCCCCTGCAGACAGCCTGCTGTTTTCTAAGGCGGCACTGGGAAAAGGCTCATCTACGTGGGTTCCTGCTGTACCTGCCAGAGACATAGCAAACCTGACAGAAGAAAAGTGTTTTTAAATCAATGGCTTTTGACATTATTTATTTATTTTTATCCTCACCCGAGGATTTTTTTTTGCATTTATCTTCAGATAGAGCAGAGAGAGAGGGAGGAAGAAAGAGAGAGAAACATCGATGTGAGAGAGATACATCAAGTGGCTGCCACCCACAAGACCCCACCGGGGCGGGGGACAAACTGCAACCGAGGTACGTGCCCTTAGTGGGAATCAAACCCAGGACTCTGGTCCGTGGGCTGATGCTCTAACTGCTGAGCCAAACCGGCCAGAGCACTATTGACATTAAAATGGATCTGTGCTTTATTACATTTAACTATAACGGATAAATAAGAATATGAAACACTTTATTTTGAAATATTTTCTGGAAACATTTCAGTTTGGTTTTTATATTTTTCTACATAAACAATAAGATCCCTGGGATCAGACTTTGGTGAAATTGTATTCACAGGTAATATAAGATCAAGTTCACACCAGATAAAAACAATGACAACAATTCATGAATTAGTGAATTATGCGCCCATTCCCTAAGCCTGGCTGTTTGCTGGGATTGTTTTTGCCGTGGTCAGACTGGATGGTGGTATGAATGTGATGCTTACGAAACCCACACATACTTGTCCAGATGTGCACACTTTTTTCTACTAATGATGAATCACATACTTTTGAGATGAAAAACATAGATTAGAATTAATCTACTTGATCCACGATTATTAAGTTTGTTTTTTTTTTAATCCTTATCATCAGATAGAGTGGGAGAGAGAGAGGGACAGAGAGAAACATCGACATGATAGAGCTACATCGACTGGTTGCCTCCCGCACAACCCGACCAGGGCCAGGGAAGAACTGCAGCTGAGGCCCATGCCCTTGGCTGGAATCGAACCCACGACTCATTGTTCCGTGGGCCAACGCTCTAACCACTGAGCCAAACTGGCCAGGGCGGTTTTTTTTATTTTAATTAAGGAAGTCTGCATTCCTTTTTTATGTTTTACTTATACTATTATAACATGAGTCTCATTTCCCTGATTAGAGTCTACAGGATAACAAAAGGAGCAATTCAGAAAAACATGCTGATTTGCATAAGAAAATCATCCAGGGATCTGACCCCTTTAGAAAAAAATGCACCAAGTGGAAATTTTACATTTGTTTAGCAAATAACTAACCAGAATTTCATCTATACAAAACCCAAACTTCTATAAATAATGGATTTGGAAAATCAAACAAGTTTGACCAGTTATTATATATTTAACTCTTCAATGTGAAAAATAAAAGTCTTATTTGGGAACTAAACAATAGTACAATAGACTTCAAAGAAATATATTTAAAAGATAAAAACAAAAATAAAATTTGCTTGTGTGACCCTAATATCTAATCAGGGGCATAAGGTGCCACATGGTTGAAAGTCCTGGTAACCAAAGGCCACAACTAAAACACTAATTTAAGACCTACACAGAGTCACACTTCTTCTTTTCAAATATATTTTTATTGATTTCAGAGAGAGGGATGGAGAGGGAGAGAGCGAGAGAAACATCGATGTGGTAAAGAAACATTGATCGACTGCCTCCTGTAAGCATGACTGGGGATTGAACCCATAGCCTGGGCATGTGCCCTGACTGGGGACTGAACCCACAGCCTGGGCATGTGCCCTGACTGGGGACTGAACCCACAGCCTGGGCATGTGCCCTGACTGGGGACTGAACCCACAGCCTGGGCATGTGCCCTGACTGGGGACTGAACCCACAGCCTGGGCATGTGCCCTGACTGGGGACTGAACCCACAGCCTGGGCATGTGCCCTGACTGGGGATTGAACCCACAGCCTGGGCATGTGCCCTGACTGGGGACTGAACCCACAGCCTGGGCATGTGCCCTGACTGGGGATTGAACCCACAGCCTGGGCATGTGCCCTGACTGGGGATTGAACTGGTGATCTTTCACTGCATAGGACGTTGCTCAACCACTGAGCCACGCCGGCCAGGGCAAGTCACACTTCTTTTATGTAAGGTGGATTTGATTCAAATTAAGTACAATTTAAAGTAATTTAAACACAGTAGTTCTTCATTTATAGATCAGGAATGCTTTAGAGAGAATAGGAAATCAGACACAATAAAGACCCCAAAGGTGTGCCCTGACTGGTTTGGCTCAGCAGTTGGAGTGTCAGCCCGAGGACCGAAGAGTTGAGGGTTCGATTCCCAGTCAAGGGCATGTACCTTGGTTGCAGGTTTGATCCCTGGCCCCAGCCGGGGTTGTGCAGGGGGCAGCCAATCCATGTGTCTCTCTCACATAGATCCTTTCTCTCTCTCTCTCTCTCTCTCCCCCCTCCCTCCCTCCTTCCCTCACACTCTATCTAAAAAACTCAATGGAAAAATACCCTTGGGTGAGGATTTAGGGGGGAAAAAAAAAGACTACAAAGGCGTGCCCTGACTAAAACTAGCTCTGGCTGGAAATCAGACAGCTCTGCATGTCTGTGATGCTGCTGCACTCAAGCACAGAACGCCCCTGATCTGTTTCACACCCTCCTGCTGCAACAGGCCTCGAAACAAAGCAGTTCTCACTTAATCTTCTCAATTCTGTTCTATCAAGACAGCAAGAGAGAAACGAGCTACCGTCAGGTCCTTCCCAACAGGAATCTATACACTCTGTCAGGGGCTCCCCCGTATCTGTTTCTTCCTCTTTCTGCATCTGCCCGACTCTCTCGCTTTGTCCTCTTCCCATGAAATCCAGCAGGCAGTTCACGATCTCCCTGCCCCAGAAACCTTAGCCCAAGTCACTGTCTCAGTAACATTAGCATCGTGCTTAATACTGTAGCGGTGCTTTTACTCCCTGCAAGCTTGCCCGCATTGTGCAGCCCCAGCCACACGAAGGGAACAGGCTGGGACGAGTTATGGTGGCCCACGCTTTCCAGCCTCAAGGTCAGGACTTCTTCATGAAGCATCATGACAGCAAACTGCACACGGGCGGTGCTATTGCGCAATCCTAAATAAGGAACCGATCTTTCCGGACACATTCTGTCATGGGACTGTGGGCAGAAGCGCAGGCAAAGACCTTTGCTTCTGAAGCTTTGATTCTGGATTAAGACCCAGATGCTGGTGGCCAGAGACCCCGACGACGCAAATGTTCCGCCCCAGCCGCAGGCCACGCCTGTCCTTGTCCCTTGGAGCCACCCCCACCTCTTCTTGCTCACGACCTCAGCCCCTAGTTTCCTCCACACGAATCTTGACCGATCCAGATTTCCTGAACGGTGGTTGCTAACCCACAAGAACAGTTTGTTTTTGAGCAGTTGTTCCTGCCACAAGCTGCACTCTGGCTGACCTCTCCTCCTCCCCCGCCTCAGGGCACTCCTTTGAGAAATTGCCACAAGCCAGCATTGTGGGAGGAAGACTTCATTTAGAGTGTTTGCAGCCCTGGCCAGTGTGGCTCAGTTGGCTGAAGTGTCGCTCCATGCACTGAGGCTTGCTGGTTCCCTTCCCGGTCAGGGCACATGCTGGGGTTGGGGGCGCGATCCCCAGAAGGGGGGGTGTGCCGGAGACAGCAGATTGATGTTTCTCTCTCCCTCTTCCTTCCTCTTTCTCTAAAATCAATAAAAAACATATTTTTAGAAAAAAGTGTTTTTCGCCCTGGCTGGTGCACTGAAGGGTCTTGGGTTTGATTCCCAGTCAAGGGCATGGATCTGCATTGCAGTTTTGATCCCCAGCCTCAGTCTGAGCATGTGCGAGAGACGACCAGGTGATGTGTCTCTCACATCGATGTTTCTCTCTCTCTCTCTCCTCCTCTCCCTCCCTTACACTCTCTCTAAAAATCAATGGAAAAAATATCCCCAGGTAAGGATTAACAACAACAACAAAAAGTGTTCTTCATGTGACAGCCACAGATTGTCCCATTGCTATGAGTGTGGCAGAGTAGGTGACAGGAAATTTGAAGGCCGACCAACGTGGGTTTGAATTTGGGTCAGTCACTTAGTTAAGTGATCTTGGTCATTTGTAAATGTGAATAAGAATGCTGATTTCAGAGGGTTATTACAGGGGGAAATGGGACCGTAAGATACCTATTCCAGTACCCGCCACACAGTAAGCAATCAGCAAACAATAGTCTCCCTTCTTGGAAGGGGAATTCGGGACAACACCCAGACTGCAAGGACACTTGGTGTTTGAGTGTGAGGGACGCAGCCAAGAGTCAGCCCATTTCTCCGTCAACTATTTTATCTAGAACAGCTCCTTGAGTAATCTCATTAGACTGAAAACTCCCTGAAGAGAGAGACTGTGTCTTGCTCGGTTGTAACTCCAGGCCTAGCATGGTACTGCCACACGACCACTATTTGTAAGTGCCTAACTGACGATCACACCACCACCATCTACCACGTGCCAAGCGCAGAGGTAGAAGCTACTTGCATTAGCTTACTCAGTCGTGGTGACAGCGGAGAAACGGGCCATCAACCCTAGTTTACAGATGAGCAAACTAAGATTCAGGACGGTCAGTAACTCGTCCGAGGTCACAAAGCTGGCGGGTGGGGGCACTGAGTTTTGAATCCAGGTCTGTCTGCCTTTACAGTTCTTTTCACTGCACCAAATCGCTTGACCCAAAACGGACATAATTTGACCCAACTCATTTATTACTGCAACTTTAAAATGTCAAATTCTGTGCAAACCTGCACCAAGCCTATGGACACTACATGCTATTCAGCTTTCATGATTTTACCCCTATTCTAGAGTTCAAGATCTTAGACCATATTGAAAATAACCTTTTATCTCTTAGTTTTTTAGATTAATCGATACTCTGAATCTGATGTGACAGGAACAGTGAGATGACAGGTGTCAGCAGGTTGGGATGGAGTGGTGGTCCCTTCCATCCCTGAATTAGAATACTGAGGTCTGAGGATGTGGTGGTACCACGCCTCTATTTTTTTTAAAGATCCCCTTGAATCATGAGCTTACAATGGGCTACAATAAGCTTTGGTTGCCCTATGTGCACACAGTCCAGAATGCCATCCTGGTCTCTTAGTTTAATAAACATTGATATAACACAGAAAAAAAGCAGCTCTCTAGAATACTGTCTGTTAAATACCAGTTTTCTCATTGATCTGATAAAAATTGATTGATGACTAGTAGCAGGCCTATAACTACACTTTTAAGTTGATCACACTGTTGTAGAGTGTCTTATATAAATTAATATAAATAGGCTATACCTCACCATTGTTACCGGTGAAAACATATATGAATTTCTGATTATGTGATGCTTTACTGAGAAGCCCAGGTCTTGGGCCAACTACCTCATGTTCTTCTTGTGTAACTGACTGTCTAAAAGCTCAAAGAACATTTATTTAGTGTCAGCTGGGAACTGAGGTTATGAAGAAGGCAAACTTCTGCCTTCAAAGATTTGACAATAAGCAAAGTTAGTAATCATGTAATTGATGCTTATTAGAGGGAGCACCCGTTTTTGATGGGTGAGGTTTGTGGTAGTACACGGTGCAGCTTTTGACAGCATTTACATTGGGAACCATCGGTGTTCACACTACACCTTGCCTGCTTTATTGCACTTGAAGCATAATTTCACTGGGAGTCTATCACAATGGGGTTTGTAGTAGTGTCTTTACTGTTATGATTTAGAAATACCACCCGCAATTAAAAAAGGGGTGCGAAGGATAGTCAAGGGAAAAGAGGTCCCGATATATGGTGACAGAACAAGATCTGACTTTGGGTGGTGGGCACACAATGCAATATGCAGACCATGTATCATTGAAATATACACTTGAGCCCTGGCCGGTTTGGCTCAGCGGTTAGAGCGTCAGCCTGCGGTCCAGAGAGACCCAGGTTCAGTTCCCGCTAAGGGCATGTACCTTGGTTGCAGTTAGTCCCCGACCCTGGTTGAGTCGTGTGGGTGGCAACCACTCGATGTGGCACTTTCACGTCGATGTTTCTCTCTCTCTCTCCCTCTCTTTCCCTCCCACTCTGTCTGAACAAAAAATGGGAAAATGTCCTCAGGTGAGGATAAAAAAAAAAAAAGAAATATACACTTGAAACCCATATGATCTTATTAACCAGTGTCACCCCAGGGAACTTAAAAACAACAAAACAACAAAAACATTGTTCTAAATATAAAAAATTTGCACAGCATATTTATTTAATTACAGAGTTAGAATTAAAAATGTTCAATATCAAGAAATACATCTGGGTCTTTCTGAGTAGGGTAATCAGTTGTGCTTTTGCACAAGGCAGATGAAAAATGAACACATGCTGAAAGGTTTAAAATGAAGGAACGCATACCTGCCGTTCTCTGCCCGCCTTTCCTACGACGAAGGGAGGTCAGCGGAGTGTTCGGAGCGGAGGGTTCCTCACACTGCAGTACTTACGAGATTTCCAGGGTAGTGTTTATTGACATGTTTTTGTCTTTTTTTAAAGCAAATGATATATTTTTAAAAAACCTAGAATGATATTACAGAAAGAAAATGTTAAGATCTCACAATAAATGTGAAAGCCTGGTGTAAGATAAAGGTGAAGAAAAGTGGACATTTGATAAATGATGGGGAGCAATGGACTAGGCATCTGTTTGGAACTCAGAACAAAAGCGAATCCTTATTTCATTCCTCACAGTAAAATAAATATAAGAGAATTAAAAATGTAAATATCAAAAACAAATCTTAGCCCTGGCCGGTTGCTCAGTGGTTAGAGCGTCTGCCTGCGGTCCAGAGAGACCCGGGTTCGGTTCCCGCTAAGGGCATGAACCTCGGTTGCAGTCTGTCCCCGGCCCTGGTTGGGTTATGCGGGTGGCAACCACTCGATGTGTCCCTTTCACGTCGATGTTTCTCTCTCTCTCTCTCCCTCCTACTCTGTCTGAACAAAATTATTGAAAAGTGTCCTCGGGTAAGGATAAAAAACAAAACAAGAAAACAAATCTTAAAAGGAAACATGGAGTGTGGTAAGAAATAAAGCCCAGAAACCACAAAGGGAACAATTAGTTAAAATGGCTACATAAAAATTTAAAATTTCTGTGTATCAAAAAAAGTCAAGTAAAAAGGCACATCAGAAACTAGGTAAACTATTTTCAATACATATGAAAAGAGCTAATTTCCTTAATTTACAAAGGACTCATATGATCCATAATCAAATGGGCAAAGGATATGAACACATCAGAGAACCAGCACATCACAGAAACACAGACAACCAAGAAATGTGTAGGACGTTCAGATTTGCTCTAAATTAATTAAATGCAAATTACGACAAATAGATGACAGCTTCAGGTATCAGAATGGCAAAAATTAAAGAATTAGATGAAACATTGTCATTATAACTATGATTAACAGTAATGCTGATTCTGCATAGTTGTTTAAAAATATGAAAGAATGCCCGGCCAGTGTGGCTCAGTGGACTGAGCGTCGTCCCAGGGACTGAGAGGTCCTGGTTTGATTCCTGTCAGGGCACATGCCCGGGTTGCAGGCTTGATCCCCAGTAGGGGCCACGCAAGAGGCAGCTGAGAGGCAGTGGATCGGTATTTCTCTTTCACATGTGTTTCTATCTCTCCCTCCTTCTCCCTTTCTGTCTCTAAAATCGGTAAAAACATATTTTAAAAAATCCCATTTTTAAGATTTGAGACTTGCTTGGTCATAAAAGAGAATGAAATCTTATCATTTGTGACATCACAGATGGACATGATAAATGAAATAAGTCAGACAGAGAAAGACAAACACCATATGATTTCACTTACATGTGGAATCTGAAGAACAAAATAAACGAACAAACAAAATAGAAACAGACTCATAGATACAGACAACAGACTGAGGGTTGCCAAAGGGGGGAGGGGTTGGGGAATTGGGTAAAAAAGGTGAAGGGATTGAGAAGTACAAATTGGTAGGTATAAACAGTCATGGAGATATAAAGTATAGCATAGGAAATACAGTCAATAATATTCTAATAACTGTGTATGGCACCAGGTGGGTACTGGAAGTACCAGGGGGATCACTTTGTAAAGTATATGACTGTCAGCCCAGCCAGTGCGGCTCAGTGGTTGAGCATGGACCCATGCATCAAAAGGTCGCTGGTTCGATTCCCAGTCAGGGCACATGCCCAGGTTGTGGACCTGATCCCCAGTGGGGGGCGTGCAAGAGGCGGCCAATCGATGTTCTCACTCATCAATGTTTCTTTCTCTCCCTCTCCCTTCCTCTCTAAAATCAATAAAGAAAAAAAATTTTTTTTAAAGTATATGATTGTCTAACTAGTATGCCATACAACTGAAACTAATACAAAAAATATTAAATGTAAATTGCAATTGAAACAAAATTTAAAAAAAAAAGAAAAAAAAAGATTTAAGACTTGCATTTGGTAGTGTAGTCGGCTGATTAATTACCCACTTCCCAAAGGCTGTCCACATCCTAGTTCCCATAATCTGTGAATCCCCAGATCCTGGGAAAAGAACCTGTCACTTTAGGCTGCCAAAGCAACTTTGCAGAGTGATCAGGGGACGGACCTCAAGGTGAGATTATCCTGGATTATCCATCGGGGCCTGATGTAATCAAACACCTTTCTTTATGAGAGGGACACAGGAGGAGTCAGTTAGAAGATGCACTGTGTGAGGGACGCAGGTCAGAGAAAGTCTTCACTGTTGGCTATGAGGATGGAGGAAGGGGTCACAGGCCAAATGCAGGCTTTTCTGCAAATTAGAGATGGCCAAGAAACGGAGTTTCCCCAGGAGCCTTCACAAAGAACCAGGCCTACTGATATCTTAAATGTTAGCCCCCTGAGACTCGTTTCAGACATCTGACCTCCAAAGCAGTAAGAGAATAAATTTGTGTTGTTTTAAACCAAAGTTTGTGGTAATTTTTTAAATAGCAGCTGTAGGAAATTAATACAGGTTACTTTGAAAGACATTAAAAATAAAAATGAGACCTAAAGCAGGCTATTAAAATGTAAATGAAATGCACTAGTCTACATTTCAAGAAGTCAAAGAAGAGGGTCAGTTCAAAGATTTGGGGGAAGTAACTTCATGCTTCCAGGAACCTTCACCTGGATTTCACCCAGGAAGAAGACGACCCACCCTGGGAGCTGGTGGGATTGTTTGCTTTGGAAAAACTAGCAGGACTAAAGAGCAGACGCTCTCGTCAGCGTTCTGGGTGGAGACGTGGAGCAAGGCAAGAAGGCTGGCCTTTATGCAGGGGCATGATGGAGGCCAGGGAGAGGAGGAGACTTGAGGAGGACAAGGGGGTGACAAAAGGTGACAGGCAGCTGGCAAGGTCAGGATATAAATTACACGGAGGAAATAAGTTAATTGAGGAAATAAGTAAATATACTTAGAATCATGGAGGCCAAGTTTCTTGGTGCCTGAAAGGGTTTTATTTACATACAAAGAGGGAGGCTAGAAAGAACCTGAGGTAATGGATTAGAATAGGAAATACTGGGTTAATATAGATGTCTATCTATCTGTTTACATATGGATATAGATATTGTAGTACTTGCAGATGTATGCGTGTGTATGTATATGTAGGTATCTCTGTGTATTTTCCCTACCTCTGCTCTCTGAGAAGGCCTAGAAGCAATGGCACCCCAGTCATGAGCACACTGAGCACCACGCCCCTATAAAAGGAATCAGGGTTCCTTGCAGAGATGGATGATCCAGGCCTGGGGCAGGTGAAGTACAGGTAAGGCTGGTGGGTGTGAAAGGACACGAAGCCAATTTGAAGTCTGCACTGGTCGAATCTAGGACACGTGAGCATCAGAACAAACAAGGGGGTATGAAAGGACAACTTACTACGTCAAATGGGAATCCACAAGTCCATACTGATGTACGTAAATGAGACCGGAAGAGGAAGCTCTTCCTGGGGTAGAATAACAACGAATACATGTACAAGGACCGGTGGAGATAGATAATGGCTATCTGGCAACTATCATGGAAGTAGCTGAAACAGGCAGGATTTGTCAATAGATGCCAAAGGCCAGTGAATGTAAGTTTGATAAGGAACAGGTTTTGGCACAACACTAACCAAACACAAAGGGGAAGAAGGTGGAGAAACCTGGCAGACACCATCACCGTGACCAAGGTCATCAGGATCATCATGAGTGACGGGGCAGGCGGACCTCGTGTGCCTCCCCATGACTGAGAAGGACCAGAGTCATTTCTGTGGCCTTCCTGCCAGGAGCTCAGCCTGAGTCAGGTCAGGAAACACCAGCCTGATCCAGGCTGAGGGTCTACCTACAAAACAAAAGGCCTGAACTCCAAGTTAAGCAGGATGTTAAACGAATAGAAAAACTCTTCCCTTCACTTACAAAAATAGCATTATATGGGTGAGATGATCACATATCTTAGGGCGTTCAGGAACACTATTTCAAACATGCATCCATTTTTGAGATGTCCCAATTTTGTGCTTCATAAACTCGGTCACTTTAATATTGAAAAGTTTAAGAATTAACACTGACGAAGAAGACGGGGAGTATGTTAAGCACGAACACATGCTTGTGTGGACTGACATCTGAGATATACATAGCACAGCTATGCCAGGACAACCAGCTCTTGGTCTTCAGCTGTTTACTATTTGGATGAGCTGAATGGACTTCTAACGTCCTGCCCAGCACGAAAATCCGTCAATTAAACATACCTACATACATCGGAAACCTCAACCTTAACCTCATAGCAAAGAAATGTGCTATATTCAAAGTTTGGATGGTTACAGACACGTTATGTAGGTTGTCATTTAACGATTTAATGCATTTTATTTATTTTTGACAAAAACCTTGAATTTGCTGCCTCAGTGAGCATCCCAAAGAAGAGCCTTCAGGATTAGAAACTGTGCCTCTACTGCCACCACGTGGTGGCAAATGCAACGGACTGCGGGGCTCTGAAGGAAAACGGAGTGTGAGTTCCAGGACTACGTTTATAGACATGTACATTTTAGCTCCCCCTCCTGGCCACCGCCACATCTCTTGTTCATTTTCAATTTTGACACAATTATTTTTACTAGAATTTTCATTCTATTTTAATAAAACTGAAATAAAATACCGCACATTTGATATGTTCCACACAGTGGAACCTTATTCCACTCACTTTTGAACACATACCGTGTGCCAGGATCTGTGTGAGATGTGGGGGTATAATGAACACAAACAGAAATGTTTTGTTTCTGCGAAGCTTGTGTGATGGTAATAATCACAGCAGTGACTGTTCTAAGTGTTTTCAGGAAAGAGATACAGCTCTGGGAGGACATATAATGAAATCTGACCTAGACAGTGGCCTGGGAAGTCCTCCGACAGAAGCACCATCCGAACTGAGAAATGAAGGCTCGGTGGGAACTAAGCAAGCAAGAGGAAGGGAGGGGAGGGAGGAAGAACACTGCAGACACAGAGAGAAGACAGCCAAGGCCTGCTGGGTAGAGGAGGCCCATGTGGCTGGGGCCCAATGAGAAGGACCAGTGGTTCCCGATGGGTGTCCAGAGGCAGGTGGGGGTGAACAGCTGCGGGGTCACGGGAAGGCACGGTTATGATCTGAATCATTGATCAAGAGCAGTGGGAACTAGCAGTGAGCAAAAGAGACGACACAGCGCTTGTCCTGAGGAGTGGCCGGGTGTAGAGAGCAGCCTGGAGAAAAGCCAGAGGACTGCGGAAGCCTGGATGAAGGGAGGCGGTAGCTCGGATTAACAAGCCAGTGACGATGCAGAAATGCGGAAGATGCACAGGAGACGACGTCACCAGGGCTTTGGTGATCCCCTGGATGCTGGAGTGACGGAAAGGTCAAGGAGGAATCCTAGTTTCCCACGGGAGAGGTCCCAGTGGGTGGGCTGGTGGGAGATTGTTTGGATTTGTGGCTGCTGAGTTGGAGGTGTTTGAGAGGTCTTAATGGCAATGCCACTCAGCTACCTGGACATAGGGGTCTAGCTGAGAAAGGAAGGCCAAGCTGGAAGGACAAAGTTGGGGGTCAAGAGCATATGGATGGTGGGCATGGATTTGTGCCCAATGTCAGAGTACAGGGTACATGGGGGAACAACACAATGAGAAGAGACACGGAGCTTTGAGGAACCGCACTATGAATGACCCCAGGAGAGGTGAGTGAGCCAGAGTGGTGGAGCAGAAGGCTGGGGGTCGGCGAAGGTGCAGCAACCAAGGGAAGACAGAGATTCAAAAGTGAGATGGGCCCTGGCCGGTTTGGCTCAGCGGTTAGAGTGTCGGCCTGCGGTCCTGAGAGACCCGGGTTCGGTTCCCGCTAAGGGCATGTACCTCGGTTGCAGTTTGTCCCCGGCCCTGGTCGGTTGTGCGGGTGGCAACCACTCGATGTGTCCCTTCACGTCGATGTTTCTCTCTCTCTCTCTGTTCCTCTCTCTCCCTCCCACTCTACCTGAACAAAAAATGGAAAAATGTCCTCGGGTGAGGATAAAAAAAAATTAAAAAGCAAAAGTGAGATGGGAGTGGCCATGTCCAATGTCAAGACTCCTGAGAACGAGCAAGATGAGGCTGGGGAGTGTCTGAGTGGTTTTGTTTTAGTGCCGGGATACAGGCGGAAGACAGACGCGAGTGGTCTGAGGAATGAGAGACAGGAATGGATGTACTGAGCAGGGCAATTCTTTAAGAAAGTTCGCCTTTCAAAGGGGATGACAGACTGGATGATAACTGGAAAATGAAGGGCAATGTAGGGTCATGGAAGGTGTTTTCCCTCTTTCTTTTGTGATGGGAGACTAGAGCATGTTTAAAGCCACGAGAAAGAGCCAGTTGAGATGAACAGGTGATTGTACAGGTGAGAGAATAAAAGGCTGACAGTGACAGGGTAGGGCTTTTGACAAGCAGGAGGAGATGACCTCCAAATCACAGGGAGGGGTGGCCTAGGACGGAGGAAATCAGATGGGTAGGAGGTAGGTAAGACTTGCAGGTGTTGTGGCTGGAGAAGGGGATTCCCACCAGGTGGCGTTAGGTTCCTCTGTGAGGTGCTAGCATGAGGACCAGGTGGGAGATTAAGTTTGAGTGAAGTGGAGGGTGACAATTTGCTACATCTCATAGACCCTCTGCAAGTTGCCGCAATCCTACCACATTACTTCGGTCAACTGGGATTTCACTTGGAAAAAAGAGAAAAAAATGGGGGAATGAGGGTTTGAGATTTGAAAGCGTACAGAGGTGTGGGGGCCATTAGCTCCACAAGGGCAGGGACTTGTCATACCCATCCCTGCATCATCACTCTGTGACTGACAGACCAGAGTATGAGTGCCCAGGCACTTACTATCAAAATGATCAGCACAGGGATGAGCATCTGTCTCCATTTCACTTTGCCCCTTTCGGAGCTCCTCTAACCCCACCCTCCCCCCAAGAGTAGGGAACGAACACCCGAATTTCCTTCATGACTTTTTCTCATTGGGAAGAAGTCTACGGGTTATTTTATCCTTCCATACAGCCAGTTTCAAAGTTCTTGCCATAGTTCTATCCAGGGACACTGTCATATACCTAAGAAAGCTGAGGGACAGCTTTCAACTTTTAGCTTGTTAATAGTCAGGTGCTTGTGTAGCTTTGTCTATCTAGTTTAAAAAGTTGCAAGTCTCGCCCTGGCCAGTTTGGTTCAGTGGTTAGAGCGTCGGTCTGTGGTCCAGAGAGACCTGGGTTCGGTTCCCACTAAGGGCATATACATCGGTTGCAGTTTGTCCCCAGCCCTGGTTGGGTCATGCAGGTGGCAGCCACTCGATGTGTCCCTTTCACGTCGATGTTTCTCTCTCTCTCTCTCTTCCTCTCTCTCCCTCCTACTCTGTCTGAATAAAGAATAGAAAAAAAGTCCTTGGGTGAGGATTAAAAAAAAAAAAGTTGCAAGTCTCAAAATATGTACGATAAAAATTGTATTTATATCTAGAAAATGCACATCCATTTTTTTTCTAAACTTACTTGAAGTAACAGAGAAGGGAAATAGCACAAGACTGTCAATACTTAAGATGGGGGGGGGGCACAAGCAAGGAGACCAATCAGAAGGCTACTGAGATATCAGGCACCTGATATGGTGGCCTGGACCAGGGTAGTGATAAGTGGGGGTTGGTACAAATGGTAGGATTGCGCATCTATTCTGGGTACATTCTGAAGGATGTGTTGACAGACTGATTGTGGGAGGAGGAAAAACAGTAATCAAGGAGGACCAAGGCCTGGACAACTGGGAGACGGTTTCCAGTAACCGGGGTGGGTCAAGGTAAGGTAGGAGCAGGTTTAGGGGAATGTCAGGAGCTGTTCTGGGCTGCGGTACTGGGGATGCCTTGGACAGCTAAGAAAAAGGGTCCGAAGTTGAGGGAAGGGTCAGGGCTGGAGATACACTTCTGGGGCTCACTGACGTTTAGATGGGTGATGAGCCGATGAGATTGGACAATTCATCTAATAAGTGAGTGTGGATAGAAAAAAGTGTTCAAGGTCATGTTCAGCATGAACTGGTCCGAAACAAAGTTACCTGTTGGCACAAGTGTGGCGACGAAATGTCAAAGCACTAAGGGGAAATTGTGGACAAAGAGCCCCCAAGCTGAGCTGAGAGGATGAAGGGCGAACACAGCGCAGGCATTTCAAAGGTTCAGTTCCCTGGGCTGGGGGCAGGGAAATCTCAGCTAAGGTTAGAAGAAAAAACAAGCAAAAGCAAGTAGGAAGGTGCAAAATGGAAGATAACACATTCAGCTATAACAGAAAAATATCAGCGAAAGCCTGTAAGTCAGAGGGCAGGGGAGGGATGGAGAGTGAAACCGGCGTTGACCCGGGCGACGGGAGGCTGCCCGAGGGCCTAGCCCCTTCCCCAGGCCGTACCTGGGCCGGGTCGGGGCGGCCCCTGCCCGAATGCCCCCAGGGGCCAGGCCGCGTGCTGGCGGGTTCCCGGACGGAGCAGTGTGGTCTTGCGAGTGTGTTCGTGGGTGCAGTCCCTCTGGGCAGCGGAGGGGCACGACCAGGCCGCGCTCCGCAGGACGAACCCGCCGGGCCACCTGACTGTTACCAACTCGAGTGCGAGCGCAGCACCGAGGCCCGGGCCACGCTGAGTGACCGGGCGACACCGGAAGGCCCGGAAGGCCCGGCAGCAGGTTACGGCAGCGGCTGGGCCGGGGCCTGGGGCTGCAGGGGGCGGCGGTAGCGGTGGAGGCGGCAGCGAGGCCGTTACCTGCTCCGCGTGGCTCCCGCGGCCGCACCCAGCCCGTGGCTTGGGGCGTAGACGCGTCGCCTGGAAACGCGCCCGCGGGGAAGAGCCAGGGGGCGGGGCCGCGAAGCTCGCGCGCAGGCGCACTCCGGGCGTGCCGCGGTCCTGCGGCGGAGGGGCGGGGACGAGAGCAGAGTGCTCCCCAAAGGCTGCTGGGCAGGAAGGCGTAGACGCCCGGTTCCCCGGGAAGGGGGTGGACTCAGGTGGGCAAGTGTGGACTCCTCATCTCTGCCTGTTAACCTCTCCCTAGGAAGTAGAATTTCTTTGGACAAAGAATATCTGATCACAAAGTAATTCATGTTTGATGTAGAGAATTTAGAATGAACAAGAAGTGCCAAGAAAAAGTAAAAATCACCTAGATGATGGAATGCGTAACATATTATTTTTCTTCTCTTCTACCTCTTGCCCACACCACCCCCATTGTATCAACTGCTTTGCACCCTCCTGGGTGAATCTTGAGGTCACCCCTCTTTCCTTAGGGTAAATTCTTAGGTGAGAAGTTGAAGGATCCAAGGATATGTCCACTTTGAGGTTTTCTGAAGGTACAGGAAAGTTTGCCTTCCAGACAAATGTCTCTGATCATTCACCCACATTGGGGCTAAACTTTTTTATTTTATTTTTTAATTAATTAATTAATTAATTTTTGTTACAGATGTTTCTCCCCCCCCCCCCGAATTCCCCTCCCCCTGCCTCCCGGGATAATCTTATTTCTATTTAAAATGCCTGTTTTGTTGTAAAAAATGGACGTCTTTGATATTATTCAGTTCTTTGATAGACATTTTTCCATATTGCTAGTAGCCATTTCTAATTATTTATTTCTTTAAACTTATCTTTATTGTTGAATGTATTACAGATGCCCTTCCCCTTTCCCCCCATTAATCCCTCCTCCCCACTCCCAAACCCCCTCCCTTCTTCCCCACACAATTTTCTGTATCCATCGGTAATGCATATATGCATATATGTTCTTTGGTTTACAGTCCGCCCTCGTTTATCATGGTTAATCAGTTCCAGACTCTACCACGATAAATGAATTCCCGCCAAGTAGGATTCTATCTTTATACACAGTGGTCCCTCGCCTCTTCCCACTTGGACTTTCTCAGCTTCACTCTATTGGGATTTTTTCAAATATAGTATAGTATGAAAAAACCACCATAGAGTGAAGCTGCGAACGTGCAAGCGCGAAGTGGCGAGGGACGACTGTCTCTCTTCCCTCACCCCCTTCCTTGTGAGGTTTATTAATCTAACAACAATTTGTACTTCTTAATACCTTCACCTTTTTTGCTCATCCCCCCAACCACCCTCCCATCTGGCAACCAACAAAAAGTTCTCTGTATCTATGAATCTGTTTCTGTTCTGCTTGCTCATTTTGTTTGTAGATTCAATTGTTGATAGATATGTATTTATCGCCATTTTATTGTTCATATTTTTGTTCTTCTCCTTCAAGAAGACCCTTAAACACTTAATATAATACTGGTTTGATGGTGATGAACTAGCATTTTCTTGTCTGGAAAACTCTTGATATGTCCATCAATTCTAAATGATAGCTTTGCTGGGTAGAGTAATCTTGGTTGTAGGGCTTTGCTTTTCATCACTTGGATATTTCTTGCCACTTCCTTCTGGCCTGCAAAGTTTCTTTTGAGAAATCAACTGACAGTCTTATGGGAGCTCCCTTGTAGGTAACTGCTTTTCATTTGCTGCTTTTAAGGTTCTCTCTTTGTCTTTAACCTTTTGCATTTTGATGATGATGTGTCTTGGTGTGGGCCTCTTTGAGTTCATCTTGTTTGGGACTTTCTGTGCTTCTTGGACTTTTATGTCTGTTTCCTTCACCAAGTTAGGGAAGTTTTCTGTCATTATTGTTTCAAGTAGGTTTTCAATTTCTTGCTCTTTCTCTTCTCCTTCTGGCACCCCCATGATGGGAATGTTGGTACACTTGAAGTTGTTCCAGAGGCTCCTTATACTATTGTCAATTTTTTTGGATTCTTTTTTCTTTTTGCTGTTCTGATTGGGTGTTTTTTGCTTCCTTATGTTCCAAATTGATGGTTGCTTCTTGACTTCACTTATTCTACTGTTGATTCCCTGTAAATTATTCTTTTTTTCAGTTAATGCATCTTTCATTTCTAACTGGTCCTTTTTTATGTTGTTGAGGTCTTCACTAAATTCCTTGAAATTCTCACTAAGTTCCTTGAGCATTCTTATAACCAGTGTTTTGAGCTCTGCATCTGTTAGATTGCTTATGTCTGTTTCCTTTAGTTCCTTTCCTGGAGTTTTGTTTTGTTCTGTCATTTGGGACACGTATCTTTGTCTCCTTATTTTGACTGTCTCCCTGTGTTTGTTTCTATGTATTAGGTAGAGATGCTATTGTGCTGACATGTTTATAATGCCGTAATTGATGATTGGTAAAATATTGTTTATAGCTCTATAACTGATGATTAGGAAAGTCACTGTGTGTCCTCTAGCTGAACCTGTTTTGTAAAGAATTTAATCAACAGGATAGAGATCAAAATAACCGCAGTAAATTGGAATGCTCCCTGGACTAAGATATGTCCAAGAAATGTCAGGTCCCCAGGCACTGGACCAAGACATGTCAGGTTCCCAGATTAGCCAGGTTAGCCAACTGCCTAATTGCATATTTTCGCTTCTGTATGTGCTTGCTTGGTATGCCCCAGTGCATACCGGAATGCAGTTTTAAGCTTTAAAGGTGTGTGTGTAAGGAGGTTGGGGCTGATCTCCAAAGACTCTGTCACAGGGGTATTTGAAATCAGACGCCAGCCGGCTAACAAATGGTTCTTATTTGGACTTCAATTCTCTAGTGGGCTTTCTTTGACAGTTGCGCTACAACACTGTCTCCTTGGCTTCCTAGGGTGGCCTATTGTAGAGGTGTCCTGTAGGTTCCAGTGGCACAGCCTCCCTGATCACCCCAGCTGGGCCTCAAGGTGCATCCCTAGTGTGGACTGTACACTCTTCTGTTGTAATTGAGTATTGATTGCTGTTGGCATGTCAGTGGGAGGGATTTATTCAGGCTGATCAGCTGCAGGACTGGCTGTGCCCACTGACCACCGACCTCTGACCACCTTGGAGGATCAGCTGTGAATGGTCCCATCACACAGAGCAAGACTTACTTCAACAGGGCTCTGGTACCCACTGAGTCCACCCCTTGAGTGTGTCACTTGTGGAGGTGGTGGGGTCATGGTGCTTTGACGTAGTCTCAAGCTGTCCACGGGTGTACTGGCTCTGGGGCAAGGTCAGCCACTGCCTGTGTTCTACCCGGGGCCACCTGGCATAAGCTACAAAATGATCTGCTGATGGCTGCTTCTTGTGCTGGGCTTGGAGGTGTGCAGGAGAGGCCAAGCTTTGAACAAGGCTGGCTGCTTCTAGTGCCAGACCTGGGGCCACTTAATGAGAGGTATGGGGCTCACTGAGATCAGATACTGCTTGTTTGAGAGATTTTAGGAAAATCTGAAGCAGGATGTAAGACAGGCCAATCCTATAGTAAAGCCACTGGAAACAGCTTGGGTGGTCCTGAAAGTTGGGTGGGGCAGGGCCTCAGGGATCGCTAGGGTGGGGCAAACAGTGTGAGCCAGGTTGTTGGAGCTCTAGCTGTAGGGACTGTCTGCAGGGCCCATGGGGGAAGGGCTCACTGAAGGAGCAACAGCGCCCACCAGCATGTCTGTTCAGGAGAAAGCTGTCCTACAGCTCTCACCCCGATATCAAACAACTCAGTTCTTCCCTGACGTCTCTGGTGCCTTTCAACTATCTCCCCCATGCTGGAGCCTGGAGGGTTTGAGTCTGAGTAAGTCTGTGCACGGGCCCTTTAAGAGGAACTGCCTACCTCACCCTCAATGCCTGCTGGTTTTACAGCCAAAAATGATGGGAACATCTCTTCCTGGCACAGGAACCCTGAGCTGTGGGACCTGGTGTGGGACGGGGACCCCTCACTCCTCAGGGAGGACCTTCACAACCAAGGTATTCTTTGTTTTTTTTCCGCCACACGTGGGTGTGGGATCAGCCTGTCTGTGCCTCCGCCCTTCCTACCGGTCTCGATGTGGTAGTTTAATTTCGTAGTTGGGGGACTTCCACTCAGCTCGATTTCAGGCAGTTCTGAATGATGGTTGTGTTGTAGACCAACGAGACAGACCAAACTCAGACTCCAAAATGGGATCAAATTAGGAGCTTTATTAGCCGCGCAGCGACTGTCCCATCCTACACAGAGGAGAGAGCAGCCCCGAGCTCAGGGGGAGGGTTGCTTATATAGTTGTCTTAGCCCCTGCTAAGGAATTTGGGTTAAAGGTACACGAGCAAGCAAGCACGTACAGAAGCAGATATTGCAGTTAGCTGTTATGCCCGAGGGAACAATCAGTTTCTGTGTACACAAAGCAATGGTTATTTATACAGTGCAGTGGTTATCTATTAGCAGATAGTTCTTGCCATTCCCTGAAAATCCAGGGGGCAAGGTCATGTGTTTGTCCTTTACATTCCTCACTGGTCTTAGGGTTAAATCAAATTTTTGATTCTAAAGTGTCTTCAATTTTTTTCATTGTGGCTAGCCTCTGATAGGGGGTGCTAAGAACCATGAGCTTAATAGCCTGTACATTTTCCTCTAAAAAATTGCATTAAGCGATTAATTAGGATTGGGCCACAAGTTAATATTAATAGGAGGAGGATTAAGGGGCTCGCAAGGCCAGTGATAAGAGTAGTGAACCATGGGGACCAATTAAAGAGGTTCTCATACCAATTCTTAGAGGTGGATAGAGCCTGTTCTCGTTCATCTAGTCACTGTCTAACTAATTTTATGCTTTCTCTAATAATACCAGATTGGTTAGCATAAAAGCAACAGGTTTCTCCTAGGGCTAAACAGAGAAGAAATAAACCTGTGGAATAATGCTAGCAAGAATACATAAGTCTTTGGTTCCAATGGGAAAGACACAGGGAGTCAGTCCTGAGACGCAAGCAAACCAAGTCTGGGGGGGTGCAGTTAGGACCCAAGTCTCTTGTGATGAGGGGCTCAATGGGGTTAGGGTGGTAGCGTCCCCGCATGAGTCCTCATAAGGGGAAGAGCTTAGGTTGTAGTTGCCGATGATGAAGCATGTCCCCTGTCCTTGTAGGACTCCGAGGGTCAGGCGGGGGCCCGAACCTTCATAGCAGTGGCCGCCCTTGAGTGCACCTAAATTGGGTAGGTGCTTTACTGGCGATCAGAGTCAGGAAAGAGACTAGGAGGAAACCCTGGAGAGCTTTATCTTCAGGGGATCCTCAGTCCACTGTAAGGCCCATTGTTCAGGTATTTGCTCAGGGTGTGCTTTCTTTACCCGACTGTGGTGAATCCAAAATTTCCATCCTGTTACCTTCAGAGCGGTGGGCGTGGTCAGGATGACAGGAAAGGGCCAGTCCAGCGAGGCTCGAGGGAAGCAGGCTGATGTTTCTTGACCCAGACCCAGTCACCAGGATTGAAGTCGTGTGGTGGTATCTGGGGTGTCCCCGGTTGGGGTCTGGTGTCCTTGATTGGCTGTCGGGTCTGTTCTCTCAGCCTCTGGATTGCCTGCAAAGAGCTGAGGAGGTTATGGTTACCTACTTTGGCTAAGACCTCGTCTAAGACCTCGATTTTGCATAGAATAGGGGGAGGTTGGCCAAACATGATTTCAAATGAGGTAAAACCCTTAAGATAAGGGGTACAAGGCACACAAAGGAGGGCAAAAAGAAGGAGACTTACCCAGTTGTCACCTGCCTCAAGGTGGAGCTTAGTTAAAGTTTTCTTTAATGTCCTTTTCATTCTCTCTACCTGTCCTGAACTCTGAGGCCTGTAGGCACCATGCAATTTCCAAGTAATCCCTAAAGCTTTCGCTGACAATTTTGTGGTTTGAACAATGAATGCCGGGCCATTGTCGGACCCCAGAGCTAGAGGGAGGCCAAATCGGGGAACCATCTCAGAGAGTAGTAACCGGGCTACCGTGGTTGCAGTTTCAGTCTTGGTAGGAAAAGCCTCAGTCCAGCCGGAGTAGGTATCTGTGAAAACAAGCAGGTATTTATAGCCGTATTGGCCAGGGACGACCTCAGTAAAGTCAATTTCCCAGTGGTCACCAGGAGCTGTGCCTTGTTCTCGGGCCCCGAGGTCTGTTGTTTCCCGAGAGTGGGAGTTGACTTGGGCATAGGCAGGGCATCTCCTTATTTCAGATTCTATCCGTCTGTTGAGGTTTGGGACATAAAAGTCCCAGTGCTGCGAGGCTGGAGTTTAGTCTTGCCCAGGTGGGTGCCCTGCTGGAGCTGAGAGATCAGCTCTCAGCCTAGGGCCGCAGGCAAGAGGATCCTCCCGGCGGAGAGAAGTCTCCGGCCTCGAGGCCCCTGGTTACAGTTCAGCCTCCGTCCAAGTTCTTCCTCCTCTTGGGTATAGGAGGGCTCCTTGGGGAGGCTTTTCCCTGGAAGGACAGGAAGGATCTCCAGTGGCCCCACTGGTCTTGGCTGTCTGATCGGCGAAGGCGTCCCCCTTAGCTTCAGGGGTGTAGGAGTTCTGGTGGCCCCGGCAGTGGATAATGGCCACTTTTGTTGGTAGCCAAATGGCCTCTAGGAGGGCAAGAATTTCTTCTTTATTTCTGATGTTTCCCTCCTAAGGTTAGGAGTTCCCTTTCTTGTTAGAGGGCCCCGTGGACATGGGCTGTGGTGAAGGCATAGCGGCTGTCAGTGTAGATGTTTACTGACCTGCCTTTCACCCCTTAAAGCCTGAGTTAGAGCCATTAATTCAGCCCCTGAGCTGAAGTCCCGTGCCCTAGTGCCTGGGCCCAGATGACCTTGTCTTGTGTGACTACCGCCGCTCCCGCATATCAGTCTCCTTCCCCGATGAAGCTGCTCCCATCTGTATAGAGAGCATGCTCTGGAGTTGGGGGAGGGCCCAGATGACCTTGTCTTGTGTGACTACCGCCGGTCCCGCATACCGGACTCCTTCCCGGATGAGGCTGCTCCCATCTGTACAGAGAGCATGCTCTGGAGTTGGGAGAGAGTTGTCAGTTAGGTCAGACCTCAGGTTAGTTAGAGTCTCAGGAATGTCTGAGCAATCATGAAGGGGAGCCTGAGGGTCATCGTCAGGCAGCAGGGTGGCCGGGTTGAGGGCAGAGGTCTTCAGGAACTGGATTCGGGAGGAGTCTAAGAGGAGTACCTGGTATTGGGTAATCGGGCATTAGACATCCACGGGTCTGGAGGGCTCCTGAGGAGAGCCTCAACAGAGTGTGCCCCAATGATCTGGAGGTCTTGCCCTAGGGTCAGCTTGGATGCTTCTTTAACTAGAATAGCAGTAGCGTCAGCTGGGCCACCAGAGGCTACCGAGTCTAATCTCTTAGATAAGTGGGCAACTGGTCTCTTCCAGGGCCCCAATGATTGGGTTAGGACCCCTTTGCAATGCCTCGAGTCTCAGAGATGAAGAGTTGAAAGGGTTTAGCGATATCAGGCAGAGTTAGGGCTGGTGCAGACATTAAGGCCGTTTTTACTTTTGTGAGGGTAGGGATTTTCATGACCGCCTCTATCCTGCTACTGGGGAGCGACCGTTTTCCTTCTTTGAGTTCATAACCTAGGTAGTGTCCGATAGCCTGGGGACTGGCGCCAGGCAAACTGCTCGACCACGGTCTCGCTTGCTCAGCCTGGCCTCCCACCCTGTTCCAGGACGGCCTGCCCCGGGCTTGTACTAACTCCCATCCTGCTACTCACATTCCAGAGCCTGCATGCACAGCCCCCGCAGGGCCAAACCCTAACAGACAAATCCCAGCTGCAACGGGCAGATATAAAAAAGCACAAACCCCAGCATCGGGCGCGGCTTCTAGGACTCGACCCCCGGAGTCTGTGAACCCGCCCGGAGTGCACCCAATAAAGCCTGATCCCTGTTTATTCAGCTGATTGGCTCTCCAGTCTCTTCTCTGTTTTTCAGCGGTGCCCCCGATTCCTTACAGGTAGGTCACGGTGGTGGTGCATAATTGAGCTTTCTTGGCTGAGACCCGATACCCTAAGTGTTCTAGCTCTAGTAGGAGTGCCTTCGAGGCCTCCTCACATTCAGGAAGAGAAGCAGCTGCTAGAAACAAATCATCTACATACTGTAGCAGGGTGACATGTTGGTACCTTTCCCGGAACAGTTGGAGGTCCTTGCTCAAGGCCTCATCGAAGATGGTGGGAGAGTTCTTGAATCCTTGGGGCATCGGGTCCAGGTCAGTTGTCCTGAGAATCCCCCTTCCGGATCAACCCATTCGAAGGAGAAGATGGGTTGGCTGAGAGGCGATAAAGGAATTGGAAAGAAGGCGTCCTTGAGGTCCAAGACAGTATAGTAAACACGGCTGGGAGGGATCAGGCTCAGAAGCGTGTAAGGGTTCGGAACCGTGGGGTGAATGGTTTCCACCCGACTGTTTACTTTCCTTAAATCTTGGACCTGCCTGAAATCCTCAGTCCCAGGCTTCTTAAGCGGCAAGAGGGGAGTGTTCCAGGCCGACTGGCAAGGCTTTAAAATGCCAGCTTCTCTGAATCTATTAATATGCGCAGTTATTCCTAGTTTGGCCTTTATGGAGATCGGAAGGGCGGATGAGGTCCTTAGGTTTCTGTTGGGCCCCCCCTTAGGGCAGTCCTTTTTCCAATGACCATATCCTTTGCAGTAGGCACATTGGTTAGGGTCAGGAGGTGGCCGAGATCGTTGCCTAGGTCTCCGTGGGGTTGGCCCTATGTTTTTAGGCCTATTGCCCTGTTGCCCTTTTTTGATTCTCTTGAAGAGCAGCTATGATTACTCTTGTGACTTTTTTAGTATCGGCCGTTTCTGGGTCGTCCCGGTTGTTAAATACTCTCTGAGCTATTTCAACTAACTCACTAAGATTCTTTCCTTCAAAACCCTCTAATTTCTGGAGTTTCTTCCTAAAGTCTGGGGCCGACTGGGAGACAAAAGCAGTATTAATTGTCCGTCTATTCTCAGGGGCCTCCGGTCTATGGGAGTGAAGAGGCGATAAGCCTCCATGAGACGGTCAAGAAAGGCCGCTGGGGAGTCCCCTGCGGTGTGAACAGTCTCGCTTACCTTAGACAGGTTAGTTGGCGTTTTGTCTGCTCCGCGGAGGCCCTGAAGTAGAGTTCGGCGAAACTGGGTTAAAGCCTCCTTACCTTGATCAGTGTTCGGGTCCCAGTTGGGTCGGGTAGTTGGGAGGTAGGCTCCTATTTGGGCCGGATCTGTGAGGGGTAGGCCGTCTGGCCCGAGGATGGATTTTGCTGCCTCTGGATCCTGTCCCTCTCCTCGGAGGTGAACAGGACCTGCAACAATTGCTGACAGTCATCCCAAATGGGCTGATGGGTGAGGAAGACTGTCTCTAGGAGAGAGATTAAACCTCGGGGTTTATCAGAGAAGGAAGGGTTCTGTTGTTTCCAATTATACAGGTCGCTAGTTGAGAAGGGGACATAAACCATGAAGGGCCGAGTCTGGTCTCCACCTGGTGGTGGAGCGACCTGAGGGAGGGGCAGGATGGCGGCCGAGGAGTCTGCGCCTGCGGAGGGGTTAGAAGGGGTGCCGCCTTATGTATGGGGAGGACTGAGCGGCTGAGGGGCTTCAGCCTCTCTGGCAACGGTGGCAGGTGGCGGTAGCCGATCAGGGGGGTGGCCCCACAGGGTCAGTGAGGGGGTCTTCTGGGGGACCTGAAAGAACAGGGTCAAGCCTTTGGGAGGGAGCAGGAGCCGAGGGCTTCTGAGGCTTCCGCGGAGGCTGGGCAATTACAATCTTCTCCCTATTAGGGCACGAACATTTCTTAACATAATTAGGCTTGTCAGTAGCTAAGTCAGTCCAAACATCGATGTAAGGAGTTGGGTCTGGGTGTCCGGGAGTCCTGCAGATGACGCCTTGAACTGCACACAAAGAGCTTAAGTGAAAAGTGCCCTGGGAGGGCCAATGACCCGGAAAGTGGGCCTCTCCAATTCGCACAAAGTGCGCAGGGATCCAGGGTCTGCTGAGATGCTGTAACCTGAGGCGCTTGGAAAAGCCTGAGAAGTCATCAAGGAGACATTGAAGAGGGGTCCTAGGTCCTGAAGGTCCCTGACCCATTTTGAAGGACACAGGCCGGCACAGCACAGAAACACAAAACACAAAAGGACAAACAAATAAGACAGACAGAAAAAAAAACAGACAAACCGAACTGGGGCCAAAAGCAATGTCTCGCTATGGCTCTGGGGCAGGATCTCTGTGCTGCGTCCAGCAGATCCACTTCCCCTCACTCCGCAGAGTGTTCAGAAACAGACTTACCGAGGGACGTCCCGTCTGCTGACCGAAACTGGGCCAGGGTTTCCAGATGCTCGCTAGATGGAATTTGGAGTGGAGACAATTCCAGGGCAGAACGGCGTCTGGGGCGGAGGAACGTCTTCTCCAAGGCCTTCCTCTAGACCACTGGTCCGCTCCCGGGATGGACCTGTTTCCGGGAATCTGAGTAGGTCACCCCGCCAAAGTGGGGGACCTTGTTTGTCTATCTCGCTGGGGCCTCCAAATGTTGTAGACCAACGAGACAGACCAGATTCAGACTCCAAACTGGGTTCAAATTAAGAGAGCTTTATTTCCCGCGTGGCGACTGTCCCATCCTACACAGAGGAGAGAGCAGCCCTGAACTCAGGGGGAGGGTTGCTTATATAGTTGTCTTAGCCCCTGTTAAGGAATTTGGGTTAAGGGTATGCGAGCAAGCAAGCAGCACAGAAGCAGATTTTTGCAGTTAGCTGTTATGCCTGAGGAACAATCAGTTTCTGTGCACACAAAGCAATGGTCATCTATACAATGCAGTGGTTATCTATACAATGCAATGGTTATCTATACAATGCAGTGGTTATCTATTAGCAGATAGTTCTTGCCATTCCCTGAAAATCCAGGGGGCAAGGTCATGTGTTTGTCCTTTACAGTTGTTCTGTAGTTTAGTTGTAATTTTGATGTGGTTGTAGGTACAGGCGATACCACATTTACCTCCCATTTGTACTTATTTTGGGATTTGCCTTTGCTGGCCTTTTGCCCATTTTTTCACGTCATGTTTGTTCATCTTTGTAAAAAATTATTTCTTAGAATTTTTGATGTTCCATGAAACTCAGGTCTGTGATATATGTTGCAAATATTTTCTCTGGTCAGTTACCTTTTAATTTTGTTTACAGTGTATTTTGATATTTGTGTAGAGCCACATTTGTTGCATATTCCCCTTATGACTTTTACATTGGTTTTTCTGTAATAGGGGCAGTGGGCATTTCCGAGCAGACGGTTTAATTCGTGTTGTGGGGGTGGGCAGGGCAAGGCTTTCCCTTCACATCACCGCCCCTCCATTTCTGGTAGAGTGCCCACCCTCAGTTTCGTGGGTCCTGTGTTCCGACAATCTTAGTTCATGAGTTGTCCTTATCAGATGGCTGGTGGTATATATTTGTTGTTGGAGGTCATCTCCAGGCAGACATACATTAGACAGGTATCACCCTAGACTTGACATTCATGGCAAGACAGCTGGTTCATGGCTGGCGGTCTGCCCTGGACAGTAACACAATCATCCCAACACTGGCTCTCAGGACTGGAGGAACCTGAAAGACGGTGGTTTCTCAGAACTTCATTTCCCATCTGCATGGTCTCTCCCTCTTTTTCACTAGCTTTCCCCAGTCATAGCCTCTGTTTTCACCTTTGAAAGGGGTGCTTCCTTCTCATATGGAAGGTAGCGAGGCCCTTGGGGTACTGTGGGGTTGGGGGTTGGAAGATGGACGTTTTTTAACCTTGTGTTAAGCACTCTCAACCTTGTGTTAATGCATTCTTGGAATCCTAGCGGGAGTGGGGGGGCGGTAACCTGGCCCGCCCATGTGTATTGGGTGCTTCATTTGTATGTGAATAGGGTTTGTTATCTTTTGGCTTCAAGGTCTCTTCCATAAAAAGCAAGAGACAAAGCTAGGATGTATGTTTGCAGTAATGCCATCTCAAGGAAATAATTTACTTAAATCCACTTGTGACCTGGGGGTACCAGCCTGCAGATAAATGGGACTGCGTCCAGAGATGTGGAGCATTTGCTACCTTACAAAGCTCCCCCTCACTCCAAGCAGGTGTGCTTGTAGTTCATTGCGTTGCACCGATCCCGGCAGGCCGAGAGACGGCAGGGTACAAAGTTGAAGAACTGCCTTTCAGTTATGGTGGTCACCTCCACCATGCTATGTCCCAAACGTTCGCATTTATTTCTCTGTGTTAGTTTCCTAAGGTGGCTGTAACAAATTGCCACAGATTTGGGTGGCTTGAGACAGCAGAAATGTATTCTCTTGCAGTTCTGGAGGCTAGAAGTCTGAATTCAAGGGCCATGCTCTCTCTGAAGGCTCTCGGGGAGAATCTGTCCTGCTTCTTCCGGCTCCGTTTGATTCCTGGGGTTCCCTGGCTGTGGCAGCATCACTCCAACCTCTGCTTCTGTGTTCACGTGGGTTTTCCTCTGTTTCTCGGTGTGTCTTCTCTTCTTACAAGGACATCAGTTCCTGGATTTAGGGCTTACCTGAAATCCAGGGTGATTTCACCTCAACATCCTCAACTAGATTCCTCTGCAAAGACCCTGTTTGCAAATAAGTCACATTCTGAGGTTTTGGGTAAATGTGCATTTTGGGGGGACACTATTCAACTCACTGCAGTTACTATGGTGGTCACTACTGTTATTCTACATAATAAAAATATGCCTTTATTTCTCATTTCAGATTACTCATAAAGTTAGGTAAACCAAAACATAGCATCTGTTTTTATTACTCATGAGATCATCTGAGGATCTCTGTTAAGCTTGGAGCCAACACCTCATACTTTTATCATTAAAGTTAGGTCAAACCCTCCTTTCACAATGTGTGTGTATCTCAGATCATCCTGTTGTACACTTTAAATGTCTTAGAGTTTTGTCAGTTGTACCTCAATAATGATGGAAAAAAGAAAATTCTGTGAAAAAATTGGATCAAATCTGAAAGTATTGTTATTCGACTTGAATGTCACTTGAATATCAAGGAAATGATTAGCTGCCTGCATCCTCACTGGATTAGACAGTTTATTTCTGAAGTGCATTTCCTAAGTCAGAGATTCATTGAGCTTTATTTTAGGACTAATTTGGAATGTTTGGTATTTCTTTTAATTATCTTGAAGCTCATTGGTATCTCTGTAATAAATTAAAAGACCTCTCAGCTAGAGTTTTCAAATTCCTAATTTGTACATTTTCATGGCATTATTAAAAGGGCAAACTTCTAAAAGTAATTCATAGTGAAAAAAGGGAGCTCTAGGAATTTGAGAGTAGCATGTCAGGAATTCACTGTTCTCATTATCTCCAGCTCTAAGTCCTCATCTGGAGTAGATAATAATAGAGCTCAGTTTTAGGGTATTTGCGCAGATGAAGGGAGTGGTTTATGCAAAGCACTTAGAACAGGTCTGGCATGGGGCAAACAGCTACAAATTGTTAGCTATTATTTCAAATAGGAAGTTTATTTCTCTCCAGGGTGTGCAGATGAAAGGGGTATCGTTATTGAAGGCAGTTTTGCCTTATATAATCAGGGGATATGTATTCTCTAGGGCACATGAGAATCCAGCAATGGTTTATGTTACTAATTTACAAAGTCAAGAAGTATATGTGGCCCTGGCTGGTTTGACTCAGCGGTTGGATGTCAGCCTGTGGACCAGAGAGTCCCGGGTTTGGTAACCGCTAGGGGCACGTACCAAAAAAAAAAAAAAGTATATTCATAGCTTATCACTTTCTTAAATAATATCCGGAGAAAAATAACTTGCTCACAGGACAAGTTTAAGACCAAGGTGTTAAAAATATATTTTATATGGCAAAAATCGTATATACTCACTGTAGAAAATTTGACAATACAGAAAAGAAGAAAAGCGACAATGACCTGTGATCTATGGTAGGCTTTAAAATACAATTTACTGGGGGAAAAGGAGAAACATCTGTAGCAAAAATAAATTTAAAAAATATATACAACTTACAACATTAAGGGGCTCAAACTTGGGGCACCATTACTCATTTTTACCAAGGGCCTACTTTGGAAGCAGTTAACTTGGCATGTTGAGGCTCTGAATTATGTTGTGGTGGAGTCATCTCAACCATTTGTCCTGATGTAAATGAATTTGAGCTATATTCCAGGGACAGGGTATCCTTTCTTATCAAAGGCACCTGCCTGGGTGGGAGGGGAGCAGACTTCCAGGCCTCTGGGACTTTGGAGAAGGCGCTGTGCCTAAGCCTGACATCCCTCTCTGTTCCAGGATGCCAGTGCCACCTCCTCCATGAGGAGCAGGGGACTTCAAACATAAGAGATTCAGTTATCTAAGAGGACTGGATATCCTCCATGGGGCCTGTGACTCTAATGCCCTTCATCTTGATGTTGAAACCCATCAGAGGAGTTGGCGGCTAGTATTTAGGCTTTACTAGAGTTTGAATACCTCCCACTTTGAACAGAATTAAAATTATCTCTATAAATAAGAGGAATAGAGCCCGTGACAAACAGATCATTTAACACTCCCCCCCCTCCCCCGCCCTTCTGGACCGCTTCCCGAACCCCGCCCCAGCACAGTGAGGACAATTTGCTCCTTGAAGTTCTTGTACTGACCAGCCAGCCTCCCTGGATGTCAGTGAAACCTTACCCATCCACAACCTGTCAGTTTCTGTTCTTTAAGAGAAACAGGTGCTAAAGGCCGAGAGTGGACACATGCCACTCATAAAGAAATCTATTGTATGGCAGGCAGGTCACTGATTTTCTTTTTAATCTGCCAGAAACTTTTAAAGGAAGGAAGCCGTTCTTTACGTTTTTAAATGCCCCTGTGGCTATTCCCACGGGTCCCGTTTGTTTACCAGAAGCCCTGTAAAGACAGCCTTTCGGAGCCTGAGCTGGTGTGTTCTGGGCCTTTCCAGTCCCCAAGGGCTCCTTCCCCCTCCTCGTCTCCTCCGCCCTGCGCCCCACCTCCCTCCATCCAAGGCATCTCTGTGCAGGGCTCTGATTGGTGCGCAGAGCAGCCTCGCCTTTTAGGGACTGTTGTTAGGCATTTAAAGTGATAAGGGAAAGGGTCCAGGGACTGCTTTTATCAACCAATCAAAAAATTTCCTGACAGGTCCCCAAATATTCCCGGGCCAATGGCAGGGAGTGCCCAAGATGCCTGGCCTGCTCCCTGGAGAGGCAGAGCTTAAGTTGCAGCAGGAGGGGCAGGAGCTCAAGGAGCCGCTGGCCGGCCAGCCCCGCCTGGCACGCGGGCTGTGTCGCCGGCTGTGTCGCTGTCAGGATTTGTCTAGCGCCGCATTCCGTCACAGGGGTGTGTTGGGGGGAAGTCCTCTTTCCGACTGTCAGAATGGTTATCAAAGTGTTTGTTGCCACATCTTCCGGGTCCATAGCGGTAGGTGTCTGGGGGTGTGCGGGCTTTCTTCCTCTTCTGCTATCGGAGCAGCTCAGGCCTGGACCGGAGCGGGGTGGCCCGGCCGCTGGAGCTTGGGGTGAGCGGGGAGCAAACCGCGGCTGCGCAGGGAGCTGGGGCCCTGGCTCTCCGGTTCGTTCCCGGGTGGAAGAAGCGCACCGGGTGTGAAAAGAGACACGAGGAAGGGGGTGTGTTTGAGTCTATCATTTTTAACAAGTGATTTCTGTCCTGTTGTGTCGGATATGTTCTCGAATCAAAGGCTTTTTTTTCTCTTGGTGGAATGTTTTTGCCATTCATGCTGCAAGATTTACAAACGTTGCAAATCAATGACACTTTGTGTAACACTGGAGCTAGAAGAACCAGATTACTAAAACGACGCCTGGGTGTACTTACTTGTGTCTGCCGTGGACCCAGACGGAAAGGGTACAGTTAGCATGTGTAATACTATGATTTAGGAAAATGATGTCACGGTGACAAGAAGGAACAGCGCTAAGGCCACAGTTTTAAACGCTCTAGGAATCCAAACAGACTAAAAATAGGTGCTAAAAGCAGACCCCATAACATTGCTTGGATTTCCTCAGGGCCACGCTTGGAACCACCGGCCCACCTGTCCAATTCCAGCTTTCTCTCTGGGCAAGAGAGCCTGCCTGCAGAAACAGGGATTGTGGGGGTCATTCAGGCTTTGGT
Source organism: Molossus molossus (assembly GCF_014108415.1). NCBI lineage: Eukaryota > Metazoa > Chordata > Mammalia > Chiroptera > Molossidae > Molossus > Molossus molossus. The sequence goes on along the minus strand of NW_023425388.1, from coordinate 8,856,221 downwards.
ACTGCCGCTTCCACCAGCATTTTAGCAGAAGGGTGGGAGGCTGTGGAGAGGAACACTTTTATTAATCCTGAGAGTTGGAGACCAGCGAGGGGGCTGTTTCCTTTTATGTCCAGGCCCGGGACTGTCTGGTGGCAGCTAGGATTTCAGCGGTCACTCTGCCAGGGATGATGCCCTAGGTGAGGCGCTGGTGGGGAGCAGTCCAGCGGCAGCTGTCGAAGCCACACTCCCAGTGCAGTTTCCAGAGCGGGCGAGTGGAAAACAAGAGCAAGGAAAACAGGAGCCCAGCTGATCAGCAGGTGTCTAGTGATTTCTAGAACATCTTTTAACAGAAAAAGATGAGGAAAAAGTCTAGGTGTAAGAACTGCAAAATCTTTTGTGGCTGTTGATGACCTCAGAAACTCTTGACCTGCAATGAGCACCCATTTGGGGATTATTTAGATAAAAATGATTTTTAAGGAAAATGGTTTTAGTCGGCTTTGAATATGCCGTTGATGTCCATTGCTGCGAATTTTACAACTAACCTTCCAATCTTCCACATATTCTGTAGACCAGGCCAGAATGGCCCATACACCGTGGATACATTTATGGATTCTTTAGGATTATTTGATGTCCTATATTCCGGAAGTGAGAGCTTGATTTAGTTAGCCTCAGAGGGGTACCATTCATTCCGGGATCTTGGAAAAGCCAAGTTAATTCTTGTTCCCGAGCACATATTTTCGTGCCACTTGGAACTGTTTGACCTTGGAAAGTTATTTCACCTTGCTGAGCCTCAATGTCCTTGTCTGTAAAATGAGGACATGAATAGCACTCATCTGACAGGTTGCCAGGAGGACTTAGGAAATAACACGTCTGGGTGCCTGCCATGGTGTCAAGTGCTTAATCAGTGCTTAATACATATTATAATGATTAGTTAAGGACATAATTATTAGCTCTGGCTAAATACTCTAATCGTTATAACTTTTAGTTATTATACTTGTTAGTTAATATTAATTAATATTACTGCAGTTGTTATAATTATTAGGTAATATTAGTAGATCTGAGTTTATGATGATTATTTTTCAGAAGAATTGTCCCAAGCCACATAAATGGAAGAATTTGTCTCACCCTAAAGAATGAGAACTGATTATTTCAATGGTGTTTGGGCTAATGATTTTTCCTGGTGGGGGCATTTCACCAGAAGCTTCTTTGTAGGAGAACCTCAGGGCAGATGGCAGGATGTAGGCTGTGTGCGGTGTTGGTCTGTGAGACCTTTACTTACCTCTCCAGCCTGTAGAATTCTTGCCCGCGACCTACTCAAGCAGCATGATTTCTTCTGCTGGATGAATGAAATAAATGAAAGAGGAGAAAACAAATTGTAATCTCTTTATGAGGGATCACGCACATGCACTGGGTACTCTAGCTCTATTTCAACAGTTGACGTTCAAGTGAGCTTACAGGTTTTCATGGCAGGGTTTGGGTGGAGAGACCCTGGGAACGGAAGGCCTGTGCCTCTTGTGTGACCCGCCTCTCTTCCTGAAGGCCACTGCCACAGCCGGCTGGGGGACCAAGGGAGAGAGGCTAGATCTCACCGTTTCCAATCTGAAACGTTTCCAATATGTGGTTCCACAGCCCTGGAACCACAGTCTTTGGGACAGACCCTCGTGGGAGCTCCCGGGTTCCTCAATCCTTCCACTAGCCGTGAGCGAGTGTAAGAACAGCAGGAAAACCTGGCTCTTGAATTAGGTGGATCAGGGTAAGCCTTGGAAACTTCTCTAATGCACTGGTGCGTCAGCTTTGTTATTTTAAAATGGTGGTCAGAGTACCTACCTGGCATGCTGATCAAGACAGGTGAGCGAGATACGTGTGCTGCTGGTGTGGGACAGAGCAGGTTCTCAACTGTGGAAACGCTTCTCCGTGCACCCTCTCCCGGACTCTCCCCAGGACCGGGAGGAGGGCGCACTCTGCCCACCTTGCAGAGAGGTGGTTGACCAGCAGAGCGCCTGCTCAGACAGCACCCTTCCGAGCCGGGACAGACGCAGGTCACCTCCCACTCAAGTGCAGTGTGCCTTTTACTACAGTACAGTGACCTCAGTTGGAAAGGCTCCTAACTGTACAAGACAATAAACAGGCGAGTGACCCAAAGATCACTCCGACACATTAATGTGACCGACAGTGGCCGGGTGACTTCAGGACAGAGAAAACACTTGTCTGAGTAAATGTAACAGGATAGGAGAACAGAGCTCTCTGAGCCAATGCTGAGGTCTCCAATGCTCTAAATGACACAGACCCCAAGGACCCCCAAATCCTCACGAGGGGCCCCACCTTCTTGGGGCTGACATTGGCCATGACACCGTGGAGAGTGAAAAGGGGTGAAAGGTGGAGAGGGGAGTGTGTCTGGTGAGAACTGCTGGGGTGCTGTGCATGCCCCTCCCGCTGAAGCCACGAAGGGGAGGCACCCTCTGGGACTGATGCTTGTCCCTGGAGGTCAGCTCAGGAGGACATGTGGAGAAAAGCCACACTTTGACCGAGGGTCCAGGGGGGCTTCTTGAACAGAGACTCATCAAAGAGGGGGGCTGCAGAGGAGAGTCCCCACTGCTCACGGTCGGCATCAGGGTGTGGGTGAAGGCAACCATGCCGGCCAGGTGAGCTCACATGCTCCTGACTCCCCTCTCCCCTCCTGTGGCTTCTTGCTAAGACCCTTCTCCAGCCCCGGCAGAACTCAAGGTCAAGGGTTCCAACAGATGCTATGCCTCTGGCCCAGTTTAAGTTACTGGTGTTTGGGAGGTACCAAGGGGCACATTTAATTTCTCTTCTCTTTGGGTGAGGGGCTGAGAAATAGCATTTAGCACAGGGTCTTGCACCCAGCAATCAGTCAACTTCCTGAAGATGCAATTGCTTGTCTTGGGAGGAGTCCATCTCTGACTTTCTCACAGAAGAAACATCTCAGGACTTTGGAGAATGTTTCTCGTCTATTCAGAAATCATGGACTAAAATGAGATCCCTTTTTCATCCCCTCTCAAGTGCTGAGGGATGACTGGTAGATGGCAGTGATGTTGGAGGGGTGGTGGGCCTTGGCCAGGCTGAGAAGGAAAGAAGACGGGGGTTTGGACGGAATAAAGGATGTTGTCCTCTGAATATTTAATTAAAGGTAAACCTGCCTAAAATGAAGACACCTCTACTCTTCAAAACAGCAGATTTCTCTCTGAAAATAGCTAAAGGAATACAGGATTTATAAAGTGGTGCAATTAATTATGAACAGGTTGGAAAGTATGTAGAGAAAACACGATTAATGGAGGTGAGAGTTTAGTCCAACACCCTGTCATCAGGGCTGATGGGACTTTGTAATATTCAGAAATTCAGCCGCGCAGCTGTGGGGCATGGAGTCCAGTTTCCTGGGGGAGGAGCAGAAGGTCTGGGGCGACCCCAGCATTGCTTGGGGGAGGGCACATGGGTGGAGAAAATGCAGGTCCTCCTCTGGTTCTGACAGATGTGACACTCAGGAATACGCCAGAGTGCTTGTGGAAGCTCAAGGAAAATTCCATTACTCCACCTCTCTCTGTGTGACGTTGTGTCTTTTGTCCATGCCTACCCCAAACTGAGAGAGACGTCTCGGCACAAATCTTACTGATTAAGTGTTGCATTGGGGCTAACAGCCACCTGTAGTTTATTGCGCTAATGCTTTTATTCTCAATATCTTCATTATGTTGGTGGTACAAATGTTAATGAAAAAGTAAATGTGTGGTTACCATTTATCTATGTGTATATGTAATTTATGTGTAATTTACTTTATAGTAATTATATATGTGTATATGTAATCTATATCTAACTTACTTTATGTTAAACATTTAAAAGTTATTGCCCTGGCTGGGTGGCTCAGTTGGTTGGAGTGTTGTCCTGTGTACCCGAAGGTTGCTGGTTGGATTCCTGGTCAGGGCACAAACCTAGGTTGTGGGTTCGATCCCCAGTCACTGCATGTACGGGAAGCGACTGACTGGTTTCTCTCTCACATCGATGCTTCTCTGTCTCTCTCTCCCTCCCTTCCAACTCAATAAAAACATGTCCTCGGGTGAGGACTAAAAAATATTTAATATTAATTTATCTTATATTGATAATTAATATAACACATACAATCAAGTCACCAGCAAAACGAAATTAAACGGAGTTTGTTTTTGGTAGCGATTTGAGTCTAGAGCTTCAGCACCCAGGTGTGCCTTACTTTTCCCTTAATTAAGAAAGAAGCCCTACACTCAAGTTGTTGATAGAATCGTTCACTTTGGAAAAATGAATAAACTCGTTTTTTGGGGCATACTCATTTCTATGAAAGGAGTTGGGTTTGGTCAAAGAGGGTTTGATGTAGACATCAGGGCTGGGAAGGGCATGTACCTTTCGTGGCATTTACCAGGAATCCTCAGTCTAGTCCCTCTGCTGGTAAACAAGCTACACGAGGACAACAAGGGGCCTCATGCTCTAAGACCATTTAAACGTTTTTTTAATTAAAAATTTTTAAAAATATATGTTTTTATTGATTTTTTTTAGAGAGAAAATAAGGGAAAGAGAGAGAGAAATATTGATATGAGAAACATCAATTGGCTGCCTCCTGCACACTCCCTACTTGGGATTGAGCCCCAAACCAGGGCATGTGCCCTGACCTGAAATCGAACTGGGACCTCTCAGTCCATGGGGTAACGTTCAATCCCCTGAGCCACACCAGCTGGACTACTCTATAGACCATTTTAATGACTTGATTTCATCATCAGACAATATTCAGAGGACTTAAAAAATTAAGATATTGGATATTTTCATGTCAAAAGATACTTATTTAAAATTTTAATCTTAGGTTTTAAAAAAATGACCATATTTTGCCTCTTTGTTATCTTTAGCTTGTTCTGTATCTAATTTGTACAAATGAGTTCTTCACATTTTTTTCACCCAAACAAACAGCTTATGGATCTATTCAGATGAAGAGCTTGGCACAGTCTTGTGCAGAGTAGAATCAAGAATTAAGTGTTGTCCAGCCGGTGTGGCTCAGTGGTTGAGCATTGACCCATGCACCAAGAGGTCACCAGTTCAATTCCCAGTCAGGACACATGCCCAGGTTGTGGGCCTGATCCCCAGTGGGGGGCGTGCAGGAGGCGGCCTGTCGATGTTCTCCCTCATTGATGTTTCTATCTCTCTCTCCCTCTCTCTAAAATCAATAAAGAAAAAAAAATCTAAAAAAAACAAGTAAATGTTGATTGATCAAGTGACCACTCTGGGGGTCCCCCAGAGGCTGTGAAAATATGTAGTCCCGAGCCCGCTGTAACTTGTGTACCAGTGTTTCTTCAAGAGGGCCTCACGCATTTCTGGGAGCGAATTCTTCGACTGAAGAGAGAAAATCGTTGTAATTGTTTCTGGAAACAATTCTAAGCTTTAAAGATGGCCACCTCCATGAGAAGTGGCCCCTGGGAGATGCAGGAAGCACAGGTGAAAGGTGCTGGCGCCTCCTCTCTGGGGTGCCTTCAGAGCTGGGCTGAGCAGGAGGGGATCTGGGGAGGACAGGGTCGTTCACGGCGCTTCTCCTGTACGTGCCGGGAGCAGCTCCGCCAGCCGTTCCAGCCTTTTCCCTGTCCGTCCGCACCCAGCCATCTCCCCTGGGCTTTCCAGTTCCTGTATTCGTAAAGTACTCTGTTCACTGGGACTCATGTTCCTATTTTCTTAACTGACCGAGTGCATTTAGTGTGGGTCTATTTGGTATTTGAGTTTCACAGCAAATAGACTTTTTTCTTCTTTCTTCTCTCCCAATCATCATTTTTCTTCATAACCAAGTCTTATTTATTTTTTGGCCTTAACGCTTAGCAAAGAAAAGAACTTTTTTTTCTTTTCCAATTTTTATTAATTTATTTTTGTTACAGATGTTTCTCCTTTCCCCCCCAAACGCCCTCCCCCATCTTGCCCCCCCCTACATTGTTGTCTGTGTCCATTGGTTATGTGTACATGCACATAAGTTCCTTGGTTCATCCCCCCCACCCCACCCCCCCTCTGAGGTTTGGCAGTCTGAACCATACTCCTCTCTATGTCTCTGGGTCAAAGAAAAGAACTTTGAAGATGTCACACAAAAGCTATGATGAGAGCATGTCTATTCTTACTGGGTTGGTTATAGCATGATTTTTTTTTTTTTATCCTCATCCGAGGACATTTTTCCATTTTTTGTACAGACAGAGTGGGAGGGAGAGAGAGGAAGAGAGAGAGAGGGAAACATCGATGTGAAAGGGACACATCGAGTGGCTGCCACCCGCACGACCAACCAGGGCCAGGGACAAACTGCAACCGAAGTACGTGCCCTTAGCGGGAACCGAACCCGGGTCTCTCGGGACCGCAGGTGGACGCTCTAACCACTGAGCCAAACTGGCCAGGGCAGCATGATTTAACATTGATGATACTAACATTTCAGAATTTAAGTAATCCCTGTTTATTCTTTATAATGAAGAGGTGTGATTTTATTTTTTCTTGGTTTAAATACTTTGAGAAATTATTTGTGTTGCATAGTACAGTTGGAGAAAGGATTTCACTTATGGAAATATAAGCAAAAGATTTTAAAAAACGAGTCTAATAATTTCCTTTCTCTCCTTTTGAACAGATTAGGAAAAAACAGCAGGAAGTAGTGGGCTTTTTGGAAGCTAATAAAATCGACTTTAAGGAATTAGATATAGCTGGAGATGAAGACAACAGGAAGTGGATGAGAGAGAATGTTCCTGGAGAGAAGAAACCTCAAAACGGGATTCCTTTGCCACCTCAGATCTTCAACGAAGAGCATTATTGTGGGGTGAGTTTTTAGTTTCTTGGAAAATTCTTCTGCATGTGTGTTTCTCAGAAATTATTTAAAGCAGATTAATTGGGGGGCAGCATTTGAAGTCGTTCACAGTTCTCAGGTCACGACCTGTTTCCACCATCCAATATCTGAATGGCAGACCCATTGTGAATAAGCAACATGTAAGATGTACAAAACGATGGAAACAATAAAATGATGACTCAGAAGTTCTTGGGATTAGTTTACGTTCCTTATTTTATTTTGAAGAATTGAGGTCAGTTGTTCAAACAGAATATGCCTTTAGTTGGAAAGGAATTCCAATACACACGTATGTGCCCCCACAGAGACACGGGGTAAGTTTTCACTTTCATAAAGAATGATTTGCAGAAGAAGCCAGGTCTTACTATAGATGCAAGAGAAATTTGTGTAAAGGTATCTAAGTGGTTTAAACACTGTTCTGGGGCATTCTGCTTACAAAAGCAGTTTTATTTCATACATTTAATGGTTCATTTCATCATAAAATCACTTTTTCTTTAGTTATTTTAATACACATACTTGATTTAAATGAAAGAGAATCAGTATCTTTATTCTTGTCCCAAACATTAAAAGAGACTTTATATACTTTAATCCAAACCACCCTCTTCCCATTTACATGTGTTTGGGTTTTTCAGTATTTTAGCTTATTGGCCTTCATCCCACTCCTAAAATTGGACATTTATATTTATTATTTTAATAGTCAATATTTGTTTAGATTAGCTTTATCCACAATTTACTGATGTCTCTGCTCATGATTCCTTCTTGCATCTTAAATGATCCACCCGGAACCATTTTCCTTCTGCCTAAATACATGTAAGTTTCTTAGAGTGAGGGTCTTTCGGTGGTAAATTCTCTAAACTTTTGTTTGTTTAAAAAAGAAAATTTCCAGACAAATGTCTTTATTTTACTTTCATGTTTAGAAAATAGTTTCCCTAGTACTAGAAATCTGGGTTGATGGTTATTTCTTCTAAGCACATTGAAATGATTTTCTTTCTTCTGACTTTTGTGTTACTATCGAGAAGCCAGCTTTCTTTTCTGGGGAAACTGTGTCCACCACCCACCGCCTTCCCCACTTCCTCCTTTCCTCCCTGCTCCCCTCTCCCTTGGTGCTTTTAATAGTCTTTCTCTAGGATGTGTCAGTGTTTAGAGTTCTTTTTATTTATCCAGTTTAGGATTACCTATTGGGCTTCCCGAGTCTGAGAATTGGTATCTCTCAATAAGTCTAGAAACTTATTAGCCATATCTGTTTGAGTATGGTTTTCCTCCATCATCTCTGTTAGCTTCTCCTAGAGCCCCTATAAGATGTTATTTAGACCGTCTCACTGTGTTGTTCTATTTCTTCCTCATTTTCATCTCTTTTTCCCTCCTTAGAGAATTTGTTTTAAAAAAACTTTCAGTTAACTAATTCTATCTTCTGATATGTCTGATTAGCTATTTAATCCACAGATGTTGGCTTTTACAATTCAGTTATTATATATTCATTTTTAGGAGTGCTTTTTGGTTCTTTTCCAAATTTACTTGATTGTTCTCTCTAGTTTGTTTATTTCTTGTGTTTTCAAGCTTCTCTTTGGTTTATTTAAATATATTAATGTAGATATTTTATATTTCCTGCCTTGTAATTCCAATATCTAATTCTGATGTCTGATTCTACTTTTTGTTATTTCTGCTGGCATTTGATCACGGTACATTTTTATTTCCTTATTTATGTTGTGATTTTTGACTCTGAACTGCTCATTTTTTTTTTTTTTTTTTATCCTCACCTGAGGACATTTTTCCATTTTTTGTACAGATAGAGTGGGAGGGAGAGAGAGAGAGAAGCATCGACGTGAAGGGACACATCGAGCGGCTGCCACCCGCACGACCAACCAGGGCCGGGGACAAACCGCAACCGAAGCACGTGCCCTTAGCGGGAACCGAACCCGGGTCTCTCCAGACTGCAGGCCGACGCTCTAACCGCTGAGCCAAACCGGCCAGGGCTGAACTGCTCATTTTTTAAACTTTATTTATGGTTACTCTTTGAGGCCTGGAACTAGGTTCTGCTAAGATTTTAAGCTGCTTACAAAAAAAGCATCCAGTATAAAAGAATAAAATGAACCTCTGAGCAAACTGGGGTGACAGGTAGGAAAATAATAAAGCTTTGCAAGATGACCACACAGGACTTCATAAGGTTTTCTTCCCAATAGAAGTGGCCTGTATTTGGTTTTAAGTTTCTTAACACACATAAGAGTAGGGTCAGCAGTAACACAACTGAGTTGGTTTGAGTGTTGTCTGGCTCAGGTGAGGCCACACAGACTCCTGCTTCTGCATGAGCCTTTCTGCAACACCGTTGAAACTGCGTCACAGCCCTGATGACAAAGACTGGCAGTCATAAAGTAGTCTGGGGACTTTTGTGTTTCAGTGATGAAAAATGAAACTCTTCTGAGCTATTGACAACTACACTACTGAAGTGCTGGTTTAGGGCTGGACTCACCTGGTGAAGAGCTGATTGACACCTGGGTGGGGCCTCGGGTGGGGGTGGAGCTTCACTGAGCTGCAGATTTCAGCTGACGACCTGGTTTTAGATCATAGTTCTCCCCATTTTGCCAAAACAACCTCTGCTCTGAGCCCTCCACAATCTTGTGGCTCCTGGTTTCAGAAGGCCTGAAATGAATCTGAGTCCTCAGAAGTTACTGTAATAACAGCAGAGAAATCCTGTGTTGTTTGAGTCTCTGCTGATCAGGCCATAATCCAAATTTTGAGGAAACCAGGTAAAGATGTGAAACCCCTGGAGAAGCCTTTTCCTGTGTATATCTGAGTCTTGTTAGCAATTCCTGAGCACGAACAGTATGTGTGTGTGTGAGATGTGTGTGATTGTGTATGATATATGATGTGTGTGTGTAATATGTGTGTGTGTGTGTGTGTGTGAATTCTCACTGCACTGTCATCTTTGCAAAGCAAACTGGCATAACCTTTTGCGTTAGCTCCTAAAATAATGACAAAAAAAAAAAAAATCAACTTAGGTAAAGAAAATATCCTGGCTCACAAGTGTGCATTGCTTTAAACATCCTTTTTCTTTGCTTCAAGGATTTTGACTCTTTCTTCTCTGCAAAAGAAGAGAATATTATTTATTCATTCCTTGGCTTGGCTCCCCCTCCAGGCTCAAAGGTAAGCTTGAACACTCTCTGGGGTCCCAGTACAGGTCATAATAAGTGAAGCTAGAAATCAGCATCCAGGACTGTTTAATAAATGAGAGTATTTAAATTAACATGATTTTGCCTGGCCAGTGTGGCTCAGTGGATTGAATGGCGTCTCATGGACTGAGAGGTCCCAGTTCGATTCCTGGTCAGGGCACATACCTGGGTGTGGGCTTGCTCCTTGATGAGGGTTGTGCAGAAGGTGGACAATTGATATTTCTATCTCTCTCTCCCTGAAAAGGATCAGTAAATAATAAAAAAAAATTTTAATTAATATGATTCTAATACATTCCTTATTCTGATGAAATCTCACGCATAGAGATAATGCAAGGTTTTTACTAACACATGTTCCAAAACTATGCTTTTCATATTTTTGCTTCATTATACTTTGTTATATAATAAAAATCAATAAAAATAAAAAATAAATAAAAGTTTTACAATATTTTAAAAAAGAACTATCATTGCATTCAATAGTCTTAAGAGTGCTAGTTAAATATGTGAAAATAAGAATTTCCAGGTTGTGTTTATGAAATGTTGTTATGAATTGACTTCTCATATAGCTTATATTAGTTAATTTTATTTTTATATTTCTTAAACTTATCTTTATTGTTGAATGAATTACAGATGTGCCCCCTTTCTTTCCCCATTGAACTTCTCTTCCCCAATCCCGCTTCCGTCCTGCCTTCCCCACACTATTGTTTATGTCCACTGGTTATGCATATATACATATAATTTCTTTGGTTTATCTCTTCCTGCCCTCCCTCCCCTCTTGTCTTTGAGGTTCATTAGTTTAAAAACAAAGTTGTACTTCTTGCCCTAGCCGGTTTGGCTCAGCAGTTAGAGTGTCGGCCTGTGGTCCAGAGAGACCCGGGTTTGGTTCCTGCTAAGGGCACGTACCTTGGTTGCAGTTTGTCCCTGGCCCTGGTTGGTCATGCGGGTGGCAGCCACTCGATGTGTCCCTTTCATGTTGATGTTTCTCTCTCTTCCTCTCTCTCTCTCCCACTCTATCTGTACAAAAAATGGAAAAATGTCCTCGGGTGAGGATAAAAAAAAAAAAAAAAATTTGTACTTCTTAATCCCTTCATGTTTTTCATCCATCTCTCCAGCCCCCTCCCATTTGGCAAGCAACAAAAAGTTCTCTGTATCTACGAGTCTGTTTCTGTTCTGCTTGCTCATTTTGTTTGTAGATTTATTTGTTGATAGATATATATTTATTGCCATCTTATTGTTCATATTTTTCTTCTTCTCCTCGTCCTCCTCCTCGTCCTCGTCCTCCTCCTCCTCCTCCTCCTCCTCCTCCTCCTTCTCCGTCTTCTTCAAGAAGACCCTTTGACATTTAATATAATAGTAGTTTGGTGGTGATGAACTCCTTTAGTTTTTTTCTTGTCTGGGAAACTCTTGATATGTCTAGCAATTATACATGAGAGCTTTGCAGGATAGAGTAATCTTGGTTGTAGGGCATTGCTTTTCATTACTTTGAATATCTTTTGCCGTTTCTTTCTGGCCTGCAAAATTTCTTTTGAGAAATCAGCTGACAGTCTTATGGGAGCTCCTTTGTAGGTAACTAACTGCTTTTTTCTTGCTGCTGTTAAAATTTTCTCTTTGTTTTTAACCTTTCACATTTTGATGATGATGTGTCTTGGTGTGGACCTCTTTGTGTTCATCTTGTTTGGGACTCTCTGTGCTTCCTGGACTTGTATGTCTGTTTGCTTCACCAAGTTAGGAAAGTTTTCTGTCATTGATTTGTCAAATAGGTTTCAGTTTCTTGCTCTCTTTCTGGCACCCCCATGATGGGAATGTTGGTACTCTTGAAGTTGTCCCAGAGGCTCCTTACACTGTCCTCATTTTTTTGGATTCTTTTTACTGTTCTGATTGGGTGCTTTTTGCTTCCTTATATTCCAAATCAATGGTTTGCTATTTGGCTTCACTGACTCTACTATTGATTCCCTGTAAATTATTCTTTTTTTTTTTTTATCCTCACCCGAGGACATTTTTTCTATTTTTTGTTCAGATAGAGTGTGGGAGGGAGAGAGAGAGAGAGAAACATCGACATGAAAGGACACGTCGAGTGGTTGCCACCCACATGACCCAACAAGGGCCAGGGACAAACTGCAACCGAGGTACGTGCCCTTAGCGGGAACCGAACCCGGGTCTCTCTGGACCGCAGGCCGACGCTCTAACCGCTGAGCCAAACCGGCCAGGGCTGTAAATTATTCTTTATTTCAGTTAGTGCATCCTTCATTTCTGACTGGTCTTTTTATTTATTTATTTTATGTTGTTGTTCTCACTAAATTCCGTGGAGTTTTCTTTAAGTTCCTTGAAGTTCTCACTAAGTTCCTTGAAGGTCTCACTAAGTTCCTTGAGCATCTTTATAACCAGTGTTTTGAACTCTGCATCTGATTGATTGCTTATGTCCATTTTGTTTATTCTTTTCCCAGAATTTTGTTCTGTTCTTTCACTTGGAACATGTTTCTTTGTCTTCTCCTTTTGGCTGCCTCCCTGTGTTTGTTTGTTTGTTTATCTTCATCCGAGGACATTTTCCCATTGTTCAAATAGAGTGGGGGTGGGGAAAGAGAGAGAGAGAGAGATTGACATGAAAGGGACACATCGAGTGGCTGCCTCCCACATGACCCAACCAGGGCCAGGGACAAACTGCAACCGAAGTACGTGCCCTTAGCGGGAACTGAACCTGGGTCTCTCTGGACCACAGGCCGACGCTCCAACCGCTGAGCCAAACCGGCCAGGGCTGTTTCTATGTATTAGGTAAAGTTGCTATGTCTCCTAGGCTTTGTAGGGTAGCCTATTGTCGTAGGTGTCTTGTAGGGTCCAATGGCACAGCCTCCCTTACTACCCCAGCTGGGCCCTCGAGGTGCAGCCCTAGTGTGGACTATACATCCTTCTGTTGTAATTGAGTCTTTAAATTTTTTTTTTTTAAATTGATTTTAGAGAGAAAGGGAAAGGGGGAGAGAGGGATGGAAACATCAATGAGACAGAACATCGATTGGCCACCTCCTGCATGCTCTCTATTGGGGATCGGGCCCACAACTGGGCATGTGCCCTGACCAGGAATCAAACCAGTGACCTCTTCGTGTATGGGTCAATGCTCAACCACTGACCCACACCGGCCGAGCATAATTGAGTCTTGACTGCTGTTGACACATCAATGGGAGGGATGTACTCAGGCTGATTAGCTGCAAGGACTGTCTGTGCCCACTGTCCACCAGCCTCTGACTAGGTACCTAGGAGGATCAGCTGTGCAGGGGCCACCACACAGAGCAAGACTTACTTCAACAGGGCTCTGGTACCCACTGAGTTCACTCTCTGAGTGTGTCGCTTGTGGAGGTGGTTGGGTGGTGGTGTTTTGATGTGGTCTGAAGCTGTTCACTGGGTGTGCTGGCTCTGGGGCAAGCTCAGCCATTGCGTGTGTTCTACCTGGAGCCACCTGGCATGAGCTACAGAGTGGTCTGCAGATGGCTGCTTCTTGTGCTGGGCTTGGAGGTGCCCAGGACAAGCCAAGTTGTGAACCAAGGCTGGCTGCTTCTAGTGCCAGGCCTGGGGCCACTGAATTAGAGGTGTGGCGCTCGCTGAGACCAGATGCTGCTTGTTTGAGACATTTTAGGAAAATCTGAAGCAGGAGCCAAGACAGGCCAATGCTATGGTAAAGCCATTGGAAACAGCTTAGGTGGGCCTGAAGCCAACAGTGTGAACCAGGTTGCTGGAGTCCCAGATATGGAGCCTGTCCGCCTGTCCTGTGGGGGAAGGGCTCACCAAAGGAACAGTGACCTCCGCCAGCACATCTGTCTGGGAGAAAGCTGCCTCTCCAGCTCTCCCCCCAATGCCAAATGACTTAGTTCTTGCCCGTATGTCTCTCGGGCCTTTCAAGCTGTCTCCCCAACACTGGAGCCCAGAAGGAGAGAGTCCAAGTAAGTCTGTGTGCTGGCCCTTTAAGAGGAACTGCCTGGGGCTCCAGCAACCTCAGTTCCCACTGGTTTCACAGCCAGAAGTTATGGGGATTCTCTTCCTGGCACTGGACCCCTGAGCTGGGAGCCTCGTGTGGGACGGGGACCCCTCACTCCTCAGGGAGGAGCTTCCCAGCCGAGGTGTCCTGATTTTTATCCGCCACACGTGGGTGTGGGGCCAGCCTGTCCCCGCCTCCGCCCTCCTGCCAGTCTCAGTGTGGCTACTTTTTAAATTCTGTAGTTGTAGGACTTCCGTTCTGCCTGATGTCAGGTGGTTCTGAATGATGGTTGTTCTGTAGTTTAGTTGTAATTTTGATGTGGTTGTGGGAGGAGGCGAGACTGTGTTTACCTACCCGCCATCCTGACCAGAAGTCTCTATTAGTTAATTTTATAATCGTACAGCCCCTATTTTAATTTTTTCTATTTAAAATAAGTTAAGCCCTGCTCAGCTGGTGTGGCTCAGTGGTTGAGCAATGACTCATGCATCAAGAGGTTGCCAGTTTGGTTCCCGGTCAGGGCACATGCCCAGGTTGTGGGCCCGATCCCCAGTGGGGGGCATGCAGGAGGCGAGGCGGCCAATCCATGTTCTCTCTCATTGATGTACTTTTCTTCTTCTTTTTTTTAATCCTCACTTGTGGATATTTTTCTGTTTATCATCAGACAGAGTGGGAAGAAGGGAGAAAGAGAGAGAGGGAGACAGAGAAACATTGATGTGAGAGAGACACATAGACTGGCTGCCCCCCCCCCCCCCACCCCAACCAGAGCCGGGGATGAATCACAACCGAGGTATGTGCCCTTGGCTGAAATCAAACCCTGGACTCTTTGGTCCATGGGCCAGTACTCTAACTGCTGAGCCAAACCAGCCAGGGATAGAAATCATGTTTTTAAAAAAAATTTCTTCCCTTTGTAATGCTCTTTATTATATTTTATTCCTTTTCTTGCAACATTATGATTTTTTGCCATGTGGCTATATCTTCATAATGCCCATTTAAAACTTTGTCTAGTACTCTACTAAATTGATGTATCCTAAGTGACTTATTCCATTGTTTTTTAATCTTATTATTGTACCATAAACTTGTTTATGCTGTTACAGTTTCATAGCAATCATTTAAATACCTCATCTTATATTCCATCTAGTTGATGAGCCATCATTTTCTTGACTATGCTTTTATTTTTGAAAATTTGCTTGCTCATAATTTTTTACTATACATAACTCTGCAGTGATTTGTCGCCACAAAATAGCATCATTCTTCTGGGGTGTTTCTCTGGGGTACATTCCCAGCAGAGCTTTCGTGAGGTAGACTAGAGGACCTGAGCGTGTGTAGGGACTTGAAATGTCACACCAGATTGCCCTCTGATGGGTCGATGTTCATCCCGCTGCGCCTCAGGGTACCAGCTGCACGGCGCCAGCAGTCAGCATGCTTCATCCCCTTGATGTTAGGACCATCAGATTCTGTTTTAAAAATTTGCTTCGGATTTTATTGTGTTATGAAGAGAGAATGTGGTGTGATGTTTTCTAACATCTTTGTAACACAATGTGTATTTTTATTTCCCTGTGAAGACTTTTTGGAATATGAAAGATATTTTTCCTGTTAAGTTAATATGTGTATAATATTGGGAAGGTCAAATAGGGCCCCAAGAATTATTGCAAAAGATGGTAGGCCCTGCCCCAGCCGTGCGTGTTGAACTCTCCTCTAGCGGGTTGCTGAGGTGCAGGGTTCCAGGTCGGACCTCACTGTGCCTCGGGATTGAGAAGCCCCCCCCCGTTCTCTGGTTTCCAGAGGTGCTGCTGAGAGACCTTTACTTGCGCTGGCTTTCATCCTTGTCGCTTCTGGGCGGTTTTAGGACCCTCTTTTTCATTCTGAACTTGTCTTATGAGTGCTTGGAATAGGTCTTTTCTTCATCATTTGTGCTGGGCCCTCTTAGTCCGAAGAGCCACGTCCCTCAGTTCTGGGAAATGTTGGGGGTACTGTTTCTATGGTATTCATTTCCCTTTAGTTTCCATTTTTCTTTGTTTTTGGAATTCCTTTTATTTGAGTGTTGGACCTCTTAGATTAGTTCTCCAATTTTCTTATCTCTCTCGTATTTTTATATTTTTGTCTTTTTCTACTCTGGGATATTTCCTCAAGTTTCTATTTTATAGTCATTTGTTTTTCCATTTGTCCTGTCATATTTTTAATTCTCACAGGCTCTGTTTTGGTTTCATTTAGTGGTTTTCTTATTAAATTTTTTTTCTTTATTGATTTTAGAGAGAGAGGAAGGAAGGGGAGAGAGAGATAGAAACATCAATGAGAGAGAACATCAATTGGCCGCCTCCTGCATGTCCCCCACTGGAGATCAGGCCCACAACCTGGGCATGTGCCCTGACTGGGAATCGAACCAGCGACCTCTTGGTGCGTGGGTGGACACTCAACCACTGAGCCACACTGGCCGGGTGGTTTAACTTCTATAGAGAATAAACCTGCTAATTTAGGAGAGGGCAGTCATTACAGAGGAACTCTGAGGTCACTTTGTTTCTCTCCCCATTCCTGCTTCCCTCCCTCCTCGGGAGCCGCTAACATTATGGATTTAAAAAAAAAAATTATAAAACTATATATTTATCTCCACAAGCAGCACATATGTTGTTTTGTATTTTTCATGCCAAGTTGGTATCATATTTTTTGAAATGTTCTGCAACTTGCTTTTTAAAAAAACAACGCTGTTTTGAGATGTATCCGTGCTAATGTATGTAAATCTATTTCAGCTTCTGCTGTGTTTCATCTTCTCCCATTTAAAAATATTGAATCTTGGTGTTTAGATCCTTCCCTGACTTGCAATTAGGTACTGTCATCTTGCATGACATTCTCTGTAACTAAGGGGAAGAAAGGGTTGGCCACGGAATGACAAAGCCCTGCCTAGAGACCCGGAGGCTACCCGATCCCAATTCTTCTCTTCCCGGAGGAGAAACCCCCAGCCCAGGGAGCCGAGGTGATTTGTACAAAGCTACTCCAACAGTCAGCAGCACAGTCCGTGTTAGAACCTTTGA
Organism: Molossus molossus; assembly: GCF_014108415.1. Lineage (NCBI taxonomy): Eukaryota > Metazoa > Chordata > Mammalia > Chiroptera > Molossidae > Molossus > Molossus molossus. The sequence continues at coordinate 8,839,262 of NW_023425388.1, read as the reverse complement.
TGTTGACGGTGTGCTCGGGTTTATAGGTGTTTATGTGTGCGTACAAGGAAGGTCCTTCAAGTATCCTTTGGGGAAGACAGACACTGGGTGATTTATGGAGATGATATTATTTGTCACAGTATCTTTTTGTAGTAAACAACATTGTGGAGAAGTCAGCAAGGAAATTAATCTTGCTAAGGTTAAAAATAGACAGTCTTGACAATTATGTATAAATATATGCTTATAAAATTATAGCAAGCACCATAAGCAGCATTATTGCTTTTAGAAAATTTTCTTGTCTTAGGCAGGCTGTACCACACAGGTACCAGGCCAGTTCTCCCAAGAGGGTTTTATAAGTCCACCTTGTTCTTTGGAAGCATCTGGTCACATCTGATTGAATGAGCATCATTCTTAGTCCCACACTCCAGTCAAGGCCTTGGTTGCATATCCAGTTTCTAAATATGCCCTGGTGATAAAGAACACAGATTCCTACTAAGCCAGTCAAATAACTATTGCCATAAAAAGTAAAAGGATTCAATACAAATTTCTAAATTCTGGAGGGGTCAGGCAGAGAGAACATCATTTACAGACATTTCATTTTAACTTACAAAAGCAGAGTGTATTACATTGTTATGATTTATAAGGCGCTTACGAGGAAAGACAGAGGTCTTCCTTATATATCCAGAATATAGAACGTTAAGATAACATCAAGAATATTCCAATCAAGCCCTGGCCAGTTTGGCTCAGTGGTTAGAGCGTCGGCCTGCGGTCCGGAGAGACCCGGGTTCGGTTCCCGCTAAGGGTACGTACCTCGGTTGCAGTTTGTCCCCGGCCCTGGTTGGTTGTGCGGGTGGCAGCCACTCGATGTGTCCCTTCACGTCGATGTTTTCTCTCTCTCTCTTCCTCTCCCTCCCTCCCACTCTATCTGTACAAAAAATGGAAAAATATCCTCAGGTGAGGATAAAAAAAAAAAGAATATTCCAATCAAAAACTACCATTATCCCTCGTCAATCCATTCAGTCCTGTGTGATTAATTCTTGATCACTGGGTCTGGGGGTGGTAGTCTCCTGAACCCACTCTCCCGTTGACCAAAGGTCTGGAAATCCTGACTTAGTCCACCGGTAAGGTCTAAAGTTTTTTAAGTGATGCCATTAGAAGCCTCTACCCAAAAATACATGGCATGCGATCCTTTTCCATCGGGCTCTGAGCAGTCATTCTCGTGGAAACCGTTCTGGCCTGCAGCTGATTGCAAAGCTTTTGGGGAAGCATCAAAGTGAAACAAGCCAAGAAAAGTATCCATGGACGACAGCAGACCTAAAATGGCTGTGGTTAATTTGTTACTGATAATTTTCAGATCTGAAAGGCTTGATGAGTATTATAACAAGACTAATGCACCTTGACAAGAAAATTTGGTTGTTTCTGACATGCAAAACAAAAAAAGTTAATCCAGGAAAGTTTTAGACAAGATATCTACAAACATAATCACAAAGGCTGTTTTTTAAAAAGACAGCAAACATTGTATCTTATTTGTAAAAATGGATGGATACAGAAAAATGTTGATGTAACATGATTATCTAGAGACATACTATACTGCAAATATACCAAGCATATGTACCATGCAATATGCCATGAATGCTAAACACATTTTATCATATATGGTAGGGATATATTAAGACTATCAAGTAATGAGATTCAGTAAGTCTGGAGTAGGTCCTAGTCATCTATATATTAATAAAACTGTATGTAGATGACAGGAATCCCCAATTGAAAACTACTGTCCTAGAACATGCTGCACTTATTGAAATAGTTTTGCAATCACTCAAAACTACTTGCAACGGGAGCCCACTAATCATACCAGAAAATGCATTTCAAAACTTTTGATTATACATCATTTTGGGCCAGATGGACATGAAAGAAGTAAAATTATGACCAAGTTAACATTTAAAGCAAATAACTGAAGTGATGATTGCTAACCTGTACCATCATTGTCAAAGATCAGGCAAAGAAGCACCAGGACCGATGTCTTTATACATTATTTTAGTCAAGGGAATACTGTTAAGATACCAGTGGGAAGTATCCAGTTATATCTGTAGAGAGATTTCCCCTGAACTGCTAGAGATAAGCTCAGTCATGACAATGTTGGAGCCTGACATTTACAGAATGCTGTTGGGGTTGACTGGCCAGTGTCAGAATTTGTACCTCCCAGTAGTGCTGGCCTCACGGAGCCACCCCAGCAAGTTTTGACATCCCAACACTAATACTGACGTTGCTCAAAAGATGTTCCAAATCTCTCTTTTGGAGTCTTGGTGGCATCTGCTAGCAGAAGATGGATTTTCTCTGGGGACACATCTAGGTCTGCTGAGTAAGACACAGATAATATGGGTCCGGATAATGCAACTTTTGGCCAAAAATGATGTGTGATTAGAAGTTTCAGTACTCATTTTCTGGTATGATTGTGGGCTCCCGTTGGAAGCAACACTATTTCAGCAAGTGCAGCCCTTCACAGTCCCCCAAAGAGGAAGACCGAACTGAAGGGAGGGTTCAGGTGCCTTCAGATGAGGAGCGTGAGAGGGGGAAGCAGAGGGAGGCTTGGAGAAGTGTTGTCGAGATCCGTAAAAGACGTGACTGTGGAGCAGAAACAGATGCTCTGGAAGTTCCCCGTTTACAACGGCAAGAACATGGACACCGTGGAGGCCCACCTTGTACTTCAAGCCAATCAACAGGGGAAATTCACGAAACGTGAACTAAAACACAGGGAAACAGAAATCATGAGGGAAAGCTAAGTCTGGATGTTCGACGCTGGAGACCGGGTATGTGAATAACAGGAGTTCCAGAAAGAACAAACAGAGATACTGGCGGGCCTTCCAGTTGAAGATGCTACTGAAGCCTCCTCTCCAGCCCCTTGTCTCCTGATTGTGCAGGAAAACCAGAGAGAACCAGAAACTACAGAAGAATCCCTGAAAGATGGAAAGCAAAACGGGCTGGTCTGAAGAAGGAAACCAAGGCCCCAGTACCTGCTAAAGGTGGGCGTGGCCCTCAGGGCCCTGCACACTGTGTTCCAGCTGCAGACGGGGCTTTGGCGTTGATTTGGAGCAGCCTGGCAGGTGGAACCCTCTCACTCATCTCCATCCTGCCCTGAGTCCTGGCAGTGGGCAGGGGGCAGCAGAGGTGCCTGTCTCCTGGGCGGACAGCGAGCGTGAACTGGCCGGGCAGGCCCCAGGGAGGTGCTCTTCCCCAAGAGGAACAAGAAGAAGGGTAGATGCTGGCAGCCAGCCTCAATCCTGGGTGTACATCAGAATCACCTGGGTAGCTGGTAAAACTATAAAATGGAAGGACTGTGTCTAAAACCAATTAAGCCATAATCTCTAGGGTGGGGGGAGCTTCCTGGTGAATTTAACATGCCACTAATGTTGAGAACCACTTTAAAAAGAAAGACATGGTAATCATGTTGAAATCAAGAATTTTAAACTAGCTCAGAAAAATCTAGGGATGTGGAAGGGGACTTGTGAAAAGGACATTTGTGAGAATATCCATTATAAGGATACTGTGTATGAATGGGGAATTTGTTACCTCTCCTTCAGGCCCTCTAATTACACGTGTTAAACATTTTGTTATTATTCCATACTTCCCTGAAGCTTTCTTCACTTAAGAACATCTTGTTTTTTTTTTTTTTCTGGTGCTCAAATTAGATACTTCCCACTTTGTTGATATCCCACACTTAAAATATATATATATAATATATATAAATATATATTAATATATGTTTTATTGATTTTTGATTTTTTTTTAGAGAGAGAGGAAGGGAAAGAGAGAAACATAGATGTGAGAGAGAGAAACATCAATTGGCTGCCTCCTGCACGCCCCCTATTGGGAATCGAGCGTGCAACCTGGGCGTGTGCCCTGACCGGGAATCGAACCAGGACCTCTCAGTCCATGGGATGACACTCATTCCACCGCGCCCCACCGGCTGAGCCCCACACTTTGTTTCTCCATTCATCCACTGATGGCCTTTGGGTTGTTTCCGCCTCTTGGCTCTTGTGAATAATATGAACATGGTTGAGCTATGAACACAGTGTGCAAATCATCTCATCTTTTAAGTGTCAACTTTCTCTAGAATCTTCTTGCCTTGGTTCATTCTCCTCTTGTTTTTTCTTTTCTTATGTTTAAATATTTTTATTTAGAAACATTTTATTTAGAGTTTAGTCATCATCTGTTGGAGGATTGTGTTCTGGAGGAGATTACGTGGCTATTCTGGAACGGGAGCTGTCAGTGAATTTGCGTTTTCACAAGGGTTGAGCCATTTGCTATTTATGAGAGCACAGTAAAACGGTCACTCAAAGAGAAACGGAAATACAGGGGTGAGAATACAGCAGGCACATAGAAACAAAAAGAAAACTGGAGTAGCATTAATACTATCAAATACAGAGGAATTTAAAGCTGAAAGCATTAACTAAGTAAAAGGGGTATTATGTAATAGAAAATGATATAAGGCACGCTTTTATTTTATTTTTTTATCAATTTTTTTCTTTATTGATTTAGAGAGAGAAAGGAAGAGGGAGAGAGAGAGATAGAAACATTGATGAGAGAGAACATCAATTGGCCACCTACTGCATGCTCCCCACTGGGGACCGGGCCCACAGCGTGGGCATGTGCCGTGACCGGGAATTGAACCGGTGACCTCCCGGTGCATGGGTCAACGCTCAAACACTGGGCTGCACCGGCCGGGCTAAGGTACTCTTTTAAACATACACACAAAATGAGCAAACTTAATTTAATAGATATGTATAGAATATATGTATACACACACAGGCAAGAATAAGAATATATTAGATAGATATTGATAGAATGTATTTTTTTCTTGTGTTCATTAAACAATTTCTAAAGCGGTCACACACCTGGTCACAGAAAACCTGCATAAATTGCGAAAAGGGATGTTTTAATAGACTGGATGCTTATCCTATACACAGAATTACAATCTGAAAGAGAAATTAAAAAAAATTTTAGAAACAAATATACGCCATTTCAAATAGCGCCATATCCAAGGGAAAATAAAACTGATATCACAAATCACTAAATAATAAACAAAAGATTATTTCATACCCCAATCCCAATATATAGCTAAATCTCTATACAGAGGAAAATTGCTAACTTTAAATACTATTATAATTAAAAAGAAAGGTAAAAAATTAGTAAAATGAGTATTCAACTTTAAAAATTAGGAACAAGAAACAAAATTAGAAACTAGGACATGTGAAACAATAAAAAGAAAGCCAAAATTAATCAAATACAAGAGAGAAAATGTGTCTATGTGCATGTGTATGTATATATGTATTTAATTTATATATGATTTGAATATGTATAGTTCAAACATGCATGTACACACATATGTATATATGTAATTTGAACAGACAAATGAAGTAGATTAAATCCTTGACCAGTTTCTACATATGACACTTTTGGTTATACTTAGATCTCTGTTAAGGAAAAAGTCTGAAATATCAGCAAATTGTATCCAGCAATAAATTAAAGATAATATACCATAATCACAGCAGAATTTGTTTTGTCAACATAAGTCATTACATGAACTGATGAATGGAGAATAACCATATGTTTCCATCCATAAATATCAAGAAGATATTTGATACAATTCATTAGATATTCCTAGTTAAAACAATATAGGGTAAAATATAAATAGAAGGAAACAGATTAAATATGATAAAAACCAATTATCAAAAGACAACTGTATCATGAAACCATGAAATATTGAAACATTTCTATTAAAATTAGAAGCAAGGTAGGCATGCCTGTTATTATCATATTATTAAACATTGTTTTAGAAGCTGTAGTAATTGCAATAATGTAAGAAAATAAATAGGTTTCATATATATACTATATATAAAATTTAAAAAATTATCTTTATTTTATATGATATAATTTTATGCATAGAAATATCAAGAAACACCAATAAAATTCATTAGAATTAATAAGATAGCTTATTAAATTTCTGGATAAAAGAAAAATATACAAAAGTTATTAGCTTTTATTTATATCATCAATAACAAGTAGGAAGTTAAAATGTAAAAAAACCCCTCATTTACAATAGTGATAAAAATCTCTAAAATGTGTCAAGAAGCATATAAGACCTATATGACAAATGTAATTTTAACTTTATTCTAAAGGACACCAGCAAATACAAAAATAATAGAGGAACCTATGAAATTCCTGGGTAGGATGACTTACCACTAAGAAGTGAAAATTTCTAAACTAATATACTTAGTGCTATTTCAATAAAAAATCTATTTAAAACATTTTGACACTAGAAAAAATGATCTTAACACTTGTTGGAATAATAAATGTCTGTGAAGAGCCTAGAAAATGTAAAGAAACTTTGTGTCAACTTGCCTTTCTGAGTATTAAAATTCATGTTAAAAGCTACAGTGATAAAGTAGCATATTGGCATAGGAACCAATAAATTTGTCCATGAATATGTTTATATATAGAATAGCATATTAACAGATCAAAATGTTGACTTATAAATAGTTCAGGCATAATTTTCCATGTGTCTGGAAGAAAACCTTACAGTATATGCTATTAAATTCCAGATGGATTAAAGCTCTAGATGTTAACAACTAATATAAAGTAATAGAACCACATTTTAGAGAATAAAAGTTAGATAAATTTGTGTGCATAAAATGCTAAAAACTAAAAAGTATATATACAACATTTGTAAAAAATTGTATACTGGACAAAATTTGTAATTTCACAAAGGGCTATTATTTCTATTATACAAAGAACCTCTAAAATTGATAATAAAGACAACTCAGTAAAAATGGGCAAAACATACGAAGACAATTATCTGAGCAGGAAATGTAAATGGTTAAAATTCACAAAAAATATGCCCTTTCTTTCCAGTAATTAGGAAAACAGAGATGAAATTCCATTTTCTCCTGAATGGGTTGGCAAAGATTAAAAAGAGCAACCCTCTTTACTGGTGTGACGAAGGCAAAGAGCACATGCACGTATTACTATGAGAATAGGAATTACTAAGTCTCTTTTTGGAAAGAAATCTAATTAAAAACCCCCACCATTTTATCTGGTTTAGTATAGTTTTGTTTACAGAGATGCAAACATGTAAACTTTCAGAAAAACCATCAATTGGGAAATATTTGAATAAATTATATATTTAATATTAAACAGATTATAAAGAGAATGTATTAGAACCACATTAATTAATCTGGACAAATGTCCATGACATAATAAGTTAAAAAATCAAATTGTACATAGTATGTTCCCATTTCTGTTTTAAAAAGCACAAAAGTAAAACAGAAATAACAATAAACAACAGTAAAAAATTACCTCTATGTATGTGTATTAGGATAGAATTAGGTACATATCAAAACATTTTTTTTTCTTTATTGATTTTAGAGAGAGAGGAAGGGAGAGGGAGAGAGAGATGGAAACATTGGTGAGAGAGAACATCGATTGGCCACAACCTGGGCATGTGTCTTGACCGGGAATCGAACCAGTGACCGCTCTGTGCATGGGTCGAGTCACATCAGCTGAGCCATATCAAATTTTTAATATTGATTATCACAGGAGGGTGGAGCTGGAGGGTGTGTATATGGCTTCGTTTTTTCCCACAGGCTGGAAGTGTCTTTGTAGTAAAAATAACAATATATTTTCCAGTTTTGAGGTCTGATTCACATGTAACATTGCATTAAAGTGTGCAACAGAATGATTTAATATGTGTATATGTTGTGAAACGATAACCATGATAAGTTTAGTTAATAGCCATCACCTCATGCAGTTACAAATTTTCTTTCTTCTTATGAGAAAAACAACCCGATGTTTTAAAAGCCTGCCGGGTCAGTCAAAAGAGCGTAGAGTAGGAGGTATAGACCTAGCCCTGTCTCTGGCCTCTCTGATCCGGGGGTCGACGCTCTGACCGCTGAGCAACCCGGCCAGGGCTGTCTCTGACTTCTGATGTGACACTTTCTGCCTTTCTTTTTTTGTCTCTAAGGGGTAAGTGGTAGGGACTGTCCTTCCTACTGAGGTCACAGTGCTGTTGTGAAGATGAAAATGAGGGACAAAGACGAGAAACTTGAAAAGTTAAATGATGTTGTTGTGCAAGCTATTATCCTCAAAACAGTTCTCAAACATTTCAATTTGTATGATGCAGGTATCAAAGACGCCTGAGGAAGAATCTTCCCTTCCCAATGGCGACGTTGTGGGAGAGGCACAGAGCACCACAGAGGTAGGAGTTGCTGTCTCCAACCATCTTGCCGCAGCCAGTTTCCTCCGAGTGTCAACTTGGTCCTTATTTTTCTATATATGTCTGTCTGTCTACCTTGTCTATCATCTGTCCTCCCTCCCTCCCTCCCTTCCTCCCTCCCTTCCTCCCTTCTCTTCCTTTCTCCCTCCCTCCCTTCCTTCTTCCCTCCCTCCCTTCCTCCCTCCCTTCCTCCCTTCTTCCTCCCTTCCTTCCTTCCTTCCTTCCTCCCTCCCTTCCTCCCTTCCTTCCTTCCTTCCTTCCTTCCTTCCTTCCTTCCTTCCTCCCTCCCTTCCTCCCTTCCTTCCTCCCTTCTTCCTCCCTCCCTCCCTTCCTTCCTTCCTTCCTCTCTCCCTCCCTCCCTCCCTTCCTTCTTCCCTCCCTCCCTTCCTCCCTCCCTTCCTCCCTTCCTTCCTCCCTTCCTTCCTCCTTCCTTTCCTCCCTCCCTCCCTTCCTTCCTTCCTCTCTCCCTTCCTCCCTTCCTTCCTTCTTCCTTCCTTCCTGTCCTTCCTTCCTTCCTTCCTTCCTTCCTTCCTTCCTTCCTTCCTTCCTTCCTTCCTCTATTTCTTTCTTTCTTTCTTTCTTTCTTTCTTTCTTTCTTTCTTTCTTTCTTTCTTTCTTTCTTTCTATCTATCTGTCTGTCTATCTATCTATCTGTCATCTGTCATCTCTTTAAATCTCTAAGATTATCAAGCCTCCCTTTCACATGAACACCAGAAAACAAACACTGCCTGATGATCGAATCCCTTGGCATTCCCTTCTTAAACCTTGAATGGGTAAATTGAAACTCTTCATTTGGGAGTTGATTACTCCACGTGCTCGTGAGTCAGCTCTGTTGAATTTCACCAAGAGCGCCAGTCAGCAGTTTCGAGGGGCGATGACCCTGTACCCTAGCGCGGTGATTTTCAACTGGGGTGCCGCACGAATTTTTGAAACGTGCAGGACCTGACTACGTAGTCAGCGGCACTGACCTCTTTTCCCTTAGCTGTCAAATGAAAAAATGACAACAGGCCAACACAATAGCTGTCTGGTGTGAATGAATCAAAATTATACCTATTTCTTTGATCAGACTGGCCAGAAGTAGAACACATGTTGTGTGTTGCGCAGAATGTTAGTAATTGGTTTATGTGTGAGATGACGAGGGTGGGAAAGCGCAGCACCAGGAGCTCAGCGACTCCCAAACAGGACGTCTACACTTGCTCGTTGATAGGCTGCGTATCCAAGTAAAAACCCACAGCACCTGCAGCCTGGTGTGTCCTTGGAAGCTTATCTCAGGTGAGTGAGACGGTGGTTTCCGTTGTAACCAGGGAGCAGAGAAGGCTGAGGAAAGCGGAGAAAACGAGGCACAAGAGGGCGAGGAGGACGCGGGCGACCCTGCCGAAGCCGGAGAGGAGACGGTGAGTTCTGTTGGACGCAGTTCTGCCCTCTGAGCACGTGTGGTGCTCCCACCAGGTGCCAGGAACTTTCTGGGCACTCAAGAGTGAGGATGAAAAGAAGGAGCTGGGTGTGCAGCCAGGGAGGGAGTAGGTCGTTTTAACCTAACGCGTTAAGTGCTGTGGGGGAGATGGGTACAGGGCTAAACGGAGGGCAGAGGAAGGACCCTGAACCCGGGTCTGCAGGGGCAGTCTAGACAGGACTTGAATAATTTGGTGTTGTATTGTTAGGGTAGGTTGGGTTCTTGTTCTTTATAAAACAAGGGACCTTATTCCTTGGTCATGAGCATCCATCCACCGAGAGCACTGCCCACGGGGACGCGGAGCTAAAGCGTTTGTGGGAAGCCAGTAGGAGCTGAGGATGGAAAGGGGACCATGTGCCCCGGCTGGTGTGGCCCAGGAGGCTGGGTGTCATCCTGTGCAGCAAAAGGCTGTTGCTTCGATGTTTGCTCTCACATCGATGTTTCTCTTCTTCCCTCTCCCTTCCTCTTTCTCCAAAGATCAATAAAAGAAAATCTTAAAGAAAAGAAAGGGGGTCGTGGGGAGGGAAACTGACACCAATTAAAATCCAGTGGGGGACTCACAGCTCTCCGCTGCACCCAGGCCTGTGATGTCATTCTAAAGGGGTTCCATTTCAAGAGCCTCGGGACAAAGGGCGGGGAGAAGGGGGGGGCGGAGAAAACTGGTTCTGGACGTGCCAAGCTAAGATAATGGGCCAAATGGGCCATTTAGTCCAAGAATTCTAAGAAAGTGTGGCTGGGAGGCCAGGTAAGGGGGAGACCCAGGTGCAGAGGGGCTCTGAATGGGTGGAGCTGCCGGCACTGGGCTGAACCTCTCCTTGGGAGAATTTCAGTGGACTTCAGCGTTGATCCAGATGTCGCAAAGACTATTTACTGAACCCTGATGGTTTGCCTTTTTACCAATGTATTGATTCCAAAGAAATGTGGACAGCTTTTAAGATCATTGGACCCCTGTTCCCGGCACATGGAGGTGACTAGGAAGGGCACCAAGGCTGATACGCCCCCTGTGACACATGGGGGTGGGCATCAGTTTGTCTTCATCTTAAAAGATTTACATTTGGGAGGGGCTGAGGCAGTGAATTCCTCATATTTGAAGATTGCTATTTAAGAATATTCACAATGTAAGACTCTTTGAAGTCGTTTTTGTTTTGAAGAAAGGTGAAATCTTTCATTTTGACCTAGAAGTTAAATGGGGCTTCATAGTAGCCAGTATAATTCAGAAATAATAAATTTAAATTAAATATAGTGACAATTTCATTATCTTGTAATTAAAAAATCTGTTTTTATACTTTGAACTTGGCATGAATTGCCTAAGGCATTTACAGTATTATTGATTTATATGTCAAGATTCAGTTTGCTTCTTCTAAGACAGAGACGAAGATAAGAACGTGACACCCAGTCCCTTTCTCCCAGGAGACCAGGAGGAAGGCAGGGTTCTCCCCTTGACCCCACCTCCTACAGCGGGGGCAGGCTCCTCCCCCTCTCAGCCACTGGGCGGGGCTCGTTCTGTGAAGTGGGAAGCCGTCCATCACACGGGTAAAATTGTGAGCCCTGTCCAAAGTAGATTACAACCTTGTGAATTCTGATAGGAATGGAAATAATCATTTTTGTTAGTTTGCATGCGCTATGATGAAAAACACGGCTAAGCCCCGGCCGGATTGGCTCAGCTGTTGGAGTATCAGCCTGCGGACCAAAGAGTCGTGGGTTCGATTCCCGGTCAAGGGCAGGTACCTCAGTGGCGGTTCATTTCCAGCCCCGTTCGGGTTGTGCCAGAGGCAACCAACCGGTCAATGTGTTTCTCTCACATCGATGTGTGTGTATCTCTCTCTTCCTTTCATTCTGTCTGAAGATAATATGAAAACATCCTCAGTGAGGATTAAAAAAAGTAAATTAAAAGAACAAAAGAAAGAAAAATATTGCTAAGTAAAAGACATTTTTTGGCCCTGGCTGGTTTGGCTCAGTGGTTAGGGTGTCAACCTGCGGGTTGTGGGTTCAATCCCTGGTCAAGGGCATATATTTCAGTTAGAGGTTTGATCTCTGGCCCAGCTGGGGGTCATGCGGGAGGCAACCAATTGATGTCTCTCTCTCACATTGATGTTTCTCTCTCTCTCTCTCTCCCTCCTTCCCTTCCACTCTATCTAAAAATTAATGGAAAAATATCCTTGGGTGAGAATTAACAACCACAATAAAAAAGACATTTTTTTTGTTTTAGATGAAGATACTATTATTAACGTTACATTATCAGACTCACTTTTCAGTTCTTTAATAAAATTTATTCTAATAAAGGCAGATTCTGACTTTCTCATTTGATAAGTGATACATGCTCTTTGACTGACTTTAATTCAGTTGAATAAGAAGACAACCCCATGATTTGTCAATAAACAGATTAAAAATGACATGATAACATGATTAGCTTTGGGATTGAATATCCAGGAAGTTCATTGAAATGTAAAAGGAGACAGGCTGTCTGATGTTCAGAAGTTGCATTGGTGCTAACAGTCTCGTGTTTGTTTTGTGGTCCTGGGGTTTGCTCGCAGACGCTGAGCTGGGACGGCAGTCGTGACTGTTGGTCATCATCCCTCCCCGCTGTGCACCCAGGCTTACACAGGCTTCCTTGTAGTAAAAGAAAGGCCAATTCGAGCTCAGTGTTTGACCTTCCCAGCATTGCTTTTCAAAGCACTAGACACATTCTGGTAGCTTCTAGATACTACAACCCAGAAAAATCCAAGTCGTTTAGACAACTCGGGCTCTGTTGACAACCATCTTTATTGTTGTGGTGGTGGTTGACAGCCTTCTTGAGATTTCATGGATTCTTACATTTTTCTCCTGGCCCATGGCATTGAAACAGCCGTGCTCCTGCGCTTCCTCCTTCACCCGACGCTCCACGAGGGAGCCCGAGAACGTGGTTCAGTGGGCCTGCATTTGGTACCTAAGACTTGTGTGCACTGGGATGGCAGCTCCCTGTGTTTCTCTAGACGTCATTATAACTGCTTTGTGCCTCCCCCTTGTGGCCGCCAGCAAATTCAGCCTGGGTGAAGTGTTTCGGACCACCGCCCCCCCCAGGGTCTTGGAGTCATCCTGGAGTCCCTGGTGGTGACTGGAAGGGGAGAGGGCTCTGGTCCCATGCACAGCGCCCAGGGCTACCTGGCTGCCCCTGTGGTTCCTGGCTCAGCAGGACTTGGGTGGGTAGCACCAGTCCTGGAAAAACCCCCTCCTTCTGCCCACTTTGTCTTCAATCTGGCTGCTTCCCTCTCCCCAACTCTAAGCCCTAAGCTCCAAGCCCTTTCTTTCAGGGACTGTCTCAGCTTCATCACCTTGATTAGCCCAGGGTTTGGAAAAGCCAGGCCTATAATTTCTTCCTTTGGGGCAGAGAACCAGGGCGAATTGGCTGTCTGCTTGGATGTGGGGAGGGACTGTAGTAACTCTACTCTCCCCCTCCCCCCAGTTTTGTGTAGCAGGGAGAACAAGACAAGAAGTCGTAGCCTGGTATTCAGCCGCACTATTTATGAAAAGGAATTCAAATACATTTTAACCTTTCATTCTAAAGTAATTATAGACTCACAGGGACATAGTACAGTCTGTGTGCCCTCCACCTGGCCCCGCCGATGGTGACATAGTACGTGGCCGCAATGTAACATCAAAGCCAGGAATAGGACATTGGTGCATCTCTGTTAGGTGGACTACAGACCTTATTCAGTGTTCACCGTTAAAAAAAAATCCTCACTCAAGGGTATTTTTCCATTCATCTTCACATAGAGTGGGAGGATGGACATAGAGAGTGAGAGAAACATCGACGTGAGAGAGACACATTGACTGGTTGCCTTCCGCATGACCCCAGCCAGGCAGGACCAGGGACTGAACTGCAAACAAGGTCCATGCCCTTGACCAGAATGGAACCCGTGACTCTTTGGTCTGGGGGCCAGTGCTCTGATCGCTGAGCCAAACTGGCCAGTACAATGTGTTCACCATTTTTAAACCTGTCACTTGTGTGTTAAGAAGCACTGTCAAGTGTGCAATGGTAACAGCTCCCTCAGGAGCCGAGTGTCCAGCTGAGTGATACAGCAGCTGAGCACGAGTCTGGGGTATGAGACTGTTCACCTGATCTCAGCAGTTGCACATGCTCCCTCAGTACACATGCTCACTCAGTACAACGCACACTAATTACACACACTCAGTACACATGCTCACTCAGTACACATGTGCACTCAGTACACACACACACTAATTACACACACTCAGTACACATGCACACACAGTACACATGCACACTCAGTACACATGCACACTCAGTGCACACGCTCTCAGTACACATGCACACTCATACACGCGCACTCGCAGTACACACACTCAGTACACATGCACACGCGGTACACATGCTCACTGAGTACACATGCTCACTGAGTACACATGCACACGCAGTACACATGTTCACTTCGTACACATGCACATGCACACTCAAATGATGCCCTTTCAATGGGGAGAAATATTTATCTAAGAATATTGATGGACCTTCCCCGACCACCTCTCCAAGTCCCCAGGGTTCTTAACCCCAGGTGCCAAGATGTGTGCCAGCTGCTTGCTGCCAGCGCGGGGCAGCGTTGGGAGGCGGGATGGGGGCGCTGAAATGACCTTTAACTCGTGCCAGAGGAGATCTGGGAGCGAGGAGGGACTGAAGGGGAGGGGGACCTGTGAATGGTACCCGAGGAGTGAAGGAGGAAAGCAGAAGGCCCCCCAGCTTCTGGGCACTCTCTCAGAAGGAGGTGCAGACTGGGCATCACGAGAACTTCGTGAACCCCGAAAACGGGGAGGCTGGCTCAGGTTTGTGTTCGGTTCTCATCGAAGTAAAATGGCTTTAAGTTGGGTTCTTGGCCCACTCGAGTCCTCTCCAAAATCGTTTAAGACCTTGGCCTGATTGTGGTCTGTAAGCCCCCGCTCAGCTCCCTCCACAACCCGTCTGGAGGAAAGGTGTCTCCGGGAGAACGGCGCCGGCCCAGCCCTCCAGGGGCTCCGGGTCGGGCTCCCTGTGATGTCTGAGGACCAGAGAACGCAGGTCTGCCCTGACCGCCGGCCACCCCCAGGCCAGCAGCCCTCCTCAGGTCACCCCGCCAGCCCTCGGCTTCCCTCCACACCAGCCACCTGTCCTGAGCGGCCCGGCCTGACACCACCACAGCTGACAGCTGTCCTTGCCCCTGGCCACGCGCCACCTCCGCCGCCTGCCTCCCTGGCCACCTTCCCACCACCACAGACTCCCCACTCCCGAGGCTTCCTGAACTAGCTTTCTTGGTAAAACAGTGATGCAAGGTAACGTTGCAGCTTTGTCAAGGGAATGGTTTACGCTCTGCCCGAGATTGTACGAGAGCTTGACCATGTGATTATAATTATCTTAAAAGAAAACCTTTTTGTCAGTTAATTATCTGCCAACCATGAAGTCATTTCAAGCGTTGTATGTAGGTAAGGCTCTGCCTAATTCCGATATTTTGCAATACTGTGAGCTAAGGAGGGACGTCGGAGTTCTTATTGGTCAGACTATCCCACCTTCTTCTCCCTAAGGGATTTGAGGCAGAAGTGGCTACATAGATGCATTCATTCAACATCAGGTCGCCAGGCAGACTGTTGCCAGCTGCCGGGCAGAATCCCACAGAGCGTGAAAATGACAGTCCCTGCTCCCAGAGCCCATGTTCTGATGGAGCCAGTCACGGTCATGTCGAAGGTTCCTCAAGGCCTACTTGACCTCTGAGGCTAGGTATTTCTGTACATTCTCTGAGCAATTACTTTCTCTATTTAGTATCTCTTTCAAGCAATTAAGGTCAATTCAGGTATTGATAAAGACTCCTGGGTCCTCCCTGCCAACCTCTGCCTTTGACACCTCATGTGATGACATGTTTTTAAGGTGGCTTTACATATATTGGGTATTTCCAAAGCATTCTGTTAAGTTTGCATAAGAGAACCCATTCTTTTCATGCTCACATTTCATCGATTTCCATGATATGTACTCAAATTATATAATTACAGTAAGACTCTAATTTGCACACACAATGTGGGAACAAATATAACCCATCCTGGTAAATGCAGACTTCAGTGGGTGGGGATGCCAAACCTACTAGTTGTGAGTACTCATCAAGCTCTAGTTATCAATCAGATAATCGGTGATTAAAGACAGAATATAGACTGCAGCAGGGGTTCTCAAAGCGAGGTTCCCAGAGCAGAAGCAGGAGCCTCCTCTGGGAACCTCTGGAAACACATTTTCAAGCCGTACCTAGATCTACTTACTGGGTCCGAACCTCTGCGAGAGGAAGGGGTGGGGGGTGGGGGAGACAGAAAGAAACATCAATTAGTTGCCTCCCGTATGCACCCTGACCGGGGATCAAACCCACATCCTAGGTATATGCCCTGACTAGGGATTAAACCTCCACCTTTTATGTATGGGACGGCGCTCCAACCAACTGCGCCACCTGGCCAGGACCAACCTAGGTTCTAGGTACCCTGATGTGTTGCCAAGTGGAGGTCAATTCCAAGAACTACTATTTTGATGCTCATAATAAAAAGTCCATCTAATTTCAAAGACAATAATATTTATTTTATATTAGGAACTTGTGTTTGGTAAAAACCCCAAACCCTTACTTTTTTTGGTGATTGAAATGAGAAATGGCAAATGAGTAGGGAGAAAATGAAGAAAAGGTGTCGAGACCAAGGAAGTTCTTTGTGTGCTTTTTTGCATGTGTGTGCCATGTCCGTTGTATGTTATATGCATGTTTTGTGTTATAGGCATGTACATGCATGTTTGAGTTATTGTGTGTTGCATGTGTTGTCTGTTGTGTATGTGTGCATTCTGTGTTGTGGGTTTTTATGTTCTGTGTTTATTGTGTGTGTTGTGTTGTGTATGTGTGTGATTTGTGCTGTGTTGTGTATGTGTGTGTGGTTTGTGTTGTGTGTTGTGTATGTGGTTTATGTTATATTAGGTATGTGTGTGTGGTTTGTGTTGTGTGTTGTGTATGTGGTTTACTTTATATTAGGTATGTGTGTGTGGTTTGTGTTGTGTGTTGTGTATGTGTGCATGATGTGTGTTATGTATTATGTGTATGTGGTATGTGTTGTTTATGTTGTGTATGTGTGTGTGGTTTCTGTTGTGTGTGGTTTGTATTGTGTATGTGTGCATTGTGTATGTGTTGTGTTTTGTATGTGTACATTGTATGTGTTTTGTGTGTGTGTGTGTATGTGTGTGTGTGGTATGTGTTTGGTGTGTGTGTGTTGGGTGAGGAGTGTGGGAGGCCCTCAACTCTAGTCTGAGATTTACATTCCTTTGCTCCTTGTATCAGTGACCCTAATTCTTCTCAATAATAATGCGATTTTTGCCCTGGCTAGTGTTGCTCAGTGGGTAGAGCTTTGGCCCATGCTCTGAAGGGTCATGGGTTTGGTTCCCAGCCCAGGGCATGTACCTGGATTGAAAGTTTGATCCCTGGGCCTGGTTGGGGCACATGTGATGTGATGTGTCTCTCTCACATGGGTGTTTCTCACGCTCTCTCTCCCTCTCCCCTTCCACTCTCTCTAAAAATCAGTGGAAAAGATATCCTTGGCAAGGAGCAGGGGGTCAATGGAGGAAACAAGGGGGGGGGGCATCTGAAATACTTTCAGGAGTAAAGATTTTTTAAAAAATCCTCAGGTGAGGATGAGCAATGA
The DNA here is from genome assembly GCF_014108415.1 of Molossus molossus. Lineage (NCBI taxonomy): Eukaryota > Metazoa > Chordata > Mammalia > Chiroptera > Molossidae > Molossus > Molossus molossus. The sequence goes on along the minus strand of NW_023425388.1, from coordinate 8,821,884 downwards.
ATGAATAAAAATACAAATAACGCAATTTTTGTTCAAAACAGATGGGAGAAGTAACCGAGGAGGGAGCAGAAGGGGAGGCAGAGGAAGAGGAAGCTGAAAAAGGAGAAGAAGAACCAGGAGAAGAAGGCGAAGACTCTTAGGCCTTTTCATGCTTTGTTTCTTCAACTTTTCCAGGTAGCCACCTAGTCCCGGCGCTGAAAGCTTGTCTGTTGCGGTGTGCTCTGCATGCACATCTCAGTGGGAATGGAAATGGACTGTAGCTCAAACCTCTCCGTCCCTCTCCCCAAGGCTTGGCTGCGCCTTGCAGGAGCCACAGGCTGGTGAGCTCTATCCGGCCGTTCATTGCTCGGCCACTGGGGCATGGAAGCCCGTGGCCCATGTGTTCTAGGCAGAAGCGTACTGGGAGGAAGAGCTTGTTCTGTATTTATTTTCTCCATGTGACCTTTATTTGTGAAGGTGCAGTGTTCTGTTGCCAGCCTTCCCCTGCATGGCCTGCTCTCCTGACCAGAACGCCTACATGTTTGTAGGGAATGACAGTCGATGTCCATAATGATGGCGATAAGTTATAACAAAAAACCACCAAGCTGGCTGTCGTTCGTGAAAGGCAAATATTGCTGCCAAGTGTTTCGTGATAAGAGCTTGCTGTTATGTATTCCCTCATTAAATATTAACCAGAACACTCGTGTGGAGACACCGTGGACTCTAGTGACGTCACTTCAGGGATGTTTGACAGGCTCTGGCTGCCTTGTGGTTTAAACGTCTGACAGTGAGAAACAATGCTGTGATCCTCAGCGGTCTGGTTACGTGCCGCATGAATGCATTCCTAAGATAATGACAGTGTCTAGTGATGGTGGCTATAGGAACACGGAGGAGATGCTCAGATGTCAGGGGCCATACGGACAAGGGAATGTGTGGAAATACCTAAAGATCATTAAGTGCAATTTTTACAAGTCGCAGAGCAAATACCTGTGTGAACGTATCATTATCATTTGGCCCTGCCACCACATCGAGGCAGCCGTTTGCTCTGGTGCTACAAGGGTTCTTTTTAAAATTTAATTATAACGAAGAATTTTTTAAGGTCACCTTACTGTGCATATTATGCTCCCGCTGACATATGTAAGAGATTTGGGGCCGTTGCTGTCGGGGCGCAGGGAAGGAGGGGGGAGCAAGCCCTCCACCACGCCCCAGGTCTTCGTGAGGCCCTGCGGTGGAGGCCCGTCTGGTGACGGTGGACGGAGGGCTCCGCCGGAGAAGAAACAAGAAGTCCCCGGTGCTTGGTAAACACCCGCGAAGGACTTGCACCGCTCTCTGTACCACAGACCAATGCCAGTAGCGCAAACCTCCCCTCAGGACTTACTTAGCATAGGCATGAGGAACTAATATAAAATCTTGGAGCTTAATACATTTTGAGGATATCTTAGAGCTGGTGAGAGTAACCATCACACTTTATTATTGGACCATGAATGTCTCATCACTCGTTTATTCATTTATTTAAATTGTACAGCAAATCTAGCCCCTCATAGGAGGTTCTCCCAGGTGGTTTCCCTCATGTCCTGGGTGCACAGATTTCTACTTTAGGGCCTAAGGCTATCATTTTGGACACGAGCTTTTTTATCTTATTTTTCTTCTGTTGTTACTATTGAAAAGTCTGCTGTCAGTCTTATTAGTTAGTGTCCCTAATCCCACTTTTTTTTAAACTTTTTTTTCTTTATTGATTTTTTAGAGAGAGAGGAAGGGAGAGGGAGAGAGAGAAATAGAAACAATGATGAGAGAGAACATCGATTGGCCACCTCCTGCATGCCCCCCACTGGGGATTTGGCCCACAACCTGGGCATGTGCCCTGACCAGGAATCGAACTGGTGACCTCTTGGTGCATGGGTCGATGCTCAACCACTGAGCCACACTGGCCGGGCCCTAATCCCATATTTAAGGAAAAGGTTGGGACCCATTTTTGAAAAAAGAACATCAGCAAGGTTACTATTCAGAAGTTCATGGGAAGGAAGGTTGGAAGAAAATATGCTGATATTTGTTCTTAACCAAACCAAACCAAACCCACAATAAAAGACTCATGTTTAAATCCATTTCTATCCACTCTGACTGTAAAGTTCTTTAAGAAGTATGTAACTTTAATGTGGTAATTATAAAAGAAAAATTGAATGTGAAATGGCACAGCGGGGAGAGAACCCTTCATGGAGCCAGATGGCTTTATAGGCTGATTTAAAAAAAAAAAAAAAAAAAAAAAGGCAACTGCAGCTGTGACCAGCACATTTGAGCAGTTTTTCTGATGGCTTCTAGTTGGGAACCCAGTCCCCAGCTGTCTGTTGTGCGGTCAAAACGCCTGACAGTGAAGGAGTGAATCAGACAGCTCCCTACCTCCCGCCCCTGGAGAGCTTCAGGGTCCTTTAAAATGTAACCTGGCAACACAGTCTGACATTCAGCAAACCACTGAGCTTCCAAAGACAAGCCCATCTCATCGGTCATGGCCATTCCAAGCATGTTATTTGAAAAGATGGTTTTTAGGGAGAACATAGCATGGAACTATGAATGAAACCTTATTTCCTGTGTTTGACACTGATGCTCAGTTGGTGCCCCAGGAGAAACGACATGTAGCACGAGACTGAATTCTCCCCCCTGAGAGGCTGCTACTGACTACTGTGCTCTGGTCTGCCATGGCCACTTAAACCTCCTCCGCCAGGACGAGGCTGTAAACAGACCCTCTCCATTCATTTTCCATGAAAATGCAGCGGGGTCACCACGGTCGAAGGTGTCACCGTCCTTAACGGCGTGTGATATGTGCTAATGCAGAGAGAGAGATAAACCTGGTATGATTTCCCGTGAGAAACATTTCCTTTCTTGCACCAGGGAACAAAGGATGAGCAGTGGTTTATGGAACGAAAGGCAGTCAGTCCTTCCTTGCGTGATAAATCACGAAGATGGCGCTGAACATTCTGTCTCCCGTTAACAGTCACCTCCCTCATATTTTCCCTTTCTTTTAGAAAACCCGTCGTGAAGCAACATGTCAACCGTCTCCCCACAAACCAAACTCAACAAGCGCTTTGGCCTGAAGCTCGCCCACCTGTCAGTACCTCTGGGGCTCGCCGAGGACTTGAGCTACCTGACGTGGCTGGGTGTACGCGGGGCTCTCCTCACCACATCAACGTGATTCAGTGTCAAGACTGCAGCATACCTGCAGGGGCCTAACATTTTTGGCCTTCGCTTAATTTTTTTCTTTTCCTTTGTGCTCTGTGTGAATAGACCTTCTTACTAATACCCTGAAAAAAAAAGGATTTCAAAATATAGAACGTCCCTCTGTGCTTTGACAAAGCAACTCTGTGCCTTGTGCTACTTGTCTCAGAATTGGCGTTTGCAATAAAGAGCTTTCCAGAGAACAAGTACCAATAAAGATTAATAGCAAAGATCTGTTCCCAAGGAGCATTCGATTTTTTGGTTTTGGTCTCCATTCGTATGTGGCCGAACTCAGTCTGCCTGTTGCCACATCCGTAGCCTCAGCGGCGCTTTTCTGTCTGCGTGGGGACGGGTGTTGCTCGTTTCACTGGGTATTTGGTCCGCATTTTCAAATGACGCCAATCTTGTTACGTCGTGTTTTGGATCACAGGCACCGCTGAGGGCATCAGCTCTGAAGCCTTATCGAAATGGTACACTATCATCCACATATGTGGGGATAATAATTAGGACAAATAAATTCGCAACCCAGGGCCCCTTCTTGCTTCTGTGCTGAAGGGCGTGGCTGCTGCTTTCTCTCCTGCTGCTGATTGACCTGCAGCCACGGCTGCACATGCTGAGCGGGGTCCTGTCACTTTGCCTCCTGATGCCAGAGCGTCTGCTCTCCAAGAGCTGGTCCAGCCCCGATGACTTGGTCACCAGGTAGGTTTGATATGTTTCTCAGCTCACCTGCACCACCTCCGTTTATCACAGGTATGTTTCTTTTGGGGAAGATTTTGCTGACACCCCCTGCCCGGTGAATGTGCTAGTCCTTGTATCTTCCTTGCGGCAAACGTTGCTTCTGTACTGTTGGAACAGCCTGTCTCCTGGCTGGAAGGATGATTTCCCGACTTAAGGACAATTACCGCAGTTTAACTTGGAGTGGCCATAAACTCCTCCTCCCGAATCTGCCACCTGTCAGCTAAGCTGTTTGTGTCATTTGAGAGAGTTTCCTGTGGTGGCAGGAGCTGGTGGATCCCAGGAACTCTGGAAGACAGCTCTTTCCTGGTGACCCCAGTAAAAAAAAAAGGCATTTTGAAGTGCATTAAGATGATTTTGTTCTGAATAGTTGACACAGATGACTTTAAACACATTCCTCCCTTTGGTAAAAGTAGGTGAGCGATTTCAGTGAGATGGAAATTCACTTAATTAAAAATTAATTTCTATTTGTGCTTCACTGCGGTAAACCATGTCCCGCTGAAAGTGTGTGTGAGCTGCAGCAGCCCGGACAGACAGCCTCGCGCCCCGGCGGCCCTTCAGGCTGCCCTGGTCTCCGTGACGTGGGTGGACAAAGATTTATTTAGCTCGTTGCCAACTTTCCTTCTATCACTCACATTTGAAAATGAAAAGAAGCGTTTGTGCTACTAATAAGCAAAGAGAACAAACCAGACCCCTTATTTAAATTGGATTACTTGTTCCTTGCGTTGTCTTTGTCCTCATAAAGGAGCATCGTAGGAGAGTATTTTTATTCATTCACACTTCATTCTCTTTACGGGATTATTGGAATGCAGACGTTACTTAGACAGCAATACCGTATAAATAGGACAAGTTCTCTTGCAGATTTGGTTTAATCTCTATGGCTGGTGGCCCAGTGGCATAGTGAAGAAAGTCCCCAAACATGGACTGTGCAGTAGCAAAATATAATAAAAAACACCTATGTGCTTTATCAGTACAGGAAGTCTCTGGAAACCAAATAGCATTATGAATATGTAAAAATAGAATAAAGAAAAACCCAAATGAAGCAAAATAATCCTGAGTAAAACAGACAAGACCTAAAAATGGAACAATTATGTGATTGATATGTAATTATGTATGATTTGAAGCTTATAGAAGTTCAAAGAGTTTGGTGTATTAGTCTCCAGGAGGCCTAAACATTCATAGTAACTATTTGCTTTGTATTTTTTAATTAGAAAAGCAAGCACATCAAATTTTGAAGGCATTTTTTTTCTAACCACTGAACTAAGTGTTTCCTTCTCCACTCTGCCCTTCCCCCTCTTGTATTCTGTGGGTCGCAATCATTTGGAACCAGGACCCAAGATATGCAATATGGATGCTTTGTGGTTGTCATGGAGGTGTTAGTTTTCTAGATTAATTGTGACAGGTACAGAAAGAGAATGAACTGTATCGCCTGCAAAGGTCTTGAGGAATATTTAAAACTGTATTCTTTCAAAAGTGGTGTAACTGTTACACCTGTGCAAGCAGGGTAAGTGAAATGACCCTAGTAAATTGTAATAATAGAGAATGACCATTAGGTGGAGACAGAACACAAGCTTCTTGATAGAGTCCCCTGGCCACTGAACAAGTTAGGGTACTGTCAACATCAGAATGTGGGCTTAAGGTCTTTGTCAGCCAGACAGAGGAAAAACGAACGCACAGAAAACCTCCACACCAATTGGTCAATTAATTAGTGTATTTTTTATAAGGCTTTTATTCAAGATAATTTATTATGGGTAAAATATTATGCCTTCTTGAAAGCCATTAGAACCAGTGATCGATTGTTCTTCACAGCTTTGCGTTACACAGAGAAGGAATCTGAAGGCAGTCAGCAACTGACCACCTACTGACAATCTTGATGATGCTGCAGGATTTTCCTTTAGCCTCTAAATGGGTCTAGCTCCTCAGAGAAGTATTAACAGAGCTCACATGAATCAAACTCAGTTTAGGATTGAAATCAGACTGCTGGTTATTGTGTTTCACAGTGTTTTTGTTTGCTAACATTTACCAGGAGCCTGCTATGCGTCAGGCTCTGTACTGAGGGCTTCACGTAATCCCTATGGCAACCCGATGCGGTGGACACCACCCTTGTTTTATAGGTAAGGAAACTGAGGCAGGGGTGTGTTCAGTACATGTGGAAGGTCACAGCCTGGAAATGGCCAAGCTGGGAGTCAGATCTGCCTGTGTTCCACTCCGAACCCTGGAGCAGCCTTCCCAACACATCTTTCTCTCTGTCCTGGACCATGGCCTCGCCCCCTGGACAGTGCCTGGCCGGGCAGTGGGCAGTGTGCACCCCTCCTTCAGAGCGCCTCCTTCTTGGGCTCCTCTGGTCCACGGATTCTGTCTTTAGACTTGACGCGCGGTCAAGAAGTTCGGGCCCTGGAGGACGGTGACTCGTATCCTCAGCTGCCTGGTTTCTTAGTTGAACCGTCAGGGGGCAGTCCGTTTCCTTCTTTCTTGAGTTCCCAGGCTGCTCGCTGTGGCTGTGACCAGTTATAGAGGAAATGGAACCCCCTTCTAGTGAGTTTACGAACATGGTTCACAGGACTCAGGGAAACAATACTTATGATTACAGTCTATTATACAGGACACAAATGAATGGCCAGATGAACAGATGCCCAGATCAAGGTCCGGAAGGGTCCAGAGTGCAGGACCTTTGTCTGGTGGAGTAGGGGTGCGCCGCCCTCATGGTACACTGCATGTTCAGCAACCGGAAAACTCCCCCAAAATCATCTTTCTGAGGTTTCCATCAAGCTTTCATCATTCGCAATCATGACTGCGTAAATCATTGGCCATTGGTGCTGGAGCCCGATCTCCAGTTCCTCTCGCTTCCCCGGAGAGGGGGTGGGATGAGCTGAACGTTCGAACCTAATCACGTGGTTGGTTTTTCTGGCGACCAGCTCCCATCCTAAGCTATCTAGATCCCCCCACTCCTCACGAGTCACCTCATGGTCTAGAAGGGCTCACCGTAAATAACAAAAGATAGTCCTGTCTGGCCGGTGTGGCTCAGTGGTTGAGCATCGACTCATGCACCAAGAGGTCACCAGTTCTATTCCCGGTCAGGACACATGCCCGGATTGTGGGTCAGATCCCCAGTGGGCAGCCAATCGATGTTCTCTCTCATCGATGTTTCTATCTCTCTCTCCCTCTCACTTCTTCTCTCTCCAAAATCAATAAAGGAAAAAAAAAGATGGTCCCATCACTCAGGACACTCCAAGGTGTTTGAGAGCTCTTTGCCAGAACTGGAAGCCAAGACGAGATTTACTTCTTACTATTCCATGGCACAGTTTGATGAGTTCTGACAAACGTGTGTGTTCCTGTAACCAACACCCAAGCAAGCCAGGGCATTTCGTTCACCCCCAAAGTTCCCTTGTGCTTCCCGGCAGCTAGTCTCTCCCCTCCCCTCTCTCCCAGCAACCTCCACTCTGTTTTCTGACACTATGGAGTTTTCGTTCTAGAACTTCTGTTTACTCTTTTCTCTCTGGCTTCTCTCCCTTCTCAAAATGTTTTGGAGATTCATCCATGTTGGTACCAATAGTTTGTTCCTTCCCATTGAGTAGGAGATTGTCAGAGTTAGTTTATTTGTACATCTGTGGATGGACATTTGAGTCATTTCCAGTTTGGGGCTATTTTGAATAAAGGCCATGGACACTTGTGGACAAGTCTTTTTGTAGACAAATGTATTTCTTTCTGTTGAGTAAATACCAAGTAGTGGAATTTAAAGTGTAGGTTTTGAGGACAGAGTGCATGTGTCATTCATCTTTGTGACCCAGAGCACAGTGCCTTGAGCTTAGGTGTTTGATCCATTTCTTGTTCAGAAAAGGGATCTAAATTTACTGTTTACTATGTGCCAGATGCTGTTTAAGAGATTTTTCCTATGTGATCGTATTTAATCGTTCCCACCATCATAGCACCCAAGTGTTATTTTTGCAGAATTGTATTTCTAGCCGGAGAAGTCGAGGCTCAGAACAGTTACGTGCCTAGGAACACACAGCTGGTGGGTTGTGGACGAGGGTGCAAACCCTGTTTGACCCCAAAGGCTGGGCGTATTGGTTACTGCTATTTCTGGCTGTCTACCCAAACAAAGCAATTCCGCCTGTGGAAGAACCCTTCGGTTCTCCAGACAGCCTCTGCGGGATCAGCGGGCCCTTCTGCCCCTGCACGAGGGCAGATCCGCCGCAGTGACATCTGAGAGCCAGCCTGGAACTCGGGACTCTGACCAGTGTACACTGTTGCATCTTTTACTCTTAAAAGTCAGAGACTCATCAGCTGGATTTTAAAAATGTACCCGCACTTTCCATGGTATCCACTTCTTGCAATGAGCCTCATTATTACTTGCGACCTTGTGGGAATTTAGACTAATCACCTGGCTTTGATGTGCTGACTTTAGTAAACCACACTTCCACAAGGGCCGCAGGGATCTCTGGAGGAAAAGAGGACTTTGTGGGGATTCAGTGTTCTTTAAAGTTTTCCATCCATTCACCTCCTTTAAGTGGTGAGTGTTTGTTGGCCGAGTTCGGGTGGCGCACACCTGGGTCAGAGCGAACTGCGTGGGCTGGACCGCACGGGCGGGGGCAGGACCGCACGGTGTGGCCGGAGGGTCAGCCAAGTGCCGAAATCACATTCCTGTGGCTGGGTGCATAGCCTGCTGCCCGGCTCCTCCCTGGGCCCTTCTCCCCACTGCTCCTCAATCCAGCCCCTCAAGGGCCAGCCCCATCTCTACGTGGGGCCCCAGAGCCCTGCTCCCATGTCTCGGCCACGTCTATTCCCACTGGTTGGTCCCCACAACACAAATTTGTGAAACAGTTTGAATGTAACTCCTGGCAAAAATTATTTTCAAAAAAGAAATGTACAGGTATCAGGTCAATCAAATCCTTACCCTACTTTTTCGTATTAAAAACCCAGCAAACCATCATTTTTTCCCCCCACAATTCAAACACTTCTTCCAGAACAACCAATCCAGTTAAAGTTTATTTCCACGTTTTCCTGGTCGTGCCAAAGCAGAGGCAGACACGAGCCCAAGTGGTGAGCGGGAATTTAGGCGTCAGAGAGCTTCAGTTTGTTTATTTAATTAAAAAAATTATTTTAGCCCTGGCCGGTTTGGCTCAGCGGTTAGAACGTTGGCCTGCGGTCCGGAGAGACCCGGGTTCGGTTCCTGTTAAGGGCACATACCTCGGCTGTGGTTTGTCCCCAGCCCTGGTTGGGTCATGTGGGTGACAGCCACTCAATGTGTCCCTTTCATGTCGATGTTTCTCTCTCTCTCTCCCTCCCTCCCACTCTATTTGAACAAAATATTGAAAAATGTCCTCGGATGAGGATAAAAAAAAATTATTTTATTTTTTAAAATCCTCACCTGAGGATACTTTTTTCCCATTTATCTTTAGATAGAATGGGAGAAAGAGAGAGAGACACATCAATTGGTTGCCTCCCACATGACCCGACCAGGGCGGGGACCGAACTGCGACAGTGCCTTGACCAGAATCAGACCCCAGCCTCCTTGGTGCACGGGCCAACGCTCTAACCGCTGAGCTAAACTGTCCAGGGCCAGACAGCTTCACTTTTTTTTAAAACTCACCTTTACTGTTGAATGGATTACAGATGTTTCTCCTTTTTCTCCCATTGACCCCCTTCTCCCCAATCTCACCCCCCTCCTGCCTTCCCCACACTACTGTCTGTGTCCATTGGTTGTGCATATATGCATAGAAGTTCCTTGGTTTATCTCATCCCACCCTCCCTCCCCCCTTCCCTTTGAGGTTCATCAGTGTAACAACCAATTTGTACTTCTTAATTCCTTCATCTTTTTCACCCATCCTTCCAGTCCCTGCTCATCTGGCAACCAACAAAAAGTTCTCTGTATCCATGAGTCTGTTTCTGTTCTGCTTATTCCTTTTGTTTGTAGATTCGATTGTTGATACATATGTATTTAGTACCATTTTATTATTTATAGTTTTCTTCTTCTTCTTCCTTGTCAACATTTCATATAATACTGGTTTGGTGGTGATGAATTCCTTTAGCTTTGTCTTGTCTGTGAAACTCTTGATATGTCCATTGATTCTAAATGATAGCTTTGCGGGATAGAGTAATCTTGGTTGTAGATCCCTGTTTTTTATCACTTGGACTATTTCTTGCCAAGCACTTCTGGTCTGCAAAGTTTCTTTTGAGAAATCAGTTGACAGTCTTATGGGAGCTCCCTTGTAGGTAATTAACTGATTTTCTCTCTTTCTGCTTTTAAGATTCTCTCTTTGTCTTTAACCTTATGCATTTTGATAATGATGTGTCTTGGTGTGGGCCTCTTTGGGTTCATCTTGTTTGTGACTCTCTGTGCTTCCTAGACTTGTATGTGTGTTTCCTTCACCACATTAGGGAATTTTTCTGTCATTATTGTTTTTTAAATAGGTTTTCAATGTCTTGCTCTTTCTCTTTTCCTTCTGGCACCCCCATGATGTGAATGTTGGCACGCTTGAAGTTGTCCCAGAGGCTCTTTACACTATCCTCATTTTTTTGGATTCTTTTTTGTTTTTGCTCTTCTGATTGGGTATTTTTTGTTCCCTTAAATTCCAGATTGATGGTTTGCTTATTGGCTTTACTTACTCTACTATTGGTTCCCTGTAAATTAGTCTTTATTTTAGTTAGTGCATCCTTCCTTTCTGACTGGTCCTTTTTTATGCTGTTGAGGTCCTCACTAAGCTCCTTGAAGTTCTCACTAAGTTCCCTGAAATTCTTACTAAGTTCCTTGAGCATCCTTAAAAACCAATGTTTTGAACTCTGTATTTGTTAGATTGTTTAGCTCTGTTTTGTTTAGTTCTTTTTTTGGAATTTTGTTCTATTCTTTCATTTGGGACATGTTTCTTTATCTCCTCATTTTGGCTGTCTCCCTGTGTTTGTTTCTGTGTACTAGGTAGAGTTGCTATGTCTCCTAGGCTTCCTAGGGTGGCCTATTATAGTAGGTGTCCTGTAGGGTCCAGTGGCACAGCCTCCCTGACTACCCCAGCTGGGCCCTCGAGGTGTACCCCTAGTGTGGACTATACACCCTTCTGTTGTAATTGAGTCTTAATTGCTGTTCGCATGTCAATGGGAGGGATTTACTCAGGCTGATCAGCTGCAAGGACTGGCTGTGCCTACAGACCACTGACCTCTGACTCCCTTGGAGGATCAGCTGTGCAGGGCCCACCACACAGAGCAAAACTTACTTCAGCAGGGCTCTGGTACCCACTGAGTCTGCTCATTGAGTGTGGCACTTGTGGAGGTGGTTGGGTGGTGGTGTTTCGATGTGGTCTGAAGCTGTCTACTGGGTGTGCTGGCTCTGGGACAAGGTCAGCCACTGCCTGTGTTCTACCCGGGGCCACCAGGCATAAGCTACAAAGTGGTCTGCAGATGGCTGCTTCTTGCGCTGGGCTTGGAGGTGCCCAGGCAAAGCTAAGCTGTGAACCAAGGCTGGCTGCTTCTAGTGCCAGACCTGGGACCACTTAGCAAGAGGTATGGGGCTCACTGAGGTTAGATGCTCTTTGTTTGAGAAAATGTAGGAAAATTTGAATCAGGATCCAAGACAGGCCAATCCTATGGTAAAGCCACTGGAAACAGCTTGGGTGGGACAGGGTCTCAGAAAATCACCAGGGTGGGGAAAACAGTGTAAGCCAAGTTGCTGAAGTCCCATATATGGCGCCATCTGCCTCTCCAGCTCTCACCCTGATGCCAAACAACCCAGTTCTTGCCCATATGTCTCTGGTGCCTTTCAAGCTGCCTCCCCTGAGCTGGAGCTTGGAGGGAGTGAGTCCCAGTAAGTCCGTACGTGGGCCCTTTAAGAGGAGCTGCCTGGGGCTCCAGAAGCCACAGCCTCCCTCACCCTCAGTTCCCGCTGGTTTTACAGCCAGGAGTTATGGGGATTCTCTTCCTGGCACTGGAACCTGAGCTGGGGGCTTGATGTGGGATGGGGACCTCTCACTCCTCAGGGAGGACCTTCCCAGCCGAGGTATCTCCTGTTTTTTATCTGCCACAGGTAGGTGGGACCAGCCCGTCAATGCCTCCACCCTTCCCCCAGTCTCCATGTGGCTTCTTCTTTAATTTCATTGTTGTAGGACTTCCACTCAGCTCCATTTCAGGTGGTTCTGAATGATGGTTGTGTTGTTGTTTCATTGTAATTTTGATGTGGTTGTGAGAGGAGGTGATACCGTGTTTACCTACTCTGCCATCTTGACCGGAAGTCAAATCTTTGATTTTAAATCATTAATGACAAATACAGAGTTTCTTCTTCTGCCCAGCCATTCTTTTCCTTGGTAAGATTGGAAATTTTTTTTTAAATCCTCACTTGAGGATATTTTCTCATTGATTTCTAGATAGAGTGGGAGGGAGAGAGAGAGAAAAACATCCATGTGAGAGAGACACATTGACCAGCCTCCCACATAGCCCCGACCAGGGTTGGGGACGGAACTGCAACCGAGGTATGTGCCCTTGACCAGAATTGAACCTGAGACTCTTTGGTCCATGGGCCGATGCTCTAATTGCTGAGCCAAACCAGCCAGGGCCTGATTCTTATTTTCATAAGAATTTTTATTTTATGCCTCCCAGGTCCACTTCTGAAGCCATTACATGTTGCCAAAGTAAGTTTGATTAATACTGTTATCATTATTAATTTATTAATATTAATACATTTAATAATAAGTTCCCTATACCTTGAAGTCCTGTCAACATCCATCCACTTTTACTGCCCTTGTTCTTGGTGGCACTTTCAGGAGGCAGCTTTATGAGGGTGATGCTTATGTGGCCCCAAGTAATTTGGAGTCATGACCCCCCTCTGAGGCCTCCTTCTTGGCCACACTCTAGAGAAGACAATGGAACAGAAAGATGTTCTGCAGAGACAAGAAGAGAAAGTGGGTGAGGGACACCGTGAGTTTCTAGCGCCACCTTCAGGAAGAGCCTTGTTTTGTCTCCTACCCAACGTTCCTGTTTAAGTGGATGGTGCTTTGGATGGTTCTTTCCTTTAGTAGAACCATAAGCAAAAACGTGAACCTAACAGGTGTGAGGTGATATCTCATTGTGGTTTTACTTGCATTTCCCTGATGATTACATTTGTTGAGCATCTTTTCATGTCTTTTGGCCATCTGTAAGTTCTCTTTGGAGAAATGTCTGTTCAGGTCCTCTGACCAGTTTTTAATTGGGCTGTTTGTTTTTTTGGTGTTGAGTTGTCCGAGTTCTTTTTTTTAATCCTCACCCGAGGACATTGTTTTTCATTTTTTGTTCAGATAGAGTGGGAGGGAGAGAAAGGAAGAGAGAGAGAGAGAGAAACATCGACATGAAAGGGACACATCGAGTGGCTGCCACCCATATGACCAACCAGGACCGAGGACAAACTGCAACCAAGGTACGTGCCCTTAGCAGGAACTGAACCTGGGTCTCTCTGGACCGCAGGCTGATGCTCTAACTGCTGAGCCAAACTGGCCAGGGCGAGTTGTCTGAGTTCTTTATAAATGTTGGCAAATTATAATAAAAAACTAAAAAGAGGCTAAATATAAACTCTATAATCAATATAAGTATCTTAAAAAAGAGTGAATCTATGTGGTCAGAAGGGAAAAGCAAATGATAAATTCCTGAACTACCAGCGATCTTTCAGGGGCATGAATACATGCATGTTAGAGTCAGGATCTGAGCCCAGGTCACTGCGTATCTCGGGGCCATGACTCATCTCTATCCCTGTTACATGGAACATGACATTGTAAATATCCTCCTTCCTTTGGATTCTTCTTCCCCTTTATCTCCTTCTCTTCCTTCTGTATTTCCTCCTCCCTCTCTTCTTCCCCTCCTCTTCCCTTCTCCCTCTTCTTCCCTTTCTTTTTCCATTTCCCCCTCCTCCTCCACTGTCTTTCTTCTCCTTGTTATGATGGACACCACTTATTGGATGTTTCCTATGTGCCAAGTGTTGTGTCAAGCACCTTACCTGCAGGATCTCACGAAGTCACACAATTGATGTTATCCTCACTATTTTGCCACAAAGAGATGGAAACCTGAGTCTCGACAAAATGCTCCTGATAGCAAGGGGCTGGGATTTGACCCCAGATCTGCCTGGCTTCAAAGCCAATGTTCTTAACTGCTGTGGGCATGGCTTATTGATACCCACTCAAGTGTCTCAGTCTTAATCCTGCAGGAAACAAGCACATAGGTTTTCTTCCTGGCATGGGTTCAGTTGTCCTCAAGGCTATAACATGCCAAGGTAAACAATACCTACCCTGGCATTGTTTGATGTTCATGCAGGGTGGGTTGGTCTGATCTTGACAATGACAGCCAAGGTTCTGGGGCCCACACGAAGGGGTCCTGTCTCCGTGCTGCCCCAGCCATGGTTGGTGTGCCCGGCTGGCTTCTGGTGCAGTCTCTCTGAGGGACCCCCTGGAGCTCCTTTAAGGGCTGATGACCCCCCCACCCCAAACATTTGCTTTTCTGTGGGACCCAATATATACCCGTGCCTCACCTTGAGTAATTCTGATTCCTGGGAAAGCGTTTATGCCTACAAAACATAAACTGTGGTTTTCATTTGGTCACTATTCTTTTGACTTTAATGGATCAGTAATGCCTGTTTGAAGAGGAGTGGCTTTTATCCTTATTGAAGTAACTCATCGTGGGATGCCCTGGTAGAAAGGCCCACCCGGGCCTGACCTAGACATCATGTAAAGACATGTATGCAAGGCATAAATTCCACTTGCCAAGCCATGTGCACGACTCGGTCCCGCCACACCACGCTCAAAGCACTCCCAGATACCAGAACTGAGACGTGTGATCTTCCCCCACCAGAGGGTCACGATGGTTTTTAATCCAAGCATGAAACCAGTAGAAACTGTGTGAATAAAAACCAAGAACTGAGCCTGTTCTCCAGCAATATCTGTAACTGGAAAGCATCCGGAGAGGGCCTGGTAGCCATGGCAACAGCCGCAAGCAGAGCGGCTCTCTGGGCTCCAGGAGCTCAGGCTGGAGGCTAATCCTCTGACAAAGCCCCGCTGTGCTAGGGGCCGGGAAAGCCACGGGCTGTGACAGAGGCCACGGCGAAGCTTCAGCCCTAAGACCCGAGTGGGAAAAATGTGAGTCTTAATTTTCTCTCCATGAATGTTATTTTTTTGAGAAGATGAATGAAAGATGCTAGCAAACCTGATGACGTCCCCACGTAATGGGGGCTCCTCTCCTGAAAGGCGTCTTTGCTTCATGCCACATGTTCCCACAGGTAATGCCCATTGTCCACGGAGTTGGGACGTGTTCTTTAACTATTTCTCATTTTGGGGACAGAGGGCAGTCACCAAAGCCGTCTGGCATGTCTGAAAGGGACTGTGCCACCATCCTCTCTACAGAGCTGGTTTTAACGGAGCTGCCACCACAGCTGGTTTTGCCATCAGCTCCGTCCTCAGAAATGACATGGGATTAAAAGTAGCAGCTTTTTGGCCAGCCCGTGTGGCCCAGTGGTTCGAGCACTGCCCATGGACCGAGAGGTCCCTGTTCGATTCCCAAAGAGGGCACATGCCTGGGTTGCAGGCTTGATCCCCAGTAGGGGGTGTGCAGGAGGCGGCTGATGGATGTTTCTCACGTTGATGTTTCTCTCTCTCTCTCTAAAAAAATCAATAAAAAATATTTTTAAAATAGCAGCTTTTTGATATTAAGATTAGATGATATGTATATTAAGTCCCTTTTAATCCTGCGGCTGGTTTGTTTAAGAAGACGTCTGATTTATCTTGCATAGCTGATAAACTCCAGACAGTTGGAACTTCCTGGAGTTTCCTGTCTTCCTGCCTTGTCCTTAGAGCTGGACCAGATGCTAGAAAAGTTTAATTAAATTTCTTTTACACTTATTTGGTTTTGTGAATTTTGAATGAAAAATGCTAGCAAACCTGATGACGTCCTCACGTAATGGGGGCTCCTCTCCTGAAAGGCGCCTTTTGGATTTTAATGTTTTGTTTCAGTCAAAATGTCCCTCTGTAATCAGAGGTATTGATATCTATCTATCTATCTATCTATCTATCTATCTATCTATCTATCTATCTATCTGTAACATATATATGCCATATTATATCATATATAAATATTTATATCAATAACTTTAACTCAATATACATGAGTTGTACACAGCATATATATCAATAACTTTAACTCGGTATACATGAATTATACACTTAGGGTTCATCCACTTTGCTATTTGTATGTTGTACCTCAATAAACAAGAGTAAAAAATGATTGCCACCCATAATGCCTCTCAAAGCTCCCCATATAAAATAAAAATTTCTAGCCAATTAAGAAAAAAAAGGAATACATTTTTCATGATGCAGTTTCCAAGGTTGTCCTCTTTGGTCATGCAGTTTAAGGAGTTTTTGGTCAATGAAGATCCGTGTGTTATAAATTGAGAAGCAAATCGACCCTAAGTTAATAAGTGTTTGGGCGGGAAGTCTTGGGTCGGAGAAGAGGTGTGCTTGCACTCTGAGGAGAGAGACGTGCTTAGCTTGGCAGTTTTGCTGATGATAAAACGTCTGACTTTCAGTTCACTTCGATGTAGGGCGATGGCCGTGTTGGAAGTTGTGATGGTAAAATCCTAGGCTTTGTGGTTAGATCTTGGCTTTCCTATTTTCCAGGTGCAAGATTATGAGGGAATTATTTAACCTCTTTTAAGGTGGTCCTTGAGTTCTGTAATGGGGATAAAAATAGCACCCACCCTCTGAAAGCGGTGAGCACCGCGAGGTACCCCGAGCGGCGCTGGGTGCTGTGACGGTCGGCTTCGGCGCTGTTCACGGCCTCGGCTCCTGCTTGCTGCTCGGCCGTAGCTAAGTTCATCACGTCATATGTGTATGCTTTGGGAAACTGTTACTATTTAAGGGTATAGCCTATGGATATTTGCATAATTATGAAATAATAAAAGTATAGAAAATGGCGACAGAAGGGGCAGTTAAAGTCAGCCTAATTTTTGGCTTGTGTTTGAACTTATTCGAGACGTTGGCTTCAACTTCTGGACTTCACAGAGCACCGCAGGATCTGCTACGGGATGGGGAACTGATGCGCTCGAACACCGTGTCCTGTCTCGGTGACAGCAATGCCGTTCTTTTTCCAACAGAGGAGAGGACGCTGTTCCCCCGATAACCGTCAGCCTGGTTTCTGGACCTGGGAAAAGGGAACGCCCAGGACAGGGATTTGCAGACCAGGGTCTAAACCAGTGTCCGCTGGAGCCGTGGCCGTGGCCGTGGCCATGAAATCGGACAGCAGGGTGTCCTGTGGGTCTTAAGCTCCGGAACAGAAAGTGTTGAAGGTCTTGACTGCCTCTTCCAGGGGGTGGCTTGGGTTCTGGTTCCCAAAGTCACAAGGGTGGGATCTGCCAGAGGCTGTGTGTGAGGCCATGAATCTGGTCTCGGGGTGCGGAGAAAGGGCAGCCTGCCAACCAGCTCTCCGCTTCGTGGCTGCGTGTCCTTGGGCAGCCTTGGTGCCATCCGGAGGGCTGTGAGGAGCGCTCGCTCGGCTTAACCCACAGGGATGACGAGCGGAGGAGATGAAACATGCCCCCGGCGCCTGGCACAGCTCACGGTCTCCAAAGCCCTCAGCTCAAATTAGACATAAGTGCTTCCGAATGGGGTTTTGGGGCCTCTGACTGCCTCCAGGCTAGTGTCCCCCCTCCCTGCTGTAGCACAAATTGGGGGCATTCCCTGTGGGGCTGGCATGGGGGGGGGTGGGCACTTGTGAAAATCTGGGCTGTAAGCACAGGGTGCTGCCTCCCCCACCCCTGGGGGTCACACATGGGTGGAGTCTCCTGGGCACCTGCACTAAGGGTGGTTAGGCTCCCAGCGCCGCAGAGGCCCCTGGGACGAGACCCCGACCACCTCTAAGTAGAGACTCGATTTTATTTTGCTTGATATGCTTACCATTTCCCAATACTATTTGCTAAATAATCCGTGTTTTCCTTCATGATTTTCGCCACCGCCTTTCTCAGATATTAAATTCCCACGTAGACACGGGTTTTGCCCTGCGCTCTCTATTCTGTCTCCGTGAGGTACTTTCTCCTTTTTGTTTGGAGGTTCTAGCAGGGGAGCGCAGCTACTCGTATACCCTTGACCAAAGACCGGTCCTCTCCTCTGGGGGGAAGGTCGTCCTCTTCGACCGAGCGCGCAGCTTCGGGAGGGACGAACATGGATCGGTTGAGGGAGGAGGGGGACACCCGCCTAGCCAGCCAGATCAGCCGAATCAACCCTGGCGATCAATGGGGTGACAAATGTCGCAGCCAGATCGCCCTCACATCCGACTTTCTCCTTTTTGTCCCAACGGCTTCACTTTCTAAAAGGTGACTTAGCATTTACGGACTTTTCTCCTTCCGTCCGAATCTCAGGTAAGCTCATTGCGTTACTCAAAAACGCGCGTCCGTAAATTTCATTGTCATGGTGTCGCCTTTAGGGGTTAGTGTAGGGAGAATGACATCCTTATAGGAGTGGTTTCCCACATGAGTCATTGGCATGGCCTGTTGACTTCACACTCGTGGACAAGGGTCGGGAGTGGACCCTGAGTGCTTGACCTCGGGTATTCCTATCCCCAGAGGGGGAACATGCCCTCCGCTGTATAGCCCATCAGAATGGGCGCAGGGCCTCCAGGGGGACTGCTCGCGCTCCTGAAGTCCCCGCCTCCGCGTGCTGGGCGAGGAGGGAACCAGACCATCTACCTCTTTCTGCCTCTAGGACCCACGGACTCCACACACCTGGGTCCATCACGACTTACCGCCCTGTGCCTTTGAGCCCATTCGTGCCAGTCACCGCGAGGTGCCCTGGGGTCCCAGGTCATTCCTGCTCCCCTCATTCCCAGAGCCCACAGGTGTGCAAACATCACCTGCATTTTCTGCATTTCCTGTTCCTCCCCGACTCCGTAAGTGGTTCTATTGCACATTCTGGAGTACACTCTGCTGGACCAGAGGTGTGGGGGCAGGTATCCCTCCTGCTCCTTACGTCCCTTCAGACCTCCCTAAACTCCTTAGCTCTGAATCGCACGTCATCGTCATCGTCCCTCTCTTTTTCTACCTGTCTCTATCTCTACCTCTCTCTGTCTCAAGCTCTGACTCTGTCTGTCTCTAGCTCTCTCTTTCTCTGCCTCTATCTATCTCTTATTATAATCATCTAATGGTTGCTCTTGGTCACTTCCCCTCATTTCGCAATGACTTCAGCTCCTGGTTCCCTGACACTGTCCCCATCACTTCCCTAGTGTTAATTCTTCATGATTTCAGTGTATGTAGCTGATTTATCTAACAAGGAACTTTCTTCCAATAATTGTGTCCTGCCCCTCCACCTAAATCCCTCAACCCCATGCTTCCTACCACCCTAGACCTGTGCTGTCCAATAAGGCAGCCACTAGTCACATGAGGCTAGTTACATTTAAATCAGTTAAAAGTAAGAATAAGTAAAAACGTGGTTCCTTAGTGGCACTAGCTACTTTCAAGTGCCTGTGTCCTGCGGCTACCATGTCGGCTAGTGCATCATCCGGAGCTGGTCCCGCTGGGACGTTCTGGTGCCGCTTCGCCTGGTCCACCAGTGACTGCAGCTCCTCCACCCTCTCAGCCACACACTCTCTCTGCCCACCACCCCCTGGCTTGTCGGTCACCTCCGCCTACTACCTGAACGCTGCCATCCTCACCCCGTCAAGAACCTACACGCAAGTCACCGGCTAGAGCCTCTGTTCACTGTCCCTCAGCCTTCCTGAGCCCTTCCCCTCTCCTCCCTCACTGCCGTTCCGGCTCCAACACGGAAGTCCTCGGCTCGCACCTTCTCCACTCCCCCACTTCTCATGCTTTCCTGTGCTGGCTCCACGAAACCCAACCCGGTGAACTCCCGCGGGCCATGTCTTTGTCTGCACCCCCCCCACAGAGCGGAGCTGGAGAAAAGCACACAACCACACTCGGGGTCTCACTTAACTGCACGACCATAAACATGCAGGGGGTGCTAACGCTCTCTGCAACTCCACAGCGCTGCGCTTTCCTGGTCCCCGGGCAGAATTATTCTCCTGGGCGTCATTTCAGATGTCCTCTGTCCTCAGTCCCCACCATCCTCTCCTCCATCCTCGCTCTCAGCTGATGGCGTTGCTTCCTTCCTCATGGCAAACAGAGGGAACACCCCCCACTACCCTCCCCCCACCCGCGCCTGTGGCCATGTCCCCTGCTGTCCCTCCTGCAGAGGTTCAGAGGAACTGTATGCTCCTGGAGCAGATGAGTTCTGCTTGTATCTGGGACCCATCCACTGTCCCCCATTCAAGGATATTGCTGCCAAAGTCTTCCCTTCCTTTCCATCACTTATCTTTTTGTTTTAATGTTTTTATTGATTGTTTTTAGAGAGAGGAAGGGAGAGAGACATAGAAACATGGCCGCCTCCTGCACGCCCCCTACTGGGGATCGAGCCCACAACCTGGGCATGTGCCCTGACCAGGAATGGAACCAGGACCTCTCAGTCCATGGGACAACGCTCAATCCACTGAGCCACACCAGCCGGACACTTCTTATTGGCTCCTAAACACACAAGGTTTTTTTATTTTTGCCCATTAAAAAAAAAATCTGTTGCATTTCCCCACCAAGCTTCTGCCGCTTTCCTTTCTCCCACGGATGCGGGGTCCGACAGCCTGGACATGTTGGGGCATGTCTCTCTTTCCCGTGTTTGCTAACTTGGGGAAGGAGTCACTGTGTTCTGCCCTGGTCTTCGTGTGGCGGGGTCCTTCCTCCCGGGTTCGCTGCCCCTCCTCTGGTCCGTGGATTCTGGGTCTGGGGATTGGCTCAGGTACAGAAACCGGGCAGAGGACGCGACGGCCCCCAGTCTCCTGCTCACCCATCCGTGATTCCTTTCGGTCGTATATACTGAGCAATGCTCCCGCTGCTGCCCGGTTACCTTGCCTTGGGAGCAGCAGCTCTAACGACCTCTCCACAGCTCTGCCCGGGCCAGGCCGCCACGGCTGCACCCTGGGCTCACCGCTCACCGCAGTGATCACACGGGCTCCGACGGTGACGTGGCCGATTGGCCTCTGCTATTTTGGGATTCCATTATCCCGTTGCAACCACATGCCCTCCTCTTCTATGGCCGACAGTGGCTTTCAGGGAGAGCCACCCCTGAGTTTTTTAACAGTGATTACCCCTCTCACTGGTGCGTTTACGTTGATTTAATAGAGGCATGGTCCTCGGGCCTTCCCGTGGGGCACAGCCAGCTGCAGGGAATTTTGGCTCAGCAGTGAATCCGCACGGTCACCCCGTTCTCGGAGCCTCCTGCTCCCTCCCTCCCCCACCCTCCGTGATGTTCCGACACTTCTGCTTCACCTGTATCTTCAGGTTTCCAAAGGTCAACCTAGCAGTTTTCAAATCGCTGTTTTTCAGGGCAGTTTTAGGTTTCCAAAAGAAAAAAAAACTGAGCAGAAAGTGGAGTTCTTTCATGTCCCCTCCTCCTGCTCGCCACCAGTTTCTCCTACTAATAACATCTGATGTTAGTGTGGCACATTTGTTACAGCTGATGAGCTAATATTGATACATTATTTATGAACGAAAGAGCACAGCTTACATCAGTGTTCTTGTGTTGAGCAGGTCATTTACAGTCTACTCCACTTATGCATGTTTGGGGGGTCAGCTAGAGGTTTGGGCCGTTTAGACACTTCATTTGGGGCTCCCCTCTCTGACTTATCTCTGGGGCTCCCTTCTCATTATTCAGCGGCTGTGCCTTCCCTGAACCCTGTCCTTCGTTTTTTAGGGTGCAACATTTCTTTTGTTATTCCTCACCTGAGGATGTTTTTCCATTGACTTTTAAATTATTTTTTTATTTTTTTTAATCCTCATCCAAGGATATTTTCCATTTATCTTCAGATAGAGTGGGAGGGGGAGAAAGAAAAACATCGATGTGAGAGAGAGACATTGATCGGCTGCCTCCCTCACGACCCCGACCAGGGCCAGGGACCAAACTACAACCAAGGAATGTGTCCTTGACCAGAATTGAACCTATGACTCTTTGGTCCATGGGCCGATGCTCAAACCACTTAGCTAAACCAGCCAGGGCTTTCCATTGACTTTTTTTAGATAGAGTAGAAGGAAGGGAGGGAGGGAGAGAGACAGAGAGAGAAACATTGATGTGTCACACATCGATTGGTTGCCTCCTGCATGGCCCTGACTGGGGCTGGGATCGGACCTGCAACCCAGGTATGTGCCATTGCCTGGGAATTGCACCCAAGACCCCTCATCCGCGGGCTGATGCTCTGACCGCTGAGAAAACCAGCCGGGACTGGGCTGCAGCATTGAGTTTTAGCTGCCTGATGAGGTGCCGACTTTAGTTTTGAAGTCATTTTAAGGCCATCAAAACTGGAATCTCATTCTCTGCTAACCTTTTTTCCAGGTTTCAATATTTTCCTGAGTGGACCTGTTTTCTGTGCTCGCTAGTGTCTTCTGATCATTTTTTGGTAGTACATTGTTCAGAGTTCATTTCTCTCAGATAGAATGGATTTGCCAAACCAATTAATTCCGTTATAGTTAACTTCTGAGGACACTGTCAAAGTGGCTGCATTTTTTTTTTTACATTTAAATTTTGGAAATTTTGGGCCATTATTTCTTCCATTATTTTTCTGCTTCCTCTTCTATCTTCACTCTTTCTGAGACTCATGACATGTGGGTCGTCATGCTTGACAGTTTCTCAGTCGGTCTTCAAATCGCAGGATCTTCCTTCTGCTCTCAAGTCTGTTGCCAAGTACTTCTGGTGACAGTTTCGTCTCAACTGTTGAACTTTTCACCTCCAATTGTTTATTATTTATTTATTTATTTAATCCTCATCCGAGGACATTTTTCCATTTTTTGTTCAGATAGAGTGGGAGGGAGAGAGAGAGAGAGAAACATCGACGTCAAAGGGACACATCGAGTGGCTGCCACCTGCACGACCAACCAGGGCCAGGGAAAACTGCAACCGAGGTACATGCCCTTAGCGGGAACCGAACCCGGGTCTCTCTGGACCGCAGGCCGACGCTCTAACCGCTGAGCCAAACTGGCCAGGGCTATTTTGTTTTTTATTTATACTTATCTCCTTACTGAAAAATCTCTATTTATTGATTCATCATCATAATTTCCTTTAAGATTTTTTTTTTTTTTTATCCTCATCCGAGGACATTTTTCCATTTTTTGTACAGATAGAGTGGGAGGGAGAGAGAGGAAGAGAGAGAGAGGGAAACATCGATGTGAAAGGGACACATCGAGTGGCTGCCACCCACACGACCAACCAGGGCCGGGGACAAACTGCAACCGAGGTACATGCCCTTAGCGGGAACCGAACCCGGGTCTCTCCGGACCGCAGGCGGATGCTGTAACCGCTGAGCCAAACCGGCCAGGGCCCTTTAAGGTTTATACACACAGTTTTCTTTAGTTCTCAAATATATTTATAATAATTGCTTTGAAGTCTTTGTCAGCTAAACCCAATATTTGCCAACACTCAGTGACCATTTATTGCCAATTTTTCTCCCCTGGACTATGAGTCATTGTTTTATTGGCGTGTCTTATAATTTTTTGTTGAAAACTTATCTTACATTATATATTTTTTCTACTTTGGATTCTTATTTTCCTCCTGAATGTTTGTAATAGTCACCCCCCCCCCCGCCCAGTTCCTTTGTTAGTGATGTATTTGGGCTAACTCAGTGAAATCTGCATTTTCTCCTGTGGAATTCAGCTGCTGATGAATATACTTCAACATTTTTTGTTGTTGTTTCAAAGCCCAGTGTCCTAGGGTTCACCTCTCCGTCTGTGCAGCTTAGAGGTCAGCCAGTGAGGCTACACAAATGAACAATATTCATGATAGAATATTGAGCACAATATTTGAGCACAAGTTTTCTTCTCTAAAAGTCTCTGTGTTGATGTTCAAGGTTGAGGAAAACAAGTGTTAGTGGGGCCCCAAGTAGGAAATGAATCAATGAAAACATACATTTGAAAAAATGTATTGAAATATAATATGCATTCAGACAAGAGCTCTTGTCCAAGTGCTCAGTGCAATGGATTTTTATGCACAGAGCACACCCATGAACCAGAACTCAGATTAAGACACAGAACATCACCAGAAACCCAGGAACTACCCCTTCCGGGCACTTGTATGCTGCTAGGGCGACTACTGTCTTGACTGCTAGCCGGGGAGATGAATTCTGTCTGTGCCTGTGTCAGCAGACTCTTACAGTTATCTTCTCTTTGCTGCCTGAATTTTCTCAACACCTTGTTTGCGAGATTCACTTACATTTATTGCATCTTGTAGATAGTTCATCCTTCTTGCCGGATGGAGTTTCATTGCTTGGAGCGGATGGTTTGAAAAGCACTCGATACCTAAGCACTCCCAAGTTTACAACAGCAGAACATAAACATGTTGCTCCTTGGACCCAGATGATGTGCAGATTTTGATAACCGGAAGAGAAGGAAACAAACAGACAAACTAGATCAGACCACGGTCCAAACATTGTATTACAGGGTCTACGAGTTGTCTGCGGCATTTATTATATAATTTTATTTTCTCCTTTCTTATGCTTGCCCTCTGAATCCTGGTCATCTTGATACAGCGCTTTTGGGGAGGGATTTCTATATATGCTTATTTTATTTTTATTAAAATATAGTTTAAAAAAACCATACCTACAACATTCGTTTGACCACTAATTATCTCTTAAAGCTATTTCCTCTGGTTAACGCACAGGAGGGGTGGTGGTCACGGTTGGTCAGTACTAAGGAACCACAGAAAGAGTGGATAGGTTCCCTGCACAAAAAGCATCACACAGTGTGAGTCGGGGATCCAGAAAGGAACAGGGCTCTGGATTGAAAAAATAAAAAAGGTGAAGATGAGTGGGGAAAACCTCTCCAATTCTGCTGTCATACCACTTCCTTCTCCCAAAGTGCCCCAGAATCCGGCCGCTCGCCGTGCACATCCTGGAGGGGGAGGTGGTAGAGGGAAGGACTTCTCTCCTCCCAGCACCGCTTCTTCGCTCTCATCCATCTGGGAAATGCTGTAGACCAGGAGTGGAGGGACCGTGAGGTGGGGTGGGGCAGGAGGAGACGGGGAGAAGAAATCCAAATATTGGTGAGAAATGAAGGAATGATGATTGCGGCTGACTTTAGAATTTTGGAAGTGTGGTTTCTATTTATTGTTTATAAATATATCCTGAAAAAACAAAATATGTACAGACTTGGAAACCACTTGATGGACACGTCTATTTTAATTTTGGGTGAAAGGGGAGAACTCTCCCGTGGAATACACAGAACTTCTTTTTGCACTGGAATAAATAACTAGAAACTTGGGCAAGTGTCCGGCCTGTTTGCAGACGACAGAGGGTGTCCACTCATAATAAGGAGACTAGAGGAAACTGAAATATAAACTACTCTGGAACCCAACACACAGATTACAAAGTGACTGTCTTGCTCTGAGGCAACCCTCTCTGCGGCTGGGCAGCTGCTCCGCCCCGTCGCACGGGGACGGGCGAGTTTCATTCACACTCAGGCTTTCTACATGCACACGGTACATTGATTGGATTCACCTGGCAAATTCATACAACTCTTAGCAGAACCTCTTCTTGCCTTCACAGAAGCAAGAGAGCCCCAAACTACTCTCCGAGAAATGGTATTTCAGAAAATGGCCTTTTTCTTGGAGAAACAGCAAAATTAATGATTTATGTGACCCTATAGGAATAATGCACAGAAGACAAGAAAGCATTCTTTTAAACAAAAAAAAGTTTTTATTGATGTTTTTAGAGAGAAAGGAAGGGAGAGAGAGAGAAATATCGATGTGAGAGAGAAACATCAATAGGCGGCCTCCTGCACGGCCCCTTCTGGGGATTAAGCCCCAAACCCAGGCATGTGCCCTGACTGGAATCGAACTGCAACCTCCCAGTCCATGGGATGATGCTCAATCCACTGAGCCCCACTGGCTGGGTGACCATAGGCATTCTTAAACCTGAAATACTCTTGCAGGTAGCAAGCCTGCAGTAAATCATGGCTATTTAAGAGGAATAGAAATGGAGTTTTAAAATGTGGAGAGGTAAAGTCTAAAGTATTACTATAAACATTAATACCAAGCCAAGCATTTAAAATGCTTTCTTTTGGCCCAGCTGGTTTGACTCAGTGGATTGAGTGTCGTCCCATGGACTGAGAGGTCCGGGTTTGATTCCCAGTCAGGGCACATGCCTGGGTCGTCCCCAGTAGGGGGCGTGCAGGAGGCAGCTGATGGATGGTTCTCTCTCACATCAATGTTTCTCTCTCTCTCTCCTTTCCTCTCTCTCTCAAAAAACCAATAAAAACGTATTAAGAAATGCTTTCTTCTATAAAGCAGCATCTCCTTGTTGAACAGACGTGGCGACAGCAAAGCTCCCTCGGCGGCAGGCACACCTCGCTCCTCTCGTCGTGGCTGCCGAAGTCATTGAAGAATCTATTTCAGTCAATAACTCATAACTGATTAAATAGAAAATTCGCAGTTATTTTATGTCTTAAAACTTTGTTACCAGAGACAAAACACTTTGGGGGCATGAAAGAAAAGCAGGTTCAGAAGATACCTGCAAAATAAACAGTTAATCCAAGTCTGGGAAAGTCTGCGATGTTAGAAGATCGAAGGGCAGGGCAGGCTGGGCAGCTGCTCTGCTGACCTTCGCCGACCTTCGCCGACCTTCACGGGCCCACACTGGATGTGGCTCTGGGGTCCATCCAGGACTGGGGAGAAACTTGTCCCTGAACCCCAGAGTCACACAGTCTCCCACCTTCGGGAGGTGACCCCAGGGCTGGGCTGGGCTCCCACACTGCTCCCCAGGTTCCCTCCAAGCCTCTTCCCAGGCCCCAGGCCCCGTTTCCCCCTCCTCCTTTAACCCCAATGCTGCCCACCTCGGTCAGCTTATGAAAATGGGGGCCCCTCACCCATCTGCACTTGGCCTGCACTCAGAGTCCCAGCTACACTAAGTCAAGTGTTTAACGCAGTGCCTGGCACTGTGACAGCGGCACATAGGATCAGGACCGACGCCTGGGGCCACGCAAGTTCACCCCCACAGCCTGCAGCAGCCTGGCCCTGTCTGCGGGGCCCGAGGAGCGACGGCCTGGGTGACAGGGAAGGGTCCGCACAGCGGTCCAGTCGGGAGCCGTGCAGCCGAGGGCCGCGGTGCCCGTAGCGGGCTTTCCGCCCCGTCCGAGTTCCTCTCATCTCAGGGCGCCGGCTCCCAGCCCCAGAAGGCCTGGCGTTGTTCCCCAGAACCGGGGCTCCCTCTCAGCTCCAGCTCCGGAGTCCTCTTCTCCTCTCCTCTCGGCGTGTCTTCCTCCTTGTCGTGCGCCCCGTGTTTCCTACCGCGCTGGGGAAGGGCTGGTCTCTCATGAATACCCAGCCAGCCAGGACTGCCTGTCCACAGAGCTGCCAGCCTCTGGGGCCTCGGTTCTTCTCATCTGATTCTGTCGTTGGGCGCTGAAGGCAGCTTCTGCCAGATCCCAGGGACTTTCAGGACGGAAGGGAGCTGGGAGGTGTGTTCTGGGTTGAATAGGGTCCTTCCCAAATTCATATGTTGAAATCCTGACCCCTTTTGCTTCAGAAAGTGTCTGTTTTTGGACATAGGGTTTATACCAAGATAAAATTAGGTCATTACAGAGGTCCCAAATCCAGCATGACTGGTGTCCTTATAAAAAGGGTAAAGTCTGGAGACAGACATGCTCATTAGAATTTTCGGTTTCAATGAAGACTGTAGCAGAGAAACGCTCCCATCGCAGGGCCCACGGGTCCAGGGCTGTTCCTGGTGGTGGGCGTGGCGTCTGCAGCCTGGTGCTGGTCCGCAGGGCTTGGGGATCTCAGGGGCATGTGCACTTTCCATGTTTTGGTGCAACTATGGGAAAGATCGTGGGCCGCTTTGCTTTCATCCCCAAACGCCCCTTTTATAGCTCAGTGATCATGAAAGTGGCTTCCCACCTTTATGTTCTCGTATTGGAAGTTTTGAATATGATCTCTTTTCATTGGTCACAGACTTTTCAAATTATTGTCTTGGCATCCCCTTGATTTAGTCTCTTGTCTGTACACAACTTTCCCTACTTTCTAGATTTTTCTTCTTTTTATTTTTAAAAAGATCTTAAAATTCAGTGATTTGACTGTAGATTCTTTTGTTGTGGTGGTTGTTAATCTTCACCTGAGGATATTTTTCCATTGCTTTTTGGATAGAGTGGAGAGAGGGAGGGAGGGAGAGAGAGAGAAACATCGATGTGAGAGCGAGACATCGATAGGTTGCCTTCCACGCAACCCTGACCAGGGCGGGGGATCGAACCTGCAGCTGAGGTACGTGCCCTGGACCTGAAATGGAACTTGCCACCCTTTAGTCCTTAGGCTAGTTCCCTTTAACTGTTGAGCGAAACTGGACAAGGCTGACTGTAGATTTTTTTAAAAATTGATTTTAGAGAGAGAGGAAGGGAGAGGGAGAGAGAACATTGATTGGTCGCCTCCGGCATGCCCTCCACTGGGGATCGGGCCCACAACCCGGGCATGTGCCCTGACCAGGAATCAAGCCGGCAACCTCTTAGTGTATGGGTTGACACTCAACCACTGAGCCACACCAGCTAGGCTTGAACGTAGATTCTCACGAGGGATATTTACCTATCAGGAATAGAAGTTCTGGAAAAATGAAACAATGCTTCTGAACTCACAAGTAACACTAGATGGAGAGGCATCTGGAGAAGACAGAGGCTGCACAGAAAGGTCTTTGAGCTCAGCCTTGAGAAATAGTGTGCAAGGGCTGGTGGGGCAGCTGCTCCATCCGAGTGGAAGGAAACTCTGGCAGGGACCTGTCAGAAGAGGGTCAGAAGAAGTGTGCAGCGTTCCGCCGGGAAGATGCTTTCGAGCCACACGAGGAGAGAAGCCAACAGAATTGCTCAGTCCGTGGTCTACCAAGAGGTCCTTTGGTTGGAAAGAGCAGAACAACATATAAAAGGAAGTGGAGCTAGGGGAGCTGAGAAGACAGTCAGAAAGTCTAATGAGCATGTAAATGAGGAATACATGCTCCACTCCAGACCAGCCGTATCACAGAGGGTTCCTCAGAGCTCCGGCCGGGCACCTTTGAGGACTCACGGCCGTGGGAAAGGGGCTGGGACCAGAGAGTCTCTGGACGGGTAATGATCAAGTCCATCCCTGCTGGCTTCCAGAACAGCTTGTGACAGATGCTTTCTGAACATTTACCAGAGGAGATAGTGACCAACGAGTGCTGAGGTCCCTAGTGAACAAAACCACAACCAATTAGCTTCATCTTTCTGCTTGTTTTCAATTAGCAATACTTTATACGTGTTTTCAGCTCATTCACATGCTGACTGTTTCTCACGGAAATACTTCTCAATAAGGTGGAGAAGTGGGGGAATGTGAGGCTCGAGGCTGGAAGGTCGGTCTTAACTGATGAAGGACTGTCCTCAAATCGAGTTGATCAAGGACATGGCCCCCGGGTGAAGCGCTGTGATCTTGGGCCACAGGTCTCTGTCCTGGGATGCA
Organism: Molossus molossus; assembly: GCF_014108415.1. Classification (NCBI taxonomy): domain Eukaryota; kingdom Metazoa; phylum Chordata; class Mammalia; order Chiroptera; family Molossidae; genus Molossus; species Molossus molossus. The sequence continues at coordinate 8,792,503 of NW_023425388.1, read as the reverse complement.
CTTCTGTTGTCAATCATGCAGATGAAGACTTAGTCGATTTGCTTATGACAATGTAGAGTCCCTACAAGCTGTCACTGGGTCTTTCAGAAATTCATGTCCCACATGAGGCTTTAGCCAATGCCTTGCACATAGTGGACCATCAGTAAGTATTTGCTGAATGAATAATTGAAAAAAAACAGGTGCATGTGAATTAAATTTGCAAATCTTTCTCTCTCTCTCTCTCTCTCTCTCTCTCACACACACACACACACACACACACACACACACGTGGAAATTCCCATTAGATACTCAAGAGGAAATGTTTATCTGAACACTGGGACATTTGCCAAGAACCAATATAAGATTAAAAAAAGAATTTCTGCTTTATTGTATTGTTCTCTCCCCCCCCGTGCTATGCCAATGAGAAAGAACTGGAGACTTAACTGACAAGGAGTTAAAAATGGGACAAAACAGGGCAATGGAAAAGCTCAGGCCACATTGATAGACGGGGGCATCCAAGTGGTACCGTCATTATCTGTGGTGGACAGATCACACCTAGAGTATTGTGTCCATCTGTATGTGTGACATGTTTTCAGAAGGAATGCCCAGATTGGACCAGAAATGGGCAACTGGAAGTCATCATAACACAGGACTGGTTAAAAGGATGAGGAGCACCGAACAGAGGAGAAGAGGAACTTGGAGGTGAACCTGTTGCCGGAGTAGCATAGGGTAGTGCTGGCCCGTGGACCCACAGTGTGCAGCTTCACTGACGGGATTCGAAAAACTGAGGACTTCCAGGACCCAACCCAAGATCCTGTCCAGCTCTATGAGTCAATTACAAGATAAGGGAGAGGTGCCTAGCCGGTGTGGCTCAGTGGCTGAGCATCGACCCATACACCAAGAGGTCGCGGGTTTGATTCCCGGTCAGGGCACGTGCCCAGGTTGTGGGCCAAACCCCCAGTGGGAGACATGCAGAGGTGGCCAATCGATGTTCTCTCTCATTGATGCTTCTATCTCTCTCTCCCTTCCTCTCTCTCCAAAATCAATAAAGAAAAAATTAATAAAAAAAAAGATAAAGGAGAGGCATTTTCATAGGTCATCATGCAGAATCAGGTATACGTAATCCTTCAGAACATCACTGCACAGGAGTCAGTGGGGGGTCCAGGTAGAACAGGTGGAGGAAGCAGAGTGACTCAATTCAAAAAACCAAACCAAACGCGCAGCCGGGCCCAGTGGCGGCAGGTGTGATGAGGAAGGAGACACACATGCGCGGAGAGCTCTCTGCCCTGGAGGTGTCGAGGTCGACTTCGGATCGCCGAGATGCAATGAAACTATTCCGGAGTGGGCAGGAAAGTTAACTTAGAAAAACTTGAAGCTTCTTTCATTCATTCAACAACTATTTAAAGTGCAAGTACTACAAGGCTAAGGACAAAGAGCTGAATGAGAACAAGCCATGCCCTGTCGGAGTTCACGTTCTATGATTTAATGATGTCAGCAAAGTCCAGACTCGAAGAACGCCAAGGTCGGAGATGGAAATCACGTGGAGACAAGTTAGACACGAATGTGTTCCCACTTTCCCGGCAGAGAGTCACGTTGAAAGAGAAGAAATAGGGAAATGGAATTGGGGAGTGAATGGGGCCAGAAATGTTGGCAAGCCTGTTAGTGTTGATGTGCTTTAATGAAACGAACTCACGATGCTTCATCAGCTCACAGATGGCCGCTGGGCAGGCTGGTGGTCCGAGAAGCGAAACACACGGCCGCATCTTCTTTCACGTACTGGCCTCGTCGGGGGTTTCTGCAGGCAGTTAAGTTTGGGGAAGGATGTGGCCTCCGTGAGGTTTCGGGGGCGTCCTCTGCGTGTCAGTCAGAGTAAATGTAAATTCACACGTCCCCTTGCTCCCAGTGGTTAGCTTAGCATTGTTATAAGAACGGATCAAATTCTACGATTTAAATAAGTAGCGTAGGACTCCAGAGAGCACTCTGGTATTAGTTTTGGATTTAATGTTAGATTTTAAAAATCTTAAAAAAAATGCTCAGGTCAGGACTTCAATTCTGTCACTGAAGTGATCCATATACACTGAAATTTAAAAAAAAACCCCACAAAACTCTAGAAATATTGGACAACAACAAAGACCTTCTCACTGCAAGAGCGAGCTCACAAGAAATAGAGGTGATATCTAAAGAAATAATGGCTGAGAATTCTCTTGTCTCGTGGATGGACACAAATCCTTAGATTCAGGAAGCCTGATGAGACCTGAGGAGGGTAAGTAAAAATAAATAACAGCTAGATACGTGGAAACGACACTGCAAAACACCAAAGACAAAGATCCTCAAGGTAACAGGGAGCTCAGTCAGTAACATACAAAGAGACAAGTGAGACGCCCTCAGACTTTCAACTGCAGCAATAATTCAGAAGACAACCCAGTAATGATAAAAATAATAGCTAACTTTATTTGGCATTATTATGGGCTAAGTGCTTTCCATTTCCTGTCTCATTCAATCTTGACAATGCCCTGTAAGGTAGGACAGGAATTATTATCCCCACGCTGCCCATGAGGGAGCTGAGCCCAGTCTCTGAGTGATGGGCAAAGCCAGGGCTGCACCACACAGGAACACTTCAAATAGCTGAGAGCAAACGACCTTCAGCTTAGACTTCTACACCTGACTAGGAGTCACTGAAGACTGAGTGAAAGATAAGACATGTTCACACAAATAAAAGGGAGAGAAGTAAGTACACCCTTACTGTAAAGGACTTCTAAAAATAAGAGCATGAACTATATAAAGTAAAAGTAATGATGGCTAGCCCGGCTGGTGTGGCTCAGTGGATGGAGCATCGTCCCATGGACTGAGAGGTCCTGGTTCCATTCCTGGTCAGGGCATGTGCCCAGGTTGCAGGCTCAATCCCCAGTAGGGGGTGTGCAGGAGGCAGCCAATCGAAGTTTCTCACATTGATGTTTCTATCTCTCTCTTCACTTCGTCTCTAAATAGGCAATCAAAAAATATTTTTAAAAAAGTAATGATGGCTTGTTTTGGGCTCTAAATGAAGGGAAGGTGGGATGCAAGATGGCATGGCTGTAAGGCTTGGGAGTTGGGGGACGGGACTCCCCTTTGTGAGGTCTGCCTTCCACGGTGGACCAGAGAGTGGATTAACTTTGGACTTATGTCGTGTAAACCTAGTCTAATTTTAAGGTTAACCACCCAAAGAATAGAAAGAGACAGCATGCTTTCCAAACTACAGTTGCCGCTTGAACAATGCCCTCCACATAGTCGAAAATTCACATATAACTTTTTTTTTTTATCCTCACCCGAGGACATTTTTCCATTTTTGTTCAGATAGAGTGGGAGGGAGAGAGAGGAAGAGAGAGAGAAAGAGAGAGAGAGAGAGAGAGAGAGAAAGAGAGAGAGAGAGAAACATCAATGTCAAAGGGATGCATCGAGTGGCTGCCTCCCTCATGATCCCAACCAAGGGATGGAGATCTTTGTAAGGGACTGTCCACCCGGAGTGCGCCCCCAGCACTGTCCATGTCCACACAGGAGAGAGTCTTGCTCCTGTGTGTCCTCTGATATTCACATGTGTGGAGAGTAAGACAAAAACCATATTTCTTACTAAATATGTGGGAATCCCTGAACTTAGCCTTTCACCCAGGCCCCTCAAAGACCCCAGCCTTCCACACCTGCGCAGACCTGCTCTCACGAGTGGGAGATCTATTCTGCCTCCTGCAAAAATCCAGGTAGTCCGCCCCTTTTGTTTTTAACTTTACATGACATGACTAATCATAACGAGGTTTTAGTCAGCAATGAAGGATTTAAATAAATCTTTACCTACATTTTAACCCCGCTGCTCTGGCTCTCAGCCCCTCCCACGTTGAGTCATTCACCCCTCCCTCCTCACCTGGCACTCCGCATCCATTCTCACTGGACCCGAGGCCTCGGGGTGGGTAGCAGCCTGCCCAGCTTATGAGCTTGTATACAAAAGGGCCTTGGCTTTAGATTAATTTTATATGCCTCTCCCATTCTGTCAATACATAATTGTATTTAATCTCCTTTCTCTACTTGGCAAACCTTTATCTAAATTGATGCCTGTCCAGTACTCCCTACTTTATCACAGGAGTGGTGTAATTGACCCTTCTGTGATTCTCTTTTTGCCTGGAGGCAGTCTGTCCCACTGTGTGTCTGGCCAAGCTCTGCTGTGGAGTAAGTCAGCCCAGAGACAAGGCAGGTGGGTGCCCAGGTGACGTCGAGGCACGGAGCTCACAGGCTGTTCCTGACCTGGCAGGGCCACGGCTGTGGGGGCATGTTCCAGGGGGGGCGTCGTGCCAGGACTGGAGGGATTAGTAGGTTCATCTGCTGGAATCAGAACAGAGCCTTTAGCCTTCAGAACTGAGGGGCAATATGATCCGAGTGGAAATGGGGGAAATGGGCTCGGACATCCCCGTTTTGGCAGCTCAGCCCTAGTTTGTGGCCATTGTCTCAATGTCCCTGCCTGAACACTTGTGCACCGGCATCTATTATTTGCAGGTGGGAAAGGTCAGGGGCCTTTATTTATTTTATTTTTTTTATTCTCATCGGAGAAAACTTATTTTCCATTCTTTAAGTCAGCAGAGCAGGAGGGAGAGAGAGCAATAGAGCAGAGAGAAACCATTGGTGTGAAAGGGAACATCATGTGGCTGCCACCTGCAGTACCCAACCAGGGCCGGGGACCAGACTGCAACAATGGACGTGTCCTTAGCGGGACCAAAATCAAGGTCTCTCACTCCTGGACCACAGGCTGATGCTCTAACGGCTGAGCCAAACCCGCCAGGGCATACCACAGCTTTTTTATCCATTCCTTTACTGATGGACATTTGGGCTGTTTCCAGATCTTAGCTATTGTGAATAGTGCTGCTACGAACATGGGGTTACATATATTGTTTCTGATTGGTGTTTCAGGCTTCTTAGGGCATATTCCTAGAAGTGGGATAACGAGGTCAAATGGAAGTTCAATTTTAAATTTTTTGAGGTAACACAATATTGTTTCCATAGTGGCTGCACCAGTCTGCATTCCCACCAGCAGTGTACTAGAGTACCCCTTTTCTCCACACCCTCGCCAACACTTGTTGTCTGATGACTTGTTGAGGGCGGCCATTCTGACATGAGGTGATACCTCATTGTTGTTTTATTTGCATCTCTCTGATGATTAGTGATGTTGAGGCATTTCTTCATATGTCTCTTAGCCATTTGTATGTCCTATTTGGAGAGGTGTCCTATTTAGTTCCTCTGCCCATTTTTTAATGTGGGTCCTCTTGTCTTCTTTGTTGAGTTGTCATGACGCAACTCTCTATGTATTGGAAATTAAACCCCTGATCTGATATATCCATTGGAACAATAATGCTCTCACATACAGTGCATTGTTTTTCCATTTGATGAGTGTATCTTTGGCTGTGCAGAAGCTTATGAGTTTGATGTAGTCCCATGTTTCATTTTCTCCTTATTTCATGTTTGCCTTAGGTGATGTATCATTAAACATGCGTTGTGTAGGATGTCTGAAATTTGTTGCCGACATTGTCATTCTAGGATTTTTATGGATTCAGAGTCACATTTAAGTCCTTTTGATCCATTTTGAGTTATGATTGTGTACGGTGTAAGGGACATTGAAGTTCCAGTTTCATTTTTGCAACACCAATGTAATAAAGCAGGCTGTCTTACTCACTGTATGGTTCTTGCCACCTTTGTCAAAATATTAATTGAGCATAAGTGTTTGGGTCCATGTCTGGGTTCTCTGTTCTGTTCCAATGGTCTATCTGCCTGTTCTTATGCCAGTACCCAGCTGTTTTGATTACGGTGGCTTTGTAGTATAACCTGAAATCTGGTAATGTGATCCCTCCAACTTTGTTCTTCTTTTCAAGATTGCTGCGGTTGTTTGAGGTCTTTCTTGTTCCATATGAACTTTTGAAAGTATTTGTTTCTAGTTCTGTGTAGTATGTCATTGGTAATTTTTTTTTTTTTTAGATGAAGACTAGTATTCTTAAATGATTGATCCGGCAATTGCCAAGGCCACTATGTACAGTTAGAGAAGCAAAGCTTTATTTCTTGGTCTCTTCCTCCTTGGCCAGAGTCTTGATGATCTCCTCCTTCTTGGCCTGGAGCTGCTCTTCATGGTGCTTATGAGATTCCTTGGTCTTAGACCTTCGGGCCTCAGCCTGGTCACCGAAGCTTCTGCGAGCCTTGTCTGCCTTCAGCTTGTGGATTTGTTCCATGAGAATCCGTTTGTTTTTGAACACATTACCCTCACTTCAGTTAGCTGTGGCCATGTGGCGGTCGATGTCTTGGATTCACGGTATCTCTAGTAGCCGGCGAGAAATTCTCATAATCCTCATACAGTGAGTTCTCAGCATCCGAGAATTGGCAGTACCCTTTTGATCAACTAGCCCTATGCATGCCCTTCCCGTGGCCAAGGTGGTTTTCCCGAACCAGCCTGAGAAGGACAGTCACAGGCTTCCGGAGGATAAGCCCATCTCGATCGCTCCGATATGCTACAGGATTGGCCTTGGCCAATTCATTGGTATAATGGGGTCCAACAGACCGTGTTTTGGCCACAGAGGAGGACCTGGAGGCAGCCACTTGGAGCCAGCAGCTCATGGCTGCGCCGCAGCGACTAAAGGCTGTCGTTGGTATTTAGATGGCATGATGAATCATGGACTAGTTAACTTTGGAATGTTTGTTCCATTTTTAAGTTCCTCAAAGAATGAAAGACCATGTTCAAATAACCGCTTGTGTGCCCCCACATAGTCGAAAATTCACATATAACTTTTTTTTTTATCCTCACCCGAGGACATTTTTCCATTTTTGTTCAGATAGAGTGGGAGGGAGAGAGAGAGAGAGAGAGAGAGAGAGAGAGAGAGAGAGAGAGAGAGAGAGAGAGAGAGAGAAACATCAACGTCAAAGGGATGCATCGAGTGGCTGCCTCCCTCATGATCCCAACCAAGGGATGGAGAGCTTTGTAAGGGACTGTCCACCTGGAGCGCCCTCCCAGCACTGTCCATATCCACATAGGAGAGAGTCTTGCTCCTGTGTGTCCTCTGATATTCACATGTGTGGAGAGTAAGACAAAAACCATATTTCTTACTAAATATGTGGGAATCCCTGAACTTAGCCTTTCACCCAGGCCCCTCAAAGACCCCAGCCTTCCACACCTGCGCAGACCTGCTCTCACGAGTGGGAGATCTATTCTGCCTCCTGCAAGAATCCAGGTAGTCCGCCCCTTTTGTTTTTAACTTCACATGGCATGACTAATCATAACGAGGTTTTAGTCAGCAATGAAGGATTTAAATAAATCTTTACCTACATTTTAACCCCGCTGCTCTGGCTCTCAGCCCCTCCCACGTTGAGTCATTCACCCCTCCCTCCGCACCTGGCACTCCGCATCCATTCTCACTGGACCCGAGGCCTCGGGGTGGGTAGCAGCCTGCCCAGCTTATGAGCTTGTATACAAAAGGGCCTTGGCTTTAGATTAATTTTATATGCCTCTCCCATTCTGTCAGTACATAATTGTATTTAATCTCCTTTCTCTACTTGGCAAACCTTTATCTAAATTGATGCCTGTCCAGTACTCCCTACTTTATCACAGGAGTGGTGTAATTGACCCTTCTGTGATTCTCTTTTTGCCTGGAGGCAGTCTGTCCCACTGTGTGTCTGGCCAAGCTCTGCTGTGGAGTAAGTCAGCCCAGAGACAAGGCAGGTGGGTGCCCAGGTGACGTCGAGGCACGGAGCTCACAGGCTGTTCCTGACCTGGCAGGGCCACGGCTGTGGGGGCATGTTCCAGGGTGGGGCGTCGTGCCAGGACTGGAGGGATTAGTAGGTTCATCTGCTGGAATCAGAACAGAGCCTTTAGCCTTCAGAACTGAGGGGCAATATGATCCGAGTGGAAATGGGGGAGATGGGCTCGGACGTCCCCGTTTTGGCAGCTCAGTCCTAGTTTGTGGCCATTGTCTCAATGTCCCTGCCTGAACACTTGTGCACCGGCATCTATTATTTGCAGGTGGGAAAGGTCAGGGGCCTTTATTTTATTTTATTTTTTTTATTCTCATCTGAGAAAATTTTTCCATTCTTTATTCAGACAGAGCAGGAGGGAGAGAGAGGAATAGAGAGAGAGAAACATTGGTGTGAAAGGGACACATCATGTGGCTGCCACCTGCAGTACCCAACCAGGGCTGGGGACAAACTGCAACCAATGGACGTGTCCTTAGCGGGAACCAAACTCAGGTCTCTCTGGACCACAGGCTGATGCTCTAACGGCTGAGCCAAACCCGCCAGGGCATACCACAGCTTTTTTATCCATTCCTTTACTGATGGACCTTTGGGCTGTTTCCAGATCTTAGCTATTGTAAATAGTGCTGCTATGAACATGGGGTTACATATATTGTTTCTGATTGGTGTTTCAGGCTTCTTGGGGCATATTCCTAGAAGTGGGATAACGAGGTCAAATGGAAGTTCAATTTTAAATTTTTTGAGGTAACACCATATTGTTTTCCATAGTGGCTGCACCAGTCTGCATTCCCACCAGCAGTGTACTAGAGACCCCTTTTCTCCACACCCTCGCCAACACTTGTTGTCTGATGACTTGTTGAGGGCGGCCATTCTGACATGAGGTGATACCTCATTGTTGTTTTAATTTGCATCTCTCTGATGATTAGTGATGTTGAGCATTTCTTCATATGTCTCTTAGCCATTTGTATGTCCTATTTGGAGAGGTGTCTATTTAGTTCCTCTGCCCATTTTTTTAATTGGGTTCTTTGTCTTCCTTTTGTTGAGTTGTATGAGCACTCTCTATGTATTGGAAATTAACCCCTTATCTGATATATCATTGGCAATTATGCTCTCCCATACAGTGCATTGTTTTTCCATTTTGATGATTGTATCTTTGGCTGTGCAGAAGCTTATGAGTTTGATGTAGTCCCATGTGTTCATTTTCTCCTTAGTTTCTGTTGCCTTAGGTGATGTATCATTAAAAATTCTGTTGTGTATGATGTCTGAAATTTTGTTGCCTACATTGTCTTCTAGGATTTTTATGGATTCATGAGTCACATTTAAGTCTTTTATCCATTTTGAGTTTATTCTTGTGTATGGTGTAAGTTGAAGGTCTAGTTTCATTTTTTTGCAACACCATGTATTAAAGAGGCTGTCTTTACTCACTGTATGTTCTTGCCACCTTTGTCAAATATTAATTGAGCATAATGTTTTGGGTCCATTTCTGGGTTCTCTGTTCTGTTCCACTGGTCTATATGCCTGTTCTTATGCCAGTACCAGGCTGTTTTGATTACGGTGGCTTTGTAGTACAACCTGAAATCTGGTAATGTGATCCCTCCAACTTTGTTCTTCTTTTCAAGATTGCTGTGGTTGTTTGAGGTCTTTCTTGGTTCCATATGAACTTTTGAAGTATTTGTTCTAGTTCTGTGTAGTATGTCATTGGTAATTTTTTTTTTTTTTAGATGAAGACTAGTTTTATTAAATGATTGATCCAGGCAATTGCCAAGGCCACTATGTACAGTTAAGAGAAGCAAAGCTTTATTTCTTGGTCTCTTCCTCCTTGGCCAGAGTCTTGATGATCTCCTCCTTCTTGGCCTGGAGCTGCTCTTCATGGTGCTTATGAGATTCCTTGGTCTTAGACCTTCGGGCCTCAGCCTGGTCAGCCAGAAGCTTCTTGCGAGCCTTGTCTGCCTTCAGCTTGTGGATGTGTTCCATGAGAATCCGTTTGTTTTTGAACACATTACCCTTCACTTTCAGGTTAGGCTGTGGTACATGTGGTGGTCGATGTTCTTGGATTCACGGTATCTTCTGAGTAGCCGGCGAAGAATTCTCATCCTCCTCATCCAGGTGACGTTCTCAGGCATCCGAGCATTGGCAGTACCCTTTTGCTCACCTATGCCCATATGCCTGCCCTTCCTGTGGCCAAGGTGTTTTTCCTGCATCGAGCCCGAGAATGGACAGTCACAGGCTTCCGGAGGATCAGCCCATCTCTGATCAGCTTCCGAATCTGCTGACAGGAGTTGGCGCTGGCGATTTCATTGGTCTCATTGGGGTCCAACCAGACCTTGTTTTTGCCACAGAGGAGGACCCTGGAGGCAAGCCTCTTTGGAAGCCTAAGCTTGTTCATGGCTGCCGCCGCAGCGACTAAAGGCTGTCGTTGGTATTTAGATGGGGATTGCATTGAATCTATAGACTGCTTTGGGTAGTATGGACAGTTTAATGATGTTAATTCTTCCAGTCCATGAACAAGGTATGTGCTTCCACTTTTTTATATCTTCCTCTATTGGTTATGAATTTAAATGAGACTCATGTTGGGAGGAAGGACTTTAACCTACCTGTGTGCCTACTGTATGCTGGGTGTTTTGCTTACATTGTCTGAGTTCACCTTCACAGTAAACCTCTAAGGAATGAATGTTGCCCCCAGTTGACAGATACAGTAACCGAGGCTCAGAGAGTTTATGTAACCTGCTCTCATGATTATACAGCTTTTACGAGGCAGGATATAACTTCAGACAGGACATCCACGTAGAGGCTGGGACATTTTCACTTCTCTGGAGTTTCCAAACTCCCAAGGGATGGAGAGCTTTGTAAGGGACTGTCCACCCGGAGCGCGCCCCCAGCACCGTCCATGTCCACATAGGAAAGAGTCTTGCTCCTGTGTGTCCTCTGTTATTCACATGTGTGGAGAGTAAGACAAAAACCATATTTCTTACTAAATATGTGGGAATCCCTGAACTTAGCCTTTCACCCAGGCCCCTCAAAGACCCCAGCCTTCCACACCTGCGCAGACCTGCTCTCACGAGTGGGAGATCTATTCTGCCTCCTGCAAGAATCCAGGTAGTCCGCCCCTTTTGTTTTTAACTTCACATGGCATGACTAATCATAATGAGGTTTTAGTCAGCAATGAAGGATTTAAATAAATCTTTACCTACATTTTAACCCCCGCTGCTCTGGCTCTCAGCCCCTCCCATGTTGAGTCATTCACCCCTCCCTCCGCACCTGGCACTCCGCATCCATTCTCACTGGACCTGAGGCCTGGGGTGGGTAGCAGCCTGCCCAGCTTATGAGCTTGTATACAAAAGGGCCTTGGCTTTAGATTAATTTTATATGCCTCTCCCATTCTGTCAATACATAATTGTATTTAATCTCCTTTCTCGACTTGGCAAACCTTTATCTAAATTGATGCCTGTCCAGTACTCCCTACTTTATCACAGGAGTGGTGTAATTGACCCTTCTGTGATTCTCCTTTTGCCTGGAGGCAGTCTGTCCCACTGTGTGTCTGGCCAAGCTCTGCTGTGGAGTAAGTCAGCCCAGAGACAAGGCAGGTGGGTGCCCAGGTGACGTCGAGGCACGGAGCTCACAGGCTGTTCCTGACCTGGCAGGGCCACGGCTGTGGGGGCATGTTCCAGGGTGGGGCGTCATGCCAGGACTGGAGGGATTAGTAGGTTCATCTGCTGGAATCAGAACAGAGCCTTTAGCCTTCAGAACTGAGGGGCAATATGATCCGAGTGGAAATGGGGGAAATGGGCTCGGACATCCCCGTTTTGGCAGCTCAGTCCTAGTTTGTGGCCATTGTCTCAATGTCCCTGCCTGAACACTTGTGCACCGGCATCTATTATTTGCAGGTGGGAAAGGTCAGGGGCCTTTATTTTATTATTATTTTTTTATCCTCACCCGAGAACATTTTTCTTTTTCTTTTTTTTTTTTTTTTTTAAATTTTTTTTTTTATCCTCACCCAAGGATATTTTTCCATTTTTGTACAGATAGAGTGGGAGGGAGAGAGAGAAAGGGAGAGAGAGTGAGAAACATCGACGTGAAGGGACACATCGAGTGGCTGCCACCCGCACGACCAACCAGGGCCGGGGACAAACTGCAACCGAAGTACGTGCCCTTAGCGGGAACCGAACCCGGGTCTCTCCGGACCGCAGGCCGACGCTCTAACCGCTGAGCCAAACCGGCCAGGGCCCGAGGACATTTTTCTATTCTTTATTCAGACAGAGCATGAGGGAGAGAGAGTAACATCTACGTGAGAGGGACACATTGAATCGTTGCCACCTGCATGGCCCAACCAGGGCTGGGGACAAACTGCAACCGAGGTACATGCCCTTAGCGGGAACCGAACTCAGGTCTCTCTGGACCTCAGGCCAATACTCTAACCGCTGAGCCAAACCGACCAGGGCCAGGGGCCTTTATTATTATTTTTTGTTAATCCTCACCCAAGGATATGTTTTTCATTGATTTTTAGAGACAGTGGAAGGGAGGGATGGAGGTGAAGATAGAGTGGGAGAGAAACATGGATGTGAGAGGGACACATCGATTGGTTGCCTCCCATACATGCCCTGGGTCATCACACCTGCAACCCAGGTACGTGCCCTTGACCCGGAATCAAACCCAAGACCCTTCAGTCTGTGGGCTGAGTCTCTATCCATGGAGCCACACCGGCCAGGACATTCAGGGGCCTTTAAATGCTGGAGAAGTTCCTGTGGTTATAATTAAGCACTGGAAGCAGGTAGGATGGGGTGAGCCCCTAAGTGTGTGCCCAGTTGGTCAAAAGAAGACCCAATGTTCACTGGTTAGGAAACAACAGCTGGTTTTGGTGAGTCCTGGACAAGTGACTGTACGTGGGGAGTCCTGCTTACCAACCCCCTCCTGGTGCTCCCGCCTCCCCTCACGGAGAGACGCCACATGAAGAAAGGCATGTCGTCACACTTTCAGGTTGGCGGTGTCATCTCCGTCTCCGCGTGTCGCAGAATTAGGATGGCCGGGAACGTTAGAAATGGAAGATTCAGGACAAAAGGATGATGAACAAATTAAATGTAAAGTGTGTCTATTTACCTTCGTCTAACCATTAATACTATCAGAATGGAAGAAAATATCCTTCTTTAAGGCACAATATATGTAGATTTATAAGGGTATCCTCAGTGATTACCTTCAAGTAGGGACAGATCTCCAGCGCTTCACTTTACAACATGAAATGTATCATGATTATCCTCAATTGAGAAGGGCACTTAACTGTACAAACAAAACCTTTCTTCGAACAAATCAGTTGATAGACAGTTAACATACTGGGTTTTGTACGTGATCATGAGGATCATTCTCCTCAACCTGAACAGTAAGTAACCATTATGACACAGCTACAGTAACAACACATTACTTCCACAAAATTAATCTAGGAAGACTACATTTCTCATTTGTTAGATTTTTCTTATAATCTGGGTTTGATACACAAAAGAGCTCTTTGTATAGTTCTGACTTAATTAAAATCTGGAGAATGCCAAACAAACTCAGTTATTTTTGTGATGCCTTCTGCCAGAAGGTGAGGTGCCAGTCTTTGTGTTTACCCAGCGGCTGCCCAGGAAACACAAAAGCTATTTCAGGTGCTAAGCATCTTAACAGTTTCATGATTCTAAATTTGGGGCCTGCATTTGGGAAAACCATATTCAAATGACTTCTCAGAAAAGACTGGCACAAAACACTTGTTGACATCCTCATTAGTGAGGGTGAAAACACAGCGTTCACAATGAGCGTGGGGGAGCGAATGTCGCCGTAATTAGAGTATACACCCCTCTGAAGGGGAGGCCGTGGTGCTTCCTATAAAATGACTGAAGACACCCCGGAGCTGGACTCAGCTTTTCTCTACCACAGATGGTAGCTAAACGTTCTGGACGAGCCCTGGCCAGTTGCTCAGTGGTTAGAGTGTCGGTCCACAGACCAAAGGGTCGTGGGTTCGATTCTGGTCTAGGGCATTTACCTCGGTTGTGGTTCGGTCCCTGGCCCTGGTTGGGGCCGTGCGGGAAGCAACCAGTTGATGTGTCTCTTTCACATCGATGTTTCTCTCCTTCCCTCCCTCCCACTCTATCTGAAGATGGATGGAAAAATATCCTCAGGTGGTGCCCTGGCCGGTTTCTCAGTGGTTAGAGCGTTAGCCTGTGGTCCAGAGAGACCTGGGTTCGGTTCCCACTAAGGCATGTGCCTCGGTTGCAGTTTGTCCCCGGCCCTGGTTGGTCATACGGGGGGCAGCCACTCAATGTGTCTCTTTCACATCGATGTTTCTCTCTCTCTCTTCCTCTCTCTCCCTCCCACTCTGTCTGAACAAAAAATGGAAAAATGTCCTTGGGTGAGGATTAAAAAAAAAAATATATATATATATAGATATATATATCTATCTATCTATATATATACACATATACATACACACACACACACACACACACACTCAGGTGGGTATTAAAAAAAAATTCTGGATGAAACACAAACAGTGATTACCCGATGCTTCTGAAAAGTATGGAATCTGGGCGATTCGGGGGAGGGGCCCACGCGTAATGCATGTGGGGTGAGTTTCCTGTACTTTTCTTTCATCTTTTATCCTCCAGCTTTGGCCTGTGGGTTGTCCTGGCTGTGAAATGATGTGCTGAGTGTGGGCAGCAGGATCTGAGGGGCCATTTCCCCGTGTCTAGTGCTGCCCGGGCCACATGACTCCCCGTGGACTGCTTGAGCGAAGGGACGGAGAACACAGCTTGTGTCCCCCACTTTCAGGTTTATGACTTTTATTTCAGATGCACGATCAGTTTGGGGGAATAACTAGCTGAGATGGCAAAGCCAGGAGGCATCTGTGTTTGGGATTTTAACACTCATTGTGGGTTCAACAGGGGCAGGTAAATGGAGGTGGGAGCTGAGGGTGATTGTAGAGAATGCCCAATAAATTAAATAAAAAATTTTTTTCAATCTTCACTTGAGGATATTTTTTCCATTGATTCTTAGAGAGGGAGAGAAAGAGAGAAACATTATGTGAGACAGACACACCAATTGGTTGCCTCCTGAACGCATCCTGACTGGGGCCGGGGATTGAAGCTGCAACCCAGATATGTGCCCTTGACCAGGAATCAAACCTGAGACCTTCTGGTGTGCGGGCTGATGCTCTAACCATTGAGCACACCGGCCAGGGCTAAGCGATGCGCTGGAGAGCTCTGAGGCAGGCCGAGTGTGTAGGCTGCGGGCAGGATGGCCCGGTCCTTCCCTGCGCTGTGAGACCTGCAGGAAGAACGGGCTTGTAAATCACTGAACAGACACGTCGTTCCAATGGGGAACTTTTACCAGCTGCGGGACAGTTATCACTGAAGACACAGAAGTGAAACCTGGCTGGGTGGCTCAGGTGGTCGGAGCATCGTCCCATGCCCCAGAAGGTTGCATGTTCGATTTCCGGGTAGGGCATGTACGGGAGGCAACTGCTTGATATCTCTCTCTCTCTCTCTCTCTCTCTCTCTTTCTCCCTTCCTGTCTCTCTAAATCAATAAAAACACATCCCGGGGTGAGGATTGAAAAAAAAACAAAAACACGGAAGTGGCATTTATAGTGCTTCAGTCATAAATAAGGCATTAAGCACAAACCATTTTCTTTTGCTGTCAAATAAAATTAATGATGTGTCTTTTTATGATTCCTTTCCTAAGACTGAAGCCTCTGATGTGGAAAATACCTGCTATGGGCCCTATTCTGAGACGTGGGTGAGTTCCGTAACCTCTCTGCCCCAGACGGAAGCCTGTCCCCACTGCAAAGTTCTACCCTCCCTTTATTTAAATAAATGTAACTATTTACTCAGTTTCCTCGGTTTTCTAAATTTATGAACTTAATGCCAGTGGTTCAGTTCAGTTCAGAATCTCTTTCACTGATGGCATGACACACACTTTCTCACAAGAGGGGGTTCTTTTGTGGCCGACAATGATTCCATCCCTAGGAACACGCGAAACTGTGCTGTTTATAGCTCTGTGGGTGGGCTTGGTGTACGGGTCCCGGTAGATGCCACGTGGAAATACCGACGGCACGGTGTTACTGCTCGTCCGCAGATACGAACCCACAGTTCATCAGCTCAAATGATTTCCCAAAATCCTTTCTTTGTGACCAGGGCTGGAGGCAAGTGGCAGAATGAGCAGAAACGCTGTCCCCAAATATGGACCATGACCAGAGTCAAAGAGATGGAGGCAGAAGTTCTGCCGTCCAGCGAGGCCCCATGTTCCCAGCCCTGTGGCCAGGCTGCCGTCCTGGGGAGGGCCAGGCATGGCCGGGCCACCGCCTCCCATCGACGTGCACCTGTCTGTGTCCTAGCACACAGCTTCGGCACAACCCCTCCTGCAAGCAGTGCTCTGGTGTTCACTGAGCTCCTCCACATTCTGTTGTTGTTAATCCTCACCTGATTAAAATCCACTGCTTTTTAGATAGAGTGGGAGGGAGAGAGAGAGAGGGAGACACATCGATGTGAGAGAGACATCGATGTGAGAGAGACACATGGATTGGTTGCCTCCTGAACAACCCTGACTGGGGCTGGGCTCAAATCCATAACCCAGGTACGTGCCCTTGACTGGGAATCAAACCCATGACCCTTCGGTCTGTGGGCTGATGCTAAGCCCCACCCTCCAGGGCTCCTCCACATTTTAGTCCAAATGACTGACAGCTGGCTGTACCCAGCTGGGGGTGAGAAAAGGAACACAAAGAGCTGCCACCTCTTCCTGTCCCTCTCAATGTACAGGGTGCAGAGGGTGCGATTCTAGGGGCTCCCAGCGCCCTCCCGTCTCTCGCTCACACTTACGGGCTAGCCCTACGCAAGGCTCGGCAGCCTGAAGACAAGGACACGAGGTTTCTGCCCAGTGGCAGTGACAGACGGCCGTGGGCGGCAGCCCCGCGGTGTGGTGTGCTGAGGCTGCTGCAGGGCAGGGCGACACGGCGGGAGGGCGAAGGCACTGACTGAGCAGGGGAGGGCGGGCGGCATTTGATGTGGGTTAAAAAAAATACATGTATTTTTATCCTCACACAAGGATATTTTTCCATTTTTTGTTCAGATAAAGTGGGAGGGAGAGAGAGAAACATGGATGCGAGAGAGACATATCAACTAGTTGCCTCCTCTGAGACCCAACCAGGCCCGGGGATGAATCGCAACCGAGGTACATCCCCTTGACTGGAATTGAACCCGAGACTCATCAGCCCACGGGCCGACGCTCTACCGCTGAGCCAAACCGGCCAGGGCAAAAATATATTTTTGTTGATTATTTTAGAGAGAGAGAGGAAAGGATAGAGAGAGAGAGAAATATCGAAGTGACAGAAACCTCAGTGGATTGCCCCCTACTGGGGATCAAGCCCCAAACCCGGGCATGTGCCCTGACTGGGAATCGAACTGGGACCTCTCAGCCCGTGGGATGACGCTCAAACCACTGAGCCACACTGGCTGGGCTAATGTGAGTTTTGATGAACAAATAGGAGTTTTCTAGGGTCCTGGGGAGGGGAAAGTGGACAGGAAGGAGTGAAGAATGGCAGAGCGGTGTGTCACACGTGGCAGCCTGTTGTGAGAGGTCTGGGCAGCGCCTGGCCAGGACTGAGCTGGGTGAGCAGCTGGGGACGATCTCTGAGCGGTCCCTCAGTGTGCCCATGCCTCTGACTGGGAGCCACCACGGTTTCGAGCAACGACCGGTTCCATCAGGTCAGATTCTTCGAGCACTGAAGCTAGAGGAGGCCGGCCCTGGGGTGCCTGCGAAGGGCCAGCCAGAGATGGTGAGGCCCGGGCTGGGGCTGGAGGGGAAGCCGGACTTCAGAGACGGGTTTGGGGAGAATTTATCAGACTCTGTGACGGAGAGAGAGGGACCTCGGGCTCCTGTCCTGGGTGTCAGGCTGGACACGACACTGCAGATCCAGAAAGGCCAGCAGAGGAGGTCGGCCAGCTGGTGGGGAAGCTGGCAAGCCTGTCAGACAACTGTTGTTGGGGGCCCCCTTCTCAGATGGAAAGGATCGGTCTGCGTTCTCTGCGTACCCTTGCTGCCCCCAGGCAGTCCTGTGAGCCAAGGCAATTGCCCCAGAGCAGACTGACGGTGCAGCTTACGGGGCGGCCGTGGTCCCAGCTGAACACGCAGGTCCGGGCCCTGGGAGATGCAGCTGGAGGAGGGCGGGTGGCCGGGAGAAGGCCTGCCCTTGGCCGGAGCTGGCTGCTGCGTGTCCATGCCCGGGCCTTCTGCATGTGCGGCTCAGCCCACCAACGGGCCCAAATGAGTGGATTTGGAGTGTCCTGCTTTTCCATTTGCTGCTTCTTAGACAAGGCGCGTGAGAACTCCAGCCTTCCTTGGCTGCATGGCGTGGGGTGGGGTGGCAAGGCAGAAAGTCTGGGGAGAGAGGGACCCTACTTGAAAAACATTCCACAAACACTTAGCTTTTCTTAAAACATTCAAATTTGTTTCCAAGCATAGCACTTATTCTGTGCCCTGTGGACTTGAAGGGACAGTGTGTGGTCTGGCTCCACAAATATCAAAAATTCAAGTTCACGTCTCAAAGTGCCTCAACCAGCGTCCTCTCCTCCGTGTTCATGACCTTAGTTTAGATATCACGTTGCCAAATGGGTATAAGACGATAGCAGAAGTAACAGCATATGTCCCTTTGATTTATTTTGCTTTAGTGGGGATCTTGGAACATTAGTCCTACAACACGCTCTTTGAAACATGGGTTGCATTATTGGGCGGGTTTGGAAAGGGCTGCATCGGTATGCCCTTCTGGAACCTTCACAATCCACGGTAAAGGCTCTGAGAAGTCCTACACTAAAAAACTGTGTAGTAATGCACAATATGATGACTATAGTTAAAAATACTGTTCTGCATATTTGAAAGTTGCTGAGAGATCTTAAAAGTTCTCATCACAAGGAAAAACTGCAACTATGTGAGGTGATGGATATTAACTAATCTCATTGTAAGCATTTCACAGTATGTACATATATCAGATCATCATGTTGTACACTCTAAACTCATACAACGTGGTATGACAATTATATCTCAGTGAAACTAGGAAAAACTGTGCAGACAGGGTCTCCCAAGGTTGTTTGTACAACGGACCCTGGACTGTTGTTGTTTTTTTTCCCTCTCTCCAATTTTTATTAATTTTTTTGTTACAGACGTTTCTCCTTTTTCCCTCCTAGACCCCTCCCGGGACAGGCTTTGGTAAATGCCACCGTAGCATACACAAACCACGAGAACCTTTCGCAGGCGTGTTCTGAGTCCGTAAAAGAGGAAGAAAGCTGTACCACGCGGATGAATGCAGGTCCGTGCCTGCTCCCCCAGAGAGCACCCGACCCTTTGGCGTTGCTCTTCCTGTCCCCTCGTCTCTAGGTGATTTTTCTAATTCCCCTCCACCCTATTTCTGTATGGTTTGCCTCAGATGAAAGGAGGGTAACTGGCATCTCTTTTTTAAACAAATCTCATCCAGCTTCCAGCCCAGGGGCTAATTATGACTTTATGGGTTTCCGCCTTTGAAACAAATCTCTGCTAACTTCTGCCAGCTCCCCCTTTGCTTCGGGTTCAAGTGAGAAGCACTGTACCCTTAATTCTTTCCCCCATTTTAGATTTTAGATGAATAACATTTATGATGAAAAACGGGGAATCAGATGGGCGAACAAAGCAATGTACATATATTATAACGTTAGGCTATTTGTAGTTGGCCAGAAATCGCTTTACGTGGGCCTGTCTGGAGCTCTCTGTGGCTCAGTGTTGTCATCTGTACAAGGGGACCAGAACACCACCCACCCACAGAACTGCAGCGAGAGAGAAATGACAGTGCTTGTGGAGACATTCAGAAGAATGCTTGGCACAGAGCTTTAGTAACAATAACAATCTTACTCCTAAAAAAAAAAGATACTAAGTGAGTTTTTCTAAAGTGATTACGATCAATTCTTTCCCCCAGGTTTTATTCAATACAGCCAATCGTGGAAATAGAGCCTTCCCAACACAGTTATTTACTTACTCACCAGGCACTGCTCACCCTTGTCCTTCTAGTTTGGACATCACCAGTGCTTCTGTGAGCACTTGCACGACCACAGAAAGGCCGTGGACTCGCAGGGCGCGGGAAGCTCCGGGGGCGTCGGAGCCTGGGTCCCCGTCCTCGGCCCCACATCTCCTGGAGGTGCGCTCCTGGGCCATCCCGGAACCATCAGAGCTGGCGTGTGCCCAGGGCTCACCGTGTGCCAGGCAGAGGTCTCGGGGCCTTTCCGGTTCTCACTTTCCCATCCTCAGCCCAGAGAAGTCGAAGCAGCACTGGCCACAGTCCTGGGGGTGCCAGGTGCTATCTCTGGGGTGATGGAAGGAAGAGGGTGTTGCGTGGGCTAGAGGCTCCTTCCACGCCCCCAACTCAACAGCTCTGACCTGTATTGTTTTGGGACAGTGGCGGCCCCCACACTTTCCATTTGAGCAAGGAGTTTCTAACGCTAAAGAAGAGATGGAAAACAACTGATTAAGCCCACCCTTAGTCACCTGGCTCTTCCTTTCTACCCCCACCCCACATTTAAACTTCTGTTAACATCCGTGTCCAGGTCCAGCTCCTAACATGATCAGTGACTGACCACTGGTGTCATTCTGCCACTGGGTGTCCCTGAAGGAGAATGATAATGACTTTTATCTGTGTGTGTGTGTGTGTGTGTGTGTGTGTGTGTGTGTGCGTGCTCTTCAAAGGATGAGCAGTGTATTAAGCCAATGCTCCAGAATTTACACACTTGAAATGAACATCTTCTCTTGCCAGAAAAATCTTTGACTGTGGAGTTGTCAACACCTGCAATGTCACTTAGCAACCAGGTGGAAAGCTTCTCTGACACGAATGTGTTCCCCGGGGAATGATTCCTTGTCAGGGTGGCTGATGCTTCCGAAGGCAGCGCCGGGACGAGGGCGCGGTTCCTAGTGTTACAATGAGACATGGAGTTGGAACAAAGATACCTCGGGATTCCGTATCATAGAAAAGAAAGCACGGGTGCCGCAGGAGCGGCCCCAGCCTGCGGTGGCAGTGTCTGTCACAGCCCTCGGGACAACTCTGTCACCTGCCCACTTGCAGCTGAGGAAGCGACGGTGCAGCCCACTCCTGGCAGGGCCAGAAGGTGGCAGAACCAGGCTGACCAGGCTCTTGTGTCTCTACTTCTCCATTACCTCCCTGGCTTGGAACTTCTAGCCCTAAGATCCAAGAGGAGCCCGCCTGGTGAGGCTCAGTGGATTGACTTGTCCCATGCCTGAGAGATCACCGGTTCGATTCCGGGTCAGGGCACATGCCTGGGTTGTGGGCTCGATCCCCAGTAGGGGGCACGCAGGAGGCAGCTGATTGATGTTTCTTTCTCACATAGATGTTTCTATCTCTCTCCCTTCCTCTCTATCTAAAAAGTCCATGAAGCCCTGGCCGGTTAGGCTTAGCGGTTAGGGCGTCGGCCTGCGGTCGGAGAGACCCAGGTTCGGTTCCTGCTAAGGGCACGTACCAAGGTTGCAGTTTGTCCCCGGCCCTGGTTGGGTTGTGCGGGTGGCAGCCACTTGATGTGTCCCTTTCATGTCGATGTTTTTCTCTCTTTCTCTCTCTCTCTCTCCCTCCTGCTCTATCTGAACAAAAAATGAAAAAATGTCCTCGGGTGAGGATAAAAAAAAATAATAAATTTTAAAAAGTCCATGAAAACATATAAAAAAAATATTCAAGAGGAACGCCTATTTTTAGACTTCAGAGCCGGGGTAGAGTTAGGTCTCTGCACCCACGGGAGATGCTGAGGGGTGCACCCCTGGGTGGACAATGGAGCACTGTGGTGAGGTTTTCGTATAAACAGCCAGTCCAACAGCTGAGAGTCACCGGTCGTTTTTCTAAGAGTCCTTGGGTTTCTCATGTGCATTAAAACTACTATTCTAGAGTAATCCTAAAATAAAATAGTTACATGAAAATATGAAACGTCTGATGCAAGCTCCTGTCCTGTTGGCTACATGCTGGCTGTGACCTGGGGCTGGCAGGCTGTTTTCTCAGAGGTGGCCGGTGTCATCTGAACTCAGCCTTCCTCGCTTGTCTGACCCCCTTTAAACCAGTGTGGGCTGCCCTTTCTGCTCCCACTCGGAGTGAGATCCTGTGTTCCCATCTGCTTAGAGGGATGAGGGGCTGGCCCCTCTTGGCCCAACCTGTAGGGCATGACTGGCCACAGCCTTGTCTTCTTATAAACTCCAGGGCCTTCCTGGCTCTGGCCAACAGCTGCTCGGCCCCTCGAGGGATGGGGTGACAATGTTCTGCAGCCCCCACCCAGTTGGGCAAACGCCAGCCTCTTCTGGGGGAGGTGGGCGTCAGCCCAAGGGGGGCAGGCTTTTCTGGGCCATGTGGGCAGGGCGTCCCAAAGGCCAGCGATGCACTTCCCTGGGGCCCCAGGGTGGTTAACCACGCGGCAGCCGTGTCCTCTGAGTGCGAACGTCGGCTCCCACACCCCGCTCTACGCCAGCTTTGTCTGACGGCTCAGCAAACTGCTGTGGGCCCGAGAACCCCTCCTGCAGGCTCGTCCTAATTAGCGCCGTGGCTTCCCTGGGAGCACCGCTGCCCAGGCCTCGGAGAACCTCCGACCAGCTCTACATTTGCACAAGGGGCCTGGGACTGTCAGCCACGGACGCCAAGTCTACCCAGGCTCTTCTGTCACAAGTGCAGGGTTTCCCACTGAGATGTGTTTCTGACCTCAGAGATGGGGGAGACATGCAAAGCCCCAAACTCTGAGCTCGGAGCCTGGGTCAGGAGGCGAGGGTCTTTGCCTGCCTCCCACAACTCCCCTGGGACCCCCCCCCCCCTCAAAGGCAGAAAAGAGTTCCCTGCTCTCTCCGTCTCCCTGGCCGCTGCACACGTCTTCGCCGGTTACTTGTTCATTCCCTCACTTATTTATTCAACAAATATTGTTGACTAATCCTCTGTGCCTGGCCGAACCCTCTGTGGGGCACGTGGTGGTGTGCCCTGAAGTCCTGCTCTGCAACGGGCCACAGGACACACACCAAGGAGCACATGGGTGTCAGACAGCAGAGCAGGACCACGGCGGACGGGAGAGGGAGCTGCTCCAGGAGGCGGTGTGCCTCCCAGTGTTCAGGGACGGCCTGGGGGGATCTGGTGAAGCCGGGACAGTCCCGTGATTATTCCGGAAGAGGGAAGAGGCGATGGGAATGTGCTCAGCCCATCTGAGGAGCACACGAAGGCTGATGTGATGGGGGTGGGGAGGTGGGCCATCCAGTCTAGGCAAGTGTCCTCTTCCTTGGGGCCATCACTGATACAATGTGTCCTGCAGCTGTCTGTGGGGTGCTGGGCCCATTGCAGGGATTCTTTTTTTTAAAATGTTTTTATTGATTCTGTTAGAGCAGGGATTCTTTTTTTTTAAATATGTTTTTATTGATTCTGTTAGAGCAGGGATTTTTTTTTTAATATGTTTTTATTGAATCTGTTAGAGCACGGATTCTTTTTTTAAAATATGTTTTTATTGATTTTTTTTAGAGAGAGAGACAGAAACATTGATGTGAGAGAGAAACATGGATCAGTTGCCTCCTGCACACTCCCCACTGGGGATCAAGCCCACAACCCGGGCATGTGCCCTGACCAGGAATCGAACCCGGACCTCTCAGTCCATGGAGCTAAACTCAATCCACTGAGCCACACCGGCCTTTACAAAAAATCTTTATTGTTGTAAGGAGTACAAATGGTCCCCCTTTGTTTACCGCCTGCATTGATCCCCTCCTCCCTACTCCCACCCCCTCCTACCTTCCCCACACTAGTGTCTGTGTCCATTGGTTATGCATATATGCATAGAGATTATTTGGTTTATCTCCTCACCCTCCCCCCTTCACTCTGAGGTTTGTCAGTCTCTTTAGAGCAGAGATTCTTAATCTGGGGCAATTCTGCTCCCCTCAGGACATGTGGCAATGTCTGGAGAGAGCCGTGTGTGTGCGCAAGTGTGCGTATGCGTGCACTCTCGTGTGCGCTCCTGGCCTCTAGTGGGCAGAGGCCAGGGATCCTGCTAAACATTCTACAACACACAAGACGGTCCTCAACACAGACCTGTCTGACCCAAAACGTCAGTTGTGTTGAGGTTGGGAACTGCTGGTTGGGGTCTCAGCAACCTGGGTGCTGTCTCTTGGCCTGCCGGGATAGGCGGGGGCTTTGCAAGGGAGCGAATGCTGCAGCTCTTGGGACGCAGTCCCATTTATTTGCAGATTGGCTCCCCCAGGTTACAAGTAGATTTATGTAAATTGTTTCCTTGAGATGGCCTCTCTGCAAACCACACAGCCTAGGCTTGTCTCTCGCTTTTTACTTCGGAAAGAGACTTTAAAGCTAAAAAATAAACCCAGCCACGCCTGGGCTTATGGCCCATTAACCTCCCTGAGTGGTCTCCCAACCCTTTGTCATGAAAACCTTATCTATTCACATGTATCCAGCACTCAGTTCAGACAGAGTGGCACTCCCACCCTCGGGCAAACCTTATCTATCCACACCCACGCTTTGATCCTAGGCTGGCCAGGTTGAGAGAATGCATCACAAGGTTACAACTGTCTATTCACCAACACCCCATCCTCACAGCAGGTCGTCCAAATAATAAAGCACACCTCAAAGATTCAACTCCCGCTCTACTTATTTGACTCCAGTAGCGACGGGCAGTGGCCCTAGTTCTGGTGTCAGAAGGAGAGGAGTTCTTCTTTGTGTTTGAATGGCCGCCATGGTGAACTTTGCCTCGTGGAGAAATGTACCTTCGGTCTCCTTCAACTCGCTTTTCCCGAACCAGGTCATTATGCTTTGTGATGGCAGCTGCCACCTTCCTCATGCCCCGTGCTTCCTAAACTGATGTCCAAATTTGAGGATTCTCGAATTTCCATCTCTATGGCTGTTCCCAACTGTTCTCAACTGCTGTCTCTGGTTGTGGATCTTGATTTAGGTCAACGTGTCATTTCCTTTTACTGCCTTTACCAGGGCCAGGATCCCAGTTCCAATTATAAAATTGGAGTCTATCTCTAGACTTTCCTTTTCTTTTTCAATCCTCACCTGAGGATTTTTTTTTTTCCTATTTATCTTCAGACAGAGTGGGAGGGAGGAAGAGAAAGGGAGAGAGAGACACATAGACATGAGAGAGACACATTGACTGGTTGTCTTCTGCAAGACCCCGACCGGGGACGGGGATAAACCATAACGGAGGTATGTGCCCTTGTCCGGAATTGAACCCATGACTCTGGTCCGTGGGCCAACCCTCCAACCCCTGAGCCAAACCAGCCGGGGCATGTGTCTAGACTCTACAATGTCTTGTTTCCTTTCGGCGTATCTGCAAAAGCCAGTGCGGCAGGGTCAGGCTGCAGGTGGCAGCCCGGCTGAATTTCGTTACCCGGGTGTTGGTCTCCATAAATCCCTTCAGGGTTGGAATGGGAATGTTGTTAATGTTGTTGAGATGACTTCTCGGAGGCTGGAGTCATTGGTTTTTATATGCTGCAGTCTTTCACATTTGTGAGGTTGGGTGGATGCTCAAATAGAGGCTTGGCCACATTTTGTTGTGGCGCAACAGAGTCAAAGAAAGCCCAGGAGAGAACTGAAGTCCAAATAAGAGCCGTTTATTAGCCGGCCAGCGTTTGATTCCGAACACCCCTGTGACAGTCTTCGGAGATTAGCCCCGATCTCCTTTTAAAGCTTGAAACCGCATTCTGCTATGCACTGGGGCATAGCCAGCAAGCACGTACAGAAAATATGCAGTTAGGCAGTTGGCTCACCTGGGAACTTGACCTTTCTTGGACATATCTTAGACATTTCCTGGTCCAGGGAGTATTCCAATTTACTGAGGTTATTTTGATTTCTATTCTGTTGATTACAGTGACTTTCCCAATCACCAGTTATGGAGCTATACACAAGTTAGCACAATCATTTACCAATCATCAATTATGGGGTTATAAACATGTCAGCACAATTTCTCACAGGCTCTGAGTATGGGACGTATTTTGATCAAACCTTGGGTTATTGAGCAAACCGTGTACTTCAAGAATAGGTGCACCATCACAGAGTCCAGAGTCGGAGGTGCCGGCCAAAGCTTCTTCCAGTTCTGGGTCGAGGGTTACTTTTTCTTCTTTACGTGTTTCTATGGGTTTTTCTTTGGGGATAGCGACTCTCCCTTTCTTTTGTCCAGTGAAGGGCACTAAGTTTCCCCACCTTTGTATTCCAAAGCCTCCTTCTCCAGGTACATGAGGAGGTGCTCGTGGTCAGAAGGGGCTGCGGCTGCTGCGTCCGGTCTTTCTGTTGGGACCCAGCTGGTTAGCAGGGCACTCTCGGGATCTAGGTCATTAGGAACATTTCCCAAGTGTTTCAGTTCCTCTTCTGAGAGTTTGCCAAGAAGCTCTTCTTGATCACTGTTCTTTTATTTCTCCAACTCTATGAAAAGGGAGTGCCACGGTTTCTTATATGCCTTTTTCATGGGCCATGAACATTTAAACGGGCCAGCTTCCAGGGACTTCAGTATGCCATCTGTGTGCCCATCCTGGGGCTGGCAGTCTGTCCTGAGGTAGCAGGGCCATGAGCAGGGGCAGCACCTAGCTAGGTGAGTGCCCAGACTCTTCATCTTTTATTTTTATTTATATATATTTATTTTTTTCCTTTATTGATTTTAGAGAGAGAGGAAGGGAGAGGGAGAGAGAGATGGAAACATGGATGAGAGAGAACATCGATTGACTGCCTCCAGCATGCCCCCGGGGAACAGGCCCACAACCTGGGCACGTGCCCTGACCAGGAATCAAACCGGCGACCTCTTGGTGCATGGGTGGACGCTCAACCACTGAGCCACACTAGCCGGACAAGATTCTGCATCTTTTAAGCTTTGACAGTCCATCCCTAAACATTCAGGGTTGTCTTCACCCCCTCCCCCACATTAGCTCATTTCATCTTTGCCCAGGAAGGATCACATGCTAACCAAGGAGAACTAAGGCTTCGCATGTTGTGAAGATATTGGAGATACACCACGCACGACAAAGAAAAGACATCTGATTCATTTGGCCGAGGGCAGGGCTGAGCTCTGGGAAGTTTCAAAATTTTCCCGGCAGGGCTGACATCCACGGAATTAGATGATCAATGATGCATTCCCAGCTCTTAAAAATACACATGTATGCTTTTGCGCATAGAATATGTATGTTTCTCCAGCAGAGAAAGCTGGGGTGCCACCGGCACCATCCCATCCATCTCGCGGCTCACCACGCCTCTTAACTTCTCTGTGTCTGTTTCCTCCTCCGTGAAGTGGGATTGAAATGGTGCCTATTTCGTTCGGTTGTCCTAAGGATTAAACAGCCCCCATGTCTCCCAGTTCCCTAAACTGCCCTTGACTCATTGCTCATAACCAAACCGCTAGCCATGAAAAAGCATTTCTGGGCCGAAAGGGGAGAGGTGTTCTTTTGGAGGCATCTGGGGTGTGGGGAGCATAGGACGGCGCCGCTTTCCCTGCACAGGGAGTGTTTAAAAGTTAACTCAGGAGCTGTCCCCAGGGGGGCAAGAGGTGAGCTCAAAGACGAGGCCTAAGGGGATCTGACCAAATTCCACCACCGGGAGTGTCTGGTGCTCAGGGAGAGATGCTCTTCCCCTTGAGGCCACGGAGGTGAAACATTGCAGACGGTTCCTGCCGCCTCGCTGAGCCCCGCACGGGGCGGCGGAGGCACTTCGGGGCGTCCCTCCCGCCCCCCACAGTCTCAGGGCGCTGCGCGTCGCCCGCCGCCCTCCGCCCGCCGCCTCACCTATCAGCGGCGCTGCGCGCACCGCGCTCCTCCCCCGGCTGCGCGGAGGTGTAAGCGCCGGCCTGGGCCGCTCCTCCGCGCTCGGCGCCCCCGCTCCGCTGCCCGCGGGCGCCGGCTCGCTCGGTGCCGCCGGCCGGACGCCCAGGGAGAGCGGGCGCACGGTGAGGGCCGGGGGTGCAGGTCCGCGGGGGCCGGGGCGGGGGTAGCGGGCCACGGGGGTCAGGGGGGTGCAGGCGCGAGGGCGCGGGGCACCGGGGCTCAGGGGGTGCGGACGCGGGGACGCGGGAGGAGGGGGCGCGCGCCAGAGGGTGGGGAGAGCGGGGCCTCAGGGCGGGAGAGCGCGGGGCGGCGGTGGCCAGGGGTCGCCTGGGTTCTCCGGGAGGTGGGGACGCGGAGCCTCGGGCAGGGGTGCGCCTTTAACCGCTGAGCGCTTCAGGACCGTGTACTGCAGGCTTGGGGTTCTTTTATTTTTCCTTTTATATTAAGGAAAATAAAATGGTTACAGACCAAATTGCATCAAACTTGCTCTACCAATGTATTCATTTTTTTCCATTTACTTTGTGCGTGTGTGTGTGTGTGTGTGTGTGTGTGGACATTACAGTCCTGCTCGCAGCAATTTCAGTTATACAACACGGCGTTGTCAAGTGGGGTCCCCTGTTCCGCCGAGACCAGAACCTCTCGTATTTTCCGGGCCCCAGCTCCTGGCAGCCACTCCTCTACTCTATGTCTAAGAGTTTGACCTTATTTTTGATTCCACATATTAGTGATAGCATAGACTACCTGCCTTTGTATGTGTGGCTCATTTCACTTAGCGTCATGCCCTCCTGTTCATCCACTTTGGGAAAATGGGCAAGGTTTCCTTCTTTTTAAAGACTGAATACTATTCCATTGTAGATACAACGTATTCTCAACGTGTTCATTCATCCACAGACTCTGAGATTGTTTCTATACCTTGGCTGTTATGTATAATGCTGGAGTGAACACAGGAGTACAGAAAGATCTTTGAGATGATTGCATTTTCTTTGAATTATATACCCAGAAGTGGGGTTGCTGGATCATACAGGTAGTTCTGTTCTTAATTTCTTCAGGAGCCTCTATACAGTTTCCTGTAGTGGGTGTACCAGTTTACATTCCTGTCACAGTGCACAAGGGTTCCCTGTTCTCCACATCCTCTCCAGCACCTTATCTCTTGCCCTTTACTTATTAATTTTTATTGTTGAAAGTATTACAGATGTCCCCCACTTTTTCCCCCATTGACCCCTTCCTCCCTGCTGCCACCCCCCTCCTGCTTTCCCCAACCTACTGTCTGTGTCCATTGGTTGTGCATACATGCATATCAATTCTTTGCATTATCTCTTCCCACCCGTCGGACCCCCCATCCCTCTGAGGTTTGTTAGTCTGTTCCCTACTTCCATGACCTTGGATCTATTTTGGTTGACAGCTTATTTTGTTTATGATGTTCCATAAATGAGATCATGTGGTACTTGTCTTACTCTGACTGGCTTATTTCATTCAGCATAATACTCTTCAGGTCCCTCCATGTCGTCTAAAGGGTAAGAGATCTTTCTTTCTTATAGCTTCATAGTATTCCATTGTGTAAATGTACCGCAGCTTTTTATCCACTGGTCTACTGATGGACACTTGGGCTGTTTCCAGATCTTAGCTATTGTAAATAGTGCTGCTGTGAACATAGGGGTACATATCTTCTTTCTGATCAGTGTTTCAGGCTTCTTAGGATATATTCCTAGAAGTGGGATCACTGGATCAAATGGCAGTTCCATTTTTAATTTTTTGAGGAAATACTCTATTATTTTCCATAGTGGCTGCACCAGTCTGCATTCCCACCAGCAGTGTCCTAGAGTCCCCTTTTCTCCACACCCTCGCCAACACTTGTTTTTTGATGATTTGTTGATGGCAGCCATTCTGGCAGGTGTGAGGTCATAGCTCCTAGTTGTTTTAATTTGCATCTTTCTGATGACTAGAGATGTTGAGCATTTCTTCACATGTCTTCTGACCATTTGTGTGTCCTGTTTGGAGAAGTGTCTATTCAGGTACTCTGCCCATTTTTAATTGGATTGTTTGTCTTTCTTTTGTTGAGTTGTATGAGCACTCTATATATTTTGAATAGTAACCCCATATCTGATGCATTGTTAGCAAATATGTTCTCCCAGAGAGTGGTTCCCTTTTCATTCTGATGCTTGTTTCTTTTGCCATGTAGAGGCTTTTAGTTTGATGTAGTCCCATTTATTAATTTTTTCCTTTGTTTCTCTTGCCCTAGGTGATGTATCAGTGAAAATTTCGCTACATATGATGTCTGGGATTTTTCTGCCTACATTTTCTTCTAGGATTTTTATGGTTTCATGAGTTACATTTAAGTCTTTTAGCCATTTTGAGTTTATTCTTGTGTAGGGTGTAAGTTGGTGGTCTAGTTTCATTTTTTTGCATGTAGCTGTGCAATTTTCCCGACACCATTTATTAAAGAGACTGTCTTTTCTCCATTGTATGCTCTTGCCTCCTTTGTCGAATATTAATTGTATATAATGTCTTGGGTCGATTTTTGGGTTCTCTGTTCTGTTTCATTGATCTATATGCCTATTCTTGTGCCAGTATTAGGCTGTTTTGACTACAGATGGCTTTGTAGTATAACCTGATATCTGGTATTGTGATCCCTCCCATTTTGTTCTTCTTTTTCAAGATTGCTGTGGCTAATTGGGGTCTTTTTTTGGTTCCATATAAACTTTTAGAGTATTTATTCTAGATCTGTGAACTATGCCCTTGTTACTTTAATAGGGATTGCGTTGAATCTATAGATTGCTTTGGGTAGTATGGACATTTTAATGATGTTGATTTTTCCAATTCATAAACATGGTATATGTTTCCACATTTTTATATCTTCCTCTATTTTTATTTTAAATATCCTGTAGTTTTCTGAGAACAGGTCTTTTACCTCCTTGGTTAAGTTTATTCCTAGGTTTTTTATTTATTTTTTTGTTGCAATGGTAAATGGGATTGTTTTTTTAGTTTCCCTTTATG
Source organism: Molossus molossus (assembly GCF_014108415.1). NCBI lineage: Eukaryota > Metazoa > Chordata > Mammalia > Chiroptera > Molossidae > Molossus > Molossus molossus. Next base: position 8,761,973 of record NW_023425388.1, on the reverse strand, counting down.
ATTGTTCATTATTGCTGTATAAGAATGCCATTGATTTCTGGATGCTAATTTTGTATCCTGCTACTTTGCCAAATTCATTTATTAAATATAGTAGTTTTTTGATGGAGTCTTTAGGGTTTTCTATGTACAATACCATGTCATCTGAGAATAATGACAGTTTCACTTCCTCCTTTCCAATTTGGATTGCTTTTATTTTTTCTTCTTGTCTAATTGTTGTGGTTAAGACTTCCAGTACTATGTTACAAAAAAATTGGTGAAAGTAGGCATCCCTGACTTGTTCCTGATCTTAAGGGAAATGCTTTTTTTGCCCATTGAGTATGTTGGCTGTAGGTTTTTCATATGTGGCCTTTATTATGTCAAGAGGAATCATTATTATGATTCCTTGGAAGGAATCATATCTTGACATAATAAAGGCTATATATATATACATACATACATACATACACATATATATGTGTATGTGTGTATATATGGATGTTTCTCTCTCTCTCTTCCCCCCTTTCTCCCCCCCCGCTCTATCTGAAGATAAATGCAAAAATGTCGTCGGGTGAGGATTGAAAGAAAGAAAGAAAGGAAGAAAGAGAAAGAAAAAACCAAAAGGAATTCGGTTAAACATGTGGCTATAAAAGAAAAATATATAATTTCTCTAGTCCCACATTGCTGAGCATTTTTATCAGAAAGGGGTGCTGGATTTTGTCGAATGCTTTTTCAGCATCTATTGATAAAATCATATATTTTTTTTATTTTTTATCCTCACCTGAGGACATTTTTCCACTTTTTTGTTCAGGTAGAGTGAGAGGAAGATAGAGAGAAACATCGACATGAAAGGGACACATCGAGTGGCTGCCACCCACACGACCAACCAGGGCCGGGGACAAACTGCAACCGAGGTACGTGCCCTTAGCGGGAACTGAACCCGGGTCTCTCTGGACGGCAGGCCAACGCTCTAACCACTGAGCAAAACCAGCCAGGGCTGGGTTTTTTAAAATATTTTTTTGTTTGTCTTTATCCTCACCTGAGGCCATTTTTTTGTTCAGATAGAGTAGGAGGGAGAGAGAGGAAGAGAGAGAGAGAGAGAGAGAGAGAGAGAGAGAGAGAGAAACATCAACGTGAAAGGGACACATTGAGTGGCTGCCACCCGCACAACCCAGCCAGGGTCGGGGACAAACTGGAACCGAGGCACGCACCCTTAGCGGAAACTGAACTCGGGTCTCTCTGGACCACAGGCTGACGCTCTAACTGCTGAGCCAAACCTGCCAGGGCAAAAATCATATGGTTTTTATCTTTCATTTTGTTTATGTGGTGTATCACATTGATTGATTTATGAATATTGTACTAGCCTTGCATCCCTGGGATGAATTGTACTTGGTCATGGTGAATACTTGCTTTTTTTTTTTTTTTTTTACAGGTAGAGTGAAAGGGAGGGAGGGAGGGAGGGGGATAGATAGAGAGAGAAACATCGATGTAAGGGAGACCCATCAATTGGTTGCCTACTGCTGGACCCCAACCAGAGCCAGAGATCGAACCGCAACTGAGGTATGTGCCCTTGAACAGAACTGAACCTGCGACTCTTTGGTCCATGAGCTGACACTCTTACCGCTGAGCCATACCGGCCAGGGCTAATTTTTTAAATGTATTTCTGGATCCGCTTTGCTAATATTTGTTGAGGATTTTCGCATCTATGTTCATCAGGGATATTGGCCTGTAGTTTTCTTTCTTTGTAGTGTCTTTATCTGGTTTTGGAATTAGGATTATGCTGGCCTCATAAAAAGAGCTTGAAGTCTTCCCTCTTGAGTTTTTTGGAATAGTTTGAAGAGAATGGGTGTTAGTTCTTCTTTGAATGTTTGGTGAAACTCCCTTGTGAAGCTGCCTGGACCCGGACTTTTCTTTGTTACGAGTTTATTGATCACAGCTTCAATTTCCTTAATAGTTATTGGTCTGTTCAAGTTGTCTGACTTTTCCCGGTTCAGTTTTGGGAAGCTGTGTGATTCTCTCTCTTCCTTTCTCTCTCCCTCCCACTCTGTCTGAAGATAAATGCAAAAATATCCTTTAGTGAGGATTTAAAAAAGAAATAGTGGCGAAAAACACTTCCCTAACTTGGTGAAGGAAAAAGGCATACAAGTTCAGGAAGCACAGAGAGCCTCAAGTCAGAAGAACCCAAAGAGGCCCACACCAAGACACATCATAATTAAAATACCAAAAGGTAAAGACGAAGAGAGAATCTTAAAGGAAGCAAGAGAAAAGTAACAGATTACCTACAAAGGAGCCCACATAAAGCTATCAGCTTTTTTTATCCTCACCCAAGGACATTTTTGCATCTATCTTCAGATAGAGCAGGAAGGGAAGAGGGAGGAAGAGCGCGAGAGAGAAACATTGATGTGAGAGAGACACATCGAGTGGTTGCCACCCACACAACCCCAACTGGGGCCGGGGACAAACTTCTATGATGTGGATGTTGTTACATTTCATTTGTCCCATAGCTCTCTTATTCTGTCTTCTTGTTTTTAAATTGTTTTTTCTTTTTGGTCTCTGAGTGATTTTTTCCTACCCTGACTTCTAATTCGCCGATCCAATCTTCGGCTTCCTCTACTCTGCTGGTTATTTCTTCTAATGTGTTCTTTATTTCTGCCGTGTCATTCTTCATTTCCGCTTGGTGGTTTTTTTATTTCCAATTGGTTGATTTTCATTGTTTCTATATCTTTACTCATGCTGTTGAGCTTCCTTGAGATCATGGCTCTGAACTCTACCTCTGATAACTTGCTTAACTCCATTTCATTTAGCCCCTCTTCTGTAGAATTCTCTTGTTCTTTCATTTAGGATTTGTTTCTTTGTTTCACCGTTTTTGGCTGTCTCAGAAGGGTTTGGAGCCTGCCAAGTTTTCCCTGTGTCGATGTTTCACTGATTGTGGCTCCCTCTGCTGGATTTGTATGAGTATGGAAGGGACATGCTGAACACCAATGTCTACTCTTCCTTTCCTGGGTAGAGTTGTAGGCCAAGCAAAGATGGAATTATCCCAGAAATTTGCCTGAAGGCTGACTATTAGTCTCAGTTACTTAATGACCCTCAGGTTGTAGCCCTCAGCTGAGTGAAAAATCCCACAAGTGGGCAGGGTAAGAGGAGTTCCACTTAGGGGGGTAGGGGGCAGTTGCTTTCCTCTGGGCTAAAGTTGCTTTGAGAAGAAAATGGTTTCTGCAGTGTGGGTCAATGGCTCAGCGCTGGGACTAAGGCCTCAGCCTTCACATCTCAGTCTCTAGAGCCATGAAACCCAACACTGAGAGCCAGATTCCAGGCTCAAAGCCTTCCGAGGCTCTTCTCTGCCTCCTGGCTGGTAGGTAGTCTCTGGCTGCTAATGAGCCTCTGTTGCACGTCTCTGGGTCGGGTGGTATTAGATTCCCAAGGGAGGCTAAAGCTGCTCTGATGGGATGGGGTTCTTGGGGAATGACTCAGCATAGAGCTCCTGATGACCTCCTTCTCAGCTCTCTCCCCAGTGCCATGAACCCCCAACTCTCCTCACATAGCTCGCCAGTCTGCCCTCCCTCTGCCAGAGCCTAAGGTGAGTGGATGTAGCTGTAATTTAGTGCAGTGGCCCTTCAGGCAAGTTCCAGTGTGTTCAGCTCCTCTCCCTGCTGGACAGAACCTCTGCTCTGGTGACTTTCTCAGCAGGTATTTTATGGGCACCATCCCCTATTCTGCAGCTCTGTGCTGGGGAGCCCGCTTGGGGTTTAAACCCCAGATTTCTCAGAAGGAGCTTCTCACGGCGAAGATGATCAACAACTTCCGCCCGTGGGAGCCCAGCCAGCCCTCGTGTGCCTCTGTACCCCCTACCAGTCTTGATTTGGGGTTCTCTTTATGTCCCTGGTTATATGGGTTCTCTCCAGCTGCTCTTCAGCTGGTTTTTCCAGATGACTTGTCTTGATTTTAGTTGTAATTCCAGTTTGGTCTGTGTTGCTTCCATTCACTCTGCTGCTGTTTCCCTCTCTCTCGTCGTTTTGATAGTAGACATCCTAGCAGGTGTGCAGTGGGTTTATCTGCACTTCCCTGATGATTAGTGCTGTTGTCTTTTCATGGACCTGTTGGCCATTTGCATGTGTCCTCTGGATAAATGTCTATTCAAATCCTTCCCTTATTATTTTTTTTAATCCCCACCCAAGGACATTTTTCCATTGATTTTTTTTCAGATAGAGTGGTGGGGAGGGAGGGAGAGAGAGAGAGAGAAAGAGAGAATCATCAGCGTAAGAGATGTGTTGATTGGTTGCCTCCTGCATGGCCCTGATGGAGGCTGGGGATTGACCTTGAAACCAAGGTACATGCCCTTGACCGGGAATCAAACCTGAAACCCTTTGGTGTTTGGTCTGACACTCTAACCACTGAACCACACCGGCCAGGGCTCCTTCCCCTATCCTTAATTGGATTATCCATAATTCGATTGATTTTGCTACCTATGTGTTCATTTATGAAGTGCTGCCTTATCACACTACACAGGAGGAAATTGTGTTGCTCCGTGGGCACAGTGCAAACATGAGATTAGGGAGTTAACATCTGACAGTTAAAATGAATGATGCAGTCTGAAGGAAACCAAGCAGTTCCTCGGGAATCTGCACAGACAGCTCCCTGCAGAGCGCGAGAGTTGTGGTTGGGGGCTGTCAGGCAGGTGGTGAAGCGACATCTCTTCACTAAGGCGTGGCAGTAGGGGTCTGGCTTTGTGGACAGGACCAGAAGGGAGTCTCTTTGGGTCATTCCTAAATGCCGGAGGTGCCTTCAGATTTTGTAATTAACATTTTTGGCAATATCTGTACCAGCCAGCCATGTGTGTGTTCGTGTGTGTGTGTGTGTGTGAATGTGAATGTGTGAAATATGCCCGGTAAATATTGCATTTGACTTTTTAAATCATGTTTCTATTTCACTTTTTTTGTTTAGGTTTCTGACTCCTTGGGAATAAATATAGCTTCCAGTAATAGAGTACTCTTTTTAAACCTGTGGTAATCAGAAGTGAAGTTATTTTTCACTTCTTATATTAGCATTACAAACTTCTAAAAAAATCACCTGTTGTCCCTGACTGGTTTGGCTCGGTGGTTAGAGCGTCAGCCCGCAGACCAAAGTCTCAGGTTCAATTCTGGTCAAGGGCAGACTTTGCTTGCGGTTCAGTACCCGGCCCTGGCTGCGGACATGCGGGAGGCAACCCATTGGTGTGTCTCTTTCACGTCAATGTTTTTTTGTTTTTTTTTTCCCCTCTCTCTCTACCTCCCACTCTATCTGAAAATAAATGGAAAAGTATCCTTGGGATAGGATTTTTTTAAAAATCACCTTTTGTAAATATGAACATCACCTCCCTTCTCTGTATCTCCCTCATTTACTATTTCTGCCCTTGTTTCACGAGACAGAGGAGGAGAATTTAATGAAGATAGAGATCTGGGGAAGGGTCATAGTCCATGAGTGCTGGGGGTGGGGAAGGGCTGTAGTGGAAGTCGTTTATAGATGGAAAATCCCTAGACTTCATTGGTGGGAAATACATGTTGATTCTTCCCATCCTTACAAGTAGTAAAATACTTCAGTTAAGTTATATAGTCTTATACCTGCCCATCTTTTATGGAGTTTCTTTCTAAACTGGTACATGTAATATGCAGATTGTTTCAAAGGGAGAACACTTGATATCTTCCCTTTGGTGAAATAAGTCAGACAGAGAAGGACAAATACTGAGTGATCTCACTTATGTGTGGAATCTAACAAGACAAAACGAAACTGAACTCACAGATGCAGAGAATAGCCTGGTGTTTGCCAGAGGCGGGGGTTGGGACATGGGCAAAATGGGTGACGGGGGTCCAAAGTCACAAACTTCCAACTATAAGGTAAGTCCTGGGGATACAGTACAGCATGGTAGCAAAATATGTCTATCTTCTTTTAAGGAGTGGCTGCATATCTGTTAAGACCTGTTTTCTATCTCCTTTTGTATTTTCCTTCTCTTCATTTAAAATTAAAAATTTTATTTTTCAATTACAGTTTACATTCAATATTTTGTGTTAGTTTCAGGTGCACAGCATAGTGGTTAGACCATCATATACTTCTGTTTTTCAAGTCAGTTCATCTTAGATAAGCCATTTGTTAAGTAAGTTAAAAAATAATTAAACTCAGATATGTGCAGCGAGGGTCTCAATGTATAGCCAGGTTCATTGATAGTTTAGCTCCTGGAAATGCAACTCAGGGTGTAAAGATATTTCACTATGTTGTCACCTCAGCAAATTGACAAGGACAATGTTTTCTTGGCAAAGGTTTTTCTAGACATTGGTTTTTCTTTCTTTTAGGGTTTCTAAGTAGGTGCTTTGAATAAACAAGGACGACTATTCATGTCTGATTCTGTGAGATTCTATACATCTGGCCAAGCTTCCTCGCTTGGGTAAGAGTCTTCCCTTCATCAGGGGACCGGGGTGCACAGCCCCCCTTCCTCAGTCACGTATTAGATAACTGCAGACTCAGGCAAAAATAGATATATTTTGCTACCATGCTGTACTGTATCAGCCCAATCCTGGATGGATTTTGGGTTCCATAACTCCTTCCTGGGCATGGAGTTGGCCTTGGGCTCCTAGCCATGCACAGTGTCCTGGGGAACCTTTCGCTTTTCCAGGATGCTTGTCCATTTGACCAGGCTTCTGATCAAATTTCTGCTTGGTTTTCTGCCAGGACCACATCCTGGTTCCAGTGGCTGCGAAACGCTGGTTGGTCCTTGTCAGCCTCCCCAGCTGCCTGGGATGCCGACTAGATGAACCAGACAGACCTTGAACTAGCGCATCCCTGTCCCCCTGAATATAACTGTCAACAGTCAGAAGCTCACAACCTTATTTCTACCCCCACCCCCATTGATGCCTCGGGATGACCCCAGGTTCATAACCTCCCTGGTGGTCTGTTGACCTTTCTCCTGCTCCCGTGGCCAGTCTCTGCTTCCCCCGCCTGCTCCTAGCAAAGCCCCTTGAGTGCCTGAGGCCTCCTCCCAGCCCTCCTAATTCCAGACTCTCCTCCTTTGCTCTTGGCCCGAGGATGGGGTTCCTTCAAGCTTTGTTGTTGGCCTCCTGCAGATTAAAAAAAATTAAATTTATTGAAGTAACATTGGTTAATAACATTAAATTTCAGGTGTAGAACATTATAATTCAGTGTCTGTATACTCTCTTGCATGCTCACCACCAAAAGTCTAGTTTCCATCTGTCACCATACATGTGAACCCCTTTACCCAATTCACCCTCTCCCTTCTGGTTACCTTCTCCCCTGATAACCCCCCAGTCTGTTGTCTGTATCTCTGAGCTTGTTTTTGTTTTATTTTGTTAGTTCATCTGTTACTTTTTTAAATTTGTTTTATATTCCACGTATGAGTGAAATCATGTAAATTTTGTTCTTTTCCATCTGACTTATTTCACTTAGCATAATGCACTCCAGGTCCAATCACATTGTCACAAGTGGCAATATTGTATCTTTTTTATGGCTGAGTAACATTCCATTGTATGTGTGTAACACTGTTGATGGACACTTAAGCAGCTTCCATGTCTTGACTATTGTAAATAATGCTGAGGATTCTCTTCTTGGCTTGCTGATGGCAGCTTTCTGGCTGTGTCCTCAGGTGGCAAAGAAAGTAAGAATCTCTCTTACTTACTCTTCTTATAAGGCCATCACTCCTACTGGATTAGGACCCCACCCTTATGACCTATTTAATGTTAGTTATCTCTTAAAAGTCTTATCTCCAAATATAGTCGAATTGGGGTTAGAGCTTTTTTGGGGGTACACAAATCTGTCCATACTTTAGTCTATTTGTCTATGTATCAAAAATGCTTCATTGGCTTAATTAGTATGGTCTTATAATAAGTAATGATATACTGAGCAAGTTTTTCCACCTTGTTTTTCTTTATAATGTATTCAGCTATTTTTGGCCTTTTATTCTACATCTGAATTTTAGGTTCATTTGTCAAGCTTAGTTCAGTCATGGTTTGGTTTGTTTCTGCCCAAATACATTTTTTAAATTGCTCTGTCTTTATAATACTGTGACTTGCTCTGGTAGGGAGAGTTTCCCCACCTTGTTTTTTTTTTAATCCTCACCTGAGGACGTGCTCAGAGAGAGGTGGTTGTGGTGGTGGTGGTGAGACAGAGAGAGAGACAGAGAGAAACATTGATGTGAGAGAAACGTTGATCTGTTGCCTTCTGTAGGTGCCTTCATGGGGGATCAAACTCCCAACCTAGGTATGTCTCTTGACTCAGAATTAAACTGGCAACCTTGGGGTGCGCAGGACTCTGCTCAATCAACTAAGCCACCCTGGCCTGGCACCCTACCTTGTTCTTTTAAGCCATTCTTCCATATCTTTGAGCTATGGGGGGAACAGCATCATGTTATTTATGTGATTGCATCTTTCTATCCATGAACATGGTATGCATACGTAGTTCATGTCTCTTTTATTTGTTATTTATTATATTGTTTATTGAATGTTCTTTAACACTGTTAGAGTTAGTCCTTGATACCTTTGTAAGTGATATTTTTGTAAGTGAAATTTTTGTTGCTGACTTTAAAATCTTTATTTTGAAATAATTCTAGAGTTAAAGAAAAGTTGCAAAAATTTGTTCAGAGAGTTTATGGCTTTCACCTGGTTTCCCTTTACATGGTTATGTAAGATATTAACATAGTTTAATTATGTAGATCAAGAAATTAACATTGACACAGTACGCTTAATTCATTTTCAGATCTTACTTGAATTTTGCTATTTTTCCTGCTAATGTAATTTTTCTTTTTCTGGATCCCAGCCAGAATCCTATGTTGCACTTGGTCGTCATGTCTCCTTATTTACCTTTAATCTGTACTAGTACCTCTGTCTTTCTTTGTCTTTCATGGACTTGACATTTTGGAAGAGTTCAGGGCAGTTATTTTGTAGAGTGTTTCTTAGTTTGGATTTGTCTGACATTTTCTTGTGATTAGATTGACGTCATGCATTTTTATTAATAATATCTCAAAAGTTTGTTAAATTTGACACATTTTGTTATTGGTTCTTTTTTTTAAATTTTTTTTTATCCTCTCTGGAGGACTTTTTTTTTTTTTTTTGCATTTATCTTTAGATAAAGCGGGAGGGAGAGAGGGAAGAAGAGAGAGAGAAACATCGATGTGAGAGAGACACATCGACTGGTCACCACTCACACGACCCCAACCAGGGTTGGGGACAAACTGCAATCAAGGTAAATGTCTTTAGTGGGAACTGAACCTGGGACTCTCTGGTCCTCAGGCCGATGCTCTAACCGCTGAGCCAAACTGGCCAGGGCTTGTTATTGGTTCTATTATTTTATATGTAGTGTCTCTTGAGTGTTTTACACATATAATTGTTTTAGATACTTTGGTTATTTTGTCTTCCTAGCATGTGTGAGGGTTTTACTTCCCTAAATTTTTGAGGTTAGGCACAGTCATATGATTTTTCCTGCCAGTGAAGTGGGAGCTGAAGTGATGAGTGCTGAGAGATTTAATTGCAGGTGCTTCATTTTCTAGCTCTCTTTGCTGTGCTTGTGTAAGCACGTAATGATATGAATGTCATAATATAAAAATATTATAAAATGATTACTCAACATTTGAAGGATAGCTGGTTTCAAAAGTATCCTGGATCAGCAATGGACTTTGCATATGTGAAAATAAGTTTTTACAGGGTTAACATCTGAGATTAAGATAAACTTTTACAGTGTTAAGATCATATAGTCTAATAATCTAGGCTATTTGATCTGATACAATATTATTTGTAAATAATAATAGCTTAGTTTTCTCTCTTCTAATCCTTATATCTCATTTTTTTTTTTTTTCTGGTCTTATTACATTGGCTAGGACCTCTAGTACAGTGTTTAATAAAAGCAATGATAATGGACATCCTTATCTTGATCTCGACCTTAATGGGAATTCTGTTTGTTTTCACTATTAAGTATAATAGGTGTTTGATGAATACCCTTTGTCAAAATAAGAAAGTTTCCTTTATTATGAGTTAGTGCTGAGTTTTATTGATTCTTTTTTTTTTTTTGGTTGTATCTTTTGAGATAATCACGTATTTTCCCCCTCCTTTAATTTACTGCTATAGTACATTAATAAAAAGCTGGTGTATTATTTAGGAACTTTCTATTTATGTTTGAAAGGGAATTATTTATAATTTTCTTTTACTATCCTTGTCTGAGGTTGAGAATATTTTCAGTTCTTTTATTTTATTTATTACTTTTTATCTTTATTGTTGAAAGTATTATAGAGATCCCTTCTTTTTTTCCCCATTAACACCCTCCTCCCCACTTCCACCCCCCTTTTTTCTATCCTTTTAAAACAGCTTGTACAAAATAAATTTTTCGTCCTTTTAACATTTAGTAAAGTTTACCTCTATATATTTTTGTGTTGTTGCCTTTTAGGGTGATGGCAGGTGGAATTTTGATTACAGATTCCATGTCTTTGATTTTTCAGGTTCTAGTTCTTCTTCAGAGAACTTTGTTATCATGCTTTTTAAAAAAGTAATTTCATCTAAGTTTTGGAATTTATTGGCATAAAGTTGTTCATAATCTATTATAATTTAATTTTTTAATTTCTCTGTGGTTGTGGATGGACCCTTTTATTTTTATTTTTTTTGTATTTTGTTCAGATAGAGTGGGAGGGAGAGAGAGGAAGAGAGAGAGAGAAACATTGATGTGAAAGGGACACGTTAAGTGCCTGCCACCTGCATGACCCAACCAGGGCAGGGGACAAACTGCAGCCGAAGTACATGCCCTTAGTGGGAACCGAACCCAGGTCTCTCTGGACCGCAGGCGGACGCTTTAACCACTGAGCCAACCCAGCCAGGGCGAACCTTTTAATTTTTAATATGTTTTTTTTTGTGTGCCCCCTTTCTTTTTTGCTTAAATTTTGCTAGAACTTTATTTATTTTATTAGTTTTTCTAATAAACAGTTTTTTCAGTATGTAGATATCTTTGTTTTATTCTGTTTCTTTGCTACTCACATCCTTATTTCTTGCCTTTTTAGTATTTACTTTATTGTCTTTTTTCTTTCTTCTTGAATTACTTGCTTAATTTATTATAAATCTTTCCTTTTTTGATCCATAAGTTAATTCCTAGGTAATTTTAGTTGCATTCCATGGGTTTTGATAAGTTGTTATTTCATTGTTATTTGGGTTAAGATCCGTTGTGAGTTCCTCTTTAATCCATTAATTATTTCCTTCATATATTTAAAACTTTGAAAACATACATTTTTTCTTCATTATGTTTTTATGTTGACTAGCTTCTATAAGTGATATATGTGTAATTAAAAAGAATGTTTATTCTCTATTTCTCTACATGTTTATTAAATGAAGTTTATTTTCTTGATCAAATCACTATTACTAGTTTTTGGTTTGCTTGTATTATACCTTCTGAGAGGAATATGTAAAAATACAATTTACCTTTGTAATACTGTCAGTTTTTGTGTTATATGTTTTTTTTTTTTTTTTGGTACATGCCCCTAGCGGGAACCGAACCTGGGACTCTCTGGTCCACAGGCTGATGCTCCAACCGCTGAGCCAAACCGGCCAGGGCTGTGTTATATGTTTTGAGGTAATGTTGTGAAAGGCTTACAAATTTATGAAGGCTCTGTATTATAAGATGATATAGTGAACTGCTGTGTCAATTGGCTGCCTCCTGCACACCCCGAGCCTGCAACCTGGGCATGTGTCCTGACCAGGAATCAAACTGGGACCTCCCGGTCCATGGGACAACACTCAACCCACTGAGCCACACCAGCTGGGTGATTTTCATGAATTTCAATTTCTCACCTTTCCCCTGATTTCACCTCCCTCATAAAAGGTACATGTAAAATTCTGATGTTTTTAGTGTTTTTTCTTGACCTCCATTTTCACAGAGTATGCCAAGAGGTGTGTCCCTCTGTTTGACCATTTATTGCGTATTTTTGGCAAATTTTGAACTTCCTGTTTTATTTCCGTGTGGACAAAATAGAGAAATAGATGTCTCAATATGTTAATACACATTTATGAAATAATGGCTGCTACTGTCATTCAAGCCATCAGCAGTAGATCAGAGTGGCTGTTCAGGGTCCCAGTTTTATATGAAGTCTGGCACAATGACCAGGTGTTCGATATTTGGGAAACAGGTGCCTGTTATAGTTGAACATGAATGAAGGAACTGAGAAATTTGAATGAGGCAAATAAATGGTAGGGCTCCACAGCTAACTCTCAGTGTGTTCTGGCCAAATTTTACCCTTATTTGGTCTTCTAAAGGACCAAATGTTCCAATTCCCTCACTGCTAGGTATTAACTAATCAGGTGACACCCCCCCCCCAAGAATGTGCAAATAAGATTAATTACTCCAAGACCATAATTTTTCTCCTCATCCTCTTGTAAGGCTTGGTTTTGCCTTGGCTCTCAGGGTCAGTTTACCAGTTGGCTCTCCCATGAAAGACAATCACTCCCGTGAAAGGTAACTAAACAACATGCAGCATGAGTAGTTTTCTCCGAGTTATTCTTTGACAGACCTACACTTCCCTTTTTAGACTGTGGTATAGCACTTCTATCCAATATATTACCTATGCGCTTTCCCCGTTTTCTGTTGGCTGACTTCAGACACATCCCGTTGCCACCTGTCTGCTTGAAGTTGTTTTGCTGGGTCACCTGTAGCGGCCTGTGGGTGCAAAAGCAGCGTTCACACTTGTTATCCTGCGAGGGGAAGCAGAGGTCCTTCGGGCCGATGAAAACCGACCGTGCGGAAGGCATGTGGGAGATGTAAATGGTTACGAAGGAGTTAGGATGTGAGAAAGGCGTTTTCATGTGGTCGCTTCCTAGACACTGAGAGTCATAAAGCCTGGTGGCTGTTGTTTTCCTGCTGACTCAGCTGGGACCTCACTCAATCTTTTCTTTATCTGTTCGATTTGTTAGCTGAGGGGTGCGTCTCTCACAGAGTGTTTTAGCATAAGAGAAATTTGGATATGCCTGGCCACCAATCTTCTTTTTAAGATTCACGAACTTAGTAAAGTTTCCAAAAAGTCCTACAGTAAAGAAGCCTGTTTATTTTGTTTGGTCCAGTGGTTCCCCGACTTGCAGCCCCACCTCTCTCCCACGCCTCACTCCACTGCCCCAGACGCACGTGGTCCCCTTGCTGTCCGGTCAGGCAGTTTCAGAAAGTTGGACCTGCACCGATAGCACACCACATTCCCTTTAGCTCCTTCAATCTGGGCTCTTTCTTTCTTTTTTAAAATTTATCTTTATTTTTGACCCCTCTTTTCCCCCACTGACACCCTCCTTCCTGCTCCTGCTCCCCCACCTTCATCGGAATGTTGTCTGTGTGCACTGGTTATGCATAGAAGCTCTTTGGTTTCTTTCTTCCTGTCCCCCAGCCCCTCTTTCCATCATTGTTCTCCATTAGTCATCACTTACTGATCCCCTAGTTTGTCCTGTTCTCAGGCTTAACTGAACAGCTCCATTTCTCCCCACCCCTTCCCACATTCCATTAATTTTTATGCAACAAATATTTACTGGGTACCTGCCTACTTGTTCCAAGTGGGACAATGGGCTAGACCCTGGGGATACAAAAATAAATACCAGTCCCTCACCACAGGAAGCTCAGTCTAGTTGGGGAGTCAGCTACAATAAAGTAAAATGTAAAACCAGCACTCTAATAGATGTTACAATGTGCTATGGGAGTCCATGGAAGAGGGGAATGTCAGTTGTGGGGAAGACAAGATAGGGCAGAAGCCTACATAGAACTAGTGGTGTCTGAGCAGGGTTTTAAGGGATGCATAGGAGTTCTCCAGCTGCACCTCCCATGTTTTGGATCCTTGTCTCTTTAGCTGTTGGTTCCTTGAATGGAAAGTTTTATTTAAGCCAACTGCCCCCTATTGTCTTCCTTTTCTTCTGAAAGATTGTAATTTGCTCTCCAGTTTTAGCCACAATCACTCCACTGAAGCTGCCTTTGGGAAGTCTGAGAGCTTCAGGCTCCATAGTTTTCCGTAGGATTGACACTGATGATGACCAGTTCCTTCTTCGGGCTCCTTTGGTTGCTGGGACACTTCTCTGTGATACTGAAGGCCAGGGGTAAGGGTGGTGAGCAGTGGCATTTAGGTCTGTGGACCCTGGGGTGCCTTTACCAGGCTGTAGATGTTGGCTTTGACCATTAACTCACTCTAGGACACAGGCTAGTGATTTCACTCTGTGGGGTCTCCTCAATAAAAGAGAAGATTAGCATCCACCTCATAGATATGTGGTAAAAACAGGCGAATAATCACGTGAAAAGTGCTTAGCACAGTAGCTGGAACACAGGAAGTGTTAGTGCTAGCCACTACTGGGACATTCATCTGGTTTTTCTCTTATGTATACAGTTGATCCCTTTCCACCTTCATTTTTCCCCCTCCTGACTCTTGTTTTCTAAATTCTGTTCTTTGCTCTTCAGTGTTGTGTTCCTAGATGTTGTTGCCATTTCAATGTCCTGCTTATGCAGGCAGATTCTAATGAGGTCACCTCTGTACATTTTAGTAGGATGCTTTTTTTTTTTTTTTTAAAGCACACAACTGTGTAGTAAGGAGATATTTTTTAGAGGACATTTTGACCCTTGTCAAATTACTTCATGTCCCCTGCCCCCTCACCAGATCCTGCCATGTCAATTCCACTTCAAACCTGGAAGACTATGAATTTTCAGCAATTTCTATAAAATTTATTATTTTGAAGATGAAATCATAATTGTTGCCCTGCACAGTAGACCTAATGGGTACACATCAAGTGATTATATCCTGAGCATATGTCAGAAGGGATTGTAGCGCCTTAACGAATCAAGCAGACTAACATCACAGAAGTCTTAGGAATGATCTAGACTCTTGCCTGAGAGCTTATTAGTTCTTAGGTACCAGAAAGTATTTATTTGAATTTCACAAAGACTTTAGGAGGTAGTTAGCATTATTTTCTCACTTTAAACGTTTTCCATTTTTCATTTTTAGAGGAAACTGTCTTAAGAAGGTGACCATGCCCAGAGTCTCATAATGAACAAGGGTCAGACTTAAGATCTGACCCAGTTCCTTTGGGTTCCAAACACAAAACTTTTTAACATCTTGATTATCTTCTATGTAGCATTTCCCATGTCCAGTTTTTATTTTATTTTTTTCTGTCTACTTCCTGTATTTATTAGATATGTTAAAGTTTAGTCCATTTTAAAGAGTGTGTGCATATTTATCAGTAGTATTTTGTTTTAATGTTTAAATAAATTTAATACTACTTTTAGTTTTATTATTGTTGCTATTTTCTGTATTTTTTTTTTAATTCTTTGAGAGCTTAGTTATTTTCTTTAATGTTGAAAATACTTAAGGCTATGCATTTGCCTCTAAAAGCAGCTTTGAGCACATCCTGAAAACATATCTAGTGTTCTCATCTGTTTTGTTTTATAATTAGTCTGTTATTGCACATTTAATTTCTCCTTTGACCTCATAGTTCATTTATTTTTTGTTTTTAAGTGGTTGAGATTTTTGATGATCTTGATCAAAATTATTGTTAATTCCTAGTTTTATTGCTTTATGGCCAGGATGATAGCTTATTGTTTTTTCTCTTAAGTCTGTGGACAGTTACATGGCTATTCAGAAGTGCATGCGGTTAGAATAGGGAAATGCTGTTTTAAAATGAAAATAATACGGATTTGAAAATAGTGCTTAGATGTCACTTATTTGAGTCTAACTTTGAGTTTTTGTTTCTCCAATCAATGTGTTATGTTTCTTGTATTGTTAAAATATAATGTATGTTCTCAATACAATTCTTAGGGCACATAGAAAGCTTTGGTTTTTATAAGAAGATGGCCCAGCCTGTTCTGAACATCTGGCATTCAAAACCAGACACCAGTGAAGAAAAAGAGAGGTGGCTGAGTGGAACAGTGGGACTCGCACGAACCCACCAATGTTTAACAATGTTAATGAGCTTTAGGAAGTGTCATATTTTCACTGTGAGTCATTCCATATTAAAATCTGTGGTTTTCCTGCCAAAGTTATCTTCAGTGAAAGCTGTGTACTTTTAGCCAGATTTGGAGTAAAGTAAAGGTGAGTGAGCTGGAAGCAGGTTGCCCGGTCAGCCCGCATCCCGGAGAGGGCCTCTGCTGGGCATCTGGTCTTGGTTTCGTTAATACGCCCTGTGACTGCTTGGGCAGCGGTGACCTCGGTCAGTGACATCTCTCTCTCACACACGTTTGGCCTGCTCCATGGATTCATGGTGTCTGTGCTGGGTTTTCAAGTGAGAAACAGTGAAAGACACAGGAGGCACCTGGCCTTGGGCTAGGAGGTGCTGTTTGCACGTTAGCATTTTCTTCCTTGCAGGGGTTCCCGCAGAGTCGCGGCAAAGCCGTGACTACCTAGCGGTGGCCAGAGCAGAGCTGCCGTCCCTGGAAGGTAAGATGGGCAGAAGGCAGGATGGCACACAGCTGAATGGAAAGAGCCCCCAGCTGGTTTCAGATCTTCAGTGTCACTGTTGGTCTGCTGTTTGGTAACTGTTCCTACGTGGAGAGTTTTCTCCAAACAGGAATAAAAATCGAGCGTGGGAAAGTCACGTGGGAAAACATTTCCCTTTCCAGGTCTTCATAGCGACAGGAGGGAGCCGCAGACTAAATGCGGTGCCGCTGTGCGCCGGGTCCAATCCACACCGCCCCTGTTTGTCACTGAGTGAGGCCCACGGAGGCGCACTGCAGACATTCAGCTGATCAGCGTTTGCGTGATTGTATTCATCGAGGCACGGGGTCAGAGTCTCGGTGTTGCCGGGCCGCCATAACAAAGTACCGCCGGCTAAGCGGCGGGAGCAGCAGAAGTGTATGGTCTCACAGCCCTGGAGGCCGGTCCGAGGTCAAGGTGTGGGCAGGGCTGGTTCCGAGGCTGTGACGGAGACTCTGTCCCAGGCCTCTCCCCAGCCGCTGGTGGGTTCATGCCGACCTTGAGAGCTCCTTGGCTGGTGAAAGCACCACCTGGTCCCCAGCCTTACTCCCAAGCTTTCCCTTTGCAGAGTACCCCGTTTCTGGGACCCACCAGGCCCTGAGGGACTTCGTGCCTCTGCCCGTGGGGCTCCCTAGAGCAGCTCCCCTGAACATCCCCAGATGGGACCTCCGTTCTTCCTTCAGTCTGTCAAAGAATAAATAGCTGGACAGCGGAGAAGGTGGCACAATAGGTTTATTCAGAACGACTGTGGAGGGCAGGTGGCAGCTCACTGTAGAGCTGGGCTCTGCTGGAACCCCGCCCGGCAGCAGCAGTCTATGGCCAGGGGCAGGGTGGGCCAGCAGGCGGGCGTGACGGGTGGGGGAGGGCTCTGACTAAGGCCAGGCTCATCCGACCCCAGGCCTGGGGGATGGAGAGTGTGAGCAGACACTGACGGTGAGGGATTCTGACTACCCCCACTTAGCAGGGTTCTTGCTAAACGGGGCGATGCACAGATGGGCAGGGAAGTCCAAAGGCGAGGCCTCGCTGAGAAGGCATCCAGAGGAGCCTGGGTTTGGTCAGGGAGAGGCTTTGCCAGGCGCACACACCTCCTTGCTGTGTGTGGTCACCGCTCTGCTTGTCCTTGGGCTTTGACCCTTCGAAGGTACATCTTATGGTTGAGCCCTGGGCTCCTGGCCCCCGGCGGCACTCGGCTGAGGATTTCGGAGGCAGCGAAGGGGCTGGCATGGGGGCGGGCTGCTGTGCTCTCGTGACAGCCGTGGGCTGCCCTGGAAGCTCTGCAGCCGGCCGTGCTCCTGGCCCAGCTGGTCGGCCTCCAAGGAGGGCGCAGGATGCCCGAGGCCCCGCTGGTGGGGGCGCTTCCTACAGCCGCAGCTGGGCGTGAGAGGTGAGTGGTGACTGAGTTTCGTTCGCTGCTCTTGGCTGAGCCGAGGTGATGTGAAGGGCAGAGGAAGAAGCAAAAGCCATTCCTCACTGCAGGGCTCTTGAATGCCCTTCTCACCCAAGGGGTCTCTCCAGTATCCAGGGCAGCTGGTGTGACCGCCACAGCCAAGGGACACGCCTGTTGGGCCCCCGAGGAGCTGCCCCTGGGAGCCGCAGTGGAGGGTGAGACGTTTCTTAGACGGGAGAGGGTTTGGAATGGAGTTGACGGTTTATTTTGTTAAGTAGGAAAATTTTAAAAAGTTGTCAGCATTATCACCACTTTTTTTTTTTTTCATAAGATAAAAACTGTTTTACCGAAAAGAATGGTAAAAGTGTGCAGCTCACAAATGTCCCACTCTGCTTGTCCCCAATCCCCACTCCCAGGCCCTGGCTCAGCCTTGGCCCCCTCAGAAGGGCAGGTCGGGTAGAGATAACAAGGACAGCCACCACCAACCTCAGAGTGACCAGAATGTGGGGGTGATCTCAGCCCTGCCTCCATGTCCACCGCGCTGTCCTCCCAGAATCGCTGCCATCCTTGTTTTGCGGTGTGATCACAGGTGTGTGGACCCGGAGACGATCCCGGACGCCAGGGCAGGAGGAATAACCTGGGGTCTGACACCTCAGATGGGAAAACATTACATTCTTATTTTTATGAACCTTTCACTGAAACTTTGCTCTTCTTCCTTCATGACTGTGGGTGCTGTGGTGGTTTCCGGGGCTGCAGAGCACCGCACACTGGGGGGCTTAGACAGTCTGGAGGCTGGAAGTCCCAGGTCAAGGTGTTGGCAGGGCGGGGTCCTCCCGAGGCTGGAGGGAGACTGTCGCATCCTCCCCAGCTTCTGGTGGTTGCTGCCATCTTTGGGCTCCTTAGCTTATAGAAGCATCACCCCAATCACTGTCCTCATCATCACATGACATTCTTCCTATGTGTGTGTCCTTGCCCAAACGTCCCCTTTAATTAGGACACCAGTCATAACTGGATTAGGGCCCACGACCCTCATTATAGCTCGGTCAATTTTCGATCTCCAAATACGGTCACATTCTGAGGTCCTGGGGGTTAAGACTCTAGTCTATGAATTTGGGGGTACACAATTCAGCCCATAGCAGGCACTGACCCCGGCATACTTTGAAAACATTTTGATACATTTATTTCCTTTTTTATCTTATGTATTTTGTTTAATGACCCGTGTTACAAAGGTCCGTGATATAAAAATGTTTGTGGAGGGTTTGGGACTCCTTAACTGACTTCAGGAAGAACGTACTCCCCGGAACACTGCGGGACGCCCCATTCTGTTCCTCACGCCTCTGCGAGGGACGGTCACTCATTGTTCCTCTCCCCCAGGCGGCCCCCAGGCTGTGTTCCCTCTCCTGGTGGCCTCGGGCTGGCTGCAGGCCTGGCCTGGGATGTGGGCCACCATCAGGAGCGAGGCTGGCAGAGCAGCTGGCAGACCACCCTTCCTGCTCTCCCGGGGTTCGGGCCATGCTGTGCACAGTGCACCCTGCTGGTCTGACTCGAGCAGGGTGGGACCTGAAGGGCAGAACGGAGTTGACATCACAGACTACACAGGGCACACATCAGTGCTTGCACCTCCGCTGGGAGGGGGGCATCTGTCACCTCGGAGGGAGATGAGGTCACAGTCTGGAGCATTGGTGTGCCTTCTGCCAAGTCACACCACCGCCGCGACTGGGCCGCACGTGGACCCGTCTTCTGTCTCCAGACCCTCCGTCTTCCCAACCCAGCGTCAACGGGGGCTTGGTTTCTGCTCGCCAGCGTCTTAAGCTGATTTGTAGTGGAAAACGGAGTAGGTGCTGACTCAGTTTCCGGGAGTGGTAGTGACCCTGTTTGTTGTTGTTGTTAATCCTCACCCGAAGATGTCTTCCCATCGATTATTTATTTATTTTTAAATATTCTTAAAAAAACATTTTTTTCTTTATTGATTTTAGAAACAGAGGAAGTGAGAGGAAGAGAGAGAGAGAAACATGGATGAGAGAGAACATTGATTGGCAGCCTCCTGCATGCCCCCAACAGGGATCAGGCCCGCAACCTGGGCATGTGTCCTGACTGGGAATTGAACTGGTGACCTCCTGGTGTATGGGTCAACGCTCAACCGCTGAGCCACACTGGCTGGACTCCATTGATATTTTTAGATAGAGTGGAAGGGAGGGAGGTGGGGGGGGGCAGCGATGGGAGAGACATATTCATTGCTTGCCTCTCACACGACCCCAGCCAGGGCCAGGGATCCAACCTGCAACCCAGGTACATTCCCTTGACCGGAACTCAAGTCTGTGACCCCTTTGTCCTCGGGCTGATGCTCTAACTGCTGAGCAACACCGGCCAGGCTTAATCCTGTTTTTAAGTTTCTGCACATTATGTTGTTATGACATTTTATTTTTTAAAAAAGATCTTTTTATTGTTTTTTTTAGAGAGAGAAGAAGGGAGAGAGAGAGACATCAATGAGAGAAAAACATCGGCTGTCTCCTGCACGCCCCTTACTGAGAATCGAGCCCGAAATTCCTGTATGCGCCTCAACCAGGAATCAAACCCGAGATAGGATGTCGCTCCAACCAACTGAGAAATCCATCAGAACAACAGTTTGTATTTAAAAAAAATTTTTTTAAATTGATTTTAGAGAGAGAGGAAGGGAGAGGGAGACATAAATAAAAACTTCGATGAGAAGAACATTGATTGGCCGCCTCCTGCATGCCCCCCACTGGGGATCGGGCACAACCTGGGCATGTGCCCTGATCGGGAATTGAACCAGGGACCTCTTGGTGCATGGGTCGACGCTCAGCCACTGAGCCACACCAGCTGGGCCAGTTTTTATTTTTTAATGGCTGTGGAGCATTTCACTGGTCCATCCTGCTGTTGATGGAAATTTCTTGTTTACATTTGTGCAATATTTCAATCTCTTGTCTCTTAGCTCCAAATTCACTCCTTTGACTACTCTGTGAAAATGGATCTAGGCTCACAGTGACTTCCCCACTGAGCCACACTGGCTGGGCCAGATTTTTTATGAGCGGTGTGCTCTGAACATTCTTGGCGGGGACGCTTGGCGGATGCAAGCAATCGGTTGTGTTGAGTGGTCTGCTGGTCATAGCTCGTCTTTCACTGTAGAGGGCGCTGCAGAAGCAAACAGCCTTCCAGAGCGGAAGCACATGGCATTGCGGCCTACTTCATTTTTGTCATTCTGTGGGTGGCGGACGTTTCATTGTGCTTCGATTTGCATTTCCTCATTGCTAAGCATCTCACTTCTTGGGTTTTTGGTCA
Source organism: Molossus molossus (assembly GCF_014108415.1). NCBI lineage: Eukaryota > Metazoa > Chordata > Mammalia > Chiroptera > Molossidae > Molossus > Molossus molossus. The sequence continues at coordinate 8,740,875 of NW_023425388.1, read as the reverse complement.
TTTCGGTATCTTCCTTTGTGACCTGTTTACAATTCATTAAGAAAAAAATTTCTTTTGTCTTTTCCTTGTTGATTCATAGAAGTTCTTGATTTATTCTAGATAATAGTCCTTTGTCAGATTTAGGTATGACAAGCATAGTCTCCTAGTCTGTGGGGTTTTGAATTCTCTTGATGGTATCTTTGGAAGTTCCATTCTTATTTATTTATTTATTTTCTTGCCATAGCAGATCAATTTTATTTATTTATTTATTTATTTATTTAATCCTCACCCGAGGACATTTTTCCATTTTTTGTTCAGATAGAGTGGGAGGGAGAGAGAGAGAAACATCGACGTGAAAGGGACACATCAAGTGGCTGCCACCCGCACGACCAACCAGGGCCGGGGACAAACTGCAACCGAGGTACGTGCCCTTAGTGGGAACCGAACCCGGGTCTCTAGACCGCAGGCTGATGCTCTAACTGCTGAGCAAAACCAGCCAGGGCAGTTCAATTTTAATTCTAGCACCTGAAGCTCAATAAGGGTGCGCGTCATAAACCTCATGGACCATTAACACACGTTCGATAAAGTGACGGCTGTGCAGTGCACTTAGTATCTCCAGATCGGGAACATACTTTGGAATTATGTCAACACCATCCACAGAATTAAAAAGAAAACAGAAGCCCCCCACATTTACACTAACTGTCAATCCGAGGTTCTGCACGTACTACCTGGTGGAACAGTCAGTATCTAGGAGGGGTGTTGAAAGTGATTTCAGGTCCTCATCCTGCTGTCCTCTACTGGGAAGCTTTCTCGAGTAGCCGTGGGACTGGCCAAGGGTGGGTATACCAGGACCAGAATGGCAATAAAATTCTACTACAGTTTCTGTAGCTTCTACTTTTTTTGTCAGTTAAAAGTGAGCAGTGAGAATTATATACTCAGCTTTACATAGACACAAGATATGCTGTGAAAACACAGTTTGATAAGAAAATAATGTATAAAAGTACAGAGCAGAAACATTAATCATCCCTCACCCTGGAAAGATCAATTCCACAGTTTACATTACAAATAGAAACAGTTTTGGTTTTTTAAAAAACAAGTTTTTATTGATTTTTTTTAGAGAGAGAGGAAGGGAGAGAGAGAGAGAGAGAAACATCCATGTGAGAGAGAAACATTGAGCAGCTGCCTCCTGCACGCCTCCTACTGGATATCGAGCCTCTAATGAGGGCACGTGCCCTGACCGGGAATCGAACCAGGACCTCAGTCCATGGGACAGTGCTCAATCCACTGAGCCACACCAGCCAGGCAGTTTTAGTTTTTTTTTAATGCCTTATCTAGAAAGACTTCAAATGGAAGGCACACATAAATTCTTTACTTTTACTTTCAACATGGTTGTGAAAAGAGTTCAATTAGAAAACCAAGGACATTGAGAAGCCTAAGTCCAGAATGAGTCCAGATATTTGGCCACATGGGATATTACCACCTTTAAGAGTAGGAGTAAAAATAAAGGCTTTAAAGGCAATTTTTAATGTATAACTACAGCAAGCATGTTGGTGTTGGGCCCTGAAGACAGGTGGTAAAGGCCTGCGTGTCTCACTGCTGAGGGTTCAGTCAGGGCATCTTGCTGGAATGTGGCAGCAGACATTTCAGAGGAAAAAGTAGTGGTCAAGGCAGACGAAACTTCACCCCAAAAGGCAGCTTGTTTCTGAGACTAGAGTCACAGTAGGCAACGTGACTCCAGAGGTTCAAAGTTATTTCAAAACCTATGACTTCAGCAAACAGCTTAGGTTCCAAACCTGTTTCATCCCTATTAAATTGCCAGCCCTTAAAAAGGAATGTGTGTTACCTGGCCCGTGTGGCTGAGTAGTTGAGCATCAGCCCATGCACCAAGGGGTCGCTGGTTCGATTCCCGGTCAGGGCGCATGCCCAGGTTGTGGGCCCGATCCCCAGTGGGGGGCATGTAGGAGGCGGCCCATCGATGTTTTTATCTCTATTCCTCTCTCTCTCAAAATCAATAAAGAAAAAAAAAGGGATGTGTAAATACAGGTAAATGTGTCAAAGTGATCAGATATCTTTGAAGCTGCCTAGTGCTTCCTTTACATCTGTCTTGAGATGGCCGTGGGGTGAGCTTCAGGGAGAAAGGTCAGCCCGCTTCTTCGTCAAGGCTGCCACGGTGACCATTTGCCTCTGGCTAGAGAGGTGCCCGCGTGCGGCAGAGGGTATGGAGAGGAGAGGAGGCTTTTCCTGGCAGCCGGCAGCTGAAACTTAAGGGCGTCTCAGAAAAGGACACAATGGCAGCCTTAGCTTTTTCTTTCCATGTTGGGTCTGGTGAAGCGGACGTTCTTGCTCTTGACATTTCCTTATAACCGGACCCGTTGATGCAGGCGTGATCTGTGTCCACCCTGGCCTCTCCTGACACCAGCGGGAGTCATGACCTTCAGGGGCGTGCTACCTGCCGTCCCTCCTGTGTCATCTGTCTTTGATGACACACAGCTGCTCTGTTGCCAATTACAATCACTGGAAGCTCATCACAGTCCTTGACTCTGAGAATCTGCCTTCCAAATGGGTACATTTCTTCCCAACTGCCTCCATCTGTGACTGAAAAGACCAACGGGGACCCCTGGCTAGTTCTCAGACACTGTTCGCTCACAGTGCCTGTGTCTTCGTGGGCTGCTGCGTCTGCGGCGTCTAGCCGGCTGCTCTGAGCTCCGTCACACACTGCTCCCCGGAGGAGTCCTCCATGGCTGGCTCCTGCTCCGGCACAGAATAGGTCTGGGTGGCCTGGATGTGAGCACGCACCATGAGCTACCAGGGCCTGGTGCTCCTGGCCGCAGGCTTGGGCTTGACCATCGGATCTTCCCCTTCAATCCAGCAGGTCCTCCGCACCAGCCCGGGAACTTAGCTTTTCAGACCACGTCTGTAGCTTTCTACCTGTTGGGCATGTGGACTCTGAACCCTTTCCTTCGTCTCTGGGGCCTGTGACCTAAGACGAAGGTCCTGCCCACACTGGCCTGGGAGGCGGTCCACATGACACGGAGGCGGTCAGGTTCTGATTTTCAGGTTCCCTTGGAGGCTCTCGCTTTGTGCTATTGTTTGTTTCACTATAATTCAGATGTGCCCAGTGTCTAACCAGGGCACAGCCTCTGGGATATAAGGGGAGGCATACCCATGGCCCTCCGGGCACTCCAGCCCAGAAGGGGCACAGCGACCCCAGCCGAAGCTGGCCACTCTGATGCCCACAGAGGAGCCTGTGGAAGGTGGGAGGCGGAGGAGAAGGGAAGAAAGGGCCTGCCACCTTCTGCCTTGATCTATAATTCATGCGCAGTGCGTGTCTACTCCAGTTCCGAGGCTCTGTGTCTGTGTCTGTCTGTCATGCGCGCAGGATAAGAGAGCAGAGTCTGGAATGCAGCATTTGCTAAGGGAACCGCTGTTCCGTTACCGACCGGCTGGCCAGGCCGCACAGGCTGGTCCGGGCGTGCTTGGAAGGTGGGGCTCCCGTAGCAGAGAGCCTGTTCATGGCTCTGCCCAGGCCACGCTGCTTCCTGCCTCCCAGCTGGCCTGCGGGGGCCAGGTCCCCGGGGTATACACTTCCCCTCCTAGAAACGTTCCGCTCGGGCTCTCCCCTGTGGGTTCTGGATGAGCCCCTGAGTCCACCTCCAGTGGAAGGTTGGGTTGGGTCCGTAAAGCACACGAAATAGACTCAATCAAAGAGGCCAATGCTTTGTGAATGGGTTCGTCTCTCAGTCACCCCACTGTTGGCAGGAAGATGTTCTGGTTGCACGTGAAAAGCAAACAGAAATGCCAGGGAGCTCTGGCCTGGGGGACCCCTGCCACTTGCTCTGCCTCCGGGCCGCTATTTGAGGTCCAGCGAGAGGCCAGTGCCGGCAGCGAGCCGAGCGTCCATCCCTGGACGGAGACCCTTGCACAGGTCCTTAGAAAAGGCACCTAAGGTTTCTATTGAGGCAGCCCACTGAAGACAAGCAAGTTGGTCCGAGACAGGAAACAAAATAGAGAAATACCTTTCTCTCGCGTTGGGTTTTTATGTTTCTCTCTCAAACATATTGTGGGGGGAAGTGCACCCCTTCCCCTGGCAAAATAAACTGCACATTCCAGGCCTGCACATACATAATCTCACAAAGGAAGAAAGAAGGAAGCAGAATTCTCAGCACCCGGCCAGCCCCAGCTCCGACTCGTCGTCACCCCCGGGAGCGATTTCTCCGGAGGCGGTGGGGGTCCAGCTCCAAGGATGCTTCTGGGCTGGGGCCCCGAGAAGAGCAGGACCCGGACCGCGGTGGTCTCCAGAGAGTTAGCTACTCCTGGGAAGCTCCGTCACCGTTCCATTTCTTTCCTGAATATACTTGAATATGTTTGGAACACAATTTCGACTGAATGAAATTACAGGGTTCTCTTTGCCATCAAAATAACCAACCCTTTTCTTTCACCTGGTCAGTTTCTTTTCCTGCTGGCCCCTCTGTCCTCTTGCCTAGGATGACATTTGGAAGACATGGACACCGACTTGAGAGTTGAGGGTTTTCTTCCCTGTGCTAAGTTCTTTAAGAGTCAGCTACACTCTAGAGAAGGTCGATATCGACATGAGAAATTGGACTGTAACTGACGGATGTCTCTACAGAGCCCTGGGTGCTGCCCTGATCCTTAGTCCAGGTAGGGTGCTCGGATACCTGCACGATGTTATTGTCGTCGACAGGTGCACCACGTGGTGGAATTTGTCTCCATCGTACTCATTTTACAGATGAGAACAGCGAGGGTCGGGCTCTAAGGTTCCCCAAGGTTACACAGGCAGGTGGTAGGGCGAGGGCGTCACTGTGGTAAACAGGGGGCACTGCAGGAGGTGGAGCTGCCAGTGAGGCCCGAGAGGTCTGAATGACGCTCTTCATTTTGTTTTTCCCTTGTAGTGACTCCTGAGCCAGGATCGTCGTTTTCTGTAGACTAACCGAGCCAGAGCCTGAGAGTGCCGCACGGCTGATGCTAACAACAATTTGGAACGAAGTTCCTCTTGGAATCTACCCTGTGGCTGGGCTTTTTAACCAGAGGTTCATCTCACCGGGAAAACGTGAGTTGTTTGCTTTCTTAATGTTCTGACGTTAACAGGGGTCATCCTGATTTGTTGAGAACTCACAGAGGTGGAGGGGCAGAAGATGATAGAATCAGACAGGTGACTTTAAAAAGTAACCTAAACAACGACATCACCACTACCACTAGCAGGGGTGGAATTTCTTTTTTTTCTTTTCCCTTTATTGATTTTAGAGAGAAAGGAAGGGAGAGGGAGAGAGAGATGGAAACATCGATGAGAGGGAACATCGATTGGCCGCCTCTTGCATGCCCCCAATGGGGATTTGGCCCACAACCGGGGCATGTGCCCTGACCAGGAATCGAACCGGTGACCTCTTGGTGCATGGGTCGATGCTCAACCACTGAGCCACACCAGCCGGGCTCAAGGTAGTTGTGCAAATGGGGAAAGGGGTCTTTTCTTTCTGGGAGTGATACAGGTGCTTGATTCCATCAGAGAAGAATGCAAATGGCCCTGCAGCGGGACTTCACTGTGCAGTCGGAGAAGGCAGAGCTGGTGGGCGCTGGTGGGCGATGTGGTCACATGTCCTTCTACATACGAAACCCGAGACTCCACAGTGAAGGGCCGGCCGGCCTCGGAGCAGGACCATTGTCATTCCCTGTGGTCCTCACTGTGTGGTGTGGCGTGAACCCCCCAGGCGGTCCCCTCTGCGTCCCTGTGAAACCACGGCTCCCGTTCTGTGTGCAGTGAGATCCCAGAGTTTCCGAAGCACCAGCCACGAATCGTGGGTCTCCTCGCCCGTCCCCGCCGCCCGGGGGACAGCTCACACGCCCTCCCGCTTCCGAGGTCTGACCACTTGATTTTGCTCCTTTCAGATGGCCTGTGTGAAGATGAGGTGGCTGTACATGTCCCTCGTGGTCCTGGGAGCCCTCTGTCTGTATCTCAGCATGCACAACCTGTCCCTCTTTAAAGAAGATGCTTTTGTTTTCAAGAAGGAGCACGGGCAGTTCCTGCAGCTCCCAGATATAGACTGCCGGCAAGACCCCCCCTTCCTCGTCCTGCTGGTGACATCCTCCCACGAGCAGCTGTTCGCGCGCGAGGCCATCCGGAAGACGTGGGGGAAAGAAAAGGTGGTGAGCGGGAGACGGATAAAGACATTCTTCCTGCTCGGAACCACCCCCAGGAAGGACGCGTCCCGGGCGGTGGCCCAGGAGAGCCGGCAGCACCGTGACGTCATCCAGAAGGACTTCGTGGACGTGTATTTGAACCTGACTCTGAAGACCATGATGGGGATCGAGTGGGTCCACCTCTTCTGCCCTCAGGCGGCCTTCGTGATGAAGACGGACTCCGACATGTTCGTGAACGTCCGCTACCTGACCGAGCTGCTGCTGAAGAAGAACAGGACCAGCAGGTTCGTCACCGGCTTCCTGAAGATGCACGAGCTCCCCATCCGGGAGAAGTACAACAAGTGGTTCGTCAGCCGGCACGAATACCCGTGGGACAAGTACCCGCCCTTTTGCTCGGGCACGGCCTACGTGTTCTCCGGCGACGTGGCGAGTCGGGTGTACAACGTGTCGGACAGCGTCCCCTTCATCAAACTGGAGGACGTGTTCGTGGGGCTGTGCCTCGCCAAGCTGAACATCGGCCTGGAGGAGCTGCACTCCGAGCAGACCTTCTTCCCGGGCGGCCTCAGCTTCTCCACCTGCCGCTTCAAGAAGATCGTGGCCTGCCATTTCATCCAGCCTCAGAAGATGCTGACCTACTGGCAGGCTCTGGAAAGTTCCCTGGGGGAGGAGTGTCCAGCTGAGTGAGGGGAGCCCGGGGCACATCTGGACACGCGTCAGACCGCCCACGGCGATGGTTTTGGAAAGACCTTCATTGCTGAGAATCGTCGGGGGTAGGGAGGGAGTGAGGCAGGGAGGGAGAGGAGGAGGGGCAGGGGAGAGGCCAGGGGGGTGACACCGGTGACATTCCAGATCCGAACTGGACGCACGCGCGAATGAAACCGCTGATTAATGCCGAGTGGGTGCCCGAGCAGGAACAGAGCCCCCTCTTGAGTACCGACACCATTGCACCGGGTGTTCAGTGCACACCTGCGTACTCCATTTCAGGGGCCAGCAGCCATGTGAAGTGGGGGTGCTGTCAGGCCCATTTGCACAGGAAGAAACAGCAGCGTAGGGAGGTATAGGAACGTGTCCCCAGGCTCAGAGCCAACAAACATGGGAGCAGGGAGGAAAACTGGGGGCTCCCAGAATCCCGTCGGCGCCTGCGATGCAGTCCACTCCCCCCTGGGAGAGAACGGTGGTGAGGGGGCTCAGAGAGTGTCCTTGCTGCTGGCATCCTTCTGTCCGTGACAGGAGTCCCCTCCTCCTAACTCCCAATCCTCATGCTCTTTACTGCTAAGACGGGGTGAACACGCGCGCCCCCAGCTGCCTTCTTTCCTGCGGTGGATCTGGGTGGATCCCGGTAGATCCCGAGCCCCTGTTGGCAGCATTGCACTCAGCTCACCCAGAAGGTAGCCTGCAGGGGCAGCAGCTCAGTCCCCGAGAAGTGGCCAGCTCGGACACGTCAGCTTTTGTACATTTGCTCAGACATCACTGCAAAGCCTGGCCCGAGTACAGGCTTCCTGGCCACGCTGCTGACCGCCCCCAGAGCATCCCCCAACCCCCTGCGACATCCTGCCTGCTCCGATGCACTCGGTCTGCACATCAGGTCCCGAGTTCGAACTGGAGGGCCGCTGGGCACAAGGCGTGGTCTGGGAAGTATTCTGGGAGCTCTTCTGGGAATCCGGGTGGATTTAAGTTAAGATGCTTTCAAGGACCTCCTCGGACACTGATCGCTGGACTGAGTCCTGGTCATGGGGGTGGTCTTCCTGTGTCTATTTCCCAAGCCTGACTGAAGATCCTCTTCTTCTAATTTCTCATGTGGCCAAGAAACAACTGAGTTTTGTGGTGTGGAGTTCAACCTTCAGTGTTCTCCCCGGAGGCTTGTATGAGCCTGTCCTGCAGGGTGGTGTGGAAACGAGGCACTGCTTTGCCAGGATCCTTGCACACCAGCCCGTCGGGTTATGTGCAAGGTCATCTCGCTGCTAGTCATGGGAATGGATGGTTCTTCTTGTTGACGTCACTGGACTTGACCAGAACTCAACGCAAAGGCCTCACGTGGCTGCGTTCCCTGTACGTCGGGCTGAGCTCTGACCTGAACTCAGGAAGAGAGATTGGCTGCGATGTGGTCATGGCCACGTAAATTGCGGAATGAGGTCCTATTCCTAACAGCATTTTGTGTGTGTCTAGGTAGAGCTGCTTCTGTGCAGATGTGTTTCCTTATCCTGGCTGCTTGGAACGTGCTGGGTCATGTTCAGAAGAGCCCCCCTTTCCGGTGGGAAAATCGGGGACTGAGTGCGTTTTTGGAAGGCCACGTCCCTCCGTCCCGTCGGACGGGCTGCCTCTGATCCCAAAGATAGCGGTGGTGTTTGAAGGCAAAGGCGTCGGTTCGGCACTAGGGCTGGGTCTGTGCTTAGATGTCCACCGTGTCTGCCGTGTGTGTCTGCGGCCACCGGGCTCGCGGGCTGAGGTGTGGCCGAGGCCAGTCCAGCCGGCTGCCTCCGTGCCAGGGGCTCAGGCTCTGGCCTTCTCAGCCTCAGCCATGAGCACAGGCATGTGCTCTGTGTCTTCAAGGATTTTCTGCAAAGCACATTCCCACACTCTACTTCTTCGTACAAGGGAGAATTCTTTTTCTCTAGGGAAAATTGTTTTGTGGCTATAGAACTTGAAGGGACCAGCACTCACTCAGCCCTCGTGTAGGACGAGAGTAAAGCTCCCAGGGACCCACCGGCCCAGGACCTCAGCTTGCTGTGGAAGGCCGGTTGGTCACCCCCAGTCCTGTGCCCAGGCTGTCACCTGGAGGATGCGGCGCAGGCTGCCTCTCCGAGCATTTCCTTCGGCTCCCACCCCCACTCTCGCCTGCCCCCCAGTGTCTGAGCCCTGTATTCAGCTGTCCACCAGCCCCTCCACTTTGGGATTTGATTTCCAGCCCCTCCTACCTCCTCCAGGACCAGACTCCTGCCCGCGCCTCATGCTCACCCTCGCCGTCCATCGCGCCCTCCGGCCGGGTCACCCCCCAGCTCACAAGCACGCCATCATTTCCCACCTGAAAGACCGACAACCTTCCCTTGACACCCCCTTTCCCTTGACTGTCCCATTTCGGTCCCCTTTGCACTTCAGCCCCGCAGGGGAGTTTTATGTATTTGTTTGAAATTCCTCCTGTTCTTTCTGAAATCCCATCTAGTGAGACTTTGGTGGCCTCCCACTCAATCAGGTGGTTCCTATCAAGGTCACTGACGACCCGTGTTGCTGGGTCCTCAGTTCTCAGTCCTCATCCTGCCAGACCGCATGGCTGGTCCCTCTGCCCCGGGCCCAGCTCTCGTCACTGGACCCTCGACGCTCTGGGTTCCTCTCGCTGGTCACTCTCCCATCTCCTTGCTTCTCGTTTCTTCGCTTGGACTTCTGGTGCTGAAGCGCCCGGGGCCCCGCCTCGGTCCTCCTTCTGTCCCTGGCTCTGCTCTGGACTCTGGTGCTCGGTCTCATCAGCCTCGGGGTTTTAAAGGTCCATCGTGTTCATGACGCCCCGTTTATCTCTGGCCGAGAACTCGCTCTTGCTCACGTCTGGTACACTCCACTGCCGACGTGACATTACGTGATGAGCCACTCCAAACTTAACTTCTGACTGCCCCTCCCCCACTCCTAGTCCACCCACCTGCAGCCTTCGCTCCCTGAGGTGATGGCACCCCATCCTTGTGGCCACCCTTGACTCCTCTCTCAGGGGGCGCATCCAGAGAGACTGTTGGCTCTCCTTTCAAATTATACCCAGAAACTGCCCACTGCCCACCACCTCCGCTGCTGCCCCTCGTCCCCGCCCCCACCCCCTCATCTGCATTGCTGCAGTGGCTTCTACCTGGTCTCTGGGCTTCCGTCAGTGCACCCCTGTGGTCTGTTCCCCAAGCAGCATCCAGAGTGCTATTTGAAAATATGGATCAAAGCATCTTCTCTGCTCCAAGCCACCCAGTGACTTCTCTGAGTAAGAGCCACCCTTTTTAAAAAAATGTATTTATTTTTGTTACAGATGTTTCTCCTTTTCCCTCATTGACACCCTCCTCCCTGCTCCCACCCCTCCACTTTCACAGTATTGTTGTCTATGTCTGTTGGTTATGTGTACATGCATATAAGTTCCTTGGGTTACCTCTTCCGCCCCCTCCCCCCACCCCGAGGTTTGTCAGTCTGGTCCCTACTTCTGTGTCTTTGGGTCTATTTTATTCATCAGCTTATTTTGTTCATTATATTCCACAAATAAGTGAGATCATGTGATATTTGTCTTTCTCTGATTGGCTTATTTCACTTAGCATAATACTGTCCAGTTCCCCCCAGCTTGTCTCAAAGGATAAGAGATCTCTCTTTCTTACAGCTGCATAGTACTCCATTGTGTACATGTACCACAGCCTTTTTATCCGATCATCTACTGATTGACACTTGGGCTGTTTCCAGATCTTAGCGATTGTGAATAGTGCTGCTATGAACATAAGGGTACATATATTCTTTCTGATTGGTGTTTCAGGATTCTTAGGATATATTCCTAGAAGTGGGATCACTGGGTGAAATGGTAGTTCCATTTTTAATTTTTTGAAGAAGCACCATAGTGTTTTCCATAGAGGCTGCACCAGTCTGCATTCCCACCAGCAGTGCACTAGAGTCCCCTTTTCTCCACACCCTCGCCAGCTCTTGTTGTTGATGATTTGTTGATGGCGGCCATTCTGACAGGTGTGAGGTGATACCTCATAGTTGTAGTAATTTACATCTCTCTGATGATTAGTGATGTTGAGCATTTTTTCATCTATCTCCTGGCCCTTTGAATGTCCTATTGGAGAGGTGTCTATTTAGGTCCTCTGCTCATTTTTTAATTGGATTCTTTATCTTCCTTTTATTGAGTTGTATGAGCACTCTCTATATTTTGGAAATTAACCCCTTATCTGATGTATCATTGGCAGTTATGTTCTCCCATACAGTGAATTCCCTTTCCATTCTGATGGTTGTTTCTTTTTCTGTGCAGATGCTTTTTAGTTTGATGTAGTCCCATGTGTTCATTTTTCCTTTGTTTCTCTTGCCATAGGCGTTGTATCAGTGAAAATTCTACTGGGTGTGATATCTGAGATTTTGCTGCCTGCATTTTCTTCTAGGATTTTTATGGTTTCATGAGTTACATATAAGTCTTGTAGCCATTTTGAGTTTATTCTTGTGTAGGGTGTAAGTTGGTGGTCTAGTTTCATTTTTTTGCATGTAGCTGTGCAATTTTCCCAACACCATTTATTAAAGAGACTGTCTTTTCCCCATTGTATGCTCTTGCCTCCTTTGTTGAATATTAATTGTGCATAATGTCTTGGGTCGATTTCTGGGTTCTCTGTTCTGTTTCATTGATCTATATACCTGTTCTTGTGCCAGTATTAGGCTGTTTTGATTACATGGCTTTGTAGTATAACCTGATATCTGGTGTTGTGATCCCACCTACTTTGTTCTACTTTTTCAAGATTGCTGTGGCTATTCGGGGTCTTTTTGGTTCCATATATACTTTTGGAGTATTTGTTCTAGCTCTGTGAAATACGTCATTGGTATTTTAATGAAGATTGCATTGAATCTATAGATTGCTTTGTTTAGTATGGACATTTTAATGATGTTAATTCTTACCATCCATGAACAAAATATATGCTTCCACTTTTTAATATCTTCCTCTATTTCTTTTTTCAATGTCCTGTAATTTTCTTTGAACAGGTCCTTTATTTATTAGGTTAAATTTATTCCTAGGTATCTTTTTTATTTATTTTAATCCTCACCTGAGCATATTTTTCCATTTATCTTCAGATAGAGTAGGAGGCAGGGAGGGAGGGAGGGAGAGAAACATTGATGTGAGAGAGACACATTGATTGGTTGCTTCCCGCACAACCCTGACCAGGACCAGGGACGAATCGCAACCGAGGTCCATGCCCTTGGCTGGAAATGAATCCGTGACTCTTTGGTCCATGGGCTGATGCTGTCACTGCTGAGCCAGACTGGATAGGGTTATTCCTAGGTATCTTATTATTATTTTTTTTGTTGTACCAATGGTAATTGGTATTGTTTTTTAAGTTTCTCTTTCTGTGTGTTCATTATTGGTGCATAAAAATGCCAATGGCTGGCCGGTTTTGCTCAGTGGTTAGAGCATTGGCCCATGGACCAGAGAGTCCTGGGTCCGGTTCCCACTAATGGCATGTACCTCGGTTGCAGTTTGTCCCCGTCCCCCGTTGAGGTCGTATGGGTGGCAACCACTCGATGTGTTTCTCTCACATCGATGTTTTCCTCTCTCTCTTCCCCCTTCTCTCCCTCCCGCTCTATCTGTAGATAAATGCAAAAGTGTCCTCGGGTGAGGATAAAAAAAAAAAAAATGCCAACAGTTTCTGGATGTTGATTTTGTATCCTGCTACTTTGCCAAAATCATATATTAAATCTAGTAGTTTTTTGATGGAGTCTTTAGGGTTTTCTATGTACAATATCATGTCATCTGTGAATAATGGCAGTTTCAGTTCTTACTTTCCAACTTGGATCCCTGTTATTTTTTCTTCTTGTCTGATTGTTGTGGCTAAGACTTTCAGTACTATGTTAAATAAGAGTGGCAAAAGTGGACATTCCTGTCTTGTTCCTGTGCTTAAGGGAAATGCTTTTAGTTTTTCCCATTGACTATGATGTTGGCTGTAGGTCTTTCATATATGGCCTTTATTATGTTGAGATATAATCCTTCTGTTTCCACTTTGCTGAGAGTTTTTACCAAAAATAGGTGCTGGATTTTGTCAAATGCCTTTTCAGCATCTATTGATATAATCAAATGATTTTTATCTCTCATTTTGTTTATGTGGTGTATCACATTTATTGATTTACAAATACTGTACCAGCCTTGCATCCCTGGGATAAATCTCACTTGGTCTTGATGTACAATTTTTAAAATATATTGCTGGATCTAATTTGCTAAGATTTTGTTGAGGATTTTGGCACCTATGTTCATCAGGGATATTGGCCTGTAATTTTTTTCTTTGTAGTATGTTTATCTGTTTTGGGATTAGGATTATGCTGGCCTCATAAAAAGAACTTGGAAGTCTTCCTTTCTCTTGAATTTTTTGGGAATATTTTGAGAATAGTGATAGTTCTCCTTTGAATGATTGGTAAAACTCCCCTGTGAAGCCGTCAGGACCAGGGCTTTTGTGTGCTGAGAGTTCATTGAATACTACTTTTATTTCCTTAGTTGTTATTGATCTGTTCGGTTTTGGAAGCTTGTATGATTCTAAGAGTTTGTCCATTTCGCTTAGGTTGTCAAATTTGTTGGCATATAATTGGATATGGTAGTTTCTTTCAAACTTTTATATTTCTGTGGTGTCTGTTGTTACTTCACCTGTTTTGTTTTTGATTTATTAATTTGGGTCCTCTCTGTTTCTTGATGCTGGTTGAAGGTTGATCAGTCTTGTTTATCTTTTCAAAGAACCAGCTCTTGGTTTCATTAATCTTTTTTTATTATTTTTAGTCTATGTGCCATTTATTTCTGTTCTGATCTTTATTATTTCCTTCTTTCTACTAACTCTGGGTTTTTCTTTTTTGTTGTTGTCTTTCTAAATCTTTAAGTTGTAGGATTAGGTAGTTTATTAGAATTTTTCCTTCCTTCCTTCCTTCCTTCCTTCCTTCCTTCCTTCCTTCCTTCCTTCCTTCCTTCCTTCTCATTCTCACCCGAGGACCTTTTTTTTTCATTTTTTGTTCAGATAGAGTGGGAGGGAGAGAGAGAGAGAGAAACATCGACGTGAAAGGGACACATCGAGTGGCTGCCATCTGCATGACCCAACTAGGGCCGGGGACAAACTGCAACCAAGTTACATGCCTTTAGCAGGAACCGAACCCGGGTCTCTCTGGACCGCAGGCCAATGCTCTAACCGCTGAGCAAAACTGGCCAGGGCATGGAGTGCAAGGGATTTTTTTTTTTTCTTTTGGTACATGCCCCTAGCGGGAACCGAACCTGGGACTCTCTGATCCACAGGCCGATCTTGTTTCTTGAAGTAGGCCTGTATTGCTATGAACTTTCCTCTCAGGACTGCTTTTGCTATGTCCCATAAATTTTATATTGTTGTGTGTTCATTTTCATTAGTTTCCAGGAATTTTTTTATTTCTTTCTTGATCTCATTGGTAACCCATTCATTGTTTAATAACATGCCATTTCACTTCCATGTGTTTGAATGTCTTTGAGTGTTTTTATTGTAATTGATTTCTAGTTTTATGCCATTATAATTTGAGAAGATGCTTGATATAATTTCAGTCTTCTTGAATTTATAGAGATTTTATGTCCTATCATGTGGTCTGTCTTTGAGAATGTCCCGTGTGCACTTGAGAAGAATGTATATTCTGCAGCTTTTGGGTGAAATGTTCTGTAAAAATCAATGAAGTGTAACTGATCTAGTGTGTGATTTAGGGACTCTGTTTCCTTGTTATTTTTTTGTCTAGAAGATCTATCCAGTGGAGTCAGTGGGGTGGTAAAGTCACCCACTATAATTGTACTACTATTGATCTTTCCCTTGAAGTCCTCCAGAAGTTTTAAAATATATATTGGTGCTCCCATATTTGGTGTGTATATGTTTACCAGGGTTCTGTCCTCTTGGTCAATCAATCCTTTTATTATTAAGTAGTGACCCTGTTTATCTCTTATTATGGTCCTCATTTTGAAGTCTATCTTATCAGATATGAGTATTTGCTACATCAACTTTTTTTTCTGTTTCATTGCCATTTGCTTGGAAAATTTTTTTCTATCTCTTCACTTTCATCCTGTGTGAGTCTTTTGTTGTGAGGTGGGTCTCTTGTAGACAGCATATATGGGTCATGTTTTCTTATCCAGTCAGCTACCCTATAAGTCTTTTGATTGGAACATTTAAGCCATTTATATTTAAGGTTATTATTGATAGATGCTTATTTGTTGCCATTTTTATTTTATGTGTGTGTTCCTCTTTTTTTCTCGATTTCTTCTTACAACAGTCCCTTTAGCATTTCAGCATTTCTTGCAGTAGTAAATTCAGTTAGCCATTTTTTTTTTTTTTTGTCTGCAAAGCTCTTCATTTTACTTTCAATTTTGAATGATAGCCTTGCTGGATAAAGTAGTTTTGGATTCAGAGCCTTGCTTTTCATTACTTTGTATACTTCTGCCACTCCCTGCTGGCCTGCAGTGTTTCTATTGAGAAATCAGTTGACAGTCTAATGGGAGCTCCCCTGTAAGTAACTTTCTGTCTTTCTCTTCCTATAAGATTCTTTCTTTGTCTTTGATGTTTGCCATTTTGATGTGTCTAGCTGTGGATCTTTTTGGGTTCATCTTGCTTGGGACCCTGTGTTTCCTGGATTTTTTTTCCTTCACCTGGTTAGGGAAGTTTTATGTCATTATTTGTTCAAACATGTTCTCTATTCCTTTCTCCAATCTTCTCCTTCTGGTACCCCTATGATATCAATGTTGTTACATTTTATATTGTCCCAAAGCTCCCTTAAACTCTCCTCATTCTTTTACATTTTTTTCCCCATTTGCTGCTCTAGTTGGGTGTTTTTTTTTTTTGTTTTTTTTTTACTTTGTCTTCTAATTTGCTGATTCAGTCTTCAGATTCTTCTAAATATTATCTTCTAATCTACTATTTTCTGAAGTGTTTCTTTATATCAGCTATGTCATTCTTTATTTCCGCTTGATTTTTTTTTTATCCTCACCTGAGGACATTTTTCCATTTTTGGTTCAGATAGAATGGGAGGGAGAGAGAGAGAGAGAAACATTGACATGAAAGGGACACATTGAGTGGCCTCCTTCCACATGACCCAACCAGGGCCGGGGACAAACTGCAACCGAGGTACGTGCCCTTAGCAGGAACTGAACCCAGGTCTCTCGGGACCACAAGCCAACACTCTAACTGCTGAGCCAAACTGGCCAGGGCTCCACTTGATTTTTATTCATAGCTTCTACTTCCGCTTTTTTTATGCTGATGTAGTTCTCACTGAGTTCTTCATAATTTTCATTAAGTTGCTTGTAGTTCTCACTAAGTTGTTTGAGCACCCTTAAAACCATTGCTTTGAATTCTTTATCTGACACATCGCTTGCTTCCATTTCATATTGTTCCGTTTCTTGTGGTTCCTCCTTTTCTTTCATTTTGGGGGTGCTTCTCTGTCTCACCATCTTAGCAGCCTGGTAGTTCGGGGCCAGGTGAGGTGTGTCGGGATGTGCAGGCAGGTTGGTGTGTATCAGATAAGACTGCTGTGCCTCCCAGACTGCCCTGGTGTGTGGCATCTCTTGTCTGTTGTGGGTCCTGGAGGATTGACAACTGGTGGCTGGTGTTGGTCTGTCGTGATAGGTGTTGCTGGGGAACGTGGGTCCAGCTAGTGCACTGCTTGGGTGTGCAGGTCCTTAGGTGCCACTGCAGCCTGGTGGGGCTCAGCTCCTGATCAGCCTCTGCCGATGCTGCTGGGGGCAAGTCTCAGCTCCTAGTCTGTGCTGCTACTGCTGCTACTGCCAAGGGATGCATCTCAGCTCCCAATCCTCTGCTGCATTTGTCAGCGGTGAGTCCTGGCTGTCCAAGCCTTGCTGCTGCTGCGGCTCAGGCACCACTTCTGATCAGCCTGTGTGATGCTGATGGAGGCAGGTCTCAGCTGTGGATCTGCGCTGCTGCTGCTGCTGCTGCTGCTGCTGCCGGGGGATGGGTGTCGGCGCCCGAGCCTCTGCTGCTGGGTGTGTCTCGGCTCCTGGCCTGCTGCTGCTTCCTTGAGCAGGTACATTGACAGCACCGCTACTGTGTGCTGGTCCACTGGTCTGATGATGCAAGGTGCACTGGTGGCCTCAGGTCATTGGGTCCTAGACTCTCCTCGCTGCCTCCTCCCAGAGAAGACCAGAGGATCTTCCAAAATGGCAGGACCTTCCGGCCACACAGGGAGACGTGCCCTGATGAGCCACTTACCACGGTAGCCGGCTGCTTGCTTGTCCACAGCACCAGAACCCTCTGCCCTACGTTTCTGCACTGTTCGAGGTTGCTATTCCACACTCACATCCACTCACACTCTCTCTCACACTCGCTTCCACTCACACTCACTCTGGTCTTGCTCGCCGCCAACGTCTCTTCCCAAGAGCCAACCTTTAATATCACTGTCTGCCTCCGCCGGCCCCTGCCTCACCCCGCCCTTTCTCCCCTCGCTCACGTGGCCCCCGGAGCTGTGACCTTCCCTCAGCCCCACTGGCCTCCTTGTCTTCCAGGACGTCCCAGGCGTGCCCTACCCTCTCGGGGCTTTTGTACTGGCTGTGCCCTCACCAGGGTCACCCTTCGCTCAGATTCTCTCCTGGCCACTCCTAACCCTTCCAGTCTTAGGGCCGATATCGCTTGCCTTCTTTTTTTTTTTTTTTTTTTGTTACAGATATTTCACCTTTTTTACCCCATTAGCACCCCCCTCCCCACCCCACCCCCGCCCTGTCCCCGGCTTAGTTGTCCATGTCCATTGGTCATGCATACATGCATATAAGTTCTGTGGTTTATCTCTTCCCATCCACCCCACCCCTTCCTCTGAGGGATGTCAGTCTGTACCCTACTTCCATGTTTCTGGGTCTACCATATTCCTCAGACTGTTATGTTCATTATATTCCGTATATAAGTGAGATCATGTGGTATTTGTCTTTTTCTGCTTGGCTTATTTCACTTAGAATAATGCTTTCCAGGTCCCTCCATGTCGTCTCAAAGGATAAGAGATCTTTCTTTCTTACCGCTGCATAGTACTCCATTGTGTATATGTACCACAGCTTTTTTATCCATTCGTCTACTGATGGACACTTGGGCTGTTTCCAGATCTTAGCTATTGTAAATAGTGCTGCTATGAACATGGGGGTACATATATTCTTCCTGATTGGTGTTTCAGGCTTCTTAGAGTATATTCCTAGAAGTGGGATCACTGGGTCAAATGGAAGTTCAATTTTTAATTTTTTGAGGTAGCACCATATTGTTTTCCATAGCGGCTGCACCAGTCTGCATTCCCACCAGCAGTGTATTAGAGTCCCCTTTTCTCCGCACCCTCGCCAACACTTGTTGTTTGATGATTTGTTGATGGCGGCCATTCTGACAGGTGTGAGGTGATACCTCATTGTTGTTTTAATTTGCATCTCTCTGATGATTAGTGATGTTGTCGCTCGCCTTCTTAACGAGACCTTCCCTGACCACCTCACATGCAGCGGAAGTTGCCCCCTCACCTCCCTTACCTCCCTTACCTGGTCATATTTTCCCATTGTGCTTATCAGTTTCCACAAAGTCTAGAATATCTACTATAATATCTGTTTTGTTTTTTGTTTACTGTTCATCCCACTTGAACAGAAGCCTTGTGCAGGGATGGATCTTTGTTCTCTTCCCCGAATCTCTTCCAACGCTCAGCACAGCTCCTGGCACATAGAAGGCGCTCAGTCATCTCTGTTGAATGGAGCGGAAATGACCTTTATGGAAGGTGGTTTTCGAGGGAGCAGGCGAGTCTGCACTGAAAGGGGAAGGATTTCTGACAGCCCACTCTGTGGTCCCACGTGAATCAGCAAATGGGAGACGGGGTGTGTTTCTACTGAAAACCCGTTCTATGATGGGAAACCTCGAACACTGAGCAGTAGATGGGACCCTGCCCATGCCTGTCCCAGCCTCCCACATGGCCCGTCTTGTCTCGTCGCCAACCTCCTCCTGTTTGGTGATAATAGGAATGAGTCTCTCTTCCTCCACTGCTTCCAAATTTTAGTCCCAGGACAGTGACATCACAAACCAGGTTGTCCGAAAATATACGTGGGGTCACGAAAGTGACTTCCAGTTCAGTTGTCTTCTGTGTATAAAGACCTGCAGACACATACATCCTTGGGCCACCGAAGATGACATTATGCCAATGTTCGAGGTTCGTTCTCAAAACCAGAACTACAAAGTGATAACTCTTTCGAGCTGTGCGAGTGAATTCTGGACCCGGGGCCCTGGCTTGGTGTCCCCGGGTCTGGCCAGCCCAGGCGGGAGGACTTGGTCCACGGTCACCCAGGAAGGACGTCCTTTTGCAAATCTGCTCAGACCCCATTAGCTGCTGAAAGTCCGTTCTTGGTTAGAAGGCTGTTTCCCAGCTCGACAAGCCTGTTGTATGGATTTAAGGACTGTGGTTAATAACAGAAGACTGAAGTTTCATTGAGTATGTCTTCCTGGAACTAGGAAACTGCATATACACTATGATATGGGGTAAACCATTCTAGTGTGACAGCAGAGACAGTGCAGAACATTCACGTTTTATAAACGGCAATTCCTGCCCTTTATTCAGTTTCTGAAAGTCGTTCCCTTGCTGTCTGTTCTCACAGACGTCTACGGTGAACCCCATCCGTAGTTGGGTGGAAATCCTGCGATCACAGCTGTTCACAGATGGCACTCGAGTCCACAGGTCCAGTGGGGTTCTCCTAACCCTTGGGTTCTCCTTTCCTGCCTCACGGTCTTTCCATTCTTCCTTGGAAACCTTTACCCGCTCCTCAGTGTCTTCTACGTGGCCTGTTTCTTGAAAGCGTCTGTTCATATGTGACGCGCCCTTGGGCGGTTCTTACTTCCTGGGAGGCTGCAAGGTGAGCCGGGGTGTCACGTGGCCGGCAGCCACCCCGGGGTGTCTTGCTCTTCTTGCATCGAGCGTGGGCAGCGCGGGTCACGTTCCTCCTTTCTGCACCTGGTGATGCTGGAAGGAAACGGGAGGACGCGGTTTCAGGCCAGCGCAGCATTGCTGTGCTCCGACCTGCAGCTGCCAAGATCTGGTCCCATCCTAGTGTGAAACCCGGATTTCTGGGGTGTGCTTCAGCCCAGCTCCCAGAGGCCTCGTGACCTGCAGCCTGACACTATACCCACCGTGTCACCCTGCCTGTTCGGTTTTTAAAAATTAAATGTACTCAAGCCCGGCTGGTGTGGCTCAGTGGTTGAGCATGGACCCCTGCACCAAGAGGTCACCAGTTCGATTCCCGGTCAGGGCACACGCCCGGGTTGTGGGCCAAACCCCCAGTGGGGGGCGTGCAGGAGGCGGCCAGTCGATGTTCTCTCTCATCAATGTTTCTGTCTCTCTACTAAAGTCAATAAAGAACAAGAATTAAATGTACCCCGGCCGTCCTTTTCCTAAAGCACACACTGCGGTCCCAGAGCACCTGCAGAGGCGAGAAAAGCCCACACCAACCAACAGCTGCAGGTCTGCACTCTGAACAGCCTGGTTAACGTCTCCTCCCCGCCCCCAGAGGTGCACGGGACACAGCAACAGTCCACGCTCCACACCGGCCTCTCCCCAAGCCCGCCTCCCCCCGCACGCCTGGGAAGTGTCCTCACTGCCCCGCGCCGTCTAGTTCTGCGGACCAGTCCCCGTGCGGCAGGGGACGGCCCTGCCACGTCTCATGGTTGCCAGTTCCCATGGATGCGACCTCTTCTTTCCACACCCGTTGAACCCTCGGTCCAGGCCACCATCTTGGTTCAGCTGGACCTGGGCCACGTCCTCCTGATTGGTCTCCCGGGTCCAATCACACCACCTTCCACCCTGTCCTCCACCTGACATCCAGAGTCTTTGATTTTTAAAGCAGATTTGATTAGGAAGCTCAGAGACCCAGGGAGCTGAGTGACTGCCCTTGGGCACCCTGTCCTCTTGTCTGTGAGCTCTGGGCCATCCTGGGGCTCGGTGCTGACCCCCACTCTTGCTGGGCCTACCACACTGCCCCATTTATCCCCAGACACTGGCGTGAAGCGCTGAAGTGGACTTTAAAAACAAAATGAACTAATTTTCATGCTTTTAGTTTCATTACCTCTTGAATGTGGTTACTCCAAGGTCCAGCTGCCTGGGTTTGAATTTTACCTCCTGCCCTCACTCCAGTAAGCAACTTACTTATCTTCTGTTTTATAAAAATTTTTTTTCCTTTATTGATTTTAGAGAGAGAGGGAGGGAGAGGGAGGGAGAGACAGAAACATCGATGAGAGAGAACATCGATTGGCCACCTCTAGCATGCTCCCCCACTGGGGATCAGGCCCACAACCTGGGCAGATGCCCTGACCGGGAATCAAACCAGCGACCTCTTGGTGCCTGGGTCAATGCTCAACCACTGAGCCGCACTGGCCAGACACTTATCTTCTCTTTATTTCAGTTTTCTCATCTGAGACACGAGACAGTAGGGGTTCCCACCTCAGGGGGATGGTTGGTTGAGACCGGGCGTGCAGATTGCTCTGTGTCGTGGGTGCTGTGATGATGTCACTGTGTGGCTGTGGGTTCTGGTGTGTGCTGTGATGGCGTGTTGGTAGTGATCTGTGTGTAAATCAAGAAATCTTTGGGGGTGAGTTTTTGAGACTTCGTTTCAATACTTGCTCCTTTCTCTCCTTTGAATCTTCCCTGGCCCTCTCAGGAGAAATCTCACATTTGTGACCTTCTTCAAAATCATAGGCCACAGCGTTATAGACTTGGTTAATTCAGAATGTATGAAATCTAAACTGGTAGGAAAACAATGGAGCTGGAGTCTGCCTTAGAGAGATCTCCAGTTTAAAAAACAGCCTCCTTTTCACAGATGAGCAAACCAAGGCTCAGTCCTTCCTCCTTTGATTTATTCATTCATTGGGCAGACATGCTCAGTGCTTTCTATAGGATGTCAGGAATGCGGGTCGAGCTGAGACTCTTGGCAAACAGCTTTAGCTGGGCAAATAGGCGATGTCAAGAAGACGATCGGAATGTGTGTCCTCTTGACAACGGAAAGGAATGTTCAGTGCTTTCCTGTGGACAGACATCTTAAACTATTTCCACAGCCTGTTAAGGTAATTATTCTTATTATAATTACCTCCTGGTTTTGAGCTGAGGAAACAGGTTCAGAGTGACTGGTGACTTGCCCCAGGGGACTCAGAGACCCAGCCCCTGGGCCTTTACCGCCCTGACTTCCCTTCACCACGACATGGTTGGCGAGCCCTCCCTAGGGATGGGCGAAGCATCTGAGTCTTCCACAGACAGCTCAGCTCCAGGGGTCTGCCATCTCGTCCCTTTCCCAGGTGTCCCCACTTCTTTTCTGTGTTGACATGTGTCTCCATCAGCTCCTCCCTGGTCTTACTTGACCTTCTGGGACTTGACCCTTGGCCATTTGTGGTGTTCCCAAGAATCTCCTGTTGAGCAGAGTCCTCTGACCTATCCCGTGAGGTCCCTCAGGTCTCCACCTGATGGCTTGAACAAGTGACTGGCTTCGGAACATGAACCCGTCCAGTCCGATCCAGTCCACCCTGCACCTCTCTCTACCCACAGCCCTTGCCGAACAAGCCACCTCTCACAGGAGCGTGGGTTCTACCCGGCTCTAGCTAGAGGCCCTGTGCTGGTGGCAGCTGGTGCCTCCTGCCCCGCTTCAGAGCCTGCAGGGCAGAGCACAGAGCGACGCAGTGTTGCTCCTGCAGGTCGGAGAAGCAGGTGCCTCCAGGGTTCTCGGCCGCAGAGGCGAGTGTGGAGCTCGAGAGGTCTCCCTCGTTCTTGCCTTTGCACAATCAGTTGCACGCTTATTACACAACAGCATGTGCCACATGCCACGTGTGGTGTGGTGGAAACATGGGCTGCAGGAATGCTCGGCAGTCAGTCACATTGTTCAGAGATTTACCTCAACGCCAACTACCAGGCAGAATATCTGGAAGGAGTGAAATGAAGTGGAAGAGATCGAACAGCCTCTTGAATGTAGATGTGTTTCTTGCAAACAAGGGCCGTGCGTGCACCGTTCAGTCTGCAGCGCTTCGCCCTGGTCCTCAGGCGGAGGGAGG
This sequence comes from Molossus molossus, assembly GCF_014108415.1. Classification (NCBI taxonomy): domain Eukaryota; kingdom Metazoa; phylum Chordata; class Mammalia; order Chiroptera; family Molossidae; genus Molossus; species Molossus molossus. The sequence goes on along the minus strand of NW_023425388.1, from coordinate 8,718,019 downwards.
AGGGCGAGCTGGGCTGGTTCTCGTACCCCACCCCCACTGGAGATGATGTTGAAGGTTCCTGCCGCACAGACACGAAGTGGAGATGACATGCAGAGAGCAATAGTTCGGGTTCTGCCAGAAACAGAACCAATAGGAGATGGAGAGAGAGTGTCGTTGATTTTAAGGAATTGGTTCCAAGAGTTGCTTTTGCATTCTTGTGCCTGAAGGCATCAAATTCAGGCAGAGTTTTTATGTTGTAGTCTTGAGAGAAATTCTGTCTTTGGAGAAATCTCACTCTGTGCTCCGAAGGCCTTCAACTGGTTAGACAAGGCCCACCACACTGTGAAGGGTGATCTGCTTGACTCAGTCTACTGACTTCAGTGTTAATCTTTACTAAAAGCTACTGATTTAAATGTTTACTGCATATTTAAAATGCCTTCTCTGCAACATCTAGGCTGGTGTGAACCTAACAACTGGGCCCCACAGCCTTGCCCAGCTGATGCATAGCATGAATCATCACAGTGAGTTGTCCTCATATGTGCCAAGGACGCAGAGCTGGCCAGAGACCCAGATGAATGTCCAGTGCTTTCAGGAGGTCCTTTCTCTCTAGCAAGGAGCTGGGTCATTGGCTTTTTTGCAGGAGATTTGCAAAGGTCAGACTATCTATCTTGATTTCCCATTCTCTTCTTATTACTTTGCCAGGTCCTTGAGGCCTTGTAGAAGCTTCTTTCTTCCTACTATTAGGGTTGTTATTATACTTCTTAATCTTGGTACGAGGGTGCTCTGGCTGGCTTCCAAGAAGGGTAATTACTTTCTGTCTTCCTTACACACTCCTGTTGCTTTTAATTGGGTGCAGGATACCTTTTCTTCTCTTCCCAGACAGAACTGGAGTATGGGATGGGTTAAGTGGCCACCTTACCCTGGCTCAGAGATGAATGAGCCTAGAATGGGCTGACGCTGGGTCGTTCTGGCTGCTACATGGAGACGTTTGCTTCTAAGAAGACGCTTGAGGCTCTCGAGCCTATCAGTTATCATCAGTGGGGCTGTCCAGGAATCAGACGGGCTCCAGTCTTGCCTCTTCCACTAATGTGCCAGGTGACTAGACCAGTCTCTCCTGATCTCTGGCTTTGAGTTTCCCTGCAGACCTGGCTAATCATCAAGCTTTAGTATTTCTGCCTACCAAGCCATCATGGTGGGTCATTTCTGTCATGCTCACGCACAAAGAAAGGGGCCTAGCCCGAGTCAGGGTATGTGAATATGTGCTCATGGACTTACGGGGTACAGCTGACAGGCTGTCAGCCACAATCAATCTTAAATCTAAGTGGAAAAATGAATTCCAAAGCCAAGTGTGTTTTGGGTGTCACACTGCTTTGCATTATCTGTTTGTCCTACTACTTCCCCTGTCTGATTTAAGAAATTAGTGCACAATGCATGCAGAGTTCAGATGCCAGTCTGGCACCGAGATCCTGCCACACATTCTCCGTGGAAGACAGTGCAAGACTAGTGGTCTCCAGAGTCTAGTCCTCTAGTCCTTAAACAGAGAGAGCAACAGAGAAGTGATGATGATGCCCTTAGTTAAATTCTGCTCAGAAAATATCACACTGGGGAGAATCGACTTTGTTTGTACCTGGGCCAATAAGAAATTAAGGGAAATGCAGCACGATTAGAAATTACCCAATGCCAGCCAAGGGGACTTTGTGGTCAGATTTTGTTTTTCCTAAGAGTCAGGAAATAAAAGTAAATTTATATGTTCCTGAATGATGCTTGAAAATATTGTCTCTCTGTATTTTCTAGGGATCTACTAGATTCCTCTGTCATATTTTGGAAGTGGGCATAAGTATTTACTTACGATTTAATAATAATGAAATGCATATTTAATAAAAATTAAATTACTAAAATAGCATAATGTTGTTACATTGGTTAGTTTTAAGTTAATAGATATATGTGATAAACTTATGCCTTTCCTGAAAATCCGGTAATATATGGACTAAACTGGACAATATTTTTTTTAATCTTTTTTTAAAAAAACTTATCTTTATTGTCGAATGTATTACAGATATCCCTCCTTTTTCCCCATATTGACACCCTCCTCCCCACTCCTGCTTCCTCCCCCTTCCTGCCTTGCCCACACTATTGTCTTGTGTCTATTTGTTATGCATATAAATTCTTTGGTTTATCTCTTCCTGCCCTCGTCCCTGCTTCCCTTTGAGGTTTGCCAGTCTAATAACCAATTAGTACCTGTTAATCCCTTCACCTTTTTCACCCATCCCTCCAATGCCGCGCCTGTCTAGCAACCAATAAAAAGTTCTCCGTATCTATGAGTCTGTTTCTGTTCTGCATGTTAATTTTGTTTATAGATTCAATTGTTGATAGATATGTATTTATTGCCATTTTATTGCTCATATTTTTTATCTTTTTCTTCACGAAGACCCTTCAACATTTCATATAACACTGGTTTGATGGTGATGAACTCCTTTAGCTTTTCCTTGTCTGGGAAACTCTTTATGTGGCCTTTGATCTACATGATAGCTTTGCAGGATAAAGTAATCTTGGTTGTACATTCTTGCTTTTCATCACTCTGAATATTTCTTGCCACTCCCTTCTGGCCTGCAAAGTTTCTTTCGCGAAATCAGCTGACAGTCTTATGGGAGCTTCCTTGTAGGTAAGTAACTACTTTTCCCTTGCTGCTTTTAAGATCCTCTCTTTGTCTTTAACCTTTATTTATTTATTTTAAAACACTTTTTTTTTCTTTATTGGTTTTAGAGAGAGAGGAAGGGAGAGGAAGAGGGAGAGAAACATCGATGAGAGAGAATATTGATTGGCTACCTCCTGCATGGCCCCCCGCACTGGGAATCATGCCCACAACCTGGGCATGTGCCCTGACCAGGAACTGAACTGGCAACCTCTTGGTATATGGGTCAATGCTCAACCACTGAGCCACACTGGCTGGGCATCTTTAACCTTTAGCATTTTGATGATGATGTGTTTTGGTGTGGACCTCTTGGGGTTCATCTTGTTTGGTACTTTATGTGCTTCCTGGACTTATCTGTCTATCTTCTTCAACAAGTTAGGGAAAGTTTCTGTCATTATTTTTTTTAAATAAGTTTTCAATTTCTTGCTCTCTTTTTTCTTCTGGCATCCCCATGATGTAAATGTTGGTATACTTTAAGTTGTCCCAAAGGCTCCTTATACTATCCTTTTTTTTTTTTTTTCTGATCTGATTGGGTGTTTTTTGCTTCCTTACATTCCAAATCAATGGTTTTCTTCCTGGCTTCACTTACTCTACTATTGATTCCCTCTAAATTATTCTTTATTTCAGTTAGTGCTTCCTTTATTTCTGACTGTGCCTTCTTAATTTATGACTGGTCCTTTTTTATGCTCTTGAGGCCCTCACTAAGTTCATTGAGCATCTTTATAACCAGTGTTTTGAACTCTGCATCTTTTAGATTGCTTATCTCTATTTTGTTTAGTTCTTTTCCTGGAGTTTTGTTTTGTTCTTTTACTTGGGACATATTTCTTTGTCTCCTCATTTTGGTTGCTTCCCTGTGTTTGTTTCTATGTATTAGGTAGAGTTGCTATGCCTCCTAGGCTTTGTAGGGTGGCCTATTGTTGTCGGTGTCCTGTAGGATCCAGTGGCACAGCCTCCCTGATCACCCCAGCTGGGCCCTTGAGGTGCACCCCTCATGTGGACTGTACACCTTTCTGTTGTGATTGAGCCTTGATTGCTGTTAGAATGTCAATGGGAGGGAATTACTCAGGCCGATCAGCTGCAAGGACTGGCTGTGCTCACTGACCAATGACCATCTTGGGTGATCAGCTGTGCAGGGCCCACCACACAGAGGAAGACTTACTTCAGCAGGGCTCTGGTACCCACTGAGTCCACTTCCTTGAGTGCGTTGCTTGTGGAGGTGGTTGGGTACGGGTGCTTTGCCATGGTCTGAAGCTGTCCACTGGGTGTGCTGGCTCTGGAGCAAGGTTAGCCACTGCCTGTGTTCTACCTGGGGCCACCAGGCATAATCTACAGAGTGGTCTGCAGATGGCTGCTTCTTGTGCTGGGCTTGGAGGTGCCCAGGCAAAGCCAAGCTGTGAACCAAGGCTGGCTGCTCCTAGTGCCAGGCCTGGGGCCACTAAGTAGAGGTGTGGGGCTTGCTGAAGCCAGATGGTGCTTTTGAGAGACTTTAGGAAACTCTGAATCAGGAGCCAAGACAGGCCATTCCTATGATAAACTACTGGGAACAGCTTGTGTGGGCCTGGAAGTTGGGTGGGGTGAGGCCTCAGGGAATCACCAGGCCGGGGCCAACAGTGTGAGCCAGGTTGCTGGGGCCAACAGTGTGAGCCAGGTTGCTGGGGTCCCAGATATGGCACCTGTCTGCTGGCCCCATGAGGGAAGGGCTCACCAAAGGAACGAAGGCCTCTGTCAGCTCATCTCTGACAGAAAGCTGCCTCTCCAGCTCTCTCCCCAATGCCAAACAACTCCATGCTTCCCCATATGTCTCTAGTGCCTTTCAAGCTGCCTCCCCAACACTGGAGCCTGGAGGGAGCAGGTCCGAATAAGTCTGTGCTTAGGCCCCAGGCGCTGCCTGGGGCTCCAGCAGCCTCAGCCTCCCTCAGCCTCAGTTCCCTCTGGTTTTACAGCCAGAAGTGATGGGGATTCTCTTCCTGGCACTGGACCCCTGAGCTGGGAGCCTGGTGTGGGAGGGGGACCCCTCAGTCCTCAGGGAGGACCTTCCCAGCTGAGGTGTCCTCCTGATTTTTATCCACCACATGTGGGTGAGGGACCAGCCCGTCCGCCTCCACCCTCCTACCAGTCTTGGTGTGGCTGCTGCTTTAATTCTGTAGTTGTAGGACTAACATTCAGCTTTCTGTCAGGCGGTTCTGAAGAATGGTTGTTCTGTAGTTTAGTTGTAACTTTGATGCGGTTGTGGGAGGAGATGATACCACGTTTACCTAGCCGCCATCCTGGCTGGAACTCCCAGCTTGTCTTTATTTTTACATGATGTTTTCTATATTTATTTTGTTTTGGGGAAAATATTTTTAAAATTCGACTTTGATTTGATATGTTTAGAAAACTATGTGAACAACCTTGACGTATTTCCTTTGTAAGAGACAGATTTCTTGTGTCACGGGCTTGCAGAGTGAAGAAGGGGCTCTGACTCTGGGTCCCCGGGGGCAGGGCGCTCAGTGGCCAGGGGAGGTGCCCCCCGACAGACGCCCGGCGCCCTGAGGCAGCACCTGTGGCGTTTTCTTCCTCTCAGGCACGTTTGAGTTTAAATCAAACCTTGTGGATGGATGTCATTGTACCTTTAGTCTTCCTGGTGACTTACCTCTGAGGTATCGATTGGTCCTTGCTCCTGCAAAGTGTCACAAATGAAAATAAAACAACTGAACAGATGTTTTCTTTGACTTTGGCATGTATTTGCCACAGTTCCTGATACTGTGGACCTGGAAGTCACCGTTCCCCCAAGCTCCTGGCAGGTGCATCCCTAGACCACCTCAAACAAAACAAGTTGGGGGCAGGAAGGGGGTGCCGGGCTGTGTGCCGGGGGCATGACATGCGTGGAGGTGGGTGGAGAGGGCTGCTGTAACAGTACCACGGGCTGGGCCTTAAACCACGGAAACTACCTTTCTCTCAGGCCTGGGCTCTGGAAGTCCAAGGTCAAGGTGTCTGTGGGGTTGGTTCCTCCCAGGCCTCCTTGTAGACGACCGTCTTCTGTAGACGACACGTGGTCATCCCTCTGTGTGTGTGTCTGTGTCCCGATCTCCTCTCACTAGGACACCAGTCATATTGGCTTAGGGCCCACCCACATGGCCTCATTGGACCTTAAAGCCCTATCTCCAAATGCAGCCACATTCTGGGGACTTCACATGTAAATTTTGGAGAGTCACAATTCAGCTCCTAACAGTCACCTTCTCTTTCCTGTGACCCTCCCCTTGTCCCTTCACTCTGCTCTATTTCTCCTTATGTCCCTCATCTCTACCAGACACCATATCACACATTCATACTCTGTTGTCCCCTCCACCGTAAACTTGGCATGTACAGCAGTGCCTCTCACACAGTGACCCATGTTTCTGAACAAATGAGTGCGCTTATGACCTGTGAGAATTGAGCCAGAACGTGCTTGATTTTATGAGCTGGAGGGTGGGCCTGTTTCCAATGGCCAGGACTCAAAGGCAGTGGTGCTGCTGGGTGGGGTCTCCAGCTGGGAAGGGGTGATGGACAAAGAGCAGTGACCCCCTGCATCCCCTGTCCTGCAGTGAATGCGGGGTCCCGGTGGCATGCCGTGTGCTTAGCAGCTGGGCTTCATCTCGTTGCCTTAGCCGGGGAGACACGTGTCTCAGGACAAGTTGAGACCACTCACTCATTCCCCTGTCGTGAGACCGCATGGAAATAAGAGGTGATCACAAACCTGTGGGGATGGGCTGTCTCAGCTGGGCCCCTGACAATTTGGGGGACTGACATAGGGTCCTAACATTTTAATATTTCTAACAAGGCCATTAAAAACCTTATTTCTTGCCTGGCTGGTGTGACTCAGTGTATTGAGCGTTGTCCCATGGACTGAGAGGTCCCGGTTCCATTCCCGGTCAGGGCACTTGCCTGGGTTGTGGGCTTGATCCCCAGTAGGGGGCGTGTAGGAGGCAGCTGATGGATGTTTCTCTCTCACATTGATGTTTCTCTCTCTTCCTTCTTCTTTCTCTAAAAAAATCAATAAAAACATATAAAAAAAATAAAATCTTTTTTCTTAACACTCTGCATTGATCCATTCTGGATACCCTGTGTATCTATTTAGATATTACTACTTTGTAAAGATGTAAAGTAGATCTTCATATAACTAACAATATTATTTTTTTGTTAATCCTCACCCAAGGATATTTTTCTAATGACTTTTAGATAGAGTGGAAGGGAGGGAGAGGGAGAGAGAGAGAGAGAGAGAGAGAGAGAGAGAGAGAAACATCTATGTGGCAGAGACACATCAACTGGCTGCCCCCCGCACGACCCCGACCAGGGCTTGGAATTGAACCTGTGACTTTTTGGTCTGTGGGCCATCGCTCTAACCACTGAGCAAACTGGCCAGGGCTCAATAACAATTTTTAAAAATTTGCCTTAGTTAGGATGTTTTTAATAAGTGAAAGACACTTTTTCCAAATAGCTTCGATCCAAGGGCAATTTGTTGGCCCACCTGGCTGGCCAGGTTCCTGGGGACTCTCCCAGGATTGAAGGGGGACTGGTCTGTAAGTGGAGAGGACCCCAGGTCTCCCTGGCAGTCAGTCTCTCCCCTGCTTTTGTTTACAGGTAGCCTTGTTGTGTCCCACTGTGTCAAGTCACTGTCAGTGACAGTGGCCATGGACTCTGTAGTGTTAGGCTGCAGAAGGAGAGACTTTACCAGCTGTATCGATCGATCCCTATGAAGCGCTCTGATTGGGTGGCTGTGTCACAGCCCATGCCTGAGGTCAGTCGTGTTGCCGATGGAGGGGCTGTGGTTGGCCATACCTGAGCCGTGGCCTATTCTTGTGGCTCTGTGGCCTTGAGGCGTTCTAGACAGTGATTGATACAGTGTCATCAGAACCACATGGATTAGAAAGGGGTATTCTTTTTTTTAAAAAATGTTTTTATTGATATTTTAGAGAGAGAGAGAGAGAGAGAGAAACATTGATCGCTGCCTCCTGCGCACCCCCTGCTGGGGATTGTGCCCGAGACCCGGGCATGTACCCTGACTGGGAATCGAATTCAGACCTCTCAGTCCTTGGGATGATGTCCAGTCCACTGAGCCACACCAGCCAGGCAAAAGGGGGACTCTTTGTCCTGTGGGAAGAATGCTGCCCAGACCAATAATGGGAGTTCATCAAGGGATTGTTAGGCAAAGCTCTGAAAGCGAAAGGAGTAAGCTGTGATGGTGACATATATGGCAGGGACGGTGTGCATGTCTTGGGGAGAAGAGCCTCTCATGCACACCTCAAGATAGCGATTTTCAACCTCAAACTCGACGGTGAAATGTTAGGAGCACTGTCTTTTTTTTTAAATCCTCTCCTGAGAACACCTTTCCATTGATTTTCAGATGGAGTGGGAGGGAGGGAGAGAGAGAGAGAAACATCGATATGAGAGAGACGCACCAATTGGCTGCTTCCCACACACCCCAACCAGGGCTGGGGATTGAACTGCAGCTGAGGTACGTGCCCTTAACAAGAATCGAACTTGCGACCCTTTGGTCCGCGGGCTGATGCTCTAACCACGGAGCCAAACTAGCCAGGGCAGCATTACCTTTTTTTAAAAAATTAAAACGATTGGGGTGACATTGGTTAATAAGATCACATAGGTTTCAAGTGTACGTTTCTGTGATAGCAGAACTGTATACTGCACTGTAGAAGCTGTACCTTTTAGAGCACATTTCTGAACCAGAGGCAGTTACTCTCCAGGGGACATTTGGCAATGCCTGGAGAAATTATTCATTGCTACAACCTGCAAGGGTGGGCGCTTTGCCATGTCATCTAGCCTCTGGTGGGTAGAGGCCAGGGATGTGCTAAACCTCCCACGTAATGTCAACAGCGCTGAGACTGAGAACCCTGCTTTCAAGTAAACAACAAGGAGGCCCGTTGTCATTGTTTCTATTCAGTATTATCCTGGAGGACCTAGAAAGCACAATACAACAAGTAAAAAGGGGTATAAGAACTTGAATGGAAAACATAAAATGTTTATTTTTTGCAGATGATATAATTATTTGAAGGTAATATTTAGAAACAGTGGTAAAACCATAAATAACTTATCAAAGTTGCTGGATATAAGATCAGTGTACATAAGTCAATACTATACCAACAACAACAACCACTTAAAATGTAATAATACCTTCTGTGTTATTTTTACAACTTCTTGTGAGTCTATAACAATTTCATAATAGAAGTGTTTAAAAGATAATTATATAGCAACTACAAGCTATTTAAGAATAATTTGACAATAATATGTAAGAACATCTTAATTGAAGAACAAAATACAAATTAAATAAATGGAGAGACACATTTATATTAGAAAAAACCCAATGTTGTAAGATGTTACTTCTAAAATTCATCTACATTCAATGTAATTCCAACACAAATTCCATTAAGGATTTTTATTATTATTTTTTTTATCCTCACTCGAGGACATTTTTCGATATTTTTGTTCAGATAGAGTGGGAGGGAGAGAGAGAGAGAGAAACATCGACGTGAAAGGGACACATCGAGTGGTTGCCACCCGCACGACCGACCAGGGCTGGGGACAAACTGCAACCGAGGTACATGCCCTTAGCGGGAACCGAACCCCGGTCTCTCTGGACCGCAGGCCGACGCTCTAACCGCTGAGCCAAACTGGCCAGGGTCCAATAAGGATTTTTATAGAACTTGACAAACTGATCTTAAGAATAACATGGGAGGGTAAAGGGCCAAGAATGCCAAGGAAAATTGTGAAAAGTAGACGTTGCCTCTGGGTGGAGAGGAAAGGATGTGAGACACAAAGGGCAGGAGAAGGGAGACAGGAAAAGGCTCTTCAGTAAAGGGCCGAAAGGGAACATGTAAACTCTGGCAGCGTGTACACAGGTGTTCATTATATCTTGAAAAGCTATGAACAAATGAAATCTTGCTCTGGCTTTTCGCTGCAGGTTGGGTTAGAGCAGGCAAAGTTGGAAGTAAGGAGATCCCCGGTAGTAATCTGTGCAAGAAGAAATGGCTGAAGTCATGGGGAGGACTGTGTGGAGACATTAAGAAGTGAGATGTGCCCTGGCCGGTGTGGCTCAGCGGTTGGAGCGTCGGCCTGTGGTCCAGAGAGACCGGGATTCGGTTCCCGCTAAGGGCATGTACTTTGGTTGCAGTTTGTCCCCGGCCCTGGTTGGGTCGTGCGGGTGGCAACCACTCGATGTGTCCCTTTCACGTCGATGTTTTTTTTTTCTCTCTCTCTCCCTCCCCACTCTATCTGAACAAAAAATGGAAAAATGTTCTCGGGTGAGGATTAAAAAAAAAAAAAAGAACGCAATTCCTAAAATTTAAAAACAATCGATGCTACCCCTGTCAAATTGTAGCAGAACCACGCAGAAAAAAGATTTCCTTGATGACGTTAAAACTCAATTATTTGACTTTACAGCCTAGGAAAAGATGTTCTAAGAATCAAAACAAGAGCAAATAAATGTTAAATTCCATTTGGTATTTCTGCTGTAGTTAGTGATATTAATATTGTTACTATGGAACTATTATATTTTTATTAATATAAAGCAAATACATAATTATTACACTCTCATTAGAATGCAAGATTTCCAGTATAAAACAGATACATGCTTAAAATCAAAGTTAAATGAAAACCCTCTAACATTACATTTGAATGGGAAATATCAGAACGGTCTAATGATTTTTTTTTTTTAATTTTTATTGTTGAATGTAGAATGTATTACAGATGTTCCACATTTTTCCCCCATTAATTCCCTCCTCCCCACTCCCGCCCCCCTCCCGCCTTTTCCCACACTATTGTCTGTGTCCATTGGTTATGCATATAAGTTCTTTGGTTTATTTCTTCCCACCACCCAACCCCTTTCCCTTTGAGGTTTGTCAGTCTAGCAATGAATTTGTACTTCTTAATCCCTTCACCTTTTTCACCCATTCCCCCAACCCCCTCCCATCGGGCAACCAACAAAATGTTCTCTGTATCTATGAGAATGTTTCTGTTCTACCTGTTCATTTTGTTTGTAGATTCCATTGTGGATAGATATGTATTCATTGCCATTTTGTTTGTTCATACATTTTATCTTTTTCTTCAAAAAGACCCTTCATCATTGCATATAATAATGGTTTGATGGTGATGAACTCCTTTAACTTTTTCTTGTCTGGGAAAGTCTTTATATGGCCATCGATTCTAAATGACAGCTTTGCAGGATAGAGTAATCTTGGTTGTAGTTTCTTGCTTTTCATCATTCTGAATATTTCTTGCCACTCCCTTCTGGCCTGCAAAGTTTCTTTTGAGAAATCAGCTGACAGTCTGATGGGAACTCCCTTGTAGGTAACTAGCTGCCTTTCTCTTGCTGCTTTTAAGATTCTCTCTTTGTCTTGAACCTTCTGCATTTTGATGATGATGTGTCTTGGTGTGGGCCCCTTGGGGTTCATCTTATTTGGGACTCTCTGTGATTCCTGGACTTGTATGTCTGTTTCCTTCACCAAGTTAGGAAAGTTGTCTGCCATTATTGTTTCAAACAGGTTGTCAATTTCTTGTTCTCTCTCTTCTCCTTCTGGCACCCCTAAGATGCGAATGTTGGCACGCTTGAAGTTGTCCCAGAGGCTCCTTACACTATCCTCATTTTTTTGGATTCTTTTTTCTTTTTGCTGTTCTGATTGGGCGTTTTTTGCTTCCTTATATTCCAAATCGATGGTTTGCTTCTTGGATTTACGTACTCTACTATCGAATCTGTGTAAATTATTCTTTATTTCAGTTAATGCCTCCTTCATTTCTGACTGTGCATCCATCATTTCTGACTGGTACTTTTTTATGCTCTTGAGGCCCTCACTAAGTTCACTGAGGTTCTCACTAAGTTCATTGAGCATCCTTATAAGCAGTATTTTGAACTCAGCATCTGTTAGGTTGCTTATCTCCATTTCGCTTAGTTCTTTTTTTTTGGTTTTGTTCTGTTCTTTCATTTGGGACCTGTTTCTTTGTCTCCTCATTTTGGCTGCCTCCCTGTGTTTGTTTCTGTGTATTACTTAACGAGCGGTATGGGGCTATCTGAGACCAGATGCTGCTTGTTTGAAAGAATTTAGGAAAACCTGAAGCAGGATCCAAGACAGGCCAATCCTATGGTGAAGCAACTGGCAACAGCTTGGGTGGGCCTGAAAGTTGGGTGGGGTGGGGCGGGGCCTCAGGGAGTCAGCAGGGCGGGGCTACCAGTGTGAGCCAGGTTGCTGGAGTCCCAGATATGGAGATTGTCTGCTGCCCCAGGGAAGGGCTCACCAAAGGAACAAGGGCCTCTGACAGCACGTTTGTCCCGGAGAAAGCCCCCTCTCCAGCCCTCACTCCAGTGCCAAACAGCTCAGTTCTTCCCTGTGTGTCTCTGGTGCCCCTCGAGCTGCCTCCCCTCCAAGCTTAGAGGGAGAGAGTCTGATAAGTCCGTGCGCAGGCCCTTTAAGGAGCTGCCTGGGGCTCCGGCTGCATCAGCTTCCCTGAGCCTCAGTTCCTGCTGGTTTTCCAGCCAGAAGTGATGGGGATTCTCTTCCTGGCACTGGAACCCTGAGCGGGGCACCTGGTGTGGGACGGGGACCCCTCAGTACTCAGGAAGGACCTTCCCAGCCGAGGTGTCCTCCTGATTTTTATCCACCACACGTGGGTGTGGGACCAGCCCGTTGGCCTCCGCCCCTCCTACCAGTCTGGATGTGGCTGCTGCTTTAATTCCGTAGTTGTAGGACTGACATTCAGCTCGATGTCAGGTGGTTTTGAATGATGGTGGTTCTGTAGTTTAGTTGTAACTTTGATGTGGTTGTGGGAGGACGCGATACCGCTTTTACCTCCCCGCCTTCTGGACCGGAAGTCCTTATGATTTTTTTTTTCCTTGAAAAATATTCTGAGCTCTGTCCATCACAAAGGTTAAGAAGCAATGAACCCCAGACTGTGGCTTCTAATACAATTTCCCCACAAAAGAAATCAGAATTCCTTGAAATAAAGGACAGATTTATGGTCTAAGGCAGAAAATGGGCAAAGGAGGCGCACCCTGTGGGCAAGGAAGCGGTTGAAGGGGCAGCACAGTGGGGACCATGGGGTGCCAGAGGGCAGAGACAGGTCCTAGGCCAAGGATTCCAGGTGGCAAATAGCTTTCTGGAAAGATCTCGACTGGAACCTGTCAGTAGTGAGTTTGGAGGCCACTTGTTGAAATGGCAGCACTCCAGTTGGAAGTGGCGTAGGTCCCAGTGATCTGTGGAGGGACTTCGCTGCCAGCAACAGAGGGCGCGTGGGAGCTGGCTGATTACGAAACTGTGTGTGTGTTTCCTCCACAGAATCTTGGGCTACCACAGCGAGCAGGGGGGTGTATTCAATTGAATATTTTCCTCAACAGCCTGACACCAATATATTTTACTTTCTTTATGGAGATCTTTATTACCATTAAAAGATGGCTTGGCCGCCCTGGCCGGTGTGGCTCAGTTGGGTGGAGTGTCATCCCGTACACTGAAAGGTTGAGGGTTTGGTTTCCTGTTAGGGCTCATGCCTAGGTTTTGGGTTTGACCCCTGGTTGGGGCACCTACGGAAGCAGCCGATTGATGTTCTCTCTCACACTGCTGTTTCTCTCCTCCTCTCTCACCCTCTGTCTGAAAAAATGAATAAGCATATTCTTGGGTGAGAGTTTAAGAACAATGGCTTGGCAGGCGAGAATGAATAGAAGCTAAGCAATCTTTGTAGCTTTAGAGAATTAGAAAGATGGGACAAAAATCATGTAAGTGGATTAGGAAGATAAGAAAGTATGCCAGAGGGTGATGTCATCGGCAGTGTAACCGACAGGTGTCCTCCCAGGACACCGTGCTTGTGGGAGTGGTGCTGTGCTGGTGGTGGCATGCCTACTGACCCCATCAGGGGCCCGAGAAGGGGCAGGGGACACACGGCCCTCTGTATCACTCAAGGAAATCTTTTCGGTCGGCTGTTCAACTGCCAACCCTTAGTCGGGACTTTTAAAAACAAAATTAACAGTGAGGAAAGTTTCTCCCAGCGATAGAACAGTGCAATATGCCGACGACAAACGTGTTTCTAGAGCGTGGGTTTGGCAAAGAGCCACAGCCGCCTGCGGGGAACTTAGCACCTTGCGTCTGTGTGCCGTTAAAGCACAGGCGCCCTGGGCCCCCGACTCCGGGAGGTGGGCAGAGCAGTCCCACTCCATTTTTGGGAGGACAGACAAGATTCGGGCGCCGGTCCCTCCTCCCTTTTCCTAGTGCTCCGCTTCCTCTCCTGCTTGTCCGTTCCCAGACAGTGCCTGTAGCAGAGGGTGTGGGCACTCACCTCGTATCTCCGGACTCTTGGGGCTTTCCCAGCCTCCCTGGAGATCGGTTAGGGGCCAGCCCCCGCTGGCCAAGGACCCAAGGCGGAAGGCAGGGAGGAGTCAGGATGTCCTGTCTGTTCTTCTCTTCCCCCCAGAAGTGACCGTGGAGACCCCTACCGAGGTTCCCACAAGTGAGGGGCGAGACCTTTGTTGCGTAAAGTCACTGACATTTCGGAGTTTATCTTATTGATTCATTGCCACGTTTCTTATCCCGACGAATGCCATTGCGTCCTGTCCGGCCCTCCTAAGTGTGTCAGTAAGAGCGGTGCGCGGGAGAATCCGTGCACATCGGCGGCTCTGACATTGGAATGTAATTACTATGGAAGACGAGAGTATCTTTTTTACTTTTAAATTAACACGAACTTTCCTGTTATCATTTGTAGACACTGTTTTATAGAGATGTGGTGCACAATACAATGGAATACTACTCAGCCATGCAAAGAGGAAACGTTGCCATGGGTGACCCCGCGGATGGAGTTTGAGGGGACTATGCAAAGTGAAGGAAGTCAGACAGGAAGGGACAAGGACTATATGATCTCACTTGCATGTGGGATATGAAACAAAGAGCAACAAATGAACAAACAAAACAAACACACACACAAAATAAACTCATACAGACAACAGAATGGTGGTTGCCAGGGCAGGAGGGAAATAGGGGAAGATGAAGAGAGTAAAGGGGTTCAAATCAAAGATGACAGAAGGATATTCAACCTCGGGTGGTGAACACACAATAGTGTATACAGATTTTGGATTCCATGAAATTTATGTAATGTTATCAGTGCTACCCCAATAAATTTAATAGACATTCAAAAAAGCTTAAGAAAGACATTAGAAAACATGGCAAATATGAAGAACTTAAATTAGCCCTCAATTTATTACGTATTTTATTATATTTAACACTGAGCTGTACAAGCAATGTATTTTTCTCTAGATTATGCCATTGGGGAAACCCAAATATAATGAAACATCTCAATGTTATCTCAGACCTTTAAAAAAAAAATTAATGAAGATTTGAAAATTTTAGAGAAAATGTTTACACATAAACCAAATTTTGGCCATGAAAGGTTGACTTAAATTGGTTTCAGTCTTCTCACATGCTGAAAATCTTCCTACTCACCATCACCATGCCCAGTACCGCCACACAGCACCATTCCCACATAGACTGACTGGCTTCACAGGACTCTTCTCGGGAATTCAGTCCATCTGAAGAGTAACAGTGCAGAAAGCCAGGCCACTCCATGAACAACCAGGAAGATGACGTTGGTTAAAGACTTCCCTGCAACACCTACATCATGTTAGATGAACCTCAGAGTGCAATGAGAATGTGGGGGAAATGGGTAAGCCTATATTTTTTGGTGATTGATTTTTGATTAGATAAAGCCCTCAGCCTGTCCTTAGGTATGTATGAGAGCACTTTTATTTATACAGAAACTCACTGTTGATCTTTCCTGCTCTCCCCAACAATGGCGGGAAAATGGCCATGAAGAGCCTCTATATGCACCAAATGATTGAAAGATGTTGAAAAGATATAAATTCCCATGTTTCCCTTATTCAAGAGAGTGTTTCTCAGCCCAGCCTAGATAGTGTCATCAACCAAGAAACTGTAAAAATCCAGAGAGATTCTGAATTAATAGATCTGACCACATCCTGGGCTTTACGGCTCTGTAGGTGATTTGAATACGCAGACCTGAGAATCACTGCCCCAGGCTGGTGCTGTCCTCTGGACACAGAAAGTGGAAGAGGTCCTTGACCTCTGCAGGAGGTCTGACTTACCTCTTCAGACCCAGTGATTCAGATATTTTATTATTTATTCAATATAGATTTTTAAAATTAACTTTTAAAATTAAATAATGTTTGTTGGGTTTTATTTCTTCGTATCGAAGTAATACATGCGAAATGTTCCCCATTAATTGTTCAGTTTTTGGTGTATGTTTTTGTCTTTTTTTTTTTTTTACCTTTTCACATTAATAATACAATATATACAAAACACGAAACTTATGGACAATTTAATGAGTAATTATAAGGTGAACACATGAAACTACATTGGGTTAACTAGCACATGAGAAGCTTGTTCTGTGCCCTTGTCTGAAGAAATAACTCAATTCAGTTGATCAGTTTCTTGCCTGTTTTTATAGTTCTACTGCCTGTGTACACTTTTCTAAACAATACGGTTGAGTTTCTCTATTTTTCAGTTTTATGGTTGTAGTTTAATGATCTGCATTGCCATAGTATATTCCATTGTGTGAATATACCAAATTGAGTGTCTACTGTTGATGGACATTTGGGTGTCTGTCTCTGTTGGTTTAGAACAATGCGCTGTGTCTCCTGGTGCCCCCTTTACACTAGTTTCTCTGGAGCAGTGGTTCTCAACCCTGCTGATGCCGCGGCCCTTTAATACAGTTCCTCATGTTGTGGTGACCCCCAAGCATAAAATTATTTTCATTGCTACTTCATAACTGTAATCTTCCTACTGTTATGAATCGCCATCGGAAATACGTGTTTTCCGATGGTCTTCGGCGACCCCTGCAACAGGGTTGTTCAGGTTGAGAACCGCTGCTCTGGAGTATCCGTATTCCTAATGTGGAGTTGCTCGGTCTCTGGGTGCACATTTTCAGCTTTAACAGAAAGTACAGTTGGATTTCCAGCCTGTTGTATTAACTGTTCCACAGGCAGTCTGAGAGGTCTCGTTGCTTGAAAGCCTCCGTAGAACTTGGCGCTGTCAAGCTTTCTTAGTGTCTACCAGTAGATGAGTGCGTGATATTTTCCTGACATTTTAGTTGGTGTTTCCAATTCGTAATGAAGCTAAGAGTGTGTGCAAATGCTTCTGTTGCATTGTGTTATATCCCTTGGCTCATTTTCTATTTCCTTTGGGTTTTTTTTTTTTTTTTTATCCTCACCGGAGGATATTTTTCCATTTTTTGTACAGATAGAGTGGGAGGGAGAGAGAGGAAGGAAGAGAGAGAGAGAAACATCGATGTGAAGGGACACATCGAGCGGCTGCCACCCGCACGACCAACCAGGGCCGGGGACAAACTGCAACCAAAGTACGCGCCCTTAGCGGGAACTGAACCCGGGTCTCTCCGGACCGCAGGCCGACGCTCTAACCGCTGAGCCAAACTGGCCAGGGCTCCTTTGGGTTTTATTTGCTGTTCTTTTTCTTACTCCTTGAAATGGATGTCCTTCAGTAGGTGATTGGACCTTGGACCTCACCCCACAAATGAAAGGAACGTTAAAACTTTGTGAACATGTTTTCTTTTTAAAAAATATATGGCCTATTGATTTTTAGAGAGAGAGGAAGGGAGAAGGAGAAAGAAACATCAATGTGAGAGAGGTACATGGTAGAGTTAATCAATATTTTAAATCTCTGCTTGGATGATATAAAGGTTAAACATGTTAATTATATTTATTCTCCTGCTGACATATGTTAATGTCACATATCTTAATTCTCTCATTTTATTCTCTTTAGTTGTTGCTATTTTATTGTCAGTGCTAACTTATCTTTACCCATTTCAGACCCTCCATCTGAGATCAATTCCTGCTGCCTTCAGAATTTCACTAGATACAGAATATAAAGTAAGCAGTTGTTTTCTTTTAGTGTTGAAGATTTTATTCCAACTGTCTTTTGGCTTCCACCTTTGCTGCTGAGGAAGCAGCTACCAGTCTGTTATTTCTTTGCTTTGGGATTTTTTTCTTTGCCTGGTATTCTGCAGTTTCACTACGGATATGATTTTATTTTTATCTATCCTCTTTGGGGACCATTGGACTTCCTAAGTTTATGGATTGCTGTCTTTCATCAATTTTTGGATCATTATTAGCTAATGTCTTTTAAAATATCATTTGCTGTTTTCTCTCTCTGGCCTCTTTCTCAAACAGATATTAAACTACCTCGCACCCTACTCCTTAATGTGTTTTCCATCTTTTTGTTTCTGTATAGGATTCTGACTAATTACTTCTAATGTACTTCTAGACTTCTAATTCTCTCTTCCGGCAGTTTACTGTGTTGTCATTTTCGTCCAGTTAGCTTTAATTTGGTTATTGCATTTTCAGTGTTCATAGTTTAATTAGGAGAGGAAGAGAGAGATAGAAACATTGATTGGCCGCCTCTTGCCTGCCTCTCACTGGGGATCGGGCCCACAACCTGGGCATGTGCCCTGATCGGGAATCAAACCCACGACCTCTTGGTGCATGGGTCGACGCTCAACCACTGAGCCACACCAGCTGGGCAGGTTCTTCTTATATAGGATGTTATTCCTTTCGGCTGCTGAGTGGTTGCATTGGCTTTGGATTATTTACCACTAAACTTTGTTACATGAGAAGAAGAAACCTCTTTACTTGTTAAAGCTATTATCTGTCAAGTTTTCTGTTTTTGTCACAAAAAAAGGGGCCTGGTATCTCTGCTGTAGGGGAAGAAAAAATTTCCCTTTTTCCCCTTTTAGGTTATTTGGCTGGTCTAGTAATCGCATTGACACAACCATTAACAGGAGAAAGACAAATTTAATTTCATAGGTTTGGGAGTCCCATAAAAATATGAGACTCAAAGAAGTGACCAAAGAAGGCAACTTTTATACCTTTTAGACAAAGAAACTATATATTTGTGAAGAATTGACAAGACAAAGGGGTTTGGGTTTAGGGTACTAAATTGGTGAAGTAGCAAAGATTGTTTATGCTTCTCGCCCCGAATCCCCCGCCTCTGGTACAGGGACCACACCTTCCACATCGGAGAGTCGTCTCCGGCTTCAGGGAGACAAAGGGAGGTCAGCTGTTTCTCAAAATAATCAGTGTGCCAAGGTGGCATATTTTGGGATGGCATATTCTGTTCCCCTTCAATAATCTCCATAAAGTTCTCTCCCACACGTCTGGTTAATTAAAGAAAAGAGTTCTTAAAATAGCCTGCTTTACACTAATGCACAAAGAGCAAAGTGTGCAAATTCAACAGCAATGAGGTAATTAATAAGTGTTTTATTTTCTACATTTGGCCTTCCTTTAACCTCTAGTAAACCTCCTACGCTCATTAAGTGGTTTCCGAGAACTTCTTCTCAGCCCAGCTCTGGCTATGGAGCGGTTAACCGGCCACGGCGCCTCACTGGCTGGGGTGTGCTGGTAACGGCCTGGGGGTGGAGGGACCTGATGCATGCTTTTGCCAATGTCTGTAGTGTGAATACTCCCACCAAGGTGGAGCCCTGCATCAAACTTCTCTTGATAAAAGATGGCTGATCCCCCCCAGGGGAGTAGCTAAGAGACTGAGTGAACTGGTTGGTCATAGGACAGTGGCGTTTTTTCTCTGAACTCCCCCAAAGTCTTGGCCAGAGCTCCACCACCTTCCCATTTTTTTCCTTTGTGTAATGCACATTATGAGACACACCATCCTCAGTTTCTTTTTTAGGGGAAATTTAATAAGCCCATTTTCCTGATAGTTCTGTTTGATCATCCATCCCAGGCTGATTGAAGGTATTCAGAATTATTATTATTATTTTTTTGAGTTTGGTTATTTAAAATTTTTTTTTTCTTTATTGATTTTAGAGAGATAGGAAGGGAGAAGGAGAGAGAGAGAGATAGAAACATCCATGTGAGAGAGAACATTGATTAGCCGCCTCCTGCATGCCCTCTACTGGGGATTGGACCCACAACCTGGGCATGTGCCCCAACCAGGAATCAAACCCATGACCTCTTGGTGCACGGGTCCATGCTCAACCACGGAGCCACACCGGCCGGGCGATATTCAGAATTATTGTGAATGATTACTACCTTTAATCATTAAATGTAATATTTCCTTATGATGAAGTTCACCTAAGAATTCTCCCATTAGGGAGCATCTGAGCTGAAAGGGACTAACTCTCAGTGATGCTAATGAGGGTGCTTCCCTGCCTTGGGTCCTCACCTTCCCGTCCCACCCACTTGCTTGGACTTGGCTGAGCGGGTGAGATCCCGAGTGTGCTCACCTAAAGTTACAACTTTAATTGGGTCTCATTAACTAGGGATTTGTGATACCTCTATTTCCCTGGCATACTCCAAGAAAATGTTTGCTAAGGAAATGAACAGAGTAATCCAGACCCCAGGGAGAATGTTTAAGTGATTAAGAGGCCAAGGAATTACAATACAGTGTAATTGATTACTTACATAAATACCACAGGGCTAGAAACACCTCGCTAGGCAAATCATCTCAATCACTCTATACACCTTGGAATCACAAAAGCTGGGTTTCTTTTTTCATTATTCTATAAGGCAGGTTGATGTGACTTCGCTCTAAAGTGCGCATATGAGGGCTTTGTCTGCACTTGAAGAATAGTTACAGAGACACTGGTTACAGTCTGTAGGGGCTGTATTACTTTTTAGCCCTAAACAAGATGTGTAATCTTTCCCGGTGGATCCAACTTAAGTGTGAGTAACTTGCTAATAAATTTACTTCTGTTGTTCGGTTTCCTCGAATTTAAAAATAGCATCTGTCTGCTCACACAAAGACTTCGATACAAATGTTTATAGCAGTTTTTATTTATAGTAGCCCCAACTGGAAATAACTCAAATGTCCATCAACAGGAAAATGGATGAATACATTTTGACATATTCATACAATGCAACACTATTCAACAATAAAAAAGGAACAAACTACTGATACATGGATAAATCTCCAAAACACAATGCTGAGCGACAGCAGCCAGACACAAAAGCATGAATACTGTATGACTGTGTTGATGTGAGTTCTAGAAAAGACTAATCTCACCTACAGTGACCAAGAGTAGAGTAGTGGTCACCTCGGGTGGCCAGGGGTCTAGAGTGTGGACATCTTTGGGGAGTTACTATTCAGATTACCACAGTCTGCCCTCAGGCTCCCAAAAATTTGTGTTCATCACACATGCAGAAAAATGAATATTGTTATGCATTTGCCTTGGGATTTATGCCCAGGGCCCAGTAACGGCTGCCGCATGGCTCAGGGCTGGCTGAGTTCCTTCGTTGTCTCTTTCATGTGCACAAACTCTGAGGAGGAACTCCCTTCAGCAACAGGAAATTTAAACTAGAAAGTTAAAAATTTCCCCGTTGGTGAACAGCAGAGCTCAGATGCTAATGCAGGCCCCGCTGGAAAGGTTAGCCTCTTAACTAGTGAGTGTGCCTTGGGGGAGCTCACAGTCCACACCATCAGACCAGAGGGAGTGCAGCCACTGCAGGGTGATGCTGGCCGAGAACCAGGCAGGCATCGCATGTCTTAGCAGATGCCAGCCCTGGTGGATGACACTTGAGCACCAGACTCTCCTACTCTTTCAAGATGCTAAGACCCATGGAAATTGAATGCCACCCTTGGATGAGGGAGGAGGGAATTCACCCCTGGTTGACATAGTTTACCCAGACACAACTGAGTTGCGCTTAAATTATCAATGAATATTTTGCGAGGAGGGATTAGGGAAGAAGAGCTTGAGATAGAAATTAAATCCAGACAGCCCTGGCCAGTTTGGCTCAGTGGTTGGAGCGTCGGCCTGTGGTCTGGAGAGACTCGGGTTTGGTTCCCACTAAGGGCATGTACCTCCGTTGCAGTTTGTCCCCGGCCCTGGTTGGGTCGTGTGGGTGGCGTCCCCTCGATATGTCCCTTTCATGTCGATGTTTCTCTCTCTCTTTCTCCCTCCCGCTCTATCTGAACAAAATATCAAAAAATGTCCTCGGATGAGGACTAAAAAAAAAGAAAAAAAAAAAAAAGAAATTAAATCCAAACATAACAAACATGTAAAAATAAGAAATGCTACATCTGCGGCTCACCTGAGTTGTTTGGATTGAGACGCTGGCACTTGAGAGTTCTAGCCTGCTGCCGGCACTGTGCTAATTTATACTGATTATACTATTTAATAACAGCTGATGGGTTGTGGACCATTATTGTTTTAGATGAGCTCAGTAGTAAACAGGGGAAGCAGGTGTGTTGAAATTTCTGTGGTGCATTTCCCTTCTTTATTTTGAATGACTAAGAAACACAAAGTAGAGTCAGATAGACACCAAACTATTTTAGTTTATTCACTGGCTAGTATGATCGAGAGAATGTTTTGGGTCTGAGCCTGAACTTGAATCTTCATGATCTTTCATCCATCACCTCTCCAAAGTCTAGACGTTCGACCTTGCCACAGGTTAGGATCCCCAGGAGACAGGCTCTGAGATGGAGATTTCTGTGCAGGTGGTGATTGGGGGTGGGGAGGGGCTGTCAGGAGCAGCATCTACGAAGGAGTAAGAACAGGACTGCGCAGAAGTCAAACTGCCATTACAGGTGCACCCGGGTTCTCAGCTGACCTGGAGAACTCTGAAACTTGGGTGGCATTGGGAGATGCTTGACTTAAAGTAAGGGAGCCTGGTTTTCGCATCCCGGCACCCACGTGTTGCTGGATGGCGGATACCTCTAGAGAGGGGACAACCCTTTGGTCAGGGACAAACTTGGAGAGAAACACAGCTGTGAGACATTAGCAGGAAACACTCTGGCATGAACTGAAGGCGGGTGGTGGCCAACACACCACGGAGACCATTCCATTCCACCCATAGCACTGCTTGGACCAATTTTTTTCTTTCTTTTTTTTATATTATCATTATTTTATATTGATTGATTGATTGTTGAAAGTATTACAGATGTCCCCCCTATTTTCCCCCATTGACCCCCCTCTTCCCTACTCTCACCCCTTCTCCTGCTTCCCCAAACTAATATCTGTGACCATTGGTTGTGCATATATACATATGAGTTCTTTGGTTTATCTCCCCCCTCCCCCAGTCCCTCTGAGGTTTGTCAGTCTGTTCCCTACTTCCATGACTCTGGATCTGTTTTTATCGACAGTTATTTTGTGCATTATATTCCATAAATAAGTGAGGTCATGTGGTATTTGTCTTTCTCGGACTGGCTATTTTGCTCAGCATAATACTCCTCAGGTCCCTCCAGGTCATCTCAAAGGGTAAGAGAGCTCTCTTTCTTACAGCTGCATAGTATTCCAACCAATTTTCAATTTGCATTAATAAGCTCACCCTCTGTGGAAGAAGATATAGGGTGATTCTGCTTCACCTCGTTCCCTGAGAAACCTACGACAGGAGGTTAACAGGACAAACTTCTGCCCCTGCTGAAATAGTCTTGTGACATGACCGCTGCTCACCTCCCCGTCTGCCGTCCAGTCACGATTCTCCTCACCCTCGGCTGGAACGTCTAGGTCTGGACCTCTATGATCTAGAGCGCTGGGCGACCAAGATTCTTGTCCCTGGGTGGTTTTAGTCCCTAGTCACCAGGTTCTCCTCAGTCCATGACTCTGCGCCTCTCCGTTTACTGTACAAATCAGACAAGTGAGTACCCACAGACTCCACAGTGGGTCATGTGAGGGCCAAAAGTATTCTTCCTCTTTTTTATGACTCAGGTCAATTGCTCCTGCCGAGTGGTGATGCCTTTCCTTGCCTGCTGGTCATATGGCCCAGAGAGCCTGAAGCATCAGGGAACTTCAAGTCATAGCTTAATGTTTAATAAGACCCTTTATGTCCCTTAGTGGAAAGAGTCCCACTCTGGGAAGCAGGACCCCTTCCTTCAGAGCCCAGAGCTGCACTGCTGGGAGGCACACGTCCCTAAGGGAGTCCTTGGGAGTGGTGGCATGGAGTCCCCTCAGTCCCACAATTATATGTAATACTTACTTGGGACAGATGACCATGTCTTGATTATTGATTTAGAGTGGATACAGCATTTTGGAGGGTTGTGCCCACCCTTGTACAAGGATGAAACTTCATCTGTGTCTTTAAAGGATTGTTCCATTGTGCTATTGGGTCAGATGCTTCAGGGCGAGTCAGTATGTGATGGGAGCAGTGAATCCAAGGTCATCTGCCCACTGTCAAACCTCCTTTGCTGTGAAGTGGGTCCCAGTGAGATGTTATGCTGGGTCTATACTGGTGGACCTAACACTCTGTAAACCCTCAGCCAGTGGTGCTGCCTGAGACCCTGTGGACAGGAAAGGCAAACTCAGTGGCACATGAGTCAATGCCAGTGAAGATGAGTCATTCCCTTCCAGGATGGCTGGTAGGTGTCTGAATGATGGTACCATGCTGAGAGTTCAGGGCTGGGCTCTGTTGCTTGCAGGTTGATTCAGCAGTTGCAGGAGCAAGATGAACCTTGGTGAACTGGAGCCCAGGTTGGGCCCATGCCTAGCTTCCTTCCTGCCCCCACAGCGATTCTGTTCACGTATCCATTGAGCAAGCTGTGGTGGGGTCAGTATTGAAGAACGCTGACCTCAGCTTGTGGAGTCATTCTCTCTACTTGATTGTTTGGTGTGTCTTCCGTGGTGAATACTCTTTGGTGGATGCTGACATAGAACACAGAGATCTTGACACTTAATTCCCACTCCCATAGGACCGTCCACAAACCTGCTTGTCCATAGTCTTCAAATCTTTCTTCCTCCATCCACTCAACAGTGAGTTAAGCCATTCACAGCTCTCCAACGGGTCCATGTATGTCTATCTGCTGCCTAAAGAGATGACCAACATGCTATTTGAAGGTCTTCCCATTGGGTGGAATTCCCTCCCCATGTCTTTCGGAGCCACCACTGTGTACTCGGGGGCTGTAGCCAGTGCTAGTTCATTTTCAGGTAGTACTACGTAGGAAGCTGACTCATCTATAAACTAAACTTAGCCTTTTACCTCTTCTTTAGCCGGTAATAAGGGACAGTTCTTACCCATGTGGCCACAGGTGTGCACTGAAGGAGAAATGCTAATGTAACAGAGGTCAGTGACCTGGCCGACTAGGCCACCCACTGGTGCAGCTCACACGCGCATTCTGGCCCTGCTGGTGCCTCCCCGTGGGTTCCGCTTCTGTGTAAGAATTATTTGCCGATTGCTTGCCTGACCTTATGCGTTTACGGGTCCTGAGAGGTCACGATGGGCAGCTACAGTCGCATGGTCATTTGGTGTCCATGGTCAGGACTCAGTCTCTCTCAGGACCCCGTGCCAGAAACAACGTAGTATTTCAATCAGTGTAGATTTCTGGGCTGCAGTTGGCATGGTCTTGCTCTGCAATCCTAGGGGTCTGCCCTGTGACTCTCCCGCTGGGGCACACGGTGGAATCCCCATTACAGATACTGGAGGCCTACCAGTCAGTGTGGGCCAAGCAGCCTGCCCCCCAGCCTGGCCCTGCTGCAGGGCCCATTCCTTCTCCAGGCTTCACTGAGGATGGCACCTGCCATGTCGCACGGTAAATGTGTTGGACAATGTTCCCAAGTTTGGAATATGCTACCCCCAGAACCCAGAGTGGTCTTCCAGGCCTGTGCTGCCTTCTGAGAGGCAGGAGGTGCAAGATGCAATAATTCATCCTGTACGGGAAGGGCTGCCCCAGCAAGCCCCAGACCCCTGGGCCCTACGCAGGTATTGATGCCCTAGATCCCTCCACATTTTTCTCCCGCCTTCTGGAGCACAGACGTCTTACAAAGACTCCAGCATACATGCCACTTTCATTCATTCACTCTGCTTGACACGTCATCTGTATAGTGAGTGGACCAATGTGATGTTGCGAGCAACATCCAGATGGTCCAGGTCTTTCCAGATTATGTTATGACAGAGGGCAGGGGAGTTAATAAAGCCTGGGCAGAGCTATAAATAAATACTGTTATCCATCCCGTGGGAATATAAACTGCTTCTAAACACCTTCCTGGTAAAGATGGACAGTAATGCATCCATTAGACCAGCGGCCGCATGCCACACCTATGCTGATTGGCTCTGGAGAAGAGAGCACATCTGCCACAACAGCTGTATTCGAGCTTACTGCATGGTTGAGTTTGCAGGAGTTCACTCTCCCTTCCAAAATCTCTACGACTTGGAAGGGGCCCATTTGGTGAATGAAGTGGGGGAGATGATAGCATCTACTGCCCCGAAGTGGCCTTTAAGGGCCTGTCATGTTTCCTGGGAAATATTGTTTTTGATTTACTATCTTGGCCAGAATTCAATTTCATAAGTTTTGGGTGGCCTTCCCTCCTGTGATAGTTCTTACCCACAGGACAGCGAATCCATGTGGGGTGTATCAGTGTCCTGGGGTGGCCATACACAGAACCACAAGCTGGGGGCTTCAGCAACAGAAATCTATTGTCCCACAGTCCTGCCAGAAGTCCATGATCGATGTGTCAGGAGGTTGGTTCCTTCTGGGGCTGTGAGGGAACATCCATTTCCTGCTCTCCCCCAGCTTCTGGAGTTTGCCGGCCATCTTGGGGTTCCTTGGCTGTAGCAGCATCATCCCAGTCTCTGACCTCATCACCACGTGGCATTCTCTCTGAATGTCTCTTTGTCCAAATGCCCCTTATTTCAAAATAAGGACAACACAGGGCACATGCCCAGGTTGCCGCCTCCATCCTCAATGGGGGGTGTGCAGGAGGCAGCCGATCGATGTTTCTCTCTCACTTCGATGTTTCTATCTGTCTCTCCCCTCCTCTCTCTCTAAAAAAATCAATAAAAGCATTAAAAAAAAAAAAGGACAACAGTCATATTAAAGTAGGGCCCACCCTAGTGACCTCATCTTAACTAATTTCATTGGCAACAACTCCATTTCCAAACAAAGTCACATTGTGAGATACTGGGGATTGGGACTTCAACATCAGAATTTTGATGGAAACACAGTTCAGGCAATACATGTGGGTTCTGCCATCTACCACGACTGTTCTTTGCAGTTACACATGGAGGACGGGGACATGACCTCTGGGTGAGTCTGTGGACCTGCTGGACTTGGGCCAAACCTGGCTTTATCACCTACCCTCAGTGTGTCCTTGCTCCAACAGGAACACCCCGATGATGCTTGGAATCCCCGAGTACCCCCTTTCCTCCCTGTGCAGTCACCCACATAAGTGGCTGGAGGTCCCTTTGGGGAAGGACTGGGAATAACTACCAGGTGCATTTGCTGTGGTGTTGAGGGTCCTTGCTCCTGAGAACCCAGTGTCTGCTTCAGACACGGGCTTCAGCCCTGAGAACTGACTCAGGTACCGGAACTGGGCTGCGTCCCCATCACCATCCTTGACCCTGGTTGACTAGAGGCGGGGCAGTACGCGACTGGCTGCCGTCTCTCTCGTTCCTAGGAAAGGAATATGGTTCTAGAAACCACCTCCACGGCTCTCTGAGGGGCCTCCAATCTCGCCGCCCCTCCCACCGACTGTCCTCTGGCTGCTGCCAGGACATGCTGTCACCTGGCCTCCGCAGTGTTTGGATCCTCTCCTCCCATTGCTATCAGGGCGCCCAGTCCCGCCCGCCCTCCCTGCTGTCAGCCCCCTTTGTTCCCTAACAGCGCCGGTCGCCTGTCACCTGCGAATTACTCACCACGCTGTCAGCTGTGTGCTCCAGGAGGTCCCAAAGCACACAGCTGACGTGGGTCACTTTTCAGGATTGCGTGGTCTGTGTGTCCTGGCGGGCACACTTCTCCACTTTTGATCCTTCTCCCATCTCCTGCCACCGCAGCCTGGCATTTCTACTTCGCTTCACATGGCGGGGCCCCTCCAAGTTTCCAGGGGCCGTCCCAGCTGGCGCCGCTCCCGGAGGCCCCGCCAGGGTGTTGAATTCCGTCTCACGGGAAGGTGTCTCCATGTCACCAACTCTCCCAGGTCGGACGTTGTGTTCTGCCCTCGCTGACCCAGCGCACTCGGGGACAAGTCCCACACGCGTTTTCCTGGCTCCGGCAGGCGCGTGTTAGCGGGTCCTGCAGCTCCCGCGGTGCAGTCGCCTTTCCTGAGCCAGCCCAGGTGTCCCCTGCTGGGTTATACAGCAAACTGACCCAGGTGCTGGCCTCATGGTGAATTTCAAGTAGATCCTGGGAAGGGGGTGGAGGGCATGCTTTGTGTTGTTTTTTTTTTTAACAGAGCAAAGGCCTTGGCATTGCCTTCAAGGTCAAGGAGGACGCATCACCTGGGGAGAGTTGGCCACTTGTCGAGACCCAGAGGGTTCAGGATGCTCAGCTGTACCCACTCAGCTGTCACCATCCACGTCTCTGAGTCTCGGTCCTTCCCAGTCAGGGCCCTGGTCTTGGCATACCAGGCTGTGGGGGCTGAGAGGTCAGCTGGTCAGCTTCCTTGGTGTCTGTTACCCTTACACTTACCTCCTGGGCCTGATGCTCGGCTGGTCAACCCTCCAGCCGCAGGAGATGAGTGTGTTTTGTTTTTGTTTTTTAATTAATCCTCACCCGAGGATATTTTCCCATTGGTTTTTTAGGTAGAGTAGAAGGGAGGGAGCGAAGGAGGGGGAGAGAGAGAGAGAGAGAAACATTAATGTGAGAGAGACATATTGCCTGCCTGTCGCACGACCCTGACCACGGCCTGGGATTGAACCTGCAACCCAGGTATGTGCCCTTGCCTGGGAATCGACCCCGAGATCCTTCAGTCCACAGGCTGATGCTCTAGCTACTAAGTCAAACTGGCCTCGGGGAGAGTCTTTTTATATACAGCCAAGGAGGCCCTCTGGCTTCCACCTTCGTCTTAAATTGATGACTGATCACCATCAGACTTTCGTTGTTTCTCCAATGCATTGATAGTGCCCGGCCACAGCGCTCTGAATCCACAGTCCTTGTTGCCACGTCCGAGCCTCTCAGAGCTTCCCTTCCACGGGTCCCATCCCTGTCCAGCACCTGTGAAGGGCATCACAGTTGCACCTGGAGTTGAACTATCCCGGTGCTTTGAATGAGGGTTCCAGGAGCCGTTGGTCCTCACCCACCACCAGTGTGGAGTCCACACTGCCCCCCAGCGGTGCTTGAACCAATCTCCTACTCCCACTTTAGAATCTGCTTCTTGGTACCACACGGCCCTGGCTGCCCTCAGCCGGATGCAGAGACGGAGGCCTGGGTGCTGAACGTCACCAAGGATGCTGCTGGAGGGAGGCAGCACGGTCCGGGGAAATGAAACAGCAGCAATGTGCTTGGAGCAGAGGCCTAGTCCAAACCCAGGTGCTGCGAGGGCGGGATGGCCCTTCAGGGGGGCCCCGGATTGAGGCCTGGCGTGGGCCCTTTGTCCTGCCATACCTGTGGGGCACTGGAAATGGGCTGCCACTCCTGGGGACATGGTAAACTGGGAGTCATGCAGGCGCCACTCCTAGCAGCGGGGGGCACCTGGGTAGCTCACTCCCACATCCACTACGGGCCTGACTTGGAGAAGAGTCACGCTTGCCGTGTGACACAGACTACCCAGCCTCGGAAAGGAGCCTGCCCTGCCTCATGTCCTGACAGCCCCAAAGCTCAGAACCTACTTCCCAGGAGAGGGTTCGGAGGCCCCCAGGCCCGGCCTGAGCCCCGACCCAGGTGAGCTTCCCTCAGGGAGGACGGATGTGCAGAGCCCACAGGTGCCCCGGGCTGAGGCCAGCCTGAAAGGGGTTCTGAAGGGGCAGGGCCCGCAAGGTGTCTCCCCCACTTCTCTTCCTGGGGTGGACTGTGTGAGAGGGGAAGGGAGGGCGCACCTGTCCGCGGATCAGTTCCCCGGGGACAGCACTGTCCCCTGCATGAGCAGGCAGGCCTCGGGGGAGACGGTGGTTCCCTCGGTTCAGCACAGCCCTGCATTCACTGGTTTCCCGGCATCCGTTCCTATTTCTTTCTCCTTCTGGAAAAGTACTTCTCCCATGTGTGTGGCTTGGGGGCTGCCAGTCAAGGTGCCCTGCCAGCTCTAGCCAAGGGGCAGGCACACAACCCGCGCAGACTCTCCCTGGGACTTGAACCTTCAGGGGCATCGTCCACGGAGGGATCAAGGTGTGGGAGCATGTTTGTTCCGTGCCCAGGGCTTGAACCAGAAGGTCGGGAGGGCCTACCATGCGGACACCAGGGTCTGGGTCTGCTTTCAGACCAGGTTCTCAGCTCCACCCATTCTTTGGGCTGCCTGACATCTCCCACATTTGCTGGTGACCCAGGATTAGAAGCTGTTTGCAGCCAAAAACCTGAACTGGCTGATACAGTACAGCCGGAATTCTGCTCATTGGTGTGTGCTCCAGTCAGCAGCTCTTCTGCAGCTGTGCCAGTCGGATTTTGTGGGCCGCGAGTCTCTGCCAGCCGGATTTCGTGGGCCGCGAGTCTCTGCAGCCGGATTTCCGTGGCCGCGAGTCCTCTGCAGCCGGATTTCGTGGGCCGCGAGTCGCTGCAGTCCGGATTTCGTGGGCCGCGAGTCTCTTGCAGCCGGAGGGCGGGGGCCGCGAGTCTCTCCAGCCGGATTTCGTGGGCTCGCGAGTCTCTGCCAGCCGGATGTCGTGGGCCCGAGAGTCTCTGCAGTCGGATTTCGTGGGCCAGCGAGTCTCTGCAAGCCTATTTCGGGGTGCCGCTAGTCCTCGGCAGCCGGATTTCGTGGGCCGCGAGTCTCTGCCACCCGGATTTCGTGGGCCCGCGAGGCTGCCTGCAGCCGGGATTTCGTGGGCCGCGAGTCCTCTGCCAGCCGGGAATTTCGTGGGCCGCGAGTCCTCTGCAGCCGGATTTCGTGGGCCGCGAGTCTCTGCACCGGAGTCGTGGGCCGCGATTTCGTGGGCCGCGAGTCTCTGCCAGCCGGATTTCGTGGGCCGCGAGTCTCTGCCAGCCGGATTTCGTGGGCCGCGAGTCTCTGCCAGCCGGATTTCGTGGGCCGCGAGTCTCTGCAGCCGGATTTCGTGGGCCGCGAGTCTCTGCAGCCGGATTTCGTGGGCCGTGAGTCTCTGCCAGCCAGATTTCGTGGGCCGCGAGTCTCTGCAGCCGGATTTCGTGGGTCGAGTGTGCATGTAGGCTTCAGACAGTGCTGTTGAAGACTTACTCCTGGAGGGGGGAGGGTGCGCAAGTTTTCTTAAAAGGGACAGACTCAGAGGGGGAAAGGTGTCAGCACACCGAAACAACCCTTTCTCACAAAACTTTCTGCTGTGATGATAAATCTAGGTTTTTATTTTTCTTATGAAGACTGTGCTTCGAGAGTCAATATTTTCTGTTAAATTTTTATTTTTTCTTTGAAAAACATCAATTTGTTGTTCAATGTATTTATGCACTCATTGGGTGCTTCTTGTATGTGCCCTGACTGGGGGTCGAACCCGCAACCTGGTGCAGCAGGACGGCATTCTAAGCAACTGAGCTATCTGGCCAGGAGTCGTTACATTTCAAAAAGCAAATAGGACTCAGTGTTTGCTTCTTTTCTTCTTCTGTTTTGCTGATGGATATTTTTGAGGTGCTTTTTTGGATGTGTCTTATTAATAGAACTGAAAAATAAATCATTTAATGCTTTTCTTGGTGCGCTGGCCTGGAAGACGATTTTATCTTTGACGGGTCTGTTGCTTGGTGCATCCTATCTCCTGGAAACTGAGTCCTAAAGTCTCCATTGAATGTTTTTTTCCTCCAGTAGAAGGGAAAAAGAAAACTCTCTATTTTTATATTGAGGGTGGAATCAGCAAAAATGAAACTGGTAAACATTTTAGCTTTTTATTCTAGTTGACCCCCTTTTCCCCAAGAAGAACATTTGATTCTCTCTTTTTAAGACACACACTTGAGCCCTGGCTGGTTTGGCTCAGCGTTTAGAGCGTTGGCCTGTGGACTGAATGGTCACCATTTGATTCCTGGTCAAGGGCACATAGCTGGGTTACAGGTTCGATCCCTGGCCCTGGTCCGGGTCTTGCCGGAGGGAACCAATCGATGTCTCTCTCTCTCTCTTTCCCTCCCTTCCACTCTATCTAGAAAAGCAATGGAAGAATATCCTTGGGTGAGGATTAACAACAACAACAAAATAAAACATACAGTTGAAAGTTCCTGATAAAGGCCTCTTTCTAAATGTAAATAAATACGTGCTTTTGTTTTTAACGGGGTCACTTCATTCCAGCTTCCATAAAGTTTCCGTCTAAGCTACTGGAGGTCCATGTATTTATCTTCTTAATAAACCAGTTCATTGATTGATTCATTCATTCTCCATTGAGCACTGATCTCTGTCTGGTATTGTTCTGGATACTAAAGATACATTGTAAGCAAATAAGGAAATAGATCTCTTCTATTGCAGAGTATAATGTTCTGGCTAATTTTAACCTGAATTATGAAAGTAGAAAAACAGTGTTATTTTGTTCAAGAAGAAAATATGGCTAAAGAATAATCATTCATAGATTTTCTAATTAATATGATTTATAGCCTTTTTTGTGTGTGTTCCAGCTTTAGGGTGAGCTTTCATAGAATAACTGAGTCATCCATTATCACTGAATAAAATGAAGTGGTGTGTGTGTGTGCGCGCTCACACGCGCACGCGCTTTGGATGGGGAGGGAACCAACTTTGAGATGTTATTACAATAAAATTTTATGAGCAATTCTTTCTCATTCCGTTTATTGCCCTGCAGTGCTATCTGGTGGTTGAAAAGAGAGAAACCATTTCAGTTTACACTCAAATCATTGTATAGAAACATTTCATTCATGTGCCTGGGATGAAAGTGTGATGTATGATCCAAACTTACATAGTTCGGAATGTAAAAGGGAAAACCATTAATAGTATGCCAGGAGCAACAGGTGTGACGTAAGACCGAAAGAACGGCACTCCTACACAAGACACGAGAACACTAACCACACCGAGCGCCTCGGCTGCACCAGTGCTTTCCACGCGGTGTTTCGTAAAACCAACACGGTAAACGCATGGGAGGTGAACGCCATACTGTCCTCATTTTACGCATGATGACATGGGGCGTGAAGGTTTTCCAGGTAAAATATAGGACATTCAGTTAATTTCAGATATTCAACAAATACTTTTATTTTTAGTATAAATATGTTCCAAATATTCAGATAACCAATGAATAATTTTTAGTGTAAGTATATCCCGTGAGATTTTTGAGACGTATTTATACTGTATGGTCTGTTATTGTTCCCCCCCAACCCCCACTGACCACTGTCGCTTGGAGGGGTGAAGTAACGTAAGGTCATAGAGACAGCAAGGACAGAGCTGGCATTTGAAACCAACTGGTGCTTAGAACGAAGCTCAGGTTTGTCTCTGCTCGGCTGAGCCTGGTGACCAGGGGCGACTCCTGACCAAGAAACACACATCTGGGCGGAGAGGGAGACGCCGAGCTATGGAACTGTTCTTCTAGTTCAGCTGCACCTGTAGGTGTGGACTGTGTCGGGGGTGAAGGTACGGACCGCAGTTGTTAACAGCACATTTGTTTTAAGGGAGTGAACTTCACAAAATGTTAGGGCAGGAAGTGCCATTGGGCTACAGGGAGAACTGAATCCAGGTACTGGAAGGTGCTGGAAGATTTGAGAAGATTTTCACATGGTAAAGTGGAAATGTCAGCTTGGAACTTGGGGTGCTGGGCCGTGGGTGTACAGCCTGTAGAACTCTGAGTGTGAAAGAACCTGGAATTCCTAAGGGACTCCCATACCCACCTCCCAACAGTGTGGCACAGAAGAGGGACACACACAAAGGCCATCCAGCAAGGGACCAGAGTCTGCGGGCAGCCAGTCTGCACTGGGAGCTGGGCCTGAGCTTGAGTCCCCACTTCTAGGACCAAATTTGGAGACTGGCCAGTGTCAGAAATCCAGTGTGCGTTATTTTGACAAAATTGAGCAATTTATTATAAGGACACTAAGGTGACTCCTAGACGTCATGGACAGAACCTGGTGTTCAGGCACAGCTGGACCCCGACACCTGCCTCCCTTCCTGCCTCTCCCGCCTCCCCGCCCCCGTGTCTGCTGCCCTTCAGTGCACACGACCCGCAGGCATTGGCATTTCATATCTCCAGCTCTGGGAAAAGACGACTGTGTACTTCGGGTCTCACATCCACAACTCCAGGGGAGTTCTCACTGACCCTGCTTAGTCTACATCCGCCTCTGGGCCAGTCTGCTGCGGCCTGATGAGCAAGGTGACTTGAAGTATGGCCAGTCCCCGGCAGTCCACCGTGGAGTGGAGGAGGGCAGCTCTCAGAGGGAGGGAGGTGCTGGGCCGAGCAAACGACGGTGTCCCCTGCGGTCAGTCTCAGGATTTTCATCGTGGCCTGTCAGTTGACAGATGGGAGCCTCCCGCTCTCTGACTTATGTCTTCTGACTCTGCTGGCCTCCAGGGGTCCTCTGACTCTTGTAGGGGCCCATGGGCGATGCTACTTCACCCGACTGGTCCCAGGAGAAGGCCACAGGGCCTCCTTGGCTCTGAGCACGATTTCCCCACGGGCCCCGCCTGGCACTAGGTGGTAACAGGCCTGGGAGAATGGGCCCAGTCACCTGGGTATCCCATCCTCTGGACTCAGACCCCTGAGTCCCAAGAGGGGACAGCAGGAAGACTTAAACATCAGGCATGTCCCCAAGGCAGGAATGTAGCAGACGCTTCAAGGCTGCGGGGCAGGGCTCATGCCGAGCGACCCCGAGGGCTCAGGGAGAGAGCCGGACCTTGAGCTCCAGCGGGGGTGGGGGGGGTGGGGGGTTCTCCCTTGGGGTGCTCGGACATGCGGGGAGGCAGGCAGATGGTTCTGAGGCCGAGATCCAGCGGTTCACAGTGGGGGAGGCATCCTGGGGAAACAGTCTCCATAGAAACCTGTTTCTGGGTAAATTAATGATAACACAGCATTTCTTCTCATTGACCACGAGAGGGGGCACCCCGGGGGTGGGCCCTGATTCTTGTTCCCCGCTGCGGATGTCGTCCAGGGTGACAGTGCTGATGTGTCACACAGACAGGGAGGCCGAGGGGCTGCTGGAGCCGCCGGGGGCACACGGACGTTTCAGGGGCTCCCAGAACCGGAACACGGTGCTCATGTGGACAGCGGGGTTCCGACTGGGACTGGGACAGCAGAAAGCCAGGCCTGGGCTCCCAGGTGCCATCGAGGCCACAGGGCCCCTGCTTCTCTTGGGGGTTCTGTGTCTTTCTCTCTCCTTCCTTCTTCCCTCCGTCTCCTCCTCCTCCTCCCTCCGGTGGGGACCCTCCTAGCTGCCAGGTTTTCATCTCCTAGCGTCTGGGGTTTCAGTTCTAAGTTCCCAAGGCATGGACTCCGTTCACCCAGCCAGGTCAGGTGTCCCCGCTGCCAGCGGCTGTGGGCAGGCGGACAGGCCACCCCGTGAGAAGTGGCTGCCGGGCCCCCTCTGTGGGCTGGAGGGTAGTTTCCTAAGAAGAGTCCGTGGATCAGCAGATGCCTCAAAACACACGTTCCAGAAGTTGGCGCTCAGGCCCAGGCCCAGTGTGAGCGCTCCTCCTCCTGGCCCCGCCTACCTTCTCAGCGAGGCTTCCTTCCTTCACGTTCCCAACTTTTCATAAACACTCAGACAAAGAGACAGCGCAGCAGAGGGGGAAGAACATGGTGAAACGTTAGCAGAAGTGTGTTTGTGCCCGGATAAAGAGTGTTGCGGGTATGGGGGTGTCTAAGGGCAGCACGGACTTGCCCCCTGTCTGTTCCTATGCAGCACCTTTAAGATGACGTTTCCATCCCCCTGGGTGTCTGAGTGAGCAAGGAGGGCAGAGCTCCCCCCGCCCCATGTTATGGGAGTGAGATAGAAGCTGGGGCTGTGTTAGGTCACCAAGAGCTTGGGATTGTTTGTTACCAGGACAGAGCCTAGCCCATCTGACTGATCCACCTAACAGAACAACCCTTACCTAAAACAGTTTCTCTCCCTCGTTACCATCTGTCTTTTGTACTCTACCTTATTCGTCTTCCCTCCAACATACATTTATCTGTTCATTTACAGATTGTCTCTTTCCTCCTTAAAAAAAAAAAGTTTTTATTGATTTAGAGAGAGAGGAAAGGAGAAGGAGAGAGAGAAAGAAACATCAACGAGAGAGAAATATCCATCAGATGCCTCCCACATGTCCCCTGCTGGGGATGGAGCCCACAGCCCAGGCATGTGCCCCGACCAGGAATCGAACCAGTGACCTCTTAGTGCGTGGGGCACTGCTCAATTCACTGAGCTACAAGGGCTGGGCTGTTTCCCCTTTTAGGGAGCTTCCCCCATGCAGATTGCTGCCAGGGCTCAGTGTGTATTTATTTATTACGTGAATTTATCGACACTTCTGAGGACCTGGGGTTCTTCAGGGCGTCTACACGCAGGATCTCATTCTACTTCTCACAAAGCCATGTGAGTAGACAGTATTGCCATCTTTATTTTTCTTTATAGGTGAATAATTCTCATTTTACTTATGAGAAACGTGTTTGTTTGCTATTGCTGCATAACAAATGACCACAAAAGCAGCTTCAGCGAGCACACATTTCTTATTCACTCGTTGCTGCGGGTCAGCAGTCCTACAGGCCCCCACACGACTGCAATCAAGGCGTTGGTTAGGGCTGGGGTCTCCTCTGAAGGCTTGATGGGGGAAGGGTCTATGTCCACGCTCACACGGCTGTTGGCAGGATTCAGTTCCTTGCAGGCCGTTGACTGGGGTCTCCCTGGGTCTCAGTCCCTGGCCTCATGGTCCCCTTCGGCACGATGTCTTGCTGCTCCAGCTGAGGAGGCCACAGGGTGTCCACCAGCACGACGGGAGTTACCACCCTCTGTAATTACAGCTGGCATCGCGTTTCCTGTAATCTGTAGGTTAGAAGCCGCTCATAAGTTCCACTTCCCTTCGAAAGAGGACATTCCACAAACGCATGGACCAGGAGGCAGGGGACACTGGCAGCTCAGAGAGGTGAAGCCACTTCCCAAGCACACACAGCAGGTGTTTGGTTTCCCTTTTCTGCTCCTTGGGATCACCTCCCAGGTAAACTCCTTGCTCACTAATCCTTTTTTCCGGGGTTTTCTTTAGAAACCCAGGCTAAGCAGCCTCCATGCTGTGTCAGGAGGGGTACACTGGTGTCTACGTGAGACTTAGGTTTCCGAATGAACTCTTCTTCTTTTGTGAAATACTTCATTGCAATGATACCACCTGCTGGCCACTATTATGTGCTGGTACTTCACAAACTTATCACATTTAACCCGGTGCAGCCCCCTGTGGTAGATATCAGTATTGCCATTGTGTAGACGAGAAACTGAGTCCGTAGAGGTTAAGTAACTTGCACCATTTGTGATCCCAAATCCATGTTCTTTCTAACTCTCTAGGACCAAAACTTTGCCCAGTAAATCTTGATTTTTCTGAATGATATCTAGCTTTTATCTATGAACCCAAATATGTTAGTTAGTATATAGGTTTGGTTTCTGCAGAGACCAAAACAAAAGTGGTTTAAACAAAGTAGAAATGTATTTCGCTCTCCAAGAGCCTAGATGTGGCCGAGTCCTCTTTAGAGACGCTTCTAGGACTCAGATTCCTTCCGCCTTTCTCCTTGCTCTGCCATCGCTCGGCGTGGTTTTGGTGGCTCGTTCCCACCTCCACTCTCCAGCCCGGAGGAAGGTGGAAAGGGAGAGAGGAAACCAGACTTTTCTTTAAGGGCACAGAATGTGGGGAAATGGCCACGGGGGCACCCTAGCAGCTATTCATGGGGCACCCTTTGTTTTTTTATCCTCACTCGAGGACATTTTTCCATTTTTTGTTCAGATAGAGTGGGAGAGACTCAACCAGGGCCGGGGACAAACTGCAGCCGAGGTACGTGCCCTTAGCAGGAACCGAACCCGGGTCTCTCTGGACTACAGGCCGACGCTCTAACTGCTGAGCCAAACTGGCCAGGGCCAGGGGGCACCCTTTGTGTGTGGCACTGTATCAAGCTGTGCTGGGAATAAGAAGATGAACACATTGTCGTCTCTGAATTCAAAAGAGGGGCACGCCCAAAGGTAAAGTTGCATTAGCAGGTAGAAATAGCCAATGGGGTCCATGGAATGACAAGGGTACAGTAAGGGGGGGGGTTGTAGATATCCCAGTATAATCAGCCCACAGGTTCTGGCCAGAAGAATCCACAAAATAAATACGTACCTAACGGGGGAATAAGAGTAGTATAAGCCAGTTGAGGACTGGAAATGCAGATCTCTGGGGCATATTATACAAAACCCAAAGAACCCGCCGACTCTGCCTTCAGTTTTGAAGAAAACTCACCAGGTGGATACAGCAGAGTGGGGACATGAGAGACACGGGACAAGCACACGTTAAGGGGACAGCAGCATTTTCAATGACAGGTGTGAAGCCACTAAGACAAGCAGCCAGTTTGGCAAACACAGGGGTCTTGGTGTCTCAGGCTGCGGAACCAAGAACCGCAAACTGAGTGGCTTAGAAAGTGTATTGTCGCACAGTCTGGGGGCCAGAAGTAAGAAATCAGGTGTCAGTAGGGCCATGCGCCCTCTGAAACCTGTCGGCGAGGACTCGTCCTGCCTCGTCCAGCTTCTGGTGGCCCCGGCCATTCCCGGGGGGGGGGGGGGCTGATTTCAATCTCGGCCCTCGTTTCCAAGTGGCCTGCCCCTCTGTCTTTCCTCTGTCTGTCTCTCTGTCCAGATTTCTCCTTTTTATGAGGACACCAGTCATGTCTCCTCAGCGCCCACCCGAATGACCTCATTGCAAGTCGACTCCTCCGTGAAGACCCTATTTCCAAATAGGGTCACATTCTGAGGTCCTGCAGGTATAGCCTTCAACATATCTTTTTTGGGAAGTACGTTTCAACCCCTAACGGTTTGCCTGATGGATGTTCGTACCGGAAGTCCAAGTAAATTGGACTCTCATCATCCGAAGCAAGAAAGAGCCAACACGAACGTCGAGGAGTTCCGTTTGCCAAGCGATCGCGGGCTCCGTGTGAGCACACATCGCCAAAAAAGGACGTGCCGTCAGCTCTCAGCCACGCGCACCTGTGCTGTGTCAAGCCGTTTTGACATGTCTAACAGGAGAATTCTGCAGTAAAAATAGACTAGAAGAAATGAGAGGATGATGTTCCAAAGGCAATTAATACTTCTTTTTTTGTGCTTTGGAACTCATTTTCAAAAGAATTTTTATTTGTCTTTTAAAATCTGAGTTTGCTTTCCAAGGGCTGCTTTTATTTCACTTTGGGTTCAACCATTCGTGTGGGACCTGAATTCGTGTGTGATCAGGACAGCAGCTGCGTGAGTGCCCAGGGACAAAACCAGATTGTCTTCCCAAAGCCTCTTGTCACCTGGGGGACAGCTGACAACCGAGGCCCGAGGCCCGGGCTGGAGCCTGCTCGTCTGGGACACCTTGGTAAGTGCAGGCCATCCCCTTCCACTCGTCACGTCCTCCCTCCAGCCAGAACGGCTGGAGGGTGTGATTTTAAAGCACAACCCCAAACTCTTCATCCTTTCTCCGTGGAGGGGTCTGAGTCCCCTCCCCCTGACTCTGTGACTGCTTGGCTGACGGCATCCAGTGGTAGTGACCGTAGAAGAGCTCCCAGATGACCACCAATGACCCCTCTTAGTAGATCCCCACCACTCTGAGTGTGGGCGGAACCTGGGGTTGTGTTGGATTATGGGGCCGAAGGGAGATTGTCCAAGTGGGCCTCATCCGACCCCATGGGCCTTCTACTCCGTTCGCTCCGGACATGCCCCCCATCTGCGCTCACATCCAGTTCCCCGCTCCACCCCTCCTTCAGAGCTTCCTTCAGAGCCTTCACCGCAACTCAAGTTACAGTGTGAATGTTTTATTTAAATTTGAACTTGGTGATTTTAAAATAGCATAGGCTAAAAATATTAGTCAAATCTCTCTTTATGCTCAACATTTGAAATAATGCAAATCTCCCAAATTAAAAAAAAAAAAAAAAATCCCTCAGGATGGCACAGTTTCAGGGCGGCATTTCCAGTGATTTATAAATAGTCTGTCCACTCACTTTGGCGGGCATCTCAGTAAGTGGTGGACGGGAGTTTCCTGGGCCCAGTGTTGGTGAGGGTGGGGATGGGGAGCCCCTACTTGCTATGGACTTTCTAGACGTGGTTATCTTTCATTATATTTGCATTGTTGGTGGGGCACTTGTAGGAGGTCAGAATATGCCACCCCAAAGCATACCACTTTGGCATAAGGATTATTTTAAGCTGAAGATAATTGAGAAACAGCGGACATCAAACAAACTCTCTGCCTTCCCCTCTTTTGTACCAGGAGGAGTAAAAGGAACTTAATCACTGGAGACTCTTATCAGAATCAACATAACAAACCCTTTCCAATCAGCCTGATCTTTCATTAAGTTCCCCGTATATTCATTTTCCCACTGTTTGTCACCCCCAAAAGCCTAAACTTCTTTTCCTTCGTCTTTCCACTTCTCTATACATTTATTGTTTAAGATACTAACTACAGAAGCCCAAGTTCTAACCACCCCTTTGAGTTACTCCTCACTGATTTTCTCCCAGGTATATATGAGTGCTGCACCTGTTAATAAACTCTTTTTAATCTTTGGTGTTTGTCTTGTTAATTTGTCTTTTGTGAGTTTAATTTTCAGTGCCCAAGCCACAAAACTGAGGAAAGTAGAGGAGACATTTTTTTCTTCCCAACACACTCATTGTTATTATAACAACAATTTCTGGAAGCTCAAACAATATTCTTTTTTTTTTTAATCCTCACTTTAGGACATTTTTACATTTATCTTTAGATAGAGTGGGAGGGAGAGAGGGGGGAAGAGAGAGAAAGAAACAGTGATGTAAGGGAGACACATTAAGTGGTTGCCACCCACACTACCCCAACCGGGGCCAGGGACAAACTGCAACTGAAGTACATGCCCTTAGCGGAAACTGAACCCAGGACTCTCTGGTCCGCAGGCCGATGCTCTAACCACTAAGTCAAACTGGCCAGGGCTCTGACTGGTCTCTTATTATGCTCTTGAGGTCCTCACTTAGTTCCATGAGCATCCTTATAACCAGTGTTTTGAACTCTGCATCTGTTAGGTTGCTTATCTCCATTTTGTTTAGTTCTTTTCCTGGAGTTTTGTTTTGTTCTTTCATTTGGGACATGCCTCTTTGTCTCCTCATTTTGGCTGCCTCCCTGTGTTTGTTTCTGTGTATTTGGTAGTTGCTACATCTCCTAGACTTCCTAGGGTGGCATAGTGTTGTCGGCGTCCTGTAGGATCCAGTGGCACAGACTCCCTGACCACCCCAGCTGGGCCCTCGAGGTGCACCCTTCAGGTGGACTATATACCTATCTGTTCTAATTGAGTCTTGATTGCTGTTGGCACATCGGTGGGAGGGTATTACTCAGGCCAATCAGCTGCGAGGACTGACTGTGTCCTCTGACCACCTTGGAGGACCAGCTGTGCGGGGCCACCACACAGAGCAAGACTTACTCAGCAGGGCTCTGGTACCCACTGAGTCCACTCCGTGAGTGTGTTGCTTGTGGAGGTGGTTGGGTGCCGGTGCTTTGACATGGTCCAAAGCTGTCCACTGGGTGTACTGGCTCTGGGGCAAGGTCAGCCGCTGCCTGTGTTCTACCCAGGGCCACCAGGCATAAGCTACAGAGTGATCTACAGATGGCTGGTCTTGTGCTGGGCTTGGAGGGTCCCAGGAATGGCCAAACTGTGAACGAAGGCTGGTTGCTGCTAGTGCCAGGCCTGGGGCCACTTAGCGAGAGGTACGGGGTTTGAGGAAGCCAGATGTTGCTTATTTAAGAGATTTTAGGAAAATCTGAGGCATGAGTCAAGACAGGCCACTTCTATGGTAAAGCTACTGGAAACAGCCGGAGTGGGCTAGAAAATTGGTTGGGGCCTCAGGGAATCACCAGGGCGGGGCAAACAGTGTGAGCCAGGTTGCTGGAGTCCCAGGTATGGTGTCCAGCTGCCTGCTCCATGGGGGAAGGGCTCACCAAAGGAACACTGGCCTCCGCCAGCATGTCTGTCTGGGAGAAAGCTGCCTCTTCAATTCTTGCCCTGATGCCAAACAATGCAGTTCTTCCTTGTGTGTCTCTGGTATCTTTCAAGCTGCCTGTTCCATGTTGGAGCCTGGAGGGAGCGAGTCCAAGTAAGTCCGTGCGCGGGCCCTTTAAGAGGAACTGCCTGGGGCTCCAGCAGCCTCAGCCTCCCTCAGCCTCAGTTCCCACTGGTTTTTCAGCCAGAAATGATGGGGATTCTCTTCTTGGCACTGGAACCCTGAGCAGGCTGCCTGGTGTGGGATGGGGACCCCTCAGTCCTCAAGAGGGACCTTCACAGCCGAGGTGTCCTCCTGATTTTTATCCACCACCCGTGGGTGTGGGACCAGCCTGTCCACCTCCGCCCTCCTACCAGTCTCCGTGTGGCTGCTGCTTTAATTCCGTAGTTGTGGGACTTTCATGCAGCTCCATTAGTCTGTTCTGAAGGATGGTTGTGCTGTAGTTTAGTTGTAACTTTGATATGGTTGTGGGAGGAGGCGATGCCACAGTTACCTACGCCGCCATCCTGACCAGAAGTCAAACTGTATCTTTGGTTGTAGTGCTGAGGTTAAGGCTGTGGCTGGACATCTTGGGGGAAAGTGATATGTGGTACTGTGACCTGAAGGCCAGTCCGAGTGACTCTTGGTCCAGATGCTAAATATTAGGAATGAAGCTGATAAAATTTTAAAAAAGCATACCAGGGGCAAAAGGAATTCTAGTGGCCTTAGATTTTTTTCTTAATCCTCACTTGAGGATATTTTTCCATTTATTTTCAGACAGAGTGGGAGGGAGAGAGAGAGAGAGAAACATCAATGTGAGAGGGACACACTGACTGGCTGCCTCCTGCACAACCCGACCAGGGCCAGGAACCAAGGTACGTGCCCTTGACCAGACTCGAACGCAGGACTCTTTGGTCCTCGAGCTGACGCTCTAACTGCTGAGCCGATCCGGCCAGGGCTGACCTTAGATTTTTTATTCCTGTGGATCATTATTCTAAAGTTATTTGAGTTTTAAATTATGCTAGGCCTTCTGGGACACATGAATAAGATGCTGTAACCCTGTGTAGATCTGTAAGGTTGTCAGACTGATACTAACTCCCCGAGTATCTGTTTTGCTCACCATCTTTCTCACCAGCTCCTAACATAGGGCTTTACAGAAAAAAAAACACATTTTTTTTCTTCTATCCTCTT
The DNA here is from genome assembly GCF_014108415.1 of Molossus molossus. Classification (NCBI taxonomy): domain Eukaryota; kingdom Metazoa; phylum Chordata; class Mammalia; order Chiroptera; family Molossidae; genus Molossus; species Molossus molossus. The sequence continues at coordinate 8,675,269 of NW_023425388.1, read as the reverse complement.
ATGTGCAGTGTCTGGGGCTTGTGAATTAAAGAGTCAGTTTAACAGAAGAAAAAGGTTTATTTTGCATGCAAAAGAAGTAATTGGCTCATGAAGTGGTTAAAGGCTAATTTAGTAGGGGAAAGGGAAATGGGAGAACAGGCTTCTTATGGGACAAATAAATAGGTTTCTTTGGGAAAGAGACATAGATCTTTAAGAGAACACACGGGAGATGAGAAAGTGGGAATGTTTGTCTACACAGGTGTGAGTGATCTTCCCATCTTCAGGGTAGTGACCCGGAGAAGGGCTGGAGCAGGTTGTATTTGTGTTCCCCCTTCTGGGAGTGCATTCCCCTGGAGAGGAATTTATGGCGGTCCTAGTTCCCAAAATTGCTGCCCCGAGGGGCTTTTCGTCCTTCATCTGTTAAATCTCAAATGTCTTCAGCTTAAAATGATCTTTATTGCCAAAGTGAGTGTTTTGGAGTGAAAAGCATTTCCCCTTTTATTTCCTTCAGGGCCTCACTCTAAATATATGATCCTCATTTTCTGTTGGTACCTAGATCTGTGTGGATGTCCTTGAGCCCGAGTCCCCTGACCAGACTGAAATGTAATGTAATGGGGGGGACAAGCCACATATTGAAAAAGAACCATCCAAGAGAGGACAGTTCAGTACCGCCCCGTACACCAGAATTGCGGCAGAGGCTTTTTCCAGAAATTCTTACAGCCCTTGGGAAAGCCAGGCTCCTCTGTTTACTTCTGAGGGGCTGGGCATGGGGCATGGGGGGCACGTAGAAAACCCCTTAATGGAACAGTTCTGAGCAAATGCCCCACAGGAAACTGTGATTCACTCCTCAAGGTGGCCATGGTCCAGAGCACAGCACCCCAAGGACTCTTGTTTTTGTTTTTTCTTTGACAAAGAACCTGTTCTTGTGATGTGGAGGTGCCTGGCAGGGAGCAGGAACCGGCTTCACCAGCCCCTGGGCCTGTGCCAGAGGCCGGAGGGAGCGAGCTTGGCCGGGCTGCCGTCCTCGGGGAGCCAGGGTCTGCCCGCCCGCAGCCGGTGGGAGAGGGCGGCCGGGCCCAGGCCGTCTGGTCCGCAGGACCCGGGCAGGCCCAGAGCAGGACAGGACGGACGACAGGACGAGAGGCCCAGCCGCAGGTCTGTCCAGGCCCCAGGCCGCGCCATCCCCGGCCCGGCTGCACTTCCTGGGCTGCAGTGTGACGCTGGCTAATGGTTAACAGGAACTAGGCTGGAATGTGCACACCTTCAGGGAGCGAGGGCGGAGGCCACCTCTGTGTTCAGAGTCCGGCCTGTGATGTGACGGAGCCACTGCGTGAGGAGCTTTGCGAGCTGCGGGCTCTCTGGTGGCCGGGCTGAACTGCGCGTTTGTGTGGGCGGAGGGCGGAGGGCGGAGGGCAGAGGGCGGAGGCCAGGACGCCTTCTGGAAACAGGACCATCTCTGCAGCCCTGAAGAGGAGACCCACCTGCCGCAGGTAAGAGCTCCCGCCAGGGCCCCCGACAGGTGGGTGCCGGGGGATTTCTCCACAGCTGTCCTGCCGGGGGTGGACACTCAGCCGCCTCCCAGGGAGCACGCTGGGTGGTCACCACGCCTTCTGGTTCCCGACTTCCACAAAGCTCAACTGTAAGAGAGCGGCTGCTCTGAGTGTAGGAATTTGAGACGATTTCTAATCAAGAGGGTGTCCCTTTGCTGTGAGCTGTTCTCAGGGACGCACTGAAAGCCGAGACAGGGCTGGAATTTGGGAGGTCAGGATTCAAATGCTGGAAAAAAACTGTGGCTCATGCTGCCCTTTTGACAGACTTTTTGTTGTTGCTGTTAATTCTCACGCGAGGCTACTTTCCCATTGATTTTAGATAGGGAGGAGGCGGGGAGAGAGAGAAAGAGAAAGAAACATCAGTGTGAGACACATTGATTGGCTGCCGGGGATCGAAACTGTAACCCAGGGATGTGGATCATTGACCGGAAACTGAACCCATGACCCTTCAGTTCGAGGGCCGATGCTCCAGCTGCTGAGCCACACTGGCCAGGGCATTAGACAGACTTCAACCTGGTGCTGATCAAGTGCCCGATGAGAGGCCCGAGGAGAGGAGAGTTGCCCTGAAGTCTCGGCAGTTCTAAGGTGGCCCTGAGTCGCATCGCCCAGTGCAGGTGCACAGGGCGGGGACTGAGGGTGCAGGGCCTTGGTGGCCTGGTGGGCATGGCGGCTGGCAGCCAGTTAGCTCTCACGCGCCGGCCGAAGCACTTCCTTCTCCGAGGGCTTGAGGCTCCTCCTGCCTAAAGCAGGGCAGGCTCCCGTGGATGTGCTGATACCAAGCTACTTCCCAGAACCCAGAAAGCGTGTGTGCGTGGGGTAGCTGCGTGAGGTGACCACACGCAGCGGTTTTCTTCCCCAGGTGACTGGCGGGGCGGGGCCAGACAGTCCTCGTGTTTGGGCCTTCTCGGGGCTTGAAGGAATTGTTTGGGGGTTAAATCCTGTCTCTTTAATTCAGTTTAATAAGACTTAAGACTTCAAGGAGACAGTAGGTAATTGAAGTCTTCCACCGTGAAATGAATGAGAAGTCAAATTCGGGGACCCGTCAGACCCCTGCACAGACAGCAGCTTGCGAATCACCTGGGGTAGGTCCTCATGCAATGAGGGCAACTGGTCTGATTTCAGTGCGAAGTTGGAATCAGCTTTATGGCCTTCCTTCCTGCACACACCCTTCCGACCCCGGCCCCTCGCAGGTCACCCGTCCTGGGCTCTGCCCGGCTCCTTGGGAGTGGAGGCTCCTGCAAAGAACAAGGGAATGGTGCGTGAGGAGGTGGCGGCAGGAAGCATTTAATGCGTTGTCATCAGTTTAGTCTGCAGCCTGACTCACGTTGCTTATCAGTGGCTCCAAGTGTCGTCTAAGGACCGTTCATTACCGCCCAGGTTTCCATAACGCCGGGTCCATACTGCTCGTTTACTGCTTTCGGCAAAATGTGTCACCTGTCAGGGCTCCACGGCTCAGTTCCTCCTTCATCCTCTGCGGGAGTCTAGCGTTCTAGACTGCTGGTAGTGATGGACGTGTCGCGGTGTGCCCACTGAGCCTCGACAGCAGGGAGGGGATTTATCTGGGGCTCTGGAACCAGTCTCGGAGGCGCCGGCCTCAGTGCGGCTGTGCTGAGTGGTTCAGATCACTGTGAGGGGCAGGCTCTGCAGCGGACAGGACTCAGCAGACACTCTGACCCTCACGCCCGACGGAGCAGTTACGTTTAGTCACGTGCTTTCCAGAGACATTAGAACACAGGGTGGGGGACCCACATTCCTCCTCATGGGCTGCGATGCCCAGTAGCACACTTGCCTTAACGTGGTCACCGCCTGAGCAGTGGTGCCACCTGTTACGCTGCGGCCCTGACTCAGCACCCTGTGGGAGGTGTGATCCGTGGATGTTGGTGTGGCAGGTGTTTCCCGGTGCCCACTTCAGGGCTTGTAGTTCTGCTTGCGGGTCTGTCTCCTACGGCCTGTAAGACAGGAAAGGGACCAGGGCTCTGAACAGGGGCGTTAGCACACTGCAAAAATCCCCCCACGGGGCTCTGACGGAACCTGGCACTTCATGTTTTGGGGGATGTGTGGCTTCCCCCAGTTGTGAAATCTGGGTGATGCCAGAGACAAAGGGAATGCCACCCCCGGGTCACTGTGGTCCACGTGTTGATGGTTGAAGAGCATTTCAAATGAAGAGACCCTTTCCTAAGGTCCTGAGGTTAAGGGGGAGCTGTTTTTGTGTGTGTGTATGTGTGTGCGTGTGTGTGTTTTGTAGACAGTTTGTGATACATTTGGTGGGTGATTTAGTCCTAACTGCTTCAGTGAGACCTAGCAGTGCTGGTGACTGCCTTGGAGAGGCCCAACTTTGGGGGGAGAGAAAAATAAAGAGAACAAAAATCAGGGATGGCGGATGAGCAAGAGGGTTATCAAAGAGCGAAGGGGTTGACAGGGAGGACCGAGAGGTGTACATGACAGAATCCCTGCATGGTGCCAGGGGCTGATGAGACCTTACTCTGCCTACTCTAGGCCTCCACGACCTCTGACTTCTTCCCCTTTCACCCCCCTTCTGCCCCAGCCCCAGAGCCCTCGCTGCAGTTCCTCAAATGTGCCAGTCACCATCCCACCCCAGGGCCTTTGCACCTGCTGCTTCTCTGCCTGGGAAGCTCCTCTGCAGGTATCCACATTGTGTCACCTCTCCTCCTGCACTGTTCAGGGAACATGTTCTTGGGAGCCTTCCTCTGCCCTCCCTATTTGAGGTGATAACCAGCCCTCCCCGCAGCACACACCCCCTCACACACATTCCCCTGTTCTATTTTCTCCATACCTCTTGCTCCCTTTTAATAGGCTTATGATCTATTTCTTCATTTTGTAGACGTGTTGTGTGCAGGACTTTCTTTCCTCCGTGATTAAAGCATCATGATTGCAGTGAACAGCTCCACGTCCAGGCTGCCACACCGTGGTCAGTAATTCAGTGGTAATGGTGTACCGTGGGCATCCTATGATTAATACATGGCCTTGGGAGTGAGGTCAGGCAATACAGTGATTCTCAAACTTGAGCACTTGCCAGAATTGAACATCGTTTAGACAGGTTGCCAGGTCACCTCTGGAGTCTTCGATCCAGCAGGTCTGGGCCCAAGCGTCTGGGTTTCTCCCAAGTTCCCAGGTGAGGCCGGTGCCCCTGGCCACACTGAGAAGCGCCGACTCGTTCGTCCTCGGACACACCTGGGCTGGTCGGGGCTCCGCACGATGCTCTCATCAGCGAAAGCCTGTTACTTGCCTGCTTTGTTTTCCCAGGGGGAGGAGGAACATGCGGAGATGGGGAGCAGCTGGAGAGGCATCCTGGCCGCACTGGTCGTCGTGGCTGGCCTCGCAGGTGGGTCACGTGAGCTTGATGGAATATTCCAGGACTTCCACTCCCCTGGAAGGGAACCCAGGGGAGGCCGCTAGTGTGCATGGCTAAAGAGGTTGTTCCCACTGAGTCCCCTTCCCACCGTGGGGTCTCTTCAGTGGGGTCCACGTCCTGCTGCACTGACTCAGCTCCATGAGCCGTCCTGCAGCTGCAGCTGCAGCTGACCCCCCAGTTCTCGTCCTCGGGGTCTGCATCTCCTGGCCATTTGCCTTTGGTACCTCTTCACAAGTCACTGCTCCTGTTGTGTCCTGTGCCTCTTCTGTTCCTACCTGGTCTTCAAGGAAAGCCAGCTCAGGTGTCACCTCCTCCATGAAGCCTTTCTGACCTTGCAGTTTTCGGGGTGATGATTGTTTCCACATTGACAGGGCGAGGGGCTGTTGGGTGTGCCCCTCTTCATTCTGGACTTCTCCCAGAGTGTTGGTCGGAATGGCCTCTGGGGCACCCCAGGCCAGGCTCCCCTGGTCAGACCATGCAGACCTCAGGGCCCTTAGGGTACCTGGACTTTGTACCCTCAGCTCTGTTTCGACTCCGTCTTGTCTGCATTTTTCGTTGCTCAGATGTGTTTGTGTTGTTTTCCCGGCTGGATTTTAAAGACCTCAGGGCAGTTGTGCATGCTTCTCTCCTCTCTCTGTCTCTTGCAGTGAACAAGCTGGGGCTCCCAATTTATTAGCACAGTCGTTTCTTCATGGACTCAGTACACAGGTTCTTCATCTTGTCTGCGGTTCTCTGGTTCTCTTGGGAGCGCGAATCCACTGCGCAACAGAGAAGGAGATGATCTCATTTTATGATCTCACTGTAATCAACAATGCTATTGACTTTCTCTGTAACCCACACTTTCCTAGGGAAAAAGGACTCATTCTTCCACATCTGCTCCATTGCCAGGAAGTACTGGTGTATCCAGGGAACGGCAGGCTGACGGCGTCATGGCCGCGGAGGAGCCGGCGACCTCGGGCCACCCTGTTCTTTACATACTTCTTGCAGATGTGGGCTGCTTCTGGGCCCGACGCCTGCTGTACCATGATGGGCAGTGTCTAACTGTTTGATAAACATGTGGTCCTTTCTGATCAGTGTTCCAGGCTTCTTAGGGTATATTCCTACAAGTGGGATCACTGGGTCAAATGGCAGTTCTTTTTTAAATTTTTTGAGGCAACACCATATTGTTTTCCATAGTGGCTGCACCAGTCTGCATTCCCACCAGCAGTGTACTAGAGTCCCCCTTTCTCCACACCCTCGCCAGCACTTGTTGTTTGATGATTTGTTGATGGCGGCCATTCTGACAAGTGTGAGGGGATACCTCATAGTCGTGTGTTGTTGTTTTTTTATAACTAAAGATCATTTATTTGTTTTTCACTAAGATTTTATCTTAGGACATAATTAAACTGTGTTACCACCCTCTTACCCCAACTTGAAGAAGGGTTAGTACAGTGAATGTTATAAAGTAGATATGAACAGATTTTAAACGATCAGAACCAACATTAACTTGACAAAGCAAAACTTCCTTCTAAATCATCATAATAATGTTTAAGTAAAAAAAAGAGAAAAAAAGGGGGTGATGGAAGTTCAGCTTGAACAAGATCCTCACATTTCATCTAACACATTCGATCCTGGCTAGAAGGTACCAAAATGGAAACAGGATTACTATAATACAAAACTTCCACCACAGATCGCTGGACACACCTGTGTTCCAAGCCCACCCCCAACCCCCAGTGCTTCCAACACAACTCTCTCCCAGCCTGTTGGGCCTGCCGACCAAGGAGCATGTAGATCTTCTCTTTAATCCCATCTTTGTTATAAGGCTGGTATGTCTGGGTATCAGCTGGGTGAACAAGACAGCTGAGGTCTGCCAGATCAATAAAATCAAACAGCTGGCTGATATCATATGTAATAGAGGGGCTGCTGGGCTTCGTTCTCTTCAGATGCTCTTCATACATTTTACAAACGCCTTCCATGCGTTCATTCACTGATTCATAGTCAGCATAAGTTCTGCCTCTGGCCTCTTGGGAGGTTGTACCAGTAAAACGGTGTGAGACATCGAGCCAAACTCTTCGCTGCAGCCGCTGCCGACACCACCGCCAAACACGAGTTTAGCCTCAAAGCCACCAACAGCCTCATAGTCATTTTAATTCACATCTTTCTGATGATTAGTGATGTTGAGCATTTTTTCATATGTCTCCTGGCCATTTGTATGTCCCGTTGGAGAGGTGTCAATTTAGGTCCTCTGCCCATTTTTAAATAGGATTCTTTGTCTTCCTTCTGTTGTGTTGTATGAGCACTCTATATATTTTGGAAATTAAGCCCTTATCTTTGACAATTATGTTCTCCCACCCAGTGGGTTCCCTTTCCATTTTGATGCTTGTTTCTTTGGCTGTGTAGAAGTTTTTTATTTTAATGTAGTCCCATTTATTAATTTTTTTTCTTTGTTTCTCTTGCCCTAGGCATTGTATCAGTGAAAATTCTGCTGTGTGTGATGTCTAAGATTTTGCTGCCTATATTTTCTTCTAGAATTTTTATAGAATCATGAGTCACATTTAAGTCTTTTATCCATTTTGAGTTTATTCTTGCGTATGGTGTAAGTTGGTGGTCTAGTTTCATTTTTTTTTTTGCATGTAGCTGTGCAATTTTCCAAGCACCATTTATTGAAGTGACTGTCTTTTCTCCATTGTGTGCTGTAGCCACCTTTGTCAAATAGTAATTGAGCATAATGTGTTGGGTCAATTTCTGGGTTCTGGGTTCTGTGTGTTGTTCCACTGATCTATATGCCTGTTCTTGTGCCAGTAGCAGGCTGTTTTGATTACAGTGGCTTTGTGGTATAACTTGATATTCAGAATTGTGATCCCTCCTACTTTGGTCTTCTTTTTCAAGATTTCCGTGTCTATTTGGGTCATTTTTGGTTCCATATAGACTTTTGGAGTAATTGTTCTAGATCTGTGAAATATGTTGTTGGTGTTTTAATGGGGATTGCATTGACTCTATATATTGCTTTGGGTAGTAGGGACATTTTAATGATGTTGCTTCTTCCAATCCATGAACATGGTATGGGCTTCCACTTTTTTATATCTTCCTCTATTTTTTTTTCAATGTTTTGTAGTTTTGTGAGAACAGGTTTTTTACTTTCTTGGTTAAGTTTATTCCTAGGTATCTTAATATTTTTTTTTTTTTGAATTTTATTTTATTTTTATTTTTCCACATCTTTATTGTTGGATGTAAAATGTATTACAGATGTTCCACATTTTTCCCCCATTGACCCCCTCCTCCCCACTCCCGACCCCCTCCCACCTATTGTCCGTGTCCATTGGTTATGCATATAAGTTCTTTGGTTTATCTCTTCCCACCCCCCCAACCCCTTTCCCTTTGAGGTTTGTCAGTCTAGCAATGAATTTGTGCTTCTTAATCCCTTCATCTTTTTCACCCATTCCCCCAACCCCCTTCCCAACTGGCAACCAACAAAATGTTCTCTGTGTCTATGAGAATGTTCCTGTTCTTCCTGTTCATTTTGTTTGTAGATTCCATTGTTGATAGATACGTATTCATTGCCATTTTGTTTGTTCATACATTTTATCTTTTTCTTTAAAAAGACCCTTCATCATTTCATATAATAACGGTTTGGTAGTGATGAACTCCTTTAACTTTTTCTTGTCTGGGAAAGTTTTTATATGTCCATCAATTCTAAATGACAGCTTTGCAGGATAGAGTAATTTTGGTTGTAGGTTCTTGGTTTTCATCACTCTGAATATTTCTTGCCACTCCCTTCTGGCCTGCAAAGTTTCTTTTGAGAAATCAGCTGACAGCCTAATGGGTACTCCCTTGTAGGTAACCAGCTGCCTTTCTCTTGCTGCTTTTAAGATTCTCTCTTTGTCTTGAACCTTTTGCATTTTGATGATGATGTGTCTTGGTGTGGGCCTCTTGGGGTTCATCTTGTTTGGGACTCTCTGTGCTTCCTGGACTTGTATGTCTGTTTCCTTCACCAAGTTAGGAAAGTTTTCTGCCATTATTGTTTCAAACAGGTTTTCGATTTCTTGTTCTCTCTCTTCTCCTTCTGGCACCCCCAAGATGCGAATGTTGGCACGCTTGAAGTTGTCCCAGAGGCTCCTTACACTATCCTCATTTTTTTGGATTCTTTTTTCTTTTTGCTGTTGTGATTGGGCGTTTTTTGCTTCCTTATATTCCAAATCGATGGTTTGCTCCTTGGATTTACGTACTCTATTATTGAAGCTATGTAAATTATTCTTTATTTCAGTTAAAGCCTCCTTCGTTTCTAACTGTGAAGCGATCATTTCTAACTGGTCCTTTTTTATGCTCTTGAGGCCCTCACTGAGTTCATTGAGCATCCTTATAAGCAGTATTTTGAACTCAGCATCTGTTAGGTTGCTTATCTCCATTTCGCTTAGTTCTTTTCTTGGGGTTTTGTTCTGTTCTTTCATTTGGGACCTGTTTCTTTGTATCCTCATTTTGGCTGCCTCCCTGTGTTTGTTTCTGTGTATTACTTAATGAGAGGTATAGGGCTTGCTGAGACCAGATGCTGCTCGTTTGAAAGAATTTAGGAAAAACCTGAAGCAGGATCCAAGACAAGCCAATCCTATGGTTAAGCAAGTGGCAACAGCTCGGGTGGGCTTGAAAGTTGTGTGGGGCAGGGCGGGGCCTCAGGGAGTCACCAGGGCGGGGCTACCAGTGTGAGCCAGGTTGCTGGAGTCCCAGATATGGCGACTGTCTGCCGCCCCCGGGAAGGGCTCACCAAAGGAACAAAGGCCTCTTACAGCACGTTTGTCCCCGAGGAAGCCCCCTCTCCAGCCCTCGCTCCAGTGCCAAACAGCTCAGTTCTTCCCTGTATGTCTCTGGTGCCCCTCGAGCTGCCTCCCCTCCAAGCTTAGAGGGAGAGAGTCCGATAAGTTCGCCCGCGGGCCCTTTAAGGAGCTGCCTGGGGCTCCAGCCGCCTCAGCCTCCCTGAGCCTCAGTTCCCGCTGGTTTTCCAGCCAGAAGTTATGGGGACTCTCTTCCTGGCACTGGAAACCTGAGCGGGGCACCTGGTGTGGGACGGGGACCCCTCAGTCCTCAGGAAGGACCTTCCCAGCTGCGGGAGTCTCCTGATTTTTATCCGCCACACGTGGGTGTGGGACCAGCCCGTCACACCACCGCGCCGCCGCCGCCTGTCCTACCGGTCTGGATGTAGCTGTTTTTTTTTTTTTAATTCCGTAGTTGTAGGACTTCCATTCAGCTTGATTTCAGGCGGTTTTGGATGATGGTTGTTCTGTAGTTTTGTTGTAACTTGGATGTGGTTGTGGGAGGACGCGATACTGCGTTTCCCTACACTGCCATCTTGACCGGAAGTCTATCTTAATATTTTTGTTGTAATGGTAAATGGGATTTTTTCTTTAATTTCTTCTTTTTCTGTGTGTTCATTTTTGGTATATCAAATTGCCAACTATTTCTGGATGTTGATTTTGTATCCTGCTACCTTGCTGAATTTATTTATTAAATCTAGTTTTTTGTGTGAGGTGTTTAGAGGTTTTTATGTACAATATCATGTTGTCTGCAAATAATGACAGTTTCACTTCCTCCTTTCTGATATGAACGCCTTTTATTTTTTTCTTCTTATCTGATTGCTGTGGATAAGACTTCCAGTACGATGTTGAATAAAGGTGGCAAAAACAGCCATCTCTGCCTTGTTCTTGTTCTTAAGGGAAATGCTTTAATTTTTGCCCAATGAGTATGATATTGGCTGTACATTTGTCATATATGGCCTTTATTTTGTTGATATATGATCCTTCTATTCCCACTTGGCTGAGAATTTTTATAAAAAATAGGTGATGGATTTAAATGCTTTTCAGCATCTATTGATATGATCATATGATTTTTATCTTTCATTTTATTTATGTGATATATCACATTTATTGATTTGTGAATATTGTGCTAGCCTTGTACCCCTGGGATAAATCCCACTTGGTTGTGGTGTATAATTTTTTAATGTTATTGCTGGATTTGATTAGCTAAAATTTTGTTGAGAATTTTGGCATCTATATTCATCAGGGATATTGGCCTGTCCTTTTCTTTTTTGGTAATATAGTTATCTGGTTTTGGTAATATAGTTATCTGGTTTTGGGATTAGGATTATGCTGGCCTCATAACAATAGTTGGGAAGTCCTCCTTCTTCTTGAATTTTTTGGAATAGTTTGAAGAGAATAGGTGTTAGTTTTCCTTTGAATATTTGGTAAAACTCCCCTGTGAATTTGTCCAGACCAGGGCTTTTGTTTGCTGGGAATTTGTTGATTACTGCTTCTATTTCCTTAGTTGTTATTGGGCTGTTCAGATTTTCTGACTCTTCCTAGTTGAGTTTTGGATTACTGTATGATTCTAGAAATTTGTCCATTTCACCTAGGTTGTCTAATTTGTTGGCATGTACTTGTTCATAGTATTTTCTTACAATCCTTTGTGTTTCTGTGGTGTCAGTTGTTATTTCACCTCTTTCTTTTTTTTTGCAATTTTTTGTACAGATAGAGTGGGAGGGAGAGAGAGAGAGAGAGAAACATCGACATGAAAGGGACACATCGAGTGGCTGCCACCCACACGACCGACCAGGGCCGGGGACAAACTGCAACCGAAGTACGTGCCCTTAGCGGGAACCGAACCCGGGTCTCTCCAGACCGCAGGCCAACGCTCTAACCGCTGAGCCAAACCGGCCAGGGCTCTTTCATTTTTTATTTGATTAATTTGGGTCCTCTCTCTTTGTTTCTTGCTAAAGGTTTCTGGCTAAAGGTTGATCAATCTTGTTTATCTTTTCTAAGAACCAGCTCTTGGTTTCATTGATTTTTTTTTTTTTTTTTTTAGTCTTTATGTCATTTATTTCCACTCTGATCTTTATTATTTCCTTCCTTCTACTAATTCTGGGTTTTTCTTTTTGTTGTCTTCCTCAATCTTTAAGTTGTAGGGTTAGATAGTCTATTAGAAAATTTTCTTATTTCTTGAGGTAGGCCTGTATTGCTATGCACTTTCCTATCAGGACTGCTTTTGCTGTGTCCCATAGATTTTATATTGTTGTGTGTTCATTTTCATTAGTTTCCAGGAAGTTTTTGATTTCTTTCTTGATCTCATTGGTAACACATCCATTGTTTAATAACATGCTATTTTGCCTCCATGTGTTTGAATGTTTTTGAGTATTTTTATTGTAATTATTTCTAGTTTCATGCCATTGTGATCTGAGAAGATGCTTGATATGATTTCAATCTTCTTGAATTTGTAGAGACTTACTTTGTGTCCTAACATGTGGTCTATCTTTGAGAATGTCCCAAGTGCACTTGAAAAGAATTTATATTCTGCAGTTTTAGGGTGAAATGTTCTGTAAATATCAGTTAAGTCCAGCTGATCCAGTGTGTCATTTAGGGACTCTGTTTCCTTGTTAATTTTTTGTCTAGAAGATCTATCCAGTGGTATCAGGGGAGTATTAAAGTCACCACTATGATTGTATTGCTGTTGATCTCTACCTTGAAGTCCTCTGGAAGTTTTTAAATATATTTTGGTGTTCTTATATTGGGTGCATATATTTTTACCAAGGTTATATCCTCTTATTGGATTCTTTTCATATTATGTAGTGACCTCCTTTATCTCCTTTGTGGCCCTCGTTTTGCAGTCTGTCTTGTCAGATATGAGTATTGCTACACCAACTCTTTTTTGGTTTCCATTTACCTGAACATTGTTTTTCATCCCTTCACTTTCATCCTGTGTGAGTCTTTTGTTTTGAGGTGGGTCTCATAGATAGCATATATATGGGTCATGTTTGCTTATCTAATCAGCTACTCTATGTCTTTTGATTGGAGCATTTAAGACATTTACATTGAAAGTTGTTATTGAAGGCATTTATTTGTTGCCATTTGTATTCTTTATGCCGGTGTTCCTCTCTCTCTCTCTCTCTCTCTCTCTCTCTCTCTCTCTGTCTGCAAGGCTCTTTATTTCACCTTCAATTTTGAATGATAGCCTTGCTGGATAGAGTAGTCTTGGATTCAGACTCTTGCTTTTCATTACTTTGTATACTTTCTGCCACTTTCTTCTGGCCTACAGTGTTTCTATTGAGAAATCAGCTAATAGTTTAATGGGAGCTCCCTTGTAGATAACTTACTGTCTATTTTTTGCTACCTTTAAGATTCTTTCTTTGTCTTAACATTTGCCATTTTAATTATGATGTTCATAGGTGTTGGTCTTTTTAGGTTCATCTTGCTTCGGATTCTCTGTGTTTCCTGGACTTGTGTGACTTTTTCCTTCATCTGGTTAAGGAAGTTTTCTTCAAACAGGTTCTCTATTCCTTTCTCTGATTCTTCTCCTTCTGGTATCCCTATGATGTGAATATTGTTATGTTTCATATTGTCTCAAAGCTCCCTTAAACTCTCCTCCTGTTTTTTAATTTTTTTTTTTTCCATTGGCTACTCTATTTGGGTGTTTTTTCTACCTTGTCTTCTAATTCACTGATTCAGTCTTCAATTTTTATTGAATCCTTCCAAGATACTTAAAAAAAAACAAAAAACACTTTTATTTCTTTATTGATTTTTAGAGAGAGACAGAAACATCAATGAGATAGAACATTGATGGGCCACCTCCTGCATACCCCCAAATGGGGATTGGGCTCACAACCTGGTCATGTGCCCTGACTGGGAATTGAACTGGCAACCTCTTGGTGCATAGGTCGATGCTCAAGTACTGAGCCACAGTGGCTGGGCACAAGGTACTTTTTATATCAGTTATGTCATTCTTCATTTCCACTTAATTTTCATTCACAGCTTCTACCTCTTTTTTTTTTTATGCTGGTGTAGTTCTCATTAAGTTGCTTGTAGTTCTTGCAAAGTTTCTTGAGCATTCTTAAAACCATTGCTTTGAATTCTTTATCTGACAGACTGTATGCCTCTATTTCATGTAGTTCCTTTTCTGGTGATCCCTCCTTTTCTTTCATTTGGGGTTGTTTCTTTGTCTCACCATTTTAGCAGCCTGGTAGTTCGGGGCCAGGGGAGGCCCGTTGCGCTGCATAGGCAGGTTGGTGTATGTCAGATAAGACTGCAGTGCTTCCCAATCTTGGTGTGGCGGCCTTTTCGTGGGACCCAGTGGAGTAGTCTCCTTGATCTTCTGAGCTGGGTGCCCTAGGAATGGCCCTTGTGTGGGCATGTGGGCTCTCCTGCTGAATTTGGGTTTTGATTGCTGTTGTCTGTATGTAGGTAGACTGAGTCCCTGAGGTTGTTAACTATGAGTCTCAACCCCGACCCTGTCAACCATGTCATGCCAACTGTTATATACGAGTTGACAGAACAAAACAATAGCAACCAGACCAAACCAAAAGGATGCCTCCCCCACAAATATCAGCCTCAAAAATATAGAAGCAACTGCCTCAACAAAAAGATGAAAAGACCCAACGACAAATGAAAAACATACCCCCCCCCCCACAAAGAACACTAGGAGGGACGAGACCAAAATAATTAAAAGAGGGAGAAAGAAAAAGGTAAAAAAACAAAAAAACAAAATAAAAGTAAAAACGGTAATGCACAATCAGACTAAATAAAAAAAGATCCTGAAAAAATCAAAAACATCAGCTTCAACATGATATAAGCCCCAGGCTCAACAAAAAGATTAAAAGACAAACAAACTGAAAACACACACACAAACACACACAGAACAATACTGGAAGGTGTGAGACTGAACATATTAAAAGAGGGAGAGATGCCCAAACAGTGTGGCTCAGTGGTTGAAAGTTGGCCCATATATGGGCAGGTTGCCAGTTCGATTCCCGGTCAGGGCACATGCCTGGTTGTAGGCCAAATCCCCAGTGGGGGGCATGCAGGAGGCAGCCAATCGATGTTCTCTCTCATCGATGTTTCTATTTCTCTCTCCTCCCTTCCTCTCTCTCTCAAATCAATACAGAAAAAAAAAAAATTTAAAAAGAGGGACCTCATTCTGACTTCCACCTGAGTAGATATGCTCTGCGGGTTTTGTATTTTATACACGTATGAGCTCCATTTCCGGCGCCTAGATACTGTTTTTTAAAACCCTGGCCAATGGAGTGAACTGGAAGAGGGGCCGTCAGCATGTGTTACATGCAGTGAGGACTGTTCATACCCTTTGAATCTGGGCGATTTACATGTGAAGTCTCTGGGGACAAGGCTGTGGTGTTGACATGTATTTGGGCACAGGTGTTCCGAAGCCTGTAGTATGCAGTGTCCACTGTTTAGTAGGTGCTGATAAAATGTGTCTGCAGAGCGCAGAGGAGAACCCACCCTGCTGTGGAGCTTAGGAGCTGTGCCGCTGCAACCGGGGCTCAGCACACGGTAGGGGCGTGGCTCCAACTCCGTATTTGGACCATGGTTGCAAAACGCTCTTCCAGAAGCCTGCTGGGAACCGATGAACTCTGGGTCCGTAGATGTTTGCAGACACTTTTCCTGAAGCTCTGTTTGCAAGGCAGGATGGCTTTGGCTGAGCCTGGGGACGGTGATTCCAGGAGGGGAGAGCATTATGGACTAATTCCAGAGCCCCTGCGGCATGGAGTCCTCAGCACAGACAGACAGCCCCTCGGATGCTTCGTGGGGTAGAGATACCTTTGTTTGTAGACTTGGCTTTAAATAGCTGAGGGGTACCCCCACTGCAGCCCATGGGCTCTGCCCGCCCTCTCCTCTCTACATAGTCCCCCGTGTAACAGATTACATGGAACTCGACCACTGATTTGTTCACCCAGGGGGTGTGCACTGAGGGCCTGTTGTGTGCCATTTGGTCGCAGGCACTGGATGCAGTGATGAGCAAAAGCAGGCATCATCCTTGCTGAGAGAGTTAGAGCTGTAGGGAAACAGGAAATAGAAAATCAATATAAAATAGTCCCTGTGATCATTGCTTCACTTCGAAAGCCTGTTAGAGTTAACCTAAATCAGGTGGTCTGAGAAGCTCCCCGAGGAGGCGACAACTTGGCTGAGAGCTGAGGAGTAAGACTAGTATGCCAGGCTGGTCACTGCCTGTGCAAAGGCCCTGGGGCCAGAATGAGTTGGTAAATAGTGTTGGTGAGCAAGAGGGTGGAGTTTGGGGCAAAATGAAGTTGATGTGAGACTAAGTAGGGTCTTAGGATATGGCCATGTTAAGGATTATCTGGTCTTTACCCCAAATGATGGAAATGTTTAAACAGAGTCTGGGGTGTGGAGGTGGAGGGTCAGGGAGGGCTCCTGATCATACTGGTGTGTTGAGAAGATCTCGAACTGCCACGTGGAGAGCAGGTGTGGGCGGTGGTGGTGGCTCAGCCATGGTGCTGGCTTCCTGAATCGTCATCAGGACTAGGCAGGAACTCACACCCATCTCGGGACCCCTCACTTGCTTCTCCCTTTCCTTCCTACTTTCCCAGCCCCTGAGGCGTCTGGACTCCCACTTCCCCCTTCGGAGCTGCCTCTGCAGAGTGCTCCTCTTTCTGCTCGCCACGCTATTTCCCTGCCTCCTCCCGACTCTTCACTGTCTGCTTTTCTGTTCACTCCCAATGTTAACTGACAGGTGGGAGAGGAGGGGTCGACAGTCGCAGTGGGAGGAGCCAGAGAAGAGGCGGGTGGAGGAAGAGAGGGGTCCCTACCCCAGGGAGGCAACTGGCTCCTCTTCCGGGAGCTGGGAAAGGCCATCTCAGGACTTGTGTTCAGGATGAATTTGGGGAGGACAGGGTGGGGCCGAAGAAGCTGCAGGCGTGCTGCTGTTCGAGCAGTTTCGGTTCTGACGGCAGGATGCGGGAGGTAGAAGAGAAGATTTTCCACCCATGTGGGGACACTGGTGCTGGAGGACTGTGGGCAGAGAGAGCGAGGGACAGGCTGGCGATTTGGGAACTGGAGACTGTTGGCATGAGGGAGAATCTTGCAAGTGGGTAAAACCCTCTCGGGGGGACCTGGTGTTGGGGGACCACGGTAGCTGGTGGCCACGGGAGGTTCCTGGGAGGGGATATTGATCTTTCCCATGGCCCCGCCCTTCATTTACCTTTAGCTTTACAAGGGCAGAGGCAGAGCCAAGGGGAAAGGGAGGCTTTGGGTGAGGTGGTGACTCTGAGTAAAGGTCTTATTGACAGTTTGCTTATATTTGTTCTTGGTGGGACAGGGTCACGGACACCCCCAGCTGACGGGGTACGAGAGAGAGGAATGAGGTTCCGGGACCGTGCATTTCCAGAAGGGCAGCTTCTGAGTCACGAGGAGGAGCTGGAGAGGTGTTTACTTGTGGTGGGAGCAAAGCCTGCTGGGTGCACCGTCAGGGCCATTGCGTGCCCAGGGTTTGGTGCCGCCTGTTTAACTTAAAGGTCAAGTTCAAACTGCGAGTTTCCTTTTGGTACAGGTCCCTCCTCCCTGGCTCCCTCTCACCCCCCAGCTGCAAAGTAGGCTGTGTAGCCTCTCTGGCTTCTTAGGCACAGCGTGGCCCGCAGGGCACCCACAGACAGACGCGGGGGGAACGGCGTCTGGAGTGAGATAATCGACCCCACCCCAGGCTGAAGGGCTGCAGCCGCAGCTGGTTCTTCTGTGGCTTATTCTGCTTCAGCTGCCGGCCCGGGTCTCAGCCGGCTCTGCAGCCCCAGCCCCTCGGGCACTGGCAGGGAGTTCCCACTGAGTCAGGAGTGGGGACAGCACTGCTACTGCGCTGTGGACTGTGGAGCAGGTCTGTCTGTCTTTTCTCCGTGCGTGGAATTGGCTGCTGCTTTCCTTTTGTCCTCCTGCAGGTGTAGGTCAGGGCTCGTGGAAACAGCCCAGTTGGCACAGCACCTGTGGCTTTCCTGGGGAACCATGTCTGCCTGCCCTTCCTCAGGCTCTTTTTCTATGAAATCCCAGACCAGAGGGATCCTGGACCACAGCGACTTGCCCTGGGGTAGGGAGAGCATCCAGTGTGCGCTGTTATTGAAGGGACACTTCCCCCTTTTTTCTATAGAGCCCAGAGACAAAGCGAAGAATAGAGAAGGGTGGTAGTGTTTACCCAAACACAGGTGTAGCCTAGTTACCGCTGACCTTCCCTCAGTTTTGTCACTTTGGAGCTGGCGGCCCCCTCCTTGACCCTGGCTGCCTCTCCGCCCAGTCCTGCCGGCCCCGAACCCTGTCTGTGCATTAGTTCATTGTCTGCCCTCACCCTGTTCTTGTGGTGCATTCCCACAGTGCATTCTGGGTATTCAGGTGAGGTGTTGCCGTATTAATGTGTGTCCAGCTGTGTGCTTTCTTCCCAGAAAACTTGAGGGCTGTAATGAGTTCTTTTAGAACCTGTCTTATAACTTGACTTTATCAGGTTGGAAGGAATGGGGGCTGCAGTTACTTGGGGACACTCAATGTATATGGCGAGCTGCCTGGTCCACCCACAGGGATTATGCAACTCCACAGGGGATCAGGAATCCCTCAGTCCTACTGAAGTTCGGTGTGTGGTCTGCCAGGGTGTCTTTTTGCTATAAACCCAGAGGGAGATCGGAGGGGAGGGGCGGACAGGAGGGGGAATGCAGAGCGGGAAGGTTTGAGAACTACCACTGTGATCGAGGTCCTGGGATGTTGCTGGTCTTCAATTTTCCAGCATCAAAACACAGGTGGTGGAAGGTGGGAATAAGTGATCTTGAAGTTTATCCATCACCATGCTTTGAGTTATTACAAGCACGGGAAAGTCTGGGGAAACTCTGGCTACCAATGCGCTCTTGTAGGGTGGTAAGAAAATCAGTCCTAAATGACCCAAGGATCCCTTGAGTTCTTCACGTGCAGAACATGCTCCATGTCGGGGGATCATGACTGAGCTTCCGTGAGCCGGACAGTCTCTGAAGCTGTCCGGGAAGGCCAGCCAGCATTGTGATCCTGGTTAAACCAGAGTCAGAGCATCTGTGAGCCCAGGGCAGAGTGTTGTGACAAGTGTGATGGAAACATGTTATTCAATCTATGATTTTCTTGGCTGGTCTTGCAGGTCAACCCGGTCCCTTCCTGCAGGTCACGTAGTAGTGACTGTTCACTGAGAGCCCGAGGCTCAGGTGAAGGGCTTTCCCTGGATCATCCTTTTCGGTTCTTGAAACAAGTCACTGCGGCACTACTGTCCCTTTGTGCAGCCAAGGAGAGTGGGGCCTGGAGAAGTGGAGATGAGTTGTCCTGTGAGCCAGGCCGCTCGCTCTGGAGTCTGTGGTCTTACACTCTAGTGTTGACTTTTAAACTCAACCGGATGTGGTGAGACTTTTGAGGGGTCTGCCAAATGCATCCTTTGAATGTTCTCATGAAGGCATCCAACTCCCTGCATCTTTCTACCCATTACCCCTCTCTGTGTCTTGTCATGTCCTTAGGAGGAAGGGTGTGGCCCCAATGACAGTACTGTCTTCTCGATGATTCGACAGCTCTGCTGTAGCTCCATGATAGTATATCCAGGACCCGACTTTCATCTCTCTCCAGCTGTGCTCCTTCTCCTGCACCCTTGGTCATCCTCCAGGTGCAGACACTGTCCTAAGCACCCATGTGGGGGCTCTCAGGGAGCAGGCACGGGCCACAATCACAGCACGCCTAGGTCCTCATTCTCCTTGTGGGGACAAGGCACCCCACCGTCCCCTCTGAACCCTGGGAGAAGATCCTCTTCATTTCAGTGGGAAGACAAATGCTCATTTGATAGTGAAGCTGAAAAACTTCCCTGGTGGGGGCTCTCTGGGCCACGCTGGGCTCAGGTACTTAAGGTCACAACCCCCAGGAAGTGGAGAAGGAGCACGGCTCCCTCACTGCCAATCCAGCTGGGATGCTGAGGGCTATGGAGTGAGCGGAGGGACGTGGACAGGCTGGAGGGAGTGACTTCCTGGCCACTGCACGCTCCTGATCTTCTGGGGAGACCTAGTGTTGGGACCAGTAAGACATGGAGTCTGAGCCATAGGACGGTCACTCAGGGGTCACAACTTGTAGGCAGAAGGGTTAAACTCTACACGTGATCTATATAGATTCATTCACTTACTTGGAAAACTGGTGTCTTTTAGCTTCTGGATCCAGCTACAATATCATCGACGGACCCAAGAATGCAACGGTGCTGGTGGGCTGGGAGGCCAGCTTCAACTGTACCGTGTCGCAGGGCTGGAAGCTCATCATGTGGGCTCTGAACGGCATGGTGGTCCTGAGCGTCACGCCCAAGGAGCCCATCATCACCAACGACCGCTTTACCTCTGCGAGTTATGAGGAAGGCAATAACTTCATCTCCGAAATGATAATCCACAACGTGCAACCCAGCGATGCGGGGCTTATCGAGTGCAGGCTGCAGAACAGTAACCTCGAGGGATCCGCCTTCCTTTCAGTCCAAGGTGTGTATGCGGGCAACTGGAGAGGAGAGCTGGCCTCCGCTGGGGCCAGTGTCAGAAATGGAAGGGACCTTGTGAAGTTCATGTCATATATGGTGACACAGGGACACCTTCAGCTGGTCTTACATTTAGAGTTATTCTGAGCCGATGAATATTTTGTTCTATTTATCACTTCCCTCCCCTCTCCCATCCTTTTTTCTCGTGTGGGCTAGAGGTCAGTTAGTGTTGCACTGAGAAGTATTCTGAACTTACGGGTGTTGTTTTGTTATTTGTTCATTTCTCTCCCGCCTTCCTCACTGACTCTCTACTTCCTTCCTGTCTCTTTCCCTTTCTCCTTGTATCTTTTTGTTCCATTTCTATGATTAAGACTCTTAAAGACAGGTTTTGTCACTTTTCCATCTCATCCATTTCGGAACCTAATAGCTTTTCTGGAAATACATCCCAGAAGTCTCCCTGGGCCAGTTGCCGTCACCCTGATTCAGAGAGAGAGAGGACCGTCATCGCCCTGTCTCCAGTCTTTCATATGCTTCGCTGTTTCTCTGCCTTCCATCAGTTTTGACTTTATATCACTTTGACACCTTTATCAACTTGGAATCGTGTTTAACTTTTCCCTTTTTCCAGCTTAATTTCCTGAATTTATTCTTCTTCCCCACCCCCAGCGGTTTTTACAGACAAAGCTGTGTCAAGGGTTTTAGAGAAAGGAGTAAACACAATGTGTAATAATGGATAACTTATTTTGTGTTTTCAAAGAATTTTTAGGTGCTGAAGCGCATGCTACGTAGTGAAAAAAAATAAAATAAAAAGGAGGATTTACAAGGATTCAGAGCATCTTTATCCAAGTTGCATCACTTTGTATTCCTTAAAAGTGCAATTGTGCACGCTTCCCAGATGCACTGGAGGAAGTGGAGCTCCTGCTGTATGCGACAGCATTTGTGTGTGTGTGTGTGTGTGTGTGTGTGTCATACGTGCCCCTAGCAGGAAGCAAACCCGGGACTCTCTGGTCCGAAGCCCGACGCTCAACCGCTGAGCCAAACTGGCCGGGGCGCGGCAGCATTTTTTTACAGCAGACACGCTGCCTTTGAGATTTTTCTTACGTATATATGTGCTTGTCTAGGAGAAATTCCCAAAGATTTCCTCTGTATTTACGCTACTATGAAATCCAATCGGATGACATTCGGTGTAGATACATGTCCACCTATTTCTTTTTTTTTATTTTTTATTTTTATCCTCACCTGAGGACATTTTTCTATTTTCTGTTCAGGTAGAGTGGGAAGGAGAGAGAGGAACAGAGAGAGAGAGAGAAACATCGATATGAAAGGAACACATCGAGTGGCTGCCACCCACACGACCGACCAGGGCCGGGGACAAACTGCAACCGAGGCACATGCCCTTAGCGGGAACCGAACCCGGGTCTCTCCGGACCGCAGGCCGACGCTCTAACCGCTGAGCCAAACCGGCCAGGGCCATGTCCACCTATTTCTATCTGCATGTTTAAATTTAGCCAAATCATCGTATCTTTGCGTTACGTGTCTTTACTTTCACGTGGTTTAATTAGGGGCACCATGATATTTTATGCTGTTAAGTGATTTTGTGAAGCTACCTGGATTACTGGCCTGGTTTGCCTGACCAGATTCTTATTACCATAATTTGTGGTATACGGGAAAGGACACGGGAGAAGGAATCAAAGGTATGAGTTCTGGTTTTTCTTCCACCAGTTACTCACCTTGGTGACCCCTGAATTGGCTAAATTTCTTCATCTTTAAAACTGGGACAAGCCCTGGTTGGTTTGGCTCAGCGGTTGGAGTGTTAGCCTGTGGACCAGCGAGTCCTGGGTTCAGTTCCCGCTAGGGGCACGCACCCCCCCCCCCAAAAAAAATAAATAATAAATAAAAGTGGGACAAGACTCCTCTGCCCGCTTCTCAGGTTTACGGTGAGGATCAGATGACGAAATGATGGAGGAGGGGCCTCGTAGGGGTTAGCAGTGCAGGCTCGGGCCGACTGCTGGGCTCCAGCTCCAGCTTCACTGCTGACTGAGTGTGTGACTGTGGGCACCAGCGCATGACCCTGTGCCCGGGTTCCTCATCAGGTTGTGAGATCAGGCGCGTAGGCCTAGGTAGAGTCTGTAGAACAGCACCTACCCCCGCACTCTCTAGGTGGTCATTCGCTGTTATTTACTGCATCCCCAGCGGGAGCATGCCACTGTGTCAGGATGTAAGGGGGGCCCAGAGATCAATAGAGGAAGACAGAGCCTCGCACAGAACCGAACAACTGCACGTGCGTGAATAGCAGTGGCGCGCTCAGATGCTGGCCACTGCGCGGGCAGGGGGAGCTCGGGCTCACATGGGGAAGGGGCGAGAGAATCAGCAGTCTTCGAGGACTCCATAGGAAAGGTGCCATTTGAGGTGTGCCTCAGAGGTCTGTAGACGTTGGCCACACGGGAAGTGAGAGAGGAGGAGGGCACTCCTGGATCAAGAAGACGGCCAGGGCATGACTTATTGCTATGTTCATATATCAACTTCATAAATCCATGTGGCTTTATAGCACTTCTTCCCAAAGCTATAGATCTATGAAGAATCTTCAGACATGCATTTCTAGGTGTTAGTGATTGCTGTAGCTTTTGGTTTTAAAACAAATAGATGAACAAGTGTCTTGGGAAGTTCAAGTCTTCTCCAAGGTCCTGAGGAGGGACCCTGTAGAATGGGACAGAACTCTGTCATTTTACCCTGGTTCCGTCGGTCTGAATGGCACTTTGTTCTCTGAGGAACAAATGTTCTGTGAACAATAGGGTCTCTTTTAAGGGAAAAGAATCTTGAAGAAAGAGGAAACACCCAAGTTATCTTGAAAGTGAATTATCCAAAGATTATTTTGTTCTCCTCAACTATCAACGAGAAAAGTAAAGAGAACTTACTAACTCCATATTAAGTCATTCAAAAATCTTTGTAAAATGTTCTAGCTATCACCTAATATCAAGTGTCATGAAAGCCAATGGGAAAAGTTAAATCACAAATATACACAGAAAAAGAAAATGCTTCCATTTGCCCAATCCACCAATTTAATCATACACAACCTCTAGACCTCTTGTGTTTTGAGGGCCAATTTCTTCTGTTATTAACTGAACCAGTAGCATTCCTCTGGGTTTCTGTCATCTTAAACCTCTCCAACCAAATGGAACAATGAATGAACCCGAAAGAACAAAGACAAAACCCTTTGGCCTTAAGGGACCAATCTGGCGCCCTCTCATTGTTGCATGTGCAGTAATCCATGAATTAGCAAAGGTGCTCTACTTACTCCAAGAGACTATTCAGGAAAGGAATAACTGGAGTAACATTTCTTTTTGTTTTTTGTTTTTGGTACATGCCCCTAACGGGAACCGAACCCGGGACTCTGTGGTCCGCAGGCTGATGCTCCAACTGCTGAGCCAAACCAGCCAGGGCTGGAGTAACATTTCTGAGCAAGAAGAGATTTCAGAGAGGATCCAGTTTAGGGTAGTCTGGGAATTCCAGGTATTCCCAGGGTGGTCTATGAGGTCATGACTGTTTTCATTATAAATAAGATGTTAGTTGCTATTCCCACTCTCATTTTCACGTGTGCACAAGGAGTTTGCTACTGCACACTGAGGAGGTCTGCATAACTCAGTGGACCAGTGATTTCCAAAGGACTGAAGTGTAAGGGTAAAAAGCCATTCAAAGAGCCAGATGGAGCAATGGATTGTAACATAACAGACAATGAACATCTTTATAGAGATTTAGATTCCACAGTGCAACTGACCTTTAAGAAGCCACTACTTGTCAAGTTTTGGTGTAGTATTAAGGAATATCCAAGGAAAGCCTATGAAATGCTTCTCACTGTTTCAACAATATATCTGTATGAGTCAGATGTTTTTTACAAATTTGAATGAAGCAATATATTGCAACAGGTTGAATACAGAAGGAGTTACAAGAATCTAGCCAAAGAGTAAAGAGATTTGCATAAATATAAAACAATATCACTCTTCTAATTTATTTTTGTTTAAGATATAGATATTTTTCATAAAAATATCTTAATCTGTCTGGCTGGTGTGGCTCAGTGCCTGAGCATCGACCCACGCACCAAGAGGTCGCTGGTTTGATTCCCAGTCAGGGCACATGCCCAGGTTGTGGGCCAGATCCACAGTGGGGGGCATGCAGGAGACGGCCAATCAGTGTTCTCTCTCATTGATGTTTTTATCTCTCTCTCCCTCTCCCTTCCTCTCTCTCTCAAATCAATAAAGAAAAATTAAAAAAAATATATATTAATCTATATTACCATATAATGGGTTTTTATTGTTATTTTTCAATATTTAAAAATAAATATTTAATTCTCATTTTAAACATGGTAAGTCTTGATAGAGATAACCCACATAAACAAAAAGCCTTGGTGTCCTCATTGACTTGTAAAATTGTGTGAAGTTTGAAAACCATAAGGATTGAAAATCACTAATCTAGTCAAATCATCTCATTCGACAGGTAGAAAAGAGCCTGAAAATTTCAGTGACTTGTCCAAGGTGATGCCAACTTTGTGGGAAAGCCAGGATTGTGGGCAGGGCAGAGGTTTTGATTCTTAGTCCAGTGTTCTTTCCGTTATATTATGCAGCTGGGAGTTTTGAATATCTTAACTGGAATGTTTCAATGTATCTCTATTTCAGGAAGGCTGTCTTTACCAGGGCCAGCCCTCAGGTGATTTCAGTGACATTGGCACACACCAGTGTTATTTTCAGATGGGTTATTTCCAGTGTGAACACTGGCACATGTGAGTGGGCCCTTAATAAAAAAACTTTTAGTTTATCTGAGCAATATATTCTGATATTTGATTGAGGGTAGTTATTTCTTTAATTCTATTGGATTTGACTTTGATTTAAATTTTAACTAGAAAAAATATTTTAAGGCATATCATAGGATATTATGTTTAAAAATACGTGATTCCCTCACCAAAAAAAAAAGAGAATCCGATTGACCAAAGGGACTTCCCATGAGATTAAGATGTGTCTACCTTACAAAGAAAAGAAGGTAAAAGTTATTTCCCTTTTTGCTTTGGCCCCCAGGCAGCTCCCAGGACAACTTTAGTTTAGCCCCCATGGCAGGCACATCTGTCCTCTCTTTCCCATATAATTTATACTTCCCTAGATCCTGATTTTTATTCATTTCTCTGGCACTGTTTTCTGATGAGCAATCGCACCTTCTTCTGTGGATCTCGAAAGTACAAAGAAGACACAGGTGCAAGCCCAATTAAGGTTTCCTGTTACAGCCACAGCCAATTTGGATTTGGGGAGTTAGCCCTCATGCATTGTGATTTGAAGGAAAAAAGAAAGAAAACTTGGAACTGAGAGGCATGGTTGTTCCTTCAGAATGTTTCACTTTTCTTCTGTAGTCATGGGGAAGTTGCTCATTCCCAGTGAAAACCTTGTGGTCGTGGAGGACGAACGCTGCAATGTGACTTGCCATGCGGTGGGCTGGGCCCCGCTCCCAGATCTTTCCTGGAAGATCGGTGTTTCAGCGAGTCATTCGGCATATTACTCCGTTTGGGAGCCTGATGGCCTTCAAAGCGTCCTGAGCGTCCTGGTTCTGACGCCGCAGAGCAATGGGACGTTGACTTGTGTGGCTGACATGAAGGGTCTGCAAGTCCAAGATGCGCTCACTGTAAATCTCACGGTGGTTCCGCCTCATCAGGGTAAGTGAAGACGTTTTGCTTTATGTAAAGTAAATTATTATTGACTGCTTATATTTCCTACGTCCTGTTGCTTAATCCCAATGTCTAGGAAAATTGTACTGTGACCTTGATTTCAGGTAGGCATGGAAATGGAAACAAATTACTTCAAGTGTCAGCTTAATGACCCTGCAATATCACTTTATCTTACAATCCCATCTTCAAGTATTTCTCCCTTTTCTACTTACCGACGAAATCATTAAGAATCTTGGCAATTAGTAGCATGAAACAGCATCAAGTTCAGAGATCAATACGTGAATTCAATGTTTTTCTCCAGTTTTTACTCTTTGCTCCTGTTTGATCCCATCCCGGGGCCAATATGAAGAAAGCGTTTCTAGGATTTGAGGAGGGGGCCAGGTCCTCTCAGGTTTCTTCCCATCTTAGTGGGATTAAAAGGTTTCATTTTTTTGTACCCAGCAAATCCACAGTGTATTTAAAAGCACCACGTCTATGTATATTTTTAACGGGACTAAATAACACAAATTTAAAGTTTAGATCCCAAAGAGAATCTACTTTGGCATATGAAGAACTCTAACCACACACCTTCCTGAGGCCCGTAGACCCTGCCTGAGCTCAGAGTCCACGGGGCCAATGAGTAAACAAGGAGGTTGGGGGCTGGAGATGGACTTGGACATCTTTACTTTATAAAAGAGGGGAGAGACGGGAGGCCTGCAGAAGTGCTGTGCTTTTGGGTCATACAACTGGCTGGGGAGAGGGGCTGACAAGCCAGGGAGAGCTGCTCTCTTGGTCCAAAGCTTCTCCTCATATGAAAACTCTTTCACCGAAGATCTTACAAAGTTCAAAACACAGCTACAGCCAAAGCAAGGTGATGATGATGGTGATAGCAATAATAACAATAATAATCAGCACTACATAGCATTTGCCAAGTAAGGACACTGTTTTAAACTTCTCAAGTATTAACCAAATAAACCTACGTGACAGCCCCCGAGTGGATGCTGCTATTCCTGTTGCAAAGATGAGGTGAAAGGGACACAGTATGGTCTGGAATTGGCCCATGTCCCTAGAGCTAGTAAGTGGTGGGAGGTGACCCTGCCAGTCTGTCTTTAGCATCTGCTCACCTGTCAACTCTGCCCTCCACCATGTGAGCAGCCGCTGGAGGTTGGCGGGTCATGGGGCTGACAAAGCCAAGTGTAAGTGTGTGGCTTAAACAACAGAAATGCATTATCTCACTGTTCTGGAGGCTAGCTCTCTGAAGTCAAGGTGTCAGCAGGGTTGGTTCCTTCTGAGGTCCATGCGGGAGCATCTGTCCCATCTTCTCCCCCACCTTCTCACGGTTGCTGGCAATTTTTGGTATTGCTTGGCTTGCAGATGCATCACCCCTGATCTCTGCCTGCATCTTCTTTCTTTAAAAAAATGAATTAATTTTTGTTACAGACATTTCTCCATTATTTCCCATAGACACCCGTCTCCCGATCCTGCCACCTCATAGCACTGCTGTCTGTGTCCATTGGTTATGCATCCATGCATATACATTCTTTGGTTTATTTCCATGTGACGTTCTTCTCCCTGTGTGCTTGTGTGTGTCTAAGTTTCTTTTTCTTTTTTTTTTTATAAGGACATCGGTCATATCTGATTAGGGCCCATTCTACATCCAGTTCGACCTCACCTTAACCAAATTGTATTTTCTATACTCTCTTCCCATATAAAGTCACATTCAGAAGTACTAGGAGTTCGTACTTTAACATGGATTTTGGGGGGACACAATTCAACCCATGAGAGATGGTGTCTCTGTGAACCTGTAAAAAGCCACTCAGAGCCCAGCTGTGGTCAGCATGAGTGGTTCTGTGTTTGCAGAACAGCGACTGACACCAGTGCGATCCAAAACGAGCTTGCCCCCGACGTTAGGCCCTTGTCTCTGTCTCTACCTGAGATGCCCAGAGACCAGGCAGACAACAGAAATGAAAGCAAGAGTGAATACACTCAGGGAGATAGAGAGGGGGTGCCTGGCAGCACGCTCCATCCTCAGGGAGCAGCTGCATCAGCCCAGCTGGTGATGCCAACAGGGATGGGGACCCAGGCGCTGTCAGATCTTTGACTTGACTCTGGTGCACCTCGTGCTCTTGAGGGTAAAGGACCCAGAAATTGGTGCTTCTTTAATTTTAAGTCAAAGTAAATTTATTTTAGCTGATTAAACTGAAAGGAACTTAGCTTACTCTCCAGCAAGACAATAGAATGAGGAAGTGAGAATCCAACTAGCTTGCTTTTCTTCCTCCAGATTATTG
Source organism: Molossus molossus (assembly GCF_014108415.1). Taxonomy (NCBI): domain Eukaryota; kingdom Metazoa; phylum Chordata; class Mammalia; order Chiroptera; family Molossidae; genus Molossus; species Molossus molossus. The sequence goes on along the minus strand of NW_023425388.1, from coordinate 8,647,147 downwards.
TTTTGAAAATTAAAAACCCCAGAAAAGTTGTAAGAATAGTACAATGAATACCTAGATACAATGAATGTTAACATTTTGTCCTGCTTGCTTCTCTCTCTCTCAGCTTGTTCTTTCTTTTTCTTGCTGAACTATTTGCGTGAGTTGGAGACTTGATGACACTCTGCCCCTAAATACCTCGGCATGTGTTTCATAAGAACAAGGCCATTCTATGTATCCCCGATGTAGTGGGCAGTCAGGAAATTTAACCTTGATACAATACTTTTATACAATGTACAATCCATATTCAAATTTCCCCAATGGTCCTTTATAACCAACCCCCCCAAACCAGTATCTAGCCAAAGACCAAGCATTGCCCTTGGCTGTCAGTCTCCTTTAATCTCTAATAGTTCACCCACCATTTTTTTGTCTTTCCTGATATAAACATTTTTAAAAGGTAATTTCAATATGGACCTGTCTGAGTTTTTCCAACACACTTTGATTTAGGCTAAATATATTTGCCAGGACATGAGTCATGTGGGCACACGATGCCATTTTTCTTTCTTTCTCATTGATAGTGAGTTTGATCATTTGGTTAAGGTGGAGTTCCTGAATTTCTTCATTGTAAAGGTATCTTTTGCTTTGATAATTAATACATCATCTAGAATACGATGTGAATACCTTGTTTCTCAGTATTTCACCTGATAGCTTTTGCATTCCTCATAAGTCGCTGCCAGAATCAATTATTGGTTGGTGGCTGTAAAAGCGTGATTTTCTGGTACGATGATTTTTCTGTCTTTATTAGTTGGCGTTCTTCTGCAAAGAAAAGACTTTCCTCTCCCTTTTTTCCCTTTTCTAAAAATAGTTTTTAGTACGGACTCATTTTCAGTCAATACATTATCATTTGCTTCTGTCATTCATTTTGATGCTCAGATTGCTCTAGATTTGGCCATGGGAATTCCTTGCAGCTGGCTCTGGCATCCCTTTGACATGTCCCTGTCAGTTGTTGAGCACTTGGTCCAATAAGCTGTTGCAACTGCTGTAAGCTCTCCCCCTGTTCCAGCCTGTAACCCTCCGTTTCTCCAACCAGCCAACCCAGCTTGCTTTAAGCTACTTCAGTATGATCTAGTGTGGCCTGGGCTTTGCATAGGAAGATTTAAAACAGTTCCATTCCCACCAAATGGAATGAAATGGACTGTTTAAACCACACTTCTTAACGAGGTAATAATGCAGCAAAGAGCTCTGGTCTGATGGGTGGTGCCCATGGAAATGGATGGGGAGGTTAGCTTGTCTGCAGTTTTTCTTCTGTGGGGGAGGGCACGGGGCACTCAGTTTCCCTGGATCGGGTTTAATTCAGCTGAATTCTCCTTAGCCTAGGACTAGTGAAGTGAGCAGCCCTAATTACGGCAGCTGGAGTCCCCACCGCCTCACAGAGGAGAGCCATTGGGTGCATTGCAATGAGTCTTACTTTATTGGACTCATTTGGAAAAGGGTAATTTGTTTCTAAATTATTCATCAAGTTCCAGAGCAGCTGGTGGCTGGCTGCTGTGGTGTGTTTTATGTAAGTTTTAGTAGATGAAGACCTGATTGCAGCTCCGGCTGGCAGAGCGGGCGACCAGAGGCTTCTAGGGGCACACCAGCTCACGGGGAGCACACCTGGTTCATGGGGAGCACACCCGTTCATGGGGGGCACACCCGTTCATGGGGGGCACACCAGGTCATGGGGGGCACACCAGGTCATGGGGGGCACACCCGTTCATGGGGAGCACACCAGGTCATGGGGAGCACACCCGTTCATGGGGGGCATACCAGGTCATGGGGGGCACACCAGGTCATGGGGGGCACACCCGTTCATGGGGAGCACACCAGGTCATGGGGAGCACACCCGTTCATGGGGGGCACACCAGGTCATGGGGGGCACACGAGGTTCATGCGAGCTCAGAATGAACGAGGCTGCGCCTGGCCGGCTTCTCTAGGAATCGGATCAACCTCAGTTCCGACTCCCATTTCCTAAAAATGCAAGGACTGGGTGTTCTCTCCAGAACAATGCCTTTGAAGAATGCCAAGGGCAGTTTAGGAAGTCTCATTCTTTCCAGCAGAATGTTGTAGGAAGCTCCTACTGATTTTTTTAAAGGAAAGCATATTGACAGGGCTAGTGGCAGTGTTTTCTAAAAACGTGATTTTCTCGATTCCGGAAGTGAGATGAGCTCCAAGCCCTGCAGACAGGCTCACAGCCCTGCCCGCCTGGAGATGAGCACTGGCAAGCCGTCTGTCTGCCCGTCTGCCCGTCTGCCGTCTGCCCGTCTGCCCGTCTGCCGTCTGTCCGTCTGTCCGTCTGCCGTCTGCCCGTCTGCCGTCTGCCCGTCAGCCCGTCTGCCCGTCTGCCGTCTGTCCGTCTGCTCGTCTGCCGTCTGCCTGCCCGTCTGCCGTCTGCCCATCTGCCGTCTGCCCGTCTGCCGTCTGCCCGTCTGCCGTCTGCCCGTCTGCCCGTCTGCCCGTCTGCCGTCTGTTCGTCTGCCGTCTGCCTGCCCGTCTGTCCGTCTGCCCATCTGCCCGTCTGCCCGTCTGCCGTCGGCCCGTCTGTCCGTCTGGATGGCTTTTTCCTCTTTCACGTAAGGGTGTGAAATGCTAAAACAAAGCCATCTTTGCAGGACACATGAGGACCTTGGAGAAGGTAGTGACTCCTGGTTATAATCTTAGTTCTGTGAGAAGTAGCAATGTCCTGGGCAGACGGGAGCGGGGGCAGTGACTGTCCCGAGCCGTAGCTCTGGCACTAGCTGAGACTTTGGACCAGTCACTGCCCTTTGGGCTCAGTGCCTGCCTGCACCGCGGGGGAGGGGAGGGCAGAAGCTCTCCTGCCTGTCAGTCTCAGGACTCCCACCCGCAGGACCACCCCAGAGGTTCGGGTTTACTTGGTCTGCGCGGGGCCTCGGAATTGACATTTTACCAAACGCCCCCAAATTACCTTACCGGGCAGTCAGGACCGGGGACCACTGAACTGGAAAATCTCAAAGGCCCTCCGCCCCACCCAGCCTCATCAGGTGCTACTGTCCACCCAGACTTGGACCCCAGAGGGCCTGGACTGAGATGCCAGCTGGCCTGCTTCCTTGCTGTGTGACTTTGGGCATGTCACTTAACTTCTCTGTGCTTCAGTGTTCTCACTTGTAAAACAGATTAACACCTGCCTCTAGGATTGTTGTTGGTGTGAGAAGTAAGTGGTTACAACGCCTGTGGGACAGTCCCTGCCTCCGAGCACCCAGAGCAGAGTGCAGGACTGTCATTGCTGGTTTCACTGGTTCAGAGATCGCCTGTGTCCCTCGTGGTCAGCGCAGGAGCGTCTTTGTACATGCTGGTGGTGACCTTTTGTATCAGTCCTGTTGGTCTTGAGAAGCTGTATGTGCCCTTTGGAAACTCTGAGCGTTTCCGTGAGAGCGTCTGGAACATACGACTTTCCTTTCCTTCACAGGTGGGAACAGGACAGTCTCCAAGCGGAGACCGAAGTCACCGTGGATTCGGTGATGCAGTCCATGGTGCACCCAGCTGTGTGGGGGACGGAGGGAGGAAGGCGAGCCGTGCTGACCTTGGAGATGACCCTCCTTAGTCACTGTGGGTTGGGCAGGTGTAGGAACTCATCTCCCCAGAAGGGCTGAGTCATCGCGCCCACACTTCAGGCTCTTGTCGGGGCAGTGTCCACCCGGACCCTGTTCCCTGTGACACCTGGGCCGCCTCTTCCCCAGAAGGGTGACTCCCTACTGGACACGCTACGTGGCAGAGAGGAAAGGCACGGGTTAGGCCCTTGGGTTTCCTCTTCTGAGCGCCCGTGGCCGGCTTAGTGGGCCTCTCTGCCCCAGGTCTGATCTGCAAGGCGAAGGGGCTGGGCCAAGGTTCTGTGTTTTTGGTCCTCTGTCATGGTATTTGATATACCAATATGACTGTTATTTATATTTCTTTTAATCCACTGTAAGGGTATTCATTTAAAAAATTCGCTTCCAACTAAAAATATCTGTGATACATGGGCATATGTGTATACATGTATTTGTCATATCTGATAAAATTATTATTAAAATATGAAAGGTTCTGCATAGCTCTGGCACAAATGACGCCTCCTCACAGCGCGAGACTCTGCTTTGGGCTCCGCTGCAGTAGAGGGCAGCACTGAGCCTCTCCTCGGTGTGCGGCTCAGGGGAGATCTGACCCCCGGGGAGTGTGGTCACAAAGGAGGAAGGGAGACAATGAGCCGTGGGTACGGGTACGAGCTGCCGCGCTGGTGAGAATTTGGGGCTCTTACGGGAGTGCAGGCATTGCTCAGCTGAACCTGGTGGTTGGATTAAGGGACAGGAGAGTGAGTGAGGTCACAGTACCACCCTTCGCTTCCTTGATCAGGTCCCCAATCTCAGGCAGGTGGCCCTTCCCTTTCTTTTTTGTTAATTTTTATTGTTGAAAGTATTACAGATGTTCCCCCCCCCATTTCCCCCACTGACCCTCCTCCCTGCTTCCACCCCCCTCCTGCATTCCCCGAACTATTGTCTGTGTCACTGGTTATGCATATATTCATATAAGTTATTTGGTTTATCTCTTCCCGTCCATCTACACCCCTTCCCTCTGAGGTTTGTCACTCTGTTCCCTACTTCTATGTCTCTGGATCTATTTTGATCGACAGCTTATTTTGTTCATGATGTTCCATAAATAAGTGAGATCATGTGGTACTTGTCTTTCTCTGACTGGTTTGTTTCACTCAGCATAATACTCTCCAGGTCCTTCCATGTCGTCTCAAAGGGTAAGAGATCTCTCTTTCTTAGAGCTGCATAGTGCTCCATGGTGTATATGTACAGCTTTTTTTAATTGCTCACCTGAGGCCATTTTTGCATTTATCTTCGGATAGAGCAGGAGGGAGAGAGGGAGGGAGAGAGAGAGAGAAACACTGATGTGAGAGAGACACATTGTCTGGCTGCCACCCACACAATCCCAACCAGGGCCGGGGACAAACTGCAGCCGAAGCCAAAGTACATGCCCTTAGTGGGAACCAAACCTGGGTCTCTCTGGTCCGTAGGCCAATGCTCTAACGGCTGAGCCAAACTGACCAGAGCTGTACCACAGCTTTTTTATCCACTCATCTACTGATGGACACTGGGGCTGTTTCCAGATCTTAGCTACTGCAAATAGTGCTGCTATGAACATAGGGGTGCATATATTCTTTCTGACTGGTGTTTCAGGCTTCTTAGGATATATTCCTAGAGGTGGAATCACTGGGTCAAATGGCCGTCCCTTTTTAATTTTTTGAGGAAACTACAAATCGTTTTCCATAGTGGCTGCATTCCCACTAGCAGTGTACTAGGGTCCCCTTTCTCCACACCCTCGCCAGCACTTGTTTGAAGATTTGTTGACGGTGGCCATTCTGGCAGGTGTGAGGTGATACCTCATTGTTGTTTTAATTTGCATCTCTCTGATGATTAATGACGTTGATCATTTTTTCATATGTCTGTTGGCCATTTGTATGTCCTGTTTGGAGAAGTGTCTGTTGAGGTCCTCTGCCTATTTTCAATTGGATTGTTTGTATTCCTTTTGTTGGGTTCTATGAGTATTCTGTATCTTTTGGAAATTAACCCCTTAGCTGATGTATCATTGGCAAATATGTTCTATCAGAGAGTGGGTTCCCTTTTCATTTTGATGCTGGTTTCTTTTGCCATGCAGAAGATTTTTAGTTTGATGTCCCATTTATTAATGTTTTCCTTTGTTTCTCTTGCCCCAGTCGATATATCAGTGAGAATTCTGGTATGTGTGATGTCTGAGATTTTGCTGCCTACATTTTCTTCTAGGATTTTTATGATTTAATGACTTACATGTAAGTCTTTTAACCATTTTGAATTTATTCTTGTATATGGTGTAAGTTGGTGGTCTAGTTTCACTTTTTTGCATGTACCTGTCCAATTTTCCCAGCACCATTTTATTGAAGAAACTGTCTTTTCTCCATTGTATTCTCTTGCTCTTGGCGGATATTAATTGAGCATAATGTCTTGGGTTGATTTCTGGGTTCTCTGTTTCATTGATCTATATACCTATTCTTGTGCCAGTACTAGGCTGTGTTGATTATGATGGCTTTGTAGTATAACTTGATATCTGGTATTGTATTCCCTCCAACACAATAAGGGAGAGAGAGAGAGAGAAACATCAAATGTGAGAGAGAAATGTTGATCGGCTCTCTCCTGCACACCCCTTCCTGGGGATAGAGTCTGCAACCCGGGCATGTGCCCTGACCGGGAATCAAACAAGGACCTCTTCGTCCATGGGATGATGCTCAATCCACTGAGCCACACAGGCCAGGCTGGATGTTAATTTTGTATGCTGCTACTTCGCTGAATTCATTTATTAAATCTATTAGACTTTTGATGGAGTCTTTAGGGTTTTCTATGTACAATATCATGTTGTCTGTGAATAATGACAGTTTCACTTCCTCCTTTCCAACTTGGATCCCTTTTATTTATTTTTTCTTGTCTAATAGTTGTAGCTAAGACTTCCAGTACTATGTTGAATAAGAGTGATGAAAGTGGACATTCCTGTCTTGTTCCTTTTCTTAAGAGAAATGCTTTCAGTTTTTGCCCATTGAGTATGAGGTTGGCTGTTTTTCATATATGGCCTTTATTATGTTGAGATATCCCTCCATTCCCACTTTGCTGAGCGTTTTTATAAAAAATGGGTGCTGGATATTGTCAAATGCTTTTTCAGTGTCTATTGATATGATCATATGATATTTATCTTTCATTCTGTTTATGTGGTGTATCACATTTATTGCTTTGCGAATATTGTACCAGTTTTGCATCCCTGGGATGAATCCCACTTGGTTGTGGTAAGTAATTTTAAAAATATATTTCTGGATCCGATATGCTAATATTTGTTGAGGATTTTGGCATCTATGTTCATCAGGGATATTGGCATATAGTTTTCTTTCTTTGTAGTGTCTTTATCTGGGTTTGAATTAGGATTATGCTGGCCTCATAAAGAGAGCTTGGAAGTCTTCCTTCCTTTTGAATATTTTGGAATAGTTTGAGAAGACTAGGTGTTAGTTCTTCCTTGAATGTTCAGTAAAACTCCCCTGTGAAGCCACTGGGAACTGGGCTTTTGTTTGCTGTGAGTTTATTGATTACAGTTTCAATTTCCTTAGTTGTTACTGGCCTGTTCAGGTTTTCTGACTCTTCTTGGTTCAGTTTTGTAAGACTGTGTGATTCTAGAAATTAGTCCATTTCACCTAGGTTTTCCAATTTGTTGGTGTATAATTATGATTGTATTTTCTTACAATCTTGTGTATTTCTGTGGTGTAGGATGTTACTTCTCTTTCATTTCTGATTTTGTTTATTTGGGTCCTCACTTTGTTTCTTGCTGAGTCTGGCTAAAGTTTCATCTACCTTGTTTATCTTTTCAAAGAACTAGCTCTTGTTTTCATTGATCTTTTGAATTGTGTTTTTAGTCTCTATGTCATTTATTTCCTCTCTGACCTTTATTATTTCTTTCCTTCTATTTATTTTCCAGTTATCATGTGGATGTTGTTATGTTTCCTGTTTCCCACAGTTCTCTTAAACTGTCCTCCTGTTTTTAATTTTTTCTTTTTCCTTTTTGGTTCTCTGATTGAGTGATGGTTTTCTACCCTATCTTCTAATTAGCTAATCTAATCCTTGGTTTCTTGTAATCTCCTGGTTATTACTGTTATGTCATTCTTGGGTTCTGATTGGTCATTTCTCATTGTTTCTATATTTTTTTCTCATGCTGCTGAGTGTCCTCATGATCATTACTTTGAACTCTATATCTGATAACTTGCTTATCTCCATTTCATTTAGCCCTTCTTCTGGAGAATTCTCTTGTTCTTTCATTTGGGACTTGTTTCTTTGTTTCACATTTTGGCAGCCTCAGCAGTGTTTGGAGCCTGCCAAAATCTCCCTGTGGATATCAATATTCTGAAGATTGTGGTTTCCTCTGCTGAGTTTGCACGTTTATGGAAGGGACCAAGCTGAACACAAATGCCCAGTATTATTCTCCCAGGTAGAGTCGCATACCGGGCAAAGATACAAATATGCCAGAGATCCACCTGTGCCTGCAGGCCGATTGTTAGTCTCAGTCACTTAATAAACCTCATATTGTAGCCTTGGGCTGGAAGTAAGCTACCCTACAGCGGGCAGGGTAAGAGGATTTCCATCAGGTGAGGCAATTGCTTCCCCCTGGGCTAAAGCTGCTCTGAGAGGAAACCTCTGCCTGAAGAAAAGGGTTTCTGCAGTGTGGGTTAATGACTTGCACAGGGGCCGAGGCAGCTGCCTTCAAAGCTCAGCCCCCAGAGCCTCAAACCCCAATGACCGGGAGCCAAGCCCAAGGCTCCAAGTTCCCAGAGACTCATCTCCACCTCCAGGCTTGCTGGTGTCTGACAGTTAATGAGCCCCAGGTTGCAGTTCTGTGCTAGGCACTGATTCCTCGCAGCTGGTCAGGGTTAAGTTTCAATGGGTGGGGCTCCCCCCGTCAAGGCTATAGCTGCTTTGATGGGAAGACTCTGCCTGAGAAAAATGGTTCCTGCAGCATATGTTAATGCTCAGCCCAGGGTCCAGGCAGCTGCCTTCACAGCTCAGTCTCCAGATTTACAAAACGGAACAGCTGAGAGCCAGGCCCAAGGCTCAAAGCCTTCAGGGGTTCATCTTTGCCTCCTGGCTGGCCGGTCGTCTGACAGTTAATGAGCCTCAGGTTGCGCCTCTCCCGGCTGGGTGGGTTAAATTCCAGAGGGTGGGGAGTTGCTCCCCTCACCCCAGGCTGAAGCCACTTTGATGGGAAAAGACCCCCTGAGAAAAATGGCTATTGTAGCATGGGGGAATGACTCTCCACAGGGCTCCAGATGGCCTCCTCCCCAGTGCCACAAACCCCTGACTCCCCTCACATAGCTCCAGTCCAGTCTGCCCTCCCTCTCTGGAGCCCAAGGTGAGTGGCTGAGGCTGTGATTTAGTGCGCTGGCCCTGAAGGCGGTGCCCGTGTTCCCAGCACCTCTCCTTGCTGGACAGAACCTCTGCTCTGGCGTTCTTCACAGCCGGGTGTTATGTGGGCGCCTTTCCCTGTTCTGCCACTGCTGGGGAGCCGGCTTGGGGTTTAAACCCCAGATTTCTCAGCGGGGACGTCTCACAGCTAAGGCTAGCCCTCAGCTGCTGCCTGTGGGAGCCCAGCCACCCTCTCACGTCTGTGCACCTCTACCATCTCGACCCGGGCTCCTCTTTACGTCCTGGTTACAAGGGTGCTCTCCGGCTGGCCTTCGGTTGGTTGTTCCAGCCGACTTTATTTTTGTTGTAATTCCAGTTTGGTCCTGGGAGACAGTCCGTGTAGCTTTCACTCACTCTGATGCCATTTTCCCTTCCTCCTCCTTCCTTTTCTTTAAACAGGTCCTCCCTGAGGATAAACTGTCTCTGTGCTAGATCCTGTCAGGACAAAGCTGATCGCGTCAAGACTCGATTGACAGAAGCTTGGCATACTGATGGTTTTCCCCAGCGGGGCAGGGATATCCCAGTAAGTCAACAAGCGTGTTGACTTTTTCCAGTATGAATTTGAAGCCTATCTCTTGAACCTTAAGTCGGACCTTAATGTTTAACCTCAGCTGGCTCCCTTACTAGGAAAGCTCCTAATATTTTCAAACTTCAGTTTGTAAACAGTTCATCAGACTGAACTTAGAATGACCACAGCCATCTCGAACATGTGCGTCATGCCTTCTTGGGCATCTCTCAAGCCCTGGTGGGGCAAGACTTGTTACAGACGGGCGAGCCAGAGGCCAAAGGGAGCACAAGTGAACCGTGGCCATGAGAGTTCAGTGGTTCCATTGACACGAAGCCCAAAGACCAACATGGGGAAGCTTCATTGATTGAAAAGCAAACCTTGGATAACCCCAAATGGCGGCAGAGTAAATGGAAGCTACACACACCGTCTCCCAGGACCAAACTGGAATTACAACTAAAACACAGACAAATCGACGGAAAAAGCAACAGAAAGGCAGCTTGTGAGGACCATATAACCAGTGACACTGACTCGATCCTGGTAGGCTTGCGAAGGTGCGAGACGGGGCTGGGAGCCCACAGTCAGCAGCTCGGCAGCGGCCTTAGCTGGGAGCAGCGCCCTCGGGTTACACTCCCAGGCGGCTCCACAGCGCAGAGCCGGGACAGAGGCTGAAACAGCCACAGCCACCCACCTTGGGCTCCGGCAGAGGGAGGGAAGACTGGACTGGAATTGTGTGGGGACACTCGGGATCTGGAGGGCACTCAGAGCTTTGGCTGAGTTGCTGCCATGCAGGACGGTGGCCATATTGCTCCTTCCCAGGGCTCTGGGGAGAGGCAGCAGCCCGTCCCTCGAAGATTCAACCCCACCCTGTGGACTATTGAAGTGCTAATTGAAGCTCATTAACAACGAGCATCTGTTCCACTCTCGGGAAATCCCCTTACAGTGGTGTTTAACGTGGGTCCTCCCTCACTCATCTAAACCCAAGAGAGGGAGCCACAAACAGCAGAACACCAACACCCAGAGGCAAAACTTGGCAGGCTCCAAAGCCCACTGTGATAGCCAAAATGGTGAAACACAGAAACAGAAGCCAAATGAAAGAGCAAGAGACCTCCAGCAAAGATGGTATCAATGTGGAGCAGTTAGGCAAGTTAACAGAGCTAGAATTCAGAGCCATGATCTTGAGGAAGCTCAATAGCATGAGTGAGGACATAGAGATGCTGAAAATAAACCAATTGGAAATTAAAAACCACCAAGAAGAGATCAAGAGTGACATATAAGAAATAAAGAACACATTGGAAGGTCTGAAGAGCAGAGTAGAGGAAGCTGAGGACCAGATCAGTGGGTAGAAAAAAATCAACCAATCAGAAAACCAAAAGGAAAAAAACAATTGAAAAACAGGAAGACAGCTTAAGAGAACTGTGGGACAACTGGAAACGTAATAATATTCGCATCATAGGAGTCCCCAAAGAAGAAGAAAATGGGCAAGGGTTAGAGAATATATTCAAAGAAATAGTGACAGAAAATTTCCCTAATTTGGTGAAGGAAGAAGGCATTCAAGTTCAAGAAGCCCAGAGAGCCCCAAGTAAGAAGAACCCAAACAGGCCCACACCAAGACACATAATAATTAAAATGCCAAAATTAAAGACAAAGAGAGTATCCTAAAAGCAGCAAGAGATAAGCAACAGGTTACCTACAAAGGCTCTCAGCGAACTTCTCACAAGAAACACTATAGGCCAGAAGGAAATGGCATAAAGTAATCAAGGTCATGAAAAACAAGGATCTGAATCCAAGACTATTCTACCCAGCAAGACTGTCATTTAAAATAGAAGGTCAAATAAAGAGCTTCCCAGACAAAAGAAAAGGTTAAGGGAATACATTAGCATCAAACCAGCAATACAAGAAATGTTAAAAGGACTGCTGCTGTAATTAGTAGAAGAAGTAGGAAGAAAAATATAACCACACTAAACAAAAATGGCAATAAATAAGTACATATCAATAATCACCTTAAATGTAAATGGACTGAATGTTCCAATAAAAAGACACAGAGTAGCTGATTGGATAAGAAAGCATGACTCATCTATATGTTGTTTACAGAGACCCACCTCACAACAAAAGACTCACATAGATCGAAAGTGAAGGGATGGAAAAAAATCTTCCAAGCAAACGGAAAGAAAAAAAACTGGGGTAGCAATAATATCTGATAAAATAGATTTCAAAATGAAGATCATAACTAGAGACAAAGAAGGCCACTACATAATATTTAAAGGATCTATACAACAGGAAGATATAACCTTGATAAACATATATGCACCCAATATAGGAGCACCAAAATATATTAAAAATCTTCTGGAGGACTTCAAAGGAGAAATCAACAGCAATATAATCATAGCAGGGGACTTCAACACCCTATTGACACCACTAGATCCTCTAGACAAAAAATTAGCAAGGAAACACAGACTCTAAATGAAGCACTAGACCAAATGGATTTAATAGATATCTACAGAGAATTACACCCCAAAACTACAGAATTCACATTCTTCTCAAGTGCACATAGGACATTCTCAAAGATAGACCACATGATAGGACACAAACTAAATCTCTCCAAGTTCAAGAAGATTGAAATCATATCAAGCATCTTCTCAGATCACAATGTCATGAAACTAGAAATCAATTGCAAGAAAAACATGCAAAGACATTTCAACACATGGAGGCTAAATAGCATGTTATTAAACAAGGAATGGGTTACCAGGGAGATCAAGGAAAAAATTAAAAACTTCCTGGAAACCAATGAAAATGAACACACAACAACACAAAATCTATGGGATGCAGCAAAAGCAGTTCTGGGAGGAAAGTTCATAGCACTACAGGCCTACCTCAAGAAACAAGAAAAATTTCTAATTGACTATCTAATCTAACAAGTTAAAGAATTAGAAAGCAAACAAAAAGAAATCCCCAGAGGAAGTAGAAGGAAGGAAATAGTAAAGATCAGAGCAGAAATAAATGACATAGAGACCAAAAAACAATTCAAAGGATTGATGAAACAAAGAGCTGGTTTTTTGAAAAGATAAATAAGATTGATGGACCCTTAGCTAGACTCACCAAGAAACAAAGAGAGAGAACCCAAATGCACAAAATCAGAAATGAAAGAGGAGAAGTAACAACTGACACCACAGACTTACAAAAGATCGTTAACAGCTACTATGAACAATTATATGGCAACAAATGCGACAATCTAAGTGAAATGGACAAATTTCTAGAGACACACAGTCTCCCAAAACTGGACTGGGAAGAGATAGAAAACTTGAACAGACCAATAAAAACTAAGGAAATTGAAGAGGTAATCAAGACTGTACCAGCAAACAAAGCCCAAGCCCAAATGGCTTCATGGGGGTGTTTTACTGAACATTAAAAAAAACAAAAACAACTAACACCCATTCTCTTCAAACTATTTTAAAAAATTCAAGAAGAAGGAAGACTTCCAAACTCGTTTTATGAGGCCAGCATAATTCTAATTCCAAAACCAGAAAAAGACACTACAAAGGCCAATATCCCTGATGAACATAGGCGCCAAAATCCCGAACAAAATACTAGCAAATCGAATTCAGCAATACATCAAAAAAATTATTCACCATGAGCAGGTGATGCAAGGATGGTACAATATTCACAAACCAATAAATGTGATACACCACATAAACAAAATGAAGAATAAAAACCACATGAGGCCATATATGAAAGACCTACAGCCAACATCATACTTAATGGGCAAAAACTAAAAGCAGGTCCACTTTTACCACTCTTATTTAACAAACTACTGGAAGTCTTAATCACAGCAATCAGACATGAAGAAAAAATAAAAGGGATCCAAATTGGAAAGGAGGGAGTAAAACTGTCATTATTTGTAGATTATATGATATTATACATAGAAAACCATAAAGACTCCATCAAAAATCTACTAGACTTAATAAATGAATTTGGCAAAGTAGCAGGATACAAAATTAATGTCAAGAAATCGATGGCATTCTTATACACCAATGAATGAACTCACAGAAAGAGAAACTGAAAAAACAATCCCATTTATTATCGCAGCAAAACAATTAAGATACCTAGGAATAAACTTAACCAAAGAAGTAAAGGACCTATTTGCAGAAAACTATAGGACATTGAAAAAAGAAATAGAGGAAGATATAAAGAAGTGGAAGCATATACCTTGTTCATGGATTGGGAGAATTAACATCATTAAAATGTCCATATTGCCCAAAGCAATCTATAGATTCAATGCAATCCCCATCAAAACACCAACAACATATTTCACAGAACCAGAACAAATACTTCAGAAGTTCATATGGAGCCAAAAAAGACCCCAAATAGCCACAGCAATCTTGAATAAAAAGAACAAAGTAGGTGGGATCACAATACCAGATATCAGGTTATACTAACTACAAAGCGACTGTAACCAAAACAGCCTGGTACTGGCACAAGAACAGGCATATAGACCAGTGGAACAGAACTGAAAACCCAGAAATGGACCCAAGGCAATACGCTCAATTAATATTTGACAAAGGTGGCAAGAGCATACAGTGGAGTAAAGACAGCCTCTTTAATAAATGGTGTTGGGAAAATTGGACAGCTACATGCAAAAAAAATGAAACTAGACCATCAACTTACACCATACACAAAAATAAACTCAAAATGGATGAAAGACTTAAATGTGACCCGTGAATCCATAAAAATTCTAGAAGAAAATGTAGGCAACAAAATTTCGGACATCATATGCAGCAGAATTTTCATTGATACATCACCTAAGGCAACAGAAACAAAGGAGAAAATGAACACATGGGACTACATCAAACTAAAAGCTTCTGCACAGCAAGAGAAACAACCATCAAAATGGAAGGGCAACCCACTGTATGGGAGAACATAATTGCCAATGATATATCAGATAAGGGGTTAATTTCCAAAATATATGGAGTACTCATACATCTCAACAAAAGGAAGACAAAGAACCCAATTAAAAAAATGGGCAGAGGAGCTGAATAGACACCTCTCTAAACAGGACATACAAATGGCCAAGAGACATATGAAGAAATGCTCAATGTCACTAATCATCAGAGAGATGCAAATTAAAACAACAATGAGGTATCACCTCACACCTGTCAGAATGGCTGCCCTCAACAAATCATCAAACAGTGTTGGTGAGGGTGTGGAGAAAAGGGGACTCTAGTGCACTGCTGGTGGGAATGCAGACTGGTGCAGCCACTATGGAAAACAATATGGTGTTACTTCAAAAAATTAAAAATTAAAGTTCCCTTTGACCCAGTGATCTCGCTTCTAGGAATATACCCTAAGAAGCCTGAAACACCAATCAGAAAGAATATATGCACCCCCATGTTCATAGCACTATTTACAATAGCTAAGATCTGGAAACAGCCCAAGTGTCCATCAGTAGATGAATGGATAAAAAAGCTGTGGTACATGTACACAATGGAGTACTATGCAGCTGTAAGAAAGAAAGATCTCTTATCCTTTGAGACGACATGGAGGGACCTGGAAAATGTTATCCTAAATGAAACAAGCCAAGCAGAAAAAGACAAATACCACATGATCTCACTTATATATGGAATATAATGAATATAACAGTGAGGAATAGGGTAGACCCAGAAACACAAAAATAGGGTACAGACTGACAACCCTCAGAAGAGAGGGTGGTGGGGGATGGGAAGAGATAAACCACAGAACTTATATGCATGTGTGCATAACCAATGGACATGAACAACAAAGCTGGGGATGGGGCGGGGGGGATGGAGAAGAGGGTGTCAATGGGGTAAAAAAGGAGAAATATCTGTAACAAAAAATAAAAATAAAAAATAAAAAAATAAGAAAATAAAAAACATTAAAGCAAACCTTATCTTCCTCCATCACAAGCCTGTTGTTTTAATATTTTCTAATGACTAGCATCTAATGAAATAGCATGCATTTATTTACAGCATGCATTTACACTGAGATACCCCCAGGCATTTGGGGTGGCAGCTGTTAGAAACAGATGAACATCAATGTGGTTTGACTGTGGTTGGGCAGGGGAAGTGGTCAGGGCGCTTTGGAACACCGTGCCGTTCCCAGGTGCGTGGCTAGGTGGCGCTGTCCAGCAGGACTTTCCACAGTGGAGGCATGGCCTGGATCTGTGGTGCCTCGGCACCTGAAATGTGGCTAGTGCGACCGAGATGCTGAGCACTTAACTGTACATACTTTTTATTATTATTATCATTTTTTTATCCTCACCCGAGGACATTTTTCCATTTTTGTTCAGATAGAGTGGGAGGGAGAGAGAGGAAGAGAGAGAGAAATATCTATGTGAAAGGGACACATTGAGTGGCTGCCTCCCACATGACCCCAACCGTGGCCGGGGACAAACTGTAACTGAGGTACATGCCCTTAGCGGGAACTGAACCCTGGTCTCTCTGGGCCGCGGGCTGCCGCTCTAATCGCTGAGCCAAACCGGCCAGGGCTAACCGTATATACTTTTAATGAATTTGCATGTGAATTTAGATAGCCGCATGGCAATGTTGGACAGCTCTGACTAGGAGTGGCTGTAACAAAGCAAACTGGCTTTTCTTCTCGCCTTCCTTCTCTCCCACCCCCTTTCATTTCCTGCCTGCCCCCCCAAGCCTTTCTCTCCCTCCCCCACCTCCACGAGGGCTGGACGAGGACGAGGGCGAAGTGGACTAAGCGAGGCGGCTCCCAGAGGGCCATGGCAAAGAGCAACTGCTACCTGGGCAATGAGTCCGTGGGTGGGGCTGGGTGGCCCCAGAGCGGAGGCTTGACACCAGGTTCCTTCAGGAGTGACCCTTCCTCAGACTGGCCTCCTTTCCTTCGGGCTCTGGACTGTCGACAGGTGGGGACATGCAAGCGAGAACCAGTGGTCCATCTTCCAGTCTTGTCCAGCAGTTGCTGCTCAGTAAGAATTTCTTGGCTAAATAAAGGACGTCGGAGCACGAGGATCACTACTGCAGCCGGGGAGCCGCTGCCCAGCCCGTCTCATCCACGTCTCAGGCACGGGAGACGCGTTACCCGGCGAGTGCCTGGCCTGGGTCACTGAGCAGGTGTTCCCCGGCGGCCGTCCGCATTGTAATGGGAGATACTGTCAAGGACTGATGTTCCAGCAAACTGCAGGGGAGTGGGCCCGTGACACCTCGCTGTGGCAGGCCGGGTGGCCGTAACAGTGCTGGAGAGCGTAATCTCCCTTACAGGGTGGCGGACCAGGGATGACATGCCCTGGACAGCGGCCAGCATCACTGAAATGTTGTTTTTTCTCTTTCAACCTTCTAGGCGGTATTGATAAACCACATACCTCGTTGCCTACCTGGGCCACAGCCTTACTTGCAGTATCATTTTCACTGCTTTTCATCCTGATCATTGTTCTGATTATAATCTGCTGCTGTTGTGTCTCCAGGAGAGAGAAAAAAGGTAATTTTTTTGGTTCATATGGATTTGTATGTATATATATATCTATATATCTTTTTAAATACTTTATTAATTTTTTAAATTTAAATTTTAAATTTTTCCCCCTTTGACACCCTCCTCTCCCCCACCCATGCTTTCTCTGTCCTGTTGTCTGTGTCTATTGGTTGTGCATACATGCATATTAGTTTTTTGGTTTATCTCTTCCAACCCTCTCCCCACCCCCCTCTTTGCGGTTTGTCCGTCTGTTCCCTATTTTCATGTCTCTGGATCTACTTTGTTCACCCGCTTCTTTTGTTTATTACATTCCACAGGCAATGAGATCATGTGATATTCCTCTCTGATTGGCTGATTTCACTTAGCTTAGTACTGTCCAGGCCCCTCCATGTGTCTGTATGTTTAACTTCTGGGACAAGCAGTTGAAGTTCATGAGCTCGTCAGCTCTTGCCAAAGCGCTTTAGCTTTCGGAGTCCTTGGAGTAAATGCGTGGAATTCGAAGTGGGGAGAGAACTTCCCCAAGGAAGGAGGCCATTTCTCTGGGGAGGACAGGTCTTCACACTTCTGAGCCGTGACGGTGACGAGGTGACAGCTTTCTCAGCACGGACACCGACTGCTCCATTTTTGTGCTTGTTTGCGAGGATATGAGGCTACTGTGATCTGCCATTTTGATGCTATACATTTTTTTCTGGAATAATACCCAGCTCTCTGAGCACACTGAAAGATTGTTTTCTATTTTATAGAATTCCAAATCTTCCTTTGTAGGCGAATGTTACCATAGTGGTAGAAAAAAAAAAAAATAAGGCCTCCTGTTAGCAGAAATAGTACAAATAAAATAAAGCAGAACAGTGACACATTTCTTCTGAGTGGGGTCTTTCGAGACACGTGGAAGCAACGACCCCACACGGGGTGGGCTTGTCGTGAGCAGTCTGAGGTCAGGAATCACAGGCGCTTTGGCATGTGGGTGGCTCAGGACTAAGGGCTGGATGGGCGACGGTCCTTATCTTTGTTTCGTAAAAACTTCGCCTACTTTTATTTGAGTATTTTCTACAATTAAGTCATTTTTCTTAAAATCACAATTTTGACGTTAGGCTCTGTGTCGGTTTGATTGCATTTTAAGCTTTACGAACACTGCCGTGTGATGAGCACCCCGTGTGTGCCGGACACCACGATGCTCTACGCGAAGAGCGTGGTTTGCCCTTACCTAGGCAATTTGCCTGGACTTGGTTCCCGTGTGGGGCTGGTTTGTGACTGAGCATTGATTCCGGGAGGTCACTTTACTCCCTCGGAAACAGAGATTGAAAAGTGAAGTCCTGTCGGCCCAGATTTGATGGGAGTTTGTTTTGACCTGGGAGTTGCCCTCTAGGTTATCGGCAGATTACTCAAATAAAATAGACTGGCATTTGAATGAAAACTATCGGGTGGTTTATATTTTAATTAGAAGTGACCCGGATTATCAGGGCTGATTCTTTTCCACACCAGCCATGGAGGCAGAGTTGGAGGACGTGCCGGTTGCTTGGATTCTGCTGCTTTTAGGCTTTTGTCTGTTCCCCGCTGGCCTAGGAGGGAGGTGTGCGATGTTGGTGGCCCCTGAGGACGTGCAGAACCACGATTCTCTGGTTCTTAGCTTCCTCATTTACAAAATGGGAATAAGGACTATCCTTAGGTTGGTTGTGAGAATTAAAGAAAGTAATATTTTAAACATTTCTGCGATCCACACTTGAATTTATCTTTTACTTAACTTTGAGATGATAAGCCCGTGTAAGAGTGAGCTGCTTCTATTCCACTGGGTGTAACAGGTCAGGTGAGGGCCTGTGACAACCTACTTACAAGCTCTGCCCCCGCCAGGTATAACTCACAGGGGACACACTTCAACTGGAATTAAATGTGAGGGATCCAGTCGGTCCTGGATTCCCCCGTGATAATTATTTCCATGCTTACACATATTAAACATCAAGTTCTTTCCAAAGTATTTTCTGATGTTCTGCTTTGCTGGTGCCCGGAGATTTCTCAGTGTTCTGTCTTGTTATCTGGGGACTGACTGAGGGTGGCTGAGGACCCCGCTCAGCTGGCCTGGAGGCCTTGGGGTCACAGCTTCTAGAGTAGAGGGACTGAGAGCCCATCACCTGCACGGGGTCCTTATGGGAACAGTAGTGACTCCCTTGTTACCAGAGGAGACCAGACCATCTCTCTTCTTCAAAGAGGATTGCTTCTGAGGTTCAGTTTGGGGTATGAACCAGCAGACGTTACTAGAATGGAAAATAAGTGAGAGCATTATCTAAAAAAAGAAGGAAAATGAATGCTTTTTAAATCTCATACAACTTCACGAATAGAAGACCGAGAAGAGAAGTAGGTTGTAAAGAACATTGGCGTTAGAGACAGACGGCAGGGGACTGGCGTGTGGCTGTTACTCCCCATTTTCTTTTCTTTTTTGGGGGGGTGGTACCTGCCCCTAGCGGTAACCGAACCTGGGACTCTCTGGTCCACAGGCCGATGCTCAACGGCTGAGCCAAACTGGCCAGAGCTGTTACTCCCCATTTTCAAGTTTCGTATTTCCTCCAGCCCAAGAGCCCACCAAGTGAAAACGTTAGCAATTTAAAGTCTTTGGTGGCAGGGGCTGAACTCAACTGTATGAATTGATACCGTGGGTACATATTTAATTTAAAAAGTATCTTAGAATTACAGAAATACAGTGCTGAAGCAGTATAACTCCTTATCTGTTAAAAATATGGTAATGCTCATAAAATGGTGTCTAGTCTGTTAAAAATATCATTGTACTAACACCTACCTCTTGGGTTGTTGTAACAATTAAATGAGATAATACCTTGCATAGTGTTGGCAGGGTGCGGGCACACAGTAAGTCCTAAATGACTGGCGGCAGGCATGGGAATGCAGAGCCCCCCATTAGGGTGAATGGTTTCGGTATCATCTGGCCAGTCAATGTTCACTAAGTACTTAATAGGTGCCTACTACATTCCAGGTACTCAGGGGTTATTTATATTTATGAAAGTAAGTAATGAATCCTATTTTCTTTATGCTTAGAAGGCATTTGATATGTCTTTGTGGGGGAACTTAATACCTACTGGGTCACCAGTATTCAGCAATGTATTAAAATCAGGAGAGTCTACAAAAATTGATGAGATTTTATTTTCAAAATAACTGTCCTGATTTTGCTAATGTAATTTTGTGATTTTTTTTTTTCAGAATCCAGTGCTGAAGGTAGAATAATGTAAGTTTGAAATCACATCTAATTTTGAAAGCAAAAACAAATGAAAAACAACGAAACACCACCAACACCACACACACACACACACACACACACTCTGAAGGATTTTAGGATTATGTTACTCAAAATTAAATATTGAAAACAGACAACTCCGAAAAACCCCTATGCCATCACAAACCCATACGGCAGCATTAGGTGTAGAATACACTAGTGAGTTGCTGGCGTCTACGTTGTACTTTTCCTGGCTCACTTAGGAAATGTGAGGTTTTCTACTTGGTGCCTGGCATTTGCAACTCTTTCCACAAGAGGACACTGTGCACCGTGACTGTCGTCCCTCCTGCTATGAGTCAAGCCTAGGGACTCAAGGACCATTTCAAGGATATTTGAGAACCAGGCAGAGGTGTTGCTGGAATTTCCGGGGGGAAAGTCAGCTGATGGGTTAGGGCACGTGAAACCGCCCAGGCCCACGGAGGACGCAGTGCTCACACCTGTATGCTGGAGGGGGAGGGGACGACCCATCCCTGCCATTTCTACAGCTGTCTAGAAGTAGCTGCAAGCACTTTGAAGGTAGCTGCCAAGAACTTCATAATAACACAGTAACCGGTTTAAATGCCTGCAGTATTTACAACATTGTAAATGTACTAAGGGGGGCGGGAATTTTTAGACAGCAGTCGATGTGTGTGTGTGTGTGTGTGGGGGGGGGAGGTTTATAACAAAACCAGAGCTGGTTGTCAGTATCTTATTAGATAATTTTTGAAATGCTGCGATTTTAAAATCGCTTTGGGCTACACGTAGTGAATGAAGACGTGTGTGATCGTGTGTGACGGAATCTCCTGGTTCTTGCTCTGACCCCACTCACTCCCTGGTGAGGGAGTGTTTTGAGAGAGGCAGCCGCCCTCTCTCGGACACCCCGAAGCAGCAATCTGAAAATGCACCCCCTTTGGGGCCTGCCTTAGGGCAAGAGGACAGTCGGAAACGGGAGCGAATGGTTATCGGGCGTTCCTCCAGATGGCCGCCCCGCAGGACGGCAGCCCGTGTCCACCGTTCCTGACTGTACCATCTTCCGTTCCTAGTCCTGGGGACGCAGGGCAGGGATCAGCTGCGCAGGGCGGCGGGAGAGGCGTCGTCATAACGGCAGTGCCAGCAGGTCCTGTGCTCTGAGCGCTGACGCGCCTGCCCGGTGCTGGGGAGAGGCCTTCTGAGGTTGATTTCCGTTTTGTAGGTAAGGAAAGTGAGGGACAGAGAGATTAAGTACTGTGCCCTGCATCTCCTGTCTAGAGAGTGGACGGGTCAGGACGTGAACTAGGCCATTCTGTTCGGGGCCTGGGCCCTGGGCCCTGTCCAGCTCTTGCACTTTGACCTGAGAGCATCTGGCTGGGGAGGGAAGTCGGGCTCACCAAGACCCCCCTCTCCTACTTGCTCCCCCTCCCACTGGCCGACAGTGCTTATGCCAGCTGCTAGCAGACTTCACAGAAAAAAAATCCATATTTTTTCTATAGAATCAATGCATGTTTATTATAGAAAAATTAAAAAACAAAGGTATAAGAAATAGTTTTCAATTTCTCACAATTTATTGTCCAGAAGTAATTGTTTTCTGAGTATGTATGTACTTACACCGGCAGGTTCATCACATAGATACACACATATATATGCATTTTGTGAAATTTGGATTTTAACACGTGTTATTGTATAGCTTGCTCTTCTCAGTTCACATTATTCTGACGATAATTTCTGCTGTACTTGCCTATGGCATTTGTGTTTCTTTTGTTTAATAAAGTATCTTATTGAAATATAATAAGTACCGAAAAGTACACACATTGTAGGTGTGCACCTGCTTAATTGTCACACAGCACATGTGCCTGGGCCTAGACTGCCCACACGCAGAAGGAGGACACCCCCAGCACCCCAACCCCCCTGGGGCCCCCACCAAGTCATTGCCAGTGCCTTCCTCCAAGGTCTCTGACATCTGTCCCACACCTCCAGAGATCAGACTCATATCCACTTCATGTAAATGAAGTCATGTGGTGTGTACTCACTCACGCGGGCCTTCCCGAGCTTCCCACTGCCGGACGACCCCTCCTGCTGGCCTGCATGGAGGGGGATTATTATTCCACAATACATTTCAGGCGATTTGTTTTCCCATTGTATTTAAATGGGGAATTGGGTGGTTTCCAGGTTGCGGACAATGAATTCTGCTGCACTGAGCATTCTAATGTCTTTCGGTGACGTGTGCACCTTGTCCGCTGTGGGTTTGTATCTACGAGTGGAAACTGGGTCGCAAGGCAGACATTGTTCAGCTTCCGATGGTCCTCCACACGGTTTTCTACAGTCGATGTAGCAGGTTTCTCTTCCAGCAGCAGAGCATGGGACTTCTCATCTGCGATCACTTTTCAGGTGGCGTGGGTCCCAGCGCAGAGATGTATTGTGTTTATTGTACTAGCTCCTGATGCTGGGACACCTGGGTTGTTTCTAGGGTCTGCTACCATAACTAGCTCATGAATGAACATTCTTTCAAGTATATCTTTGCACATATCCCAGATTATTTCCCTATAATAAATTCTTAGTGGTCAAGCATGACTATTAAACATTTTTGGATATCCAATGCCAAACTTCCTATCCCTAAGAAGCTGCACCAATTCTTGCTTTATTTGAAAGGTTGTATACTTTTTCTACAAAGAGTCAGATAGTAAGTATTTTTGGTTTTGTGGGCCACATGTTCTCTGTCACAGCTACTCAATCCTGCTTTTTAACATGAAAGCAGCCATAGACAGTATGGAAGCAGACAGGTGTGACTGTGTTTCAATAAAACTTTATTTATAAAAACAAGTGGTGGGCCAGATTTGGCCTGAGGGTTGTAGCTTGTCAACCCTGCTTTATTTGGTCACTGGTTTCTGAGAGTTGAGTACTGACTTGGGAGTGGAGTCCACGGAGCTCTCATGGTAAAGTTCCGTCTCTCCCCATAATGGGAGTGTGTGAACACAAGGAGGCCACGTACACAGCTGTGTGGGTGGCTGTGAGTGTCCATCCTGAGGCTCACCACCCCACCCCCGTGCCAGCGACCCAGCGACCCAGCTGTGGCTTGTGGTAGATTCAATGAGTGCAAATGCTCTGGGCGGAACCGTGGGAACTAAACACCCCTCGCCGGTTAACATTTGGTTTTTAAAAATGATTTAATTCTAGGAAATCTGCAGATGTGAAGACAAACAAAGACCCTTCTGAGCCAGAATTAAAAGGAGGAAATGAAAACTGCACATACAGTTCAGGTGATCTGAGAACCACAGGTGAGTGCCTCTGCAGGCTGTGGGAGCATGTCCGCAGACGCAGCCTAATTGTCGAAGTCTTCTTGAGCATCTCCGTGTCTTACCTTGAGAAGACACAGCCCTCGTGGGGTGACTTCTCAGAAGGCGTGGCCACTGGTAAGAGGCAAGGGTAGGATTTGAACCGAGATCCTTTTTGGTTAATCCTTACCTGAGGATATTTCTTCTCCATTGTTTTTTTTTAGAGTGGGAGGGAGGAAGGGAGAGAGAAACATCGATGTGAGAGAGGTGCATTGATTGGCACCTCCTGCACGACCCTGACAGGGGCCAGGAATCAAACCTGCAGCTGAGGTACATGCCCTTGACCAGGAATCAGACTCATGACTCTCTGGTCTGCAGGCCAATGCTCTAACTTTTGAGCCAAACTGACCAGGGCAACCGATATCTTTTTGTAAGGCAGACAAATTTCCCCTTAGCAGTTGGGGAGGGACACCTGGCCCTGATCAGTGGTCTGACAAAACAGGTTCCATGGAAAGATTCTTAATTGATCGAGTCTTGCTGAGAAGCCTGAACCTCCCCACCCCCAGCACACACACACACACACACACACACACACTGAATTCAGGACTTCATTCTCAGCAACACTATTCTTTTCACTTTGCCATGGCTGCCGCCCATGAACATTCCAAACTGCATGCTTCAGATTTTAAAGACTTCCATGAGGTGTTGACCGTTTACTTTGCTATCTGATCTCAGCTTCTGGCACCATTTCTTGTGAGCAAATATTTGTTCATTAGTGTTTGAATTAAGTAGCTTGACCAGGATCACAGCCCCAGCCAAACCTCTCTGCTCCCTGAGCCCCCCCCACCCCGCCCCGTGTTTGTTTATTTTCGTTGGTCGGCAATTAAAGCTGTGGATTCACCTTATCTCAGCAAGAGACAAACGTGTCAAGAAAGGAATTGATTTTGAGCCTGTTTTTGCCATATTTTTACTCCTTTAGAAAATTTAAGTTCTAAAAGTATATAACCTCAAAGGAACTTTAAAGACAGTCTGTGGATGGTTAAGGGTTATTTTATGCCAGGGGTAGCGTATTAAGCACAAATGCATTGCTCCATAACTCAGAGTTGCTAGACTGTGTAGCTTGGTTTTATCACTCAAATGTCATTCTTCTGTTTCAGACACCCTGTCTCTCCCTTCAAAGTCCTCCAACTCCAACATCCCTGAACGACAGAGCAGTGAGCAACCTCAGCAGGTGATTCAGACTGTTTCCACCCTTTTTGGACTTTTTGGGGGCCATTTGAAAATCCTTGCCTTATGGTTTTAGGTGAATGATGGAAGTGTGGCTCACCTCCAGGTCATCTGATCACCCCGGAGGGAACAGAGCCAGGACATGAGGTGTTGTTGGTCCTTGGTAGCGGGTTTTGGGTGGGGGAAGACCAGAAGCTTCACTGGGGCTTGTAGATCTTGAGGTGTCTGTTAGAATCCCCAGGGAGATGTCCAGCTCGCAGTGGGTTGCAGAAGGTTGGGGTCCTGGGAGATGCATGTGTGTCGATGTTGCTGGTTGTTAGGCCAATGCCGACGGGTGTGTCCTTCTCAAGGACATTTGTTTAGAACAGTTAGGAACCGTGAAGACGCAGCATGTTAATTTTCTGACACAGAGTCAGTGTTGGTTGTCACCCATGAATGAATTAGAGTTTGTATGCAGAAAATACAATTCTTTTCATCCAAAATTATAGTGGGCAGGCTCTGCATCACCAGCACCATTTTCTGACTCGTAGAAATACAACTTTCAATGAGAAGCACCTTTGTACGATCCCATGACGGCATCTCCAGTAAGGATGGGCGTTGTCCCCTTTCGGCTTCTGGAAAAGCGGGACATAGATTGGGTTTCCACCAGCACGTGGGTCAGACGGTCCCAGCTTTGTTCTCGGAGGTGGCGCTGCCCCTGCAGCCCGTCTTGGCGCAGACGGCTGAGTTCTCAGGCTGCAGAGGGATCAGTGCAACCCACACATCCTGCCATGCTGTGTGCCCCGCAGGCCTCCGGGGGAAGGGGGGCTCTCACATGCTCCGCCGTGTGTCAGGAGGGGACCTAGGTGATGCTTTAGTGGCAGCCAAGGTAGCCAGGCGGGAAGATACGAGGGTCTGCGGCACAAAGACGGGCTTGTGTGACACACTGCGAGCTCACGCCGCTCCCTCCGGCCGGTCGGAAACGGAGACGTGCTGGTCTCCCACCAGGGCTGCCCTCGTTGACGCATTTGAGCTGGTGCTGGGAGGGACGGGGGAGAGGTGTGACAGGTCCCCTTTCTAAGGGCCGGTCCCTTGACTCAGAGGTGGCCGGAGGAAGAGAGTCATTGCCAGGCTGTGAAGAATGTTGCCTGTCAACCCCTGCCACCGGACCTGAGTGGGGGTCTTGGGGTGATGAAGGGGCTCCCTCCCACCCGGCACCAAGTGTGGTCACCTAAGGACACATTCAAGCAAACCACTGCTTCCGTGACTTTTCTCTAGTTACCTTGTCACATGTCCTTCCACCAGACGAGCCACCATGCTGGGGTCTGGGGTGGGGGTAGGGGCAGGGAGGAGATTTGGAAGAGGGTCCTATCAGACGATTCCCTTTGAAATATAAATGAGGGAAAAGGGCAACTCTAGATGTGGTTGGAAACAGGAGTGGAGGATGACGTTTGAACTCTGAGTGGATGCTTCTTAAGCTTCAAGTGTTGTTTAGAAGACGCACCGGGAGAGAAATTTAAGAAGTTTCTGCTACTTAAACATGTGCCCAGCTAAATAATCTATTGGTGGAAACAGAACGGGGCCATCCTGCTGGGCCGAGGACTGGGAGCTCACACCTGCGCTTCCCGGAGAGTCTGCGAAGCTCCCGGGGAGCCGGGCGTCTGCCAGGGCTCCGGGTGCTCAGGAGCAGACAGGACGTGAGGGAGGGGGACTGTTTCTGCCTGGGCTAGAAACTTCCAAGGGTGTTCAAACAGCTGGATTTTCTACGCAGAGTGGGGCACTTGCAGTCGGAAGAGTCCACCTTCCACCACGAACCAGGGGGTGCCTTTTCAGGGGCGGGCCCAGGCACTGCGCACCGGCGCCCACTTGGAGAAGCTGCACTCCAGAGGCACCAGGGGCTACGCTTCTCATGCAGCTCTCGAGGGGAAGGGTCAGGCCTAGGAGCATGCTGGCTCCCGTCTGTGCCCTCGGCCCCAAGACTGCATAGTTCTGCACACGGTCAGCCGGCCACTGGAGCGCCTCCTGGTGGCCAAGCCACAGCTTGTAGAAGCAGGTCAAGGTGACCCTTAGAACAGAGGTTCCTTTTAGAACTTCCCCAGGCGAGACCCGCAGCCCTGGTCTAAGTGGCCTTGTTCTTGCTCTGCGGGCGGATCAGGACCTTCTTCAGCACTCACAGGGCCCCCGTGCCAAGACAGTGCCACCTGCGCTTCCTTTCCTAGTAGCCTCTCTCCGTCTGCAGCGAGCCTCGCCCCCTCGAGGGCCCAGCTGGGAGCTCTTCAGAGCCCCTCCTTTGTCCGTTCATCCGGGCCCCCTCGCCGCCTGCCTCTGTGCGAGCCCGTCTGCCACGGAGCCTCCTGCACTGCTGCTGGGGTTCCATGCACGTGGGCCCCACAGGCCCCGAGAGGCGCCCGCGGACTCCTGCCCAAGGAGCTGGCTTCTTGGGGTTCTGGGTTGTCGACCACAGCTCACCCCGTTTTTAGGAAACTCTGCACTAGAGTTTCTGATAGAAATGGGTTTCTTCCACGTAGTCGTATGGGAGGATGAGACGTAGTGGTAAGATTTAAAAAAAAAAAATTTTTTTTTTTATCCTCACCCAAGAACATTTTTGCATCTGTCTTCAGATAGAGCGGGAGGGAGAGCGGGAAGGAGAGAGAGAGAGAAACATCAATGTGAGAGAGACACATCGACGGGTTGCCACCCACACGACCCCAAGCAGAGCTGGGGACAAACTGCAACCGATGTACATGCCCTTAGCGAGAACCGAACTCGGGTCTCTCTGGTCTGCAGGCCGACGCTCTAACCACTGAGTCAAACTGGCCAGGGCTGTAGTTGTAAGACTTATTGCAATAGAAATAAAAGGCTGCCCCCCGGTTCCCGGTGTCTCATCCCTGTCTGTTCCGCTGGGAAAGAAGCCCACCCCTGTCTTCATCAAGCCCAGAAGGAGGACTCGGGTCCAGAAATTCTGTGCCATTGTTTCAGTCCATGCCAGAGCTCAGTGCAGCTCAGGCTCTGTCCTGGTCCGCTGCCTCGGTCCCTGTTCCTGCTGCGCTCCGGGTGCTGCACTGTGGTCCCCAGGCCTGCGCTGGGACCTGGGCTCGCAAGTGGCTGCCGCAGGGAGACTGCAAGGGACAGGCGTGTGTGTGACTGAGAGCGGCCTTTGATAAGCTTCAGTGATGTTATCTCGGGCTTTCAAACTGACCAATCTCTTTCCCCACCCTTTGTGGGCTCGTGCTGGGCCCTCCCTGTGACCAATCCATTTCCTCCATCTTCCGGGATCCAATTCCATCCCTTGCCCAGGTTAGACACCTCCCCTTCGTAGTCTGAGTCTTAGCGCCTACTGTGCATGGCCCAGCAGGGGGACTTCTGTTGTTATTCCTCCCTCGGAAATCCCAGTGAGGTGATGACCC
Organism: Molossus molossus; assembly: GCF_014108415.1. Taxonomy (NCBI): domain Eukaryota; kingdom Metazoa; phylum Chordata; class Mammalia; order Chiroptera; family Molossidae; genus Molossus; species Molossus molossus. The sequence continues at coordinate 8,619,095 of NW_023425388.1, read as the reverse complement.
TCCCTGCCCCTGAGGGGACGAGGTCCTGAGGGTGGGGGTGCCGTGGTCGCCTGGGGGGCCTATGAATGCTGCACCTTCCTGGAGAAGCAGGCTTACTGTCCCGTTCAGCTCCTTAGATGTGCTCCGTTCCCTTAGAGCTACTGAGTAGCTGCTCAGGTGAACAGTAGGGTCGGGCCCTGGAAAACCCGTAGATTCAACAGAGAGATCTCAAGCTCCATTCAGTGCGAGGCAAGGGGTCTCCCCATCCTCGTCCCTGTGGAGCTGGTTGGGTCAGAGGCACGTCCTATCTGTGGGGACAGCAGCTAAAGCTCCCACTTCATGGTGCTAGGTCTCAGAGCAGGGTGACCTTGGCTTCGTCACCAGTACAGCGAGGGCCACGCACTGTGTGTTCTGTGTGCACCTGGCTTGCCTGCCTGCTCCACCCGTGGTCTTGCTGGCTCGAGGCATTTCCAGAAGGTCTTCACTGACGGGGGCCGCTGACCGCCCACAGTCAGCACAGTGCTCCTGGCGGCTCCCTGAACAGTGCTCCCTGAAGCGGGGCATGGCTTCGATGCCCTGCTCTGCTGTCACAAGCCCCGTGACACAAGGAGCGTGTGTGCATGTCGACGTGATCCCTTTGCTGACCGCCACAGCCCAGTCATGACAAGAAAGATTAGACCGGCGGAGACGAGGCCGCATGAAAATAGCGTTAGGGTTTTTGGGTCGCTGAAGAAACGTCGATCATTCCATGTCAAGTGGCCGTTTCATTCCCTGGTGGTCTTGGGTACTTTGGTTTTCTTCAAGGGTTTCCTGTTCAGACATGATGCAAGGAAGGGGAACGCTGAAAAGCTAGGTGCTGCCAAAGGGAATCCTCTGGGCGGCCTCTGGGAGGCTCCGCCTCCTGGTCCCCCCCCCCTCCGTGGGCCCCTGGCGGGGCGGAGTCGGGGAGGCAGCCTGAGGATCTGTGTTTAGGGAGACCCGTGGTGGTTCTGGTAGGTGACTGGGTGTGAGGGTTATTGGTTCCCTTACAGCAAGGTGGAGGTAGGGGGCTGTTGAGATGGACAGTGGGACGTCGTCAGTGATCAACTTGTCTACCTTGTCATTCACATGGCCCAGTGATTAAAGGCGTACACGACACCTGTGCCACTTACCGAGGGAGGGGTGGATGGGCTGTCTCTTGCTGGAGCCCCGTGGACTGCTCTGCAAGGAGAGGAGAGTGCAGGCCCTGGGGACGGGACCACGCCGGCTCAGGGCTGAGCATGGGGCTCCAGGGGGTGGGGGCAGCAGCCTTCCTGGGCTGCCCTCACCCTTGCCTTCCCGTCCTACCCAGCATGCCACACGCCGGTGTCCACACCCCAGGCTGCAGCCAGCCTCCGCGGCCGCGTCTCATCACGCGCCACCAGGCGTGGTTTTACTTACACCCTACACTCAACAGTTACTGAAACAGGAGTCTGGGGTTTCGATGCTGCAGGAATGGGGAGAAAACCCCCTTGCTCTGCACAGCCTCCCGTAGCTCTTGCTCCTCTGACACTGTTTCCGTGAAGGCCCAGAACACTGGAGGCCGCCACGGGGACGATCTAGATGGGATTTTGTGGGGAGCCTCTTTTTTGGGCTCCCTGGTTCTGCCAATGCTTTCAGTCCTTAGAAAACTGCAGAAGGGGTGAGGGCTTGTCTCCGGGAAAGTGTCCCTGGGGACAGGTTATGGTGCTGGAGGTGTGACTGCAGAGAGCAGCCACCTGGTCTGAAGCGAAGGGGCCGGTGGCTGGCGTAGGTCAGGCCCGTCGGGTGACGCTGGGCAGAGGCACCTGCTGGCTGCCTGGCGGTCCCTCCCTTGCTCACCTTACCTCGCTCCCTGGCCGGGGCTCCAGGACGGGGCATTGCTTATCAGAGGCCGAGAGAGGGAGCAGTCCTTGCTTCTGCCACCAAGTGGCTGAGAATGGGACCCACACAAGGCTTCCCGCCCATGGAGGTGCACCTTCCACCCAGGACACGTTCAGTGGGGTGCCCGTGGCTTGGCAGTGGTTCTCGGTAGTGGGAGGCTCTGAGGGTGCTTGTTCGAGTGCAGCCTGATCCTCTTCCAGACTTTCTGGGTCAGAGTCTCTGGGAAATTGGGCCAGAGAACGAGTATTTTTACCACATGCCCCACGGGTGATCTGCTTGGAGGAAAATATGTTGTGGCTGAGCATGAAGACATGACAGATGGGTATAGCCTTGATTCTAGGGAAATGTTGTCTCGTAGATCTGGGCGTTTTCCTGTGACCGTTTGGAATGACTTGGATTTCACGAGCCCGCGGCCCTGAGCTGGCCGCCGGGCACAGGGAGCGCCGGCCGCCGGGCACAGGGAGCGCCGGCCGCCGGGCACAGGGAGGGCCGGCCGCCGGGCACAGGGAGGGCCAGCTGCTGGGCACAGGGAGTGCCGGCCGCCGGGCACAGGGAGGGCTTGCAATGCTTGTGGGGCTGTGACGAGGTCCAGTGCAGAAGTCTTGACACTGTCCTTGGGAACACGTTTCCAAGCCTTCTGTGTTTTGGGTGGGTCCTAAGGGATCTGCATTCATATGAATGAAAGAAACAGGAGACCCTGGATCATGCATTACATTGTAGGAAGGGCTAGAAGGAGAAAAAGAAACTGATTTTCAAAACTGACACTTTACTATCCTGATTGTTTCTATTCTGACTCAATTGATGGTCATAGCACTGACATCGTTTTCCAACAAGAGTTTCTGTTGGTCAAGTACAGAGAACTCAGGTGTAGCCTCCCATGAAGCACATCACGACAAAACTAACGAGTACAGCTAGAAACTTACTACAGATGATAGCCATAGGAAGGGCAGCACCTTCTATTTTGATCTGAAGCCATGGTGTTTGAAAATGTGTTTCATCTTGATGAATATTTGAAACAAACAACCCCCCTTCCCCCACCTCTTCTTTCCAGGCCTCAATTCGCAGTCGGTTTATTTTTCTGGTTATTTTAGGCAACTGTGTGTCTTTCTCTCCCACGTCTGTTGGTTCTGGGGGATGAGCATAGGGACCACCTGGAGCCGGGTCTTCCCTGTCGGTCACTCTCCTACCGAGATCAACCTAGATAAACTCCCGATACATTTAGGAAGCAGCGATGCGTTTGTGCAACTCGACCGTGAAAACAAAGGGCGAACGACAGGAGCAATGATCTCAGGCACAGTCACAGCAAAGCAGGCCTCTGACAGCACGTTGCTGAGGGAGTCCCATCAGCTCTCCTGTCTGTGAGACCGGGAGTCAGTAAATTAAGACCAGGGGCCAGAGTGATTCTATCCTCGAGACTTACTGCCACTCTGTCGCCACATCCATCATTTATGGGGCCCAGTTACATTATTTATGGTGTTAAGTGCAGCCACGGTGCCCTGGAATCTGAGCTGGCATCCTCAGGACTGGCAAGCGAGCAGGTAGCATGTGTTTCAATGTGGAGATACTCTTAGCAGGCCCCCCTTCTGGAGGAGATACTCTTAGCAGGGTTGCTTGGGACTGCACCTCAGAAACAGATGGGCGGAGACTTCCCCATAGAAGCCAGATGGGTGATCTGCTGTCAGCCCTTCAGTGTTACCCCTCTCCGTTGGAAGTACTGTGTGTTACTAGGGTTAGAAACATTGTATGTTTTCACGCACAAGCTAGAATTTCCGTAGGAAAATTGAAATCGAAACAATGCATCTTTGCAGTCATTGGCCTGCATACCAACGCACTTCTTTGAGTTGGATTGCTCTTTAGGTCCTGAACTCCAGGGACTTCTAGAGTGTGTGTTATTGAAAGTACGTAAGTTAAGGAAAGGCATATGTTAACATTGGTGTTCCTCTCTGCACCCTCATTTTATCTTATTGGACGAGTGGAGTTTCCCTCTTAAGTGTGCTTTGTCCAGTGATCTCAACCTATTTCATCAACTTTTTTCCCCTCTGTTGCCAGGGACCTGCTCACCCTCTGCCCTTCCCCAGAAGTCGCTCATACATTTCCAGTCCCAGGGTGATCAAGAAAGTTACGTTAGTATGACTTGCATCCCAACGAGGTCAGCTTTGCTCTCCGTTGCCCCAAGACCCCGCCCAGCCAGCGTTACTGGAAGAAGCGATGTGGGAATCATCGAGATGGTTGTTTTACAGTGAGAGAAGGAATCGATTTTCCCAATTTCCAAAGTAGAATTTAACTTTTAACGGGCTTCAAGATTTCAGTGGATTCCATAACGTTACAAAGTAAAAGCTGCAAATTAATCACAATAATGTTTCCCATCCCTGCTTGCTGATCCAATAAATGGTAGATAAATCCATATCCTACATATCTTTAAACATGGTTTTATTATTTTATATTATATAAAGATTATATTTATGTATGTGTAACATGTGGGCATTATTGCATAGCATCAGTGAAAAGAGAGGATGGAATCTAGGATCTGTCAGACATCTAAAATTGCCTGGAAAACCCGAATTTCTAGGTTAAAAATAAGATGGAATTCTGAAGCTGTTGGCGCACCTGGTGCAATGCCTCATTGTTGGGTATTTACATGAAGACATTCATTTTCATCTGCCTCCCGATCGGGCTGCTTTCCCGTCCTCGTGACTCAGATGCAGACTGTGCTTTGTCAGGGGGTAGCTCCCACGTCACAGACGCCACGAGGAAACCGGAAGTAGGGGATATATTCTTTCATAAATAAAAGAGAAAATACCAATGAGCTTGTGTTTGCCTCTCTTCACTCCTCACATCTAGGTGGTGGTTTACAGAATCATAGTGTTTAGGAATCAAGCACTTTTTTTTAATTGAAAAAATCTTTAACATCAACAAATAGTGATTTAAAACTACACTTTTTGTCATTGTCTTGTTATTTTTTTTTAATAGTTCTTTTTTTTTTTTTTTTTGGTTTAGGATCCAGTCTGGGTTCATACATTGTATTTGATTACTGTATCTCTTAAGTCTCTTTTATTTTATTTTTCACTTATAGTTGACATACAATATTATATTAGTTTCAGGTGTTCAACCCAGTGGTTAGACAGTTATATATCTAACCAAGTGATTTCCCAATAAGTCTAGTACCCACCTGGCACCACACTGAGTTATTACAGCATTATAATATGTCGTATTTTACTTCCTTGCAACTCTTTCTGTTACGTGCAGTTTGTACTTCTCAATCCTTTTCACCTTTTTTCTCCCATCCCCAGGAATCAAGCATTTTCCAAGAAGCAAAAACAATTGGCTGTAAAAACAAAATCACATCTTCTTGCTAGTCTTTGACTATTGTGCATTTGCCCATTCAAAGTTAATGTAAGTGTGGTTACTGAGAATGAAATCACTGTCTCTTCCAAACATATTTTGTTTTCATGTAGACCTTCTCCGTGCATTTCACCATCCACGCCATCCCGTTATATTTCACCAGGAGGTGGGCTTGTTCTTTGGCTTAGCTCTGCACTGGTTGGTGCAGACTTCCATGACGTTGGTAATTAGCAACTCCTCCGAGCACGCCTCATACCCTACCTGCTATTGCCAGAGTAGAATTTGACTTTTAAAATGTATTAAGAGTTTAGTGAATTTCTTCAAGTTACTTAGTGAAAGTCGCAAATTCATCACCATAATGTTTCTCATTGCTCAACACTCCTGCTTGTTGGTCCATTAAATGGTAAATAAGTCTATACACAACCATGATTTTTAAACTACTTTTATGATCTTAAATCACATTGGGTTTTTACTATATACCCCTCCTATGAATCAGCAGCTAACTCAAGGGGGTATTTGCTGGTACATTGGGCTGTGGCAGGAACCCTACCCATTCTGATTGGTTGGTGCCCATACAATGTCTATTCTGATTGGTTGGTGCCCATACACCATCTTTTCTGATCACATGGTGTACACGCCTTACTGGTGGTCAAATAGTTTGAATATCACCATGGTTTGGAGGATCCTGAGCAAAATATCATCTCTTTTAAGGCTGTAACCCTAAAGTGAGGGGATTGGCTATCTCTTTTCTTTGAAATAGAACTAATATGCAAACTTTCAAAACTTGTTACTATTTCACATTCCCACAAGTCCATTTTATAAAAAAAAAATTGCCAATGCATCTGCTTAAAAATGAGCCTCTTGTTCATGGCAATAATTCTCTCCTCCCTGACAGTGAGATTCTGTCTGCCACCACTGTCTTTGAATGGGTACAAGGCAAGGAGAACGGTAAGAAGGTTAGCAGACCCGTTGGGCAGAGCTGTTCAATGACTGACCTTCACATTCTTCACTGAATAAGTTACTCCCCTCGGCTACCAGAGAATCCAGATCCCAGGACAAGGCAAATGTCTGGACACTTATGCCTTTTGTAACCTTTACAGAATTTGGCATTCTGTAGGTGTTCAGGAAATATTGGTATCTAACAGGTCAATATTGAGAAAGGCAGTAGATTAAATTATAACAAATATTTGCCATCTGCCGGCTATCGAAATCCTATTTCTGTGTTTATTTTAGGAGTTGGGGATGGGGTTGCATGCAGAATATAACTGAACTTCAAGGTCTGAACTCAGGAGCACAAGGCCAAATGATTTTCACAGAAACTTCTCCAATTGAGTATGTGTCTATTGAATCACTCTTAGAATATCTTTACGTTTATCAGACTGTGGGGAGCTTTCCTGTGTCACCAGTGAACGGGGGTTTCAGAGTAGCTTATTCCAGGAACAAGTTTCTCAAGGGGATCCCGGCCAGTTTTTATTTCACAAGAGGTAGGTATGTTATTTGAACATGTCTCTCAAGAGCTGCAGGGTCCAATACCATAGCCACCATGTGGCTTTTCATTTTTAAAGGATTTGAAGTTAAATAAAATGTAAGCTTCATTTTCTCAGTTGCACTAACCACATGTCAAGTGTTCAATGGCCGTGTTGGCCACTGGCTACCGTATCGGCCAGCGCAGAGGGGCAGGTTTCATGTCGGCAGACAGTTCTATTGACCGTGCCGACCTAGAGCCAGTACTTGGAAATGACCCTCCTGTGTCCAGGATGGACTCTTACACAAACACGCCATCCATGTTTCCTCTTGGTGCTATGTCTGTGCATTTGCCAGTGTTCAGCACCCTGCAAACAGCTTGCAACAGAAAGTGGTGTTTTGCTGACATGGAAAATTCATCTCACTTCTGCAGAGAGCTGACGTGGGCTCAGGGGGATGGGCGAGAGGAGTCAGGCCCTCCAAACGCCATGGCCAAGGGTGTTTCTCAGAAAGATAGATACGGCTCTCTGCTAATGAATCGAATGAATGGCTGATGAGGCTGCTGTTATTTAAGCAAACATCCCTCAAAGCCCCGCATCATCAAATCCTAGCCAGGGAGACCGCACTTGCCTGCCCTTCTTGGGGTCTTGGACCTGGTTACTTGGTCGGATTCTGAGCCTGCCCCATGCACGCAGGGATTTTCCACAGTTTGCCTAGAGGAGGTCTCCCGAGGCAATGTCAACGCGTGGAAGATATAACTGGAGAACTCCAGTAAAGTTCCTTCCTTTGCTCTGTGTGGCCCCGACCTCGGAAAACCACAGGGGCCTTAGAGTTGGGCTGCCCGTTTCGAGGCGTTTGAGGACCTGAAAGGTGAATGGATGCTGCAGGGAGACGCTGTCAGAGTGTGAAACCTGCCACTTACACGCTGACGATATCCTCGGGGAAACTCTCCCTCCTGCAGAAAGAGGGAACGAGTCCTCTCTGCAGGTTCAGAGATGAGAGAAAGAGGTGAGAGGCAAGGCAGCAAGGACGGGCCAGGGGCCGCGATAGGAAGGGCAGACGGGTGGGTGGCCCCCCAGGCCTAGGGCAGGACCGTGGGTCTGAGGAGTTGTTGCCATCCGTTCAGCTGATGGACAGGCAGAGGGGCTAGAGCGGTAAGCAGTGATGTCCGTATGGATAGGGGGGATGGAATATGGATGTGAAGGGAAAGGGAGAAGAGACCCTGCCGGGAGGATCTGGTAAAATTTAGGAAACAGAAACCCAGGAATGAAAAACGTGTCTGTAAAGTCACAGGGAAAGATGATTTGCCTGGTAGTGTTCCACTTTTCCTTTCCCTACGAACGAATCCAGAACGAATCCATTGACCTGGGAGGCTGGCTGGAGGAAAGGAATTTGAATTTGAGTAGGTCATGTCTTCAATGACACATTAGTAGAACAAAGGGATTGGATGATGGACCCCGAAAATCCCTCTGGCACTTACCTTGGTAGAGATGATCTCACACACACACACACACACACTCACACACACACTCACACACACTCACACACACTCACACTCACACACACTCACACTCACACACTCACACTCACACACACACTCACACACTCACACTCACACTCACACCCCTGCCTGTCCTCATCTGTCAAGGCCCCGCTATTAGGACGAGGCTGCACCCGTGTCCCTGCGGCCCTGGGAGAGAGCCGCGCTCTGCAGAGGTAAATCTTTAATTCTCCCCCAGCACGGACTGTGAATCATGTCACGGCTACGGCCTCAGGAGTGGGGGTGGGGTTCACGCTCCAGTATTCACGAAGCCTGTGCGCCCACCTCTCAGCCTGACCTGGACGAGACCCTGGGTTCGAGGCAGCGGGCTGGGTTCTGAGCTGCAAGCAACCCCTCAATCGTCTTCCCTCTTTTGTTGGGTGCACCCTGTAATTTCTGAAATACCACACGATTCTGACCCCCTGGCTGGTGGGGGGTCTGTGAGAATTGCTGCCTGACCGCTGCTGGAGACCTGCCTGCCCGGCTACCACACGCCAGGTTAACAGCGCAGGAGGCCCGCACCCTTCCATGCAGTCTGCGGGGCATGGAGCGCGGAACGAGCTGACCGCACCGCTTCTCAGAAACCCGGAGGAGGTGCGCCGTCTCACAGGGCGACAACTGGGGAGCCACTGGTAATATTATGCTTTAATTTCATGGCTAATAAAGTCCGAGGAAGTTCAAATAATAGCAAATCATCATCTAAATCAAAAACTAATTAAAAAAATTACAGTTGATGTAGCTTTTCTTTTTTTCTCAAAAAATGCAAATTGGACTTTTTAGGTGAAGTGTAGTCAGCCCGAGGCTGGTGTCGTGGCGATAGCAGGTGATGGAAGATTCGCCCGGTGTGTGTGCGCGTGCGTCTGCATGTGCCGTCTGTGTGTGTGTGGGCACGCATGCGTGTGTGTGTGCATGTGTGTGAAGAACTAGGGAAGGGAGAGACATCTGTCTCACGTCTACCACAGGGGTCGGCAAACCGAAGCCCATGAGCCAAGTGCATCCTGCAGCGTATTTCTTTTTCCTTCATCCAAGGATATTTTTCTACTTATTATCAGATAGAGTAGGAGGGAGGGAGAGAGAGACAGAGAGAAACATCGATGTGACAGAGCCACCTCAGCCGGTTGCCTCCTGCATGACTCTAGCAGGGCCTGGAACAAACCACAATTGAGGTACGTGCCCTTGTCTGGGAATCGAACCCGCAACCCATTGGTTTGCTGGCTGACGCTCTAACCGCTGGGCCAAACCGGCCAGGGCTGCTGCTTATCTTTAAGTGGCCCACAGACTAAGCATGGTTTTTTACATTTTTAAGTGGTTGGAAAAAAATCAAAAGAAGAATATTTCATGATGTGAAAGTGATGTGAAATTCCCACCCCAGTGTCCACCGTGACGTTGCGGTGGAACCCAGCCGGGGGTGTTTCGCCTGTGGCCACTTTCACGCCCCCGTGGCGGGGCTGAGCGGCTGTGGCAGAGTCTGCGTGACCCACAGAGCCTAAACCATCACCTCTGGCCCGTCACAGAAAAGGCGCGACTCCGGCCTCCCGCGCACAGGCGGTGCCGGGGCCGGTTTCACGGAATCCTCACAGCCTGTGTGCTCTTTCCTCCACTGTGCCCACGAGCAGGGTGAAGCCATGAGCCTGTGGTCACAGAGCGACACGCAGGTGTCTGAGCCCAGGTCTTTCTGACTCTGAAGCTGGGGCGCCACCTGCTCTCTGCGCTGGCTGACATCGTCCTGGCTCTCCACCGCTCTCAGGATAAAATCTAAAACGGTGTCCTGGCCACGAGGCCCGGCGGGGTCAGCCCTGGGACCTCCCTGGCCGTGGCTACTCTCCATGAGCCACACTCCAGTCGCCACAGTGCAGAGATGTCCGCAGGGGTCCGCGGGCCTTGCACACGCTTTGAACACACCCTTCTTTTCATTTTGTTGAACTCAAGCCGATCCTTTGGACTGGGCTTGGTGAGGCCATTTGGATGGTTTCATATTAGGTCAATGAGCTCCTCCTCCCTCTCTGGTTCTGGGTGGGAGGTGGACACAGAGAAATACGGCCAGGTTCACGGGGCCGAGGCTGACCCGCCGCTGCCTCGCTGGGTGGGCTGCCCGGGGGGGCGGGGACGCCAGGGAGGCCAGCTCAGCGGGGACCGCTCCGGCTCTCTGGTCCTGGGCAGGTGCGCTGGGCTCTGTGGGGAGGGAGCCAGCTTCGGCAGGCCCCCGGGTCTCGGGGGTCAGGCAAGCTGAGAGGGGGGTGGGAATCCTGTTTTTCTTCTCAGGTCCAAGTCTGTGTCTCTCTGACTTGCGTTTCACGTGCAGTTCTTCTTGGCGACTGTAGGGCCATCCCAGACGCAGGGGAAGCTGCTCCTCCCTCCTCAGTCCCTGGCTGGTGCCCCATTCCTGCCCTCTCACGTCCCCTTCCGGGGTTCACCTCCCAGCGTCTCCTGTGATTAGGCGACACTGACTCCCTACAGTGGCCATTGCTTTCGGTCGCTCGGAGAATGCCGCTCCCGCTGGCACGCGGACTCCCTTCCTCGTGGTGTGCGCCTCCACCATATTAAGATGTCAGAATGAATCGGGCCTACTTTCCCCGCAGGTCCGTGGTGGGGGGGCTCCACGTCCACCCCATCCCGTGGCCCCGGACGGCTTCCACCGTGGTGGGCACATACCGCGCGTCAGTGAGCATCGTAGAACGAGTGATTTCTCCCGAAGGCAGCGAGGAGACGTACAGTGCCACCGCTCCTGGGCAGTCGGTCGCTGTTTTCAGAATCTCCAGGAGGTCGAGGCCCCTTTCCACGCCTCGGTGCCCTGGTCCTGCGGCATCTCAAGCTGAAGGACGCAAGCACCCACCTGCAGCTGACAGATGCTTCTTGAAGGGAACCACCACGTTTTGGGGGGCTGGGGGTTGGTCACTGTAGAGTTGTAATTTTCCTCTTTGGGGGCTGGGGGCTGCCAGAAGCCTGAGGTAGAAGAAATAGCCTAGAAAGAAGCCACTGGGCTCGTTGCCGACTTGCTGTGTGACTTTAGGGATGCCCCCCGACTCCTCTGAGCCATTGCCTCTTTGGTGAAAGTGGGGCTCTTCTCCCAGTGGGTGTGGGTGGTGCATGACTTTCTTAGTGATTGACAGGTGGTAGTGGCTCTCAGCGGAGGTCAGGTTCCTAGATGTCCTACAATACCCGGGAAAAGCCTGCCAAACCGTCCATGTCCCATCAGACATGCATGGAAGGGATCCATCTTGTCGTCTGCACCTATCTTTCACTATAAATATTTTACAATAATACAAAGTAAAACATATCTGTCATGCGTGTAAGGTGCATCAAATGTCCCATGACTGCTACGACCTTGAAAACGAGGGGGCGAGTAATGTTGGACTGTGAGACGCTTCATCAACACTTGTTTGCCATTTTGCAAAAAATCTGCATCAGCCGCGGCCCTGCCACGCGCAGTGTTGAGCGGCTCACGTGACACGCGCGACCCACTTGGATTCAGAGCTGTCGTGTTCCCGGCGCATGTGAACGTCCATTCGGGGTCCTCCCAGGCCTGCTGGTGGAGTCCTACCGAGCTCTGTGTTTGTGGTCGGATACACGACTTCCCTTTTATGTCACCTGTATATCATCTACAGGGCATTATGCTGGAGTTTCCGTCTTGAAATCTAGGAATACAGGTAAGTTATGTTATCCACGAATTTCATTTTAGAGCAGTAACATGGGCAGTGCACAATAGTTATTGGCAACAGTGTTGCACTTGAAAGGGTCTGAGCCTTCCTTCTATCTGCCTGTGAATGTCCTTTTTGCTTTGAAATATCCCTGCGTTTGCCCCATTCCGGCCACATTTGACTTATAAAAGGTGTGGCAGAGGCAAGAGAGAATCCTCAAATGAGCACGTTTAGGTATCAGTTTCTTCTCTTTCCATCCGTCGGCCCTCTTAGCTGCGTGCTTACGTATTTCTTGAAAATGTCTGAGCGAGTGGTGGGTGACGCCGAGCTTCAGGGGTTCAGGGGGATCGGTGCTGCCTGTGCCTGGCACTGTCTTGTTTGCAGAAGGCTGTTCTGCTGGTGCTGAGCGGACACGCAGCGAGCTTCCCCTGAACCCCGAGCGTGACTCCCGCTCTTCCTGGGATGGAGAAAGCTGGGATGGCATCCCTGGGACTTCAATGAGAAAAAGCCAGAGAAACCACAGAATCAGTGGCTTTTCCTGAATCCATCAGTTAGAGGGTGATCGAGTAGCCTGAAAGCTAAGGAGGAGAGACCCTCCCCCCGGAAAAGGCAGGACACAAGCCCTTTGGCAGGATAGGAAGAAGTCACCTCTGCCATAAATCAGCTAAAATTTTAACAAATTGCCATAGGTCTAGTGTGACGAGCGTGGCAGCAGAGACCCTGGGAATTCACACTCACTCCCAGACCCTGTTCCATGGGCCTCCACTTGGTTTCCTCCGGAAAGGTTGGGTGGGGCTCGAGAAGCTTCGGTGGTGGAGGCCTGCGGACCCTGCGCTACTGGGTTCCACTGCAGGGGGAGAAGGGAGAGGCAGGAGGCCCCGCCGGGAGGCCAGACCCTACCCTCAGAGCCACAGCCTCGAGCTGCTGGGAGGGGAGTGAGATTCTCAGCGCCCGAGGGCCAGGTCCAGACCCTGTTTCTGCGGAAAGGCGAGCAGCTTATCGAGAAGTGTCTGCACATAGTAGAGTCCATCTGGCTCGGCCGGTGTGGCTCAGGGGTGGAGCATCGACCCCTGCACCGAGAGGTCGCCGGTTCGATTCCCGGTCAGGGCACGTGCCCAGGTTGTGGGCTTGATCCCCAGTGAGGGGCGTGCAGGAGGCGGCCAATCGATGTCCTCTCTCATCAATGTTTCTATCTCTCTCTCCCTCTCCCTTCCTCTCTCTCTAAAATCAATAAAGAAAAAAAAAATTAAAAAAGAAATCCATCTGTCCCTTTTCTGGCTATTTACATAAACTTCTCTATGTCTACTCCTTCAGAATGGACTTTTGTGTCATTTTAAATGCTGTATATTAAAACACCCTCACACACACCCAGAATAATGTTTAACCAAGTACCTGGGCTCCCTGAGGCCCAGGCTGGTTAACACACACAATTCGTCATCACATCACACCGACTTGTCACAGGCCTCAGCTTCTGATGGCTTCTCCTTGTTTATGAAGGTTCGGACACTCAGGTCATTCTTGTTATCTGGGGAAATGCAGAGAAAATATTTTTATGCTTCTGCACAGAATTGTCTGAGAGTATTTTATTGAAACGGGGCTAAAGGAACAAGCCTTGGAAGTTAGAAGGTGGTTAGATAGTGGGAGACTTCCCAGAGACTTACCTCCCTGGAAGTGTGTGTTTAAATTTCAAGGTGGGGCCCCGGCCAGTTTGGCTTAGCAGTTGGAGCACTGGCCCTTGGACCAGAGTCCCGGGTTCGGTTCCTGCTAAGGGCATGCACCTCAGTTGCAGTTTGTCCTTGGCCCCGGTTGGGGTTGTGTGGGTGGCAACCACTCGATGCGTCTCTCTCATATTGATGTTTCTCTCTGTCTCTTCCTCCCTCCCTCACGTTCTATCTGAAGATAAATGCAAAAAAAAAAAAAATTTTTTTTTTTTTTTTTTAAGGTGGGAATGAGACATGGGGATGAGACCTGGGACCATCTCATATCCATGGGTTTTAAATCTGAAAACACTAATCTTCTCTTTCTCTTAATGTCATTTATTTACATTCCAAAGGGTATAAACCAGGATCTTTTCCAAGGAGAATTTGTTTGCACTAGCGAGTGACAAAGATTCTTTGCTCGACCAAACTAGTCAGGCTCTTGAACCTTCTCTTAGGTCCATTTGTACACGTCTTTGAAAAAAATCTATTTTTAGCAAGAACCTTGCCAAGTCAGTTTAATCAAAACCCCACACCCTTGATATCTGATCACCTCCCATCTCTGATTGGGTTCCTCATCCTCCATCCTCCATCCCCAGATGCTGTCCGGTCACCCCAGCTGCCCGGTCACCCCAGCCTACCTTCAGCAAGGATCCCGTTAGGTCGGTTTAGCCAGAACCCTCTGACCCCTGAAATTTCCTCTCAGGAATTTTCCGTCCACTGACCCTACTCTGCTCCTTGACTGTAATTTTCACTCGCTCATGCTTTATTTGGAATTGAACTTGGTTTTACACTGAGATCTCTTTTCCTCTATTGTAATCATTCTGAATGCAATCTATTTTTACCACTTCAACTACTGTCTAACTCTGCAGATACGTTTTATTTTCCTTTTTCCAAAAGAAAGGAGAGCCGGGAGCCACACTGTGTAAGCACCCAGATTTGTATTGTAATATGCAGGCCACGGTATGTGCAGGGTGCTATCGTTTTCATTGCATCGTGCCAGGGCCAAGCACTGGGGTGCGGGGAAAGGGCCCGGTTATTGTAAGTAATCATTACTCCGTCCTGGCTCTGGAGACTCATGTCTACCTTCAGTTTAACGTAAACACGTATGAATACCGAACACGTGACATCGTCTTCCACACTGCCCTTGGCATTCTGGCTGGTTCAACGCCCGGATCAACCACCACCTTTGGCTGCCTCATTCCCTCACGTCCTCGCTGCTCACACGGCTTTTCTCTACGTCACCTCAGCAGCCATCCTTGGGTCCTTTATCAGGCCTCCCGCATTTCAGTTCTCAACACAACCCTTCGACTCCTCACTTCTTACCCTCGCTTCCTCCGGCCCCTCCCCGTCGGTCCACCCTGGGACTACGGCTGTGTTAACCCTCTCTCGCTGCTCATCAAGCCCGTGTGTGGCGCTTGCTTTCTCAAATCAGTGGAGACTTCATGGCGTTTAAATATCACGAATCCCTTGCGAACACTTTCAGCTCCTTCGCCCCTTCTGACTTTGCTGGCGAAACTCCAGGCTTGGCCGCAGTGGTTTCCTGACTATTTTACACCGGCTTCCAAGCAGCCGAGTGTGGCTGGAGACGGTGGCCACCAGTGCCGACGGGTCCGCTGCGCGTTCATGACGCCACCTCACGCACCTCCTCAGCCCTGCCCAGCTGTCCTGCTACTTTCTCTACTCGTGTTTTTCCTCTCATACCCAGAGATTGTTATTTTATACTGTCTCCTATCTCTTTGCCACTGCCAGGACGCTTCTGGCAGTCAGTATCAGTCAGCTTTTGCTGTGTAACAAGCAAGTACAAAACCCCAGTGGCATCTGACAGTAAGAATTTGTGATCGTGCTTACAGGTATGTGGATCAGCCAGGGTCGCTTGGTGCGTGTGTCTCTCACTATTCTGGTGCCCGCTGGTGGTCAGGGGCCCATTCTTTGCATGGTATTGGCAGAAGCAGAGACCAGCCCCAGCCCAGGGCCAGGTCATTTTAATTCTCTGTCCACTTCACATTCCATTGGCCAAAATAAGTCACGAGGCTAAGCCCCTCTTCAACGTGGTGGGAAAGTCTACTCCTCAGACACAGACGGTGGGGGAAGGGAGGAGTATTTGCTGAATAGTAGCCACTCCCAATTGATGATCTTGTTTTATTTCAATCAAAACTATCTTCTCTCTTATGGTAAGAGGCCTGCTGTGTCCATGACCACCCCTGCCCCCTAGCGTGCCCTGGATCCTGGCTCCTCTGGCTAATCCACTTAACTTCCTCCACTACCAGTTCTTCCTTCTCTATGGGTTGTTCCCATCAGTGAGCATGCTGCACCATCTCCCACACCCAGACGTTGTCATCCCTCTGTCACCAACCCATCTGTCATTCTTTACCACAAAACCCCTCAGAAAGCTTCTCCAAATCAAAGTTCCTACTATGTCACCTCCCAGTTCCAAACAAGCTTTCATCCTCTACATGAAGATCATGCTGATCTTGGTGATCAAGGTCACCAAGAGCTGACATCTTGTCAAATTCAGGACACTTGGCCTTCTTGGTCTTGCTCAACCCATCAGCAGCATTTGGGGCAGTCGGTCACTTCCTGAAATCTCCTTTGGACTCCATGGAGCTCCATTCTCCCCTCCTACTTCACACCCTTTTCTTCCTAGGTTTTTAAAAATTCTCCTCTTCTTATGATGTCTAAATGTTGCTTCATTCTTGACAGTGTTTTTCATTCTTTTCTCTGTCTATAGTCTCTCCCTACGTGGTTTCACACTTCACTTCATCTCATGGCTTTGAAAGTGATGCTTAAGCTGATAGTATCACATTTTTATATTCACCCTTGACCTTCTTTTTAAATTCCAGACTAGTCATCCAATTTCCTTAGCATCTCATTCGGATGATGAAGAGACATCTCAAATCTACACACCAACACAAGATTTCTCCCCAAACCCACTGACTGCCAGGCCGGTACATCATCTTGTTGGAAATATCCTTGAAGTACATCTGAAATCCACCTTTCGTCACCACCTCTGTGGTCGGCAGAAAAACACCTCCCTCCTCAAAGGTGTCCATGATCGAATCCCCAGAAAATGTCACTTTACGTGGCAACAGGGTCTTGCGGATGGGATCAATGTTGCAGATTCTACCAATCTAAGGTTCTTAGTGGAGGAGAAAGGCAGGGAGACAGATCCGAGAAAGTGACGACGAGAACTCCTTCTCTCTCATTTTGCTCAACCACAATGGTCTTGAAATTTCTAGAGCACGTCTCTGCCTTAGAGCTTGTATTCTTGCTGTACCCTTTCCCTTGAAGGTTTGCTTTTTCTCCAGGTATTCACTGGGTTTCCCCCCTCATTTTGTTCAGGTCAATGCTAACATGGCCCGTCCAGGGGCAGGACCTCCATGTCGGCTGTATTTATAGTTGTCCTGCCACCAGCGTTCCTTACTGCTGTTATTTTTGATTGCATTTGCTAGCATTTGGAATGAACTAGAGACACTTTTCTCTGCTAGTTAATTGTCTGCCTCTGCCACTAGAAAGAAAGCTTCATGAGGTGCCTTAAAGTTTGTCTTGGGTGTTGTTGTTTGGTGATTGCTGGCCGGGATAGCCCCTGGCATAAGACAGGGGTTCAATATATTTTGTGGGGTGAATGAGTAAAGGGAAGAATGTGGCTACAGTATCTAAGTCTATGAGTTAATGAACTCATCTCTTCTACACCTCGGGTGCTTGGAAAAGGAATGGAGAGAGAAGCTCTCAGTTTTCTACATGATTAATTTTTTATCAGACAGATAAGCATATCAGTGGGTTCATGGGGTGAAGGGTCTCTGTAGAGCTATAAAGGGCAGTGATGCTGAATTGGACGTATCCCAACACAGCAGAATTCAAGTTCAAGGGGCAAGCCAAACAGGGAGAGCCTCTGATGACGATAATCAGCTGCCGCCTCGTGGCTCAGAGGTGCGAGAGGTCAAGGCGTTTTGTTTGCTCCTTTGGTTTTTTGCTGAAGCCACCTCGTTTTTTAATGTCACGATGGCTGGAAGAAAGATCTCCCCTCCTCCCATTTACAAGATAAGCTGGTACCATGCTGTCACAGCCTGCAGGTTAGGTCACCGAGCATGACCTTCCAATTAAGCCACGCATCTAGTTTCTCTCATTTCTGATGACATCGCTGAAGAGCTGGGACATCAGGGCAGTGATGTTAAAGAGACACTTACACAAACACCTCCTTCGTGTAGGGAGACCTTCCAGCAGCTGTGCCCTTCGGTCTGCACGTCCAGGAAAGCTCTTCCGTCTCACCGTCCCCTCCCTCCCACCCGTGCTCCAGGACCCGGTGGCACAGCAAGACTCAAGCTTCTGTAGCCTTCTTTGTTTACATTGTGAGTTTTCTTGCAGTTTTTACCTAGCATTTTTTTCTTACTGTAACTTAAAATAGAAATTTACATTTATTTATCAATTTAAAAAATGGTTAATTTGTCCTGGTGAGGTTCTTCGGCTGGTAACCCTCCTCCTGGATGAAGTAGCACTTGGAGTGCACGTTGACGTCAGCGTTTCTGTCTTTAGCAATCTGCAGCTCCGCCGTCATGTGGCGCTGCGCCGAGGCATGCCTTGTGATGGGCAACAGTGCAGCACAGCACTGACTGCGCTTCCTGTGCGCCGGACCTCCTGCTCAGAGCATCCTTTGCAGTACGGGCCCTCCTCCTCCACTCTCTCGCTTTTTTCCTTTATTGATTTTAGAGAGAGAGGGAGAGAGAGATAGAAACGTCGATGAGAGAGAACATCGATTGGCCTCCTCCTGCATGACCCCCACGAAGGATCGGGCCCACAACCTGGGCATGTGCCCTGACCAGGAATCGAACCGGCGACCTCCTGGTGCCTGGGTCGGTGCTCAACCACTGAGCACACCAGCTGGGCCCTCCTCCATTCTCTTTTCACTTCCGTCCAGCTTCTGTCCCTGACATAGCAGGAAATCAGCTCATGTCAAAGTCACTAATGATTGCCGAGGTCCAGGAGAGCCACAGGGTTCTTTCTGATCCTTTTGATAGCACTTGACCGCATAGACCACTTCCTTCTTCCGAAGCACTTTCTTCTTTGGCTGTCATACGGCTCCATTCTCTTGCTGTTTCTCCTCCCTCAGATGGCCGTCTTTGTTACTTGTTTTTACCAGATCACAGGCTGAAGATGCCACTGTCCATGGCCTTCCGTGCTTCTGTGTTTACATTTTCTCCTTAGGTGATTGCTAACGAACCCATGACTTTAAAGGACATCTATTTGACGATGACTTCCAAATTTATCGTCATGCCTGACTTTTCCCCTGAGCTCCAACTTCATGTGTGTAAGAGCTCCCTCGACATCTCTGCTTAAAGGTCCACTAGGCTTGTCAAACCAAAAACTCCCAAACACATAAAGTCCCCTACTGTAAAAAAGAATTGTATAAGTCATCCTTGATTTGTCTCTTTCCATTCTTACCACATCTATTTGCATGAGGAAGTACTGCACAATATATTTCCCCAACTCAGCCCCTTGGATCATCCCTGCAGCTCCCGTCTTGGTATCAGCCACCATCACCTCTCACTTAGATAATGACCCTCTTTCCTGGTCTTTCTTTTTTCATTCTAGCTTTAGGCCAAACAGCAAGAAGTCTTCACAAATGAAAACCGGATAATACTGATTCCTTTGCTAAGACTATCCAATGGTTTCTCATTGTACATCAGGGGAAAAAATCCTCCAATTTCCTCTAATTCAGCTCTACCTTATGATTCTGATTTCAGCTGTCAGCCTCTCCCTCACGCCACCCATCAGTACACGGACACACCACCCGCCCTGCTGCAGACTGACTGCCCAGACCTCCCGGCCTACTCTGTCTCCCCACATGGGTGAATTTTATTTCCATCTCCAGGCGTTTGTCTTTGCGGATCCTCTGGGTTGAACACAGTTCCTGTACATCCTCACGTCATTTGGGTCTCAGAGTCATTGTCACTTCCTCAGAGAGGCCTTGCCTGATGGGGAAACTGAGGTTCAGAGAGGGCCAGTAACCCGTGCGAGGCTGCTTTGCTGGTAACACGTGAGATCTGAGCCCAGTAGTCTGACGCCACCTCCTGTGTTTTGACCACTGTTTTCTCTGACTTTCCTCCCTCATAACAGGGCCAGAGCATAAGTATGATGGAGGGCTTGTTAAGGGCTGAAGGGCTAGTGAAGCAAAGAAGAGGGACAAGGAGGGAGTGAGCCCATGGGCTTTTTGGAAAGAGTAGCCGAGTAAAATGAAGAGTGAGCCCGTTAACTGCTCAGTGTGGCTAAGAAACAGACATCACGTCACGGCCCACAGATGGCACGGTCAGGACTACAGACCTCACCTGCTTTCCCCAACCAGAGGTGTATCACTTCTCTCCGAAGGACGAGGAATAGGCATAAGGACCTAACTCATATTCGTGTCTCTGGTTAGTGCCTTATACTTGATGTAACAATTCAGCAAATCCCCTCAAAGATTTATGACAGCATGATGGTTATTCTTATGTAAGTCCTTCAGGGTAAGTTTCGATGAAAAAAATCCCAACATTGGTTGAACTAGAAATACTTGAAACTGATGACGAGCGTGGCGGGGGGCTGGGATAGAAAGACCACGGCCACCATGGCAGGAAGGGCGGACGTATCAGCTCTCGTGTTAGGTCATCTGGGCGTCCGTTCCTTCTACCTCAACCTTCTTGAGAGAGAGACACCCTGTGGCGGGGCCAGAAAGGTGGTAGTTACATAAACGCACGCAGACGCCAGCCTATCTTCAGAGCAGGTGCCGAGTTTACTAGTGTTCCCCCGAACTCCTGTCCATCCCAAACCTGTGAATGTGACCTTATTTGGAAATAGGGTCTTTGCAGATGTCATCAAGTCATGACGAGGCCATCAGGATGGGCCCTAAGTCCAAAGGGGGAATTTGGACACAGAGCTGGACACACAGGGCCATGTGGAGACACAGGCAGAGTAGGTGGTGCGACCAGAAGCCAAGGGGCCCAGGGCTGCCAGGACCACCGGAAACCGGAGGAGGAAAGGAGGGAGCCTCCGGGAGGGCCCGTAGAGGGAGTGTGGCCCTGCTGACACTCTGACTTTAGACGTCTGGCCTCTGGGACTGTGACAGAATACATCGCTGATCCCCCCCCCCCCCCATTTATCTTCAGATAGAGTGGGAGGGAGAAGGGAGAGAGAGAGTGAGAGAGAGAGAGAGAGAAACATTGATGTGAGAGAGACACATTGATCAGTTACCTCCCACAGGACCCTGGCCAGGGCTGGGAACCCAACCACAATTGAGGTATGTGCCCTTGACTGGAATTGAACCCGTGACCCTTCGGTCTGAGGGCTGACACTCCAACTGCTAAGCCATACCGGCCACGGCTCTGATTAAAAAAATAATTCTTCATTGATTTTAGAGAGCAAGAAAGGGAAAGGAAGAGAGAGATAGAAACACTGATGAGAGAGAACATCGATTGGCTGCCTCTTGCATGTCCCCAACTGGGGATCAGGCCCGCAACCTGGGCATGTGCCGTGACCAGGAATTGAACCAGTGAACTCTTGGTGCAGGGTCGATGCTCAACCACTGAGCTGCACCACTGGCTTGTGGTGGTAATTTTTATGGCAGCCCCAGGAAACGAACACAATGTTGCAATAGAAGTAAAATGCTCAATAGAAGTAAAAAATTCCCATAATCACTTTCTCTTTTTGTTGGAACAGCTCATTTTTGTTTTAAAAGTACTTTCTAACAATCTTTATGAACAGACAGTGCATTCACATGGTTCTCAACCCAAAAATTAAACAGAGAATTTGTAATAACACCCCCTCTCCCATTCCTGTCCCCCTCCCCTGCCCCCTACTCCAGCTTCACAGGCAACATTGTTTATTAGTTTCCTCTGTTCTCCCAGGAGAGGTTTGTGCACACATAAGCAATTCAAGGACACATTCTTCTCCCAGTTTTTAAGCACACTATAGGGTACTGCCCACTCTGCTTTGCACCTTGCTTTTTCACTCAATTATTTATCTTGGAAAACTTTTCATGTGAGTATATGGAGAGTAGCATGATGTTTTTATTTTTATGCAAAATTTCCCATCCTGTGCTTGGAAAGATAATTTATTTAGCTGGTGCTCTCATGGTGCCCATGTAGACGGCTTCTAATATTTTACTATTATGAAACAAGGCTGCAACAAATAACATTAGACATGTAATTTCATGTGTTTGTGATGAAATATGGAGGATACAGTCCACGAAGGTGAAATAGCATAATCCTAAGGGCATGTGGCTTTTCTTTTTAACAATATATTTATTTTATTGTGGCAGTATACACATAACATAAAACTTAACATCCTAATAATTTTAAGTGGCATGAAGTCCCTTTACATGGTTATGCAACCATCACCACCATCCATCTCCAGAACATTTTCATTTTCCCAAACTGAAACTCTGTCTCCACAAAATACTAACTCCCCATTCCCCCTCCTCCTAGCTCCTGGCAACCACCCTTCTACTTTCTGTCTCTGTGAATGTCACCACTCTAGGTAGCTCATAGAAGCGGCATCATAATGTCGACTCTTTGTGTCTGGTGCTCTTCAGTTAGCATGATGTCTTCTTTTTTATTTATTTATTTATTTTTTTAATCCTCACCCGAGAACATTTTTCCATTTTTTGTACAGATAGAGTGGGAGGGAGAGAGAGGAAGAGAGAGAGAGGAGCGAAACATCGATGTGAAAGGGACACATAGAGTGGCTGCCACCCGCACGACCAACCAGGGCCGGGGACAAACTGCAACCGAGGTACGTGCCCTTAGCGGGAACCGAACCCGGGTCTCTCCGGACCGCAGGCCGACGCTCTAACCGCTGAGCCAAACCGGCCAGGGCACATGATGTCTTCTTAGCTGTTCATGTTGGAATGTGTCAGAATTTCCCTCCTTTATTATCACTATTGTTTATTTATTTATTTATTATTTATTAATGAATTTATTTTTGTTACACAAGTCCCCCCCTCCCAGATACCCTCCTCCCTAACCCGCCCCCTCCCTGAGCGCTGTTGTCTATGTCCACTGGTTGCGCATGCATGCATATAAGTTCTTTGATTTTTCTCTTCCCTCCCCACCCACCCCTGCCCCCTTCCTCTGAGGTCTGTCAGTCTGAACAGTGCTCCTTTCTATGTCTCTGGGTCTGTTTGTCCATCAGCTTTTTTTGTTCATTATATTCCACAAATAAGTGAGATCATGTGGTATTTGTCTTTTTCTGATCGGCTTATATCGCTTAGCATAATACTCTCCAGGTCCCTCCATGTTGTCTCAAAGGATAAGAGAGCTTTCTTTCTTACAGCTGCATAGTACTCCATTGTGTATATGTACCACAGCTTTTTTATCCATTCGTCTACTGATGGACACTTGGGTTGTTTTCAGATCTTAGTGATTGTATATAGTGCTGCTATGAACATGGGGGTACATATATTGTTTCTGATTGGTGTTTCAGGATTCTTAGGGTATATTCCTAGAAGTGGAATCACTGGGACAAATGGCCATTAAATGTTTAATTTTTTCAGGTAACACCATAGTGTTTTCCATAGTGGCTGTACCAGTCTGCATCCCCACCAGCAGTGTACTAGAGTCCCCTTTTCTCCACATCCTCGCCAGCACTTGTTGCTTGAAGATTTGTTGACGGCAGCTATTCTGGTAGGTGTGAGGTGATACCTCATTGTTGTTTTAATTTGCATCTCTCTGATGATTAGTGACATTGAGCATTTTTTCATATGTCTCTTAGTCATTTCAATGTCCTGTTTGAAGAAGTGTCTATTCAGGTCCTCTGCCCATTTTTTAATTGGGTTCGTTGTCTTCCTTTTGGTGAGTTGTATGAGTACTATATATATTTTGGAAATTAACCCCTTCTCTGATATATCGTTGGCGATTATGTTCTCCCATACAGTGGGTTCCCTTTCCATTTTGATGGTTATTTCTTTTTCTGTGAAGAAGCTTTTTAGTTTGATATAGTCTTATTTATTATTTTTTCCTTATGTTTCTGTTGCCTTAGGCATTGTATCAGTGAAAATTCTGATGCATGTGATGTCTGAAATTTTGTTGCGTACATTTTCTCCTAGGATTTTTATGGATTCAGGAGTCACATTTAAGTCTTTTATCCATTTTGAGTTTATTGTTGTGTAGGGTGTAAGTTGATGGTCTAATTTCATTTTTTTTGCATGTAGCTGTCCAGTTTTCCCAACACCATTTATTAAAGAGACTGTCTTTACTCCATTGTATGCTCTTGCCACTTTTGTCAAATATTAATTGAGTATAATGTCCTGGGTCAATATCTGGATTATCTGTTCTGTTCTATTGATCTATATGCCTGTTCTTGTGCTAGTACCATGCTGTTTTGATTACAATGGCTTTGCAGTATAACCTGATATCAGTATTGTGATTCCTCCTACTTTGTTCCTCTTTTTCAAGATTGCTGTGGCTATTCGAGGTCTTTTTTGGTTCCATATGAACTTTTGAATTATTTGTTCTAGTTCTATGAAATATTTCATTGGTATTTTAATGGGATTTTCATTGAATCTATAGATTGCTTTGGGTAGTATGGACATTTTAATGATGTTAATTCTTCCAATCCATGAACAAGGTATATGCTTGCACTTTTTTATATCTTCCTCTATTTCTTTTTTCAATGTCCTGTAGTTTTCTGCAAATAGATCCTGTACTTCTTTGGTTAAGTTTATTCCTAGGTATCTTAATTGTTTTGCCGCGATGGTAAATGGGATTGTTTTTTCAATTTCTCTTTCTGTGAGTTCATTCATTGGTGTATAAGAATGCCGTCAATTTCTTGACGTTAATTTTGTATCCTGCTACTTTGCCAAATTCATTTATTAAGTGTAGTAGATTTTTGATGGAGTCTTTAGGGTTTTCTATGTATAATATCATATCATCTGCAAATAATGACAGTTTTATTCCCTCCTTTCCAATTTGGATCCCTTTTATTTTTTCTTCATGTCTGATTGCTGTGGCTAAGACTTCCAGTAGTATGTTAAATAAGAGTGGCGAAAGTGGACCTCCCTGTCTTGTTCCTGTTCTTAAGGAAAATGCTTTTAGTTTTTGCCCATTAAGTATGATGTTGGCTGTTGGTCTTTAATATATGGCCTTTATAATGTAGAGATATGATCCCTCCATTCCCACATTGCTGAGCGTTTTTATCAGAAATGGATGCTGGATTTTGTTGAATGCTTTTTCAGCATCTATTGATATGATCATGTGGGTTTTTTTTTTTTTTTTTATCCTCACCTGAGGACATTTTTCCATTTTTTGTTCAGGTAGAGTGGGAGGGAGAGAGAGGAACAGAAAGAGAGAGAGAAACATCGACGTGAAAGGAACACATCGAGTGGCTGCCACCCGCACAACCAACCAGGGCCGGGGACAAACTGCAACCGAGGTATGTGCCCTTAGCGGGAACCGAACCCGGGCTCTCTCAGGACCGCAGGCCAACGCTTTAACCGCTGAACCAAACCGGCCAGGGAGATCATGTGGTTTTTATTCTTCATTTTGTTTATGTGGTGTATCACATTTATTGGTTTGTGAATATTGTACCAGCCTTGCATCCCTGGGATGAATCCCACTTGGTCATGGTGAATAATTTTTTTGATGTATTGCTGGATTCGATTTGCTAGTATTTTGTTCAGGATTTTGGCGTCTATGTTCATCAGGGATATTGGCCTGTAGTATTCTTTCTTTGTAGTGTCTTTTTCTGGTTTTGGAATTAGAATTATGCTGGCCTCATAAAACGAGTTTAGTAGTCTTCCTTCTTGAATTTTTTGAAATAGTTTGAGGAGAATGGGTGTTAATTCTTCTTTGAATGTTTGGTAAAACTCTTCCGTGAAGCCAACTGGGTCTGGGCTTTCGTTTGCTGGGAGAGTCTTGATTACCTCTTCAATTTCCTTAGTTGTTATTGGTCTGTTCAAGTTTTCTATCTCTTCCCGGTCCAGTTTTGGGAGACTGTGTGTTTCTAGAAATTTGTCCATTTCGCTTAGATTGTTGAATTTGTTGCCATATAATTGTTCATAGTAGCTGTTAACAATCTTTTGTATTTCTGTGGTGTCAGTTGTTATTTTTTCTTTCATCCCCTCACTTTCAACCTATGTGAGTCTTTTGTTGTGAGGTGGGTCTCTTGTAAGCAACATATAGGTGAATCATGCTTTCTTATCCAATCAGCTACTCTGTGTCTTTTTATCAGAGCATTCACTCTATTTATATTAAATGTTGTTATTGATATGTACTTATTTATTGCCATTTTTGTTTATTGTGGTTATGTTCTCTTTCTATTTCTTCTACTAATTACAGCAGTCCTTTTAACATTTCTTGCAGTGCTGGTTTGGTGCTAATGTATCCTCTTAACTTTTTCTTTTGTCTGGGAAGCTCTTTATTTTACCTTCTATTTTGAATGATAGCCTTGCTGGATAGAGTAGTCTTGGATTCAGATCCTTGTTTTCATAACCTTGATTACTTTGTGCCATTTCCTTCTGGCCTGTAGTGTTTCTGTTGAGAAGTCAGCTGATAGCCTTATGGGGGTTCCTGTTGCTTATCTCTTGCTGCCTTTAGGATTCTCTCTTTGTCTTGAATTTTTAGCATTTTATTTATTTATTTATTTTTAAACTCACTTGAGGACATTTTTGCATTTATCTTCAGATAGAGAGAGACAGGGGAAGAGAGAGAGAAACATCGATGTGAGAGAGACATTTTGACTGGTTGCCACCCATGTGACCCCAACCGAGGTGGGAACAAACTGCAACTGACGTACATGCCCTTGGTGGGAACCGAACCTGGGACTCTCTGGTTTGCAGGCTGATGCTCTAACTGCTGAGCAAAACTGGCCAACGCTGTCTTCCTGGTTTTTAATTATTTTTTTCTTTTTGGTTCTTTGATTGAGTGATTTTTTTTCTACCCTGTGTTCTTTTTCTTTATCCTCACCCAAGGACATTTTTTTTTTTTTTTTTTTTTTTTTTTTTTGGTGTTTATCTTCAGATAGAGTTGGAGGGAGAGAGTGAGGAAGAGAGAGAGAGACACATTGACTGGTCGCCACCCACATGACTCCAGTCAAGGCTGGGGACAAACTGCAACTGAGGTACGTTCCCTTAGTGGAACTGAACATGGGACTCTCTGGTACATGGGTCGATGCTTTAACTGCTGGGCCAAACTGACCAGGGCTACCCTGTCTTCTAATTCACTGCTCTGGTCCTCAGCCTCCTCTACTCTGCTGGTTATTCCTTCAGATTTCTTTTTTTTTATGCTATGTCATTCTTTATTTCCATTTTGTTGGTTTTCAATGCTTCTATGCCTTTACTCATGCTGTTGAGCTTTCTCATGATTATTACTGTGAACTCTCCCTCTGATAGCTTGCTTAATTACCTTTCATTTATTTTATCTTCTGTTGAATTATCTTGTTCTTTCATTTGGGATTTGTTTCTTTGTTTCACCATTTTGTCTGCCTCAATGGGTTTTGGAGCCTGCCAAATTTTCCCTGTGGGTGTTGGTGTTTTGCTGGTTGTGGCTCCCTCTACTCGGTTTGGATGAGTGTGGGAGACCCACATTAAACATCACTGTCAAGTCTTACTTTCCTTGGTAGACTTTCAAGCCCAGGAAAAGTTCAGTTATCCTCTAGCTTTTTGCCTGGAGGCTATTAGTCTCAGTTACTTAATTAGCCTTGGATTGTAGCCCTCAATTGAATAAAAAAATCCCTCAGGTGTTCAGGGTAAAAGGATTTCTAGGGGGTGGGGCAGATACTAGCTGGCTGTTAATGAGCCTCAATTTGCATTTCTCTGGCCTGGCTGGGTAGTGTTAAATTCTTGAGGGAGGGGCTGTTGCTTCTTTCTGGGGCTCTGGGAAGGGGCTCTTTGAGTAATATGGCTACTGTCCTTTGAGGGAGGGATTCAGCAAAAAAAAAAAAAAAAAAAAAAAAAAAAAATCCCATTGCTGTCCCAGCTCTTCAAGCTTCTGAATCTCCCCAGAGTTCCAGTCCAGCCTGCCTTCCCTCTGCCAGAGCCCAAGGTGAGTGCCTGTAGCTAACCTAGGGCTCTGTCCCAGCCCCCTGTGCTGTGGAGACTGCTTGAGATTTTAATTCCGAGGGAGCTGTTCACAGCTAAAACAACTGCTGTCTGTGGGCTCCCAGCCTGCCCTTTTGCGCCTCCACAGTTCCTACCAGGCTCAGTTTAGTGTCCTCTTTCTAACCGTACTTATATGGGTCCTCTCCATCTGCTTTTCTGTTGATTTTCCCCAACAATTTGTCTTTATTTCAGTTGTAATTCCAGTTTTGTCCTGGGAGATGGTCTGTGTAGCTTCCCTTCACTCTGCTGCCATTTTGGAATCCTCCCTCCTTTATAATTAAGTCTGAAAAATATTGCATTGTGTGCATTTGCCATGTTTTGTTTATTCATTCATCCATGAATGAACATTTGGGTTGTTTCCACCTTTTAGTTCTTGTGACCATTGGTATACAAATATGTGTTTGAGTCCCTGCTTTCAGTCCTTGTATATATACTCAGAAGTGGAATTGCTGGATCATATGGTAATTCTATGTTTAATATTTTGAGGACCCCCCCTACTGTTTCCACAGAAGCTGCACCATTTTACATTCCCACCAACAGTGCATAAGGGTTCCAATTTCTCCGCATTCTCAGCAATACTTTATTTCTTGTTATTTTCTGCATTTAAAAACAACAGCCATCTTAACGGATGTGCATTTGTCTCCCACTGTGATTTTGATTTCCTTATCTCTAATGATTAGTGATACTGATCATCTTTTTATGTGCTTATTGGCCATTTGTATATCTTCTTTGGAGATATATATATCTATTCAAGTTCTTTGCTCATTTTTAGATTGGGTTCTTTTGTTGTTGTTGTTGATTTCCCCATAACTTCTTTATACATATTTAAACACCACAGTGTTTTGTGCTATTTTTGATAAAAAACATATAACAGACAGTAGTTGTAATGTAAATACTTTTCTGCCTTACATTGAACAGAATTTATCATTTTTTCCCCCAACCCAGAGATGTCTTGCCTCAGTTTTTCTACTACTCAGAAATATGAGGTTCTGACCTTGGGTCAGCTATATAGATGTCACAATTGTTGTGCCAACATTTCCATCTTCTTGGTGTAAATTTTTTATTTCATTTATTGATTGACATTTAGTAAGAACCTGTTATTTATGTAGCAGGCACTGTCCTGGGGTTAATGAAACAAACAAACAGCAACAACAAAAGAGTTAGAAATCATCCCTGTCTTTACAGAACTTGCAGATAAATAAATGAATGATCGTAACAGAGCATGGGAACCTGTATGTCATGGTGTGTGTGTGTGTGTGTGTGTGTGTGTGATACAGGGAGTCTTTTTGGCATAACTTAAATCAAGAATGTCTTGGGCTCTGATGCATGTCAGAAGACTTGGAGGAATGTTACTCTATCAGATAATCGTAAATTAGAACCAGAACAAGGCCATTTGCAATATCCCCATCCAGAGTCATCATCCTCCAATAGACTCTTCAGCTATAACATGGTATAGAAAGTGTGGCATGAACTCACCAATCAATCTAGGTAAATTGTTCTGGAGCACCTGTTGTATGCCCAATATTGTGCTAAGGCAGGGCCAGAAAATGCTCCTCTGAGCTTCTTCATGTCAGCCCCGGAGTAGTGTCCGCATCCGAGGGCAGAACTGAAAAGAGATGGCATATGGCACATGGCATATGGCAGACATCACTAATTGACGACAGCCTTTCCCCACTTAGCCCAGCAGTGGCTTCTCAACCCACAGCTACCAGTCAATAGGAGTTGGTGTTAGAGACTAAAGCCATTTGTCATTTGGTTGCCGAGGGTCTCTATGTATAAGAAATTTAGGGGTCTCTACTAATGTCTGCTGCTTGGAGGAGAGGAACATTTAAGAAAATATCGGGCCTAGATATTGGCGAGCCAAGGTTGCCATGTTTTTCGTTTTTCTTAAATTTATCACTTCTCTCTCTTTTTCGTCTTGTGTTTTAAGAGTGAAAGCATCACCCTGGCCAGTTTGGCTCAGCGGTTAGAGCGTCGGCCTGCGGTCCGGAGAGACCCCGGGTTCGGTTCCCGCTAAGGGCACGTACTTCGGTTGCAGTTTGTCCCCGACCCTGGTTGGTCGTGCGGGTGGCAGCCACTCGATGTGTCCCTTCACGTCGATGTTTCTCTCTCTCTCTCCCTTCCTCTCTCTCCCTCCCACTCTATCTGTACAAAAAATGGAAAAATATCCTCGGGTGAGGAAAAAAAAAAAAAAGAGTGAAAGCATCAACGTGCTTGTCACTAAGAAGAACCGGTGCTGCAGGCTTCGATGTGGTCCATGTGTTCACATTTGTCTGCATCCTGTTGGTCTTCATCGCTCCCGTCCTGCTCTAGTGCTTGGAACATGATGGATGGGGTCAGAGAACATTCGCTGGGTGAATGACTGAATTTACAGGAAGCCAGAGTCTTGAGCCTACCCACTTGTTTAAATAAAAGTCCATCTGGTCTGGCCGTAGACCAGTTACCAAGTAACCGATGCCTGGGTAGGAGGAAACCTCTCAGACAAGAGTTGCTACGTGGGAGCCATTCATGAATTCACACATTCATTCACCCAGCACATGTTTGTAGGGGCAGATGAAGAGCATGATCCCTAGCCCCGTGGAACTTCCAGTGTAGTCTAGGAGACATACTTTAGACCAACAACACACAACTGTAAACAGATAAACACTAGGAAAGGAAGTGCGAGGACTCAGTTGAGACTGGGTTTAGGATCGGCTGGTTTTGAGGCGGGGTGGAGTTTGACACTCAGTTGTTCACCTTGCACACGTCCTGACACATGTCCCCAGTGGGAAGGATCAAGGAGCGTGGCGACCAGCTGCTCTCTGTGCCGTGGCGGCTCCGTGAGTACGTGGCCTGACACTGAACATGCTCCGAGGACAGAGCCGCGGCGTGACTGGACTGTGCTTTGTCGCATCGTTAACATTCCAGCTGCTGACACTTTGGTTCCAAAGAGCAACAAAGTAAATATTTAAGAGAACCCAGAATTAAAATGGACAGGTGGACCCTAAGGAGTCTCCTACATTGTAATTAGAAAAATTAGCATATTTTCCACTTCATAAGAAAATCTACACTTACAGGCTTTATTGGTTTTCACTTTATGGTAGCTTAACTACGTCTGAGCCCTCGGAGTTTGGATTTTCACAAGTTCCATAAAAAGAGTGACTTCACTTGGTTCTATTTAAAGCATTGATTGCTTTTCTCTGTTTTATAAAATGATGGGCCAGATTCCAAACCCCGATAAGACTTTGGAATGTTGCTTCTATTCTATTGGCTTTTAAGAGTGTTCTCTCTCTCTGCAAAATATAGAACTTGAACCTTAAAATAAGAATCCTAAAATTAAGCCCTAGAAAAAGTGCAGAACCTGTTTTCTCTCTGCTAATACCCTCCACGAAGCATTCTAGTTATCTCTGGGGTACGACAAAGGAACCCGCGTTAGAGCCTTCTCTACCGATAATGCTACTGTAACCAACAAAATGCTCACAGATTGTTAGTTCTCCTAGCGTGTGACCACACATTGCGTTATAGTAGGCAGTATTCAGTCAATTGTCCATTCATTTTTGTATGGTCCAGTCTGCTCTTATCTATGTCTTCTCCCTGAGACCTGACGTTGGTGGCCACTCACTCTTCCCTGGCCCCGGCCAGTGTTTCTCGGATATTCCGCTCAGCGTTGCCTTTGCGGCAGAGAAGGAAGATGTGTGTCCCCGGACTTCTGGGAGATGACCCAGAATGGCTTACCAAAAGCACAAAATGTTTGTATAAATTGTTCTCCCCCCCCCCAATTGATTTTAGAGAGAGAGGGAGGGAGAGGGAGAGAGAAATAGAAACATTGATGAGAGAGAACATCAATTGGCCGCCTCCTGCATGCCCCCCACTGGGGATGAGCCCACAACCTGGGCATGTGCCTGACCGGGAATCGAACCGGCGACCCCTTGGTGCAGGGGTCGACGCTCAACCACTGAGGCACACTGGCTGAGCTAAATCTTTTATTTCACAGTTTGCTTATGATTTTTATTCTTATCAGAGTCCTCGTTGCTTTCAAATAGAAATGTCTAGTTACCCCGAACCTTCACCATTGTCGCTATGGGCCCTGCGGTTGTATGTGAGGAATGTGGGGGTACTCAGCCCAGAGGAGCCGGGGCCCAGGGCCAGAGCCTGACCTTCTCTTGTCACCCAGCGGTTGTTCCACCTCCCCCACCTGACGGCTCCCAGGTGTGTCTACACGGGGCCACAGCCACCAGCCCAGCCAGGACACCTGTCTGATCTGTAGTACCTGCTTCCTAATATAAGGCACCCGATGGCGCTTTGCCAATTTCCTTCCACATTTCCAATGCTGTCTCTTCCTGAGGTTCCCCTTCTTACCCCAGCAACGGCTCTCCCTCCTCCTTCAAATCCACACGGGCCAATGCAAACCAGAACAAAACAAAGGGAGGAGACAGTGTTAGATGGAAAACGATGGAATGACAAAATCATGATTTTGCAATTATCACAGTAACTGAGTCAGGTGAAATCATGAGGTGAGAAGTCACTGGGGCCCAGGGTAGTCACATGGCCTCAGAGTAACACTAGGTTATGATGAATTACAGGGAAACCTGCCTTCCCAGGCCAGCCGCCGGTCACTGGGGTCACAGGAGCAGCTGACATCATGGGCTCCTGCTCCGATACAAGGGAGGAGCATCAAATATTTAGCATTCTGGCCCCTGCTTGACCCGAATCTAACTACGAGGACACAACCAGACCAAGTCAGACTGTAGAGCAAAGCAATGGGCCTGGACTCTCCAGAGATAAGTGGCGAATGAAAACACACATAAGAACAAGAACATAGGCAAGAATTTGTTCTAGGTAAAAAGACTAAAGAGGCAGGATGATGAAGCACATCGCAGGATCTTTCATAGGGTCTTGGCTAACAGGGACATTTGAATATGAATTCTATATTTGATAATATTAGTTATCAATGTTGATTTTTTTGGGTGTGACAATGATATTCAAGTTATATAGAAAACATCCTTTTTCTTAGAGGAAACTTCTGGGGATAAAACATTTGGGGGTGAATATGATAATGACTTCAACTTATTTTCAAAGGACAGAGAGAGAGAAAGAAGGAGAGAAGCAAATTTGGGAAAATGTTAGCAATTGATGAATTGGGGTCAAGGGTGCATAGGAGTTTGCACCTCTGACCTCTTTTGGGTTCAAGGTTTTTTAGGACTTTTTTTTTTTTTTTTTTTTATCCTCACCTGAGGACATTTTTCCATTTTTTGTTCAGATAGAGTGGGAAGGAGAGAGAGGAACAGAGAGAGAGAGAGAGAAACATCGATGTGAAAGGGACACATCGAGTGGCTGCCACCCCCACGACTGACCAGGGCCGGGGACAAACTGCAACCGAGGTACGCACCCTTAGCGGGAACCGAACCCGGGTCTCTCAGGACCGCAGGCCGATGCTCTAACCGCTGAGCCAAACCGGCCAGGGCAGGTTCAAGGTTTTTTAAATGTTTGCAGGAAAAACATCCACGTAGCAACATAACCATCTACAGCTCTCCTGTGGCAGTTTTAACCTTGGGCTCCAGCTGTTTGTGTGTGTTCTGCTGTCGCTAGTGAGACGCTGGCTTTCTGGGATGGGGTCCCATCTCCGCCATTCTACAGGCACTGGAACATGCTAATTCATGGCTTTCCACACTACATGTGATCACTAAATATCACGTGTATGTGTGTTGAGTATTAATACCTGGTACATTGAATGAATGAGCCTCTCCTCCGCCTTTTCTGAGGCAATACAGTGGGTCACTCTCTTCTGCAAGGGTGAGTTCTTCTCATTGTCGTGGGTCATGAAGATCTTGTGAGTCCTTCCAGGATGCACGCCCCACACTTAGGATGCTGGGGTTCCTGACCTTGCAAGACTGACCCTCATCTACACATGATTTTGTGTGCGTGTGCGTGTGTGTGTGTGTGAGGGAGTTGCCCAGGTAAGTTGACAATAATGTAAATATATGGCCTTTATAATAGAGCAAGGATGATGCACGAAGTTTCAGCGGACAGAGTTTATGGAGCTATGTTTTAAGGATCTAGGGCACCAACAATCAGAAGGAAACACACATTTACGCTAGAGCAGTCCCACTTTCAGAATTGTCTATTTATCCAAGCTTCAGGAACACTGTACTTTCTCATCTTCACTGGATTTGGGAAGCATCGCTGTATCTCACAAAGGGGCGATAGTGAGGAGGGGTCCCAGCCTTCGCATCAGATCCCAGAGAAGTGTTGGGGCCCTGGCCGTCTTTATCTTGGGGACGTCATAGTTCGTTTATCCGGACCCACCCTGGAGAAGAAGGATATTGTTTCTTACTGAAGGATTTGGTGGATTTCAGGAGACTACTCCCCTCCCCTCAGGAGGACTGGGTTTTCTCCGCTGTAGTCCCTCAGGAGTCTAGAATTCTGAGCACCTCCAGGTTGGGCTGGGTGCCACTGGGCCCCCTGCTGCCGGGGCCCAGGTGGGATTCAGCACTGGTCCTTGGGGTGCGCAGGAAGGAGACGCCTCGCCTCGACTCCCACACTGTCGGCCTTCCTAGCTCACCTGCAACGCAGGGACACCTGGCCAAGGAGCACCGTTTCTTCTTGGACACAGCACAGTTGGTCTCACCCAGTGAAAGGGATGTCGCTCCTATTGCATGACCTTGTTACTGCTCCTTGCTAAACAAGAAACCCTGGCATCGCTGTGCCCAGGAGCGTTTGGCTTCTCCCCAGGGCCAACTTCCAGTGCAGGTGCCACCTTGCTGGCTGTGAATGGGTCTCTCTCTGCCTGCAGGGAGGACACAGTGCCCCACGTCTCCCCCAGTGATC
Organism: Molossus molossus; assembly: GCF_014108415.1. Classification (NCBI taxonomy): domain Eukaryota; kingdom Metazoa; phylum Chordata; class Mammalia; order Chiroptera; family Molossidae; genus Molossus; species Molossus molossus. The sequence goes on along the minus strand of NW_023425388.1, from coordinate 8,584,685 downwards.
GGACCCGTGGCCGTGGTTTCCAAGTCACACGTTTGTAAGGTATTGGGGGGTATGATAAAGTAAGACCACAGCGTCCCCCTGAATCCCATGTACCATTCTTTGTTTTCCATGTTGATTCTCTGATTCTCCTCGGGGCTCACGTGCACAGAGGCACGGCCAGTTGGGGGCGTGTTGCCCCTGTTTCCGAGGACAGAGGCTCTTTGACCACCGTGGACTGGCGCTGTCTCTGGCTTCGTCTTTGCAAAGCTTCCCCTCACCCCTTCCCTCAGTTCTGTGACCTCAACTGTGCTCGTGCGCCAGGGAAAGAGCGCAAACACGAATGAAAAACAAATGTTTTTTGCTAGGTTTGACCCAAGTGTTAATTTATTCATGGGGCTGATGGCCTGCCAGCAGGTTGGGCGTGGCCACCTGAGCAGGATTTATCTGAGGGCTGACCGCCTCTGACCCCTTCCAGCCCTTTCCCGTCAGGCCCCCTCAGTGGCTGACTATCTTGCTCTTATTATGTGAGAGTTACCTACCGGTTCAGTTTTCCTTCCCAGGAAAGAAAGGGGGGGGGGAGAAACGCTTATTCTAGAAAAAAGTGGGGGACTAGCTCAGAAGGAGGTTTTAGGGGAAAATCTCAAGGTATAAATAGCCCAACAATCGTAGTCAAAAGGCGTTGTTCTCACCCTGGCCGGTTTGGCTTGTTTCTTGGACTGAAGGGTTATGGGTTCGAGTCCCAGCCAAGTGTATGCAGCTGGGCTGCAGGTTCGAGCTCTGGCCCTGGTTGGTGTCCGGTGGGAGGCAGACAATCAGTGTGTCTCTCTCTCATCGATGTTTCTCTCTCCCCCTCCCCCACCCCACTCATCTGAAAATCCATGGGCAAGTATCCTTGGGTGAGGATGTAATCAAGGCATGACTCTGCACGCGGAAGTGTGCCTGTGTGCTCACTGCAAGGCCAGGAGAGAAGAGAGCCCGTCTTCCCGCCTGGGAAGAATGTTCTTTGAGCCCCAGCAACTTTCTGCACGTGGGGAAACCCGTTTTGTCCCCGCGCCAACAGCTTTGCTTTCGCAGGGGGTGGGGCCCACGTCTCAGGGTCACTGACAGCTCGCCCTTCGCTCTCGAGCCTGGCACACAGGTGTGGCCTGGCCACCCTCGCCTGCGCTTCCGAAGCCAGAGGGAAGGGTGTGGCGGAGACTACTGTTACCATCACCCCCTTCCTGACTGCAAGGAAGAATTCCCGGGCCTTTTGGGAACACATTAATTTCCTTGTCAGAATAGAGATTGGAGTTTGTTAACTGATAATTAATGTCTTTTTTTACCTTTTAATGAAAAGTTAACTGCCAGGGAAAGTGCTGGGGAAAATTCTCCGCTTTATACCCCGGCCGTAGATACTCTCCGTGCCTCCCTGACTACCAGCCGGTCAGAGGGCCCCAGGGCACTTTCTTTTTAATCCTCACCTGAGGATAGTTTTCTTTTTATCTTCAGATAGAGAGGAAGGGGGAGGGAGAGGGAGGGAGAGGGAGGGGGAGGGAGGGAGGGAGAGGGAGGGAGAGGGAGGGAGAGGGAGGGAGAGGGAGGGAGAAGGAGGGAGAGGGAGAGGGAGGGAGAGGAAGGAGAGAGGGAGAGGGAGAGGGAGGAGAGGGAGAGGGAGAGGGGGAGAGAGGGACGGGGAAGAGAGGGAGAGGGAGGGAGAGGGAGGGAGAAGGAGGGAGGGAGAGGGAGGGAGAGGGAGGGAGAGGGAAGAGGGGGGAAGAGGGGAGAGAGGGGGAGAGAGGGGGAGAGAGAGACATTGGCGTGAGAGGGACACATCGACTGGCTGCCTCCTGCATGACCTCAACCAGGGCCAGGATGAACTGCACCGAGGTACGTGCTGTTGATGGAATCGAACCCGAGACTCATTGTTCCTCAGGCTGATGCTCTAACAGCTGAGCCAGACCAGCCAGGGCCAAGGGCACTTTTTGTATGCAAGTGACAGACTAGGAACTTGGGGAGATGGAAATAAAAGGCATTTTTGAATGCAAAATTATGCAGAAGGTGAGGCTGAAGCAAAAATGAAAACCACCCCAAGTCCACTGCCCCTTCGGTGACCAGCCCCAGCCCCTCTGGCTGCCGGCTGGAGAGGGCAGCCAAGGAGCAGGGTCAGCGCAGAGAAGCGCGTTCCCCAGTCCCTCCCCGACCGGAGGACAGATGGCCGCCACGCCGCGAGGCTGCTGGGACAGTACCTTCTCCTGCCCTTCCAGGTGCCATGAGCTGTCACAGATGGTGCGGCGCTGACATTCCCCAAAGCCTCCTTTCTCCTCTCCCTTGTACCTTAGTTCAAGGCTGCAGTTCGTCCGAGGCTGGGGGTGGGCAGCTTGCTCTTACCTAGAAGTGTTTTTAATTGTGTTTTGCACCATCCTCATTTAGTTTGCATCCTGGTAGGGTTCAGGTTCTCATTTTGTTCCATGCTAAGCCCTGTGCGAAGCCCTCCCGCGTTGGTCCGAGCCCAGGAAACAGCAGACGCTCCACTGTTCGACGACAAACGCAGACATTTCCTACCGTTTACGCTCATGCTGGATTTTCTTTTCTTTAACATTTTTTTCTTTATTGATTTGAGAGAGAGAGGAAGGGAGAGGAAGAGAGAGATAGAAACATCGATGAGAGAGAACACTGATTGGCCGCCTCCTGCATGCCCCCACCGGGGATCTGGCCCACAGCCTGGGCATGTGCCCTGACTGGCAATCGAACTGGCGACCTCTTGGTGCCTGGGTCGATGCTCAACCCCTGAGCCACACCGACCTGGCAAACTGGATTTTCTTTTTTTTTTTTTTATCCTCACCCGAGGACATTTTTCCATTTTTTGTTCAGATAGAGCGGGAGGGAGAGAGAGGAAGAGAGAGAGAGAGAAACATCGATGTGAAGGGACACATCGAGTGGCTGCCTCCAGCGCGACCAACCGGGCCGGGGACAAACTGCAACCGAGGTACGTGCCCTTAGCGGGAACCGAACCCGGGTCTCTCCGGACCGCAGGCTGAGGCTCCAACCGCTGCGCCAAACCAGCCAGGGCTCCACTGGATTTTCTTAACCCTCACAATACATCGATGGGAAAAGGCATCTTTCTTCACTTTTGGGTGGAGAAGAACTACAGGCAGGGCGGTTAAGGTGTTTGCTTCAGGCGGATGACTGACCAGCAGGCTGGGAGCCGGTGGTTCCATGCTCAGAACTTGCGCTGTTGTGCCCCTTGCTGGGCCCGGGGACCCCACCTGTGTGTTTCGCGAAGCGCGGACCGAGATGCAGCGCTTTTCAGCAGGGCGCATTGCTGGGCTCGGACGCACTGGGCTGCTAGGGGCACAGCGCCTTTGGCATTTATCGGGTGGACCGGGGACTCTCTCTGTCCCTGAGACGTAGGGGGTTGTCCTGACCACTGACAGTCATTCTGCTCCAAATGCTGGTTCCTTCTCTGTAGTAACATGGCCCCAGCGAACCCCAGGCCTTTCTGGACAACAGACTCTGAGGCTGCACATGTGGGAATTTCTTTCTGTCCAGAGCTGACTGGCCGTCTGACCGGCCCCCTTTGAGCACATGCTGGCCCCGCCAGGCTCAGGGCTGCCTCCTGGAGCCGTATTTTCCGGGGACTACAGCACATATTTGTTATGTGACCAGACCACCAGGCACAGTCAGTCCATCCAGGGGCGGGCACCTAGCCACGCCTGGCTAATTTCTGGGAAACCTGACCACATATACACACCAAGGCCCCATGTGGTAGGAAGCACACGTGTGAACTTGGGCTTGCGGGTGGCCTTCTTCCATCTTCTCCACCTTGAGTAACTGAGGAGGCCAGTCTGCCAAGAAAGAAAGTGGACACCAATTATCAGTGGTTCCTGGTCTCCGGGAACCTCCAGGTGCCAAGTTCAGCCTTCCTTGTTGGTCAGATGCCCTGTCCTCGGGGTCCAGAGGGGAGCCTGCCCCAGCTGCACACGCACGGCGGAATGTGAGGTGAGCACCTAGACAGTGGTCCTTGCGTTCGGATCACCTCTGCCTACGTGTTCCACAATGCTTCGGACCCCTCCTTAGCAGAGAAAGTTCAGCTTCACCCACATGCTCATCTTCACTGGACTCCACAGGAGGTCACTATTTTTAGAGGAGAGAAACAGAGCTTCCATTGTTCAATTGTCCATAATTAAAATGGGAAATTACCTGGGAAACTGGAAACTGTTATTAATTAAAACAATTTCCAAAGAGAACTTTTCCTGGTTTCCCAACTTAATAACATTTTTTCTTTTCCCCCTTGAAATCCTTCTTCGAAATTGGTTTTGAAATTTGTCTGGAAATTATGCAATAATCATCTATTTTTGTGTGCAGCTAATTTTAATAAAATGGGAATGTATTATAATTGAACTACATTTCTAAGGAAGAACATGGGGACTTTCCACAGGAAATAACTATTGCCTGTGAATGCTTCTCATCTCTCGGGTGTTCGTGGGCACTGAGAGCATCTATTCTCCTTGTATTTGGATCATCACTGTTTAAGTATTCCAGTTCAATTACCTTCAAAGTTTTATCTTCATAAAAGTCACTGAACTACTTGGAAACGACACTTTTAACATCGACGAGTAGAATTATACGTGAAAATTCCCGTCCTCAGATGTTGACAGGAACGCTGACAGCAGGAGACATCTACACCGGTTTTCTTTTATTTCTGTGATTATCGCACTAGACCCCGTCACTGTGGAAAACAACGCATTCTGTTTATCTGAGAACATGGATTGCGCCTGTGACACGATGGACATCAGATTCTCAGCTCATCAGACACCTGGGGAGATTCTCTGACACATGAGAGTTCCTGGGGCTGCTTCTTGCTGGAGCTGAATTTCCAGGTGAATTGTCCACACTCGAGATGCCTGCTAGTGTTGTGGAGCTACAAGGGAGTCCCCGCAGAGGCCCCCGCTGTACCCCACGCCTCTGTCTGGACTATTCAGGTCTGAACACGTCATTCATTGTCCCTGACACCTGGCAGTGGGGGTGGGGTGGGGAGAGCAGCGTGCTAAGTGGGGTTGGGATTTCTCATGGTCCAAAGCCTGATGATGGCCGTGTGTGTGAGTGTGTGTGTGTGTGTGTGTGTGTGTGAGTGTGCGAGAGTGTGTGAGTGTGAGTGTGTGAGTGTGTATGAGTATGTGTGTGTGAGCGTGTGTGTGAGCGTGAGTGTGTGTGAGCGTGAGTGTGTGTGAGCGAGTGTGTGTGAGTGTGTATATGTGTGTGTGAGTGAGTGCATGAGTGTGTGAGCGAGTGTGCGAGAGTGTGTGAGTGAGTGTGTGTGAGTGTGTGTGTGTGTGTGTGTACACGAGGGAGGATTTAAAATCAGGGGCGCTCTTTCACTTCTGAGCTGTGAGACATGGGCAGTGTGGCCAGCAGAGAATTGACTTCTGCGAACATATCCACATCCTAGTTTCTGCGACGTGTGAATCTGAATCTGTTCCCTTCCACGGCTAAAGGGCTTTGCGAGTACAATTCAGCTAATGACTTTGATCTGGGTGGTTTCCTGGGCTATCCGAAGGGCCCGATGTAAACACAGGGTCCTTGAGGGAGAAGAGGGGGCAGGAGAGGCAGGAAGGTGTGACGGCCAACGCGAAGGTTGCAGGGACTCAGGGTCGCGAGCTAAGGAACGAGGCGGCCGTTAGAAGGTGGAAAAGACGTGCAGACGATTCTCTGCTAGAACTTCGGGAGGAAGCGAAGGTCTACGGACCCATTCTAGACTCCGGCAGAACTACGCCACAGTGGACTGGTGGTGCTTGGAGACGCTAACTTTGCGGTACTTTGTCACAGCAGCAACAGGAAACTGATCCAGACAGGTCACCTCAATGCTCTGAACCTTTTTTTTTTTTCATATTTAAAGTGAGCCAATGATGCCTTGATCGTGATGGGATTAAATGGCATGAGATATGCACACATGCTTTAGAAACTAAAATAAGATGTTTGGCAGCTGAAACCTTTGCCGTGTGACCTCTTGGTGAGGCCGCGGAGCTGGGACATGGGCCTCTGAGTGCCTGATTTCTGGGTTCCAGGCTGATGCCACCTGGTTGTGCGGGGCTTACCCTACATTCACAGAGCAAGCAGGCAAGGGCGAGGGCGAACAAACATACGCCTGTAAGTCCTTCCTCCGCCCTGTGAGATACGCGTCTCCTACCACAGAACTGTCGAAGGAGATGTCTCTTTGCTGCTTGCTCTCCCTCCCCGTCCCTGAGGGAGGCGACAGGCCGAACTGGTGGTCGCCACATGCTCACTTGCACCACTGTGTCCCGTCCTGAAGACCAGGAGTTGCTTTCTCTGTGGATAAGCACCAGTGAACAAGACCCGGTGGCCTAGGCACATGGACCAACCCCCTAATGCCTCTGTGCCTTTCTTTCTTTTTAAAAAAATTTTTTTTTTTCCTTTATTGATTTTAGAGAGAGAGGAAATGAGAGGGAGAGAGAGAAACATCGGTGAGAGAGAACATTGATTGGCCACCTCTTGCTTGCCCCTCACTGGGGATCGGGCCCACAACCTGGACATGTGCCCTGACAGGGAATCGAACTAAAGACCTCTTGGTGCAGGGTCAACGCTCAACTACTGGGCCACACCGGCTGGGCTCTTTCCTTCTTTCTTTCTTCCTTCTCCTCCCTCTCTCCCTCCCTCTTTCCTTCTTCCTTCCTTCCTTCCTTCCTTCCTTCCTTCCTCCTTCCTTCCCTCCCTCCCTCCTTCTTCTTCCTTCCTTCCTTCCTTCCTTCCTTCCTTCCTTCCTTCCTTCCTCCTCCTTTCCTTCCTTCCTTCCTTCCTTCCTTCCTTCCTCCTCCTTTCCTTCCTTCCTTCCTTCCTTCCTCCTTCTTCCTTCCTTCCTCCTTCCTTCCTTCCTTCCTTCCTTCCTTCCCTTCCTTCCTGCCTTCCTTCCTTCCTTCCTTCCTCCTTCCTTCCTTCCTTCCCTTCCTTCCTTCCTTCCTCCTTCCTTCCTTCCTTCCTTCCTTCCTCCCTTCCTCCTCCTTCCTTCCTTCCTTCCTTCCTTCTTCCTTCCTCCTTCCTTCCTCCCTCCCTCCCTCCCTCCCTCCCTCTTCCTCCCTCCCTCCCTCCCTCCCTCCCTCCCTCCTTCGCACACCAGGCCTTCTCCTGACTGTAGTCTCGTGAGGTGGAGATCATTCACGCCTGGCCCCCGCCTCCTCTGCAATGTCATCACTGTGTTCACCCCACCCTTCACTTCCAACTTTATCTTCGACAAGTTCGTGAGAAGACAGCACAGTTCCCTCAGTTTCCAGCCCTCATACCTGCTTCATCCAGTCACCATCTCTCCTTGGTCCCTCCTCATTGTAAAAAGTCTGACTCCCCCGAAACCTCAAACCAAAGCCCAGATGACCAGGGTGAACACATCTTAGACACCGTGGAGGGCCGGGCCAATGCTGTCAGCAAAAGCAGTCTGTTGCCTAGGACTCTGGGCCAGGCCCGGGGCGGGAGCCCTTTTGTCTGCTCTGGGAACGGAACTCTGCTTCCCCTGACTTTGTGGAGGGAGTGAGCCCAGCGATATCCGGGCCCAACAGGATAGCACACTGCGTTCAACTAGAGACACGGGCGGGTGATAGAAGACGTGTTCCTGGCAGGTGTCCCTTGGCTCACCTCTCAGGCAGCCAGCACCAGTGCCCATAGGCTTCTTCCCAGTGAACCCCGCTCAGCCCAGTGTTCATCTGCAAACACCCTCCAGTCCAGGGTGCCCCGGGACGCAGCTCGTCCTCTTCCAGCTGAGATGGAGAACTGCCTTCGTTTCCTTCCTGCGTTGCAGCCTTGCGCCTGACCCAACTCCCCTGTCACTCAACGTCTCAGACCTTCCGTTCCTGGCTCGGGGCTCTTCCTCTCCTGCGCTCACACACTGGGAGATTATTCGGGGAACCTCTGCTAGCCCTTCCTGTATCCTGACTCTGCCCCCCATGTCTGGTCCTTGGCCCTCCCATGTCAAAGGTTACGTATGGCGAGGGCCCGTGGGCTGCCGCAGAGCCCCCTTCCTTCCCGGGCTTGGCCCTTCTCTTCCCCAGGGGTGAAGCCCCTCCCTGGAGCCGTCCACCTGGGCCCTTTGTCTCCACCCACCCTGGAGTCTCCTCCCATGTGCCTGGCTGCTCCTGCAGTAGCTCAAGGAACTCATGAGTTTTAGGTATTTTTCAGTGGTCCTGGGGGTCAAAGGGTGCACAGGACCCCAAAGGATTCCACGTCCCCATGGGTCTTGTTAATTGCATTATGTATTATTTTATTTTATTTTTTTATCCTCACCAGAAGAGACTTTTTGCATTCATCTTCAGATAGAGTGGGAAGGAGACAGGGAGGAAGAGAGAGAGAGAGAAACATTGATGTGAGAGAGACACATCGAGTGGTTGTCACCCACACAACCCAACCAGGGCTGGGAACAAACTGCAACCGAGCTACGTGCCCTTAGCGGGAACCAAACTCGGGTCTCTCTGGTCCGCAGGCTGACGCTCTATCTGCTGAGCCAAACTGGCCAGGGCGGCATGATTCTTAGTGTTAAGGGATGTGTTTATAGGGGAGTAGCAGTGAGCTTGTCCATACTTAATGTTTTGGGAAGGGAGGTTACTATAGATGACATTAGTCTGTTCAGACCCAAATAGGGCCACCGAGAGAATGTTGTCACCCCAGACATTTTTGACTGGTTGGTCCTTGGTTGCAAGCGCTGGTTTTCAGAAGAAGAACGAAAGCTTTATTGGTTAGTTTCTCTGGGTGATGAAAATGGCCCCATCTCTTGGGATCCCAGCACACGACGGCATCTCCGCATTAAGCTTCGTTCTCCACAATTACGCCTTAGTCGGGATGGCTCGTTGACAGGGCTGAACGGGCCGCTCTGGGGGGGAGCACTGCACCCCTCGGCTGCTTAATTAGGGAATGAATTTTTTTCTCAAGACATTTAGTTCACTGAATTTAATCGACTGCCTTTTTTTCTTCTAATTGTGATATCGGCAATAAGGTCTTCAGCATGATTTAGGGTTTGGAATTAGTTAAAGCAAGTATTCATGTTATATGGAATGAACTTATCACTTTTCATGCTAATGTTTTGCAGTCTTGAAATAACTAAAATGACAGGAAGGTTCTGCAGATCAATCTGGGACGTCGCCTCTGCTTTCCTTTGCAGGGCGTGTGTTAGTGCAGCGGCCGGCACCCCCGTGCCGTGTGCCTCAGGCCGGACAGTGGTGGCCATCGGCGATCCTCCCCGTCCGCGGTTCCTCCCCCCCTCCCCCCCCGTCTGCGGTTCCTCCCCCTCCCCCCCGTCCGCGATTCCTCCCCCTCCCCCCGTCCGCGATTCCTCCCCCCTCCGCGATTCCTCCCCCTCCCCCCGTCCGCGATTCCTCCCCCTCCCCCCCGTCCGCGATTCCTCCCCCTCCCCCCCCTCCGCAATTCCTCCCCCTTCCCCCCGTCCGCGATTCCTCCCCCCTCCGCGATTCCTCCCCCTTCCCCCCCGTCCGCGATTCCTGCCCCCTCCGCGATTCCGCCCCCTCCCCCCGTCCGCGATTCCTCCCCCCTCCCCCCGTCCGCGATTCCTCCCCCTCCCCCCCGTCCGCGATTCCTCCCCCCTCCGCGATTCCTCCCCCTCCCCCCCGTCCGCGATTCCTCCCCCCCCCGCGATTCCTCCCCCTCCCCCCGTCCGCGATTCCTCCCCCCTCCGCGATTCCTCCCCCTCCCCCCCGTCCGCGATTCCTCCCCCCTCCGCGATTCCTGCCCCCTCCGCGATTCCTCCCCCTCCCCCCCGTCCGCGATTCCTCCCCCCTCCGCAATTCCTGCCCCCTCCGCGATTCCTCCCCCCCGCCTCCCGCCCCTCCGCGATCCTCCCCCTCCGCATTCTCCCCTCCCCCGCCCCCCCCTCCGCGATTCCTCCCCCTCCGCGATTCCTCCCCCTCCCCCCCCGTCCGCGATTCCTCCCCCCCCGTCCGCGATTCCTCCCCCCTCCGCGATTCCTCCCCCTCCCCCCCGTCCGCGATTCCTCCCCCCCCGTCCGCGATCCCTCCCCGCCCGCGATTCCTCCCCGTCCGCGAGTCCTCCCCCGTCCGCGATCCCTCCCCGCCCGCGATTCCTCCCCCCCCCCGTCCGCGATTCCTCCCCGTCCGCGATTCCTCCCCCTCCGCGATCCCTCCCCGCCCGCGATTCCTCCCCCCCCGTCCACGAGTCCCCCCCGTCCGCGATCCCTCCCCGTCCGCGAGTCCTCCCCCCTCCGCGATCCTTCCCCGTCCGCGATTCCTCCCCCGTCGTCCATTTAGATGCCGCGCAGTGAGTGTAGTGGGAGGTGCCCCTGGGAATATAGTGCGGTTGTTTACTTTCAGTCTACCCGTTTCTGCAGCCCCGCCCCGGACACACACTCACAGGCCCCCCAAGTCTTTGCCCTGTTTGCCCAGCAAAACCCCCGGTACAGGGGAGACTCTGTTACGGACCACGAGAGAGCGGGAACAGTGGAGCCCACCATGTTAACCCACTCAAGAAGAAAAACCATGATCACACTTTAAAATGTTATTACTGCATAAACTTTTTCTTGTTTGGATTGTTTGACTGCAGAGAATCTGAAGTTGAGGTTGTGGCTAACAGAAGCCAACTCACCTGCTTTTATCTCCAGATCACTTGGGAATTATCACGTAGACACCGTCTGAGATGCAAGACTGAGTTCCCCCATCTCCTGGATGCTTCTGTGATCAGGGACTGATGCTGGTCCCTACGAACCCTCCGTAGCCCCTGATGGACATTTCCTTCCATCCCAGCGGCCCGGGCCCATCGTTATAAATGCTGCTGTCAAGTCCAGCCCATAAAATTTGGAGTCGATCTGCTTGTTTTTTAAAAACAAGCCTTCTGAGTCACTAACTGTGGGACTTTGGGCAAAGTACTAACTTTTCTGAACCACATGTTCCTTAGGTGAAAAACTAAGATGAATAAAATTCCCTACCTCATTTGGCTTCGCGAGCACTAAAAGAAATACGGCCCCTAAGGCCAGTGCAGGCAGGCTCCTGGGGGCAGAAGCCGCGCCAGCCTGTGCCCAGCCAGGAATTCATGGTACAGTTGACAGGGAGGTACAGAGTCGTTGGCTAGTTTATCAAAGGGGAGGAAGATCTCTAGGGTCACCCAGCCAGCAGGGCAGGTAGTTGCTGCCACCCGGGGCCAGGGGACCATAGAGAAGAATTGGGGTTACTAAAATGTAGAAACTCAGAGGAAGGCCTCACCGCAAGGACCTGAACGAGGGTCAGACCTCAGGAGGGGGTGCTGCTCTGCTCGTGCTGGTGTCTCTGGGGAGAGCAGGGTGAGGCTGGTTCTGCAAACGCGGGAGCTACCTCCCACTAGGTCAGCCCCGAGGAGGCACCTCTGCCCAGGCAAGACAGTGCTGCCATCAGTGGCCACAGGAAGGAGCAGGGAGGAGAAGGAAGGAAACAGGAAGAAGGAAACAAGAAGGAGGAAACAGGGAACAGGAAGAGACATGCCTCTCCTCCCTCCCAGCCTTGCAGAATCGCGGGGGTGCTTGCTCCTGGCTGATTCTGGGGAGAGCGCTGTCCAACCTGACGTGCGGTTTGCAGAATCCCAGGCGCAGGGCTGTGGAGCAGCGGCATTGGAGGAAGAATCTACTAATTACATCACTACTAATTAGTTTCTATGAAATAAATGGGGTCCTGCTCTGTCTTGCACACCTAGTAAGAGCTGGATGCCGGACATTAGCAATGTCAGGTTTTTGGGTGTTTGATTCTATTATGCTCCTTTAAAGAGTGTTGGATTCTTTTCCTGGCACGTCATTAAGTAAACTGTGGATCAGTCTGAGTATTCTGAGGCTTGCTGTCAGGCTTTGTTAAGGTGAACCAGCAGCAGCCTTCCTCTGGACTAATGTAACCCTGCTGCTAAGCCACGGCCTGATGCAGTCTCTACCCGATGCCTGCGTACTTCGAGGCCACTGCACTTTGGCTGAGGGAACAGGAATGCTTTCCAGTGCTGAAGGACCTCCAGGGCTTTTGCAGGGGCTCGTTCCCCAGCGTTGGGGAGCTTCCCCTGCTCTGGCTCCAGGGAGTGCTTTTTGTATAGATCAGTATTCAGCCCAGCGTTCAGGGGAACCTCTGCAGAGCTCAGCTCGCTCACTGCAGTAGCCTCCCTCCTGCGGCGCGGTCTTGCAAACCTTGGTCTCCTGGTGCCCCTGGGAGAGGCAATGCCCTCACTGTGCTTCCCAGACTTACACGGTGCATCCACTTCAGCCCTCTCTCACCGTGTGGTTGACGTAAAACGAGACTCGGCCCAAGGTGATGTTATGCAACCTCCTGCATCAGTGCGTCAAACTCTTTAAGCCCCTAAAGAGCGGTGCTGGATTTGGCGAGATCGAAGCCTGTGGGCAGCAAAGGAACCTCATGCCAGGATCTGTTCCAGTTCCAGTTAGGGCAAGTTCCTGTCTCTTCCAGGGTGGAAGGGGTCTAATGATGTCAACTTGCAGCCAAAGGGCTGGCTAATCTCCTGGGGGGATGGTGTCACATTAGAGATCACACCTTCTGACCCTCCTTCCTACTAAGAAGAGGACACACTCATCAGATCAGTGTCCACGTACCATGGGCCTGAGGTCATGCTGAGCCCCTCTAGTAGGGATACCACATCTGGCACAGCTGTTGCAACTGGGCTGCTTTTGGTTGAGTTTGAACTACTCTGCAGACTTCCTCCAGGGTCTGACTGGCTTCTGCAGAGGCCAGACTGGTGCATTAAGTGAAGAGAAGTTGGGATCGCCCTCCCCTTTTCCCAGCATCCTTTAGCTCTTCAAGGGTGGCGTACATCTCTGCTATTCCGTTGGAATGTGATATGGTTTTTATTATCATTTTGGCTGAGGGGCACCATTCCAGAGCTTCTCCTTGGCCTTCCCACTGTGAGCACTCCGTGTCACAGGCAGTGACTGCAACGCGGAGACTCTAAATTGCCACCATGTCTGTTTCCCGCGGATCCGCTTGGTGTCAGACTTTGCCAGGACTCCATCTGTACTTGGCTTCCAGGGGCCCCCAGTTGAACAGAGCGGTGGGTGCTCTGAGTCCCCAACTTCCACTCGGACCCTGTATTTCATTCTTATCTAAATTTTGGGGTGTTCTCCTTTTTATTGTACAGTTACCCAAGAAAATGGTCCCAGGTCCTTTTGAAGAATAACTGGAAAATGAATACCGCACACGGTGACTGTGATGTGAGTGGGTCCTCTCCTGGGGACCTGTCCCCCCTTTCAGGCAGTTGCGTCTGAGTCTGAAAACTGGTGCAGATGGAAAACTGCGCAAGGAATCTTGACTTTGTGATAACGGCTGCGCTCAGCCTCTTCATCATCGATCTTTGATCTTGTACAGATTTGTGTAGATCCTTGCACAGATGTGCTTGTGTAGATTAGGGTTTCCCCGCCTCACCTCTATTGGCATTTTGTGCTAGATGATTTTTTGTTGTGGAGACTGTTGTGAGTATCATAGGACACTGAGTGGCATCCCTGGTCTCCACACACTAGATGTCAGCTAGACTTCCCTCACCCCGGGTGGGGACAGTAAGAAAAATATCTCCTTGTTGTGACACCAGAAAATGCCCCCAGACACTGCAGTGTTCCCCGCTGAGGGGCGCCCTTGCTCTTCCTTTGGCAGCGTAGACTGAGGTTCCCCACAGTCTGGAGGCCGGAGTTCCAAGACCAAGGTGTCTGCAGGGCTGGCTTCTCCTCGGCTTGCAGACGGCCCTGTCCTCCGTTTTCACGCGGTTTGTCTGCACACGCTCCTGGAGTCTCTTCCTCCGTTTAGAAGGGCACCGGCTCTCATGGGTGAGGCCCCACCCTTACGAACTCATTTAATTCTAATAACTTCATTAAAGGCCTTGTCTCCAAATACAATCACATTGGGGGTTAGGGTTTCACTACGTGCATTTGGGTCACAGTTCAGCCTCTAACACCAGACAAGTGGAGTGGCTCTGCAGAGTCGCTGATTTGAAATTTGGGGAACAGTTGTTGGAGAATGAATGGGAGGGGTTCATGTACATAGGAGGAGAGCACAGGGATGGGGCATGGGGGGGGGGATAAGCAAGGACTCCAAGCACACTTGTGAAAGCTGTCGCGGCCGCTGAGGCCGGAGCCCCATCAGTAGGCCCCCCCCCCCCCCCCCCCCGTGTGGCCTTCGGCGCTGGGCCAGGGTTACGGCATCAGGGACGGGGCTCTTTGAACACAAACACCCACTGACCTTTTCATCCAAGACAGAGCTGCAAGGGGGTGCTGCCTGGCTCTGGGCCCTCACCTGGGGGACAGGCGTGGACACGCAATTAGGCTCCAAGGGATGGCAGGTTACACGATGACCTTTTCATCCACAAACAGGGAGTCATTTAGACCTTAAAAATAGTGGCAGCTTCAGGTAAGACTGCAGAGCTTGACACTGGGCTGAGACAAGAAGAGCCACAGAGCAGTGGAGACAGGTGGGCCTGGCGATGTCTGTCTTTCTCTTTCTCCTTGCTGGCTGCTGCCCTTTTGAAGAAGAGAGACGTCACCGCGCGCCACGGTGGGATGGGAGGTCGCAGATGATGTTTTAGGTTAGAGAGGAGCACAGAGGGGGGAAGGCAGAAAGAGGGAGTGGGAGAGAGAATCGAGAGCTCACGGATGACACATTTTCAGTATCTTTAAAAATAATAAAATGTGCACAGATGCCATCCAGAGAGGCCAAGCAGGACAAGCACCGGGTTTCAGAGGGTATGCGGAGGACACCGCGTGAGGTGGGGACGAAGTGGCGGTTGTGCAGTATAATTTGCTAAAACTTTGGAAGGCCATGGACTAGCATGCCTAGGAATCCAGTTTTCCTTTTAAAAAGCCGTAAAACACAGCCATCCCGGTTTCAAAGAGGTCCGTTTTGCCAGAAAAAAAATTTCCAAACATTTTAAACAGTTGGCTTAAAATCTGACAGCAGAGAGATGTTTGAAATATCCTCTTTCCTCATTTTCAAAAGAGAAAATTCTTTTATGTTGGCTTTGGAAAGTGAATCTAATTTTATAGAAAAAAGAGTTTTCTTTCCACAGCAACATTCAGACCCGGTGAAGTGGCACTGGAGCTGCCTGGGGGCTGGGCTCGGGCCTGGGGGCTCAGGCCTGGGGGCTGGGCTCGGGCCAGGGGCAGGGAGCCGGCTGTGCCCCCCCCCCCCCCAGGCTGCAGTCAGGTGACAGGCCAGGTGCTTAAACAAGCACAGAGGGGCTGAGTCATTGCAGTAAAGAGAGGTTTGTGGTCCTGGCCGGTTTGGCTCAGTGGTTAGAGAGGCGACCTGCGGTCCAGAGAGACCTGGGTTCGGTTCCCGCTAAGGGCACGTACCTCAGTTGCAGTTTGTCCCCGGCCCCGGTTGGGTTGTGCGGGTGGCAACTACTCGATGTGTCCATTTCACATCGATGTTTCTCCCTCCCACTCTATCTGAACAAAATAGCAAAAAAATATCCTCGAGTGAGGAAAAAAAAAAAGAGAGGTTTGTGGAATTACGTTTCCATATCTGCAGGGAGGATGGGGTGACCTCCTGGCTCTGGGCCACGAGAAACCCAGAGGTTGGCAGAGGGCTGGGCTCTGGAGGAAGGATTAAAATTCTTCTAAGGGCACGTGCCTTGGTTGCAGTTTGTCCCCGGCCCCGGTTGGGGTCGTGTGGGTGGCAACCGCTCGATGTGTCTCTCTGACATCCATGTTTCTCTCTCTCTCTTCCTTCCTCTCTACCTCTTGCTCTATCTGAAGATAAATGCAAAAGTGTCCTCAGGTGAGGGTGAAAAAAAAAAATAATAAATAAAAAAATCTACAGCAACAGGAAACAAGGTGGCGGATCGACACAGGCGCCCCCGGGGCCCACCGTGAGGGTGGGCAGTGCTGAGACTGGGGGCGGGCTGCGGACACCCAGGGACTACAGCTGGCTTCCGGTGGGGGGGCAGCGAAGGCAGAAGGGAGGGAGGAGCCCAGCCCCCGACACCGGGCCGCGGAGCCTGCACTGGGGGGTGAGCACGTCCCTCTCCGTCCGGACCTCAGTGACAGGACGCGGTGGCCCATGCAGAGGCTGGGCAGCTAAGTGGGAAATGAAGCAGGAGGAGGGCTTCTTCTAGCCCCAGGCCCCCGAGACTGGACCCACGAGATGCATCTGTTGTCAGTCTGATGCCGAGCCCCAGGCCATCCGCACACAGTGTCCCTGTGAATACTCCCGAAGGGAGGTTTGAACGATGGCCCAACGCTGCACCTTCAGGCAGGACCACACGTCCAGGAGGATGAGAATAATCTACCTGTATCATAGATTTTTTCATAAATTATAGAACCGCATGTCTGAATTTTAACTCAGCAAGGTTGAAGCATTCCCCGAGATCTAATATACAAAGCCATAGATCTAATTCTCTTGAAGTTCCTTTAGAATTTATTTCCCAGCTCAATATATTTAGCGTCTATATTTTTGCTTAGGTTGGCAGATGCGAGGTTTTAATATTTCTGCTTGCCGGCGGAGGAAATGAGACGTTGAGGAATGGAGAGACTCTGCCAAGTGCACGCGGAAAACCATTGCTCACGTCAAGGATTACGGCTCTCAGTTCCGGCCTGGGACTCCCTCTACCCTGTCATAGGGTGTTTGCCTGACCTGGAGAAAGTCGTATGATAGGCATGTGTTGAAACTGCTTAGATAAGACTGGTAGATGTGAGAGTCAACAACGGTAGCACAGCTCCTAAAGGGGGCTGGGAGAGGAGGCAGGAGGCAGCAGGGAGCCTGGAGAGTGTGTGTGTGTGTGTGTGTGTGTGTGTGTGCGCGCACGCACAGGAGCTATTGCTGCTTCAAGCAATGATTCTCAGACCCATGTGGAAAGTTTTAAAGACCCTGCAGTTACCATCCTTGTTCCTTGGGGTCCTGAGACGAGGTCCAGGGAGTCTTTGGGACCCTTGGTCTGATGGCTGGCCATGTTGGGGCACCACTGCCCCAGGGGAATGAGTGGGCTGGGAGCTGTGGTCGAGGGCCCGCCTGCGGGGACGTGATGGGGGGGGGCCCTCAGTGCCATCGAGCATTGTGGAGCCACGTGACCTGGGGCACTGATTTCCCAGGCGCAGATTGGTGTACCCTCTGTGGCCACACTCAGCACGTGCTTCGTGGTCTAAAACTAACACAACTCGACACTCACAAGATAAAGATGTCCCGGAGAAACTACTGGGTTAGATCGAATGCCACGTGCAAAACTTGATCAAATTCCCCTTCAGGTTCCGCTGTTCTCTCCCCGAAAGTCTCCTCCAAGTGCTGCCATGCACCCCGTACTGGGCTGCGTGGGCTGCGTGCCGACGGCCCGGGCGGGGGCTCGAGGCAGCAGGGATGTACTTTCCCACAGTCCTAGAGGCTGGAAGCGGGGAGTCTGAGATCGGGGCTGACTTCTCCCTGTGCCTTCTCACGGCTTTCCCTCTGCAATGGATCCGTGTCTAGATTTTCTCTTCTTGTAGGGACACAAGGCCTAGGGCTTCGGGTCCAACCATAAGACCTCATTTTACCTTAATTACCTCTCTCAAGACCCTGTCTCCTCATACAGTCACATTCCGAGTCCCGGGGATTCGAACCTGCTGTACTTCAGCCATACTGTGGGTTTGGTTCCAGACCACCACAGTGAAGTGAACAGCACAGTGGGCCACACGAATTTTTTGGTTTCCCAGTGCATATAAAAGTTATGTTTATACTATCCTTTAGTCTGTTAAGTATACAATAGCATTATGTCTAAATGACAACAACAAAAAGCCCAGGTACCTACCTTAATGTAAAATGTTTCACTGATGAGAAAACTCTAGTGAATCCTAATCTGTTTACTGGTGGAGGGTCTTGCCTGTATGTTGATCCAACCGTAGTATCTCTGAAGTACAATGAGGTGTTCCTGTAGATGAATTTGGGGGAGCCCATAATGTCGTCCATTCTCTCTTCCATAGGCTTTATAACCCCCTGATTTGTCCCAAACAATGGGGGCTCGACTCAGCAAAGCCACAATCCAGCCTGGGCACCTCCAATCCTGTCCCCACCCCTAGGAACTCCAGCAACTGTTCACTGCCCCCCAAACCCCAAGCTGTTGCAAATTGGTATGCGCATCTGTATTATGAGAAAATTCATGTCTGCACCAGAGCCCGGAAAGCAGAACACAGCCTGGCTCTCTGTGTCCCCTCTGCCTGAGGGTCCCGCGAGTGCTGCTGCTGGGAGATCTCATCCTCCACCTCCAAGCCCCAGCCAGACAGGTGTCCCCTGGGGAGGGTGTGTCTCTGCTGGCAGCATGCCTGCCTCCAGCCCTGCTCCTCCTCCCCTTGGACATTTGCAGACACCCCTTCCCTCCCCAGGGAATCCAGAAGGCCTCCTGTCTGCGCCCTCCCGAGTATGAAATTGGGGGTTGGGAAGGTGGAGGATGGATAAGGAGGATGCTGGCAGGCAGATGCTTCGTTCATTTGCCAATGATTCATGCGGTCGGGACACCTACGTGTACACAGACATGTATAAATATATGTAGTCCATTTCTGTCGCGCTGCGAAATATGAGTTATTGTAACAAATGCACGAAACTCCCCGCTGGAAGGGCCTTTCCAGAGACAACTTCCTGCGTGGAGCGGCTGTCAGTGAAGAAGCTTGGCTCCCACAGGCCGTAGACACGTAGGCTTCTCGCTGTTTCCTGCTCTGTCCACTCGTGTGTGTGCAGCGAAGGGGAGGGCTCCTGGCCCGGCTGGGTGGCCCTGAGAAGTGTGGTGGTGGCTGGAGGGCTGGAGGTCTAGGTGAGGAGGTCACGGGGAGCGGAGCTGAGTGGGGGTGTTGCGCCCCCTCTCTCACAGGGAGCAGAGGGGTGGAGGGGCAAGTGTGAGGAGAAGGTGTCAGTGGACACTTGAATGTTCTTGCAGACCCACTAACTCCCACCCGGGACTGGCCAGGTAATAGGACACCCATGTTGCTGAGTGTCCTTTCTGTCCCCGCCCTACCACCAGCCAAAACACTTTCCCCGAGTGCTCAGTGCTGTGCAAGCTGCTATTGCCCAAGCTCCTACGAACAAAGCAGGGCCCCCAGCAGTAACCCAGCTGGGGGAAGGTTGAAGTGTCGCCTCAGGGGTCACCCTTAGGTTATAGTTGTCTGTCCTGGCCCCATCTGGCCACATGCATTCCGGCGGGAACACTCAGCAAAGACCACGCTCCTGGCTTCTTCTCCGCTGGTGCCCTCGAAGGGCTCGGGGGCTCGGCTCCCATTGTCCCCTTTCCCGTGCTCTCGTTGGGATGAAACCCGTCCACCTTCCCTTGGGAACTGGAGAGCCTCCAGCAGGGCCAGACCAGGGTGCCCCGTCCTGGTACTCAGGGCACACCGTCGAAGGAGGTGCTGGCTCTCGGGTTCGAGCAGCTGCAGCCGTGGCTTTTGCATGAACCGTAAGCGTCACACATGCACCACGATCCCCACCCCTCCCTCCTGCTCTAAACCCAGGGGAGCAGCCTCTGTGCACCCTGCTCGTCAGTTACAGCGGGCGGGCGAGTGCCAAGGTGGCCCCGAGGCAGAGATCCTGGGACTCCACCCGAGCAGCCACAGAGGCCGTTCCCTAAGGAAAGAACAGGGGGAGGATTAGGATCGCCACGATGTTCGGGTGGAAGGTGGGGTGCCCCCTGGCAACAGAAAGCCTGGCTGCACGCCTGAAACACATAATGCTGAACGTCGACTGGCATTGAAAAACAAAATACGAAGAGAAAAAGAAACCTTCTCTCCACTGACGCTGGAAATGTGTTTTCCTTGTGTTGAAATCCTGCACCCCCTGAATGAAGGACAGAGGCGAACCTGTGACGATCGCTATACCTCTGACTTTTTAAAAAATTCTGTCTTTTCCTTCTGTCCCTGACGGAATCCGGAGCAGTGACCTGGTGTGTGTTCCCTCTTTGTTCCACTAGGTGGCTCTTTGGGCTCTCAGATGTCTGCCAGGCGTGCAGACAGGTGAATGCATCTCATTGGCTTACGGGAGGCATGATGCCACCGGGCAGCCCTTTTTAAGAGAAAAGCCAGGACGGGTGGAACAGCGACCCCTGAGCAGTGCTCTTCTTGCGAGTGGCAGGACCAGAGCTGCAGTTAAGCATCATGAGTGAGGTGAGTGTTCCTTCTACTCGAAGGGGGAAACTTGGGTGTGTGTGTGTGGGTGGGGGGGAGCGGTGGGGAGAAGGGACTTCAGTTATCTCAGAAAATGTGGAAACCAGCCCCGTCACTGTGCTTTGAAGACCAACCCTGTGCATAGCTGGTTTTGCAGGGCAAGTGCAGAGACCGGTGAAGTCTGCAACTTTTTAAACATTTGCCTTAGAAAGAGAAAGGGACGCATTGTTGGCTTCCGCTGTAATGGTGACTTTGGGAAGTGCTTTGGGCTTTAGTCCCAGAGGAGGACGGCGATGGTTGGAGTCTCTCAGGAGAATCTGTGCTGCTTCCTGTGAGCGTTCGTTGTGGGGACTCCCTCGGAAAGCCAGCCGGCTCCGGGCCAGCAGCGGGGTCTGCAGGTGCTCGGACGGCCATGCAGCACCGGCAACGCGCCCGGGGACAGTCTGCGTGGCCAGCCGGTGGCTCCGAGCTGGGACAGTCGGGGCAGAACAGGACTGACCATTGTGAATTGAAAGTCACTTGCCTGAATATGTTTGTACAGACTCTGTTTGGCTGGGGGCACACTGATAGCTCGTTTTGTGTTTTCAAAGATCAGATTCTCTTTCTTTCTTTCCGATGGGGCAGATTTGGGTCAGGCAATACCTTCTTCTAATTCAGCTCCGCAACCAAGACAGTCCATGCTCATTTCCTTTGGGCTGGCACTTAAATAATTACTTTTTAAGATCTTTTATCTTCTCTGTCTTTTTTTCTTGACAGATGGGTGATCCTTTTTTTGGGGGAAGTCTAGAGTAAAATTAACAACTTCAGCAACGAAATGTCTCTTCACTGCTTTTGTCTGTCTGACGGGTGACTTTTGATGTAAACATGACAGGAAGAAAGAACAGGCAAAGGCTGATAAAATTTAGGGACGGGGCTTGGGATGGAGCCAAGGGCCGAGCAGGGCAGGGGGAGTGTGGGGAGGAGGACACGAGGCTGAGGCTCCTCCGGCAGCCACAGTGCTCACCGCAGCGGCCCCGCGCCCCGCAGACTCAGGCCAGCTGGGCATCCGGTGCTCCACTCGTTCACCTGGTTTCAGCCTCCCAACACTCTGTGAGCTAGTTGCTTATACTAGTCCCACTCGAAAGATGGGGAAACTGAGGCGCCAAAAAGTTCAAGGTCAACGCTTCAAAAGCACCAGCTGGTGAAGGGTAGCCAGGACGTGGGTTGCGGTGTTGGGCAGCCAACCGCCAGGTGGGTGCTGATGGCCAAGGGCACGAGGGATTCTCTGAACATCAGGTGCCAGGGAAGGAGAAGGCGGAGGCGGAGGA
The DNA here is from genome assembly GCF_014108415.1 of Molossus molossus. Lineage (NCBI taxonomy): Eukaryota > Metazoa > Chordata > Mammalia > Chiroptera > Molossidae > Molossus > Molossus molossus. Next base: position 8,563,337 of record NW_023425388.1, on the reverse strand, counting down.
GGTGGGAGCTGAGGCAAAGGTGGGGGCTCTGAAGTAGACGCAGGGAAACGCCATCCAGGCCCCCGTCTCCAACACCCTTGGGTGGGGGCTGTCTGCTGGACTCTGTGGAGATTCCAGAAGCTTCTCTCTTTGTGTCGGCTCACCCTCCCCGCAACCAGAAGGGATGTGTGTGCTCCGTGTACGACTTAATGGGTTCGGTGGAGGAAGACTTGGAGCCGGGCATCGCCCTGGGGCTCCCTCTCTTTGATCAGGACAGCTGCCAGGAATTCTTCCCGGGTGTCGGCCTCCTGCCAGCTCTCCTCCCTGCTGGCTCGGTCACCCATCTGCTGGCATCTCCCTGCCCAGCGCCGCGCTCATGAGCCCTCCGGAGTGCCCCAGCTCTGAGGTGCTCACTTAACTGTGGGTCCCCTGGAGAGAACAGATGTCCCAGACCTTACCCCACGATGAGGGGCTCCACCTCGCTTCTCCCGGATGTGTGCCTAGGGCAGCCCTGTCCCCCGCGTGCCATCAGACAAGTTGGCAGGCGACCGCAAGAACTCTCTGCCTTTGTTCCTTTCGCGTTGATGAAATCCCACAATACGCAGCCTCCCTTTGCTGCCCAGTCCTCCCTCCTGCCCTCCTGGAACCGTCTCCCACCCTCTGGCCACCCGCCGAGTGACCAGCTCCCTGGCTGATCTCCCAGTTTCTGGGGTGTGTTGCTTGGGGGGGGGGGGTTGTCCTTTGACTAAAACTTAAATCTGCTTAAAACATTTAATAAAGTTGAACAGAAGCTCCTTTCTGGGGAAAGAACTGGATCAAGCTTTTCTTCGGTTGCATGAATTACACGTGGCTTCTAGTTTTAATAACTCTCAGGCAGGGATGGATTTCAGATGGTTCATTGCTTACTCGTGCACCTCACTACTGCAAAGGGTTCTGTCCGGCCTCCCCTGACTCAGGATTTGTTTGAGTCAGGGGGGCCGTAGTTTCTGCTCCGGCGGTCGGGGCTCAGCGCCCGGTGCAGATCCCTGAGCTCACAGCGCCCCCTTGGGCCGGTGGACAAGCCCAGCTGGGCCGAGAGACCCTCCAAGGGCCGCGTGTTCCCTGGGGAGGGCTCTGTCTCCTGGGTCTTCTAGCCTTTAAGGGGAAACTGAGCCTGGTGCTGGCTTTAAACTGAGTGACTTGACAACACAGTGTCTCTTCATCCCCCGCGACAGTGCTTTTTGGGGGGAATGACATGTGATTGAAAAGAGCAGCTCAGGTGTGGCAAGGAAAGTCAAGTCCAATGTGAGGGCGACGGGAGAGAGCGGAGGTGGCTTGTGGGGCGTCTCATGTGCATTTCGGTACTAAAGCGTGTTGGATGCACCTGGAGCCATCTCCAAGATGAGCCGGGAGGTAATTCCACAGGGATCACGGTGCGGCCCGAGGTGTACGAGCCGGATCAGAACCCCGGCCGCCAGGTGCACAGGGCATCCTCTTCCCCGCCAGGCTCCCAGCACGGGGGGGGGGGGGGGGGGGGAACGACCCCCTTTGTGCAGCCATCTAACACGATCTGAACAAAAGAGTCCCACAAACAATGACAACCAGTCTCATTTCCTTAGCCAGGTGTCTGTGTTTGAGCTGCTTTGCCAAAGAGGTTATGTAGGAGAGCCAGCATTTCCACGCATAAAGGGAGCCGTCTAGGGGCTTGATATCAAACCGCCGCCCTGTTTGTGAGGGGTGGGGGAGCTCCCAGTTGCATAATACATCAGTTGACAGCTATTAATTAGAGCCGAGACCCCTTTGGGAAAGCATCCTCCTAAGTCTTCAGTTTCGCTGTCACGGGTGCCGTTGTCTCATCGGCTCTGAGGGGATGTTGCGACTCACTGCCTGGGTTACAACCATCTATTTCTCCCATCCAGCCATTGGCCAGGAGAAAGGGACTTGTCTGTCAGAGGCGTGGTTTGAACACACCAAGGACATTTAAGGGCAACTCTTTAGACCCACAGGTCTGTCCTCAGCACAGAATCGGGAGCTGCGGCTCGTAGGAAATCTCCAAAGGAGCAGAAGGCAGTGAACACTGTTGTGCTGGACAGAGACCGCGAGGGGCGGCTCGCCCCGCTGCAGTCTGGGGTGGAAGCAGAGAAAAGCACGCTCCTCTCGTTAAACGTAGCCATCGGTTACAAAAGATCATGGGACACTGGCGTGGGGTGTACCCAGTTAGCCATCAGGGCCCCCTGCTGGGGAGACGCATAGTTAGATGACACAGACCTAACATGGGAAGGACCCAGCGGCGTGCCTCTCACGATGCCACAGTGAGCTCAACACACGCTTAGGGATGGACCATGAGGTTTGCGAGGAGCTGTGTATCTCAGACCAGTTATCACAAGTTCTGAGGGGGACTGCATAACACATGGATTTTGCAACTGGCCCCAAAGACCTAGCACCAGAAGGCCAAAGGACAGTTCAATGTCTCACGTAATTTTACCCTCATTTAGGGGTGTGACACGGTGAAGATACGGGAAGGTCCAGCAAGTCCCCGTGGTTTTGCTGCATCACACACTGCTAGGCTCGCTCTCTGCGCCACCTGGAGGGATTAGTCTGGAAAGACACCCATTACCACCCGCATCCAGAGTTCCCCTTTTCCTGAGAAGAGGTCACAGTTAAGCACACAGATGTGTTTTGGGGGCTGCCCTACGACCCGTTCCCCATCCGGCATGTCATTAAGGAATGCTGTGGGACTAAGCAGTCTCCCCGTTTTTCTTTTTTGAATTCTAAGAATGACGGAGTGCAAGATGTATTATTATTTTTTTCCGGAAAGATTGAATAAATGAGTCACAGTTGATTTTATTAAAGGTTTAGTGGAATAGCGTGATAGGAATGACAAGGGAACAGGGGCTTTTGTGATGGAAAGCGCCTTGAATTGATGATGAACACGTTCTCCGCATTATTTTTTAGAATTCTAATTTCTGCCCTCAGCCTTCATTCTGTCCTGGGTGGAAGGCATTCACAGTCGGTCCGTGGCTCTGTTCTCCGTCCACTGGGCACACTGCACGCTTTGAACACATGAATATTATCATGAGCCCAAGCCTGGGGCTTTTTCATTAATTTAGAATGGCTTTCAGGAAAGGGCTTCCTACGGGGGGAAAAGAAGGATGTTAGGAGATGCATGTGCACAGGTTTATACTCTATTTGACTGATATTTTAATAAAACACAGCATTAAAGATCATGCTATTCAAGTGTCGCCTTAGTATGTTCAGGCGACTGTAACAAAATACCACAGCTGGGTGGTTTGCAAACAGCAGAAATGTATCGTCACGGTTCTGGAGGCTGAAAGTCCCCGTCAAGTTGCACCATGGTCAAGTGAGGGCTCTCTTCTGGGTCACAGACCTCTCTCTGTGTCCTCACTTGGCGGAAGGATGCTCTCTGGGGTCTGCTGTATAAGGGCACCGATCCCATGCATGAGGGCCCCACCCTCACCACCTGCTCAGCTCCCAAAGCCTCACTCCTAACGCCATCACTTTGGGTGTTAGGGTTTCAGCACAGGAATTCCGGAGAAGTACGCCCATCCAGTCCACAGCAAGTATCATAGGTGGCATTTTGTTTATTAGAATTATCCTGCCTGGACGGTGAACTTCCTGAGGACAGGGTCAACGTTATGTCGCCCACAAGGCCTGGCCCCCGGGTTGGCACTGGGTGGTGTTCAGTGACTGGATGAATACATGGATTTCGGGGTGTGGATTTGTCCGTGGATGTGACCAAGGACCAGACCCTCTTTTCTAAATGTTTATCTTTGCAGAGAAAAAAAGTTCTGCTTCTGTTCTTTACTCCTGGTTAGAAACCTTGTTTGCCATTTAAATCCTTCTCCCTTGGGAAATGGATGCAAACGAATGCTCTCCCGGCAGGCGAAGGAAGTGAGGAGCTGGGAAGGATTTCAGCAGCAAGGACTCGACATTTGGGAAAATGTCAAGGAAAACAGGGGAGCTGCAGGCAGGATGGAGAATTCTAATATCCTGTGTTCACGCTCGTCCCCACTGAGACTATTTCACTTCAGATAAGTTTTATGAAATTCAAACAGAAGGGGTTGGAGTGAGGCAGAGCGGCGAGTACCTTGGAAAGCAGCGGGCTGTGTTGACGCAGAGAACCAATTTGGCTGTGCTCAGAGGGGCCCAGGAGAAGGCCAAGCAGATCTCCGGAAGACGGTGCCGCAGGCCGAACCCCATCAGCCACGCTGCGCGTCCGGGCGGCCCGAGGAAGTCAGCATCTCTCTAGGAGGCAGGGAGCAACGGCATATTCAAATATTACGACGACTCCTTAAACACAGATCCTCCAAGTGAATATTGATCAAAACACATATTTTAAGTAGAGTGGCATATGTAACTATTTTAAGTTAATTTATATTTGAAACAGGGATAGTTGACAATTCGTATGCCGGGAAAGATCGGATCGCGTTTGTCCTCCTGGGACGTTGGACGTTGGATTGTGTGCCCAGGCCCCGGTGCTGTCTAGCAGGGCCCGTTGTCCCCAGACAGAACCTCTCCCATTCTCCCAATCACTGGAGTGGAGTGAGGTGTCCATGTGAAGAGAGACACGTTTCCCGTTCAATCCGGTGCCGGGTGAGAACGTGCGTGTACATCACCGCCTTGTGCCTGGAGCCAAGCGAGCCACACCCGCCGACGGCCCCCACCTATAAACCCAGCATCCCTTTCCGGCTGCTTTACATGAACAATTCAGCATACGCTACACAGCCCAGGCATCAATCTGCTTGAATACTGTTTGTGCCTTGCAAATAGCCCTAAATTTATGCTTCAGAATCACACTGAATCACTTCTCATTCCCTTCCTGAAAGGGAAATGCTTGGCTGTATTTATAACGTTGCCAGCGGAAAAATCAATCACCCACTAAATGCCATTATTTTATATTTTACTCTTAAACGGCCACCGTATAAAATCAGGAAGACAAATTAGGGTCATAAAGCAGGGAGGTAGTCATGCGCATTGAAAACTCCCCTGCCGCACCTCTAGGGGAAGGAAGCCAAAAGTGTCAACTACTCTCACGAGGCCATCTTCACGTCCCTGTGGAATGGAACGGAGGAGAGGGGACTCTCTTCAGGGAAGGTGTCTGTCCCCACTGTGAGGGTGGCGTGGACTTTGCCGAGACTAAACCACCCCAGGTCATCCACACTTCGATTCTTCACTCAGTGGTCTGGACTGTCTTCGGAATGCTAACTTTTGTTTTTTTAAATTCTCACCCGAGGATATTTTTACATTTATTTTCAGACAGAGTAAGAGGGAGAGAGAGAGAGAGAGAGAGAGAGAGAGAGAGAGAGAGAGAAACATCGATTGGTTGCCACCTGCACGACCCCAACCAGGGCCGGGGACAAACGGCAACCGAGGTACGTGTCCTTGGCTGGAATCGAACCTGGGACTCTTTGGTTGTTGGACCAATGCTCTAACCCCTGAGCAAAACCGACCAGGGCTGAATGTTAGTTTTTAAATGCTGGTTTATGCCGATTTGATAGCTGTGTTTGTACCTGGGCTGGTTTGAGATTATGCTTTTCCTGGTGTTACAAGCACCGGTGTGGAGTGGCCCAGCTAAAGAAATGTCACCGGTCCCCATAACGCCACACCTGTGCCCTGGCCGGGCTTCTCACCAGGCAACTAGTTATTTTAACTTTATGCAACACCTGAAAGAGGACCCCAGAGGTTGACGATCCTCATCAGCATTTGTCTTAACAAAATAAGAAAGCAAAAGCAGGACAAGGAAACACGGTCTGCCTTTCTCCCGAGAACTTTTGTTTAGTTAATACACTTTCCTGTCCATCATGTGGCTGAGTCCCCATGTTTAAAAACTCATTAAGGAATGACACTTGTTTTCAAATGTAAGATTCTTATGTATATAATTTCCTTATGAAGTAATTGCCACTGTTTGGTTAGGAGTTGTTAGAAAAATACGAACTGTTTTCTTGAGCCTGGCAAATGGCAAACTGTACCTAGGGTTTCGTTTTCCCATTTCCCCACACTTGTGCAGAGCGGTCCCCAGCACTATCACCTGGTCCAGTTGTGAGCCTGAGAGTAATCGTGTAGGAGCATCCAGGGTGCCAGTCTCCTGACCTCTGCAGGGTGAGGGGTCATCAGTAGGCACCGTTGTTGACACACAGTTGCCCACATCCAAGATGGGCAAGGGTGACGAGCCCCCTTCACCACTTGTATCTCTTTCTCTCTTTCAAAGAATTGTACCTGGAGCCAGCAACAAGCAAAACTTCAAACCAGCCCTGGCTGGTTTGGCTCAGCGATTAGAGCATCGGCCCGAGGACCAAAAAGTCGAGGGTTCGATTCAGCTCAAGTCCATGTACCTGGGTTGTAGTTGAATCCCCAGCCCTGGTTGGGGTCATGCGGGAGGTAACCAATCAATGTTTCTCTCTCTCCCCTCATACTCTATCTGAAGATAAATGGAACAATATCCTCGGGCGAGGATTAAAAAAAATCAAACAAAAACAAAACCACCTCAAACCATGATGCTAGAGATTTTCAACCTTTTTCATCTCATGACACACATAAGCCAATTACTAAAATTCTGTGGCACACCAAAAAAAAAACAACAACTTTTTTTGTCGATTTGACAAAAAAAAATAAAAATAGGTCTAATTTCGATGTATTCATACCAGACGGCTCTTGCTGTGTTGACCGCGGTCATTTTCTTATTCGCCATTCTGAGGGCGAAGAGATCGGTCCCCGACTAAATAGTCAGGTCCTGCATGTTTACGAATTCTTGCGTGTGCGGTGAGAAAGCTCTGCATTATGCTCCAAGTCATCTTCTCCCCAAACACGTCAAGGTGATGAGAGAGGATTCTGTTCTCCCCCTAGTGAGATCACTACCCCATCCATTTCCTTCTGTGACTTTTCCACAGTCAGCTGTTATCGTTCTAACAGTAACCATCAACAGGCATTTAAGAACTGACACTCACAGCTTATCAGCTCGTTGGGAAACGTCTCTTCCGTCCTCCCACAGATCCATGACAGAACATGGGTTGGTGTCCACAGGACCTTGGGTATCACTCCTCTAGAACAGTCGTCGCCATGGTTTTTGATGGTGCTCACTCTCAGGAAGTACTTTTGAGCCTGTATGCACAGTAAATTATTTTTAAATTCATTTTTAAATTATGTACGAGTGTTAATGTGCTAATGTATTAAGTGTGGTTATAAAACGTACGAAAAATATTTCAAAGTGACAGAATGATGAAGCCAACCGTACGTTTAGATATCTTGCTAATTGTAACGGCTTTATTATCCCTCGCTAACATTTCAAGGCACAGTATGAACTTTCGAAGGTTGATGGTTAATGGAAAAGCATGGAAATCCGTGATTCACATGGTCTGAGAAACACATCTCCGGACCCCGGCGTGTACAACTGAAACTCCGCGCCCATTAAACAACCCGCCTCCTCCCTGCCCCTCTGTCTCTGGTCAACACCATCCCATTTGGTATTTTTACGAATGTGACCACTCTAGTGACCTCCTGTAAGTGGAGTCAGACAATATTTGTCTTTCCACGACCGGCTTATTTAACTTAGCAGAGTGTCTCCAAGGTTCATGTATGTGGGAGCATGTGACGGCAGGAATTTTTAAATCCACTTACCTACTGTGGGGAGCTTAGAGTAGGGAAAGGTGGATCGCATGCTCTGTAAATCCTCTTACGGGAGCCCGAGGCACGCGGGGCAGCCCTTGGCGATGTGCTGAGAGCAAGTCAAGCGTGAGGGTGTCCGGGGACTCCCCCTCCTCCCTACCCCCCAAGTGACAATGTCAGCATCCATCCTGATGTTAGCTGTTGATTAAGCCTATTTTTTCCTTATTGATCTGAGACCCTACACAGATAGAAATAGAAATTCCAAAGTTCTCTTCACCATCACGGATGTGAGACTCGAACACCTTATAGGCCCAGAGGTGCCATCACACTGTGGTTTGTGTCAGTGGTGCCCCCTGGGGTTGTGCCGTGAGCAACCCGCGCAGCTGAGCGTGCCGGCCCTGCCCCTCCTGCGGGCAGCCTGCTTGTAGGTCATTGACGCGAGAAACACGGTCCTTCCCGTGGTCCTTAGAATTCAGGAGGTAAAGGAGGCCCCGGATGTCATTTCATTCAAAGTCGCCGTTTCACCATAGGGAAGTGCGTGCCCACAGGCGAATCTTGTTCAACACCATCCAGCTATGAGGCAAAGCCAGTCTGGGTTTCACGCACACATTTCTATTAAATTGCTCATTTTCGGTCCTATCCTTTATACAATCCAATTTTTTTTCACTTGTCCCAATTCCATTTTGGACTTGGACATGAAATATATTAAAAATGATATTGTCCTGGATTTTTTTTTTTTATCAGTCTCCAGTACGAAAAGGACAACGGCAGAAGTCTTGACAAAGCGACTCTTCCCTTCACCAGCTCTTCTGCTTCATTTTCAGAGACTCGGGTTTGCGCTCCGGCCGCCTGGCCCTCCCATCCCGGCCGCGCGGGGAGACGGTGGCGAACGTCAGCCCCTGAGAGCCACCTCGCTGAGGTCTCTGTCGGCCAAGTTCTCCTCTGGCCGGCAGAGTTTCCCCGGCTGTGACTTCACACCGGTCACCTCCATTCCTTGCCCGACCCCTCATGGCTCTGTTTGAATAAGAAAGAACATTCTGAACCCCCAAAGAAAACCCTTAGAAAACATTTTCTCAGGGAGTGGGGGCCCTTTCTAGGGTCAACACTATCACACGTACAATCGGCAATCACTCGTTTGTCAATCACAGTTCCTTCTGCCTTCTAACCCATGAACCTTGGAAAAGAGGGGCCCGTGTCCCCCATGCCTTTTCCCGTCCCCAGGACATGCCATTCCACCCGCACTGATGGGGAAACCGTTTTGTGTTGGCGTTTGTGCTGGGGAACGAATAAGACAGGGCCCTGACCCCTCAAAGACCTTATAGGGTAGTGGGGGAGACAGAGTCACCTAATGGTAACTGGACTGCAGGGTCCGTACGAGGGCATCTCTATTCACTACACAAACGAAGTGCCAGGGAGCATGGTGATGTCCTCCTGTAGGCCTGGGGGGGGAGGGAGCAAGGGTCCAGAGAACCTTCCCGATGGAGTCAGTGCTTACGAAAGTAGGGGCTCAGTGCAATATTGATTGAAGAACAGCTCCCATAGCTCATGGTTACCCCTAACTGTCATGCGCTGGAGAACCACATGAGAATTTAGCCATCTTCAACACCAATGAAAGAGTTCAAGTCCATGACGATACCAGGTTGATTTGTAACTCCTGCCTACTGATACGAATTGCTTTCAACACGGTGACATTTCCTCATGCTCAACACTGACTGATTGGGTTCTACTGTCTTATTATATCTTCCTTTAAAAATGTTGCGTGAAAATCCTGTTCAGTGCATGGGAAGCAGGCTACATGAGGCTAGTCAATACTATTTCTGGAATTGTGCATATTGTTTTACCTTAAAAGTTCCGAGTTCAAATTGTGGGATATGTCTAAGCAAGTTTCGATGTGACTTCTGAGTACGTAGCCGTGTCTGTCCGTAGTAGGGTGTCATTGCGTGCTTTGTAGCTCAGAGCCCGTGATGATTACTTACCCACTGTTATTATCAAATGTCAAGATTCTACAGGGCCACAATGCAAATATTATTTCTGGCAGCATTCTCTGCCTCAGAAATGTGGGCTATTTTACCTCTTCTAGAATGTAATTTCTTAAAATAGTTATAGCAATTCGTCAGGCACTTCTACCCAATGCCTCCTGCAAGTCCATTGTTATGTTTCATCTAGATTTTATGTATTTATTCATACCAAATTTTTGAGGAATATTGGGTGAATTATATAGGTTTCGGGTATACAATTCTTTTTTTTTTTTTTTTTTTTGGTACGTGCCTTGAGCGGAAAATGAACCAGGACTCTCTGGTCCGCAGGCTGATGCTCCAACCACTGAGCCACACCGGCCAGGGCACAGGTGTACAATTCTATAATACATCATCATCTGTACACTGTATTGCATTCACCACCCCACGTCATTCTCCTTCCATCACCATTTATCCCCCTTCACCCTCCTCTACCTCCCTCACCTCCTTTCCCTCTGTTAATCACCAAATTGATGTCCGTGTCTGTGAGGGTTTTTGTTTGTTTAATCCCTTCACCGTTATCACCCAGCCCGCGACCCCCTCCCCTCTGCAGCTGCCAGTCTGTTCTCGTCTATGAATCTGTTTCGACTTTGTCCGTTTATTTTGTTCGTTGAGATTTAATCTTTCCCATCTTCAAAGCAGATTCGTTTCATTTTTTGGGTACTGTTTTGTGAATTTCCATGTCATCATTTTTTTGCTGAGTTCTTGCTGAGAGCCAGCTTTGGCTGAAATTCAGGCGAGAGCTTCCCCCTCCCCCCCACCCCGCGTTGAATTTTGGAAGAGGATTTTGAATTTGCACATGACAAAAATATAAATGCACCGTCATGTGACTTTAGAGCTACAAGCCGTGCCCTCGGGGGACCCTGCTCCGGCTCCTGCGTCCCTTCAGTATCACAACAAGGAAGCCGGACGCGACTGAAGAGTCAAGCAGATCACCTCAGAAATGAGGCCATCAAAAAGCGAGCAAGACTTCTGCAGTCGTTGGCTCTGTCCACCACTGCAATAACCCTCCTCGCGGGTCAGGAGCACGGGCAGGATGGGGACGCCTGAGTGAGCTGGTGATTGGGCAGCAGGGGCGGGGCCCGTGGCAATTTATGGGGCCCGGTGGAAAACAGAAATGTGGGCTCCATGTTAAACATTCTGAAGAATTTCATGACAATGACAGAGCATTACACCAAGCTCGGGGGCTTTCTAAGGCAGAGGCCCTGTGTGACTGCACAGGTCACATGGCCATGAGGCTGGCCTCTTCTCCTGCACACCTGTAAGGACAGGGATGCTTGATTGTTTTTTAGTGGGAAAAAAGATAGATAGATAGATAGATAGATAGATGAATGATAAATAGGTAGGTAGGTAGGTAGATAGATAGATAGATAGATAGATAATGAATGGATAGACAGATAGATAGATGATGGATGGATGGATAGATGGATGGATGGATGGACGGACGGACAGACGGACGGATGGATGGATGGAGGGATGGATAGATGGATGGATGGATGGATGGATGGATGGATGGACGGACGGACGGACGGATGGATGGATGGATGGATGGACGGACGGACGGACGGACGGACGGATGGATGGATGGAGGGATGGATGGATGGACGGATAGATGGATGGATGGATGGATGGATGGATGGATGGATGGATGGCCCACCTAGCAGGATACTTGAACAGGAAGCCAGGTGGTGCTGGCTGACCCTACAGGCCTGTTGTGAGGATGGAGTAACAAAATTGATTCCAAACCACCTGGAAAGTGTATCTACTTTAAAGACCACATAAATGCTAAGCTATAACCCCATGTGAAAAGTCCCCCAATTCCTGTCCCACACGTCTTTACTGGGCACTGGTTGTTTTCTCCAGTGAACGCTTCCGTGGCCTGTTTTGTCCTGAGGACTGTCCTCACCTTCTCTGCTGAGTGTGCCATGGCAGGGACACGGGGGCAGATGTCCTGGGCTCGTCCCACTGGGGAAACGTGCTCGAAAGCTGAGCGTTCTCGTCATCGGAAGAGCCCGGGTCCATGTGTGCAGACAGGAAGCACTGTGGGGGGTGAGCTTCGGCCCCGCCCCCAGCAGGCAATCTTTAACCAAATTCCAACGGGGGTTGTCTTCTAGCAAATTCTGTTGTTCCGGATTTTGGAAGGATTTTTATTTTTATTTCATTAAAAATATTTTTTCTTTATTGATGTTAGGGAGAGAGGAAGGGGGAAAGAGAGAGAGATGGAAACATCGATGAGAGAGAACATCAGTTGGCTGCCTCCTGCACGTCCCCCACTGGGGATCCGGCCCACAAGCTGGGCATGTGCTCTGACCAGGAATTAAACTGCCACCTGTGGGTGCATGGGTTGACACTCAACCACTGAGCCACACCGGCCGGGCTTGGAAGGATTTTTAAATAAAATATGAAGCAAACTATCTGTCCTAAAGGAGACACGGCTCTGGGACTGGGTTGGTGGGTGGTGCTGGTGCTGATGGTGGTGGTGGGATGTGTGTATTTCGTGTTCACAGGGAGATGGCTAGAATTTTCACCTCCGCAGGGAGCGCTGATCAAATGGTCCCTGTAGCTTTTATCCCTGACTTCTAATCTGTGTCTCGATTGGCTTGGGCTCTGCCAGATGATTTAGGACAAAGCAATCCCTTCTCTTCTACGAGTATACAACCTCCAGCTTCTGCTGTGTCCTGAAGCTATTTTTGTTTCAGTTGAGTGGGGAAAAAAACCTGGCTGCTGCTTCATTACCAAAAAAGAAAGTCTGTAGCTTCTGAAGCCTTAGAACACCCCGTTTCGAAGAAGCACGTTGGGTAGCACGCCATGCCAAGTCAACATCTGCTCTTCATCACAAGAAGTCAGCGCACGAGGACCAAGCTTTAGTTTTGGTAGGAGAAGTGCACGGGCCAGAGTCCACGACGCTGGTTAAATGTGAGAGACACAGATCAGGATACCCAGGCAGAGGGATCTCCATTGAGAGCTGTCTGCATGGCCCTGGAGCCATGACCTCACAGGTGAGGGACACATGCCCCCAGAGTTGGTGTCAGAATGGATGCCGAACCCTGCAAGATGTGTACTAGCAGGGTCCCCGACAATCTTGTGAAGTGTGTTCGCCCCATCTTTTCCCTGCAATGGTCCATGCATTTTCATGCACAGAGTTTTGTGTGCTGTCATGGATTTCCATAATGAGGAGGGTCAGGAAGCATGATCTTGCCTTTGCTACCAGACGGACTGAGGCATAAAACAGCTGTGCTGTTGGTGGCAGAGGGGGTGTGGAAGTCAGGTCTTCCATCTTCCAAGCTAATGGCAGGTGTGCAGATGTCCCAGCCAGTCTGCCCAGATTGGGACTCCTGCCCCTCCACTTAGCAGCTCTAGGTCCTTGGGTGGGTTCAGTAACCTCTCTGTGTCTCAGGTTTTGTCTCTATCACACTGGAATAGTAGTCATATCCACCTGGCAGGGCTGTTGCTATAAAGTGTTAAGCTCTTCGCCTGGCCGGTGTGGCTCAGCTGGTTACGTGTCGTCCCATGCACCACAAGGTCTCCAGCTGGATTCCCGGTTGCCCGCTCACCCCCCAGTAGGGAGCATGCAGGAAGCAGCCGATCGATGTTTCTCATCGATGATTTTCTATCTTTCACTCCCTCTCCCTTTCTCTCTTTCTAAAAAAATCAATAAAAACACGCTGAGAAAAAAGAAGCGTTAAGCTCTCTGCATTTGCAGAGACAGAGCCCGGTGCCTTGGTGCAAAGACAGGAAAATGCCTTTGCCAAACCCGGAAGCATCACCGTTCTCCCAGCCCTGAGTGTGGCTTCTCTTGTGTCACGGCGGGTCTGGCTGTGCCCCTTCTCCCGTCACCCCTTTGCCCCCCGGGGAGGACTTCCATTCAGTAGCTCGCGACTGGCTCAACCGCGTGGAACCACATGGCCGTGGTGAGTGAGCACCCATGCCCAGGGTGGATGGCCGTGTAGGGGCTGGCAGGGCATGACCCTCCTGGCCACGGGCACATTTGCATTTTGTGGTTTTGCCCGCCCTTTGCCTGCCTTCAATTACACCCGGCTCTGGGCTTTCCTAGCATATCGGGAAGGGTCGGGAGAGAAAGCTGGTGTCACTGTCAAAAGCAAAGCAAAACGATGTGGCCAGTTTCTGTAATCTGGGGGAACACGTGTGGGTTTTGTGATCTCGGGTCAGCTTCTCCGGCCTCTGAGAAATAAAAGTTCCCTCCAAATCCCAGATTCCACAGGACAGGCAGGGTGTTTATCTTCCCAGGACACAGGACAGGTTTCCTGCCCCCCCAGAGAACTGACCGCACCGGCTGCCTCCCTCCCCACCTGTGTCAGGCAGCGGGGCCCTAAATGCGGCAGTTTATTGGCACGTTCAGTTTCTGCCTTTTCATTGATCTTTTATTGACAGTTTCCGTCTCCTTTTGCGTCTGGGCATTTGGCTGGTCAGCCGTAACTTCTTGGGATGGAGAGAGAAAGCAAACCTCCTCTGTCCTCTCCTCCCCTGCTTGAGTGGCCACCTGTGTCCACGTGAGCAGTGAGAGATGTCGCAGAGCCTCTCGTCTTTCCTGCATTCACAGCAGCCGTTCCAGAAGGCGTCGGGACCTGACACCAGCAGCCCTGGTTCTGACGGCCATCTGGGGAAGGACGCAGGAACAGGCTGGGCCGCGTTTCTCTGGAGCGGCTGCTGGTTGAGTTCGATGCGCACATGGTACTGGGGCCGCCGAGTCCCCCCGTTTCCTTCCACGGTCCTCCTCTCGTATCATCCCGCCCTCCTCCCGTGTCTTCTCTTTCTAGAAAAAATACAGGCTGCGGCTGGGACCACACACCTTAACCACATCCATGCCTGGGTCAGGGGCCCAGGGAACTTCAACCGAAATGAACGTAAGGACGAACAGGTAGCGGCTGCTTACTTCGTTAAAAAAATGATGACAAATAATAATATTCTCTCTTTGGATTCTTACAATAGCCATGGGAGATACACATTTAATTACTGAATTTAATTTCATTCTTCATGGAGAAGAGACTGAGCAGGTAGTGAGATCACTTGTTTATACTCGTGTGTTCACATGGGAGGGCTGGGTTCCTCCAGTCCTCACACTGCCGAGCCCAGAGTGCTTGTGTCACTGGACTTACTGTGAGCTGAACAAATAGGAACGAAAGAGACAGGCCTCCTTTTAAGCCTCTCTTACCATCACTTTGCAGTCAGATTCCTTTCAGGAACAGATCCATGCAGTGTGACTATTATTTTTTTAATCTCATTTAACTCTCACAACCTGATGAGGTTGGTGTTATTCCCATTTTACAGAAGCAGAAACTGAGGCCCAGAGAAGTTAAGTGACCGGCACAGGGCCACACAGTGGCTAAGTAACAGGGCTGGGACAGCCCAGATAGTCTGATTCCAGGGTGCTCTTTCCTTTCTGTTCGTTCCTGGGTCAGGTTTGTTGAGGTGTAATTTATATAGAGCAGAAGTTACTTTTTTAAATTGCGTAGTTGACGAGTTTAGACACATCTAGGGTCTTATCATTGAGAAATTGATTATTGCACCACCCCCATAAAGATCTTCTGTGTCCCTTTAGAGTCAGCCCCTCCCTCCACCCAGAGCCCCAGAAGCTGCCCGCGTCACCATTACACCCCAAAGAAAAACAGACCCAATCCAGATGCAAGGGATCCACACCATCAGGGGCATAGCACGGTCTCACAGGCTTGCAAATAAATGAAATCACATTGCAACAATGTCCAAATCGTGCCAATAGCTGAAGTAGTAGAAATGTAAAACATGACGTAGAAGGAGATGACATTACCAGTCCTGGGTTCTCGTAAATCACCCCCAGGTCCCAAACAGCAGCGGCCTCAGCGCCAGTCTCTAAATGGGGTTCTGCCAAGCTCCCTGAGCTGACCCCCGACTTCACCACCGGCTCCCCTGCGTCTGGGAGATAGGGCTGTGGTGAGGCTTTGCTGGTCGCACAGCCACAGGAGTGAGCCCCGGGCCAGCAGGGTCCTCTCTGCTGCCGCCTTGCCCCGTAACGCGTGGACCCTGAACGCAGGTGAAGTCAGACTGGGTGGGTAGATGCATTTACTTTCCAAAATGTTCATAATGACCGGATCATCCTTTTATAAACAGAAAATAGTGTTTTCTATTGGCACAAAGTCATTTTTCAGGGTAGAAAATACTCCTTTAAAAAATACGACTGTAGGATAAAGTATAAATTGAATTTCAAGAGGACGGAATTCCTAAACATGAGTTTCCTTTTCCCGAAACCACAGCAAAGCCCCGGTATTTCTAGTACCACAAAGGTCAGGATGAAATGCTGGGAGCGGACGGCAGTGTTGGAGGCAGAAGTCCACCTTTGGGTCCCCCAGCAGTGACAGCTGGCCTGGAGGAGGGGTTCGCAGGAGTTATGGGGGTGGATGCTCTGGTCACGGAAAACCCCTTCGCCTTTGTGAAACCAACGTCTGTGACAAGAGGAAACACAGTGGAAGTCGCCCTTTGACGTGAATGTCTGCACCTTTAGGGAATATATTAGTGCAGTCCTGAATGTTCAATTTTCGGAATGGTACTAGGAGAATTACAGCCAATTAAAAAATATCACAGAGGCAAGAAATTAAATCTATCCTGTCCTTATTGCAAAATGTTAGCATGAAAGTCTCTTCTGCTTTTCAGAAGAATTCAGGGACTCTGACTTGGGAGAGGCCTTCAGTGACGTGCCTTTGATGTTCCCAAGAAGCCACGAGACTCCTGACAGCACTGGTCCCGGCCATCACCTGTGACCGGCTGGCCGCTCAGCCGCGTACCTCGGGTCACTGTGCCCTGGCTGGGGTCTCACTCCTCTGTTCCCGGAAGGTCTCATATTTCATCTCAGAGACCCACGAGCCTTCGTCCCCGCAACATGAACTGTAAAACCATAGAAACACGCTTCTGGTTTCTTCATAAACACGGCAATCAGAAAAGAAAGCACAGAAGACGCCGCGAAGGACGTGTGGAGGTGTGTTTGGGGACAGGTCTCCGTCTTGATGTCTCTCCTGCGCCGAGCGTCAATCTTTCAAGGAATTTGCAGTATCTGAACCAGACTATGCCAAAGACACGCAGCTTCGTGCTTCTCTTCTTATTTATGAGCCATCCGAGGAGCTGCTTGTCACGATGCGACCATTTCGGGGACGCTAGGAACACTGAAGTCATTAGAAATGCGAATATCAGTATGCAGCAGCATGAAAGAAAGACGGCGAGGCGGAGAAAAATTATTTAAGAGAAAAATGCATCACCAGGGGCTAGACGGCATTAAGTAGCACCTGCTAACAAGAGCTTGTGAGCCATCGGGGACTGAGATGGATTTTTCTGTTCTTCTTTGCCAAATCTCTGCTACTGCTTGGTAGACAAACCCAACCGGGGCCAGAGGGAAAATGCTAAAAAGCATCTTAAAACAAATGCTCTCCCTCCTCCTGATGCACAGAGTCATTGAGTTGATTTCACCAAATTATGCCTCGTCTGGAAAACTCTCGGATGGATAGCCTCAGGGCGCACACCTACTGGGTGCCAGGTCCTTGCATGTGGCCATTAGGAGCCAGAGGGAAGGAACAGAGATTGGATGAGGGATTTCTCTAGCAATGCGTAGCGGGTGGGAGTGTTATCACTCATACTCCTTCTCAACAGGTGGAACACCCGCCTTGACCCTCTCTGGGGTCCCTTGCCCATGCTCCTGATCCTAGCCATCTGGGGTCAAGTGCTTACCCGCACTATTGAGATAGTTGGTTTAGTCTCTGTCTGTCCCTCCAGGTTGTGAGCCAATCAGTCAGAGAATGTGCCCT
This sequence comes from Molossus molossus, assembly GCF_014108415.1. Taxonomy (NCBI): domain Eukaryota; kingdom Metazoa; phylum Chordata; class Mammalia; order Chiroptera; family Molossidae; genus Molossus; species Molossus molossus. The sequence goes on along the minus strand of NW_023425388.1, from coordinate 8,545,954 downwards.
TCTTTTGGGGGTCCTCAGGGCCCAGCTCAGTGCCTGGCTCCTTGGAGGAAAAGTAAACAGTCCAGAAATAGGTCACCTCCCCACCCCTACCCCCATCCACAGGTTGAGCCTGGGCCTCCGACACTGAATCTGAGACCTTCGGTGCACACCGATGGTTCTGCACACTGGTGACTGTACCTAAGTTTGACACTGTGCTTTTGAAAAGAATCTTTTCTTCCATAGCCTGGGGGAGCCCCGAGGAGGTTTCCTGGAGTTGCAGCAGTGGGATGCTGACTTCAGGACTGGGAGAGCCTGTTTCCTTCCTCCCCTGATAGCTCACTAAGGCCGAAAAGAAATGCCTGGGCGAGCCAGAGGCTGCTGGGGTCCCTCTGCTCCCTGTCCCCCCGGACCTGGCTCCGTGAGGCCAAAGCAAACACGTGCATAGAGAGAGCTCCTTCCAGTATTTGTGGCAACATGAGCTGGTCTCTTGGGGAGATAGGGGGAGAAAGGGTGGAGGGTGGGTGGGCCCTGGGGTGACCTGGGGTGCTTGCTACTTCAGAAGGCAGTTTGTCCCCCAGTCCCAAGGAGCTTTTGAAGTGGTGACTCTCTGGTGAAGACAGATCTCGCCAAATGAAATATCAGGGCAAGTTCCTGGAGAAAATACAGATTTATCCGCTTAAATGTTCTAGGTATAGATTCAGAAAATATTCTGGGACTGTTATTTCTACCCCCAATTTAACCTGCTGGAATTTATTTCATGTTAATTCTTTTTAAATTTTCTGAAATAAAAAATACATATCCTGTAATGGGAACTTGTGTTTTATCCGAAGGCTGAAATAATACATACCCGCATGATCCAAATGACGAATACCGCAGTGTTTTGGAAATCATGTAATAAAAACTCTCCAAATGACAGTACGAATTCATAACCCGCCATCACGGCCTGCGGAAAAGCTGTGGATGAAAGGCTCCCCCCTATTAGAATCATTTTCTAAGATCTTGAAATCACCCCAGTCCTCGGATCTTTTATTTATATGTGACCAGAGCCTGAGGCAAAAAGAAATCTCGGTAATACTGACCGACCCTGTCTTGACGGAAAACATTGATATTGCTCGTCATGACTTCTTGCAGTACTTTCGATTTTTCTGAAACACTGGATTAAAATGTTATCTTTCCCGCGTGATTGAGGTCTGCTCTGATATCGTATGCACTGCGGACGAGTCCACCATCGCGTTCATTACCAGGTCCGTCCCCTCGCAGGCTTGTCTTTCTGTGTGTGAGAACCTTACGCTCCATCTCCCAGCAAGTTCCAGTGACACAGCAGCAGCATCAACTGTAACCATCATGATCGACCTTGGTTTTCAGACCTTATTCATCCTATCGCTGAAAACGGCAAAATCACCAAGCCCTCTGCGTGTCCCCTCCCCCAGCCCCAGGCGACCACGCGCTGCTCTCTGCTTCTGGGAGTTTGACTTATTTTTTCAGGTTCCACATAGAAGGGACCCTGTGAAGTATTTTTAATGAGTTTCCTGGTGCCCCCTTGTCCAGGGAGGAGCGACGGGAGGGTTGCCGTTGTTCGCGTGGAGAAAGACATGCAGGTTATGATTATTATGGTATCTTTACTAACGGAGAAGCAGGTCCCAATGGCACAGCGCACTGAGGTACAAGCCCGCACGTGCTCACCTCGCCGGCCTTCATTACTGCATGTTCCTGTTGTCTCTGAAAGTCAGGAAACCAGCCCGAATTTCAGTGACGGCCGGGTCAGCCCCTCTGCCTCGGAGGTGGTGGAATTCAAACCTGCCTTTGCCCACCGCTGCATTTTATGCCTGGGAAACGCCTCCTTCACCTGACCCAACGGTGACGACCCCAAGCACGCGGAGATTTTGTGTTGACTTCACACGGGACAGCAGTGGGTGGAGGAGTAACTGGGTCACTCAGAGGAAGCTAGGCTTGGCGACCACCAGGATGCCTTTGCATCTGTGGGTGACGGACAGGAAACAGCACACCTTCCATCCACACTGACCTGTTGAGACATTGAGTTACTGATGTGTGCAGCCCCTTGATGTAGCGTGGAAGTGGTCAGACGTGCCTTCATATCCGCTCCAAGCTCAAGGATCAGGGGGAAATGAATCTCACGTCCCTTATTTCCCGATGGTTGGTGTGGCCTGTCCCACTAGTGAAGTATCTTATGTAAGGAAGTTGTCCGTGATCAACTTGGTTGAAAAGAGTCATCAAGCCAATGTACCTGCTGTGTCATGCACCTCTCACCAGATCTATCGGGGAGGACCCCTGCGGGTGGCCAGCTCAGCGTGGGCTCCGCAGACTTCAGGCAGGAGTGAAGGGACAACGTGTCACCTCCTGCCCACGCTGTGCTGCGGGTCTGCACCTCTCTGCCTCCTGCCCTGGGGCTTCCTCTTCGTCCCCGGGCAGATGCCGAGTTGCCAACATTGTTGGGTCTGGCAGCGTGGGGAATGGACGCTCTGTGGCACAGGCGTGGACCGGGGACAGGCAGGGCAGGTGATAACTCCCCCGCAGTCTCCCTGCCGGGGTCTGTTCTCAGACAACTCGCATGGCTTGGAAGGGCATAAGAGCAGCACCTGTGTGTGCCGGGCAGTGCCAGCTGGGTGAAAAACCCCCACTGGCTCTCTCTCCCCTCCTCCCATCCTTCATGCCTCCTTCGGGGCACCCCTCTCCCGAGTGCAGCCCAGAGCATTTGTCTCGGGCGTTGCTTTCTGGGAGGTGAAATGAAGACATTATCTTTGTTATGTGTCTGCAGCCTTTGCTGCAATGGGACAGTCAGGCAAAATGACTCCAACAATGACACCTTTTAGTACCACATCTGCCTTTTTATAGACACTTGGCTCCTACTAGCTCATCAGGAGGAGTAATCATATACACGGTCTTTCTTAGGCTCCTTTTAATCAGGGCTCATTGCGTTTGGAAGTGCCGTCCGGTTATTAGCGAGCATCAAGGAGGGACGTGGGGCGTGAGCGGCCGGGCCAGCATCTCGGAGCTGTCCCTGCGCTGTCGGCCGTCTCTCGGTGCCACTCGGCAGATCCCTGGCCCGACAGGGTTACTGTGACGCTGTGCTTCCAACTTCCGGTGTCACGCCCTCGGATGGGTATTTAGCGTTTCCTCGTGGTGAAGTGGGGGTGATATAAAAAGAGGTGGTTTTGAGGAAAATGCGTCTGTGTCTAATGAACCAAGGAGTTTTCTTATTTGTGACCCTCATACAAGACCCTTGTCCCTTAAAGAGGTCCTGGGAATGAGGACGGGGACGCCGTTTTGAAACGCCGGGAGGGACATGCCAGTGTGCCCGAGGAGGGTGGGCACTGGGCTGGCTGGGCAGCAGGACTCTGATTTCAGCCGGAGAGGAAGGGGCTGCTATTCTCCTAGATCCTTAGGAGAACGTGGGCAGGATGCTGGTGGGACGAGGTGTCCCCGAAGGTCCCAAGCAGGAGAGTTTTAGGAACATGACACCGGGAGGTGGGGATGGGGCTGGAGTTGACCAGGAGATCTCCCAAGCACCACCACAAGAAGCATGGAGAGATTCTCTGGAAGCAGAATTATGAGGAGACTCCTGCCTCTGGTTTTGCTGTGTTGGAATTGGGGCTAATCTTTTGCCTCCCCCTGCTCCCCCACTAAAGAAAAAAGAAGCAAAGCCCGTGTATATCAACCGCTGGAGTTCTCCGTGGCCACGGCGATGGGCTCTCTAGATCAGTCTGAAAACGTGGAAGCGAACTCTGCTGATGGAAACGTACGTGTGCCGCCTGCAGGAAGCTCTCGTTACACGGTGCCGGTTTCCTGGGTGGTTCGGGCAGTATGTTCATCCACATCAGCCTGGTGACTGTGAACGTGTACTTGGTCAGAGGGAATTGTCCTACCTTCTGTGCAGCCTGGTGTGTTGAGTCCAGGGATGCAGCGGTGTGTTCATGAGTCACCGAATCGCATCCAAAGTTCCTAAAAAAGAGCTCGACCCCTAGAATCTCCTGTCAGGGTTTGCCCTGAAGACAGTTTCTCACGCCCTTCCCTTTAACAGGTCACCTTATTTATTAGTCCAACGAGGACAGGTGATAGTCTTGAGGGGGTGCCACTTCTGTTCCTCAGGTAACCCAGGTTCTCAGGATGCTGAGCTCGTGACTGGGGCTAGCTGGTGGGGGAGGCGGGGTCTTCTCTCACTTTTCCATGAGAGAGAGTGGGGAGAAAAGGCAGCCTGCCCCCTCAGGGCACCTACCTCCATTGCATCATGAAAAAGAACCTTTTTGCCCGGCTGATGTGCCTCAGTGGACTGAGAGATCCTGGTTTGATTCCCGGTCAGGACACCTGCCCAGGTGGTGGCTTCTATCCCCGGTAGGGGGCATGCAGGAGGCAGCTGATCAATGTTTCTCTCTCACATGGATGTTTCTATATCTCTTCCCCTTCCTCTTTCTCTTTAAAAATTAATATAAAATATTTTTTAAAAAGAACCTTTTCCCTACTAGACATTTGGAGAATGACATCCACCCATCCACCCATGTGTCCATTCATCCCTTCATCCATCCATCTATCCATTTCAGCATAGCCTCCCTGTGGGTTCCTGTGTTATTTAAATGTTATGAAAGACCTCTATGATTGCTCCTTAGATGGTCGGTTTGATTCTGCTTCTTTCTATAAGTCAGGTGTCCTCAAAACTCTCTGTGGGTGCTAATGAAGTTGCACTGACCTTCACACGGGACTGTCCCTGCCCCTCCCCTCCCCACCTGCTGAGGGAGGCCCTCAGGAGGACGCTGGAAGACACTCAGGCTGGGGGTTTACAGGGAGGACTTCGGGGCCAGCATCCCTGGGTCACTTCCCAGCGGCATCACCTTGATCGAATCCTGTCTGTGCTTTAGGACACAATCTGTAAAGTGAGGCTGACGAGGATAGTGATGGTGTGTCAGGGTGTGGCCAGAAGTCTATGGTCTCTGAGTCTGTGATCCTGGAGCCCTTGGAGCATGTCTGGCTGTGGCCGGTGTGAGCTGTGACCAGCCGACACCAGCCTGATGGACACTCTCTTCATGTACCGATTCAGGGGAATTCCAGCCACCTCCCCTGGTGATAGAACAGTCATGTGTGATGACCACCAAGAGCCCCGGAGCAGGGAAGCTCTTGGATGATACCCCCATGGGTCTCAGGCTTGTCTTAAGAATGTCACAGGTCTCAAAGAATTCTGAAAAAAAATACGCTTCAATCGCTAGTTCTTTTTCGCCAGGATCATTTTCTGGCCCGAGACACTGTCTCCTTATGACATCTACCAGCTGCATTTTGCCTCCAGCAGGTGAGACTTGACACAAAAACCCTGTCTTAGAAATCCCGGAAGAAGGGCTCCTTTTTGTCCCCCGCACACACTTCATTTGGTTTTCTAAAAAGTGATCTTTTACGCAATGAAGCATTCATGGCTTTGAAAGGTGTCAATGTTTAAGGCATTCAAAGACAGTGGGGCTGAGCGCGTGCCTGGTTTGCACTTGTAAGCCATTTAATTTGACTTTATTCAACTCCAGAACACTATCCTTCCATTTCGTGGAGTTTGATTTGTTTAGATGGGCCGGCTACGCATAGTGCGGGGGAAGGGCGGAGGGTCTGAGCGCTCCACGGGCCTGTCCTCCAGGTGACGAGATCCCCGTCCAGTGCTGCAAACTTAAGGCCTCTGTGTTTGAAAGGGGAGCCATTGACATAAGCACAGGCAAGAAGAAAGGGGTGCTTTTTACCTGCAAATCTACTATCTTTAAGAAATGTGTGACTTGGCTTAAATGAAGATGGAGTGTATTAGAGGTGTAGACAATGATGCCACGACACGGGTCCGTGGTGGAGTGCGTGGCAGAGCAAATGACGTGTGGCTGAGACCGCAAACTTCTTCCTCCGTGGGCACGTAGGAGAGACCTGGCATTGTGAAAATGTAAGGTGTTCCCACTTAACTATGAACAAGAAACACATTTATGGCAGCTTTCCGACCAGTCACCTTTCCTTCCATTCCCTGCCTCTGAGAGGTGGTTTTCCCTCTCAGGACGGGACAGAGCCCCCGCCACCTGGGTGGGAATGCGCACCGCACACCGGCTGGATGGGGTGTGCGTGTGGGTGGGCTTGGTGATAAACGGGAAACTTGACTCTGCCTCTCTGGGGTTATTGTCTGCAGAGGCAACTCGCACACATAGGGTGGTTAACTGTTCACATGGGTCTTGATCACTCACCCTATTCGGTGACACTAATCAGGACCTGAAAGCAACATTTTCCCTATCAAGGTTGACTAAGGACCTGGGAATTTCTCATGACAACATAAAACACTCTTGGGAACGGATTAACTGATTTCTTTGATATTATTTTTAGGCTGAAGTCTTGGACCAAAATACACATTTTTAAAAAAATATGTTTTTTATTGATATTTTAGAGAGAGAGGGAGGGAGAGAAAGATAGAAACATCCATGTGAAAGAGAAACATCCATCAGTTGCCTCCTGCACGCCCCCTACTGGGGATTAAGCCTGCGACCCTGGCATGTGCCCTGACCAGGAATCAAACTGGGAGCTCTCAGTCCACGGGACGACACTCAGTCCACTGAGCCAAGCCAGTTGGGCCAAAATGCACATTTTGAGGGCACCTTTATCTCTCAGTGGGGGTCACCTAACGGGGTTTTCTCCCCGTCCGGTGCTCTGCCTCTCTTTCCAAGGTCCCCTGCAGATGGCTATGAACAGTGACACTTCCTGCACAGCACTGACCGCTGGGCAGGGAAGTCCAGTCTCCAGTGTGACTGTGACCTTGGACGAATCCGTCTCTCTACCTGGCTGCTTCTTCTGTTGTTGTTGTTTGTTTGTTTCACCTGAGAGTTAGAGACTTTATAGCTCATCAATCCTTTTCAACACATAAAGCATACTTTCTAATAATTAACCATACAATTTGATCAACAAAATTCTTCTCTCTCCATGGCCTAGGAAATTCTGAACATCGTGTTATTTAAAAACAGTAGCTAACAAGCTTTGAAGGAACATGCACGTGTAATGCATTTCACACAGCTCCCCAGACCTCACGCTCGGACCACCGTGCTAAAAAATGCAAGTCTAACCATGAAATATGCATACTTCTGGTCAGCCCGGTCAGACACAGACGCACCGGAGAGGCAGACACGACGGCAGAGAGATAGCTCAACAACAGGAGAAACCGTGACTACCCACACAATGTATTTTCTAGTGGACTAAAACGCATGTAAATGAGACACCGGACACTGGCTGGAATGAGAAGCCAGCAGGGTGGCGGCTACTGCTGCCGCAGGTGAAGCTCTGGTCTGCTGGCAGGTGGCACACAGACCCTTGGCTGTTTCCGCATCTTTTCAGCGAGGTTCTGCTCCTTTAACAACAGTCTCTCATCAGCTGTCCCTTGCTGTGGACGAGGGGGCGGGTTGCCCACTTCAGTAGATCCTTTCTTGGGTGGATCCTTCCCTGGTCTCAGAGCACCTTGTTTTACCCACCTGAGCTGAAGTAAGGTAGAGCTTAATAGAACGAAAGAGATATTTGAAACAAGAAGAGAGACAAAATAATTCTGACCATATTTGATGACAAATTCTTTCCTTTTTTGTGTGTCTTTAGAGACAAGGTGCTGGGGCCCCCAACGGGAAAGACAAGACATCTGGAGAAAACGGTAAGATGACATGAGTAGTCCAACTACTTCCAGTGTCCCCCCTGCAGCCGTGGGCACGCGGCAGCCGTGGTCATGCCTTCCACAGGAACAGCTACTGTGTGTCTGTGCTCCAGCTCAGACTGGGTTTAGCCGTTCCCAGCAGCACCACGGTCTGCTTTCACGAAGCAAACGGAGCCGGCTAAGTGCAGTGGTAAGAACAGCTTCCTCCCCAAAGGAGGACTCCCATTTGGGGCGGCATGATAATTACGGCGCAAATATAGCTCTCTGCTTTCCTCATTAGTGTTGGTGAGAACCGTCCCGGTGGCTGCGAGGATAAAATAACATCAAACGAGATAAGTGCTTTGAAAGCTGTGTAGTGCTTGACTCCTTACAGGAGCCCCGACAACCTGCCTTAGCGCCCCCTGTGCGCGGAGCCCAGGGCTGGCCCGGGAGGGGCCGGGTCAGGGGGTCCCAGTGGCCCTTCACTGGGAACTGAAAGGAATGTAGGGGACCGAGCATGCGCCCTGGGACTCCAGTTCCCACCTGGCCGGAGGCAGTAGGGATGATCGTGTTCTATGGACGGGGAGACAGAGGCTCAGCGTCATCAGCGCTGGGAACAGCATGGCCTTGGGAGACGGAGCGGGGCGCAAGCCCAGCTCCCCAGGGTGAGCGGTTGTAATGCAGGGTGACTCGTAGTGACGAAAAATCCCCAGTAAGCGCTGAGGACTCCAGTTAGGGTTCAGGTGAGGTTACCGTCTGGGGACTCTTGCTTTGTGTCGGTTATAAAATGCACTCGCCTTTTGTGGAAAACAGGTCCTGCTTCCCACTGGATGAGACTTTGCTGGCACCCACTCACCCAATTGTGGGAGGTGCCAGTGTCAGAGGCCAGCTGTAAACATGCCCTGTGGCCTCACAACCACTTTGGGGCCCCTGCCGAGAGTCTGCGCGGGGGCCTGAGCAAAACTCAAGTGCTAGAACGTTCCTCTGTGCTGTACTCACCCAGCTGCTTCGGGCCATCCTCCCAGGTGGGGTCAGGGTGATGGTCCCTGGGGTGAAAGGTCATAACAACAATAAGTAGGGGGTTTGGGGCCCAAGAATGTCCTGATCCGAGCTGGCAGGGAGGGCAGGGAGGGCACCGAGTTCTCTCGTCAGCCTTCTGTGATTCCCAGGGCTCTTGCTGTCTGTCCCGTCTCTCTGCGCTGGGGAAGGATGGACTGCCTGTCATTCAGGAGTTTCCTGGTTCCCCAGTTCACAGGTTCATACCCACCTCGTCACCGGAGCTCATTTCACAGGATGGGACATTGAAACTGTGGTCGGGAGGCTCCTCAGAGACCCCTCAATGGTCTCCGTTCTCAAACCCTCTGCTCTCACAACTTCTTTCCATTCTTAAAAATTCTCAAGGACCCCAAAGAATTTTCATGCACGTTGTTTATATATCCATGGATGGTTCCCATATTCAAAATTAAAACGGAGACATTTTTAAAAGGTTTACTCATTCATTTATTAAAAATATAAAAAATATGTGATATGCCATGTTAACATAAGTAACATTTAAAAATGAAAGGCAGTTATATTTTCCAAAACAGAAAAAAAATATTAATGAAAGAGTAGCAACGGTTGATACTTTGGCTGATCTCTTTAAGGTCCCTCTGCATTCAGTCTGTCGTAATGTCACAAGTCATGGAGACTCTGGAAAATTCCACTATGCACTCATGAGAGAATGAGATTTACAAAAGCAAAATAAAAAAAGTACCTTAGTAGTATATAAAACATAGTTTTGATTCTGAGCACTCCCTCAAAGTGGGGAGGCACCCCCAGGGTACCTGGTCCACACTTTGAGAACTGATGTTCTGGCATAACTCCTGGGTCATACCCGGGGGCCTGGAGTCGAAGGCACAGGAGTTCCCAAGACAGGACTGGGTCCCCGTGTCCCATGCCTCCGTCACTCGGCATCACACGGGTCCTTCAACGCACGTTTACAGGCTCAGTGCTTTGCACCGACGGGAACTATCAGCAGTTGCGGAAGACACTACTTTCTGCCTTCCCAAGGCACGAAATTTCTTTCAGCCAAAAATCGATCCATTCTAGTGAAAACTGAGTGTGTCTTTTCTAGAGGTATAAAAATTAACTGAAAGGAAAATTTTAAGATGGTATGGTTGAAGCTCTTTATGTAATTCTAGATATCAGAGGCTATTCACTTCTGAGTAGAAAAAGGGAGATTTAAAATGAGAGATTATTTGATGGTTATAGAATAATCGTGCTATATAAATTAAAATTGGTATTAATAGGTACCTTAATTTCAGACAAAACTGCTCATGTATGATATGTGTATATGATATTTGTTATTAAGTCTGTGCTTTTGTTTCTAAAAATGAACAAAGACAGAAGCCAATAACAACCCAACAAAGATTGGGGTCAAGACTTCTAGAAGTGCGCTAAAAGACGTTTTTCTAAAACTCTAAATTGTTTAATTTTTTATTCTTAAATTCATAATAGGAAAAGATCATCTTGGAATTTCTGTGTTAACCTAATAGTACATTCCCTTGAAAATCAAATTATTTTACTCTGTTATCACAGGTATCGAGAGAGATCTTCTATCTTAATGTATATTTCCTACTAATACAAATGAAGCTGCCTACCTGTGTTGAAGTAGCAGGGACCCAAGAGAATAGAACTAAGAAGCACTGCGCATTAAAATGTTATGAGATTTGGATAGCAGTTAGTTAATCGTAAGTAGTCAATTAGTCCCAGATTTCATTAGTCATCTACAAGGCAAAGTGTTCTTATTTCACATATTATAAATTTAGTTTAGGTCTCCATTTAACACTTAAAGCATGATGACTAGGAAGTGAATTATGGGCACCTTGAAATTGTAATTTGGATCACAGAAGACACAAGTCAGATACATTAAAACTCCAGAGGGATCTCTTGGGCTCTGCTGGAATTTTGTTATATTAAATATTATCTCAAGAGGGCCATCGGCTGGGAATCTAGAGTCTTGTTTTTGTTGCCATGGTATTTATTGATGTGAAATATGACATTTATCCACTCCATATCCAGAATGCCCGTAAATAGGACATTTATCCACTCTGTACCCAGAATGCCTTTCACTTCAGGGCAAGAACCTCTGAATACATAACTGAGCAAATTCAGATGTTCTTCATCTCAGCTGCAGTTTGGAGATAGGTTTTTCAGAAATGTTAGGGTTATTATTTTTTCATTAAAAACCAAATTCATTAGCATCTTGATGGTTCAGAGATTTTCATTCCCATATGAACACAGCACCTCCATTATCTGATTAGTTTAGGCGAAGAATTTAATTTTTTTCTTTACATAATGCCCTACTTAGTAAAACAATAGTTCATAACTCCGGTTACAACTCATCTGCAGTGTGCAAACCCAACGAGTTTCTAGATACAGACACAACCTTCTGGCTCCAGGTTATGTACCTGCCAGATCAGTTTGGAGACAATCAAAAGATTTTTTTTGCAAGACAGTAATTTTGCTGGATATCTTGATCTGTATCTCGAAACTCATCATCCAGAGACACTCCAAGAGTTAAATTTCTTATTGACATGGAAAAGGAGAAAAACACTGGAGGCCAAGTGGCTGCTGGGAGGCATCCAGCCCCAAGGAAAGATTTATGAATAATAAACCTCTGACAGAGCTTCCTCTCAGGGCCCGGAGGCTTACCCGAGCTAAATTGAATTTCTAAAACGGGAATGGATTTCTCCTGACTTAGTGAGCTGTGATACATTTGTTTCCAAAAGGCTTTGTCTTTGGAGGTGAATGGCATCTATGCACCTGATTTTAGTAAAAGCATCTCTTCCAACTCCCCTCATTGGTAAAAGCCCAGAAGGCAGGTATTATTCTGAGCTACCTGCGGAGTTGCTGATCAAACACTCAGGCATTGTATTGAATAAGTACACCCATTGTTTTTGGGAAACAGATTGTGGCTTGAGAAATTTCTAGTAGGTGTGGGGAGATGCTAAGAACGCAGAGATTTAGTTTGCTTTGATAGGATTGTTTGATTGTTAACGGTGAATAATCTGAAATGTTGTTGTACTGGGTATCCTCCCCTCCTTGTTTTGAATAAAACCAAAACCATAGAAGTTTACCTCACCTTTGATTTGAGGACACACACACACACACAGTAAATTAATTTTCTTCTGTCAAGTAGATGGAGAGAGAGATTGATTGAGAAGGATCTGATTCGTAGACAGATGGATACCTTATTACTAACCTGAGCATGGTTTTTCGAATAAGAAATAAAATTAAATATGTATTCCCAAAGAACTTTGCACCCTCCCCTTTGGCTCCAGATCAGCCAGTAGATACTGAGATGTCCCCTTTGATATTCTTGGTGCCTGACGATCTGTCAATACCGGCAGACTGGCGAGGGCCGATGTCGCCTGGGATCCATTTGCGCTATCACTGCTTCTGGGTTTGGGGAAGAGCGTGGGTGAGGTTTCATGTGGGAGAATGAGAGATCAGCTTGGAGCAAGAAGGACTCGATGGTGGGGCCAGGACCAGAAGGTGACGAGAGCTCACGACAGCACGCGCCCGGGAGAGAGTCCCTTCTGGCAGGAGGCTCGCTCAGCTCTTGGTCCTGAGCATGGGAAGATTGGGATGGACGGCAAGGAGGAAAAATGCAATTTCTAAAAAGGCTCCAGAGGGCTCGTGCCACATGTCTGTCTAAAGCGGAGACTTGGTGCTGCTTCGAACAGGAACCGTGAGGGAGAGGAGCGGCCCACAGCCTGCAATACAGACTGGCGGCTTTTCTGCAGGCTGTGCGTGCGGGTGTCCGGGAGCCAGGGGTTGTGACGTTCTGCTCCACACGGAGATCAACGCTGTGCAGGTTGCAGCAGGAGTTTAGGTGGGAACTTGCTGTCCTAAGCCAAGCCTCCTGGAAAGAGGTAAAGACAACTTAGAGCGTTGAGCCCTGGCCAGTTTGGCTCCGTGGTTAGAGCGTCGGCCTGCAGACCACAGAGACCCGGGTTCGGTTCCCGCTAAGGGCACGTACCTTGGTTGCAGTTTGTCCCCGGCCTCGGTTGGGGTTGTGTGGGTGGTAACCAGTCGATGTGTCTCTCTCTTCCCCCTTACCTCCTCTCTCCCTCCCGCTTTATCTGAAGATAAATGCAAAAATGTCCTCAGGTGAGGATGAAAAAAAAAAAAGAATGTTGAGAGGCGACAGGTATCAGAAACATGCCATTTAAACTTGCACAAGTCGCACCTGCGGCAGGAAAGCACTATCCCAGTGGGATCAGTCTTCAGGGTGACCCACGAGTCCCGAGCCAGAAAGCTCGACACCTTTTCCTGCACTGTGATGGGAACGGGAGCCCCCCCCGCACTGTGATGGGAACGGGAGCCCCCCCCGCACTGTGATGGGAACGGGAGCCCCCCCCGCACTGTGATGGGAACGGGAGCCCCCCCCTGCACTGTGATGGGAACGGGAGCCCCCCCCCTGCACTGTGATGGGAACGGGAGCCCCCCCCTGCACTGTGATGGGAACGGGAGCCCCCCCCTGCACTGTGATGGGAGCGGGAGCCCCCCCCCGCACTGTGATGGGAACGGGAGCCCCCCCCCTGCACTGTGATGGGAACGGGAGCCCCCCCCGCACTGTGATGGGAACGGGAGCCCCCCCCTGCACTGTGATGGGAACAGGAGCCCCCCCCACTGCACTGTGATGGGAACAGGAGCCCCGCCCTCCGCCTGTGCTGGTGGGCCCTGCGGCTGCCCGAGCACCGCGGCCGCCTGAAGCTTTCGAGGTAAAAAGCCAAAGGGCTCCAGTCTCCGTCTGGGTCTCTCAGCCTTTCTTCCTCCTTTTTTCATATTTGAAGCAACCGGCAGGAAAAAGCCAAAACAATAGGGGATGAAATACTTGTGCGGCTTTCAAATATTCCTAGTGGGCTATGTCCTTGGCCCCGTTGGCTCGGAACACGCTAAAGAACCTACATTCCAGGAGGAAGATGCCAATCCGCAGGTTGCTCCTGGTGTTGATCCAGATGGAAAGAATGGAATAGCAATTGCTTATTAAAGCCAGACCTTGAACCCATCAGGGCCGCCACGCGCACCCGGTCGATGGCAGTTTATTCCGGCGAGAGGAGTCTGTGTGAGGTTTTTAGGAGTCAGCGCTGACAGGGAATGCATCAGCATCAGTGTCAGTTAGAAGAGTAGTTCTGCCTTTTAGGCGGAGCAGTACGGTAACCTCCCGGTCCAGTCCCTGCCTCTGCGCACATTGTGTAACTGAAGATGCTCGTGCACTATCTTCTGTTAGATTCTGCTGCAGACTTGGAGCGCGGGCAGGAGGCCACGCCAGGCAAGGTTTCTGAGGAAGTCAGGTGTCCCCAAGGTCACAGCAAACCGAGGAGGACAGCTTCGGTCGTCCGGCCTGCAGTCCCAACACACCAGGCTGTCTTCACTTATACCCTCTCCCGAGCTCTCTCTTCACTGGGGTCTCGGTGGTAAACTGGCAACGAGGGTGGGCTGAGCCCACGGGACAGAAGGAGGGTAGCCGGCTTACATCTCGGCCCAGCTGCCAAGGTGGTCTCAGTAGCACCGTTTTCTCCTCCATTTCGTTAACTACCTGTGGCAAGGACGTGTGATTTCAGAGTAATTACAGGGACAGCCATGTTAACTTTTAAAACTAAAGCGTTAAAGCATATTTTCCCCTTCCTGCCTTCCTTCTTTTTCAGACTAAACATTGGATAACTTTAGACGAACTGAAGATAGAATTTTGTTCCGTATCATATGGAGAAGGCCCATATGCTGTAGTGCAAAAGTAAAATGATAAATTATGCTAAAAAAAAATCATCATTTAAGATCCTTTTAAGCCTATGAATAGGAAAATGATAATCTACCCTTAGGAATCCCATCTCAACCAGGAGATTGGAACGTTTCCCATTCTATTTATCAATGATTAGTATGGCAATACTATTTTTCAAGGGCTTGAACACATTTTACTTTTTCTAAGTAGGAGAAACTCATAATTTTATCGATAGAATTAATTTGCACAGCCAGCAACTTTTCAGAAGACAGAAGCAATTGAATCTTACCTGGGCTACGGGATAAGATGGTTTCACGCTGTGGGTCTCCTATCAGTGGGTTCATCTGTGACCACGCAACACGCTGAAGTGCTGACGCTTCTTGGGAAAGGCTGCTCTTGGTCCCCAGCGCGGGCCTGACTGTCCTCACAAACTGGACTTCCTTCTCCGGTTGGACCTGCTCTCCCATTGAGTTGTGCAGGGACACGGGAGCCCTGTGTCCCTTGTGAACGTCTTGGGCATCCTACGGCCACCACAGGGCTTGCCTCGGACCCGGGGCAGAGGTCTCCCTGTGTCTCACAGGAGAGCTCTCCGTGTGGATTTTAGAACAGAGCCTGGGGGGGCCCGGGGTGTGTTGTGAGCTCGCGGACATTTCACCCGACACCACTGCCCAGTCTCTTCCAGCGTCCCTGCTCAGCATCACATCAGATTTGACCATCAGTGCTAATCAGTTGGGAAGATTTGGCTCCTTTTAGACGATTCAATCAAGTAAAGGTGCTATTTCACTCCAAGTGTGATTTTTATTTTCTTCTAAGCGAGCTCTCCTTGGTTTCAAGAAGGGACCAGTTTTCATGACTGTGGGCAAGTTTAGAACAGACCGGCCCTGAATCCTCTTAACATTTTTCGTTTTATTAAGCTGTAGTTGGCAAACAATATTACATTGGTTTCAGGTGTACAACATGGTGATCCCACATTTACGTACCTTGCGATGTGATCACCACACGCGGTCCAGTAACCAGCTGCCCTTGTGCAGTTACAACAATACTATCGATACTGTGGACCGCGTTCCTGTGCTGTCTACCGCTTCCAAAGGTGACAGTGGGTTCTCTGGTCCGGCAGCCTGGTGACATCGCTGTGGCTCTGCTACAGGGGCAGGGGCACAGTAGAGTTTGTCTCGAGACTGGAGCAGTTTCGCTCAGCCCTGCGCCCTGGAAGACATGACCCTAACGGACTCACTCCACATTGCTGGGTGGCCACGTCCTTCCCTTTCTGCCCTCCGACACGAGCCTTTGATGTGCAGTTATTAGGCAGAACATCGACCGGCTGGCCTTCCGAGGGGGGCCCCGCAGAGCTGCCTGCCCTGAGGACGCCCGTGACGGGCCACACGCAAACCCCTCTTCGCAAACAAACACGCATCATTCATTTCCCAGTGTGTTATTCCCCCGTACTTTCTGAACTGCTCTCCTGGCTTAAGGAAGCAGAGAGATAATTGGAAACTTTCCGGTGTGAAAATTAATTTGAATCTTATTTTCCAAATAAGAGGCATAAAAATTCCGTTATTTCTGGTTTTCCAGTACTTTTAAAAAATCCTCACCCAAGGAGATTTTTCCAATTATCTTTAGATAGAGTAGAGTGGGGGGGGGGGGAGAGAGAAACATCAATGTGAGAGAGACACATTGACTGGTTGCTTCCTGCACACCCCTGACCAGGGACTGAACCACAGCAGAGATACATGGCCTTGACCGGAATCAAACCCTTGACTCTCTGGTTCGTGGGCTGACACTCTAACTGCTGAGCCAAAGTGGCCAGGGCAGGTTTTTTGTACTTTTTAATGGACTTGGCGAATATTCCTGGAGGCTTTGTGTATTGGTTGTAATTTCATGTGATTGGTTTTAGATCATACTTTGTAGGGGATTAATAGTGGCTACAAAGTCTTCACCCTGGGGGTTGAGTCCACTCTGCCAGCATCGTTGAGGCACACTGTGCTGTGACCCCCAGACCGACGCAGGATGCAGAGGGGAGGCATGTGACTTTCTGGGTCCAGACCTTAGGACACAGGCAGCTCCCCCTTTTCTCTCCAGGAGCAGTTACAGGGGGAGAAGCCAGCTACCACTGACTACCTTGAAGCCATCATGCCTGTGGGAAGCCCGAGCTAGCCCTGGAGCAGCCCAGCCAGCCCGAGACTGCTGGCTACCGGGCCGCCTGACATGCAGGTGGAAGAAGGTCCTCCAGGCCACTCCAGCCCCGGGGCCACCTGGGGGACTGACCGCAGCAAAGAGTGCCCACTGAGCCTGCCAACGACAGAACTGGGGGAGGGAATTTTCCCTTCTTGCGCTCAGGCTGCTAAATGTTGGGGTGATTTGTTCCCCGGCGATAGTTACCTGAAACCTGTCATCTTCGCTAACATAAGCCGCCCCCTCCGCTCACTCCACCGCAAGTACATCTCAGCTGTTTTTCTCTTCTCTGCTGGTTAGAGGGTGATCTCGTCAGGATGCAGATAGACCTTTAGGCCCCTAATCACCAGGAAAGGGATGTTGGGAAACCAGTAAGGACTCGAGCTTTGTTTCGCTCATGAGCTTTGTTTCGCTCATTCATCCCATCAAGAAGTATTTGCCAGGCACGTCCCATGTGCTCGCGATTGTGGTCAGAGCTGGTGGCGGAGTGTTTTCAGAGCAAGGCTGGTGGAGTGGAGTCAGGAGTCCTCGGGGGCGAATGTGCCAGTCATGGTCCTGGGAGGAAACAGAGGCACCTGAGTGCTACGGGGGGAGTTGACCACCAAGGGGACCGCTTGCAAAGGTGTGTGCGGGGCTTAGGGGGGCCCACAAGGAATGGTGTAGCCCCGCAGACCACAGGGCAGGGCCTGAGGGGACACACCGGAACCCAGAGAGCGTGCTGTGCGGACGGATGCCCGACAGGGTCGCGTTCTCCTGCTGAAGGACATGCTGAGATTTGGGCACTTTTGCAGACTTCAAGGGCTCTGGCAGCTTCCCCTTTTCTCTCCAGGAGCAGTTACAGGGGGAGAAGCCAGCTACCACTGACTACCTTGAAGCCATCATGCCTGTGGGAAGCCCGAGCTAGCCCTGGCGCAGCCCAGCCAGCCCGAGGAATGGGGTAGCACCTAGATTTAGCAAATAAAAATACCGAATGCCCAGTTAAGTTCCAGTATCAGAGAAGCACAAACAATTTTTTTATAGTATACATAAATAGTATAGATTTGTTCCATGGGACATTTGGAGCACAGTTAGACTGAACATTCTTTCGGTTTTTTTTTTTAAGTCTGAAATTCATATTTAACTGGGCAGTCTGCATTTTATCTGGCAGACCCGGCAGAGAAAGAGGCGGACCACAGATCAGGAGGGGCAGCACTGAACATCACCTCGTTCCTGCCGGCGTCCTTCTCTCCCCGGCCTTGGGGCCGCCTGGCCCCTCTCAGTCTTCCCTAATTAAAAATGTAGCCTCTTATACTATAAGTGATTGCAGCTTTACGAAGATGAAACAGGAGTGATTCTCCTACACGAATTCTGGATTGGTTTCAGAAAGCAAAACAGAGCGGACAAGCAGCCGTCCATCGATCTCATCCTTCTATTTGAACTGCGTGGTGTCGTCGGTGGGCCTAATATTTTTAGAGAAAGGCAGACTGTCAGAGCTCTTGGTGCAAGATGACATGTTTGACATTCTTAGAGCAATTAGGCTGCCCTGTGACAACGCGTGTGTGCTTGAGGTAGTCAGCAGCCCCCAGCCCCGGCAGGTGTCGTTCAAGAAGAAAAGGGAGGGAGCCAAAGAGAGGGGCGGGGGTACCTCATAGCCAGAACGGGTGGGGGTGCCCGCGGGGTTCAGAGCCGGGCACAGTCTACAGCCTGGTTGGAGCCCGAGCCCACTGGGAAATGGGTGGTGAGGGGAGCGTCAAAGCAGGCACAGTCCCCCTGAAAGGCAGGTTTATCAGGGCAGGAGGGAGGTGACAGCAACTTCCAGCCTCGTGGGCTTGGGGGCTACCAGGGCCCAAATAGGGGTGGGGTGTGACCACGCACCCTGCAGTCAGCTGGAGCAGGAAGCCACACCCAGCCACTCAGGGTGATTCTAGGTGTTCTGGGAGGGGGGCAAGGAATAGCGGCACCTGGCCGGGGGCTCTGGTGCTGACGTGGGAGCTCTGAGCTCCCTCCGGCCAGTGGTCCAGACATGAGATGTAGGAGGTGCTACAGTGGGCCTTCACTCTCCTGCAGATGTGGGTGGAAGTGGGGTTCTTGTGCTGTCTGGAGGAGAAGCATTTCCAGAGACCCATAAGCGAGGATGAGGTCTGGTGACAAGATGTATTTGGGATGCAAAATCAGAAAGACGCCCCTCCGATGGCCCATCTCTGTCTGTCCTGCCATGAAAAGTCAGGGCCAGAACTAGAGTCACTGTCCAGAGGTCCTGTGCCACAGTGAAGCTGAGTCCCAGTTTTGTGGCCCAGACTTCGACCCAGCGCTGGGCTTCAGGGTCCAGGCTCCCGCCTGAAGCCTGAGTTTGGAGTCCACGTGGCTCTTGGCCGGGCCACGTGGCTGCTAAGGCCACAGGACTGTGGAGAGAGCACGGTGAGAGCCCGTGTGCTGGGTCACTGAGCGAGAGAGAATGCCTTGTCTCCTGGGATTATAACCAGGCGCTTTTTCAAAATAACCAACCAGCGTTCGTGGGCTTGCACTGGGGCCCACTCCCTAGCCAACTATCTTTTTCCAGGTTAGACTGACAGGCCTCATAGTTAAGCACGCCCCCTGCACCATTGGACCTTACTGAGCATGTCCTTACCTCCCCTGCTGCCCCTGCCCCCCACAGTCGGCACCGGAGGGGGCCAGGGAGGGGTGTGAACCCCCCTGGTGGGACAATGCTGCAGTTCCCTGGGGTGTAAAGCTGTAGCCTCCTGGAGAAGCAAACAAGCTCGTATCCCGTGCCCTTTGCTGCCTTTCCCTCCTCAATGCCTAGCTGACTGGTAACAGGCGTCCAGGCCCCCGGCGCTGTCTCAGGACCCCCCTCTTGAAGCCCCCAGTTTCAGAACCTTGATTAAACCTCAGACTTGGGGCTGCAACATCAGCAGCTTAAAACTATGAGCAATGGCCATTTCGTTGGTTCTTTTTTATAAAATTCTTTTTCCATTTATCTTCAGATAGAGTGGGAGGGAGAAAGAGAAAAAGCGAGTGAGACATTGACTGGTTGCCTCCTGCATGACCCCAACCAGGGCTCGGGTGAACTGCAGCCGAGGTACGTGCCCTTGACCGGAATTGAACCCGTGACTCATTGGTCCCTGGGTCGATGCTCTAACCGCTGAACCAAACCAGCCAGGGCCATTTCTTTCTTTTAATTCAGTACAAACCAGCCCCCAAATCTTCAGCCCCCTCCTTCCCACAGCCATGGAGACTGTTCCGTGAGCACCGCAGGGAAGACCCCCCTAAGGAAGTGAGGGTGTGAGTCCCTTTAATACAAACCATACTCTGCACGTTCAAGAGGGAAGCAGGATAATCATTACTGTGGGATCACGGAATTTAGAATGTAACTATTTATAAACTCTGCTTTTTCCATCATTAATATAAAGTATTTATTTTTACTATATACACTTCTATTTTTTTTACAGAAATTGCCCCTTGTTATGAGTGAGAAGGCTAATTTCTTACATATTACTAGATTTAATTAAGTAAGACATTTAAAAATTATATAAAAGTTAACCTCTTCCTCCCCCAAAACGAACTTTCAACCCTCTGGGAGTCCTTTGGGTTCTGGCCAAATTGTCCTGTCCCCACCGCTGTGCCCCTTTTCTCTGTTGGGATCTGGAATCGAGTAACCACTGATCAGCGAAATATGTATTGATCCATAGACCCAGGTCGGAGCGGGGCGGGGGCGGGGAGACAGCGGCAGAGCCAGTCACAGTGCCTAGGAGAACTCTCCAGTAATTTACGACTGTGCGGGTCACAAGCCCGCTGCTATTTCTGTGCTCAGCAAGTGGCTCCTACAATATCCTAAAGCTCCTCTCTCCACCATGCCGCCGGCCCAGACCCTGGAGAAAACTGAAAACTGAACTGTGCTCCACATTCACTTAGCAAGCCCAGTCTCCTCCGATGGAGGACAGATGCTCCCACGGGAGACACGGATGTCCTCGCTGCAGCCTCCCCGTCACACTAGCTCGGGGACCCGAGTGCGCCGGGACCCTCGTTGGTGCAGCTGAACTCACGTCCCCCGCACAGAATCACGACCTGTGCTAATCACAACGAGTCAGCGCGACGGTGCCTCCGACCTTCCTTGGCCTTCGGGGTTCGGAGGTGCAGGGCCCGTGGCAGCCTGAGTTCCGTGGCCCGGCAGCCACAAAGTGCGCGTGGTCACGCTGTGCTTGCACAGTGGCCGGGTCGTCAGAAAGGCCCGCGAAGACACCAGCTGCAGCCGGGAAAAGTGCTCGAAATGTCCGTCCCAGGCAGTCGTACTCGGTGATCAGTTCCTGGGAATTCCAGGAGAAATGGAGAAATGCTTAGCATCGGACTTTTGCTGGGTTTCACCGCGGATTAGCCGGCAGCGTGTGGCCTCCTCGCCAGCCTCACTTTGGCGTTTTAGTCGATTGCTTCGAGGGTCTTTATGTTTAGGCCATTCCCCTGATTTCAGGGCCTCTGTGCCTGCTTGGCTGGTCAGGCAAAGGGGCCGCTTCTGATTCTGTTGGCTGTGAAGGGTGGGGGAAGGGAAGTCCCCAGAGTTCCAGGTCCCTGCAGTCCTGTGGTTGGGCCATTTGCTGGTGGCTAACCCCAGGGTGAGTCATCTCTTCTGTTTGGGTCCCAATTCCTCATTGCGAGATGATATTGTCTTCAGGTTCTTGCCTGATTTTGACATCTTATGATTCTGTGGCTGTGTACGTCCCGGACACTATAAGAATTTGACTTCTTTTGAGTTTATTTTCTGACAACATCAAGGGAATATGGCCTGAATCCAAAGGAGAAACCCAATGCTGTTTCTTACGGAGGCAGTAGGCGGGGAAGAGGTACAATGGACAGAATCTGAATAGGATTGTCACCGGCTGTGAACATGTGATAACAAATGACACTATTTCAAAAAACGCGGGGGTGGGGGCAATTCAGTCTTTCATCTGGACAAACTGCATTTCGGTGGCATGCATTCAGTTTTGCCATGAGGCTGCTTGGGCAGTGACTGTCCTCCAGGTGAGGACAGGGGTAGCCATTGGGACTCACAGCAAGAACACAGAAGAGGTGCGTAGGCGCCCAGGGTCGAACTGGACACACCTGCACACAGAAAGAGCTGCCGTCAGCCCTCCTGACACCTCTGAGATGAAAGCTACAGCCAGAAGGTGTTCCAATGTTCTCTCGAAACTTCATAACCTTTCGCTGTGGGCCTGGACAGCGCCGCCTGGCGCCACACACTGTCGGAGCTGTGCGTGATGTTGCCAGCCTCCCTCTCCAGGCCCACGACAACAGCCACATTGAGTCACAGCTACTTCTTGAAGTGTCTCCCTTGCACCTTCTACAAACCCAGCCCGTCAACATCTTAAAAATGCGGCAATGCACGGAGGAGCTGAACTTTGATTCTGAAAACATGAGCCAGATTATTTCGTGCAAAGCTAGAACTGGATCCCAGAAAGACCTTCTGAGCGATCTGCGGATAAAACGTTCAGCCTTATTCTGTTCACGTGTCTCCAAGTTGATCCGAACCACAAAATCCTGCCAATCACGTATGTGGGCTGGATGGCCCCTGTCAGGTCACCCTGGCCATTCACAGCTGGCAAAATATAACCCCTGGCGTGGATTTCCCAGCAAAAGGTCAGGCGCTACTGTTCGGGGGAAGCCTTCCATTCTCCAGCGGACGGATGTCAGACTCGCTTCCCCCCAGCCATCTGTCCGAGTTGGTTTCTCCCTTCAGAGTCTTGACATCAGCCTCTGTTAATGCTCCCTTGAGCCACAGCAACCAAAAATGGATATTTTATCACTGCTGAAATTTTTGATCTAGACAGAAATACTTCTACAGCCTCTGTGAATAGTTAGAACGCTCCAAGGGATATTTCAATGCTGGTCCTTTGAAAATTATGTTTTTTTTTAAGCTATATCAAAATGGAATAATTTGGGATCATGTTGCCTGACACTGGAAATGTCTCTGTTTTTGGAATTTTTGAACTACAAATACTCTGTTTTATTTTTGGCCTATAAGAACTTCTGCATGGGGGTGGGGGAATGGGGCTTGGATGGGCTCAGGACGAAGGTGCCTGGCTCTCTGTCGAGCCCACATCTGAACTCCCCCACTGCCCCGGAAAGCGCTCTTAATTCATTTCTTCTTGAATCAGCAGTCAGAACATGATTATTAGATAGTGCAAACCCCGAACCCCAAACTCTGTGGTTCGCTAGCCCTGTGAGCTGGACTACTCCACGTGGCTCAGCTACCTAACCCAGAACTACATAGTTTAATCCTTTCTGGGAACTTGATTTTATTCTCTCTTTACAAATATGTGAACCCATCCTCCTGGTAGGCAGAATACCAAAGCCCAAAGCTTCAGAAGACTCGCCTCTAAGAAGCTGTTTCCAACACATCAGTATGCTCTTGGCCATGAGCTCCTAAGTTTGTGTCCTTAAAAAACAAACAAACAGGAGCCATGTGTCTTTGCCTTAAACACATGGAAAGGGACGAGTGAGACTGAGGCTGGGGGGTGAGGAAACCGGAGGGTGTGGAGCTGAAACCCACAGTTCCTGGAGCCCAACCCCACCTCCGTTTACACAAAAACACAGGTTAACAAACAGAGGCGCGCGCCGCTGTGCAGAACCCATCCCGTCCTTAGGATGTTCCGACACAGAACCTTGCCACACTCAGAACGCTTGAAGGGGACTTTAAAATATGGAAGGCGTCCCTGCCTTCGTCTTGTCTGTTTCTGCTCTTTTTCCTGGTCGCACATGAACACTGCGGAGAGGGAAGTGAAACACAGGACGCGTGACCGGAGGGGACCCCGGGTGGGTGGCAGCCTGGAGTTTGAGGTTTTGAGCAGTAATGAGAATTACTCAGTCTGGAGGCAGCGAGCTGGGCCCGGCTCGAACCCGGCTGTGAATTCGTTTCCCAGGCTCCTTTTGAAGCCTCACTCAGAGCTTTGCACCCAAAGTCACATTTTATACGCCAGGGAAGCATCTTGTTCTAGAATCCTGTGCATCTAAGAAAGTTTATAATCCCTGAAAATCTGCAAAGGGAAGCACCCGCCAGCCCGGGTTGTTGGCGCAGGGCAGCGGAGCCAGATGGGAACGTGTCTGAGCCGGCGCTGCCCCTGGGCTTGGCTGCCGGCGGGTCGGGAAGATTGCAGAGCCACCTGCTGGGGCTGGCACCCTGGGGACAGGCATCTTCCGC
The DNA here is from genome assembly GCF_014108415.1 of Molossus molossus. Lineage (NCBI taxonomy): Eukaryota > Metazoa > Chordata > Mammalia > Chiroptera > Molossidae > Molossus > Molossus molossus. Next base: position 8,522,245 of record NW_023425388.1, on the reverse strand, counting down.
CAGGTAGTGTGCCGGCAGCAAAGGGAAGGAGAGCCCAGGGCCCAGAGTCTGCAGACAGCTCTGGTCCCTCTCCCTCTCCTGCGTGCACCTGGTGCTTCTTCCGTCCACGCTGCTGTCAGCGTTCCTTGTGGTCATGAAGCTGGACTGGTCTTTCCACGAGAACCCAGGCCCTGCGGCTCTTAGTCCTCCTGCACCGAGTCCTCGAATGCCCTCCCTTAGCCTCAGCTCCTTCCTTTTCCCTTGAGAGTCAGTCTCAGAGTGATGAGGTGAGTTCGAAACTCAACAGGCTCAAACCAGGTGTTTATGTCAGCGGGGCGAACTAATGCTCCTTTGAAGTGACTTGAAGATGTCCTGTCATTGTGATTGCACTTGACTCTTCTTTCCATTACAGGGTGGGGGACTTAATAAAATTCTCAGAGTTTAATCCTTTAGAGCTGGTATTTCAAACTTCAGAAGCTAGGGGTAGAAGTGAGGTTGAGACGGTCCCATCGTCTGAAGTTGTAAAACCGGGGAACACGAAAGAAAGAAGAAAACCCCAGTTCTCCCAATGCTTTAAAAGGCAGGGAAGTGGATCGAGCGGAATGCAGGGTAGGCTCAACCCCACCGGGGACACCTTCCTAGGAGCTGCCCCTCGCTAACATCCGCTTCCCACGTTTCCAAGCATTTGAAAGGTGTTAAACGTTCAAAAGCTGGAAGGGGCAGGATGTGGAGGGAGAGCTGATGCCTGGCGAGGAGAGAAGGGGTAATGCCACCTGGAGAAGCCCGAGAGGGATGGTTGGCAAAGATTAGCAAATATGCAGGAAATATTTCTGTAAAAAACTGAGATTTAAAAAATATTAAGTGCTATGAAGAAATGGCCATCCACATCAGAAACTGGACAGATGTATATATCAGGAGAAAAACTATATAGTTGTGAAGCTAAAAATAAAAGGTCTTTTGAAGTGAGAGGCAACAAGCATTTATTCGAGATCAAAGAACAGCCAATTCAGGCAGAAGCCAAACAGTGTTCTGATGAGGAGACAGAAGCGATGTGTACTTATGAGGAAGGAAGGGAAGGGGTCATTGACGCCCATAGAAAGACGACATTGCTGTCAGTGCAGGTAATAGCACAGTGACGCTAACCCTAAATAATTCACATTTTCAGTCCAGTAGTTATCAGTCTTCTATCTGCTTTCTTGTTATCTTTGCAGACAGTTATTTGGGGCACCGTGTTGCTTTAGGCCCAGTCCAAAAGTTGTTCTGCCCTGTTCTAACATTCCGAGGTTTGAAGCATGAGACATGCCAGGCAGTTCCCCTGGGTGACAGCTCTGGCTCCATTTTAAAGGGGCTCATTTATTACCTTTTATATAGTTAAGAGAGGACAATGAAGTCATACTGTGGTGATGTAGAACTCAATTTCTGTTTTCTGCTTGAAATGCAGTGTTTTCAAATAAATTATACACTCGTAACATGTGTAAGTAGATGAGGTTCATCTACAAGAAGGAAAATCCTAAAGTAACAACAGCTTAAACAATAACATTTATTTCTCTCTCATATAAAAGGAATCTGAAAGTAGGTAGTTGAGGGAAGTTAGGGTAGTTTCAAGGAGCATAAAGCACCTATATTAATGTTTTCCAACCTCAGTGTAAGACTTCCCACTTATGGTTCAATAGGGCTGCTTGAGCACCAGCCATTGCACCTTCATTCCAGCCAGCAGGAAGCAGATAAAAACAAGAAAAGAGGGCAAAAGGTATCTGTTAGTTTACTTTAAAGGAGATTTCTTTCTTTTTACTTACATGTTGGCCAGAACCTGATTGTGTGTCACCAACAATAAGAGGGCTGGGAACTTTGTTCTCTGGAACTGTCTGTTCCGTCCCCAATCAGGAGAATTGTAACTAAAACAAATGAGGTAGGTGGAGGCCGTGAGCAGACTCGGCCCAGCACATTCCTGCTCGTGGAGCTTCTTGAGCTCTCGCGTACCTGGCTGGCTTGCAGGGAGGGTCGGCCTGCGGTGTCAGCCTGTTCTCTCGTTCTCATTCCCCGTTCAGTTCGAAGGTGTTTTCTTGGTCAGAGTTGCGAAGGGCGAATGGGGGCTTTTTTGAGGGGTTTGTTGCTAGGAAGTTAGCCGCTGATTTATGGGAAGGGATTTCCATTCCTTCCATGTGCTCAGAGGAGGAAGGAAACATTTGGTATGTTATTCTCTCTTCGGGAGGGGTCTCATGCACCTACTTTCATGCACGTTTTTCTCCAGTCAGTACAGCCTGTGATCGGATCCCTACAGACGTGGGACGTCCCCTTCCTCACAGAGCATCCCTGTCGTGCCCCAGCCGCGTGGCAGCAGGCCTGGAGGAGGTGGTGGGCAGGCAGCGGAACCCACGCTTGTCCTGGAGAGAGGTTTCCAGGCCGTGGCACCTTACAGAATTGCTGGAAGGCAGAGGCCCTGAGTACAGCGTGGATGATGAGCATGGGGAGCATGCACCACCCCTCAGGTCGCGCCAGCAGGAACCCTCTGCTGCTGTCACTGACTGGCATGTGGCCCCAGGCCCCAGGCCACTCATGTCCCTGCAGCTGCCTCAGGGAAACCCAACGCCTCTGCCTCCCGGCTTCCTGTGGTCCGCCACACCCCCAGGGCTCACTTCTGCGCTTTCAGATCCCGCCTGGGTGCTGCTGCCGGCCCCAAGCCGCGGTGGCCGAATTCCCCTCCCAGCACATCTGGGACTGGATTTCCTCCAGCCTCGCCGCCTCGGTGGCGGAGGAGAAGCTGGAAGGAGTGTGTGGGGCGAGCCGGTCTGCGTCCCACTATCTCAGGAAACAGCCCACCCTTGTAATCGGGCTCCCACATCTCAGCACAGGCCGGTGCACGGCCTCCCCGCCCCTCTGCACTCCTGGCCTTAGCACCCCCTCTGCAAACGGGGGGACACGCGAACCTCAGAAAGGCAGCTGATGGCGCTCGAGCAGTCGGAACTCGCATCTGAGCCTCCCTCGGTGAGCTGGTTTCTGTCATACCTCGCCTGCCTGTCTTCAGTTGTCCCCTAGAAAAAGTGCAGGCATTCTGACGAGCGTTATGTGCTGAATAGGGTCCCCCCTAAAATGTATGTGTCAAGGCCCTAACCCTCTGGTATTTCAGAATGTGACTTTGTTTGGAGATAGGGTGTTTAAGGGTGTGATCCAGTTCAAATGAGGCCATTAAGGTGGGTTCAAAGTTCATATCCCTGGGTTCTTATTAGAAGAGGAGATCAGGACACAGATACGTACAGAGAGACGGCCACGTGAGGACGCAGGGACATGACAGCCGTCTGCTCGTCAGGGAGAGAGGCCTCAGAAAGAACCAGTCCTACTGACACCTCGGGTCTCCCGCCTGCAGAACTGTAAGGAAATACATTTCTGTTGCTTAAACTGCGCAGCCCGCGGTGCATCGTTCCAGCAGCTTGAGCTAAGACAAGGAAACAATTCTGTTTTTCTAATAGAAAAATTATGGGCTGGTGCTCCAGCAGTCACAGCGGGTCACGAACTGGAAGTCTAACACCGGGGATGCAGACAAATTCCTGCAGTCATTGTCTTTCTTTGTTCTCTTAATGAATTTGGGGAGAAGTCTGATCTCATCAGCGCTCATTCCCTTCCATGGATTCATCTGATCATCTAAATGCCGCAGCTGGGAGTCATCCCACAAAAGCAAGGTGCACGTACGAAGAGACCAGAGGGGCAGACGGGAAGCAGAGGAGTGGAGTAAGCCATGGCCTTCAGCCCGCCGAGTCAGGCTCCGCGTTCCCCAAAGCCCGGTGTGAACAGAGGAGACGGGCTGGGGTGCGGGGGTGAAGAGAGTGCCTCTATTTTAGGGCAAAAGAGACTTTCTGTCTCTGGGAAAAAGCTCTGAGTACCAAAGAAGGTGTGAACCTGGCAAATGGAAAGTCAGCAAAAAAGGGGGATTGCATTTGTATTTGATGTGAGAACACTTTAGATGTGGAAAGCCCCTTGCTTGTCGTTGCCAATTCCCCATCCTGCTCTTTAATCTCGCTGCTTAGCAAAGACCCGGAAAATTGCAATTCTCCGCACCAGCTGCCCCCATCCAGGACATCCCGAGCTCAGAGCTGGGGCTCCGGCGGGCATCTGCTGGCTCCCCTCGGCCCAGCGACGGAGGGACAGTGTGAACCCGGGAACAGCTGGCTGAGATACCGTGTCCTTTTCAGGCTTCATTCCTTGGCTCTTAAAGGAACGCGTCGTCTTTGTATTTTATTGGCTTTCATAAAATGGGTGCTCTATGCCAGCATTGTTAGGTACAAGGCCTAGAAATTTATTTTTATTATTTTTTTCCCCGGGAGGGATTGACCTGTTCTCTAACAGTAGATGCCTTGTTCTCTGAGTAAATTTGATCCAATTTGAGGCTTATGGGATAAAAATTCCAATCCTTACTTGATTTTCTTGTCTCTCTGCCTTCCTCGCCTGGAGGGCCGTGGTCTGGGGCTTCATGAAGGAAGTCACGCTGGCTCTCCTTGGCCATGTGGTGGCCCCGGGGCGGAGAGGGTGGGCACCCCGCGCAGAGCCCGGGAGGCAGGCGCCGTGTCAGTTACCTTAAGCACAGCAAAGGCATCGTAACCGGCAGCTGTTAATTCTTCTGAGTTAATACTGCGTTTTGAGAGAAGGGAGGACGTTCTGGGAACCCCGTTTGCAAGGCGTACTTCACTTCGATGACTGTTATTTCTTTACGGTGTGCTGAAACGCGCGTCCTTTCATAGTAGCTCTGTGCGGCACCCCCTAATCAGGCCGACTCCCACTCAGGGCAATTGTAGCCCAATTTACTGCTTATGTACATATTTCTGATCTACAGGCTTACCCCTTGGGAGGTCATTTGTTTCCATAAAATAAATCTGCAAATGTGGCAAGTCATAAATACGCAAGCGAAGGCCTTTTACCACGCTGTGTGTGTGTGTGTGTGTGTGTGTGCAAACCCTTGTGTTCATGACTTATTGGTCTAGGCATGGCTTCATGTCATCACGAACTCGGAAACAGATATAGCTCAGTTCCTTTAATCAAGCCTGGAGATTAATAGGATACATTTTGGAGTGATGTGAGTTTCAAAAGTTTTTTTTATTGTATCTTGGGCTGTTCAGGATCCATGAATATCTCTGTTTTGCCCTGGATGACTGCATGTCTGTTAATTTCTTTAAAATTTATGCTAATTGCTTGAAGTCTGCTACTTAGATTGTGAATGCATCAACCGAGAATAATTTTTCAAAAAGCAAAGACTAATTTTTCAAAAAGTGTTGCTTCCTGTCAATGCTGGGCTCCTGGTGCCTCTCCCTCCTGGGCAGGGGGGTGTAGGCTGGCTTCGGGGACAGGGTTCCTCCTCTCACACTGTCCCCTCCCCCGAGGCCTTCCCTGACCGCGTAGCACATGCTCTGCCCCCACCACTCCGCTGCATTTGTGGAATTTTTGGAATTCCATTGTGTGTGTGTGTGTGTGTGCGTGTGTGTGTGTGCGTGTGTGCACCTTTTATTTTCCATTCTCCCCAGGACGGCAGGGGCTTGGGTTTCCTGTCTGCTCTCTTCTGGCCCCTCGCAAAGTAATGGGCCCTAGTAGGCCGTCCAGACCACTTACCCAACGACGGAACGTGGTGCCCGTTCTCCCGGAGCCGTGTGCACAGGCAGATTTTGCAAACTAGTTGACCGTGCTGTGTGTTTAGACTTGGATCACTTGAGAGAGTTCTTCCCCCCGAGCAGCATTATCTGGTGCATATGGAAGGCTGTGGTCTCGGCCTGTGTCTAAGGAGCTGAAGGTCGCCAGGTTTGGCATGAGACCTGGATCCCAAATCAGCCCTTGGCCAGCACTTGCCAGGGGACCTAGGGTGACCTATGCTGTTGTCTCTACACCTTTCTAAAATGGGGACAGACCCGCTGGTGTGGCTCAGTGGTTGAGCGTCGGCCCACGCACCAAGAGGTCGCCAGTTTGATTCCTGGTCAGGGCACATGCCCAGGTTGTGGGCTCATCCCCAGTGGGTGGTGTGCAGGAGGCACCGATCAATGTTCTCTCTCATCGATGCTTCTATCTCTCCTTCTCCCTCCCTCTCTCTTTAAAAATTAATAAAGAGAAAAAAATTTTTTTAAATGGGGGCAATAGATGTGTTTCATAAATGGTTGCAGGAGCCAGACAAGGCAAAGAATATCAGCTACTGTAAAATCTATAGAGCCCCAATATTAGGTTGTGTGCTGCTATGTGTCCCCCCAAATTCCTAGGCTGGAGCTCTGGCCCAGTCGCTCAGCATGCGCTACATTTGGAGACAGATGGGCCTTTAAAGAGGTGATTCCGGCCCAGCCGCTGCGGCTCCGTGGACTGAGTGTTGTTCCATGGACTAAGAGGTCCGGGTTTGATTTCTGGTCAGGGCACATGCCTGGGTTCAGGGTTCGATCCCTAGTGGGGGGCATGCAGGAGGCAGCCGACCGATATCTCTCTCTCACATCAATGTTTCTATCTCTCCCCCCCCCCAGAATATTAATAAAAACAATTTTACAGCCCTGGCTGGTTTGGCTCAGCGGTTAGAGCATTGGCCTGTGGTCCGGAGAGACCTGGGTTTGGTTCCCGCTAAGGGCACGTACCTTGGTTGCAGTTTATCCCTGGTCCTGGTTGGGTCGTGTGGGTGGCAGCCACTCAATGTGTCCCTTTCATGTGGATGTTTCTCTCTCTCTCTCTCTCTCCTTCCAGCTCTATCTGAATAAAAAATGGAAAAATGTCCTCGGGTGAGGATAATTAAAAAAAAAACCCAAAAACACAATTTTACAAAGGCGATTCAGTTAAAATGAGGTCATTAGGGTGGGTGCTAATGCAATCTGACTAGTGTCCTTAAAAGAAGACGAACAGACACCAGACATTAGAGGACAAACAAGGAGAGAGGCCTCAGGGGAGACCAAACCTGCCTGTGTGTTGACCTTGCCTTCCAGCCCCAGCCTGCAGCGCCTCCCAACGGCCGCGCAGGAGGACGGGATGACGGGTGTAGGGCCGCTCCACTCACCACCGCCCGCCAGGCCCGTGCTTGCCAGACTGGACCCACGAGGACGGGTTGGAGCGTGGCCCACCATGCCCTTGCCCTGTGTTTTCATGGCGATGCCAGAGACCCGCCACCTTCATTTGGGATTGTCTTCAACTGTAGTCGTCCCCCTTTTATATCTACGATCCTGTATTTCACACTCGCCATGAAATGACCTGTGAAGGGAAATCCACGGAGGTCTGTCTCTAAGGGAGGAGCAATTCAGTGCTCAACAAAGTGTGGCTGCGGTAACAGTGACATCTTTAGGAAGGGCCCCTGGACGTTTCTCTTGTTACATAATAAAATACGCACAGCGGGCCCCTTCCTGTCTCCGTGTTTGCAAGGAAAAGACAATGTTTCAGGAAAAGAGCCTGAGAAATATCTGCAGTACATCTGAACAGGACTGGCTTCCTTCCTGAGGGGCGGTCACGGCAGAGCCGAGTCCCGAGACGCCTGAGCCTTGGGGGCATCAGTGCCTCACCAGGCCGGGGGCATTGGCCGGCCTGTGCTGTGTGCCGGTGGCTGGGTGAAGTTTCTGGCCAGGGAGGGACAGCTAACTCCTTGGGTCCGCTTTGCAGCTGTGCCCTGGGGGGTGGAGAGAAGACGGACCCACGGAGACATGGGTAATGGGCAGGTGGGTAATGTCAGCTGCCGGCCCGATAGATTTTCATCCTCAGTTCCTCAGACTGCCTCCCCTTTGAGAAGAGGTGTTCCAGGGACCGGGCCTGGCAGAGTTTGGGCTCATGGCAGATGCTGGCCCCCCGGGCACACAGGACACTGCAGTCACGGGGTCCGCCTCACACCTGAGCTCTGCAGTCAGGAGGTCGGGTTTCCTCTTTCTCCAGGGAGTTGGCAACCGATGCCCGTTTTTATTCAACCAGCTAACTGGTGTGAAGAATCTCTTGCCCATTATCCTGGTCAGCTGTGAACTTCTCCACGGAGAGACACACAGACATGCTGCGGTCCCAGAGCTGGGGACAAACTGCAACCGAGGTACACGCCCTTAGCGGGAACCGAACCTGGGACTCTCTGGTCCATGGGCCAACGCTCTAACCACTGAGCCAAACCGGCCAGGGCTGGATAGGGCTTTTAAAAGAGGATTTTACTTTTCAGCTTTTGAGATGCACACATGGAGAGCCAGAGAACTGTGCCCCTTCCTGAGCCACGGAGAGTTGGAGGCTTGGAGACAGGCGGGCCTGACCCACGTCCTCTCTCTGGGGCCCACAGCCCTGCTCTGCTCGCTGCCTCCTCGGGACCGGGGCGTGTGGTCTGAGGAGCCAGCCTCATGCAGGGACGGCTGGAGGGCACGGTCTGTCCGATGCCAGGCCTGCCTTCCCTCTACTCCCCGGCCAGGCTCCGATCTGACGGAAGCCCACCCAGAGCTCCCTGGCGTGAGGATCCACATTAGTTCTCAGGAGCTGCGCATGGGAAGGTGCCCACCCCTGGACACCTGTGTCCCCAGCTCTCCTCCCAGGCCCTGGCCGTTGCCTGCTAGTGTCTTCATTACAGGCCTCCTTGCGTCATTCCAGTGTGGCCACGTTTTCCATCCAGGAGAGCAACCTCCGGTCTCCTCCGCGTCGTCTGTGGGCGGTGCCTCCCGGCTGGCACCGCGGAGGCCATGGCACCTCCCAGCCTCCTCCTTTCCAGCCTGGTGCGGGCAGTGGGGGCGAGGAGCCCTCCACAGGGAGCGGAGAGGGTCACCGCTGCGGGTCCTCCAGAGAAAGGCGTGAGTCCCGGTCGGTCAATGTGTGAACTCACCTGTAAGCCCCCAGTACTAATTGAACACCTAGTGTGCGCCGGGCCCCGTGGGAGCTGCTGGACAAGGCAGGGGGTGTCCCTTCCTCATGGAGCTCACACTCTGGGGGTGACGGGCCCCAGACCTGGGAGGAGAGAAAGAAGTAGTCAGGTAGCAATTGTCCCATGATTGAACCATACGTGGGGTGAGGGGGCGGGGCGTGCCCCGGAGGGAGCACACCCTTCCAGCGCCCTTCCTGTGCCCAGCAGGCATGGCCGAGGTCCTCTCCCTAGGTTTCAGCAGCGGAAGGGTCCCTGGCACTGTTGGTGGGCACCTGCCTTTGTCCTGCAGTGATGGGGAGAAGAGGCTCCGCACCCGCTGTGCTTCCTGTCACCGAGGTCACAGGAGGGGAGCCTTGCAGGCCACGCGCTGAGTCGAATCTGCGTAGGGCCTGGGGCTCTGCAGAGTGGCTCTGGGGGTTGGGCCCGGCTGTGGTCCCTCCAGGTCACATCCTGCCCGTCCCTTTGCCCCTCTGAGTCCGGGTGCTCAGAGCTGTGCTTTTCCAGCTCCCAGGACCCCTGTGCCACCGAATCTAATTTGTTGTCCCTTGTCCACCACAGTCCGGGTCCCCCTCTTCTGCTGTGCGTGTCTCCGGCCAGCTGGGAGGAGCAGGGACAATGCCACCCTTCCCCAGGGAATGCTCGACTACAAAGTAAACAGAACGGAATGATTCCTGAAATATTAGTGGTTTGTGTTTCAGACACTGTAGTATTTTTCAAATGAGGGTGGATTCTATAAATCACTTTTGGCTGAAGATGCTAGTTTAAGACATAATTGTGAAATTTACTTTTATGGCCTGTCCTTAACTGTCTTATTATATAGTCCCTAAATATACATAATTTTCTGCATCTTCATTCATCATTTGTCAAAAAGTAATGGTGGGTTTTTTTTGTTGTTATTATAAAAGGAAGAGATGAGTCAGGCCCTTCAGAAACTTCGGGTCAGAGCAACATTTTAAATCTAAAGGAGAAATCTTTCATTTCTTTCCGAATCAGAGCTAATTCGTCCCCTTTGCGACCATGATAGAGAAGATGAAAGGGCTCCTCAGGAGGGAAAGGGTGGGGGCTCTCAGTCACCCCGTGGGGATGACACAGATGTTGGCACTAAAGGTTTCATTGCTGTGAGCACGTGGCTGTCGTCTTTCCCATCTCGGGTCTGCAGGGTGCTCGCTCGCCAGGCTCCCTCCTGTGACGGCTCGAGAAACGTGCGACCTCTCTGAAACGCCTGCCCCTCCCGACGGTCCTGCCCTTAGGAGGTCCCCGAGGAGAGGGCCCCGGATGTAGATCAAAGTGGGGCTGGCTCTCTGACGCAGGAGGTGGTCCCCTGTATCACCTGGGCACTCATGGGTTAAAGTAGATGGCCCCCAAATAGTCCCCGGACACCGACGACGCACTCAGAATCTCTGCTTTTATGGGCATTGGCAGCAAATCTGGGCTGGAGGAAAACAATCTGCTGATCTAGGTCATGGAGCCGTCAGTCGGCCAGGCTTGCAAAGCCGCGTCCTCTCCTCCTCGACGGAGGTGGGATTGCAGGGCTCCGGGCGGGACCTGCTTTGGCTCTGAGAATATTCAGAGGAGGCTGTTCAGGACCTGCAGAGGCGAAGGCACACACCCAGCTGCCCCTGAAATAAGGGGGTACACATAGGTATGTGTATGTAGGTGTGCGTGAAGGAAACAGAGATGAGAATCGCTATCCTTTATCTTCTATCATTTGTCTATTTATCTACCAATCATTTGTCTACCTACCTACCATCTGTCTATGTATATGTATCTATGTATGTGTCTATTGATCATCTATTATCTATCTATCTATCATCTATCTATCTATCTATCTATCTATCTATCTATCTATCTATCTATCTATCTATCTATATCTATCTATCTATCTATCTATCATCTATCTATCATCTATTTATCATCTATCTATCTATCTATCTATCTATCTATCTATCTATCTATCATCTCTCTATCATCTATCTGTCTATCATCTATCTATCACAGAGACAGAGAGCAGAGCAAGCAGGAGAGAGCAACCAGCCTCATTTCTCAGTGATCCCAGTGTCCTGCGCCTCTGTGCTGCCTGGACATCATCATTCCGAGTCACTGAGAAAGCAAGTGATCGAAGGGACCACACGTAGGTTAAATGATGCACTTCGGCTGCCTGGTAACAAAGTCAGGGTTGGAGCCCTGTCCCTGCTCCCCCTCTGGGCCTTCTATCCTGCCTCAGTGTCCCTGATTGTCCCATCATCCCCCTGGGTGTGCTCCTCACAGTGCCAGGCTCCAGGTGCAAGCCCAGGTGGCAGTGAGGCTCTTGGGCCAGATGCCAACTGGTGGGTCCTGTCCCCAGCTGTGCTCGAGCTAACTGCAGCTCTTATCTGTCGCTTCATCTATAGACCAAGTGGCTGGACCTCCACTCAGACTGCGTCTCAGAACCACCCGAGAGCCTTGTAGAAACGTGGCTGTCTGGCCCCCCCTTGGTGACACCTTATCCACTTGGTCTTGCTCTCAGGAGCCTTTCCCACTATGGCTGTGCAAAGAGGGAGCCCCAAGTCCGCCATGGGCCCCCTGAAAAAACTAGGGTGCCTTTGTTGACTCTGATGATGAGCTTTCATGGACTGAGGAGTGGTAAAGATTCTTCCCTTCCGTGGCCAGAGCACTTGATGTATTTATTTGATTTTAGTATTGGGTGAGAAGCGAGCTGCTCGCACAGAGGGCCATCAGCTCATGTGTTCACTTCAGTTTGGTATCGTGTTTCCCACCATCATTACTGTGGATTAGTCCCGTCTTTCTGCCGTAGCAAGCACTTTGCTAAGACCACGTTGCTGGAGCAAACATGTTGAGACTTTTGAAAGTTCAGCCTAGTTGTGAAGGTCAAATGGTGTCATCCATTTTCAACAGTGATCGAAACAGAAGCCGTAATGCGATAAGCAGATCTCGTCGGCCATAGAGTGTACACTGAGGCTCAGGGGCTTTCAGAGCTGTTGTGACTCTCGGCTACCCCCAGGCCACTCTCTGTAGCGCTACTGAAACTGCATCCTGCCCGGTGTGGCTCAGTGGCTGAGCGTCAGCCCATGCACCAGGAGGTCGCCGGTTCGATTCCTGGTCAGGGCACATGCCCAGGTTGTGGGCCAAATCCCAGTGGGGGGGGTGCAGGAGGCGGCCAATCCATGTTCTCTCTCATTGATGTTCCTATCTCTCTCCCTTTCCCTTCCTTTCTCTAAAATCAATAAAGAAAAGAAAATAAATAAATAAGCTGCCTCCCCATGATGCTCTGGGCTCTCTTCAGATGGCAGAGGCTGCATCTCCATGGACACCAGGAGACAGGGACCGCCCAGCTGATAGTTTAACACTGTGTGTAAAACGTGAGCACGAGACACAGACAACCGCGTGCAGAAAACGTCTGAGGTGCTGAGACAGCGTCCTCGAGTTTCATTGTCCCACGCAGGTGTAGAGGACATGAGCTGGGAGACGGCCGATTCGGACGAGGGTCAGGACGCGTGCTCCGGACTTTAGTTGGCAGGCGCCGTCAAGCTGGGGGTGCTGCCCGCGGTGCACGGGGGTGAGGGTGGGGGTGGAGGTGCCTTCTCGAGCCCCGCCTTCCTGCTTGCTTCCGCCGGTGATGGCTTGTGTCTGTGTCTCCTTGCTGCAGATGGGCAGAAGAAGGTTCAAGAGGACTTTGACATCGACATGGACGCGCCAGAGACAGAACGTGCAGCTGTGGCCATTCAGTCCCAGTTCAGAAAATTCCAGAAGAAGAAGGCTGGGTCCCAGTCCTAGCAGGAGAGCCCCCTCCCAGTCTGCCGGAAGTCACCGCCTTCACCCATCACCAGTCAAGAAATTAAAGAAAACAGCCTAGAGAGAAATCATCCGCACACACGCGCACAGCAGTCCCACAATGCATGTACAGAGACCCCGACCCCCCTGCCCTGTAGGACGGCGGACCAATGCCGCTGCCAGGCGTTCTCTCTCTCCGTGTTCATCTCCAGTACCGTAATAAAGTGGAATTAAGATGCGTGATTCAGGCGTCTCTCCCTTTCTATGGATCTGGGACATTCCCACTGCTAAAAGAATTGCAAACCAGGTGTCTGTTTTCTCCTTCCCTGAAGGTTCGAGCTGAGACACGGTGCCTCTCTTAGAGCTGTTCTGCTGAGGACCAGAGACCACTCAGCCTGCCCGGCTCGCGGGGAGGGTTCTGACTGCCCACGGGCAAGCCATACATTTTCTTCTTAGGATGGGGATGGAGCCCTGTACCCAGGGTTGCCACAGAGGCAGAAGTTTTGCTGGGGAATTATGACTCATCCAGGAGGATGGGGCGGGGGAGGATGCATCTACGTTTGGCAGGTGTCCCTCAGGTTAGCTCAGCAGGCACGTTTCCGAACTCCAGATGGGATGCCCCAGGGATGAGGGTCATTCTGCCACTCACCTGCAGTGCTGCTCCTGCAGGCTGCAGGGGAGGAGGTTCCCTGGTCTCCCCACCTCTCTGAGCTCCTCACACTGTGATTCGCTACCTGTTAGGGTTATTTACAACAGCCCACAACTTGGAGAAGCTCTCTGGCTTCTCTCCCACCCCATCTCTTCCCCGGCACACCTCACAGGCAAGTAGCTTTGCACACCTCACCTCCAAGGGCTCCGCAGGCTGCCAGGAAGGTCCATCGTGTAGGAAGGACAGAGTCAAGAGCCAGGGGTTGGGTGATGCTTGCCTAGGGGCCCCAGGGGGCAAGATCCCCCATCCCCTGCACCTGGCTATTGTTCGAACTTTGTCACTTGAGGACCTGTGTGGAAGTTGCATCTCGTCCTCAGCACCCCGACAGGCTCCACCACAACACAATATACCTTCGTGGGCATCCGATTGGTTCCCTTTGGAAGCTCCTTATCCAATGGTCAGGTGGAGTGTGAACAAGATTAAAATAGGAGGGATAGTACTGTGTGTGTGTGCATGGGGGTGCAGGTGTATGTGTGTGCCTGGGGTGCTGGTGTGTGCGTGCCTGGGGGTGTAGGTGTCTGTGTGTGTATGCCTGGGGGTGCAGGTGTATGTGTGTGCCTGGGGTGCTGGTGTGTGTGTGCGCCTGGAGGTGCTGGTGTGTGTGTGCATGGGGGTGCAGGTGTATGTGTGTGCCTGGGGTGCTGGTGTGTGTGTGCGCCTGGAGGTGCTGGTGTGTGTGTGCATGGGGGTGCAGGTGTATGTGTGTGCCTGGGGTGCTGGTGTGTGTGTGTATGCCTGGGGGTGCAGGTGTGTGTGTGTGCGCCTGGGGGTGCAGGTGTGTGTGTGTATGCCTGGGGGTGCAGGTATGTGTGTGTGTGTGTGCCTGGGGGTACAGGGGTGTGCGCGCGCCTGGGAGTGTAGGTGTGCGTGTGTATGCCTGGGGGTGCAGGTGTGTGTGTGCGCCTGGAGGTGCAGGTGTGTGTGTGTGTGCCTGGGGGTGCAGGTGTGTGTGTGTGTGCCTGGGGGTGCAGGTGTGTGTGTGTGTGCGCGCCTGAGGGTGTAGGTGTGTGTGTGTGCCTGAGGGTGCAGGTGTATGTGTGTGTATGTGTGTGTGCGCCTGGGGGGTGTAGGTGTGTGTGTGTGTGTGTGTGTGCGTGCGCCTGGGGGTGCAGGTGTGTGTGTGCCTGAGGGTGCAGGTGTGTGTGTGTGTGTGTGCGTGCGCCTGGGGGTGCAGGTGTGTGTGTGTGTATGTGTGTGTGCGCCTGGGGGGTGCAGGTGTGTGTGTGTGTGTGCCTGGGGGTGCAGGGGTGTGTGTGTGTGTGTGTGCCTGGGGGTGCAGGTGTGTGTGTGTGTGCGCCTGGGGGTGTAGGTGTATGTGTGTGTGCCTGGGGGTACAGGGGTGTGTGTGTGTGTGTGCCTGGGGGTGTAGGTGTATGTGTGTGTGCCTGGGGGTACAGGGGTGTGTGTGTGTGTGTGCCTGGGGGTGCTGGTATGAGGCGTGGGGAAGTGATGAGCAGCGTGAAGTTCATGACTGGGTTGGAGGCAGAGCCCTGGTTGCCGTCACCAGGGCACAGATGGAGAAAGACGGGCACGCTCAGGGGGATTAACTGGTCTGAAAAATCCATCTGAAAATGTGTTTATTGTTTAATGTAAGGAGGTTTCTCCTACTGGACAATTCTGTTAGGGATGGGGTGGGGTGGGGCACAAGCTCTGGGTTTTCATTAGAGAAACACTGAATAGCATTGCTGCGGCGCCAGGGTCCAGACAGGGCTCCCTTTGTACCCGGTGGCCTCAGTCCCCTGGAAAGGGAACAGCAGGTGGAGGGGACACGCCACTGAAAGCTTCCTGAGATGGGTGGGGGCACAGATGCCACATAAACTAGAAGGGTTGTGACGTGGTCTTTGGAGTTTGCTAAAGTACCACGGAGGGAAAGGAAGCCAGGAACAAAGCAAGTGCTTACATAACTCAGATGCGTTCCCTCCACACCCTGTGTCCCCAGCACCCCCATTGTTTCCTCATCCTCTGCATATTTCAGAGAGGAAGCAGGGCGCCCCTCCCGGGTGTGTCTGGCCCTGGGGCCGGGTCCCCTCCTGCTCCCACCTGTCTGGAAGCAGATCTGGATTCGTAGTGAGGTTGCTCCCCCTAGAGGGGCTCTTCATGCAGAGGAGGAAATCCCAGGAGTAGTTCTCCACTGTTCCCAAGGGACAGGAAGCACATCTCAGCAGTAACGCCCGCGGTACAGAAGGAGAGGGTGAGGGCTGCGATGGTTGGAGAAGCCCCTCAATGGTTCTGATGCACGTCCTTGTCCCCATCACAGGTCAAGGGTACCTCTGATGTCCTTTGAGCCACAGGAATGAATTTAACGTTTTGCGTCTCGGCTGGATCCACGAGAGTGTGGAACTCCAGCTAACAGCAAGGGGAAGCCTGTAACTGCCTCCTCTGCCTGGGCAGAGCCTGCCGAGCCTCCGGCCTGGTAGACCCAGAGGAAGGGGGCGTGGCTTAGGCTCCAGGCTCCAGAGGGCCCTGGGGTTCCCACGGGCTGCAGTGTTCATCCTGGAGGGAAGGAGGGGACGATCCCAGGGTGCGCTCGAACAGCTTGGAGCTTCACTAACTCAGTTTTGTTTCACATATTTATCAAATGCCCACCGCGTGTATGTGCTTGGTGCCGTGGCCACCCCCCAGCAAGGTGCTGGCAGGCTGGTGGCGAGGGGCCCAGATAAACAGACACTACAATGGAGAGATTCATGCTGCGGTAGAACAGGCTGCGCCAGGCTTGGAGAATCACCCAGTCCGCCTGAGGTACCGCCACCCTCTGCCAGCAGTCAGAAAGGTGACAGTTACCGGGTGAACAAGGCGGGTGGCTGGTGGTGGAGAAGTATGAGCAAGGCCCAGCGAAGGAGGCTCTCAGACTTGTAGACCCAGAGGCACAATTCCTTAGACTGTCCCAGCTGGGCCGATGTGGCTCTGCAAACCCAACTTGGGCGGGGAGGACCCTAACACTTGAGACTTGGAATAGCTCCATCCTTGGCTTACAGGTCAGTCAGCCAGGACACTGCAGAGTTACCTGTCTTGAGCAGCTAGTCTCCTCACCATTGAAGTGATGATGAAATCTACTCGGCAGATGGATGGAAAATGCTAGGAATTAAAATGAGATTAAAGGCCTGAGTGCCGGGCTCCGTGTAGATGTCTGATGGGAGCCGTTGGTAATGGTAGACCCACGTGAGAAAGAGCCAGCCAGGCATTGCCTCCATCACCAGCACCCTTTTCCCGACTCAACCCAGCCGAGTTCCTGCGACTCTGCTTCCCTTGGGTAAAGCCTGTGGGTTAGTGGTGGAAACCTGACCCGGGGGTGAGCTCGGCCCATCTGAATTCTTTCTTGTGAGTCTGGACTAACGGTCATGAGAAATGAACCACCTGATGGCAAGAAGTTGCTGGATTGGGGCCAAAGCTGGTATTGCGGCAAAACAAACTTTTTTAAAATTTTTATTTTTTGCAGGAAGTTGCAAAAGCCCATTTGGAGATTTGGAGAGAGACACAGGAGAATGTATGAGAGGATTTGAGTTCCTATATATGTGGGCCCATAAGAGAGAGAGGGTGGCCTAGGCTGAATTAGTCTTTTGGTTGCAATGAGCAGAAACCCACACACATGAGCCAAAAAAAGAATTATTCAGGTCTCACAGACATCTAAGACACCCCTCCCCCCAAAATTGAATATCATGGGCAGACAGAATTACATTAAATATATGAATAAATTGGGGCACAGTGGGGGAAAGTTGATCTCTTTCTATTACTGTCTTTATAGCATGATATGATTTTCAGTAAGGTTTTCTAATTTTCTTCATGCAGGTCTTTTTGTTCTATTTCTTAGTATTTTATGGTTTTATTGTCCTTCTAAATTGAGTCTTTCTCCAAATCATTCTTTAGTTAGTTTTTCTGTTATCTAGGAAAACTGCTGTTATCTGCTTAACTCTGTAACTACTCACCTTTCTGAACTGCACACGATCTGATCACCTTTTGGTGGATTGTTTCGGATTTCCTGGTAGACTGTCCTATTACTTCCAAATAACAATAATTTTGTGTCTTTTCTTTTACTATTGTTCCCTTTTTTTTGTTCTTGTCTTATCTTTCTTACAGTCTATCCCTGGTTCTGAGGGAGACTTAGGGATTGTTTCAGTCTAAAGTGACAGTGGCAGACCATCTCACGGAAATGGTCATTTTCTTTCTTTCTTTTTTTTCTTTGTGGATTTTTAGAGGGAGAGGAAGGGAGAGCGAGCGAGAGAGAGAACCATCGATGAGAGAGAATATGGATTGGCTGCCTCCTGCATGCCCCTCACCGGGGTTCAGGCCCACAACCTGGGCATGTTTCCTAACCAGGAATTGAACCAGCGAGGTTCTGAGGGAGACTTAGGGATTGTTTCAGTCTAAAGTGACAGTGGCAGACCATCTCACAGAAATGGTCATTTTCTTTCTTTCTTTTTTTTCTTTGTGGATTTTTAGAGGGAGAGGAAGGGAGAGCGAGCGAGAGAGAGAACCATCGATGAGAGAGAATATAGATTGGCTGCCTCCTGCATGCCCCTCACCGGGGTTCAGGCCCACAACCTGGGCATGTTTCCTAACCAGGAATTGAACCAGCGACCTCTTGGTGCATGGGTCGATGCTCGCGACCAGAGTCACACAGGCCGGGCTGGAAATGGTCATTTTCATAGGTCACCTATTTTGGGTTCACTGATTTTAATTTAAGAGGGTCATCTATTCTCAAATCTTACAGTCCTCTTACTGTACCTCTGAATGAAAAAAATTTATATACCCTGAAGATTAACCTAGATAAATTAGTGTAATTATAAGGGAAAATTGGAGCGAAAGAATTTAGGGTTAGAGCTTATTTAGGATCGATGTTGAAGAAGAAGATTCTCCTTAACAGCATGTTTAGGAGATTTTATTTGATTCCAGTTCCAAGCATAGATCATTGAGGTGGGGTGCCTTGGTCAGTCTTCAGTGTCCAGTGTCTTAGTCAGCTCGGGCTGCTACGATACAACACTGTAGACTGAGTGGACCAAACAACAGACATTTATTTCTCAGAGCTCTGCAGGCTGGTAGTCCAAGATCTAGGCGTCAGCAAATTTGGTTCCCATGAGGGCTCTCTTTCTGGTTGGCAGGCAGCCTCCTTCTTGCTGTGTCCTCACATTGTGGAGAGAGAGAGAGCGCGCGCGTTCTGTTGTCTCTTTTCTTATAAGGGTACCAAACCCATCATGGGGTTCCACCCTCATGACCTCATCTAAACCCAACTACCTCCCAAAGACCTCATCTCCTAATACTACCCCATTGGGAGTTAGGACTTCATCTTGTGACTTTCGGGGGGACACAGACATTCAGTTCATAATCCACCTTCGCAGGAACAGGGCTCCCGATGTCATTTATTACAATGGTATCGGACGGAATAACACCCTGGACTCTGTCCACTGCCCAGCTGATTTACTCCCTGGCTCGGATCCCTACCCACTGCCTGTCACGCTGCCTCTCCGTTGCCGCTTTGGCATTGGCTCCATGTCCCCCGAGGCTGTGAAAGTAGTTTGCTCTTTTGCAAACAGATGCTTAATTGAATAAGAACTGAAGGGTAATTGAAATGCGGCTGTGCTTTCCGTGACCTCTCTGGGAGGTAGGGGTCCTCAGGGCAGGGATAATGATGGGCTCGGGCAGGGCCCTGGGGGCTCCATGGAGACACAACCGGGGGATTGTCAGGAGCGGAGCCTCTAAACTGCTGTCTCTCTGCTCCCGCCCTGTGGAGCCGACCTGAATATGGAGATTTTGAACCCCCAAAGCTCACCAGTCTCATTATTGCTATGTGCCTGTACCTCAGGCTCTCTGTCCCCGAATGTTGAAAAGACGCCGTCACCTGAGTCTCGGTCGCTCACACAGGATGGAGACGCCCGGCCCCCGGAAGGCTGCCTGAGCCTCAGTCTTCTCTTCCAGCCCCGCAGCAGGGCCGTCCGCCAGCCCATCTGAGAAATGAGCTGAGGCCGAGTCCTTGACCTGTGGGGTGCATTCCAGCTCGGAAACACTAGGCACAGGTGAAGTCACACACCCTCAACCCCACACCTCCGAGACGGGGTCCCCGCTTCGCGGCTCTGTTTCACGTGAACTTATTGATGCTGAAAACGTCACCCTGACTGCACCCTGGCCTCTGGTCCTTCAGCCAGCCTCTGCGGTTTGGAACCCACAGGGGGAGCGTCCACCCGAGACGGGGAGCCTGTGGCCGGCTCTGTAAGTACTGAGGGTGCAGAGGCCTAGATGGAGGTGGTCCCGGGAGAGCGCTAACTCCATTCTGCACCCGGGGCATGGCGGCGGCCACCCCTCCATTTCTCCACTTTGCACCCACTTTTCTCTTTCTAGTACACTCCTCTGTGGCAGCCAGCATCAGCTTTTTATGACTGTGACTCTTCCCTGGCCGGTTTGGCTCAGCAGTTAGAGTGTCGGCCTGCAGATCAAAGTCACGGGCTTGATTCCGGTCAAGAGCACGAGAGAGAGAGAGAGAGAGAGAGAGAGAGAGAGAGAGAGAGAGAGAGAGAGGTCATCATCGAGGTCACATCGATGTTTCTCTCTCTCTCTCCCTCCCACACTCCCACTCTATCTGAAGATAAATGGAAAAATCTCGGGTGAGGATTTAAAAAAAAACAACAACATGTGAGAATGTGAATCTGATCATATCATCTTGTCCACGAACTTGAACTCCTGCCCCCAAACTTGAACTCCTTCCAGGACGTCCCTGTGCTCTTGTGGCCTGTGGCCCCTTCCCCCACTTTCTGGATGGTTCCATTCTCTGGACACCCTGCCCTCCCTCCCACATCAGCTCGCTCGAGTCTGGCCCCTGCACCTGGTTCCGTCCTGTCACCCGCCAGTTCTGAGCTCCGAGTACGTTCTGGTGCACTCGAGATACAGCGTTACAACCACTGTGAAGGACGAGCCCCACGTCCTGGAGGCTGCACCCGGCACAGCTTACCGCTCACCACAGTAGGGCCCTGAGCCACAGCAGGTGTCCCGAGCCACAGCGTCCCTCTGTGGAAGACGGCATGCAGGTTGGTGACGGGCCGGACCCAGAAGGGCCTTTGCCCCTCACACGTGAGGTCCCGTAGCCCTTGTCACAGCGTAGCCCCGGCGACACGTGCTTGGCTCCGGTTAGCGCTGCCTCCCCGCTCAGCCGCGGGGCTCGGCACATCCACGTGGGCAGTGCAGCTGTTGGGTGGGTGTTTGCCGTGAACGAGTGGATGCGCGCGAGCCCAAGATGCTCGGTGCGCTCTGTGGAAAGTGTCTCCCCAACATACTTGAGGGCAGAGGGACATACGCAGCCAAGAAAGGCCCTGGTTTGGTCGGAGTTCAAAGTCAGCCCCTACCTTTTTGCCTTTCTAAAGAGGGTCTTAGAAAGCCAGCCACGTTGTGGGTTTTCCTGTCGCTCTGGTTTACAAAGCATACCATAGAGTTCAGGATGGATAGGCACCAAGGGCAGGCACAACTCTAGGTCACTTCCCTCCAAAAACCCCCCAGCCTGTGCTGGCCTCAGGACAGCAGGTGCCTAAATGCTGCAGATCCAGGATCCTGAGAGCACGTTTTAGCGTATCATTATTTCCGTATAGAACATCGCCCCTTCTCTCCAGCTGCCTTCCCTGGGGGAGCAGACGGCCCTGGACCTGTGGTCCGCAGAGCCAGGCTTTGGCCCAGCTCAGATGTCCTGTGCAAGAGCCTGACTTCCTCGGGCTCAATCCCCTCCGGAAAGTGGGTCTCTGAGAAATCCCCAGGGAGCCAGTGAAGCCATTTCTGTGTCAGGATGAACAAGCCACTGAGCAGCTTATGTGCATTATTTCACTTAATATTAACTATCTTCTGGAGTAAGCACTTTATCTCCATTTTACAGAAGAGTAAACCAAGGCCCAGAGAGGACAAGGGGCCACCCGGGGTCATGCAGCAGGTGAGGGACGCGGTGGGATTTCTGCCCTGGGTTTGCCGTCAGGTCCGCAGCCTTTGTCACTACGTAGCCCAGTGAAGGCACTGACCTCCGAGGGGTCTGGTAATGTACCATGTTTCTTACCCACACAGGGCACCGTTAGGGTTCTACAGTCTTCAGTGACCCCATGATGCCTTCCTCATCCATTCGAGTCCCGAGGGGGCTTCTTGGCCCCGAATCCCGGCAGTGGTGGTAGATAGAATAATGGCCCCTGAAGGTGTCCACATTCTAACCCCTGGAACCTGGGATTACTTCACCTCACACCACAAAAGGGTCTTTGTAGATGTGATGAAGTGAGGGGTCTTGAGAAAGGGAGGTTACACGGCCGTCTAGTGGGCACAATCCCGGGTCCTTAGACGAGGAAGGCAGAAGGACAGCGTCAGGAAAGACACGACTTCGGAGGTGGGAGAGGTGCCTGTGAGGAGGGAGAGGGGCCGAGAGCCAAGGTGAGCAGGCACCTCTAGAAGCTGGAAAAGGCAAGAAAACGCGTCCTCCTTGGGGCTTCCAGAAGGAGGTCGGCCCTGCCAACACCTTGATTTCACCCCATAACCCTCATGGCGGCCTTCGACCTCCAGAGCTGTGGCAGGACACCTGCGCTGCTCGAAGTTTCTAGGCTGTGGTCACTGGTTACAGTAACCCCAGGAAATGAACACATGGTATTTTCTGTGCGTGTCTCTTGTGCCTACTTAACATGTGGTGTGCTCTTGAACCTTAGCTGGTAGGCACGCGTTAACTTGTCACCCACGCTAACGGACAGCCCTGGATGTGGGGTGGAGGACCCCAGGTTTCCCCTCTCCATAGGTCAGTGCGGACACAGGCAGGTTGTGTAGAAATCTGCTGGGGTCCAAACCATTGCGCAGTGGTGAGGCCTTGGGGATGAGTGGCAGATCGCTGTGTCACCAGGCCCAGCCTCTGGGGATGGAAGCCACACAGCACCCACCATGGTCTCGGCGGGGCCCCTTTCACGGGGGGTGTTGACGGCTGAAGCCAGAGGGCAGTGTCATGGCGTCTGCAGCTGCCCCAACTGGACAACTGTGGGCAAGTAAGCGCCGCACACAAAGGCGCCCTGGCCTGGAGGCCGGCCTGGGCAGCACTGGCCGGCACTGCTGACTTGCTCATGGTTCAGGTGTAGCTCAGGCTCTTTTGTGTGATTTGATTGCAACCCAGCCAGCAGCCTCTGCAGCGCAGGGCGCTGAGCCAAGCCGAGGGACGCAGCGGCCGTGGACAGGGCCTTGCCCTGCAGAGCTGCGGGGGGAGGGGAGGCAGGCTCTGCACCGTCGGTAGTGTCCCCGCGGCCGGCCTCAGGCCCCTCCGGCCCCAGGCTGCAGTCAGGCTCCAAGCAGAGAAGATATGCGTCTCCCCCCTTCCTGGCGGAGGGGCAGGAGGTGTGGGGGTAAAGCAGGAGGCTTGGTTATTCGGACAGCTCCTCGGTGAGCGCGCGACGGGGAGGACCCCAGGGTGCTGTCCAGGAGTGGCTGGGTTCAGCCTTTGGGATGGTTTGGAATGTTGACCTGAAAATAAAAAGGCCTTTCAAAGTGAGAGGCAGACAAGTATTTATCTGAGATCAATAAGAATAGCCCCTTGGTAATCACTCATCCAGGCAGACGCCCAAACAGTGTTCCAGTTAGGGGACCAAGACAAGAGGTAGTGATGAGAAAGGGCAGGGGACACTCCATCAATAGAAGGAAGGCGTGTCCATCGGTGCGAATAACAGCGTAGAGACATTAACTCTAAATGCTGTTTTTGATTTGCAGTCCAGTAGTCACCAGTCCAGTAGACATCTTAGCTGCCTTCTTGTTATCTTTGCGACAGTTCTTTGGGGCACAGGGTTGCTTAAGCTCAGTGCAAAGGTTCTTCTGCCCTGTTCTAATATCCCAGCGTTGGAGGCAGGGCCTTTGGGGCGGCAGCTCCCTTTTAAAGGGGCTCGTTGGTATTATTGGTTACGGAACACAGGCATCTCTAGCTCCCCGGTGAGCTGCCGGGCTTCCATGCTGCTCTCATTACTGGGTACTCTCACCCCATCTACGGCCTCCTTAGGCGACTTTATGTTCATGATTCATAGAGCATTCAAGGCTGCCCGTTGCCATGGGGACCTCGGCCACCTGCAGTTTATAAACAAGCAAAGCAAGGCTCTGAGAAGCGGGGCGGCGTGTCCATGGCCGTGCAGCCAGGCCCTGGCCCAGGTTCTTCAGGGCCAGTGTGACTCCTGACGAAACACCCCACCAACCGGACCGATGCAACCCAGCCCCCCTTCCATCAGAAGGGGCGGCTGAGCCGTTCCCCAGCCAGGCCGCCAGGGGCTCCCTGCTGGCCAGGGGGCACAACCTTATGCTAAATTCCCTGAATGGAAGCGAAAGGCAGCTCGGAAACATGCACGCCGTGGATGGCTCTGTGGCTATTTTAGTCCGAACCTCAGAAGAGTGGAGGGGACGAGGTGTGGCAGGCAGGACGGAAGCTCTGCTGCTTTAACCAACACCTCAAATAGCAGTGGCTCCCACCAGAGGGCTGTCTTCCCTGTGACAGTCTGGGTGAGGCATTTCCGGGCCGAGGGAGCAGCTCCTGGGATCGGGACCAGTGTCCCTCCTCCCTGGTTGTCCTGCCCCTGCCCTCCTGGGCTCAGATGGATCACCACAGTGCCCCTGCTCCAGTTCCAGGAAGAGGACACGGGTGGATGACCGGGAGGATGGAAATAGAGGGATGGCGCACAGATTGCCACACGGGCCCTCTTCTGTGGCCTAAACTGTGGACACGAGCATGTGCATAGCCTAAGTTCCCCAGACAGTGGGCATCTGTCCACTTGTGTGCATGGCCTGGGGACCGCGATGGACATGGTGTGGTAGACGCTCTCTGTGCCTGCCTGGCACTGGCCATTCCAGTCTGTGCCATGGCCTCCTCCACAAACGTCTGTGACCCCCACAGGCTCCCCCAGCCTGCACACAGGGAGTCTGGGTGACGGCCCTCACCGCTGCTCGGAGCCACTGGGGGTTGACAGCTCCTCCGGGGGGATCGCTCTGCTCAGAGGCTGTTCCCTCCTGCTTCCCGGGGTCCCCTGGAGGGGCCGGCCCTGAATGTGCACGGCGCAACCTGCTCGGCGATGCACTCTTTATTGGCTTTGCTCCCTTCCTGTGTCCTCTCCCCACTTCCTGCCCCGGCGCCTCGGATAACCTCCCCGATAAACCACTCAGATTCAAATCCTTGCCTCAAGTTCGCTCCACGGGGGACCTAGCCCAAGACAGATGGCGAGAGAGACGCGTGGGCATTTTTAACTAAACTCCAGGTTCCAAGAATTCGGGACCATCTGAACCATATGTTTTGTTTACACCATATTTTTCACAACCTTCTTTTATTAAAAATCAACCTTTTAAGATTACATTGGGTAAGAACTGACTTCGTTTTTCTCCATCAAGAGTTGTTTCCTTCCCTTCCTTGCAGGAAAATCTTGCCTGTAAGGGTAAAGGAAGGAGGTGGAGGATGGTGTAGCCAATCCGCTCAGAGCTGGGACCTGGCGAAGTCCTGTACATACGAAGAGAGAGACGTGGCCTCTGTTTCTCCCGGAAGGTCATTCCAGGAGAGAGTCTAGATGTAGTTATGTGAAGGAAAGTAAGAGCCCGAGAGAGCAGAGCAGGATGTGACCCAGTGGGGTCTGCTTCCCAAAAAAGCAAGGGTGCCTTTGAGCAGGGAAGAGGCCTCCATGCGCAGACTGGGAAGCCAGAAGCTTCTAGGACTGGAGAGGTGGACAGGAGGAGGTCACAACATCCATAACAAGATCACGTGTTTCTGCATTGACCTTACCAACTTGATCACAGCAACTTCCCGCACCAAACCCTCCCTTCTGGTTCCGTGGGCATGGCTACATCCCTTCTCTCTGCTTTTCCTCGTCAGCAGGACATGGATTTGAGACGCTTCGGGGCAGTGCTCTGTGATGACTGCTGCTCAGGTCTCGGGGTCTGCTGCGATCTGCTTCTGCATCTCGGGTCAAACAGGGACGGTACCCTCTGCCCAGGCGTCCCTTCCACGCCCCCGTGGCGTTCCCTGCTGCTCACTCTGCTTCCTCCAGATGTCCACTTACTTGGTCTTTGTTGCCCCTCCCAGGGCCCCTTATCCTTCAGGCCCTTCTCAGATGGTCCTCGCCCCTCGAGAACAGCTCCTTGAGTCTGGTCCTGTCTTAATGACCTCCAGGCTCTCTGCCCGAGGGGTAATTGCTTCCTGAGCGGCTCCCTGAGACCTTGTGACACTTCTCTGATGGACACAAGCTCTCGGCCGTCTGGCTATAGGCCATCTTGAGCGAGTCTCTCAGCAACTACGCTATTTATGAAGAGCTACTTCAGTTAAAACCAGTTCCATTTGGGATGAGACTGATTGCACTGTAGCCCCTCAACATTTCCCGAGTCCTGTCCTTCCTCTTCGTCCATGGTTTCTAAGCTCCTGGCTATGATTCCCCAGTTCAGTGGGCAATCAAATAAGCTGAGTTGTCTTCCAGAAGGATCATGTCATCTCTGTCTTGCTTTAAACTGGAGGCCTCATCTGGATGGAATCAGTCCTGGGCTGTGCCCCTTGGTTTCCTCTGGCCGGGGGCCACACTCGTTCTCAATGGGAGGTCTCCCCAGGAAATGAGGTCAGGGTCTCTCCATGGGGTTCGTGGGCTTCAGAACTCTGCTTTGTAACAAGTGGTCTGACTTAGTCTCTGAGACAACAGAAACTCCAGTAGGTTTGAAGGATGAGGTGGGATGAGCAGGGTTTGTATGGGTCATTCTACCCTGGACCCATAGCCACAAGAAAGACCCAGAACCTGATGTACATTGAGGATGAGGAGGTGAAACTGCTCACCTCCTCTGTCTTCCACCTTTCCTACGCTTCAGGTGGCTTCCCCTTCTGTCTCATCTGGATTCCGACTGCAGATCTCTTAATAAATAATAATAATAATAATAATAATTAATGCTGGCGGCTGTAGCCTGCCACCCTGTGTCTCAGTGGTTTAACACAGAGGAAACATGTTTCTCACGCCCGTGACGTCTGATGGGCATTGGCGCTCTCTGGGCCCTTTCTGCCCAGGGTGAGACTCAGGGGTTCAGGCTTCATCTACTGCGTGGCTCGGCTTTCTTTGGGACCCTTGCTACCGAGAGAAAGAGTTTGAGGGATTACATGTGTGCTAGTTTCCTAGGCTTTTATAACGAATTGTCATAAACGGAGTGGCTTAAAACAACAGCCATTTATTGTCTTGCAGTTCTGGAGGCCAGAGCCCCAGACGAAGGCCTAACAGGGCTGGTTCCTTCTGGGGACACCCAGGGAGAAGTCACTCTGTGCCTCTGCCACCCTGAGTCTCCTCGGCTTGTGGACACACGGCTCTGATCGCTGCCCCCGTATTCCCGTGGCTGTGTGTCTGTGTGTCTGTGTGTCTTCCCTCTCTCTTCCTGCCATAAGGAATCTGCCTTTTATTGTTTTTAGGGCACATTCGAAACACAAGCTTGTCTCATTTAGAGACCCTTGACTTCATTACGGCGGTAAAGACATTTTTCTTTTCCTACTACATGTGTTGTGTTTCATTATCAGGCCTAGAGCAGCCCCCAGGTGCACCCACATCCCACTGGCCTGAACTGATCACGTGCGCAGCCGTCATTGCAAGGGAGCCTGGGAAATAGTCTTCCTGTTTGCCCAGAGGGAGGGGGTGGAGCGGATGAGCACCTGGCCAGTCTCCGACCTTGGTAACGCTCAAGAAGCACTTACTCTATGCCGGGTGCCCTGATAAGGACTTGGCAAGAACAATCTCATTTTAATCATTTTCATCCTCTCGAGAAGCCTCCGAAGTGGATACTCTTAGTTATCCAACTTCCTGGGAAGTGAACAGAGGAAACTCCAATCGTTTTGAATGATTGCGAAGCCAAGGTCATTTATGAAGGTGGATCCGCTGTTTTCACCGAGCAGACTGTTTGCAGAGCCTGCGCCTCGAGCTCCTGTGTGATGAGGCCTCTCACTGGCCTGACTCCTGGCTGTTTGTCCTGGTGGGACAGAGCTATCACCCTTCCCCACGTGTCCACGAGCCTGCGCCCAGACCTTCCTTTACTCGTCACTGGGAATGGCCTGCCCGGAGCAAAGCGCCACCTCCCTCTGAACCTACTGCACTCTGCAAAGGGTCTCAGCCTCACGATAACTCATTCAAGGACACCGCAATGGTCGCTGATAAAACAGCTGACCTTCTTACTTTCTAGTCCACAACTGGACCACACCAATCGACAGGAATGACAACGCAGGTGTCCCACGCTATTGAAGTAAATGACGACAGCTCCTCTGCCTGCGGTGAGCAGCCCGGTGTCCTCTGAGTGAGGTGACACTGCAGTCATCTCCACTTTGCATTTCAGCAGCTCAAGCAGAATCTACCTCAAGCTGCAGAGCATCAATAAACAGCTTGTTTGAAGTGGATCCAAACTACTTTGTCTGAATAGAGCAACACAGCACCTTGTGGGCTAGGAGCCCCGGGTGCGTGGCACGTGGGGAGGAGGGCATCGGGGTTCCCGCTGCCCTTCTGTTCTGGAAAACTTTCTGCTGGCGTGTGCACTCCAAAGACATTACAAAAAGATGCTTGTGCTTCATCACTGGCTATCGATCCAACTCTGTTTTGTACGCATAGCAGAGCGAGAAAAGTATTTTTTAAAGAAATAAAAGCCAGGAGAGGATTGAGGTCAGAGGAAGGGTAAGAAGAAGGAAGAAAAGAATCAAAAAAAGGAAGAGAGGCAAAAAGGGAAAAGGAAAAAAAGAACACATAAGTAAAGAAAGAAAATAGTTTTTGCCTAACTTGGTTTTGAGGTAAGAGAAGACATTTGTCACCACGCCCTTGACAAGTGCATAGGAGAGGGATATGCATGCCTGCTAACAGTTCTGTGAGACCTGCCTCGGTTTCTGCAGATGAGTCTGCTTCAGCATAGCAGCTGGAGAGCTGTGGGCAGTCCATGGATGGGGCACCGGAGGGCATCAGTTGGCACCAGTTCACTTTGCACCTGCTGAGTACAAGACAGGTATCAATTCTATAGGGACACAGAGTGAAGGATGCAATTGGCACAGAGTGTTCTTGCGGTCCACTTGGGTTAGGCACAGTGTGACGACGTGACCATCTGTCTGCAAGGAGATGGTTTTTTTCATGGAGTTGATAGACATGCCCACAAACAAAGTGAAACTGTCAAGTTCTTTAGCCAACAAATAGATGAAGAATGGGAAGAGAGTGAGATCAATTTCAACTAAGAGGACTTGATGAGGAAAAATGGGTCTTGAAGGAAGCATAGAACTTTGACATGTGGAGACAGGGAAAGGGAAATTCCAGGAGGGGCAACACAGGGGCAAGAAGACACTCTCCTGGGAGAGTCGTAGCTCTTCCAGTTTGGGGAACGCATGGGGAGTTTGGAGTGGTGTGCTGCCCTCAAAGCCTGGAGAGTGGGTGAAGGCCAGGCCAGGTTACAGATGGCCACTCCAGCAGAGATGGCTAGTTCACCAGCCTATCTTCTCCTTGTCTTGGGAAAACACCCAGTCTATAGTTCCTAGCCTTCCTCATATTTAGATGTGGTTATGTGACTGATTCCAATCTATGAAACAGGCAGAAGTCATCTGTTGAAAAAAAGAACAAGACACCATGGGTGAGTGGAAGGTGAGTTTTTGCAGCTTTACAACCACTTTTTACCATGCCAGCTACATCATCACCACCACCACCACCATCGACACTGCCACCACCCCATTCACTACCACCATCACACCACTACCACCACTACTACCACCACCATGACTAACACCACCACCACCACCACCAACAACAACACTGCCACCACCCCATTCACTACCACCATCACACCACTACCACCACCACTACCACCACCATGACTAATACCACCACCACCATCACCACCACCACCACCACCATCAACACTGCCACCACCCCATTCACTACCACCATCACACCACTACCATCACTACTACCACCACCATGACTAACACCACCACCAGCACCACCACCACCATCGACACTGCCACCACTCCATTCACTACCACCATCACACCACTATCACCACCACTACCACCACCATGCCTAACACCACCACCACCACCACCACCACCACCACCACCATCGACACTGCCACCACTCCATTCACTACCACCATCACACCACTACCACCACCACCATCACCACCACCATTGACACTGCCACCACCCCATTCACTACCACCATCATCACCACTACCACCACCATGACTACCACCACCACCACCACCATCATCACTGCCATCACCACCATTGACACTGTCACCACCCCATTCACTACCCCCATCATCATCACCACCACTGACACCACCACCACCACCCATTCACTACCACCACCACCATCGACACTGCCACCACCTTAATCACTACCACCATCATCCATCATCACCACCTCCACCACCACCACTACTACTGTCATTACTGAAGACAGGAATTCTGAGCACATATGTTATGCCAGGTGTTGTTTTAAGTACTCTCACATTTTACCTCATTTAACCTTGACATTGACCTATGAGGTGGGCAGTATGTTGAGCTCCATTTTGAAGATGAATTTAGTCATTGGTTGTGTCCTAGACTTCAGGACTTTCAGCCTATCTGTGCTTTTGTAGCTCTTTGAAGTCAGTTCTCAAATCATGGTATTCAGATAATGATTTAGGCTTTATGTTTTTAATCATGTTCCTCAGAAGTGCTCTGGTCTGAGTTAATCTTGATTTGTAGACCAGTGAGTTTAAAGATGAGCACATCACCTGCAGTGGAAGTGTTTCCAGCAAAGTGTTATAGCATATAGTTATTTAGTGTCATATGACTTGGGCACTAACAGTTATGGCCTTCATAACTGTCCTTCACTATTATGACTTATTCTACTGATACAATTATACAGAATAGAATAAAAGGAACATTTTGTTTGAGAAATAAAATGAGGTGTTTAGAGACTTGACCTACAAAAGAACAGAAAATTGTTGAAGATGGGTTTCCAAACAAAATGTTCTGACCCTTTGCCACCTCCATTAATTCCTTCCACATCTCTGCAACCACCATTATTTATTGACCTTGTTCTTCTTTCACAGACACATGACCTATGTCTTTAATTTCTCTCTTCATTCCTTCCAAGCATCTTCATTTTACTTTCATCTTCTTTTCAGCTCTGCCTCCATCTCAACCATTTATCATGGGACACATTTCCCTCCCCTCTTGATGCATTGCCTGTATGTTTCTGGTTAAAATTTACTTTTAAAAATGTTACACAATTTCATAAGGTTTAGAACAAAAAAAAAAACAACAATGCTCTACCCCACCCTTCCCAACTCCAGGTTGTGTTTCCCAAAGAAAATATTTTTCAGCTTTTTCAGATGTTTCTCTGAGCATTTACCACCATATTTCTAAAACCTGCTTATACAATACAACCCTTAATCTTTCAGTTTCAGATATTATATATGCACTTCCTAAGTGAAATATGAAGATTTATCTCCCTCTTGATTTTCCCTTTCTCCTATTCCATCAATATAATTATGTTTCGATCAGTTTTGCTATTTTCATTATGTCCACGTTCATGTAGTCCAGAGCTGAGTCATGCAATGTACTGTCACTTTATTTTCTTTTCCCAGAGTTAATATTTATCTAATTTTTCATTTTCTTTGCTTAGGTTTTATGTATTTACCAGTATTTTAACCTCAAACTTTCCACTAAAGGTGTATCTGGTCCTCAATATATTCAAATACCCCAAGTCATCTGTAGTTTCCTTCATTATTATTTGTATTATTATTCTTCCATCCCCTTCCTCCTATAGGACTGCGGCACTCTTTCACCCTAGAGTATTTATCTCTCAGGCCATCACTTAACCTCCTGTGTTGGAGTTCCTGTCTTCTGGCTGTTGTATGTTCCTCTTTCTTGGTTAACCTTCATGTTGATGGAATATGTCTTTGGGTTTCTACTAAAAAAGAGTATCTGAAGGTGTGTTTTTTGAGACCGTGCATTTTTGAAGATGTGTTTTTCTTAACTCTCACAACTGAATGATAACTTGGCTAGGTATAAAAATCTAGACTGTGAATAATTATTCTCAGATTTCTTATATTGTTGTCTCTCTGGCTTTACTGATTCATTATTTACAGACAATAAAAGTCATTCATTAAAAGTATATAATTTTATGATTTTTGGTAATTGCATATAATTGTGTAACCACTACTATAAAATATAGAACAGTTTTGTCACTCTAAAAAGTTGCCCATCTATAATCAATCCTCAGGCTACCGATGCTCTGATTTGTGTTACTATAATTTTTCCTTTTCCAAAATTTTGTATGAGTGAAATCATACAATTTTTAGACTCTTGTGTTTGTCTGTTATTTACTTGTCATAATGTTTTTGAGATTTATCCATATTGTTATATGTATTAATAGTTTGTTCCTTTTTATGGCTGAAAAGTATTTCATGATATGAATATACAGCATTTCCCCTTTATTAATTAATAAACATTTGGTTTGTATCAGTTCTAAGATTTTATTAATAAGTCTGCAATAAACATTTGCATACAAATCTTTGTGTGGACTTGTTTTTATTTTATTTCTTTCTCTCTGAGTGTGTGGAATTTCTGGGTTGTATGGTAAATTTATATTTATATTTATAAGAAATGGCCAAACTGTTTTCCAAAGTGGCTGTGTCATTTTGTATTTCTACCTGTAATGTGTGGGTGTTGTGCTAATTCCACACCCTTGTTAACACTTGGTATTGTTTTTAAGGTTTTTTAAAGGTGTTCTTTATTATGTTATTGGCTCCATTTTGATGAAGAGAAATAAAATACCATTCTGATTTCCAATCTTTCATCTGTGCCCTTTAGGTTTTTCTCTTTAACCCAGTTTTCTGAAAATTTACAGTGGTGTGCTTTGAAGTAAGTATCTTTCATCCTCTTTCACCACATGGTTAAAGCAAACTTTCCAACTGGAGTCTCATGTCCTTTAGTTCATGGGAAATTTCTCATATTATTTATTTGGTAATTTATTCCACTCTATTTTTCTCTGAACTCACTTTCTAAAACATCTATTGTGTGACTGTTGCCTTTTTGGAATGAGCTTTTCATTTTGTTTATTATTTTTCTCCTATTTTTCATTTCTCTTTTATTTGTCTTATTAGCTGAAATACTTCTTTTCAATTTTGTCTTTCAATACTTTCATTGCATTTTTCTATTTTGATCTCACATTTCTTTTTATTTTATTTTCTTTACTGATTTTAGAGAAAGAGGAAGTGAGAGGGAGAGATAGAAACATGGATGAGAGAGAACATCGATTGGCCACCTCCTGCATGCCCTGCACTGGGGATTGGGCCCACAACCTGGGTATGTGCCCTGACCGGGAATTGAACCAGCGACCTCTTGGTGCATGGGTTGATGCTCAACCACTGAGCCACAGCGGCGGGACTGATCTCACATTTCTAGTTTCCAAGATCTTTTTTGTGGTTGATTGAATGTAATTACTTTTAATAGCAATCTATTCTTGTTCTATCAAAACATTATCCATCAGAATATTAATTATAGTTTTTTCCCCAAAGATATATTCCTCTTCTTGTATCACCCTTGTTTTCTTTTCCTTATTTGTTTTAGAATTTTTCTTTTCTTTTTTTCTTTTGGTAAATCCTCACTTGAGGATATTTTTCCATTGATTTTTTTATAGATTGGAAGGGAAGGGCGGGGGGAGACCGATGTGAGAGAGACATGTCGATTGGTTGACTCCTGATCGACCCCAATCAGGGCTAGGGATTGAACTTGCAACCCAGCTACATGCCCTTGAACAGGAATTGAACCCCTGACACTTTGGTCCACAGGCTGACACTCTAACTGCTGAGCCAAACCGGCCAGGGCTAGAATTTGTCTTGTCTTTTATTCTAGACCAGTGATTCTCAACGGGGCAGGTGGGCGAGGGAGGAGAAGAATTTTACCACGAGGGGATGGTTAGCAATGTCAGGAGATGCCTTTGGTTCTCACGGCTGGAGTGAGTGGAGGCCAGGGATGTTGCTAAGCATTGCACGATGCACAGAATACCCTCACACAACGAAGAATGATTCAGCCCGTAATGTTACTAGTGCAGAGACTGAGAAACTCTGTGCCGCTGGACACTTGTCACATGTCCGCTGGTCCTTGGCTGTCAGTTCACATTCAATGTGCGTTGACGGTCATCTATTGGCAGAGCTTGTTGACTGGTGGGCTCGGTGCGGAGACATTGGCTGGGTCTTCTCCCTGACATGTGAGGTCACTGAGAGCTGCAGGGAACCTAAGCTCTCCTAGAGTGAGGGTGCGGGAGGGAGAGGCTGAGCCCGGCGGCCCACGGGCTCCACACTGAACAGGAAAGAGGCTCCGGGGTCTCAGCTGAGTATGTAAACTTTCATTTTCTCATGTTTTGGTCAATGCCTCTGTTTTACTCTCTCTGGAGAATAAACTTCAACCTTCTGACATCTCAGGGTGAATAACCCAGGATGCAATGCCCTTCCCCAGACTTTCAATGAATGCTCTTGTTTTCGGGGACACCTGTCTCTCCAGTGCCCCCCTGAGCTCCCACCTCAGCCCTTCTTCCCTGGGGATCACTCCTCTGCCAGAGTCAACTCTGCTGCTTTTCCACAGCAGCTGCCAACACCCTTTAAATCTCCTCAAACACCGATTCTACTGCTGCGGTTCCCCGAACTCTTAGCAGGTGATCTCACCTCCCATCTCAACATAAAGGTCTCACCTCATTACAGCATATGCCCCAGACCCCACTCCTCTTAGGGACAGCACTTCTTCGCTTTGCTCTCCTGCTCCCATTCGTGAAGAGAAGTCTGTTCCCTGAAAAGTGTGCCATTGTCCCTGTGCAGGGTCAGCTCCTTCTGGTCTCTTTAGGAAAGAAACTCCACAGTTTTATTCTTTTCCCAGAATGTTTAGTTTCTCCCTCATCTTAGCCCCCTTTTTCCCTGTAAAAATATGGTTAGGCCTACTCTGTCTTTAGAATCCAGAGCATCGCACGACCCTGGAATTTCCTGAGATCGCTCTCCTTCCCTTCAGGGTCGAATTTCTGTTGAGAAGTTGTCTACGCTTCTCGAAAGCACCTGTCCACCTGGCATGTGTGGACTGGCCCTCAGCTGCATCCTTGCACGTGCCCTTGATGGTAATCTCCCCTTGCACGCTCTCAGAGGTAACCCCACGCTTTCCTGCACTCTTGTCGCTGCTCTGTCTCCGCAGGCTTCCTCTGTCCCCTCTCCTGGGTCTTCCTCTTCCTGCCACATGCTAACAGACGGAGGACTCACTTCGGGCCCTACACTCAGTGTTCATTTCTTCTCTGCAGGACAATCTTATTTATACCCACGGCTCTGTCTCTGGCTACCAACTCTCCATCCCCAGAGTCCTGGTTTCCAATGCTCAAGCTCCACAGAAGACACATCAGAGGGAATAACCCTTTCATTTTAGATTATGTGGAGGGGAAAAGATGGTGGCCAAGTTATTGCCGTGATGGCGCGGCACGTGGGCAGAGGGCAGCCTGCTGTGGGTGCCCGGTGGTCTCCCATCAGCAAACGTGGGAAACAGCCTCTTCCCGCAGCGAAAGATTCAGTACCTGTGCCCTTCTCCACATCCAGCCTTCTCCTTATTCTGCCTTAATTTGGGACCTTTCTAAACTCCTATTCACATCCGTTTCCCAATTTACTCTGAAATTACATGTTATAGTCCATCTGTAGCTAGACCAAAGAAACATGGTCTTTCATGCTTGTTAAGTTCAAAATGAAGGCACGGCTCTGTCAGCTCTGTGCACAAAGGAGCGAGGCAACCTCTCCTGAAGCCCACGCTCGCCCCGCCCTCGTTATGCCGCCCGGGATGAAGTCTTGTGGGCTAGGCTCTTGGCCCTGGGTCGCACTATGGTCACCCGGGGTGCTTTTAAGAACCATCAGCATTCGGGCTCCGCCCTGGACCAGTTCCTGGGCGGAGGCAGCTGTGCTCTCACAGAGCTTCTCGTGGGCCCGCCACGGGCTGCCAGAGCCCACGTGCTGCCAGCGCCCACGGGCTGCCACAGCTCCACAGGGTGTTTTCCTTTGCCCAACTTGCCTCTCTTTGGGCCAAGACTCAAATCTTACTCTAGTGGTTCTCAAATTTTAGTGTATATTAGCATCACCTGGGACATTTATGAAGGCATTTCTGAGCCTCTCCCTTGGAGATTTCCATTCAGCAGGTCTTCAGTGGGGTCCAATAATTTGCATTTGTAAGAGGTTCCCAGGTGCTGCCGGTCCGGGGACCACACCTTGAGAATCACGGCCAAGCTCTGCTAAGGGTGTTAGTCTTCTGCAGCCTGCCCCTCAGAGTCAGGGTAACCGACTCGTCTCCCACTGGACACTAAAATCTCCGTCTTGGGAAACCCCTCAGTCTCAGGAAGACTGGGGCAGTTGGTCACCAAAAAGATACGTTTTGTCCTAATTCCCGGAACCTGTGACTATGATCTTATTGGAAAATGCGGAGGATGAAGAGGGTAAAGGAGGTCAAATAAACGACGGAAGAAGTCTAGGCCTTGGACGGTGAGCATGCAATGCAATATACAAATGATGTATTCTACAACTGCACACCTGAAACTTATATCATGATACTGAACAATGTCACGTCAACACATTTATTTTTTATTTTTAAAAAAGAAAGGTTCTGCCCTGGTTGGTTTGGCTCAGCGGTTAGAGTATCAGCCCGCAGACCAGAGAGTCCCAGGTTCTGTTCCCCCCGAGGGCACGTACCTCGGTTGCAGTTTGTCCCCGGCCCCGGTTGGGGTCACGTGGGTGGCAACCAGTCAATGTGTCTCTCTCATGTCGATGTTTCTCTCTCTTTCTCTTTTCCCCCTCTCTCCCTCCCGCTCTATCTGAAGATAAATGCAATAACGTCCTCGGGTGAGGATAAAAAAAGTAAATAAATAAATAAAAAGGAAAGGTTCTTAGTAGATGTAATAAATTAGGGATCTTGAGATGAGGACATTATATACTGGATTATGGGGGTGGGCCCCAAAGCTAATGACAACTGACTGTCTATTTTTAAAAGACGAATCAGAGGGAGATTCCATGCAAAGAGGAGGTCACGTGGCCATGGAGGAGCGAGTGGAGTGATGCCGTCGAAGCGAGGGACACCTGGGGCCCCAGAAGCTGGAAGAGACATGGAGTGGATTCCCCCCGGGAGTCCTCAGAGGGGGGTGACCCTACGGACACCTTGGTTTTGGACTTCTCCAGAACTATGACAGAATATATTTCTCTTGTTGTTGAGCCATTAAGTTTGCAATAATTTATTACAGCAGTCACAGGACACCAATGCAGTTGCAGTCGCCCTAACTACCGCCTTTCTGTTGGGGGTGTTGCTCGCCTCTTGTGGGGGTTGGAAGTGAGATACTGTGAAAGTGCATCGTCTCCGCCCGGAGTGGCTGGTGGACCGATGAGTCTATACAAGTGCTTTCCGGGGAGAAACGGCTAGAAACCAGCGACTACAGCTAATCTGACTGTGGAACGTTCTGAAGATGTCTATGGTAGGCCATTAAGCAACAAATGATGTAAATAAAAAAAATCTATCAGTATTAAATGTGCCGCTTTGATATGCAGGGTACGGCTGGCCGGAAACTGTGGACAGCCTGCCAGACAGGTTTTGGAGCAGCTGTGCTCTAGGTTCGAAAAAGAGACCACACGGGGAAACCTGGAGGGTGCTCGCACATCCCCGTCCACTGCGAGTACTTCAGCCCTACACTCGGGTGCTGAGGGTTGGCACCTTCACATCATTGGGTCACACAGAGCCAGAGACAGGGGAACGGGCTGCCTCACCCCCAGGGCACATTGCCCTGAGACAGCCTTTGAATTCTGTGCCCTGGGCTGGTCCTGCCGTGGAAAACCAGGCGTGGATTTACAGGGCCCCTGCCTGGCACACTGTCTTTTCTCCATCTCTTCTGGGTATTCTCTCTGTTTCTCAGGGCCTCTGGATCCTCATCCTTGCTGAGCTCTGAGTCATGGTTTTCTCCTGATACTCAGCCTCTGGGCTGGTCTCTGAGTGTACCACTGGGTGAACTACCCAGTACATGTGGCCCACACTTAACCTGTGTCCAGCTTATACTGTGCCTGGTTATACTTTTCCTTCTGTGTATGTTTTAAGGTTGTTATCAATTGTCTCATATACACTGCCCTCACACTGAGATCATGGATTGTTTAAAGGAGAATCAGGTGCACCACTTCTAACTTTCAAAACACCTAGTAGCATTTCATCTGGTAAGACATAGTCACAGTTCCCCACCATTTATTATGATCACTATTGAATCTAGATATTCATTCTCATGTGGAATTTAATGAACAAGGGTAACTACCATGCAAAATGGAGACAGACTTATAGAGAGAGAGCAAGCAGACAGCTCTGTGGGGAGGGGGTGTTCGGGGGGGGGGTGTTCAGGTGGGGTGGAGGGTTTGAGCAAAAAAAGAAGAGAGAGAGAGAGAGTACTCATGGACACGGACAACAGTGTGGCGATGGCTGGGGGGGAGGTGGGCGGAGGGGGAAGAAGTCATAGAGGGAATAGATAGTGATGAAAAAATAGAATGAAATAATTAAAAAATAAAAACTTCTGGTTCAGCTGGGAATGGAATGGGGTCCCCTGAAGGGCCCTCAGGAGCTGGTCAGGTGTTCTAGAACGTGAGGGAGAGGATCAACACGGCAGACCCGGGAGAGGGTGGAGGCCCCGGGCGCAGCTCAATACCTGGCGCCTGTGCAAACACTCATTGACTGCTCGCTGAACGATCGCTGCCCGAGGGCGCAGCGGTGTCCAACAGCTCGTAATGGAATACCCTGGGGTGCTTTTGCTTCATAGAGGGGATCTATTTTAAAACTCACGTTCTGCAATGACGATTCCTGTTGGACTGACTTAGTTTCTGAGGCCATAGAGGAAAAACTCGAAGTTATATTTTATGTCATGTCCAGCTCAAGCCAGGACCAGCCCAAAGGCCCCCAATGTGTTTGAAAGTTGGTGGTCTAGCCTGACAATTCATGTACAAGTTCATTCTGTCCCCTGGTGTTGGCATTGGAAATTGCCCACCAGGAGGTGAAGTCAATCTTTTTTCTGTTTGTTTGTTTTTCAATATTTTTTCTTTATTGATTTTAGAAAGAGAGCAAGGGAGAGGGAGAGAGAGATAGAAACATTGTTGAGAGAGAACATCGATGGGCTGCCTCCTGCACGCCCCCTACTGGGGACCAGGCCCACAACCTGAGCATGTGCCCTGACTGGGAATCAAACCGACGACCTCTTGGTGCCTGGGTTGACACTCAACCACTGAGCCACACCGGCCGGGCTGAAGTCAATCTTTAGGGAAGATGCACCACGTGTGGTGTGTTACTCCCCCCACCCTTTCCTGAAGCCTGGGGTTCAGGGTCCTCCTGGAGAGCCCTCAAACATGACTGGCCCAGAGTACATCTGTAAGGAATGATATTAAAATACTGATTTTAAAGAGGGAGTGATTAATTTAGTTTATAAAATGTAAAGATGTAAGATCAGGCCCAGCCGGTGTGGCTCAGTGGTTGAGCATCGACCCAAGTACCCAGAGGTCACTGGTTCGATTCCCGGTCAGGACACATGCCCAGGTTGTGGGCCCGATCCCCAGTGCGGGGCATGCAGGAGGTGGTCAATCGATGTTCTCTCTCATCGATGCTTCTATCTCTCTCTCCCTCTCCCTTCCTCTTTCTCTAAGATCAATAAAGAAAAAAGAAAGAAAGAAAGAAAAGAAGCTGTAAGATCGGATACATGGTTCTCCCAGATACCTCTGTCGCCAACTATGGAGGATGATCTTAGAGAAAATTTAAACTGCTTATTGTTAAAAATAGAAGCAACCTGTCAAGATGCAATGAGCTAGTGTAACAGGCTTTGCAATATCTTCTTCCCCAAAGCAGAATTATTAGTAAGCCAAAACGCAGTGGGATTTTAGCACAGGTGTACCGTCGGAACTTCTAATTTGGGAAGGCTAATATAAAAAATGCATTGCTTGCATAGCTATCAATAATTTAGATGACGATTTCTCCAGAATTTATTTGCTGATTTTTTTGAGACTTTTACTGAAATTTTGGGGGAGAAAGAGTGACTATTATTGAACATCATTGAAGTTATGCTACATAAAGGCTCTAAATTGGAGAAAGAAAGCTTGTGGGAAAATAGAACAAATTATCTCCTATCAATGGTAAGATAATGATTTCAAATACTATAAATCTTGTATTAGTCATGTTGGTGCAAAATTAGGAAAACACTTAGGTTGTTGACTCCTTATAAAGTTCAATTGGATTTATTATGACACTCTATTACTAGGTCCCAGATCCAAAGCCAGTTTTCTTTTCTTATTTTTTATCCTTACTTGAGGACAGTTTTGCATTTATCTTCAGATAGAGCAGGAGGGAGAGAGGGAGGAAGAGAAAGAGAGAAACATCGAAGTAAGAGAGACACATGGAGTGGCTGCCACAGACATGACCCAACCAGGGCCGGAGACAAACTGCAGCTGAGGCTCGTGTCCTTAGCGGGAACCGAACCCGGGTCTCTCTGGACCTCAGGCCGATGCTCTAACCGCTGAGCCAAACCGGCCAGGGCCAAAGCAAGCTTTGTACAATGAATTTATTATCCTAAAAAAGAAAAAGTGTATCCACGGATAGTCAGCGTCCTGCCGATAAAAACTGGCCATGTTCCCTTAGCTATTGTTCCAGGAAACTATTTCTAGAAACTTACTAATACCTTTGAGACTTTGAAGTGTAAGCCAGTGCCATGCAAATGAAATTAAGCTTCTGAAAAATTAGTTTCTTTCTAGTTTTAGCACTCTAATAAACACGGCACAATAGATTTTTTAGAACA
Source organism: Molossus molossus (assembly GCF_014108415.1). Taxonomy (NCBI): domain Eukaryota; kingdom Metazoa; phylum Chordata; class Mammalia; order Chiroptera; family Molossidae; genus Molossus; species Molossus molossus. The sequence goes on along the minus strand of NW_023425388.1, from coordinate 8,482,182 downwards.
AGTAAGCTCTGACCTTGGGGAGTTATGGTACATGGTAGAATAAAACTAAACAGAAATCGTATCTGAAGAAAATTCTGTGTAACTCTGACCTTGGCGTTCAAGACGGGTGCTGGTTCCTAAGCACCCCATTAAAAAAGCCGTTACGGTAAGAAAACAAAGTTTCCTGGAAAGAAGCGGGACTTCTGAGGATCTCGGAGTTCAGCTGAGGAAAAAAGACATTTCTATGATGCGGGACTGGATCATGGAGACCCAGGAGAGGGATCTAGAGGGACCTGTTAGCTGACTCTCCAAGGGCTTACAACCCAGCATCCACGGACGACTTCAGCCCGAAGTGTTCAGGGTTATCCACAAGGCAGAGGTCATCAGTGTCAGGGGAAGTTTGCAGGCAGCTTTTCTGGCTTTTACGTCCAGGTAAATAAGAGGGGCAGCTGTGGGACCGAGGTCGCACAGGTGTCCTGGTTGCATTTTCCAAGTCGCCTTTCTCTGAGTTGTCCCAACAACTTGCCCAGAGCAGCTGATGTGTTGTGGATAAGCTGAGCTGTCAGGTTGAGTTGGATGTTCTTACTTGCTTCTTTTTTTGAAACGTGCTGACCTGATGTTTTTTGCCTTGAATTTCAAGAGCCAGGTGGATTTACTGGGAAGTTTAAATTCTGTAAGTTTTTAGGTTATTTTTAGCCGGGGCTCACAAAGAAAAATAGGCAAGCTTTTATTAAAGGGTGACTTTTCAAAGAGTGTTATTTCTGTATTTTTTATTTTTAACAGTTTGAGCAGACATTTGAAAAGACTGCTTTATGTCAGCAAGGAAGCTTATAGAATGAAACTTGTCTTAAAAATGAGAATGTAACTAAAAACCCCAGGAAAAAAACCACTGAATTTGAGCTTACGTTAGAAGATTGAGCAGAGGAGATGGAGTATAGGACATGATGTAAGAGTCTGACCTGTGTTCTTTCCTCAGATTCAGGAAAATAAACTAACTTTTGGCTTTACAGTTTTTAAAACCATTTGTACATTAACAATCTTCACTTTCATTTCCGTTCAGAAATTGTCATGCGTGGCTTTTTCTTGTACCTTATCAGACTACTCAGAATTCCTTTCCTTGAAGGAGGGCAAATTCCTCACCATGGCTACAACCTTAATGCTCCACTCTGAATGCTTTTTTTTTTTTTTTTTCTCTTTATCAAACCAGTAGTCCTGTAAGCTCACCCTAGTTTTCCTAGTCCATCAGTCTTCTCTTATCTCAATTTCCCTGCTTGGTCTGGATTAGATGATCAGCCATTTTAAATGTGTTCTCTATCTGGTGTCCTGTATTTCAGTACCTGCTTGACAGTCCATCCATCATGATTTTTGCCTAAATTGATTAAATACTTGTGTGCATGTGAGTGTGCATGTGTGAGTGTGTGCATGTGTGTGCCTGTGAACATGTACATGTGTTTAGTCTTGATTTTAAATCTTTAGTTGCTACTAGAGATACTCAATCATGTTTATTACTTTCACTACCAAATTATTTTATATAACCTCAGCTGTAACCTCCTTGCTAATGGACATTTCTTATTGCTTGTTCTTGTCAATTCCTTAGTGAATTGCCCACAGTGGCTGATCTACCCCCTATTTTCAAGTTTTAAGCTTAAACTGCCTCCTTCTCTCAAGGTGCACCTGTGTCATACTTCCTTAAGAAGACATGGCTACGTAAACTCTCCCTCACTCTTGGCCACTCACACCTCGATATCTGAATTCCTCTTCATCCTCTAATATTTCAGGTCATGAAGTAACTCTCTTCCTTTTTCACCACTGGAAAAATCTCAGCCATTCGCTCTCTGACTATTCTGCTCAATTTTTTCTCTTTTTTCTCCTCTTTGGGACACCAAATATATGTATGTTGGACCTTCTGAGAGTATCTTTTATGCCACTTATGCTCTTAATTGCCTTTGCCACTATTTTATTTTCTTGCTGTAATGTTAGTGGTTTGTACTATTTTTCTTCTGATTTACTAATACTGTATTTGGTGTGTTCAATTTGCTGTTAAACCTGTCCACTATTCTGTCAACTTGAGAATTACCCTTTTTTCAATTTTAGATGTTCATTTGATTACTTATGAACTTAAAAAATTTATCTTTATTGTTGAAAGTATTACAGATAAGTTCTTGGGTAAAATTCTTCATCTTTTTGTCTGTATTATAATTCTTTACATTCATTTAATCAAGTTAAAATCTTTGTTTGCTATCTTTAATACCTAGCGTACCTGTGTTTCTACTTCTATTGAGTGTTTTTGCTACTGATTATTGCTCATATAGTCTTTCCTCTTTGCATATCTAATTTTAAAAATTTATATTGTGTATAAAAGAAGAGACTCCAATTGCTATGACCTTCCATTAAAAAAAAATATGCTTTTTCTTTTGTTAGGCAGAGAGGATAAGAGATCGATTACCTTAGTACAAACAGGATTGAGCTGAGTTGGGTGTTGAGCTGCAGTTTTAGGGGGACTCCGTTCACCTCTGGTTCACCACTGTTTCAGGCTTTTGATTGAGAGCCCAGCGGATTTTTATCTCAGGCTGGAAAGACCCGAAGGTTCAGTCCTGCCCTTCATAGGTTTTTAATTTAGCTCCTTAACCCCACATATGTACTAGTTATCTCTTTCTGTGTAACAAATTACCCCACACTGAGGGGCTTAAGAAAACAAACATTATCTAAGTTTCTGTGGGTGAAGAAAACTCAGTTAGCTGGGTGATGTGGCTGAGGGTCGCTCATAAAGCTATAGTCAAGACGTTGACTGGGGCAGGGATGGACCTAGACGTATTGTGCTAAGTGAAATACATCAGTCAGAGAAAGACAAATATACAATTTCACTTACATGTGAAATTTAAATACAATTTCACTTACATGTGAAATTTAAATAACAATATAAACAAACAAACAAAACAGAACGGACTCCTAGATACAGAGAACAGACGGATGGTTGGCAGAGGGGAGGGTGGGTGGAAAGGATGAAGGGATTGAGATATACAGGGTGGTAGTTACAGACTAGTGATGGGGATGCAAAGTACAGCTCAGGGAATGTAGCCGATGATACTGTAATCTACGTATGTTCCACACCTGAAGCTAACACAAAATAATATTAAATGTCAACTGTTAAAACAGTAAAATGGACACAGAGACATCCAATAATTGTGAATGTTGGAAGAAGAACATGGAACTTGTAATAATAATAACCTGTAATAAGAACCTGAGGCTGCCTCGGAGAAGAATGGACTGACGCTGGAAGTCTGCTTGCGAGCTTAGTCCCTGGCTGCTGGCCAGCGGTCTCACTACTTCACCATGAAGCCTGTTCTATAGGGTGCTAGTGGGTCCTAGAGACATTTCGGGTGTTTTTTTCCATAATGAGTGATTCAAGAGAGAGAGAGCAAGGGGGAAGTCGCGATGTCTTTGTGACTTTGATCTGTAGGACCTTGTGAATCCCACTCCATCATGTCTTCCACATCTACTCATCAGAAGTGAGTCAGTAAGTAGACCTCGCACTCTCAGAGAGGGGACTTAGCTCCACTGAAGGGACGAGTTTGAAAGCATTTACGAACATATTTTAAAACTCCACACCTGCCCTGGCCAGTGTGGCTCAGCGGTTAGAGCGCTTAGACGCAGACCCTCTTTGAAGGGAAACGCCCCGTCTGCTCTCCTGGGTCCGAGTTCTCGGCGGCCCTGCTCCGCGGAGCGTGCACCCTTTGCCTGGGTTCCGTCTGAGCGCCTGGTCTCCTCCTCCAGCTTAGCAACAGCTCGAGGTCTCTGCTTTCTAAACAAACCTGTTTCTTCCCAGCCCGACCGCTTCCCCAAACCACCTCCCACCCCCCACTCTGGCGTCACGGTTGTCTTCGCCTCCTCGCCCACCAGGTCCTTCGCACTCGTTTCGGAAATGCCCTGTAAGGGCCTCTGGCGACCTCTTGACAACATCCAGAAGCTGCTTCTCCGTGCTGCCCACACACACGTGCAGCCACTTTTACGGTTACAAACGCCCCTCTGCTCTCTCCCCCGCAGTCCCCCGAGGTGCACATCTTGCTAGCTGTCTCTCCCACTTTCACCACCACGCAGGGCTTCAGCTTCCACTCTGACCTGAGTGACCCCCAAATCCCGTCTGTGGTCTTCTGTTACCTTTGCCTTGGGCAGCGGTCAAGATTCCAAGTGCTTATCAGACATCCCCATTCGGGGCTGAGGAACCCTTTTTCTGCCAAGAGCTCATTTGGATATTTATAACATCATTCGAGGGCCATGCAACATTATCAACTTAAAACTTAGCCTGCTAGCCCAGGCTGGTTCGGCTCAGCGGTTAGAGCTTCAGCCCGTGAGCCAAAGAGGTTCGATTCTGGCAAGAGCACTGTCCTCGGCTACAGCTCCGTCCCTGGCCCTGGTCGGGGTTGTGTGGGAGGCAGCCAGTCAATGTGTCTCTATCACATCGATGTTTCTCTCTCTCTCCTCCCCCTCACACTCTGTCTGAAGATAAATGGAAAATATTAAGAAACATTAGCCTGCTCTATTTGGTCAGGCGTGTGACGTTAGCTGGCATTGATTTCGAGAGCCTCATATGGCTCACGGGCCAGATGTTTTGCACCCCTGATTGGACCCTTAGTACCTTAAAACCAATATTGTGAACCGAAATGTTATTTTCATAATCTCCATTCATTCTTGAAGATCAGAGCACGCGCCCTGCCACCTGGCGTCCATTTCCGGCCCCTAAGACCGCGTGGTGCGGGGCGGGGTGGGTGTCTCTGTGCTCCTGTGTGGCTGCATCATGACCTTCACCACCCTGACTGCATCATCCGCTAACTCTCTCTCTCGCTCCCCCAGAGCAGGAGTCCTCAGCCAGGGGGATCTGCACCCCCAGGGGGACTGGACGATGCCTGGAGACATCTCCTGTTGCGACTGTCTGGGCACTGCTGCTGGCATCCAGTGAGCGAGCCCAGGGTGCTGCTGAAGTAAGGCACAGGGCAGCCCCAGGCTGGCTGCGAGGGCCCACAAACTGTGCGGACGGGGAGCCTCCAGAGAGGAACAGGCTCCTCCCCGAGCTGCTCCAGCACTGTGTGCACTCAGTCAGCGTCTGTTCAGCTTCTGAAAGGAGAGAAACTCACTGAACACAGCATCCTGCCTTCTCTGCATTCTGTATATCTTCATTCCTTCCGCTTACTAAAATCTTACACATTCTTTGTTCTCAGCAGAAACACTGTGGCACTCCCTGTGGCCCTGGGACTCCTCCCGGGTGCCCCCCCTAGCCCGCGGGCCCCCCAGCAATCTGCTCTCTGGGGCAGTGTTTATCTGCTTCCCCGGTCACCTCTTAGTCATTCCTCAGTCTCCTGCTTCTCCGTGTGTCCAAGGACTTCCTGGGTGGCAGGCTGGACCCCCGAAAATGATGCAGAAGCCAGTGGATTATGTGAACTCTCTGGTGTCATTTGTTATCTGATGATAAAGCGTCTAACCGAGAACTCCTGGTGGGCTGGTGGTGCCCTACAGTATTTGTTACATAAATTCTAACAAAAGGACTGCCCAAACCAACTTGTGCAACAACAGCATAACTGCAATTGATGTATATCTCTCATAATGATGGACAGTTTTTATTTCAATGTTTAAATACCAGTAAGTTTGCAAAAACAAAAATCAAGCACATCACTGAATAGCTCTTCTTGGCTCCCAGCACTGAAGGGTGGCGGAAGATGCCACTCAAAAACACGCCACTTGGACCCACGGGTTGTTTTCAGCGGAAGACAGAACAGATGTAAGAAAAGCAGTGTTTTTCTATCTGCCTAAAAGCAGGACAGATTTGCAGAGGTGTCCCCTTCTCCTTGTTGCCAGGAAGGACAGACTGTCCATCCCTGGAGAAACCCTAGATCTTTATCAGCCCAGAGAGGGCCCCGGAGGAACCTTCCTGACAAACCGTTAGCTAGTCCTCGTCTTCCATGAACTCCTGTGCACTTACACGCGCAGGACTCGCCGCACCTGGAAACTCAGTCCTTCTCCTGCGTCTCAGCACACCCCCCCCTTCTCACCACCCTTCCACCTACTCAGCACGCGGTCCCCGTGTGAGCATACACCGCGCGTGTTAATACGCTTTTCTCTCGTGTTAACTGGTGTTCGGTCTAACTCAGCGGTTCTCATCCTGGGGGCTGCGACCCCTTTGCGGGTCGAACGGCCCTTTCACAGGGGTCGCCCAAGACCATCGGAAAACACATATTTCCGATGGCGATTCATAACAGTAGCCAAATTACAGTTAGGAAGTAGCAGCGAAAATAAGTTTATGGTTGGGGGTCACCCAACATGAGGACCTGTATTAAAGGGTCGTGGCTTTAGGAAGGTTGAGAACCACTGAACTGATGGGGTTTCAGCCGTGCACCCAGGATGGGGAGTGTTGTGGTGCGACAGAACCGAGAGACCGCCAGAGCCAAATTAAAGCCAAAGAGAGAGCAAAGCCGGCCGGCGACGGAGCCCGAGTTCTCGGAGCCCAGCCCTGGGGCCTCCAAATGTTGTGGCGACAGAGTCAAAGGAAGACCACTGGAGAACTGAAGTCCAACTAAGAGCCGTGTATCAGCCGGCGGAGTCTGGCTCCGAACACCCGCGACAGAGTCCTCGGAGTCAGCCCAATAGGCTTTATCACATGCCTCTCATACCTGACAGAAATAGGATCTTCTTGATGTGATGCCCAGGGCCACAGCAATGCTGCATAGAATTAGTTTGCCTTGCGGATAACAGGAGCACCCAGGCCCACCCAGGAGCGCCCAGGAACACCCAGGAACACCCAGGTGCACCCAGAGGAACACCCAGGTGCACCCAGGAACACCCAGGCCACCCAGGAACACCCAGGCGCACCCAGGAACACCCAGGAGCACCCAGGAACACCCAGGCCACCCAGGCGCACCCAGGAACACCCAGGCACACCCAGGAACACCCAGGAACACCCAGGAACACCCAGGCACACCCAGGAACACCCACGCACACCCAGGAACAACCAGGAGCACCCAGGAACACCCAGGCGCACCCAGGAACACCCAGGCACACCCAGGCGCACCCAGGAACACCCAGGCGCACCCAGGAACACCCAGGCCACCCAGGCGCACCCAGGAACACCCAGGCACACCCAGGCACACCCAGGAACAACCAGGAGCACCCAGGAACACCCAGGCCACCCAGGCCACCCAGGAACACCCAGGCGCACCCAGGAACACCCAGGCGCACCCAGGAACACCCAGGCCACCCAGGCGCACCCAGGAACACCCAGGCACACCCAGGCACACCCAGGAACAACCAGGAGCACCCAGGACAACCAGGCCCCCAGGCCACCCAGGAACACCCAGGCGCACCCAGGACCACCAGGCGCACCCAGGAACACCAGGCCACCCAGGCGCACCCAGGAACACCCAGGCACACCCAGGCACACCCAGGAACAACCAGGAGCACCCAGGAACACCCAGGCCACCCAGGCGCACCCAGGAACACCCAGGCGCACCCAGGCACACCCAGGCGCACCCAGGCGCACCCAGGAACACCCAGGCGCACCCAGGAACACCCAGGAACACCCAGGCACACCCAGGAACACCCAGGAACACCCAGGAACACCCAGGCGCACCCAGGAACACCCAGGCGCACCCAGGAACAACCAGGAGCACCCAGGAACACCCAGGCGCACCCAGGCGCACCCAGGAACACCCAGGAATACCCAGGCACACCCAGGCATACCCAGGAACACCCAGGCGCACCCAGGAGCACCCAGGCACACCCAAGCGCACCCAGGAACACCCAGGTATTTCAGGTATTTCAAGGTACACTGGGTCACACTTAGCCCCGAGCTGCACAAACAGAGTGCAAGCCCGATTCCTTGAGATTGTGGGGGAGGTCGAGTCTCTGACTCAAGACCTCCAGGCTCCGTGGACTCTGTCAGACACGTAGCCGGCTCCCACAATTTCTTGGTCCAGGGAGTATTCCAATTTACTGTGGTTATTTTGACTAAACAGGTTCAGCTAGAGGGCACACAGTGACTTTCCCAGCCATCAATTATGGAGCAGCACAATGATTTACCAATCATCAATTATGGGTTATAAACACGCCAGTGCAAGAGGAAAAGCTGTTTTTCCTGCCCTGCCGCACCTCGGACATCCTGAGGGTGCCCAGGGACAGGGCCGCTTATTTAATGAGTCCGCTGGGCGGGCAGGAGGAACCGTGGTCAGCATTGACTTGGTCCAGACAGACCCGTTCTTCTCCCTGTCGCCAGATCCTTGCTTTCTGACCGTGGGTTCAAATTTTTTTTTATTTTTTGTTCAGATAGAGTGGGAGGGAGAGAGAGGAAGGGCAAGAGAGTGAAACATCGATGTGAAAGGGACACATTGAGTGGCTGCCACCCGCACGACCCAACCAGGGCCGGGGACAAACTGCAACCGAGGCACATGCCCTTAGCAGAAACCGAACCCGGGTCTCTCTGGACCGCAGGCCGACGCTCTAACCGCTGAGCCAAACCGGCCAGGGCTGGGTTTGAATTTTTTTAATGAACTAAAATCGTTCAGAACTGAGAATAGGGAGGAAGGGGATTAGCCCCAGGCCGTCTCTGCAAGCTGAAACAGGGTTTAAAGAGCGCATTTAAACCCGTCCTTCTCGACACACTCACGCACCAGCTCAGAAAGCTGTCCCGACGGGGCTTTGTGCTTCAGAATCTCCGACGCAGACCGAGTGCCATGCTCGTGGGGGTGCATGCGTTCTGTCACTGTCTCCTTATCTGTGCTCAGACCTGGTTCTGAAAGGGTTGTAAAGAGGCAGTGGTTCCGACTCGAACAGGAAAGACTAGAATATTCAGAAGATTGGGGGGCGGGGGGAGAGCACATCCAACCTCTCGCTTATGAATGACCCGAAAAGTATTTCCACTGCTTTAAATCACAGCGCCTCTTTATCGCCTCTGGCTAGGAACCTTCCTAGATTAGGTTTTCTGTGCTCCCAACACACGCGTATCACTGGGGAGATAAATTACATTTAGAAGCTGCATTTTTATTTCGATGATATATTGTTGATTGACTTTGCACTCAATTTAATAGTGTCATTATTTTGCTTCCCAGCAGCTATGACATGTTCAGTGCCCTAGGCCACGAGCCAGGATCAAGATCCCCTCTGTGAGTTGCTCGAGCTCTTTAGTGGAGAAAAGAAAGATAATAGGTTCTCTTTCCCACACCTTCCAGCCCCACCAGCTGTTTCGCTCTCATTTTCATTTGCACCCCGCAATTAATGAGTTGGCGTCTCCAAAATAGCAGCGCCAGTTTATGCAAACTAGGTGCCTGTTTTTCAACAGGAAAGGAACGGGCTTCCACGGCGAGAGTTTCATTTTTTTTAATTTTACCTTTTAAATGGAATTTATTGGGGTTACCTTGGTTAATAACATTATATAGGCCTAAGGTGTACAGTTCTATGATATATCATAGTTTTATTTAATTATTTAATTATTATTAGTTTATTTTTGTTACAGATGTTTGTCCTTTTTTTTCCCCATTGATACCCTCCTCCTCATCCCCCTGACCCTGTCCCCAGCTTTGTTGTCCATGTCCATAGGTTAGGCATACATGCATGTAAGTTCTGTGGTTTATCTCCAGCCCCCCTCTTCTGAGGGTTGTCAGTCGGTACCCTACTTCCATGTCTCTGGATCTACCCTGTTCCTCAGGATATATCATAGTTAGACTTCTAGTTTCATTTTCTTTCTTTTTTTTTTTTTTTTTATCCTCACCCGAGGCTATTTTTCCATTTTTTGTACAGATAGAGTGGGAGGGAGAGAGAGGAAGGGAGAGAGAGAGAGAAACATCGACGTGAAGGGACACATCGAGTGGCTGCCACCCGCACGACCAACCAGGGCCGGGGACAAACTGCAACCGAAGTACGTGCCCTTAGCGGAAACCGAACCCGGGTCTCTCCAGACCGCAGGCCGACGCTCTAACCGCTGAGCCAAACCGGCCAGGGCTCATTTTCTTTTTCAAAATACACACACACACACACACACACACACACACAATTACAATTACAATGAAAACTCCTAGCACTTCTAATCTACAGTGCTGGGATTGGATTACAGTGGATAATACAGTTATATATGGGCCTCATAATTTATACCACTCATTTTGTGTTTTCATTTATTTAATTTCCAAAACCATCACTAGAGGTGAAGTTTCCCCGTCTTCGGTGTAAGAGTGTTTCTCAAACTCAGGTCTCAGACAGACCCTTTGAAAAGCGAAGGCCTGCTTGCAGACACCTGAGGGAAGCACAAACAGAGGGCGCCGCCCATGTGGTGACCACCTGGTCTCAGAACATCCGACCTCCGGAGGCAAGCGTGAGCAACCGGGCTTTCAGGGTATGCTCGTGCTTTTGAAGGTTAACCTCAAAGTGAAGACATAATAGAAAAGATATGTATAATTATAGAACTCGAGGGCTCCCCTGAATTTATGAACTCCAGGCTAAAAAACATCATGACTTATAACAAAGAATATTTTCTAACTTTCCTGAGGGAAGATGTAGAATGTGCCATCTAAGCTGCACTCTTCTGCAGAGAGCAAGAGTTTCAGTCCTCATACCCAAGCATCCAACACGTGACCTTGTTTTCATATGTGTGTCTTGAGCCCCCAGTGGATGGTGAAAATGGAAAGAGTCCTAGTTCATTAAACATAAGCTCAGCCAGTGCAGGGGTTCCTCTGGAGATCTAGGGCCTTCTTCTCTCTTCTCTATAGTGGGAAATACACCAATAGTGGTAGATTTCGACAGTGCCGCAGCCTGGGTGGGAGGGGCAGCTTGTCCTTGGATGTCGTTGTCTACTGCTGTGAACTTCTGAGATATTCCCATTTCATCAGTGGTCACTGGTCCACCTAGATCTTTCTACCTGAAGTGTTCGGCAGGTGTCCTTATCCTCCCCTTTGGTATCACTGAGCAATCCTCAGCGAGGAAAGTGCTGTGGTTAATTTTATGTATCAACTGGATGCCCAGAAAGCAGGTAAAACATTATTTCTGGGTGTGTCTGTGAGGGTGTTTCCAGAAGAGGTTAACATTTGAATCAGTAGATTGAGTAGAGAGCTGTCCTCCCTGTGTGGGTGGGCATCACCCAATCCACAGAGAACAAAAAGGTGGAGGAAGGGCAAATTCTCCCTTCGTGAGCTGGATGTTCATTTTCTCCTGCCGTCAGAGATGGCTGCCCTGGTTCTCTGGTCGTTGGACTTCGGGGCTTGCATGGGTGTCTTCTTCCCCGTCTGGGTCAGGCTGAATTGTATCACAGGCTTCCCTGGGTCTCCAGCTCACAGACGGCAGACTGTGGGGCTCCAGACTCCATCACCACGTGAGCCAATTCCTATAATACATCTCTTCTTATGCACACCCTACATGTGCTGCTGGCTTGTCTCTCTGGAGACCTGGCTGCCACAGAAGGGACACTCTCTGGCTAGTGAGGAACTCTGTGGGGTTGTCCCAGCTGTCATGTCTGCATCAGGCCACCTGGGTGGTGAAAAGCTTCAGAGATTGGTCCCTATCTAAAGGAAGGCGCAGGTCATCTCTGCACTTGGGTCCTCAAACTTCTCCAGATTGGGAGGGGGCATCTGTCATTTCCATCTTGAATTAGCCAGAAATTTTCAAAGAAACAGAGAGATGTATTTTAAGGACTGGTTCATGTGATTGAGTGATTGTGAGGGCCAAGATGTATAGAATCTGTAGGTCGGACCAAGGGGCGAGAAATTCAGATGAAAGTTGATGTTACAGTCCTAGTTCAGTCTGCACAGGGTAGCAGTCTGGACTCTCAGGCAGGATTTCTATGTTGCAGTCTCAAGTCTGAGTGCCTTCCTTTCTGGGAAAGCTCAGTCTTCGCTCTTAAGGCCTTCAACTGATTGGATGAGGCCCACCAACATTATGGAGGGTAACCTGCTTTACTCAAAGCCTACTGATTTAAATGATATTCATATATCTACAAAATACCTTTGCAACAACATCCAGGCTTGTGTTTGACCACACAGCTGGCACTGTGACCCAGCCAAGTTGACACACTGCATCAACCCCACCCCCACCCCCACTGCATCAATCTTCTCCCCCACCCTTCTACCCCCCGCATGACTTGCTCCACAGGCTAGACCAGCCTGGGCATAACGCCCCCTCTCAGGGCACCCAATAACCACTAACCATTAGGGATTTTTTTCTATGCTCCTTCACCCCAGCCTGTGGACATAAATTCTGTCATAGTCTCACTATCTGTTATTCCTTCCTTGTATAAATTCTTGCGTGGGGCAGGAAAAACTGCCTCTCACTTTATCTTTGTTCTTCCAAATCTGTTGTTTATGGTGTAAAATGTGTTTCCTTGAGCCTTTCAAGATTGTGGTTTCTGGGACTCAATCAGCTGTTCTTGTAAACTATGTTTTTTCCCGTGAGTTGCAAGGCTTATTTTTAAACTCAAAAGCTGTGAGTTAGCACCCTGGTTCTGCTGTGTCATTGCACCAGGAAGGGACCTCGCAGGAAAGGATACTGTGGAGTCTGAGGCAGGACAGGGCACAAGAAGTGTCCTCAGGAGTGAAATTGCTGAGGTCAACCGGTCACCACATCCGTGGCTGCATTTCTATGGCATCAGACTGGCTGCTGCCGACCGGACCACAACCTCCTCCCTGGCACGTCTGCCTCTTCGGATCCCACGTCAGCCACAGTTAGATTTCACTGACAGGAAGCTGCATGGAGCCGATGACTGGAACAGGCTGGAGAACACAGCGAGCGTATCTCTTTAAATCAGAACCGGACTTTTCTTAGCATTGCTGGCTGGCCCGGTTCTTTAAGGTACTTGAATGTTTTCACAACCGCTGAGACCAAGGGCTTAATGAATTTGCTTGTCTCTCTCCATAAAGTCCTTTCCTCTGGTTCGATTATAAAGCCAAGCACTATGTATTTTTATCCCTCATATCAATTATTATAATTCTGTTTTGAAAAATGAGACTTTGGAAGCACCGACATAGAATGAAGTTCTAATTGCATCACTTACAGTTAGTCCTCTGTGTCCCTACATGACTTTCCGGTTTGTCTTGGGAAAAGCTGGCTATGGACCAGGCGCATCTTCTTATTGCTGATTAAGAACTATGGGAATCTGAGGTTCTATTTCTTTGTTCAAGACATACCATCTTCTGCAACTAGCATCTAGGAGGCCCTCAATTTTATTTGTTGAATAAATAAATACAATACAAGTTAATAATTTAGATGCTCCTATAGAATGTAAATTAGACACTGAGTCACAGAAGGACACTCATCTGTGTGTCTTAAACCACTTGGCCATGCTGGCCGAGATATTGTCACATCCCTTACCCCATCTTGAGGATCATGTGTCCATGAGCAAATCATCCAAACCTCTAGGGTAAAGCAGAAAGGAACTCACTGGAAGCTTCTAGAACTAAAGGGAAGGCTGGAGAATCTGGTTCAGAGAAAGGGCAGGGACCACGGCAGACTCAGCAGTAGGGCTGGGGTCTGGGTCCCCCCAGTCTGGACATCATGGTGAGCACTGTGGCCACTTCTGGACACCTAATACCACTGCTGACGTGCTCTGGGGACGGAGGCGACCTGGACATCCGTGTGGCAGCCACTGTGAGCAAGCTTCTCTGTCATTCTGACAACTTTGGGTCACTCTCCTGGGTGCAGAGGCTGGGCCAGGGGCTCTCGTTGGCCAAGCCGAAGTCACATGCTCACTCAGCAGCATCAGGGCGGCACACCCAGCCATGCTGTCCGCCAGGATTCACACAGTGTGGGGCTTCCCCCAGAGTGTCAGAGTCCTGGTGAACAGCGCCCCGCGATGCTGCTGCTGCAGCGAGTCACGAGCACATGCGGTGTCACGGGGACGAGCTCCGCCTAACCAAGGAAAGCAGCGGTCCCTTTACCTGGGCCGCTGAACACGAGCTGGACTTGCAATGATCCCTCGGCAAACGTTGCTTGTTATTTTATTATCATTAATAGCAGTTAGGAACTGTCCAGATTTTAAAAATAGTAGGTAATGAATTAATTGTCCACCGGCCGGCCTCTGGTAAACGGTGGAGCAGGATCCGGTCTCGGACGTCCACCTCCTGCATTTTCAACTCTCCAGCTGCCTCTCCCCATCCGCACCCTCCTTCCCGGGGTGCCCCTCCTTCCCACGGCCGCAGGGTCTTGTTCTTTGCTGGTGGTCAGCTAACGTTTGTTACAGTAGTTAAGGCTGAGAAGGCCTGAATGTCAGTTCTCCAGGCCTATTCGTTTTTGTGCCACGAGCTCGAAAAGATCTTGGAGCTTGCGAGTGAATGACGACTCGTTAATGACGACACGTACTGACGCAGGGATAACTAGCATGTGTTAGATAAACCCTTGCACATTGGACACTGGGCTAAGGCTTTGAAGGCATGATCTCCTCGGCGTAAATGCGCCGAATCCTCTCAGCTCTTTGAGATAGTCACGATGATCAGCACCACCCAGACTTGCAGATGGGAAAACGGAGACAGAATTAAGGCCTGAATCCAGTTTTGACTGATCCGCAGCTCACACTGGGGGCTATGGATCAAACTAACCACCCCCTTCAGTTTAACTGCACACACTCCCAGCGTTGGTTCTTGACACTGTTGTCCACTCAGACGATAAGGAAAATAACTGGAAGAGCATAGAGAACAGCCTCTCATGGTTATAAAAGCTGACAAGTCCCAAGGTCTGGAGCTGGCAGGCTGGAGACCAGGAAAGCTGAGCAGTTCTAGTCCGGCCCAAGTCTGAAGGCGAAGCTGATGTCCCAGGTCCAGCAGTCAGGCAGAGAGACTCTCCTCTTCCCCAGTCCTTGTGTTCGATGCAGGCCTTCACCTGATTAAACAATGCCCACCCACACTGGGGAGGGCAGTCTGCTGCCTGGTCCATGGGTTCCATGCTGATCTCCTCCACAGACACCCTGACCCAATGTCCGGGGCCCAGTTAAGTCGACACATACAATTAAATGCCACAAGTCCCATTTTCTAAAGTGTTTTGGGTTCCTTCAGACCAGGGACTAATTTTTACTCTTATTATTTTTGCAGTTTTTTACTTGTTCATATTCAGCATCCAGCTAGTTGAGTTGGCTGGATCTGCACCAGGCTGAGTCTCAGTGCATGGGGACAATCCCAGTGGCTCAAATGAGGACCCCTGTGCCCGGAGGGCCCAGGTGTAGAAGCCAGAAGAGTCTGGGTTCATTCTCGTTTCTGCGACGAAGCGACTGCTTGCATGTGTCCATGGCTCGTGGTTTTCTCTGCAGAACGGGAGAGCACTTGCTCTGTTTCCCGGGGCTTCTCTAAGAGCAGAGTAGGCAGGGGACGCCAGGCACCTAGCCGGTCCTGGTAAGTGGGCAGCAGTACGTGGGTGCCGGTACAGTTAAGAGAGGAGGAAAGGAAAACCGATTTTCCTGGCAATGATCGAAGATGGCAACTTTTGACTCCCACTTTCTGGGAGTCGTGGTTGTGCCCAAAGCAGTTTGGGGAGAGGGTCCTCCCCAGTCACTGTCCCTCAACAGGCAATTTGAAGGCTCTCTCGCAATCTATTCCGGATGGCTTCATTTCAAAGACACCCCGCAGGGCTCCTTTAGAAAGATAAACCACTGGAAATATGACCTTTGTGTTCCGAAGCAGCTTTTATCTGGCGCAAACAAAACATTTGAAATGCTAAGAAAGACCTTTCAAGTGCAGAAGTCGCTGCAGAGTGGCGGAGCCAGGATGGGTGACCTTTTAATTGACAGCTTACCGACCTCTCAAAAATCAAGTTCAAAGTTAATTTGTTAACCGACGTTCCTTGAAAGAGTAAGAAGCCGTGATTTAGTTCTTTATTACAATACATAGGGTTTTACTTTTTTAGCAAAACATTTGCTCCCCCTTTTAACATCCCTCCGCTCCCCCACAGCGTCTCTGGGGCTTTGACCTAGAAGAGGATTCTCTGTGGGGCAGGGCCTCTGCCGAGCTAACTCAGGAAATCAGAGCGGCCTCCGGTCCGACCGAGACTTACAGAGAGTCCCCGACGAAGCCGCAAGATGAACCCTGGGCTGACGCTGCAGGTCACTGAAAACCGTGTTGGAGTTAGGGTGGTGTTGAGTCTCTCTGCCAGTTAGTTCCCTGGCCGAGCGTTCCCGGGACATGGCGGTGAACGGTGGCTGTCAGTGGGGTGGTTGCCCCTGGGTCTCAGCAAAGCCACAGGGTAACCGTTCAGGAGTGGCTCCAAGGTCTGCCATTGAGCTGGAAACAGACTTTCACTTGCTCAAGCCGTGGGCCCCACCTTGGCGTTTTCTCATCTGAGACGTGGCCTTCGGTTCTGGACGTCCTTCCCCGGCCACCACGGCTCCGCAGCAGCCTGGCCTGCGCGCTTATTTCAAGCGTCCCCGTGGATGGGACTTTCCCATGCCTTCCAGTCACCAGTATCTGTGCAAACAGTCAGATGGGCTTAGGTTTTTTTAGTGTGTGTTTTTCAGAAAAGCCAATAGAATGTTTAGCTGCGTGGGTTTCTAGAATGTTCTGTTTAGTGAAGAGTTTGTCATCTACTCCCACGTTCTGGGAGTCCTGGTCTGTCTTGAACGCATCAAGGCCACGCGTCACGGCCTGAGGTCCGGCCGGCAACCCATGCCTGCCCGAAAGCATGATCGATAGAATGTTTCAGAGCCACCTGTAGGCTGGGTGCCCCCTCGCCAAGCCCCCCCGCCCCCAGCCTGTGTCTCCCTCCTGGCGGGATGACCCCTGATTCAGGACACACGGCTGCTCTTGATGCCCCGTCCCTCGGCCCGAAGCGCCCTGACCCGGCGGCCATTCCCCAGGCTCCTGCCGGGGCTGGAAGACGCGCACGTGGACGCCACACTGGAGGCACTGCTGCAGCCTCCTAGTTTTGGCTCACGCTAGCCAGGAGCCACGACATGCTGGTTTTTAATACATTTGCTTGTTTTGTTTACCAGAAGCACATAACTGCCTCTTTACATTATTTCGGCTCCCGTGCGTTGATGGTCTGTGGATAAACAGACGTACCGGCTGAACCGAACCGGTGCCGTGGTTGCCCACAAAGGAGTGTCGTGAGCAGCTCTGTGCTCGAGAGCGTCCAACGAGCAAAACCCGGCACCAGCCTCAGCACGTCTGCCGGGAGCATCTGGGCTCAAGGCATCGATTTCGTATTAAAGATTCATGACTTTTGCGAGTCATTAAAGCTATATAACAATCATAAAGTCACGTTGAGCTCTTGGGGAAAATGGAAAGCACGGTTTTAGTTTCAAAAGTCGTTTGTCTTATTAAGTGTGTGTGTGTGTGGGGGGGGGAGACACAAAAATCTTTGGTAGGTGACCTGTTTCAGATACTTCCTGCCTTGGCCTCCACCCTATACTCTGTGTCTCTCTCCCCAACAGACACCTACATGGGATTTCATGCCTGTAGGTTCTTTTTATTTTGCTAGTTGTCATGTTTGGAAAATTAATATCCACTTTGCTTAAAAAAAACACAGAAAACATTTTAAGCAAACATTTTAATATGCAGCTTCTGAAAACTGAAAAACTTTCCAGACCCACAAGGATTCGTGGCCAACAATGGCGTGTGGCTTCCTGACGAGTTGGTGGGAAGATGGCTGGGGTCAGAGGTGACGTCTCACCCATCTGGTAGTTTCCCAGGGATGCTACAGCACATGAGCACAGGCTGGGAGGCTTCCAACTGCAGAGATGTGTTCTCTCGGCTCTGGAGAGGAAGTCCAAAATCAAGGCGTCGGCGGAGCTGTGATACCTCTGAGGGACTCCAGGGGAGGGTCCTTCCTGCCTCTTTCTCTCCAGGTGGCTACTGGCTTTCCTTGGCTTGTGGCTGCATCGCTCCTCTCCCCGCATCGCCCCCTCCCCGCATCGCCCCTCTCCCCGCATCGCCCCCTCCCCGCATCGCTCCCGTGTCTGTCTCTGCGGCCACAGGGCCTTCCCTCTTCAGTCTGTATAATCTCTGTCTCTCTCTTGTAAGGGCACCGATTGTTGGGTTTAGGGTCCATCGGGGTTGTCTAGGGTGATCTTATCTTGAGAGCCTTAATTTAATTATACTTGCAAAGATCTTTGTTCCAAATAAGGCGATGCCCATGGTTCCACACGAACACGTCTTTTGGGGAGGACACCAGTCACCCCTACTCCTCTAGGCCACAGCACGCAGCAAAGAGAAAGGCCACCACGTTGCTGTAACTCCACTTCCGGAAGGCACCTGTTAGAAGGTCAAAGCTTGCACCAGAACAAGCGTTGCTCCGCTGTGGGTTCCGCTTCCTTTCTTCCCCCCAACGTGTTGTTTCGAACCTCAGGGCCCCTGCCTAGGTTCTGGAGGGTGGCCCTTCGCATAGCTCTGGAACTTTTTTGTATTTGCACATAAAAATTGGGACTTGGGTTAAGTCCTTGAATTAGGGAGTACTACTGAGACAACTTCTCATTTCAAACCGGGGATTTTGTAAGTAAAAATTCAAAAGAATTCATCTCAAATAAAGGCCTGGTAGCTCCGTCAAGAGCTAATGGGGGAGGTCTCTGTGGCCTGCGGTGACTCCTCCTCGCCCTTCACACGGCAGTGCGTGGTCCTCACGCAGCAGACCCGCAGGCAGCCTGCTGTTGATTCTGGGAGGGAGATGCCCAGTTGCTGTTCTCGGTGATGACACACAGCAAGTACTCAGTAAATGTGTCCCATGTGGAGGAATGAGGGTAACCATCAGGTTTGATGGTCTGTATTTTGTTCAAATTTGAATCTTTGATTTTTTTTGACTCTTACTACTTAGGCTTCCCAGTGTTTCAGTTGTTTCTTCTTCATCCCATTAGTGAGGGGTGTAGACTCCCACAGGGTTATGGGAACCGTAGGGGGCAGGTGGCACTCCACCCCCCCCTCCCCGAATCACTTCAGCTCACATTATCCATGGAGCTGCTGTGTTAGTTGTTCCATCTTTTCTGGTAACAAACAACCCAATACTAATACTAATAATACTAATACTAATATAATATCATTGTTATTTCATTTTTCAAGACATTATATTTGCCCAGAAAAGAGGCTCTTGTCTTTGGAGTGAGACCGAGTGAAGTTAAACACCAGCTGAGTCATTTTCTAGCTGCACCTGACCTGGGGAAAGTCACTTGACTCTCTTAGCCTCAGTTCTTCATCTGCTAAGTGTGGGGAGTAGCATCTTTCACACAGATCGACTGCAAGGCAGCGACAGGTAGAAACTCTCAGCACAGTGCCTGGGGCCTGCTAGACACTCCGTGATGATCACCATTGCTATCAGGTGCTGGCTCTTCTGAGCCGGCTTAGCACACACCACCTGTGGCTGTTCTTGGGCAAACACTAGTTCCGTGGCATGCAGTTTAGAGGAGGAGAAAGTCCACTGTGGTTGGAGGAGCAGGTGTCGTGGCCACATTCCAGCTTATAATAGCATGTTCCTTCAAAAAAGAAGTTTAAAGCATTATGTCCTCCTTCATAATCATGCACATACACCTTCATAACTGCTTGAGTGTGAGGACTGAAGTCCCATACCTTTTATGAGTCCACATATTGGCCATAAAGAAGGGGACAGTTCCTCTCCCTGGCGGCCACAGGGCCCCTGTTCTCCCTCCTCTCCCCTCAAGGTGGGCGGATGGCGTTAGTGAGAGGGGCAATGAAGTCAGTGGCCACGGCCTTGCAGCCCACTTGGGAAATCTCGGCTCTGTCTCCAGGGTTTCCAAGGTTAATTTTTCTTATTTGATTTTTTTTTTTTTTGTAACATTCTGAGCTCCCTGGCAGGCAGTGAATTACCTTCAACACTATTATAGCGAGAAGCTTCTGTTGGCAAATACTCTTTGGAGCTATAAAAATCTTCGCCGAGTTTGAGAAACACACGGGGTCCTAGCCCATCTCCAAGTGACCATTCTACTAAATCTCAGGAAATGAACAATTTCTTCTAGCCGCCACTGGCTCCTTCGTGAAGCTGGAACCCACTGTACAATTCAGAATCGAACGACCCTGGGAAATCTAGAAGAATAGACCTTACGTCCCCAGCGTGACAGCATAACTTCCAGTAAACGGATACAACCCTGTCTCTTATCATGAGCTCACAAGGCTGACTTTGAAGATCAAGAAGTTTCTGTTGTGGATGCTGCTTGAAAGAGGATGGTTCCAAAATCATCAGGTGCTTTGTTTGTAGAATAAATGGACTTTTAATGACCTGCAGTACCTTTTGAATATTCATGCTAATAGGTGTTTCCATTTAGGAAATAAGTACGTAGTAACCGAGAATTGATTCCAACAGCTGACCGTTGTTCTAGGCAGCTCATTTACGCTGCTTCTTGAGCAGCAGCAGCAAATTGCCTCATCCATTAAGGAAATTACAGGAGGCCGACTTGCCCCTTCCACTGGTACCAGCTGGAGGGCACCCTCCTCGTCCATCTGCTGAGCATCCTAATGTCTTCCAAAGGTGTTTACCACTTCTATTCCAACCATTAAGCGCTCCGTTTTCCATTTACCAATAAGCCGTTAGCAATAAAGGAATCCAATATGAAAAGCTTAGATTAAGTGTCAAGAGCTGGAGAGTTACGATCCATTGACTAGGTCCCTCAGATAAGAATGAGGTCTTGCAGATGAACCAAGTAGGTCACCACTGTGTGGATCAGAACTCTTGTTACTGAGCCCAATTACGTGTGTAGATTTCAAAATGTGTAGAACTGATTGGGTGTGGAAGATAGATGTTCCTTTTTTGCATAATTGGACAGGACAAAAGCAAAGGATTTTCAAGAAAGGAGAGGATGGTTGATTTATTTTCTAGTCTTCAATCGGGACCATAAGAATCAGGCCTTCGCCCAGCCAGTGTGGCTCAGTGGTTGAGTGTCAACCCATGCACCAAGACGTTGCTGGTTTGATTCCTGGTCAGGGCACATGCCCAGGTTGTGAGCCAAATTCCTAGTGGGGGGCATACAGGAGGTGGCCAATTGATGTTCTCTCTCATTGATATTTCTACATCTCTCTAACATCAATAAAAAAAAAAAAAAAAAAGAATCACACCTTCACCTCCTGGCTTTCCCTTCAAAGTCAATGTGTTAGATATTATAGTTTCTGCTTACAGGATTTGTCTGAAAATAGGGATTACTTTAGGGGGGCAGGAGCTCTTCCTTGAGGATTTCCTGTTTTCTCGTTTTCTTTTTAACTGAGACTTACAGTCTTAACTAAGACCATCTGGACTGAGAGTCAAGCTACGTGCGTCTTGGATGCGGTTCTGCCACTAACTAGTTTGGTGACCTGCTGAGAGCACTCTCGTCACTCCAAGCCTTGGTGTCCACATATCTGAATGTCCACCCAGGAGAGCGGATCCTTTTCAGGCTCCACTTCTATTTAATTCTCTTCCAGACAATGGCAATTCCCATGAGTGGATGTTCATGCCGCTACCACGCTCAAAAGACACTTGAAATACCCTCACAAAAAATAAAAAGAGAAAAGCGGAGTTCTAGACTCTTAATGGGGAATATCCGAGACATGGAAATACAGTTGATAAACGGAAGCATAGTGATTGCCCCCAGATAGTTTCCCCATGTGAGCTTCAGGTAGGTGGAGGTGGACTTCTTCATACTTGGCCTATTCATCCATAACTTGAGAATCAGTACCTACACGGTGTTTCTACTCACGCTTCTGACGCCACATGTGTGCGGTTTCCACACCAAGTGATTCTTCAGTTGCCTGATAATCCAGCTGCTGGTCTCCAGTTTAATTCAATTCGGATACAAACTTCTCCCAGTTACAGTCAGACCCCACAGGTTAGGGGCTCAGACTGTCCCCACTGCAGACACCAACCCCAGGTTCAGGCCACCTAGACTTCTGACTGACCAGCTATCACTTGGGGGTTCCCACAACCCCCTCTTTAGGTTGGTAACTTGCTAGACCAGCTCACAGGATGCAAGATCTCACTTTGTTTATGTTTGTTGACTTGTTATACAGAACATGAGTCAGACCCAGCCCCGTGGAAGAGGCGCACAGGACCGGGGCGGTTTGTGCAGAGATGTCTCGGGCCTGCTGTCTCCCAGGCCCTTGGTGTGGCTGCGCTCACCCACCCAGAAGCTTCTCAACTCTTGTTCAAGAAATTTTACAGAACTCAGTCTCCAGTCCTCCACCTTCTCCTCCAGAAATCTGAATAATCACTTCGTCCTGGTGACCGGCCCCCTCAGGCTTATCTGGAGACCTCACCCTAATTGACCTGGTTAGCATAAACTCAGGCGTCATCGAGAGGGGCTTGTCGTGAATAACAAGGACCCTCCCCACTCCAGAAATTCCAAGGGCTCTAGGAACTGTGCCAGAATGGGCACAAAGACCAACTATATTTCTTATTATACCATCCCCCCACTTCTTGGCTGCAAAGTAAGGGGTTCCCACAACTCCCTCTCCCTTTAGGTTAGATAATTTGCTAGAATGACTCAGGACTCAGGAAAGTGCCTTACTCATAATTACTATTTTATTATGAAGGATCCACTCAGAACCAGCCAGAGGGGAGGGATGCACAGAGAGAGGGATGGGAATTGGGTGCATGGGGTGTGTTACCTTCCTAGCATCTTGGGGTACTCCTCAACCCGGCAGTTCCCTGAACCTCATTGTTGAGGGGTCTTTATGGAGGTTTTATTGCATAGGCATGATTGATTAAATCGTTGCCATTGGTAACTGAACTCAACCTCACTACCTCACCCCTTCTCTTAAGGTAGGTGGGGCTGAATGTTCCAACCCTCTAATCATGTCTTAGTCTTTCTGGTGTCCAGACCTGAAGCTCTACATACATACTGGCAGGGGCCTCCAACCACCAGTCACCTTATCACACAAGAGACACTCATCGCTTGGGAGATTCCAAGGGTTTTAGGAGCCAGGTGCTTGGAACTGGGGACAAAGACCACACATTTATGTTTTATTGTCTCACAATGCTCTTATATTGCTTATGAGAAGACCTCTTCATGTCACATAGCTCCCAGTCAGTGAGACGAGTACTCACACCAAAGCTCTATTTCACGCATATATCTTCTCTCTGTAATATCTGTGCTGTGTGCATAACCACTGTTCACTGCTGTACTTTCATCGCCTGAACATATTAGGTGATGAAAAAATATGCACTGATGCCCAAGGAAGTGAATGAATATGGTCATTATGTAGGCCCTGTGCTATTGGGCATCAAATATTTAACAGAGATGCCCTGATCTGCCATTACTGGGGAGGAAGGGACGGTGACTTTTGATGGTGTGACACAGAAATGTTCATTTTCATCTCACCCCCTAGAAGGAAGTAACTGTTTCAGCCACAGCGTGTTCAAAGGCTCGCCTCTTTGTCACTAATGCCGACGGCGCCAAAGCCAGGGGTGCTGCCAAAGATCTCAGCGATCAGCCCACCAGACAGCTTTGTTTCCTCCACCTCTCCTGTTTCCCACGGGTGCAGCGAGCCTGGGTTTTGGGCAGCAAAGAAAAGCATGTCCTCGGATTCGGTTGACGAGGCTCAGAACGTAAGCATCATTCTTCCACTTAATTGATAGATTTAAAAAAACACACGGCTTTGGGTCAGGGTCTATGTTTATGTTGGGGATGAAAGCGTGGTGGAGGCGGGGCTCCTGTTCTCAAGGTGAGGGGCACTCGCTGCTGCCCTGTGTTTACCATGTCATGACATGGATGTAAGGCTGTGTTGTGGAACTTGATCCCCAACGTCAGGCTGAGAGATTCATCTGGGAGCCAGTCGCCAGTGTCTGTGATTCCAACACCGTGTTCCCTCCGTGCCACCGGTGAGGCAGAGGGACCAGCAAGTGGCCCAGATTTCTGCTCACCAGGAGGGGCCGAGGGAAGCTTTCTAACTAAAAATCCTAATTGCTTCCATCACCAAATGATCCTTAACAAGCTTATTGAGTACAATACCCAAGAGAAAGAAGGGGGGAAGCAGCAGGACTTTGGAAAACCCCTCAATTCCCATAAGAACACACAGAGCAAGTAGAATACCCAGACTAAAACCCATGCACACCGTCGACCTTGGTGGCAACGTAGCCCCACAAATCCCAGCCTCGAGTTAGAAGTCCCGTCAACGGATGCCTTTACCCACCCCTGCGGCATCGTGGTCTCCTCCTGACTTACCCACACCTTTCCAGTCCTTGCTCCTCTCCTTCTTATTTCCCTCCTCCCTTCCCTCCCTCTTCCCTCCCTCCCTCCCTCCTCCCTCCCTCCCTCCCTCCCTCCCTCCCTCCCTCCCTCCCTCCCTCCCTCCCTCCCTCACTCCCTCGCTCTCTTCCTTCCTTTCTCCACTCTTCTCTGGAACTGAGGTCAGAAGGAGGGAAGAGACAGGAACAAGCATTGGGCTGTTGCTCCCTGCCCACCCCTGGTGCCCACCGGACTCTCCCCAAACCCCCTCAAACACGCGTGGATTTTCCAGAATCCCTGCGGCTCCTACAACTTCGCTCCTTCCAGTAAAGTTAACATACTAAAAGTAGACGACCAAATGCTATTTTCGTGGCTTTAAAACTTCTCATAAATACGCTTCTAAATCATATAAATAATATTATTTCTAAATGTGTACCACGAATCTGGTTGGGAAAACACAATTTTTAGAGAGGACACAAAGGGGCAATTTTAAATGGAACAGCTGGAGAAACAAGCTATAAAAATATAGCCTCCAGATAAGACAGAGGGTTTGGTGGTGGCGTGCAGCTTACTGAAATTTGAGAAGGCTGCCTATGAACCCTCGCTGTGTTGGTCAGTGATCCCAGGACTCCGCTGATTAAAGTCCCAGTGGCCCAGGCTTATGCAGTCCTCTGCTTGGGGGCTTTTCCTTTCTCACTTGCAGACTCCTCCCTGCCCCTCCCACTTGCCTGTCCTCATCCCCTGGGGGATGTCTCCTAGCCCGCAAGTTCCTACAGAAATATGCTGGGGACACCCAGGTCACTTCTCTGTCCCTGACTAGTCTCTGGAATTCCAGATCTAAATTTCCAAATGCCTGTATTATATTCTCTGTATTATATTATAACTAAGGATGTGTAGTTCTGCCCCTCCGACACCCCTCCCCAAAGCCCACCCACATCCCACACCACCCCCACGTCCTAAAGTCTGATTCCTCAGCAGCCGGCATCCGCTGCCTCACCTGCGGCAGGACAATGGGAACCCCCAGATCCCCTGGCAGGTACGGGTCCCTGTCCTGGCAGAGCAGGTGAGCGCAGCACGGGGAGCCTGTCCCGCTCTAGCCTGTCCCGCTCTGGGCCTCCTGGAGCGGATGAGCAGGAAGGCCTAGCAGACGGGGTCTCTATTCCTGACTGCTGGGCGATGCGCTGGTGCTGGGGCTGCTCTTCCCACCCTGCGCCCGGGATGTCATCAGTGTAGCTGCACCATTTGATCGGATGAAATGCCCGCCCTCTCCCGTAATTCCCCCAAATCCTCAAGCAGAATGTCGACGTCTGTGTGGGGCAGGTCTGGAGCTGGCAGACCTGGTGAGCCATGTGCAGAGGGCGGGAGTTTAAGTCAGGCAGGCTGGCCTCGTAGTCAGGGCCACCGACCCCAGAGCCACTGCCGGGCGTGTGCCCATCTCTGTGGCTCTGAGCAAGCTCCCTCAGAGTCCTGACCCACAGACTTGGGGCGATGACACCAACCCCTGCCCCTGGAGGTAACTGTCCACAGAGCCCCTGGAAGGGTACCCGCCAGGGTAAGCACTATGGGTAAAAGTAAGGAGGGCAAGTCGGCGATGCTAACTGGTTTTCTTTTTCCTCCTAAAAGCATAAGACAGAAAACTAATTCTGGTCAATGGAATTAACTGAGGGTTTGGAAGTGACTTCTGTGTTAGTTTAACAAGGTCAAGTTGTGGGAGCAAAGGACCACAGCACCCGGGGGCTTAAACACCGGAAGTGTACTGTCCTGCAGTCTGGAGGCCGGATGTCCAAACCCAAGGTGTGGGCAGGGCTGTTCCTTCGGAGGCTGTGCGGGAGGCCCTCCCCCAGGCCGCTGTCCTTGGCTAGTCTCCGGCCGTCTTCCCACATCTTCCCTCTGTGCACGTCTCTGTGTCCAAATGTCCCCTCCCAGGACAGCAGTCGTGTTGAATTAAGGTCACCCTAATGACCTCACTTTACTTCGATTACCTCTGTAAAGATCTGATCTCCAAATACAGTTCATTCCGAGCTCCAACACATCATTTTGGGAGAGCCTACATTCCAACCCACAACCGCACGTGACCATTTTTCTGGCTCCTGTGAGTATCTCGGGCTGTCAGGAACTAGCCCCGAAGGGCCCTCCGTCCCACCCCCTCTTCCTTCTCCAACATGGACCATTCACACCTGTGTCTGTGCTCTGTCCCCTTTGGTCTCCTGCCTTTGGAATCCAAGTGAAATCAGTGTTTCCTTGTGGGCTTTTAGAGGAGAGTCGCGTTTTGGTTTTGAGGTCATCTCAGAGTGGTGTTGCTTTATTGGGTTTATTTTTTCCCGTCCAGCCAGATCGCTACAAGGGCTTCTTGGATGAGGTTTTCTGGATGTTCAGATGTACACAGCAGGCCAGAATCTGGCCCGTGTGAGGATGCCACAGAGTTGGACATCAGTCGTGACTATTAATAACAGTTATCACAGGATGACTGCTCAGAGTCAATGTCCTGTGCAGAATCATCACTCCTCTTAGCATCTGCTCACTTGACATACAGGCCCAGGGTCTTCACAGATCAGACATTCAGAATATGCCTCTCTTCTCCCCGCACCTCTGAGGGACTCAGATCGCTTTTCTGCTCGCTCTAGGGGGACTCCTTGCTTTCCATAGGCCCCTCAGGATAATGTGGTCACTTCATGTATTGGGGCGTCAGGCAGTTATTTGGGGGTTACTGGAGTCCAGATAGGTGAGGGTGCTCATGGATAGATGCTCCAAAGTGAGGGTGATTCACGGAGAGAAGTTGCAAGGAGACAGAAATAGGGATGCCACGCTGGCACTGGGCCCTGTGTTCCGACTTCCAACCCTACTCCATCCAGGCTGACATCATTAATTCGGAGACATCTGTCACTGAAGTCCCAGTGAATGTGCACTCATGCATGTCTCTGCACGGGCTTCAGGGAGTTCTGCTTGACGTGCTTTTCATTGTCCATCACTGCCCGAGCTACGCACTGGGTTTTCCAAGCCTCCACCTTTTTTGGGTGGTTCTGCTGTTGGCCAAACAGGTGTCAGGGATGCTCGGTGGCCAGGATCCAGGTGTGTGGTGGGTTTGGATGCTGTTCCTCTATCCAGATGAGACCCATTGCTGCCTTGAGCTGAAGAAGACAAAATGGGGGGGGCTGCCAGAAGGGGTCATGGGATCCCATTCTCCCTGCTGTCCATGAGCTGAAGCTGTGGGGCTGTCTGGAGGGGCGCCGGCGAGCTGACAAGTTGGAGCTCGGCAGGTGGTGCAGGGTGGAGGACTAGGAGCGAGCAGCGTCCTTAATGGAAACGGGGAGTCAGGGGGCCGGAATGCGCTCCTGTCCCTTCCCATCTCTGACTCTGCGAGCCTCCCTTTCTGCACATGCAAAGCCTTCGCTGGCATGGTGGGCGAATCACCGGGGGCTTAGCATCTGCTCACTTGACATACAGGCCCAGGGTCTTCACAGATCAGACATTCAGAATATGCCTCTCTTCTCCCCGCACATGCAAAGCCTTCGCTGGCATGGTGGGCGAATCACCGGGGGACATGTACACAGAACACGGTGTCAGAGCCTAAGCCATGGCCAGTGGCCCGGCCAGAATAGTCTGAGGCCATGTAAATGGGGGGGGAGGGGTTCTGCCCATCAGGACTGCATGGCCGTTTGAGATTTCCACCAATTGCAATTCTGGTCTCTGTAAAAATGGGCCCTGTCCTTTGCACACCAGAAAAGGACTCAAGTGGCTGCAAAGGACATTCTTCTCCTCGCCACCCTCCAGAACTAGTTGGCAGGAACGTTGCACGGAGAGAGGCAGCGGAGAGCTGGGTGAGGAGCCTGGGGGCCACCAGAGAAGTCGCTGGTCCGCAGCCTCACTACCGCCCCCTCGTCCCGTCCCACGGCCCCCTTCTCAGCCTCACTGCCCCCTCCCCCTCCCCCCGCAGCCTCACTGCCCCTCCCCCTCCCCCCGCAGCCTCACTGCCTCCTCCCCCTCCCCCCGCAGCCTCACTGCTCCCTCCCCCTCCCTCCCCCAGCCTCACTGCCGCCCCCTCCCCCGCCCCTTCCCCCACCGCCTGCGGAGCCGTTTCTTCACCTGGGAAGTGGGATGAGGATGCTTGTTTTCTGGGTCACTGGCGGGGTTAGAGGCGCCATATGGTGAGACGGGGCTAGCAGTGGCTTATTTATCATTATTAGGAGAGGTGAGAGGTAATCAAATAGTCATCGAGCGAAAACCGAGGAGAGCCGTCAGAGAAGAAGTGTTTTGGACGCTGAGCGGAGAAAGGGGCTGTTTCCAGCTGAGATGGTCAGGAAGCCTCCCCTGGAAGGGGGGAAGGGAGCCATTGCAGGGCCTGGGGATTGTCCGGTTGCTTCACCACGTTGCCTCGTCCCAGAATTCCCCTCCCTGCCCGGGTTGAGCGAGGGGCCACAGGGCATTTGCATGAGGTTTCCAGGGGGGAGGAGAAGCAGCAGCCAGGGTCCTGCAGCCCCCCGGGAGCTCAGTGCACAGGGTCCGGGTGCCGTCACTGCTGGTGAATGTGTCCTTATCTGCTGGCCAGTGTCCGCTGAGTGCCCGCTCTGCTCCTCCAAGTCCTGGGCAGGGAGAGGGCTCAGCACGGTGAAGGAGATGCCGGCCTCTGCAGGGCACTCCACCGTTTGGCATCGAAGTGGGAGACTTAGAGGTTCAAGAGACCAGAGTAAGACCGCAAGGACGTGTGCCTTCATGCCTGCGGGAACGCGGGCGCCCCCCGGCGGCCTGCCTGTGTGTCCCCCTCCCTATGACACTCGCGGATGAAGTCCTCTGGCCACACCGCTCGCGGTATCACAGGGACCGAGTGCAGGGCCTGTGCATGTGCAGCCCGCAGAGCCCTTCAAACAAGCCAGCCATGTCCTCCGGTGGGAACCAGGGGTCACCTCACCCCTCATTAGCGCAGAGCCTGCCTCCCACAG